>NW_026294469.1:61984500-63184500 GCF_007827085.1 Peromyscus californicus insignis | reverse complement strand
AAAAAAAATGTACTATTTGAGGAGAAAAGGAGCACCAGGAAGTGGAATGAAATTAAGTCCTGTGTTTAAGGAGATACACAGATTGAAAAATAGAATAAAGGGAGTGGTGTTCTCAGGGCAAGTTCCCACCCAGCTAAACTTCCAACTTGTGAAAAGGAACTAAAGAAAAGCTTACAGCCTGGTGTGGTGGTGCATGCCTTCAATAACAGCACCAGGAAGGCAGAGACTGGCGGATCTCTGAGTTTGAGGCCAGCCTAGTCTACAAGCAAGTTCCAGAACAGCCAAGTTTAGGCAGTGAAGATAACCATCAAAAACAGAAAACTGGTGAAGATATAATTGAAAATCTCTGAGTTCAAGGCCAGCCTGGTCTACTGATCCAGTTTCAGGACAGCGAAGCTTAGGCAGTGCAGGAAACCATTGAAAACAGAAAGCTGGTGAAGATGTAATTGAACAAGAGGGCTGTGTTCCAGCCCCAGAAAGCAGCAGAACTTGGCAGCTTGTCACATGGTTCTGGCTTTAGAGTCAAGGATAGAAGAAAGTTTTTATGGAATCTCCCTCCATGACTAAGGAAAGTCACTGAGGCCAGACATGTGTCAGGGGTGTCCCTGCATGGAGGCCCTGAGAGACCATTGTGTGAAGCTGTGAGGGAGAAGCCTGGACTGCCTTGGAGACCCCAAGATGTTAGAGATGCCAGAGTTGTAGGATACCTTCGGAGGAGAGCTGCTAACAGGCAGTGGAAGCAGCCCAAGAGAAAGAAGTGTGCTGCAGTCAACAAAGCTGAAAGGAATTAGAGAGTTGAAGAGCGCTCTGACATCAGACATGGAAATGCAGAGTTTGGAGTTTGCCCAACTGGTTTTCAGTCTTGCCTTGGTCCAGTATTTCCTCACTACACTTCCTTTCCTCTGTTTTGGAATGCTAATGTATATCCTGTGCCCGTTTATGTTGAAAGTATGTGATCTGCTCTTTGATTTTGATTTTATAGGGGATTACAGTTAAGCAATTGCATAAACCTCAGAAGAGACTTTTACCTTTAGACTTTTAAGTGAGTTTGAGACTATTATAGACTATGGGAACTTTTGAAGTTGGACTGAATGCATTTTTGCCTTATGATATGGCTACAAGCCTTTGGGGGTCAGGGAGTAGAATGTGGTGGTTTGAAAGAAAATGTCCCCCCAAAGGAGTGGCATTATTAGGAGGTGTGACTTTGTTGGAGTAGGTGCGGCCTTGTTGGAGGAAGTGTACTACTGTGGCTGTGGGCTTTAAGGTCTCCTATGCTCAAGCTACTCCCAGTGAGACAGACCATTTCCTGTTGCCTGCAAGTCAAGATGTAGAAATCTCAGCTCTGTCTCCAGCACCATGTCTGCCTGCACGCCACCATGTTGCACCATGATGATAATGGACCAAACCTCTGAAAATGTAAGCCACCCCAATTAAATGTTTTTTCCTTTATAAGAGTTGCCGTGGTCATGTGTCTCTTTAAAGCAATAGAAACCCTAACTAGGACAATTGGTAAATAAACTAGATAGAAGTTTAGGGGGAAATTAAGGCACAGTTCTCTTAAGCGAACACAAATTTTAACCAGAACTAAGAGAAAAAGCCAAAAAGGAGGAAAATGAGCAAACATTTTAAGTTTAAGGGAGAAGACCTTCAGAAGGACACAAAAGCCAGAAACATGTAGGAAAACACATGTAAGTTTCACTGTAAACTTTTCAACTGCCACAAAGTACACCATTTGCTAAGACAAACTGAGTAGGGGGCCTGTTTCTGCATGGTCTACATGTTTCACATGACAAAGGTCTAGAAGAGACCACACTAACAGAAAGGTGGTTACAAGAAACAAATGCAAAATTAGCAACAAATAGATGCCATGTGAAAACTACTGAGTGTGTCATGTTCTGTTGGATCTTTTTCTTTTCTTTTTTGAGACAGGGTCTTTACATGGCCCTGGCTGTCCTGGAACTCAATATATAGATCAGGCTGGCCTTGAACTCACAGAGATCTACTGGCCTCTGCTTCCCAGTGCTGGGATTAAAGGCATGCACCCTGATGCCTGGCCTCTTGGATCCTCCCCTATTTATGTATGTATCAATGCCCCTGTCTGTCTTTGAAACCTCTGATGCAAACATTCTCCACACAGTAAACTGCTCAACAGTGACATGGAGATGACACAGACAACAATTTCAGAAGGCAAGAACAAGGAAACGGAGTGTTGAAGGCTAACTTTCAGCTCATGAAATTCTGGAGTTGGTAACCGTAAGTTTTCTGAACAAAATGCCCAGGATCTTCAGCTTCTGAAGAAAGGACTTGAGTGGGCTAAGGATTTTGGAAGGTTCTGTCGTGACCTCGTGGCTCCATTCCTTTCTGGCCTACAGCAATGCAGATCCTTATGGCAGAGAATGAACACTAGGGGAGAGTTGCTCAGTCTGCTGCAGGCAGGATACAGAGATGAAGGAGAAGGGGACCAGGATCCCAACGCTTCTTCAAGGGCATGTCCCCAGCATCCCTTGTAACAGGTCTTCCTAAAGTTTACACCACTTCCTAAAAGGAACAGTCAGGCCCTCAACACAGGCGCCTTCATGGTATGCTGGCCTTTGCCATCTGCTGAGTTAGTGGTATTGTGTGACTGTACCAGATCTCCCTCCCGGAGCGCTCATCCCATCCTGCCCTTCGATTTTCAAACTGAAAAACTTTAAACTCAGTCCCATGTCTTCATGTCCCAGGGAAGAAACATGGGCTTTGCATCATTTCCAAGACAATCCTTCTCTCAGAAGAAGACCTTGCCAGGCAGGAAGAGACAATCACATATGAAATTTTGGAAGAACATATCCACAGATAAGCTAGTGGTATTGGTTACAGAAAATTGATAAGGAATGAAATGCTTAGCACAGCACAAGGGAGGTCGGAGTTGCCAACTCAGCGCTCCAGGCCACGGATCCCTCCGCTTGCGGGTGTCCAGGGGGAGCAGGGAAGGGGTACTTAAGAATAGATTTCTTTTAGCCACTGACAACAGAAACTTGAATTTAGCACTGCTACCAGAATCCAACACTCTCGGCTAATTCTGGCTTCAGAGGGCTTCACCAAGTATTTGCAGCCCTATAACATGACATATGAAGAATGATGTGCCATACAGAACAAGCCGCATTGCTCCTCAATGTGCTCCTACAGAGGGGAGGCCACAACATGCATAAAGTGGAGATGCCACCTCCTTGTACTGGCAGTGGGTGGGGGTTGAACAGGCCTGCAAACATCTTTCTTCTTTGGATAGTAACTGAACATCTGGATAACGGGATGACATCCTTTCACCACATCTGGATAACAATATAACATCCTTTCATCCCAGCCCACTTGGTTCAGCTTAGACGAGTCACTGTGCAGGGAGAGCAGGTAGCTCTCTGCCAGTCCCCTGTCTCCACTGCAGCCTCCCACTCACAAACATGCACATAGGAAGCACTCACTAAGACTGCTATACAAACTTAGTCTGAACCCAGCAAAGTGAAACCACAGAAACAGGGAGTTTTCAGCCAGTAGAGGGCAGGAGCGGAGCAGTTTGCAAGGGAGGTGGGGAAGAGGAGAGAGCACTGGACCTGCACTGAGCTCTGCTCTGGGCAAAGCATAGAGAGGTCGTGCAACATCAACCCAAGGCTAGCATCCATGAAATGCCCAGCACCATCTCAAAGCAGAGAACCAGGCCAAGTATGAGCACATAAGCACATTATGCTCATCCTGACTCTAGAGAGGGAAAAAAAGACAGATGACTCTATTCTTTTCTCCAGAGAAGTCACTATCTTCTCTCTCTCTGGCTGCCAAACAGAGCATCTTCCATTCTGCTAAGTGACCGAAGCCAAAGGAACAAGCACCCGTACCGCATGATTGTACGTGTATGAAGTGCCTAGTGCAGCCAGGGTCAAAGACAGAGGGTGGCACAGTGGCAGGCCGAGACGGAAAAGGTGTTCAATGGAGGTAGGTCCCGTTTGGCCATATGGAAAAAGAGCATGGTAACCACGGCAATAGTGCAAATGCCACTGAACTGTTCACTTAAAAATGGACCACATGGTTACACTTATATTCCACAGTTTACTAGAAGAAATAACTGAGCAAGAGTGGGAGGGGCATCTTAGATGGATGGTAAGCACCCTGAATACCTTATCAGAGGAGGCCATTGGCAGTAAAGCACGTGGTCCTGCTATGAGCCTGGGTTTGGAATGCAGCTTTTCTAGCAGAAAATCTGACCTTCTTTGCTCTTTGCTTCTGCACTAAAACCAACACCATTTTACCTTGGGGGCTGGAAAGTCCACCAGTGTGGTCTCACAGGATGGTGTCAGCTTCAGAGGAAATGCTTTCCAAGCATCTAGCATCCAGCCATGCCATGCCTGTGCCCCCACCTCCAGTATACAGTGCTCCATCACTCTCGGGGCCAGCTTCAAGCCAGCCATAACCCATGGGCGACAGGGAGAGACTCGCATGCTCAGAGCCTATGCTGATCTCCAGCCCCAGGCTTTCTTCCAGTTCCACAGTGACCAGTCTCATAGCCGGAGAGGAAGAGATGGGCCATGGGCAGCTGCCAGGATCTGTCATGCAGGGCCAAAGCTGTGTGCAGCGAGGGACACAAGCATCTGCTGTTTTAGCAACATGACAGCTCATTCCTCACTGCCTCATAGAGCTTTTAAAAACACCCACCCACTTGAAAAGACCAACTGAAGTGAAATCTGTTGGAGTAAGTAGAAGGCACTCCATTCGAGTGGGTGGGTTGATTTCATTTTGTTTCGGGTGTGGGGTGGGAAGTTATTCAACATGGTAAACAAGATTCCATCTGCTGGTGGTTTTGTTTCTTCCCTCAGAACCAAGAGATGATGAGCAAAGCCTGTCAGCTTGAGGGTGAAGGACACACTGATCACCTCAAAGTCACCTGCCCCAATGTCCTACTCAAAGTGATGTACTCAAATTCATACAGAGCGGATTGGTGGCTGGAGAACATTCAATCAACAGGTTGCTCAGCCAACCGTTGGGAGTGGGAAACAGAACAAAATGCTTTGAAGAATGAACAACAGCAAGACAGTTAGTAATTCACACAATGCAGACATTCCAGGCACTGTGGTTCCACACAAGCCTTCCATCCACTCTATGCCTGCTCTGCAGCCCATCTATCTCAAAGCCAGTTCTTCATATCATTCCACCACTTTGTCTAAAACCAGCCTCCTTGTGTATACCCTGGATAAAATGGCTGCCTGTCACCTCATAGGCCACCTGGGTCCTGGGTTCACTGGTTTACATTCCTTCCCTGGTCCACATACAACACTGGGGTCTTGGGCATTGGGCACACATAGCTCCTGCATGAACATTTCCAACTGTTGGCCCCAGGTACCCTGAGCCCAGGCTCCCACCACCTGTCCTATTCCTGGGGATTGTTTCCTCCTCTGCTGATGCCTCAACACAACAAACCTGTTCCCTTCACTCCAACATAAAGACTCTTGTCTGAGCTCCCAAAGGAACTTCAGTTGCTAACCTGAGTAGGCACTTATTTCTTATGTGGCATCCATGAATCTGACTCATGGGTTGGCACTTTTCACATACACTGTCATCAACAGTGACAAAACAAGAATTTGGAGCTCAGAAGCTCCAATGGGCAGACAAATCTAACCACAATATACCATCAGACCCAATCAGGGCGGATGTTGGATCCCCACCTTAAGAACCAGCACTTACTGTGTCATCTTCCAGTCTCAGCTGCAGGCTCTTATCCCCCTCTTTGTAGTCCTGGGTTAGTTCAGCTGAGCGCCACACTTCATCTGGGTCAGGGATCCAGACCCTTGTGTACTGAAAGATGAGAAGGAAAGAGACTTAGATACAAAGCAAAGCATCCAACCTTCAAAGTACGTGTCAGCATCAATGAAGTTTGTCGGAAAAATATTTTACAGCACCATTCACATACCACACTTCCCTTTAAAGACACAAGATGATTCAATATTATAAATAATAAATATTTCATAGGATTAATTTAAAACAGCACCCTCTCAATCTTAAGAAAACATGACAGTGACATTAATCTGCTGGGAGACAGCTCAGCACAGGCTTATTTCTAACTATGAGGTTTTACACCACCCTTTTAAAAGGAGACACAGACCAGCAGTCAAAGGATGAGACATGTTATAATTAACAAAATAATACCGGCCAAACGCAGGGAAGCACAGTAAAGCTGCACACTTTGGGTTATGCTATTCTGATAGTCTAAATTTAGTGGAAGTGGCCAACAAGTCAAAGGCACCCTTAAACACTGTTACTGGTATGAATCCAAAATGTCTCCTCATGTTCTAAATGATTTTGGGCCCTGGTCCTGCTAATCCAGGAGGCCCTGACCCTTTAGGAGGTTGGGCCTAGCTGAAAGTATGACACTAGTGGACTAGTTGGAGGCGGGGGGTTGTAAAGGTTATACCTGCCTCCATCCCCTGCCCTGATCCAGCCACTGTCTTCTCCCTCTGTGGCCCACCATGATGTAAACAGCCTCCACCACACATTCCTGCTGCTATGATCTCAACCGCTCTTCCATGCCTCCGCTGCCATGATGACCAGCTCTCTAAAACTGTGAGCCAAGACAAATCTTTCCTTACTCAAGTTGCTTCTGTCCGCCTCTGCCACAGCCACACCAAATCAACTAATGTAGCCACCTTGAGTAATCACCCACGAACAACGGTTACTTGTATATTTTTTAAGCCACAGACAGTACAAAATTCTCAGTCTCTCCAGCACTGCCCTGTAAATAAAGTCATTCAACCTAGCCTAGTCCTGGCAGGGGAGAATATAACCGTTCTTGTCAAGGGGTGACACGGGAGTGACCTTCAGTGATTATTGACCAGATGCTCAGCCCTGGTTACATGTTAGATAATGTAGAGAGCTTCATGCCCATCAAGTCTGGGTTAACCTCAGTCCAAGTCAGCCAGGCAGTTCCCAAGGGGGGACCAAGCATTTGGCACACAGGACAGCAACATCCAGACCCACTGCCATTGCTCCTGATCTCACACTTTTCATAGATGCCAGACAAACTGCTGGGTTGTTGTTCAGGAAGGAGATTTCTACAGGGTTTGTTTTAGAAGCCATCCCTGTGTGCACCTGCATATACATACACTACATTGTTATGTCACATAATATTCTTAACAAACCTAAATGGCCATTTTGACCAAAGGGTGAACCATGTGCCTGGGTCAGCATAACTCATGCATCAACTCACAGCCAGGCAGCTGCTGTGTACTGTAACCAGCCAGCTTTCTTTGGGTCCTGCTTCTATTTTTTTTCAAGCTCATTTTTTTTCTCCTAGTGTACATGGTCCCTTTTATAAAACTAAGATCCTGACTGCTGCTCCATTTTGTCTCTAATTCACCCCTGAGCCAAGTCCTACGGCAACAGGATCAGAACAAGAACGAGAAGAAAGCAAATGTCAGTATATCCTTGACATCCCAACCCAAGTAATTTCTTTTTAAAGTTAACAAAGAAACAGATGCATAGGATCGTAGTCTCTGTGCCTCGAGGCCCACCTTACCAAGTATTGATGGGAGAGTCTTACAGATTAGGACAGTACAGTACAGAAGAGCCCTGCATGGGAAAAAGTGTAGGAAACAGAGCCTTTTCCCAACTCCACCGCCCAAGTTCCTCCTTCCCTCCAGTGTTCTCACTTGGCTTCTCCACCGTCCTCTAAGCCCATCATCCACCCAGCTGCAATAACCAGCAAGGTGCTGCTCTGGGCTTTCTGTCAGCCACACTGCAGCTCCCTCTGACCGCTATGTCCCTCTAGGCAGACCACCCCAAACTTGTACTCAAAACAAACCCTCTCTAAGGGCAGGGCCCAACAAAGGTTGCCCATAATAGAATGAGAAATAACCAAGGAGCATGGAGGCAGCCTAGAAGAAACTGAGTGGAGGTGAAAAGCCACAGGGCCTGGTCTCAGCTCAGTCAGTGACTCCTGTGGCCTTCTGCCCGCTGCCTGTGTGCAGAGAACTCACTACCTCTGTTCACTCCCTCCTCTGGGTGAGTTTATCTTTCTACCCATGTAGCTTTCTCCTTGCTGAACAGGCTGGAAGTACCCAGTGAGCAGAAAGTCACCGCTGTATTCCATAAGCACCAGGGCATTGGGGGACCCTTGTGGTTCTATATTCAGCTCCTTTCTCCTCCATGTGAGGACTTTAGCGTCACTGTCAGCCAAACCATGCTAGAAAGCTCAGCCTCTACTCAGACGCCATCAAAACCTGCACAGCCATGCACTGACATCTGTCCTGATGACATGCTCTCACACACCCTTGCTCCTACAAAAGCATCAGTAAACTGCAGCTAGGGGCCGCATCTGGCACTGTGACTGTCTGTGTATGACCCATGAGTTAAAAAATGCCTTTAAACTCTAAAATGAGAGGATCAAAGGACTACTATTCAAAGAACATGGAACATTTTATGAAAGGTTAATTTTGGTGTCTACAGCTAATGTTATTTTGGGACACAGACATGCTTGCTCATTTACATATTATCTCTGATTGCTTTCACACTTCAATCATTGAGCTGTCATGAATCCTATGGCCCAATGCCTAGAATACGTAATACATGACTTTGACAGGATGGAGTGTCAACTCTGTTCTGTACTTGCTGCTTTCTTGGGCTAGGCTGTCCATTCCCGACATGTACATGTGGACAGATTCCTGATTCCAACACCTGTTCACTGAATGCTATCATCACTTTTTCATTGACACTATCAACCTTTGAGCTGCCATAGTGGGCCTGTCTCTGATTAACTTCCTTTCTGGCTTCAGTCATTTCTTTCAAGAGAGTTCATCTCATTATTGCAAGATCTTCTAGATACATTACTTTGAATCCTTAGCATCCAGCACATCCAGTGGATGGTCTCATTGATTAAGAAATGGAATGTGTCTTACAAGGGAGCCTGGTTTTACCTAAAACATATTGCCCTGAGCACTATACAATCAAGTACAGACATGGAAATCAGCTGCCCAAGCTTCAGGAGCCTATCTAGTAGGGCAGGCGATGCCCATCAAACTATAGTTGAAGGAGTGATGGGACAACTCCTAAGAGGGGTGCGGTAATAGCTGCTGGGTCCATGCAGAAGACGACACGGGAGGGCAGGGAAGGCCATGCTGGCTGCGGAAGAGCCGGGCAGCTGCATTCTAACGTGGTTTTTGGAAGGCACTGCATATTCAGATCTGATGAGGCAAACTTCAGAAGCAGATCCAGTAAACACTCGGCACCTAACCTGTGCCAGCCCTGTGCCACACGCTGTCACAAATCTCTTCAGTCTCCCTCCAGTAACAACCTGTGTGACGTTTCTCCTCTGTTCCAAATGCAGGGTGGCTGCATCTGCAGGCTGGCCTCCCTGGGCCTCCTGCCCCTGACGTTTACCCTCTGTGGGCACTCCCCTTGAAGTCCTACACATCACTGAACAGGGTCCTTCACCCAACATCGTACTCAGCATGCACAATCGGCAATTTACAGCATGTTCGAGGGTGATTGACTGATACTCCGAATTTGCATTCTAGCTTTGCAAACGCCACCCCCACACTTGCCCACATGACTTAAGATAAGCATGACCTCTGAAATATGCACCAAGTATTATCAGCACAAAGTAAACAACAAGAAAGCAGATCCCCAAACTGAAAAGGGAGAGACAAGTGCCCCAGTAACTAGCGAGGGCTTAAGAAAGGAGGACAGCCAGGTGTGATGGGCTTTGGAGAGGAAAAGGATTTGAAGGAGACATGTTCTCTCAGAGTGATACAAATGCTACATATCTAGACAGAATTGAGTGTACTAAATATGACTTAAAGCGGTTCCTTTTATAGTCTACTAATTTCCTCTCAGTTAAAACAATGTCAGTATAAAACCTGGAGTCATTGCAGAAACCAGGTAAGTAAAAAGGGACCATGGGTAGGGGGAGAGCAATAGAGGGGAGTAGCAGGCTACAGGTGACTTGAAGAGGGAAAGGAGCAAAATGGAGAGATAAATACAGTAAGAATGTATGCCAAAGTTATAAGGAAGCATACTGTTATCCCCTGCCTAAAATTACATATCATATACATACATACATATATAAAATTACATATTTATGATGTATAATTTTAGGTAGGGAGATAAAACACACACACACACACACATATATATATATATACACATACATATACACATATATACATATACACACACACATATACACACACAAACACACACACACACACATACAAACACACACAGTTTAAATGAAATCTTCCCATGTGGGCTGACAACACTACCTCCAAGGGCCATAGACTGTCTAACAAAAATCCCAACCATGAAAATCCCCCTTTTGAGTTGTTGGTTAGGGTTTTCCAAGAGACTCTCAAAATATTATGGGCTATTGCCCTTGGCTGCCCCCAGAGATAGAAGGTAAGTCCTTATTGCTGAAGACATCATGTACTTCAGATACAAGACCCAGAGGACTGGAGTTGGAATTGACCTAAAAGCCACCTCCCAGAGGACCAGCTTTCATGGTACCAGAAAGTGCCATGCCATCTCCCAAGGGAAAAGAGAAATGGTCTTCCCAGAGAAGAGGCCCACAACTGCTTATCTAATACCAAGTGGTCAGCTCAGAGATTATATACATTCAGGTAACATTACAGACTGAGCAGGCTGTATTTGTGTATTAACGAATATATACATATCAATAACTAAAGAGATCATGAATTTGAGAGGGAGATGGGTGTGTGCATGGGAAGGGTTAGAGGGAGAAAAGGGAAGGGGGAAATGATGTAATTATGATTCAAAAAAAACTATATAAAAAAAAAACCAAATAGCAATCCTCCCCCAAAATCCACCATACTGTTGTACTACAGAGGGTCCAAAACCATGGTGTAGGCAAACCTTCTCTTGCCTTGTGTTCTTACTACTAACTATATTGTTAGGAAAACCACAACAATATATTTTTTCAAGAAACATACTTTCTTTTATGTGTGTGTATGTGTACCTGCCTGAGTTTATGTGAAGCAGATGTGTGCAGATGCCTGTACAGGACAGAAGAGAGCATCGGCTCCCCAGAAATGGAGTTAAGAGGTGGTTGTGAGCCACCATGTAGATGCTGGGGAATCACATTTCAGTCCTGTACACAAGCAGTAAATCCTCTTAAGCACTGATCCATTTTGTGACTTGGGCAGAAAGAGTTCTGAATTGAGTGTGTCGGGGAGGAACTGGGAGACTGAATTCAGCGCCTGGCATGTTAGACGCATGCTTTACCACTGAGCCACCTCCAGCCTTCAGTTGCCTTTTGTTTTTACACCTTGGAGAGAACTCCTCTCAGGTCTAACCTCTAGCAGCTTCACTGTATGTAAGACATCAGACTATCGGAGGATGAGTTCAATCTGTATCTTACTTACGGGGTTACAGAATCTGTCACTACCCTATTTTAGCAATGCTTAGCTCCTTTATGAAAAGCAAATGAAGTATTATATAACCAAGTAAGAGGTGATTTGGGGAAGAGTCCCGTATATGAACTAGGGATGCTGACATCAAATGTTAAAGGTCAGCACTGAGTTGTGCTCTGGGCCTCTGCTCCTTTCCTGTCTCCAGTGGCAGCTCAACATGCAGCTAGAGAGCGGCTGCCTGTGACAACAGTGCTCTGTGCTCCAGCTGCACATTACAACCACGTGGGGAGCTTATTCCCCAGCCAGGCAACACCCTAGATGATCTACACCAACCTCTGGGGGTGGGAATCAGGCAGCTGGGAAGCTTCCCAGATGAATCCAATGCATAAGCAACTTGAGAACCAGCACCCTTTGTGGTTTGCCTAAGGAACCACTTTGGGGGGTACAGAGACCCTCATATGGATAGAGGCATCCTTTTGTCAGCATTCTCAACCAAAACATTGCAAGCAAATGCAAACACTATGTCTGCAAGAGCACACCCTTTGTCTACATCCACACATCTTTACATAGTAGAGCACTGTGGTAGGTGTCTGGGCTCTAGACTACAATAGCCAAGACGGACTTGAGTGGGCTGTTGCATAGGTCTCAGTATCCTCATCCTCAGATAACAATAGGATGTAAACTGTATCACTCTTGAGTTACCAAGAGTTAAAAGGATATCAGAGAATGACGGACTGATACTATGTACATTGTGTTGTAGGGAAAGCAGGATCCCAGTAGGATTCTAGATAGCAGTGCCAATTGGGAAAATAAATCTGGTACTTCAATTATTTTAGTGACTTCAGGTCTCTGTACTTAAGTAGCTAAACTTTGCCTTAAGTTCAATAACCGGATCTAGCCTTTTTCACTCCAAAAAAAAAAAAAAAAAAAAAAAAAACTGAGAGAAGTGCTTCTCAGTGCTGGCTGATAGAGAATAACTATCCGTAGATCTTTAAAACACAAGGGTACTAACAGCCATGTCCTACATTTGAATAATTAAACCTCCAGGGGGTAGATCCAGAGCAGCACATTAGAACAAAACAAAATAGAACCCCAAACTAACTTTCCAAATGATGAATGAACCCACATAATTACAATCACTACTTCAGTGAGCCTCAGCAAAGAAGAAACGTGCAATAGGAGAACACCAGCCTTTGACAGATTCTCTTCCTGGCATTATTAATGCTACCTCCATAACCGAATGCTAAGGACGCTCCCATCAAGTCCTTTAATCATTTCAATTTAGTCCCAAGCCAAGTCAAGGAGAGCGGCGTTATAAACAGGAGAATCCAGATGGTTAGACATGAAAGACAATCTGTCCAGGCTTCTGAGAGCTGAATGTGTAGGGGTTTCGCAAAGCCAGAGCCAAGACCCCAGACTCTGTCTCTAAGCCCTCTGCTCTCTGACCCCCTCTAGAGAAATACTGATCTTCTTGGGGAGGGGTCCAATCCTGCTGGGTAGGTATTTTATATGAATAAAGTGCCACGTATGACAGTGTCATATATGATAAGAAGTGTGAAGGCATAAGGTAAGCCTCATGGCAGTTTCTGTGTTATACACCAGGCACACTGACAATTCAGGTGCAATGAAGCCCTGGTCTAAAGCAAAACATTCTGGATTGTGCTCTCTAAGAAGAGCCAGAGAGGGGGCAAATGGCCTAGCGTGGTGGCTGACAGCATTCTCTGCCTGTCCACTCCTACCTGAGTTTGGGGGCCAAGCGCAGAAAGATCATCTGATTCTGATGTGTTTGGTGCTGTAACTAAATATCACCAGAGTCACTTAACCCAGGGTCGGGTTAAGGACCATGTAACAGAATGGCACACACACACACACACACACACACACACACACACACACACACACACAGAGTCAACAAATAACTGGCTTGGAGCATGCCTTAGATCTCTATTTCTGTGATCAAACACAATGATCAAAAGCAGTTTGGGAAGGAAATGGTTTATTTCATCTTACACTTCCAGATAACGCACTACCACTGAAGGAAATCAGGGCAGGAACTCAAGCAGGACAGAAACCTAGAGGCAGGAACTGACGCAGAGGCCATGGAAGAGTGCTGTGTATTGGTTTGCTCTGCCTACTTTTTCTAGTGCCACGCTGGGCAGGGTCCTACCACACCAATCAACAATCAAGAACATTTCCCATAGGCCAGTCTGGTAGGGGATATTTACTCAATTGAGGTTCCTGCTTCCTAAATGAACGTAGCTTGTGTTGAAAAAACGTATCCAGCACAAGGCATAAATTCTGTCTGGAGTCCATTGAGGAAGGTAAATGTGAGGGAATCAGCTTCCATCCCTCAAGGAGCACAGAAGCCAAACATCTCCAATTAAGGCAAGTCTGAGTTAGAGCACAGGGTCTGGTCATAGCCTTAAGTCACCGGCATAGAAATAAGTTAGCAGCAGGACTAACCATTTACAGGGGGAAACAACCATTAAAGGCGGGAACTCAGGGGCCATCTGTATCAGTTAGTTGTTTTTCATTTCATATGATATTTAATTTTTCAAATTATGCATATATATATATATATATATATCTTTGTGTATGTTTATATACATGAATGAGGAGGGCAGTAGAGAACATCAGGACCCCTGGAGCTGGAGTTACAGGTGGTTATGAGCACCCCCACATGGGTGCTAAAAGCAAACTCAGGTCCTCTGTGAGCACAGTATGTGCTCTAACCACTGAGCCCTTTCTCCAGCCCCTTTAATTCCCTTTCTCACTGCTTTGACAAAATACTTGATAGATGAAACTTAAAGATTATTTGGCTCATGGTTTGAGGGCATGGCCTATCATGCTGGGGAAGGCCAGGGAACAGGGGCGTGAGACAGCTGGTCACTTCGCATCCACAGGCATGAAGCCCAGACAGAGGAATGTTGGTGCTAGTCCCCATGGAGTGATGCCGCCCACATTCAGGATGGATCTTTCTGGAGACACCCTCACAGACAGCCAGAGGTATGCGTCTATCATCAAATTAACAATGAGGATTAACCGTTCCACACGCTTGCCAAAAACCACAGGTGTGGCTTTCCCAATCCCAGCAGGAGGGAGAGGTGAGACCTCAGATCCTCTGGGTAACTGAATGTGAGCCCCTTAGAATGGAGACATTTAAGCTCTGCACTTCAGAGAGCTTAGGCAAACACCCTTGACTATCAGCCTGCTGGGCCTAAGTATGACCACTGTGATGTTTCCTGATAGACATAAGAAAGGAGAATAAAGAGAGAGAGAAAAATCCATAGAAATGAAGCCAGTGGTTTTATTTCAGCATCACCAAATTGGCACCCTCCCAAATGAGTCACCTCCCAAATGACCTGGTACCGGGCAGTAGCGGTCACATGATTTAGGAAATATGAAAACAGCTAGCCTGACCTTGCTTATGGAAAGTCAGTCACATTTCATTGTCTCTCCAAATTCTTAGTTTCAGCAAGAAAAATTAGGCCCTTTACCCCAGCTGAGTGGAATCTCACCCGCTCATCCCACATTTACCAGTATCTCAAGATAGTGTCTATGGGCCCAGACACCAGCTGCACCAGTGATGAGCCCCCAAATTATGAAGGCTGAAGTGAAAAAGCTCTCCCACTGATGGGTGACTGGCCATCATCCTCCTTTAACAAGGAAGTTAAGAAAAAGAACCCTGAAGGGTAAGTTATTTGCCCCAGTTCCCATCAACAGGTGAGAGTGTTCTTCCCCAATGCAGCTTCCTTGTGTGTAAAGCAGGAAATAACTGCTCAGTCAGGGATGTTGCTACGCCTCCCCATGTACATAAAACACTAGGCACGGTATCTGGCACACAGTGACTATTTGGTGGCTATGGTTGCCGTGCAGGTACTCTAAGCCTGGATCTGGTAACACGCGGAAGCTCCCTTGAGAAAAGTGACTCACAACCCCAAGTCCCATCAGAACTGTGTTTCCACAGGGCGTCATGGGAATACACAAGTTGTTTTGCTTCCAGTTTATTTCCACATTGTTTAACTCCTCCTCTGGCCAGCAGGAAGCCAAACCTCTTAGTTTCTCTGTTTATTCATCCCCTAGAAAAGTTTAATCCATATTTTATATCTGTATCTGGAGTTTAAAAAGAATTGAGCCTCTATGTAGCTGAAGACAAAATTCACTTCTCCACAGACACACTAAATAGAATGTATACTATGTCCTCAAGTGACAATTTGCTGGAAAGGAAGTGCTTAGTATACAGGGAAAGGGGCTGTCATTGTATGGAGCTGCCTTATGCTGGGATCTACCCACTAGTGGTGGAGTTGCAGGAACACTAAGGCTGGGAGAGATAGATAAGGAGAAATGTGTTGGTGTTGAAGCATCCAAGACTTCACACATTCTATTTGTTCAGCAGATGTATTTGTTAGGTCCCTCCTGCATGACCATTCCCAATGAACTTGGATATAAATTTCTACATTTAAATTTAGCACTGGAGAAATTGTTTAGACAGAGAATGGAGTGAGCTAAATAGAAATATCATTGAAATTCTTCTGTTTGAAAGGGCTAGGTCAAACCTGATTGCTACAAGAAGTTATGAGTGTGGTAGTTTGAAGAATGCCCCACCCCAGTTCATATATTTGAAGATTTAGTCACCAGGGAATGGCACTATTTGAGAAGGATTAGCAGGTGTGGCCTTGTTGAATACATGTGTCACTGGGGTGGGCTTCAAGGTTACAAAAGTCGACATCCAGCACAGCATCTCTCTATGCTGGCAAATCAGGATGTGGTTCTCAGCTATTGCTCCAAGGCCATGCTCAGTGCCATGCTTCCTGCCCTGATGATGGACTAAGCCTCAACCTGCAAGCAAGCTCCAATTAAATGCTTTCTTTTATAAGAGTTGCTTTGGTCACAGTGTCTCTTCACAGCATAGAACAGTAAGACAGTGAGCAAATGAATAATAGAAACTTCATATACAGCACCCAGGAGACAGAGGCAGGTGCATCTCTGTGAGTTTGAGGCCAGCCTGGTCTACAGAGTGAGTTCCAGTACATCCATGGTTATACAGAGAAACCCTGCCTCAAAACACCAAAACAGAAAGAAAGAAAGAAAGAAAGAAAGAAAGAAAGAAAGAAAGAAAGAAAGGAAGGAAGGAAGGAAGGAAGGAAGGAAGAAGGAAAAAACCTAATGTGCACATAGGTATAAATACATACATGCACATATACCACCAATGGAAAACAGTTTATTTCTAAACCTATAATAAAATTACTAGCAATTGAGGCTGGAGAAAGGGCTCAGTAAAGTGTATGCAGGCCAAGCATGATGACCTGAAGTCACATCCCCAGCCCACCAAAAAAGGCAAGTTTGAATAGAGCAGCTTCCATCCTTTAACACAACCTCAAACTTTTCCAAGTATGTCAAGTCTGGGTTAGAGCATGGTGTCTGATCAAAAGACAAAAGTCAACAATACTGAGTTACCAGATGGACTATGGGCTACAGGGAAAGGAAGAGTTAAAAGGACAAAGTTCAGGTGCCATCTCTACTAGCTGTTTTTCATTTTTTACAAGTTTTTTTTTTAATTAAGAATATGTGTATGTGTGAGTATCTGTATGTGTGTTTATGCATTTGTGTGCAGTACTGGAGGAGACCAGAAGAGGGCAGCACATCCCCTGGAGCTGGAATTACAAGCAGTTATGAACTGCCCCACATGGGTGCTGGAAACTAAACTCAGGTCCTCTGCAAGAGCAGTAAGCATGCTTAAATGTGAGAGTTTCTTAGTACAGAGCAATTGAATACATAAATTCACCAAGCCATTATGATGTTTAATATCTTAGTTGCTCAAGACAGGATTCCAGAGCAGGCTATCTTCATTTTCAAAGGTCTTAAACACAGTACAAATTTAACTCTGTGTGATGCCATCACTAGGTAGTTCCCTTCTTCATTTGGCGAGTTTATAGTCTAATAAAAGACTAGCGCATGACTTCCTCCAGAAGAAATGGTCTTACAGCTACTACAATACTCATTAGAATGTCACAGCCCTTGACCAGTGAAAATAAAGTAACCAACAAGAGACTGCAGAAAACCACAGTCGCTCCAAGGAAGTGGCACCTTGCATCTGGACACTGGAGCACACAAGTATGTTCTTGATGCTCTGCAAGAGACAGAATCACCTGTCACAGAATTTAAATACCTCACGCACTTGCATTTAGGACTCGAGGCAGCTCCCAATCTTCCTTCCTTGGAATCAAGCATGCCAGATTCACTGCCCCAAATTATTCAAGTACTCTGTCTTTGAGGCTGTTCAACATCCTTGAACTTCTACTGGTCCCCAGTGAATGACAGAGGCCCACAGACTAGAACGTGGATTCTAGTCCCATCAACTGTCCACGAGACTTAGTGAACACCTCTATGACAGATGCAGTGTGCAGTAATGGGAAAATAAAGGACACAGCTCTGTCTTCATGGAGCTCAACTACACTATACGGCTCATCTACTGTAACAGTCGAAACTACTTCAGTGGCACCCGCCTTCACATCCCACCACAGGGGCCTAACTTACTCTATTTATCAACAAAAACCCTACTGAAGAAGTAAGATTCAAGCTGGGTTACAGCTGGGAAATGGACTCGGTCAGAAAGACGGGCGGTCTCTAGGCTGAGAGGATAACTGAATGACAAGCGTGGGCAGGAAGGGGAAGTGTGGCTCAGGAGCTGAAAGGACGGGAGTGGGGGTGGGGTCAAGGCTGGGCAACACAGCACAGCAGGGATAGGGGCTCAAAAGGACACGGGTAAGAAATGCAGAATCCAGAGCCAGTAGGTTGTTAGGGGTCTTCTTACAGATTTTTAAAAATTATCCTATAGCCAATGGAACATTACATTTGGGTACTGAACACAGGCAAAATGGTATAACTAGATCAGGTCTTAGAGATTCATGCATATGGGGAGGATTACGGCATGAGAACACAGCTCAGTCTTTCAACATTCATGATCTAATTTCTTCCCGTGGCCACTGACAATGAAAGGGTACCAAGGACATCAATCATCCTGCCCCTGCTCTCAAAGTGTCTTTTCAAGCTGGCTTCTCAGAGTATTCCTGTTACTTAATTCTATTTTACTCATTTATGTATCATTGCTCCAGAATGCTGAACTGCCATTCTTACCACACTTGTTCCAAGGTACAGCGACACAGATTTTGACTTGTATTCATCAACTCAGTGTTTCCCAGGGTTTTGCCACGCCGAGTTTATTTGGAATTTCAGAAGTTTAACACTTAGGAGGAAGAAGAAACCTCCAACCGGGGTACCCTGGCAGCAGGCAGAGTAGCAGCACTGAATCCTCAGGACCTCAGGGGGAAGATGCTCCGTAGCCAACACATAAGCACACTGAATCACAGCCACAAAACAGCTTATGACTAGGAACTTGCAAGGATGTTTGCTCTTGAAGTTATATTACCGAAAGACTATAAAGAGGTACCTCTGATTCCCACCATGATTCTGGAAGGAATACTGAACAAGTATTATCAATAGAATGGCTGCATATTTGAGACCTAATCATTCTTTTCAGAGGCTATCTAGTGTACACATCAGGAAAGAGGGCCACTGTGAACCACAGATTTCCCAGGATGACGTGGCCACTGTGAACCACAGGTTTCTCAGGATGACCGTACCCACCTCACATTCCTCTATTTTCAGAGACACTACAATGTTCTCTTTTGCCCAGATGAAAGGTAGGTATGTAGCTAGGAAAGTGGCTGGCTCAATCTGGCCTTCTGCATGCCTAAAAAGAGGGGACAAAGGCGAGTTTAGAAAAAGAATGAAGGACAGAAGCTGCCCTGAAATGCATCCCTGTGCATCTCACTCTCAGGGACTCAGGAAGAGAGTTCATCTTAATGAGATGAGCTGAAATGGAGTGCAACTTGTCTCAATGTAAAACTTCGCAAACAACGGTATCAAAATGAAAATCTACTTTAGGAGATGCTGCAAAGGAAACAAAGAAACTGATAACGCTCCCTCTTCTCTGTACGTGGAAAAATGACGTGGCTGGAAATCATACGGTTTCCAAAGCAGAAGCCGTCGTCCGCTGCCTTCCTGCAGCTCATCGGAGCAGAGCTGACACACCAAGTGAGCGTGAGTGGTGCTGCTCGGAGGTTGCCCTTTACCAAGGTCTGAGTTACACTCTCACCACTAAGAACTCAGTGACCCCTGCAGACCTGTAATACAGTCTTACACATTCTACAAGAATGTTCTAGAAGAGTTATTTGCAAAACACTTTCAACCTGAAAGTGTTCTGAACCCAGATAAGATCAGAAACCCTGGGGCAGCATGATAAGCCTCATTTTTCCAACAAAACTCTTGCTTCTTTCCAGATGCCTTATGCTCTAAATAACCAGTGAGCTTTTGGCCAAGTGTGATGCTACATTATCAATAGTGGTTGAAACAACCACACATCTAATTCTTAAGACAGATACATATGCCAGCTGTTCAGTTATACAGGTTTGGACGTGGCCAGAATCGCACTATTTCCTCCAGTACCACTTACAGAGATACATCCAGAGTCTGTAGCTCTAGTCTGCATGGGGAAAACACAAGCACCCCTCTCCCGCTGTATCTTTGGGTGATGCTTGGTAGAGTCTGTGTTCACTGCAGCTGTAGGGATGAAGAGCAGCATCATGCTGTGGCAGCCGCAATTCACAGCAGCAAATGGTTTCCTGCTCTATCCCTTCCTCTCACAACCATGTTCAAAACCTGCTTGGAAGGATGGTACAAGCCCCCAGTAGGCAAGTGTGATGATCTGAAAGAGAAATGTGCCCCTGTAGTGGCAGAGCCATTTGCGGAGGTTTAGCCGGGGCAACCTCGCTGGAGAAAGCAAGACAGACAGGGGGGCGGGGCGGGGCGGGGCCGGGAGAATAAGAACACACTCTAGTGCTCTAGACTTTGGTTTCAACAAGAAACCACAGCCTCCTTCCCATCAGAAATACTAAGTGTAGCACCATCTACATAACCCACCAGCAAGCGGATGTCACCAGCTCAAGAACGGCTGGGTGTCAAATCCCATCATGAGTCTGAGACTCTGCACGTCCCCCTGCAGAGTTGCACAGCCAAGGCTCCTGTCCCTTCCAGATCTTATCTGTGAGAAGTCTAGCTCGGACAGACTGTCTGTGACCTGAAGCCTCAAGAAGCTTGGAGGCAAACTGTTGTATGTAAACAAAGTGTTTGATAGCTCTTTAAGTGGAAGAATGCCAAGAACAGGATTCCTAACACCAGCCGTATGGCTGTCAGGAGCATCCCATGACATTCCACTAAGTCTTAGGCTTTAGTCTATTCACAGCAGAAAAGTCAATAGCTAACTTCTAGAACATGCTGTACAGAGGCAGCCAGCAGCTCCTAAGGCACCTTACATCACCAACAACCATTGCAAAAAGGGTTCCAAAACACCCAACATTCTCCATGGCCTGAGAGGAGAAAGCAGGGGGCAGTGTAGCTGAGGCTCTACCAAGATCCAGTCCAAAGGCTGCCAAGCACCCCCGAACACGTCTCATAGCAGAGACTCAAGAGAAATTGCTGAGGTAATTTATGTTCGGAATGCCTTATGAAAGTTGGAAATGGAGTGGAGGGTGTGCATACCAGCCCACTTCCTCTGAGTCTCCTTATTTGTGAGAGATGACTGTCTTGTCTCAAATGGGCATCAAAGGGGAAGGAGGGCTTTCAGGTGATAAATACCTCACAAGTTTGTGCAATGACAGCGTGAGGCACGGTGGCATCTTTGACGGTCCTTCCTGTTAAGAGCTCATAGCGTGATTACACAAAACATAAAATCAGCAGCACCCAGTACGTTGAAGACCACGGAGTTATGGAAAATCAGCACAAGGATAATTCTAGCAAGTGGCACCAGCCCTGGGAAAGGCTGAGCAGGCAGCTCCCACCACCAGATAAAGGCCACCACAGTGTGATGAGAATGAGTGGAGGCAGAAAGAAACAACCGCTGATATTCCAAGCGAGAAGTGGAGGGAGAGCTCTAAGGAGTAACGCTACTGGTTAGAGTGGAACCAGAGGTGTGTGGAGCAGAGGGTAAATCCAGAAGGCAGGCTGGGTTCACAGCATGGCAGAAGATTTAGCCATCACTAAGGGAATCCCACCTAACTCTTCAGGAGAAACCAGAGGAAGTTCAAGCTGGGTGACCAGTAAAAAAAAGGAATTGTTACACGTTTAGCAGGAACAAGCATTATACAAATGCCAGGCTCCATCACTGCTGCTCTAATGTCAAAGACTAGTACCATGGAAGGGGTACCCAGATGGCATGAACAAAATGATGGAAAACAAGCAAACCATTGAACGGTTTCTACGAATTTAATCACTCAGTGATGCTCTGCACGCTTCTAAGATGAGAAAACACCAAGAGGCTCTGTAGAAGCTGAGCCAACAAGATCCCGCCAAAGTTAATTAGGAGACTACTCTTCCTCTACAAGAAAGCACTGTGAGAGCAATTAGCTTTCCTGCCCGTCCTGGTGTCTTGTCCTCACTGGTCATGGTGTTGTTCAAATCTCTGCTCCACTTGCCTACTTAGTCCCCCACGTTGGCTACATGCTATAAACTACTGGTATCTTCTTGTCCCGCCATCTGGCTACTAACTCATGTGAATGACTCGCCAATGACTTCTTCTCTGGGACCTGCACCCACATATCCAACTCAGTGCCTGGATTTGGAGTCTAAAGTGTATGATTAATGTTTAGAAAACATAAACTGAGCTCCTGAGCCTGTCCATCTCTTCCCTAGTCTTTCTCACCTCTGAAAATGATATGTCCGTCTACTTGGTCACTATCATAAAGAAGCCCAGGTATTACCTAGTTTCCTATCTCTCCCTCTAGACACATTCAGTCATCAAGCCAAGCTCTTTAGTTCTGTCCCCAAAGGTGCCATGCTTTGTTGATATCTGTGGGAGACCTGCCTTCTCCAGAACAGAAACAGAGGAGGAGTGTATTGGGGGTGGGAACACGGGAGGGGGAGGGACTGGAGGAAAGGAGGGTGGACAAACAGCAACTGGGGTGTAAAAATTTTTTTTAAAAAAAGGGCACCCTGGATCTGCCACGTCTCCCTTTACTCTGTGTACTCTAGCCTAGCCCCTCTCTGTGGTCTCTGCTTCTTACCCTCACAGACTTTTCTCCCCAGCAGCCAGTGTCTTCTTGGAAGGGTCCACCAGATCACGTTGCTCCTCTGCTTAAAATCTCCCTGTTTTAATGAAATCTGAATGGAGGTTGTCTCTGCTCACATCTTTCCCGTCTGTGGGTTCCATGGCAGGAAATACACCTGCGTCTTCTTCCCTTGTAGTCCGAATCAACAACCTTCCTGACCACGCTCTGCCTGGGGGGACCCTCATAGATGGCCCCCCTCGTCTCACAAACCTCAGCTCAAGACTCACCTTCCCATAAAAACTGTTCCTCAGCAATTAACCTAAAAATGGGCTCATCAATCACTTTTGTTCCCTGTCATCGTTTCTTCTCCTGTCTGAATAGCTTGGGTTCATTTCCTGTCTGTCTTAAGCCCCTCAATGTGAGCTCCAGGCAGAAACATCTTGTTCTGCTCACTGGTCCATCTCTAGTGTCAAGATCAGTCCTGGATATGCAGCAGGCTCTCAGGCAATTTGTAGAGGAGCCTCATTTATGCCTGAACAGCCCATGTGTGTCATAGATGCTTCACTGTTGGACAAATAGCCACATTTTTGTCGTTATTGCTCCCAGATTAACGTTCAGAGGAAAGAGAAGTCTAAGACACCAAGAGTATAGAACAAACTCACACAAAAGAACTAGGCTGGACAATGAGATATCACATCAGGTGGTATGGTCCTGAGGAATCTATCATTTTTTTATATTTTAGTTTAAAAAATATATATGTACATTTATGTCTCCATGGGCATAAGTTCACATAAATGCAGTGTTTGTAAGAGCAGGAAGAGGGTGTTGCTGACCAAGAATGCAACATGTTAGTTCAAGAACCCATTTACCCAGTTACAGCATTCAGCACTAAGGAAAAGACAACAGCACTGGTGAGCCCACCCAGCAAGCATCTATTCCAAGCAAAACCCATGTGGGAAACTCTGCACACCACCCTAGAAACCAAGGCAGGTACCAGGCAGAGACAGCCACAGTGGCAGTACCACTTCCCAAGGCTTTCCAAAGCCAGCACATCCCAAGATGCATCAGGCAGCCAGCCCTGCTCTTCCCTCCACAAGCTTGCCACAAGCCTTCAGTGAGCAAGTCCAATGGAAGTGGAACTGATGAAGTATTTCAGCGGGCCATGTCAATCTTCACGGCCTGCTTGGAATTTGCTTGGAATTCTGCCTCTGCAGCCACACCTTTGAACCCGTGCTCTCACTGTTTCAGAACCTGCTAGGAAAGGTTAGATAAGAAGCAACATTTGTAACAATTAAATAGAGACCATGAATTTAAGAGAGAGCCAAGGAGGTTACATGGGAAGAGTTGGAGGGGGAAATGATGTAATTACATTTTAATTAAAAAAAATAAGTATCATTAAACGAGTAGCTTGACAGTGACTGTGATAAGACCTCCCAGGACATTCACACTTACGTCACATAAAGGAGGCCACACTAAGAAGCTTGCATCTGAAAAGAACACCTTGGCACAGTATTTCATGCCTGTAATCCTAGCAGCTGGGAGACCGAGGCAGGAAGATTGCCCCAAATCAAAACAATCCTGGGCTACCTAGTGAGTTCCAGGCTAGCCTGGGCTACTATTGTGCATAACCTCATCAGTTGTTTCTTTATCTTCATCAGAAATTGCTTTTAAATATATTTACTATATGTGATACCTGTGTGTATGTATGTTGTATGTAGTGTGTGTGTGTGTGTGTGTGTGTGTGTGTGTGTGTGTGTGTGTGTATTTGAGTCCAGGTGTGCAAGCTTGTGTACCTAAATGAATAGGTCAGAGCAAGATTTCTATTGTACTTCCTTGAGACAGGGTCTCTCTTTAGAAGTTTACCATCTTGGGTAGGCTAGTTGCTAGCTAGATCTTGGGATCCACTTGTCTCTGTCCTTTAAGTGGCAGTTTACAAGTACACATACAGTCATATCCCCCTTTTTACACGGGTGCTGAGGATTTGAACCTGGGTCCTCTTGCTTGCA
Organism: Peromyscus californicus insignis; assembly: GCF_007827085.1. Classification (NCBI taxonomy): domain Eukaryota; kingdom Metazoa; phylum Chordata; class Mammalia; order Rodentia; family Cricetidae; genus Peromyscus; species Peromyscus californicus. Next base: position 63,160,011 of record NW_026294469.1, on the reverse strand, counting down.
CAGTAAGTATTCTTTTCCACTGAGTCATCTCTTTAGCCCTACATATATTCCTTTTATATGCCTGTAAAGATGACATTGTCTTTTCAAGAAAATGATATTCTTTATACTGAGATTATATCTTTTTTTAACAAAAAAACAAAATTTATAAACAAAATAGAACCTAGGATAATGAACGGCAGGCAGGGCTCTTTTGCCTGTAGTTTAAAAGGACATAACCTCAGACTAGTGTAGGCCTCAGGCCTCAGAAGTAGTTTCTTTGTGCAGTGGAAAGCAGTTAATGCAGAAACTCACAACGGGTCAAAGTGCAGAGAGTGAGTGACCCGGAAGTGCTCAGCCACACACGGGACATCTGTGTCACACACACACCACACCCCAAGGCTCAGGAACCATCAGAGAAGGGGCAAAATGACCGTAAGAGCAGGAAATCAGGGAGGACCGGAGTGAAACAGTGCCTTCTGAACATGACAGGACTTCTGTACTTAGGGACTCACAACAGCTGTGGCTGTCAGCATTCTAGCCTGGAGTGGGAAGGGGTTCATGAGCCCTCACCCCGATTGAGGAGCTGTGGACAGCTGATGGTTTCTAGGAGAGCAAGAGTTGGTTTTTTGCTTGTTTCTTCCCTTTTTAGGTGTGGCTCCCGGAAGGTCTACCATGCTCCAATGGAAGGCTCCATCCTGCAGTGGAGGGCCCCACACCCAGGAGTGTACAGACTAGACTGGGCTAGTAAAAGAAAGAAAAAAAAAGAGGACACCAAGTTGGGGAATAGGGAGGTGGGAGTAGATCTGGGTAGAGTTACTGGAAGGAAGGAGAGGTGAATATGGTCAAAATATAATGTATGACATTTTAAAGAAATAAATACAGTTCAATAAATAAAATACAAGTAAGTGGTGTGTGTGTGGGGGGGTGACAATCCATCTGTAGCTAGGATCCTTGCGTTCTATCTCTTTTTTCCTAGTACATGAAATCCATCGTCTGAGGACCACTGCATCCGTGTTCCAGTTTGTGTAGCACCCCATGGCTTTGATCATGAGCAGTGTTACAGGAACTAAGAGGGGCCGGCTGTATGCCTGCACACTTACTACAGGGCGAGCATAAGAGCGATGGGGAAGAGAAACATCGGGAACAAAACGGAGTGGCATCTGTGTACCAGGACACCGCGACTCAACCTGTTCCTTTGTATGCACACCTAAAAAACTAATTTTAAAACCCAAAGAAAAACTGTTTAAGAAAAATGAACTTTCGACTCAAAATGGGCTGGATCCAGCCACTGAATTCACACTCACCATGCAGTACGAACAAGAGGTCCAATCAGAAGAAGCAAAGTGCTCAGAGCTTAAGCATTGTGGGTAACCAGTCACCTCCCACAGATTCAACGTGCTCTCCTGCACAATTCCCAATCTTAAGTTTTTATAACATTTGCTCAATTATACCTCAGGCAAACCTCACTAGGAGGCTTCGTTTATTCATTTTAAAGAATGGTTGCTTCTAGAGTGGTACTTGGGTTATGTAAAGGGCAGGTGGGGAAACCGACTAACACAGGAAAGGCTGGTTAAAGGTGGTCAGCAGGCCTCTACCTGCTGGGACGCTAAGGCTCTGTGCTCACAAGGTAAGTTTGCTATTACGGATCAGAAGAGGCAGAGTTCAGGGAGGTCAGCTCCTTCATTGGTCCCTGCATGCTGCAAAACACACGTTAGCCTTCAGCCAACACACTCCTTTGACCTGATTTTCCCTGGAGGAAAAGGTGCCTGTTCCCAAACAAGGCAGCCATGCTGGGACTTACGCTCATGTTCTCTGAGTGCAACAGAAACCAAGCAACCAGGAGAGCAGAGGAGAAGTCAGTGGAAATAGGGATAGCTGGGATGCTCCTTTATCCTAAGTCAATCTACCTCCCGAAGGCTGAAAAAGGACAGGAGTCTTCAAAGATCCGGTACCTGTTAAGCTGAATCCAGATAGAGGAGGCCCCACAGTGGAAGAGCTGCATCAGCACTCCTAAATCAGTCTCAGATCCCTGAGCATCCTGGGGTCAGGCTTCCTTCTGGGTCCCACAAGGCCGAGAACACACCGGTGTCCATTAGGGCAAATCTTACTATCTACATCCCCTAAGGGCAAGGGAGGGGAGGGCACACACTGTTACCCCCCAGCATTCTCCTTTGCCTTTATAACCACGCAAATGACTAGAAGTGCTCAACTTCAGTCATTAGGGAAATTTAAAGTGTGACTCCATTACATACCACAAGAGAAGAGAAGGGGAAGGGAGCACACAGAAGGAAGGAAGGGGGAAAAGGTGGAGGGAGGAAGGGAGGGAAGGAGGAAAAGGGGAAGGAAGGGGAGAAGGAATGAATCTCTGACAAAAGATGTGGACCAATGTGGGTTTTTCCACGTGGTTTCTAGACATACAAAGAAGAGAGCTACTCTGACCTGCTGAGGCTGTGAGTCACCTCTTCTGTGACAGCGATGCTACTTATGCGCCCAAAAGACGTGCGAACATATGTTCACCAAAAGACAGGTACAAGACTACTGCAAGCAGCCTTTTTCATAATTGCCAAGAACCATAAATAACCCAGCGCCACTAGCAATAGAACGAAGGAACTCCAGGCTACCCCATCACAGTACACTCGAATCAGGCATGATAGGAACAAACCACAAGTACACACAAGGCCAATTCCAGCTGTGACCAAAGCACAACATCCACTAAACTACTCTAGTCATGTAAGCCTCAAAAACAGTCCAAGGACAAGAGCAGCTGGACACTCTTGTCCTTGGCAGAGAGATGGGGCTGCAAACTTCCAGGGGGCGTCTCCCCTTGACTGGATGGTAGCAGCGTGAATCCTTCATTAACTTTTTTCATTTTACATACCCAATCTTATGTATTTTATTTCAATACTGTTAACAAGGATTGCAGTGGATATTTCATTCTGGTCTTTGGCTTCACTGTAACTATGTCTGTTTTTCTTCAAATCTTTTATTAATGTGCATATTAGGTTTAAAAAAATTACATTCCAGGGAAAGGTAATACACTTAATCTGTGACTATCTTTCCTCTTCAGAAGGCAGATGTACAAACACACACACACACACACACACACACACACACACCCTGCTGCAACTGTCCGTGTGTGAGAGAGGTCATAGAAGCCCTCTTCTTCCTACCAACCCTAAAGGTGTCTTACCCCCACCTTCTCTAAAAGATGATGCCCAGGTTAAGAAATGAAGCTCCCTTAAATTCTTTCCCTGGGGTGCAGAGCCCCTCAGTGCAGCAACAGAGCAAAGAAATCTCACTGTTTATACATTGCCTAATTGCCCGCCATCTTACCAACACTGGAGACCATGAATGGAAGACTGCATGAATGACTGAGCTTCTTCAGTACAGTCACCTGGGGCTTCAATGGAGCTGGTGGCCTCTAGAGTACTGTCAAATCATCCAGGCTTAGAGCTTGGGCAATGATCCAAATGGGACGTGTCCAAAGGAATCCTGTCCTGGATTCTCCTGTGATTCTACCCTAGGGTAGCTGGGTCTCATTACCACGAGGGCACAAGATACTATTCAGTCACAGTCCAGAGCCTTCTGATGTGGGGAGGGGCTGTTCCTGTTACAAGTATCACTGTTCTCAAATTACAGTTAATTATACTAAAACGTAACAACACCTTCCATTTCAGTCATTTTAAACAACTTTAAGCATAAAATATACTCATATTACATAATCACCACCATCAAGCCTCTAGGATTTTCATCTCAAACAGCGCACACAAGAAATAACATCAGTACCATTTTCAAAGGCACAAGACAAAACATAGAGAAATAAAATGGCACTAGGCAAAGAGGATTGCTGGGGCAGTTAGTACAGCTTGCCCAAAGGGGGACAGCCTGACAGAACGGTGGGCTGGCCCTAGTGACATGGTTAAGAGATGTAAGCCCCCAATTCTAAAGGCTCTATATCTTAGTTCCAGGAAGCCATCCAGCAGCCTCTCAAGCCACAGCTTTCCAAAGTAGACCCTTGCAAGGACCTCACGCACCTCTATGCCCATTGTCCTGCCTGCCCTTGCTAGGTTCTTATTGTATGTTGTTCCAAGTAGACATGTTTATAAAGTTCATAGAGAAACCAGTGCTGATATCCACACCACCACCATTGAGAATAACACTGAACCAGAGACCAACAGATCTCTACATGCATTTACAAGCAGTCCTCAGTCAGCAGAAGGCTCCTCAAGTATTAGGTGTTAGAAATAAGGACAATGTAGGGGGGACAAACAAGAAAAGAGTACAGAGTCAAAACTGTCACTGGAGTTATGCTAAATAATAAGCACTTGTGGGACATACACTACATACGGAAGGCTGCCCAAGCCAACTGTGCTGACCCAGCCTAAGGGAACTCCGGAGTCAAAGGGCTGCTTGCTGAGAGTCCCCGCAGCCTTTGATCCTTGAGTCACTGCCTGCCATCCTACTCTGACTCACCTGTAGCATTTCCTTCAAAAGCTCAGTTGGGTAAACCAAGAAATGAGCAGGAGGCAGACTTGGGACAAGATTCTTTTACACCGAGTATTGCAAGCTGAACTTGGAAGAAAGTTATGAATGATGTCAACTTCCAACGTCTTCCAAGAAAACGTCTGCCATTTTCTTCTCAGGTGACTTCATTTCCCCATCTTCCTCCAACTTCCAACAGATCATCAAAGCAGGGACTTAGGCTAACCCCTTCAATGGGGTTCCTTCCTTGGGACTCCATCTTCCAAGCAGCTCTCACATGGATTATATCCTACTTGAAGTCACCAAGAGATTCGACACTTCTGAAGACAACCTACTCCGGAGCCCAGGAGATTCTCCAGCTCATTCTCAACCCTTTGTCCTCACTGAAGATCCACAACCTTCAGGCAAACAAAGGCCTGCCATTTAAAACTATCTAACCAACCAAACACTAACAGATGGCTCTGGACTGCCTCAGCTGACTCACCCATCCTGTACACACGTGATTTATCCACCAGCCATTGTATGGATGCAGGGAAAATGGAAAAGAACCTGCATACCATGAGCCTGAAGCTGTGGCTCAGTCTCATAGCACTGGTCCCCAGGTGAGATGATAGTTGCAGGTCTCATGTTTCTGTCCATGCTGCTGACCTATCAGCTGTAAATGGGGGAGGGAGTGTCCTAAGGATTCCTTCATTTGCTGGGCTAGCTCATAAAACTTACATAAGTGTTTTACTAACATAATTCATTGGAAAGGATATAAATAGGGAACAGCCAAATAGAAGAGGTACACAGGATTGGAGGGAGGGCAGCTCGGTCTTTATGCCTCCTCCAAGGGAACCTAGCACCTCCATGCGTTCACCAACCTTCAAGTTTTCCAGACTCCATCCTTTAAGGTTTTATGGCAGTTTCATTGACATAGGCATGATTACTTAAGCTACTGGCCACTGGTGATTAACTTCACCCCAGCTCCTCTCCCTACAGCCAAAGCAGTAGAACTGACAGTTAGTTACAGCCCTCTAATCATACCTTGCTTAGCATTTGTGGCACTCAGTCCCCATCCTGAAGCTATCTAAAGGCTGCAGACATCTTGGTAACATAAAAAAAAGACACATCTGCCAATCCAGAGAGTCCCATGATCTTAAAAACTATGCACCAGGAACTGGAAACAAAGACCAAACATATAATTACCCCAGGCAGGCACATTCTGTGTGATGTGTAAGCACTAGAGTCCTAAGCACCCAATGACAAGAAGGAATGCAATCTTTGGTCAAGGACAGTTAACTTCTCTTTAACATACAGTCAATTATTCTTCACATACATAGGCTTGCTTGCAAAGTTGGTCCCCAAGGCCACATATAGTAATAGGTAGGATAGGTACATCCTGCTAGTGCATCCAGGATCATCAGGGATCTCTAGCTCACTCATCCTCGAGTCTACCTCAATGGAGATCCTTTCACCTAAAAGCAAATTAACAAGACATGGATATTTGCATGAACAATTACCAAAGCACTTTCACAGAAAACACATTCCAGCCAGCCAGATGCAGCAGCAGCTGTGCACCTCTAGAGAGTAACAGTCTCCTTGTGCCTCAGTGTATCATGAGGTCTCTTCTAAAAATTAGATGGAAGACTTCCACAACACAATAAAGTTTGTCAAGCAATACCCAGCATTCATTGAGTCAACAGTAGCACATACTGTCAGTTTGAGCTTCAATTTTCTAATCTGTAAAATGAATAGGGAAAAGGCGAACCCATGATCCTTTACTGGGGGTAAAGCAGGCAGTTGGGTGTTTGTTCTCTCAGCTTTCTCTGAGCCATATTCAGATTTTTTATAATATTATGTCAACCATTTGTACTGCTCTCTCTAGACCCCCTTATCTACAAGCTTTCTCATAGTAGATTGGTGGAGCCAAGAATAATATGTGCACATCTAAACCACATAATTGGTGAGAGGGAGGAGACCAAAAGAAAATGTGTATTCAGTCTTCATATCTCTTCTGGATCTCTGGCACAAGGATGGTTTTATGCAGTTTGGACTTAAATACTTCCAGCCCCAGAGAATTCATTACTCACACAGCAATTTCTTTACTTGCTAGAGAGGCTCCTAAAATTCTTAGGTTCTGTCTTCCGGGAAATTCTGAACCTATAATACATATGGCTCACCACTTACTCTAATGGTAATGGCAACAGATTTGTTTATCATTTGGAGAACGTAAAATCACTATCAAGCTCAAACCTCAGAATTCTTCTGAGAAGTAAATGGGGAATAGATTACTCCCACTCAAGGAAAATTGGTTGGGAGGTTGGGCCTCAGTAAATTCAGCAGGCTCTGCCCATTCTTCTTACAAAGTGTCAACCAGAACCAGTTTCTTCTGAGGCAAGACTTTCACTCTCACCCACCTGCCAGGTCAGATCCACAAAATCTCCAGGCAGCCTCAGCATAATCAGTATTAGCAGCCCTGGAACCTTTCTTGGTGTGTTACCTAGCTCATCATACATGATCATGTCTCCATCATACTAACAGCTTAGATTATTTTCATTATCAAACACAAGCATTATTGGAAACACATTCACATCACCTGCTCTCTGGAGTTTTATAAAAATTGAAATCCATAATATCTGTAGCCATGACTATCTAATAACCAGCCCACCCCATCTCCGGGCTAAACAAAGAACATTTCACTCTGTTACTTTTCCCAGGGACACCAGCCACTTGCCTAGCACTGCCTTTTTGAAATTATGTATCAGATGAAACTAGGATTACCAGTTCAGACCTTAAGCTACATGGTGACATCATGGACCATAAAAGTGCACAAAGATAATTTAACATGCGAATGCTGTTCAGGACTGTGCTATTGCCCAGAGGCGAGGGCAACACTCAGTAAGGCAGAAACCTGCCCTGTTTTATTGCCTGGGAAGCTGGATTTCTCATTTCAGCAGTCGTCCTTTCGACCATGGACACTGAACACAGTACTCCTGGAAGAAGGGAGGGAGTGAGGAAATGTGACTATGTATCTACTCTAACCCCACCCCCAAAATTGAAATGCCTCAATTCTTTTTCTGTGGGAATATGGGGTTCTTTTTGAAATTTCATTTTTATTTAAAACTTCTGAGAATTTCACACATGAATTGTATATTCACGTAATCCCTACTCCTTCCCCTTTCTCTAATTCCCGTGTGCCCCCTAGTCTCTCAAACTCATGACCTAGTCTTCAATTACTATTGATATAGTGTGTACACACACACACACACACACACACACACACACACACACACACACACTTTACTAAGTCCATTTAGTGGCGCTCCTTTACATGTGTTTAGGGCTGACCACTTGAGATTGGATACCTGTCAGGGTCTCATCTATGGAGAAAACTGATTATCCCTCTCTGAGCAGCTATAGATTTCATATAGGTCTTTGTGTAGGGGTGGGACCTTACAACACTTCTCACAGCAACACTGCCATGCTAACTGGTATCATCATTGTCAGGTTTTGTTTGGGCAACCATACTATTGATATTTCAAGGGTGTGGCTTCCCTGTCATGTCGAGAAGACACTATCTAGCAGCAGGTGTCCTGATCCTCTGGCTCTTACAATCTTCCCTGCTTCCTCTTCTGGAATTTTCCCTGAACCTAAGTGAAGAGTTGTGTTGGAGTTATAGAAATTGGCACCTCACAGTCATTTTTTGCCTGCATTTTGACCAGCTGTGGACGTCTTTAATAGTCTCTATGGCAAATACACTTTTCTTTGATGAGAAGTAAGAGTTATACTTACTTGTGGGTATAAGAATGTGTTCTAGCTGAAGTTTTCCTGGTCCTGACTGGCTCCCACAGCCCTGTAAACTGGGTCCTACAGCTTAGACCCAAGTAAACACACAGAGGCTTATATTAATTAAAACTGCTCAGCCATTAGCTCAGGCTAACTATTGACTAGCTCTTACACTTAAATTAACCCATAATTCTGATTTATGTTTAGCCACGTGGCTTGGTACCTTTTCTCAGTTCTGCCTTCACATCTTGCTTCCTCTGTGTCTGGCTGGCAACTCCTGATTCAGCCTTCCTGTTCCCAGAATTCTCCTCTCTGCTTATCCCACCTATACTATACTTCCTGCCTGGCTACTGGCCAATCAGCATTTATTTATTAACCAATCAGAGCAACACACATTCACAGCATACAGCGCGCTATCCACAGCAATGTGTATTTGGAATATAGTTAGAAATCGTGTTAGTTTAGAAAAATGGCACTAGTAGGTTCCCCTTCTAGGGTCTCTGACCTTCCACGCATGCATAGTTGACTAGGTTTACAGTACTAGATGTGAGTTTCCTCCTATTGCGTGGGTCTTAAGTCAAATTACAATGCTGTTGGTTACTCCCAAGACACTAGTTGTCACTACTGCACCCTTGTGTATGTCTTGCTGGGCTTGGTCATTGTTGTGGTCCATAGGCTTTGGGACTGGGTAGGACTACTGATTGCTTTTTCTCCCTGGCAGCTGGCAGAGCACCTTCTACTACTAGGGTTTCCAGGCCAGTTCCCGCTCAATTCCTCCACGTCCTGTGTCTGAGTGACAAACACATGTTCTTTCTCATTGGTGGTTCTTAGATCTAAGTCTTTGGGTTTGAGCATATAACCTAAAGCAACCACAGGGGACAGGAGAAAGGGACAAGGGGAACAGGGAGGAAGAAGGCACTCTACAGAGGGGGACAGCAGGACAAGGTGCTATGAAGGAGGAAATGGGGGAAATGGGGGGATTTAAGTGGAGAGGGGAAGCGTAACACAGAGGAAGGAGAGATAAATAACACTAAGGATGTTTTTAGAAAGTAAAACTCATTTTATATGCTTGTTTTAAATATGTATTATATGCATATATATATTTATGTACGTATTTGTGTATATATATATATACATATATAGTTTAAATGGAATTATGCCACATGAAATAATATTGTTCCCTTCAAGAGCCATGAACTAACAAAAACACCAGTGCCAGGCATGGGAAATCTCCTTTTGAGTTTTGGTCAGATGAGTCCAAGAGACTCCAAAAGGATATAAGCCATTGCTGTTACCCTTTGGCTGCCTGCCAGAATGTGGAGGTAATACCCTATTTCTCAAGGGATTATATACTCTGACAACGATCTTGGAGAAATATGGTACATTTATTCACCGAAAGACTGTAGGGTGCTGTGCTTTTTGAGATGCAAGTGTTGAAGACCATAGTGAAGGTGGGGGAAGAAGAATATTGGGAGGATTGATGCCAACGCAGGGGGTGTGGTCACCTGCTCTCTGTGTGCTGAGGTGAGTGGCTTGCCCTTGGCACTAGAACCTAAAGATCTTCCACTAAGGGGCCTCCACAGCTTCTCCTAGGAGACTCTTTGTAGGTGCAAAGGTCTTTCCTGCTGTTACTACTTTTGTAAATCTAGTACATCATATTTTATTCTCAGCATCCAGGGAGACGATCTCATAGCCATCCTGATTAACAGTGCCACATGAATAAAACATTCTTAGATGCATTAGTTCAAATAAATATTTAAGCACCAATGTGGCAGGTGCCAAAGCACGTGGACAATAAACAGTCCCTCATGAAGCCAGCCAACACTTCCCAGTGCTTGGCCTCTCTCCTCAGTCCTCTGAGATCACATAATAGTGTCACATCGAGATTTCAGACAATTACGTGAGCAGCCAATCCTATTATAAAGAAGCCAGTATAGACGCTCTTTCAAGAGATGCCAAAACATCTGTACGAATTTGGCCTTCAATATTAGCTGCCAAGCCTGTGCCCAGGATGCCACTGCCAGTGCACTGGAAAATGGTAGCTTTACAAAATGTTTGAGGTCTCAGTACAAAGGCCTGACATAGGGATTCTTGTCTGTACTCTGGTCTCCTTCCGTCACAGAAGCATGGGCTTAATAAAGCCCCTGCCACACTTCTCAGCAAGGCACACTGATCTTAGTTCTGCTTACCATCCTTTTAAAGAGTTTCACTATGAAATAGCAGAGATCTTTGTACAATACGGAAAAGTTCCAGCAAGTATCCATATCCCCAACATCCCATGTTCATTTTTTATTCTGCTCCAACTTTGGACTTAAAAAAAAAACAAAATTTCCTTCATCTTTGAAAGTTTCATCCCCATCCAACTGCCCTCTCAAGTCCTAACAACCCATTATGCTAGCCAGCCAGTGGGTTAACTCTTACCCATATTTGTGTCCCATAATGACATAAACAGGTACCCCAGAATTTCTAATATTTTCTGATTGTATATTTCAGATAAATGATAACATACAATCCATTCTGTAATTTTTAGACCCAACACTGACTTTATCATTTTTGGTATATGTCAGTCTGGTTCACCCATTTTAGCAGTCCAGCATATGGATATGGGTACCCACCGATCCCTCTATTGCTGAGCCTTAAGGAGTGTTCATCTACTAATTCCCCAAACTATTGCTCACATGACTATGTGTGCCATACACCATTCAGACACTGGAAAACCTTCTATGATTCTTTCATTTGGAACCAAACATAAAGAACTCCCTTGTAGAAACGTGCTGTGGATATCGCTCTGTATAAATAAAACACTGATTGGCCGGTAGCCAGACAGGAAGTATAGGCGGGACTAACAGAGAGGAGAGAAGAAAAGGAGAGGAAGGCAGGGGGAGGAGACACCAGCTGCCATTCAGGGAGCATCATGTAGAGGCAACAGGTAAAGCCACGGAACATGTGGCAACATATAGATTAACAGAAATGGGCTGAGTATAAGAGTAAGAGCTAGACAATGGTAGGCCTGATTTAATGGCTGAGCAGTTTAAATAATATAAGAGTTGGTGTGTTTATTTTATAAGTGGGCTCTGGGACTGGAGGGGCTTGGCGGGAGTTGGAGAGAAATTTTCCAGCTACAGAAATGCCAAGCAGTTAGCTGGGATTTGTGTGTCGTGTACACAAAGAAACAGAGACTGGAGAAATAATCCAGGGGTACTATGCATGGAAGAGAAGCACTCCACACCTGAACCATAACCCCAGCTCCAAATCTTTAGAAGATTCATGTTCTTATCTAACTCCAAATTAGCTCATATGGAATAAAATGGAAAGAGCAATACATTCTTTATGACCTACATTTTGACATATTCTCTTGCACAACCCAGAATTTCACCCTCCTTCAAGGACCCTATGCTTTAAAAAATTACCACTTTCTACTAATTGCCAGGATTATGCAGTTGAGTCCATTGCCATTTAAAACATATGCATCGACACATACATCACTGTACAAAAGTGATTTATAGCAAGCAATTCAGTCTTTCCCAGCCTCTGTTTTGCATGTCTATCTTATCTACCCATCGAGATCATAAATTTCCTTTGAAGATGGCTTGTGTATTATGCATCTTTGCTTCTTTCAAAATTCTTGGCCCAATAGAAGGCCTATGCCAGTGACTGACCAATCTTTGTTAATGGATTTCTATTACTCCCAGTTTCAATAACATCATGGGGGGGGCTCTCCCTAAAACAATCATTTTTCTTTGTTACCCATCTACCCTTCTGGAAGACAAAGCAACTTCCCTTTAAAGCATCATTTAAAAGTACATTTTAATTTTTCTTTTGGCCAACACACAATCATACATTTTTATAGGCTACAATAAGATATCCCAATACATGAACTATTCATAAGCATCAAGTAAGGATAAGGTGGATCTGACTCCTCAAACACTTGGTTTTGGAACAATAAAAGTCCTCTACTAGCAGTTTAAGTATTCAATTGCTGTTAACCATAACTGTCCTGATGAGCTACAGGACACTGGAAGTTATCCCTATATTCAAATAGAGCCCTGTATAGATGAATGACTCTCTCCACTCACAATTATACACTCCATTCCCAGAATCTAGTAACCACTATTCTATTCTCTTAAGTAGCATTTTAAAAGTTTTTCTAGAGTTCAATTTATAGGGACCCTTTTTTAAGGAAAAGAGACATGAAAAAGTAAATTCATAGTTTCTTTCTGAGGAAAATTAACAAAAGATGTCTTTGCTCAGCACACTTGTGTGTATTCCTTAAGAATGAGACCACCGATCAGAGACAAAGACCCCAGAAGGATGGTGTACAGCATTACCATTCTTCAGAGGGTTTATCTTCCCATGCATTTGATTCATAGTGGATATTCATATTCATAGTGATGTTCTACAATCAGCATTTTCACTATTCTGAGAAATTACTATTGTACCATGAGTGTGTCCTGCCTCTGCACCCACTGCCTCTACCTAACTCCTAGTTTTAACGTCTCTTTGGGGATTTTTTTTTATTAAACTAACGTTTCTAGTGTAACTTGAAATCAGTAATGCTCTGCGGTTTTATGAACTTCATGTGTCCCTGCAACTGACCTGTGGTGTGTAACAATGCAGGACAGAGGAGCTACTCCCTCTGAGATCCATCTAGAAGGAAGATCAGTACATTACCACGTCCCCCATGGCAGGATCCACAACATCCCACCGCACCGACGAAGAACCCCCTTTATCAGTATGCAAACAAGTTGTGTTCCAAGTTCCAGGCTGGAATTCAGAATTTGATTTTTCCACAGCAACCATCCTAGAAGTGCTGGGTTCCCAGGACAGCCCACACAGCCTGCACGCCTTAGAATGCTGTGAAACCTTCCTACGGGGACATGCATCTCAGGTCACTCAGCAGGTATGTGCCTGGGCCCCAGCTTTAGCCAAAAAGTGGCAAAGTCTCTTCTGGAAACATAGATATGCTGCAGAAATTAGCCATCTGATCCAATGAAACCGGAACAAAGTCCTCTACTATTGTTCATGCAATGGCAGGGGGCGGTGTAAAGGGCAAGCTAAATATTTGGAGGCCCATCTCAAAAGCCTTGATTAATCAATGCATATTTACTAACATAAGTGTCTATTTCCCGCCTACGTCTACATTAATAGAGTACTCAACATTTCAGGGAAGAGAGCTCCTATCTGAAACATCCCTTAATGGGTTTATTCATTCACCTTCATTGCACCCCTAACCTTGTGTTCTTGGAAATTTGGTCACAACCATCACCTACAGAAATAAAGCTACAGTTTAGAGGTGGTGCTTCATTGAGGCCACCATCCACAGATCTCAGCCCTTAACCTGCAGGATTGTGCTGTGAGGTAGAGCACACTCAGGAAGGAGATGTTTATAACACAAAACTACTAGAAGCCGCCAAATATATTCTGAACTCTGCCAACTGTCCTGTCTCCTTGTCATCATCTGAAGCTATTTCTGCCATTGTACGGTTTACAAACAAACAAACAAACAAACAAAAAAACATGTTTTGTTGATACTCATGGGAGAGCTGCCCTTTCCTAAACAGAAATTAAGCAGGAGTGGATTGGGGGCTGGGAACAGAGGGGGGATGGGGGGAAAGGATTAGGAGGAGAGGAGGGAGGGAAAACTGTGGCTGGGATGTAAACTAAATAAATTTATTTATTTTTAAAAATACTATTTGTTTTTAAATGAGCCACCTCAGAGTCTGTTTAAAGACTATGCCCAATTAAATGAAGCTCAGCTCCTCTGACTTTGGTTTAGGTTCTGTAGATTGAAACTTCCATTTGCATACAGTTTTACCTTGACTATGTCCAATAGCTTTTCATATTCATACACTTATAGGAAAGAGGGAAAACGGAGCTAGTAAAGGCAAGGGTTGGCTTAAAGGATGCTCATGCACTGAGGTCATCCTCAAAAGTCTAGCAAAGCGGGAGACCCGTGAGACTGCTGGTTAGGACAGCCCCCAGGCAAGTGCTCCCTGGAGCTGTGGAGCGCAACCCTCTACCAGTAGACTTGAGCTATTTCAAGGCTGTTACTTCATGAGAGTCATGCATCTGGTCTGCCTCTGCACATTTCTAATTTCAGCCTCAGAGACAGGGTCCAGGAAATGAGGCAGACACATATAAAGGCCCGCAGAAACAAAGAAGATTCCAAATGAATAACTGCTCGCCTTGAAGGGATTTCAAATAAGAGGCTCAAAGATGGAAAGAAAAGATTAGGAGAAAATGATAGACCAAAAAAAAATCCACAGAAGCAGACACAGCCCGGAGCTGAAATTCACAGAACAGTGACGCGAGAGAGGCATTCCTGCATTTGCAATTGAACAGAGATGATGAGAAAGGTTTGGGGACAAGCCCAAGGTCAGGCAGTGATGGGGAGGAGAAACTGGGGTGTGAAGTTCCTGCTGCTGGGCCCTTTCTAACTCCAAGGGTGTGTTTACAGCTCATAACTTTGGTTAAGATTCATGTTTTAAAAAACAAAAACAGAAAAACTTAGTCTGCTTAAAAAAAAAAAAAACTGTAGATGAGTTACAACAGTACCATGGAAACCACGGGACAGGGAAATATTGGTGGGCAGCTTAGCTGGACCGTTACTTCCAGACTTTCCAACAGGGTGAGCCTCAACTTCCTAAAAAGCTGTCAGCAGGAAGGAATGTGTGTGACATTCTAGAGCTCAGAGTGGAACAAGGAGGGGGAACAGAGTACCCTGCAGCAAGTGCTCCATTTTATCTTCTATATTACATGTTAGGAATATATAATTTATATAGAATACATAAAATAATTATATATTAAAAATAATAATGTAATATGTAACTAAAAATGATTTTTTCCATATACTGTAGGCTGATCAGTTTCCCCTCTCCCAAGTCTTCTCAGCCCCACCCCCTTCACACACACACACACATTCAGTCACTGAATAAGTCTTCATGTTGCTGGGCCTCAAAAATGCTCCATTTTCTAGAATTTGAAATCCTGACATAGTTCAGAATCCATAAAAGAAAAAGTAAGAAATTTGACAGCATTCCTTTTCTTTTAAAAGACTCCACAAACAAATGTAAAGTCTACCAGAAAATGGAAGCAAAACTTTCACAAATATACAGAGAAAACTTGAAAACATTGGTAACTTCTCCAGGGCTATGGTGGCACAAGCCTTTAGTCCCCAGCTCTTGAGAGGCAGAGACAGGTGGATCTCTGAGCTGGAGGTCAGCCTGGTCCACATGAGTCCCAAGCCAACCAGAGCTATGTGAAAAGATACTGGAGAGAGAAGAGAACGGACAGGAGGGGAGGAGGAGGGAGAGGAGTAGAGGGAAGGTAAGGGGAGGGGAGGAGAAGAGAAGGGAAAGGGAGAGGAAAGGGAGAAGAGAGGAGAAAAGGGAGGGGAGAGGGAAGAGTGTCAGTGAGTCAGTGAGTGTCTATTAATTGTGAAGATTAGGCGTTCTTGAATTTCCTCTGACCCCAATGCACCAGAAACATCCGAACCTCAACCTCTGAACCTCTGCATCTCTACTGTGCACTTCTCTCCTCTCTCTGGCACACACAGCATCTGGCCTACCATTACTCACACACTGATCTGGACTACAGATCATGCACAGGAAAATGCTGTCTTGCCATTGTTTTGGTTCCCCATTGTTTGACACCCAAAGGGGTCGCAACCCACAGATTGAGAATCACTGCTATAGAGCACAACAGGCAAAAACCCTGACAGGACTGCTGTATTCCCAGTGAGGTTTAGTAAGGAATCATCAACTGTCAGCCAGTGCACTGGGAAGGACAGAACAGCCGAGCCTCACAAGGTCTCCTGGCAAACCCTTGCTACCTCAAGGAGCAGATATGGTTAGTCATGTTAGTCAATGGCAATGAGGGACCATGGGACTTATAAAACAGAGAAAAACAAACACAGGAAATCAGACTGCTTGCTTTTGGAAAGAAATCACCAGCCAGAAAACCCAAGTTCAGTCTAAAACCAAGAGGATGGTAGCACTGTTTTGTGCCCTAGAACAGTGATGTAACGACAGAACATGGATCAACTTCTTCCCACCTGGGCCACAAGCAAGGTTTAGGCCAGAGACCACCACTCAGGAGCAAGATAGTAATCCCACCCCCACCCCCACCCCCAATATCATCTACAGCAGCACTCCCTCCCTCCACAGTACAATTTGCCTTTAGCTTTCCATCAAGCAAATTAATCCATTAATTTCTGTAGGGTTATACTTTAATAACACCAAAATATATGTTGTCATACTATACTGCTTTAAGCAGCTTATTTTATGTACATATTGTTCAAATAATTTGAGAGATACTGTGTCAAATTGTAGCTGTTGTTTTGAAGCAACAGGCACCAAAACCATTTGCCATGTTGTATAGATTCCAATTAAATTATAACATTGATATTAAGTGTCCCCCAAAAATCCAACCAAAGTCAACACTAGAATATCTAAGTACTCAGCTATTTCCCATGATGAAAATGCTCTGAAAAGGAAGTTTTCTGGGCCTGTAGGCTGCAGCGTAAATTTTAAAAAGGTTGAGTTGTGTGGTATGGATGAGCAGCATAGTAACACAGAGCTGGATGAGCAGGCGAAGGTTTCCAGCAGAGGCAGGATATCAAAAGAGGAAAAAGAAAGAACTAGACCCAGACATGAACAGAGACAATCTTCCATAATAGACACTGCAGGGAATCAGCTTGTCCGTGTGGTCCAGGCCAGGGCTGGCTCTTGGAACATGAGTAACTTAGAACCAGGCAAAGTCAACGGAGTGGTGAGCAAAGAAACATTCCCTGACCGAGAACAGCTCAGATGACAGAACCTCAGATCTATGCAGCCTAGCTCCTGTAACTCCAGGCAATGTCCCAGCAGATTAGGTCATCTGTTTCCCAGATGCCTCCCCTCAGGACCCAGGGCACTGTCAAAATTGTAAACCTGTACACTCCTCTGAATGAATGGGAAGATCAG
Source organism: Peromyscus californicus insignis (assembly GCF_007827085.1). Classification (NCBI taxonomy): domain Eukaryota; kingdom Metazoa; phylum Chordata; class Mammalia; order Rodentia; family Cricetidae; genus Peromyscus; species Peromyscus californicus. The sequence goes on along the minus strand of NW_026294469.1, from coordinate 63,142,819 downwards.
TGACTTTCCTGTGAATGATCTTAGAAAAACTACAAAGTGAACGTCCTTCATGACTGCCGTTAAGATTTCAAGCACCCTGAACGGTGGTGGCACATGTCTTTAATCCCAGCACTTGGGAGGCAGAACCAGGCAGATCTCTGTGAGTTTGAGGCCAGCCTGGTCTACAGAGTAAGAGCCAGGACAGGCACAAAAGCTACACAGAGAAACCCTGTCACGAAAAAAACAAAAAACAAACAAACAAAAGATTTCAAGTACATGTAGCCCATTTCATTTGCATGCAATCCATCTACATGGAATCAACACACATCTAGGGTATTTCAATCTGAAGTTCCTCAGTGAAATCTAAGAATGTGGGTTCCCAATCTGATATACACCCAGGTCCTTGTCTCTTGTACCTACTGCTCATAATAAAAAGTAATTGAAATTGCAAGACAAATAAAAACATAAAAAATACCTCAAACAGTTAATGTCCATCAAGCAATGGAGGGGAATGGGCTCGGAGAGAAAGGGCTAAACAGTACAGAGGCTTCTCACATAGGACCCAATTAGAGGTTTCAGTATCATTTAGTGACATATGAACACTGTGTCTCAGGACAGTGGTAGCAGCACAGTGACACACAAGGGCACAGCATGGGGGCAGGGAAAGAAGCCTGAGGTTCCTTCTATTCCCATGGGCAGGGCCTTGCAACTCATGGGTCCCACTTCTGATGATCCAACCAAGAACGTGGGATCTTAACCTAAGTAAGATAAATACAGGCCTCCAAGAGACATTTTACAAGGACTTCAGACATTTGTCATTGAATTTTACTCTGCTTTTATGTGGGATTAGGTTTCTGAGTCCTTTCAGTAATTGTCTGTGTACATTTACCGACAGAGTTTGACTAAGAAATAGAAGATCTTATAATTATTTTCCCTGCAAAGTCAACCGGCAAAGACGGTGTGTGAATTATGTCCAAGAGATTCATGGTGTGAGTCAAGGAGACTTTAGCCCTCTGCTCTCTCCAACCGGAACCCCAGGGCACAACATTCTCCAGTCAGGTTCCAGAGTATCATGTGACAGCAGTTATTGCCTAGCATGCTCCTGGGAGCAGAAAGAGGCAGAGCCACAAGAGTGCTTCTACCCTTTTGTCCCTTCACCTGCTTCAGACCAAGGGACCAGCAAACAGAGCCAGGGCTCAAGTCTCCCGGGCCCTGGCTCTTGCTCTACCGCTTCCTGCTGCAGGGGCAAGTCCCCTAGCGCATGCTAATGCTTCTCGATACTGAGGTAACTCACGAAGGGCTAGAGCCGGTACCACACCCAGCTGTGCTTCGGTTTGAGGCCATTTACTAAGTGACAACAGTCCCTTTAAAAGGAGGACATATAGGAAGCTGTTAAAGCACCATCAAAAAAGATGGGCAAGCTCTGGAGACCTAATGTATGACACAGTGACTTGGGTTAACACTACAGCATGCCACAAGCAGCCAGAAGGTCCAATGGAAGGGTTTCCTGCCATGTTGAAGCCAGCCAGCCACCAGGACAGGAAGGAGCACTAAAGAAACTATGGCACATGTTGGCAAAACCTACTTTAAGCGGCCTTATCTTCATTTAAGTGAACACCACCCCCCTGCTCCCCGACACGTGCGCACCCACTACGCTTTTGCCAGCAACCTTAATTAAATGCAAGGGGCCACAGCCGGGGCGGGGGGGAGGTAGGAAAGTATAATGGGGGCTTGGGAGGAAGAAAGGGTTTGTTCAGTGGAGAGAGAGGGAAGGAAAATAAGATAATGAGAAGAGATTACAATCAAAATATAATATATATATGAAATTGTGAGATAAATAAATTTAAAATATTTTAATAAGAAAGAGGTCATGATCACATTTATTCTGAGATCACTGAGATAAGTGGCAACTACTGCTGTGCTTTCTGATTGGTGATGTTAAGCTTCTAACTTAATCATGACCAAGATGGGCATTGAGGCTAGCACTGAAGGAGTTTCACCACCACTATGTGTACATATATATACATGTGTGTGTGTGTGTGTGTGTGTGTGTGTGTGTGTGTGTGTGTGTGTGTGTGTGTATGTATCATTTTCTTGCCAGAAAAAAATTGAAAAGTTCAAGTGTGAACTGAACGGCAAGGTCCATGCTCTACAATGGGCACTGAGAGCACATTGTTTCCATAGACTAATCAGAGACTTAAACAGATACTGTCTTAGTTAGGGTTTACTACTGCTGTGAAGAGACACCATGACCATGGCAATTCTTTTAAGGAAAATATTTAATTGGGGTGGCTTGCTTACGGTCTCAGAGGTTCAGTCTATTATCATGACGGAGAGTATGGTGGCATGCAGGCAGATGTGGTGCTGGAGCTGAGAGTGCTACATCTTGCAGGCGACAGGAAGTCAACTCACTGTCACACTGAGGGAAGCCTAAGAAAAAGAGACATCAAAGCCCATCCCTACAATGACATACTTCCTCCAACAAGGCCATACTTCCTAATAGTGCCATTCTCTTTGGGGGGCCATTTTCTTTCAAGTCACCACAAATTGTGCACCCAACTTCCAGATTATGATTTTTTAGTAAGCAAAACAAAAACAAAAAATCCTCAGGGTTTTATCCTTTTTGCAATCTTGGGAGAAAATCCTTCAGACAGATTACAGCCTTCACTTAATACATGTTCTGTGGGTTAACTTAGAGGACTAAAGCATAACAGACCTGTAACGGCTGTTATCCTGAGTCCCAGTGCTACATTTGCAGAAGCCTCTGAAACCATCACGGTGAGCAGCCATTAAAGTCTCCAGTGCTCTGCAGTGTGTGTGGGTTAGGTTACTCTCTGAGCATTAGGAGTGACTTGCCTGCCCTAGCTTCTCAGGGCACTTGACCTACAGAAGGCCTCTACTCGCCACTCACTGAAGTTCCTTTCCCAGGAACACACCTTTCGTATACTTAAGAGCCACCTGGACACTTTACGTGGCACGTTATGGACTACCTACTATGTGCCAGGCAGAGACTAGGCAGTGGAATAGAGAGAAAACGACAAGGTTGCTGCACTGAGGACACCCTATGGTGGGAGCTCACATCATAGTGAGAAAGAGGTACTCAGACACAAGGATCCCTTGGCTCTGAAGGAAAAGAAAGCAACCCGAGGGAGGGAACCTCAGAAACAAGCTCAAGGGGACCCAGGAGTAAAGCTGAGCACATAGCTCAATGGCCCTGTGCATGCCTAGTACAGCACAGGGGAGAAACAGAAATGTGGGAAGGGCTTCTTGGACCAAAAAGATGGCTCCGTGCTAAAGATGTATGCAGCCAAAGCCTGGTGATTTCAGTTTGATCCCCCAGAACCCAGGCAAAGACAGGGAGAAGGAATTAATGAGCTCCACAAGACTGTTCTATAACCTCCACATATGAGCATGGCATGCATACCACCTCTGGATATGGAGACAACACACACACACACACACACACACACACACACACACAAATTAAATAAATAAACAAATTACAAGAAGGCCTCTCCAGGGAATTAATGCAGAAGATAAAGGTGGGAACCCATAGACTCTGAGTGGGACAAAGCAGAACAGAAGTTGAAGGCCCATTCTAGAGGTCTGGGATAAGGAGCAGAAGCACCTTGATCAGATGCTCCAAGAGCTTCATTCTGGGAAACGATGCTGTCAAAACACACAGTTCTCTACACATGGCACTCACGCTGACCCATCATGGTAACCCAGGCACTGAGACCCTCGAGTCTATGGGAAAAGTTAAGACTTCTTCTTTGCCTGCCAGCCACCTACACTGATCAAACCGCATTCCAAAGAAGTTGTGGTGACAGCCCCAGCTCTGTACACCAGGTAGACACACCAGCAGCGACTCACTGTCAGTGTGACACTTGACAGACTATGTCAAGACTCCATTCCTACCTGCCTCAAGCCAAGGAGGGCCTTTTGGTACCGCCTCTTCCTTCCCTGCTCCTCTGATTCAGATTAACTCCTTAAAAAACTGTTTCCATGCTGGCACACAGTAGGAACTCAACAAATGAACAAACAATGCCTAGTGACGATACCATTCCTATAGTCAAGATGCTCGTGAAGACGAACCGATTTCACAGCCACCCCCCAGCAGAGCATCTTGCTTCTCAGCCACAACACTGCTAAAAGCAAATGGGGGCCATTTATTTCAATAAGACATTTATTAACACAACACAAACCAAATCACAAACACCCAGGCCTATCACCCACATTAAAGTTTAAAATAGTCTTGTTTAACGAAGGTTATGCGATGCTGATTGCCTATGAATAATGCACAATTAGAACGTATTCTCATTGCCAGGAATTAATGGTTGTTTGCGGAGATATTTTAGTGGAGCCTCCTGCTCCCTGCCCGGCCCCACCACCCACCTGATGAGTGACAGGAGGCTTTCTCAGTAGCTCCCCATCCTTGCTCTCAAAAGGTATCTGCTCAGCACCGTGCTACGCTGGTAGCACTCTTCTAAATGCCTGGTAGAAGACAGTGAACCAAACTGACAAAAACACCCATCCCTGGAGGCTCCACTCTAGAGCAATCTCAGGGGTGCTGTGACACAAACCACTTTGCCTCCCAGGACCACCACTCCCTTGGTGTGTGATGCGCTATGATCATTTCTGCCCACTTCACTCAAGGCGTATGACTTGGAGGCCAAGAACTCTCTTTGACATTTGTGTGAAAGATGAGGGCACATGCCCATCAGAGAAAAGCCTATCAGTGGGCTAAGGAACATGCTCTGTTATGATTTAATTATTCAAGTCGGAGAGCTGCTTCCCCTTCCTGATGTCTGAACATCAAGTGTGGCTTTGCCATCATCAGGCTCAGGGAATTTCAATTCATTCCTGCGTATTAAAAAACATCCAAAAAAGCATTAACTGTCCAAAGATAGATAGGCTCGGGCTTTAAAGTCTGAAGCCAGTGCATGAGTTTTGATGGCAAACTCCTTCAGGGAGCGCCTCCAAACAGCGCTCTTACCCACTCTCCTCATCGCCTCTGATTGTTACCCTCTTTGGAAGCAATTCAGCGGCTCTCCTTATCTCTCAGGAATCTCAAGTGCTGTTTTAGCTTAAAGAGCATGGAAGCTGAGCTCCTGTCCAAATCCTAAAGGGCTGCTACACCAATTGCAAAAAGAGAGCACACAATTAACTCATTTTATTGATTTCCCAAGTTCATTCCTTACACTGAGCAAATGGGATCAGATTTCAAAAGATTAAACTTCCATTTCACAGCCCCATTTATAGCATTAAAATCTCCCCGCCACCTGAGCCTGGGTTTTATCCATGGCCTCATGTTTAAAGCCCTTGCATGCCTGGTTACTGCATCAGCTGGCTTGCTGTCAGCTCTATAAAGTAATATGCAATGGCAATGGGTGGGTGATATTACCATTTTTTCAGGTGAGTAAACTGAGGCACGGGTCACGGTTTTTCAAATGGTAGAATTTAGTTTCTTTTGTGAAATGTCATTGTCACGGTTATGCTCAACTCATGCTGTTTACAATGCAAAGAATACACAGAAAGCCCAGTCATAGTGGTGGGCAGGCCAGAAGGAACAAAGTCAGTCAGTCTGCACCTCAACTGTGGCCAAGGCATCAGCTAACAGGCCCCTTGCCTAGGCCTCTCCCTGTTCTCCAGTAGTTCCTCACCGGGTCAGACTTGTCCATCTTATTCACTGAAGGAAGAAACAGTTTAGGTATCAGAGGAGAGGAAAATCTTATCAACTGAAGTGTTTTACAAATGAGCAGCGACAGAATATTTCCATGGGGACCTGTTTTCACCAAACTCCCGGTGCTCGGCAGAGGCATTCTGCACTACCCAAACCGACAAATTATGCTTAAGAAAAACAAACAGTGATCCCTATGTAGACTGGTATGCAGTCTGGACTAACAAGTAGCCAGACCACAGCACATATCTTATGGGCACAGACCAGGGAGGGAGGAGGAGGAAGAGGAGGAGGAAGGCAGCCGTCAATCAAGTTAGTGGGGCAGAGAGCCTCAACACAAGTACAGTGCAGCTTGGGTCTGACCCCTCCACCAGTCTTCCAGAGCAAATGGGCTCTCAATGCTAAGCCAGCTTGGACACCCAGAGCACACACAAATGTGGATTTCTTATCCACTAAGTCAATGAATATTTTCCTGAAGGAAGGTTTAAAATGGAGCGGTCAATTTAATAAAAGAAGGTTGACGGTCTAAGAAAGTCACCCAAGAATAACTCATTACACATCCCTGTAACCCAAAGACCAAAGCTCTCGATTGCAGGACCAAGAGTAATGGCAGTCACTCCACAAGAGACATGGCTACTTCCTTTTCACCTTAAGCCAAGGCCCCAACCTTCACATGTACCTTATGGTGGGGTATCACTCCACAGGACGTCACCTTCCCTGTGCCAGCAGGCCGGGGCACTGAGAGGTGCCAAGTAGCTTTTGTTGTTTGTTTTCTAGTCAATAACCAGAATCTACTCACTCCACAATCAGTCTTTAGAACTTCACTGTCACCAAATAAATGTGTGGAGAATAGAATGCTCATTCCCAATCAAAAAAAGACAGGAAGGAAGGAAGGAAGGAAGGAAGGAAGGAAGGAAGGAAGGAAGGAAGGAAGGAGGGAAGGAAGGAAGGAAGAAAGAAGGAAGAAGGAAGGAAGGAAGGAAGGGAGGGAAAGCTCAGGTACAGCTAAGAAGTAGTTGTGCCAATAAAGAACACTCAGTTGAAATCACTGGCCCAAATTGGAACAATTCACTTGTGTAGCAAGAGAGCTTCCAGCTTTAACTCAAAAAAGTGACTGGCTACATTGGAGGTCACCAGTATGTCAAGCACTCATTCAACATGTTAGAGGACAAGACAATCCCTGACCTCAAGAGACTCAGCCTTCAAGTCAGATCAGCTGTTTTCAAAGTGTGGCCCCCAGACCAGCAGCATCAGTCGAGCATGTTCTCAGGCCCCACCTGAGACCCACTCAGTCACGGGTCTGGAACTCAAGAATGTGTGTTGGGCAAATCCTCTAGGCAACTCGGAGACTCCTAAAGAACACCAAGGTTCCCAAAGTAATGCACATAAAAGTCACCAGAGTGGAGAAGTCAATATCCTCTAGCTGTGAACATGCTCCATATGAGCTACGTGTGTGAGCTTCTTGACTCCATCACACTGCCACAATACCACCCAGCATCAGCACACGGCATTTTGCAGTGAGCTAAACCTCAGTTGTACACTCCGATGCCACTTCTGTGTATTTGGTAGTTCATTTCAAAATTTCTCCCTTTCTCATTTTTGGGGGAGTAGGGTCAAGACTAAGTATGTTCTATTAGCCCCAGCTTAGAGTTAAATGAAGTAACTTGAGTAGGAATGTGACCAAGGCCCTATAAAAGCGAGAGATAACAGTCAATTACTACAAATGCCCTCTAGAGAAGAAACCTCAAAATCACATTTTAAACATTACATAATCATGAGTCTGAACTCTAAACTTCTTCCTCCAAGGTCTTTCCACAAAGATCCCATGAAGTGCGTGACAGGTTTCCCACAGCTTGGTCAAGCCTGTCTCCTGTGGCCTGGGACAGCACCTCTAGCCACATGACCGGGTCAGAAAGAACTCTGATCTCTAAGCACAAGGAAAACAGCCCCAGAAGACCTCGGCTACGGAATCTTTAAAGTCTGGATTATATAACTCTGTATATCTCATCTCCCCAGGAGTCTGACTCTCTTCCTCTCTAGGCTGGAACCTATCATATCAAATGGGGGAAACAGCTCCCCAAATGTTCTGTAAAACCCAAGGGGGAAAAAGTGCATCTTCAGGGCATTCTGTTGACGAACACTGCACAACCCACCAGAGCAGGAAAGAAAGGGAGAAAAGAAAGAGGCAGAACAGCCTCCCAGCGTCTGCCCCTAATGGAAATGATACGCTTGCTAAAAACAGCCCTTTTTCTTTCGGAGCCCTCCCAGGCTTAGGCCTGAGCTCACACTGGCTCTCGGCTTACATAATACCACCACCACGTGGCACCTCATGCCTCGGCCGAGGGGCTCTCTATCCAGCATGTACAAGAAGCACTCACGGCACAAAGGAAACAAAACCGAGTGTGGAGCACTCATCTCCTCCCCCGGACCACTCAGGCTGCCAAATTTCATGTGGAAGTGAAAGACAACTGGGCTCAAGTGCCTGACAGCCGTACATTACTGCGTGTCTAACGCAAACGGCCCTTTTATTAAAACTGCCTCGGCCTCTTCCACTCAATGCAATCAAGAAAATGTTTGTTAAATGATGGCAACTCAATAGAATAGAACTTTAAAAAAAAAAAAAAAAAAAAACAACTCCGAGCAGTCCAGCAGGGAGTCCCAACTTTCCAAGTTTGCCCCACATGTTCCTGGTTCAACCCTAAAAGGCCCAGGTGCTCCAGGCAGGGACATGCAGAGCCCATGACTACTGGAAAAACACTCAAAAAACCTGCATCTGTTAGCAAGACATGTTTCCAACCTGAACCTGTAGACGGTGTCAAGGAAGGACTACCACAGATTTTTGAGTCATTTAAAATAGCTATCTTTCTGTCAAAGAACATTTCACCAAGAGTAAAGAGCCCAGGCTGGGGCTCATCGGGAGCCCAGGTTTGCAAACCTCCCAAGAAGGCTTTATAAAACAGTGTCCCTGTTGTCATTTCAGGTGGGGACCACAAATCTGCATTTCTTTTAAAACATTTTAGTAATTATTTTTTACATGTGGGAGTGTTTGCCTGCATGCATGTATGTGTACCATGTATATGCCTGGTGCCGTTGGAGGCCAGCAAAGGGTGTCAGATCTCCTGGAACTGGAGTTAATGGGTAGTTGTAAGCCACCATGTGGGTTCTGGGAAAAGAACCTGGGTTCTCTGCAAGAGCAACAAGCACTTTATATAAACCAATGAGCCATCTCTAGTGTCCCAGCGTCCGTATTTCTTACAAGCCAAGGGGCCACTGTTGGTGATCACCATGGACCACAGGTGGGACAGTATGAGCTTCTGTTGCAACTCATCCACTGAAAGAGCATGAGCCCGCTATTGGCCTTCCTGCAAAGTCTCGACAACCTCCAGGACCTTCTCTTCACCCGCAAATGCTGCTTGGAGGACTCAGGAGCTACATTCCTAGAAGTGTTTCTCCAATTTTAGCATGCAGCATTGTCCCCTGGAGGGCTTGCCATAACTCAGTCCTGGGTTCCTCCCCACTTCCTACATCCTGCACGCTTGGGTAAGCCCAGGAATCTGGACTTTTGACCAGTTTCCCCATGACGCCAGTTCTGTTCCTAGCAGCCACTGTGAGCAGCTCTGTCCGACAGCACATGAGGGTTCTCCTTACCACTGATACAGTGGCCCCGTGGGCTGCATTCATAGTAATTTGAACAGAAAACCGAGTAGCAACGACCCTACAAGCTTCACATCTTTCAGCTTAATTATTCTAAATTCTCCATTTTTCTCTCCATGTTCATTATACCAACAGCTGCATTCCATCACCCCAAACTTTTTGTCTGTGGCTTTTGAGACTGCTGTCGCTGCAGACAGGGTAATCTTGTGGGCTGGGGAAGTTTTCTGTTCAATGATCCAAGCAGTATGCACAGCAGGGTCACAGGGAAATTCAACAGGGAGGCAGAATCTCTGAAGCTGAGGAGTCAGATCAGTGGCTTGGCCCAAGTCTCAGAGCCAGTGAGCAGCAAGGATTTACTCACTTGACCTCCAATTACAGTACTCGCATGGCTCCTTTTCTGCTCTAAGGGAGCACAGAATAAAGAGGAAGGGAGCATAGAATAAAGAGGAAGGGAGCACAGAATAAAGAGAAAGGGAGCACAGAATAAAGAGGGAGGGAGCACAGAATAAAGAGGGAGGGAGCACAGAATAAAGAGGGAGGGAGCACAGAATAAAGAGGGAGGGAGCACAGAATAAAGAGGGAGGGAGCATAGAATAAAGAGGGAGGGAGCACAGAATAAAGAGGGAGGGAGCACAGAATAAAGAGGGAGGGAGCACAGAATAAAGAGGGAGGGAGCACAGAAAAAGAGGGAGGGAGCACAGAAAAAGAGGGAGGGAGCACAGAAAAAGAGGGAGGGAGCACAGAATAAAGAGGAAGGGAGCACAGAATAAAGAGGAAGGGAGCACAGAATAAAGAGGAAGGCCAGCAGTCAAGCCAGACTTCAAAAGATAAACCAACCCTTTTCAAGTGTTTCCCCCAGAGAGTCCTTAAGAACTTATTGGGGGTGGGTGTGGCAGAAAGGATTCTGCCGATAAAGGCAATACATTTAGCTTGTTTTGGGAACATTCTAGTAGATACTTTATTATATTTTTAATCATTTTTAATTTTTTTCATACAATATATTTTGATCACATTCTTTCCCTACCCCAAGTCCTCCTGGTTCCCCCCCACCCACTCAATTCACATTCTTTCTCTCATAAATAAATAAAATAAATAAAAATAAGAAAACAAAGCAAAAGAGACAAAAACAAAACAAAAAAAAACACTTCTAAACTGCAACAACATATAACCATGAAAAAAAAAAACCAACAAATAAACATGGTGTCCACTTTGTATTGGTCAACTGCTCCTGAGCATCAAGCCTGCCCTGGAGTGTGGTTGATAGACCCAATGTCACGCCATAGGAGAAAATTGCTTCTCTCTCTCCCAGCAGGAATCAACTGCAAACAGCTTCTTGGTTAAGGGTGGGAGAAGATACCCATATTTCCCCTTCTCCACACTAGGGATTTTGTCTGGCTTGAATTTGCACAGGTCTTGTGCATGCTGTCAACTCTGAGTTCCCATGTGCATCCGCTCTGTTGTGACCAGAAGGTTCTTTCTTGGAGCCAGATGACAGGTTCTTACTGTCTTTCCATATCTTCTGCATAAGTCCTTGAGCTTTGAGAGAAAGTTTCATAAGGACATCCCATTTAAGGCTGAGTGTTCCAAGGTCTCTCACTGTCTGTGCATTGTTCAGCTGTGGGTCTCTGTGTGAATTAGCACCTACTGCCAGAAACAGCTTCTCTGATGAGGGCTGAGAGATGCATTCATCTACAAGTATGCCAGGAGTCATTTGATTGCTATGTTCACTTAGCAGAACAATGGGTACAGGGATGGGAGGACAGTAAAGGAAGGAACATGGAGAGGGACAGCCAGCACCAAAGGCCTTTTGAAAGGCCATATGGAAACCTACCGCTCTAGAAGCTTCCTAAAATATATAAAAGGAATTCAAGTGGAGTTACTATGCAATGGGGGAGGGGGGAGAGGGGAGAATGCCCCACCTGACATCATATGATATCAAGTAAAACCGTCACTACCAGGAATGGGTTACACTTGTTGATTTGTTGATCAAAGAGGTCTCCATAGACACCACCAAACATTACAGGCTAGTTCCAATGCTGTTAGTTACCTTCCACAATGGGACAGTAAAGTCCTATTTCTAAAGATAGCATTTAATTCTTCAAACATGGAGAAACTGAACTGTTATCAAACTAGAAGTGTCACTCCTAGTGACTAGAGGCCACGGTGCTGGAAGGTGATACATAGGATGCCAGAGAAGCAAGCAGTCATCCATCTCTCACAGCTACTACCCTGCGACCTACAACAGCAAGATGCCTAGAAGATATCCTGCTGCAAGAGTGGCGTAAATGTTATGGGAGTAACCAACCGCTTTTTTAAAAATTGGATTTAAGGCCCATTCCATGAAATGGAACCCACACCTGACACTGTTAATGAGGCTAAGAACCTGGAACTAGATAGCTCTTGAGCCCTAGGAGAAAATCTACTACTATTATTCCGCTATAAGTAATCTACTACTTACTATTATTCTGCTAAAAGTACAGATATTTTAGATGACCTAGCAAATTAGCCACTATCCCTACAGTAGCCTAAAACCAGGGTAAAATGAAGAGTAATCCAACTCATAGCTGCAATGTTAAAATCTGAGCCCATCAGTTTCTTTAAAATACTTATCTTCTAACACACAGGGCATTGAAAGCAGTGTTAAACAAGAAACACTACTTATCTGCAAGAATTCTTAAATATTTAAGCAATGCTCGCTAACACTTATAATATAGATGAGAGGCAAGAGACTTGTCTAGCTGTGCTTTCCATTTTAATTTCTGGGGTCTGGGCAGAGTAGGAGAAACGACTAAGTTTCATGACCAGCACTCCTCAGGTCACACTCTTCAATGACGGTTGTGAATCCCTTCCGTAGCTCCCTTTGGGTAGAGAATGAAGACGGTGATAACAAGAAGAGAATACTTCCTTCCAGGACATCACCGACCTCTGTAGCCAGGATCCACAGAATCTCATGTGAGGTCCCAGGGACGGCAGGTCCAAGGAAACACCTGGAAGATGGAGCGCTCCCGACTGCCCGCGTCATCACTACTGCCCCCTCCACTCCTCTGCACCTAGGCTGTTAGCGGAAAAGGGTGAGCCCTCGGCAGGATATTCCAGCCTTCGTAGGTCCAGCATATTCTCCTCTAAGTGTACAGTCTGACCTTACACAGGCCTGTCACATTTGAGTCTCACTTCCACAAAAGTGACAAGGAGATGAATATCCCTGCTTGGCCAGAGACTAGAGGATAAATCTACCAAGTGAGGAACTGCCTGTGGGAAAAGAAGACCTTCTAATTCATGCCTGTAGGCCAGTCCACCTTCAAAAGAAAATGGACAAGGATATTACTTTCTGGGAAGCTGGGAGAGAGTGAACACTGACCTCAGTCAGCCTGAACACCTTTAGATGTCCACAGAGCTTCTCCACCAGCGTCCTCCACTCAGTTATCAGGTCAAGCCCCGGTCTGCTGCCAACTCACTACTCATTCTCTTCTCTGGGTCTTTTACACACACCACTCCCCATAGTTGAAATGTTTTCCTTTCTCCTTCTTGCTTTTTCAGTTCCTCTAGAACTGGACCCTTCCTCTGAAATCTTCCTGGCCTTTCTGTCCTGAGAATTTCTTCTCCTTACTTCCTTCATGAAGCCCCTCTGAACTCCTCATGGCACTGCCTGCCCCACCATGAATCCAGTATGCACCCAGTTCACATAGAGAGTTGGCGTTTCAATTTGGGCATCTGCTCCCCTTCCAGATTATAGTATATTCCAGACTCATCTCCAGCATCCAGTTTCCACATAAGTTTAATAAATAAACATGGTTAAAATATATGACTCATCTCTCTACAGAGAAAGGTAATTTGGTTATAGCATCAATGGATGACCTTTTTAAATAAAATTGTGATACAGGTGCATCTCACCCTAAACAGACTCAGTATGAGAACATCAGATGAATCTAAAAGATACAAGGGGCTATTACAACAGGATTCATCCGAGGACATTAAATATCAGGTTTCCGTGCATTTAAAATAGGACCCAGTCTTACATTTAGTTTTTCAGATCATATTCAATTCAGTCCAGCACACATTTCCTGAGCAGTATCACCAACGGAAGGCATTCTTGAGCCTTGCTGTAGTTCAGGCTTGCCCTGTGTGCTTCTTCAACCTCATGGTTCAGTGTAACAAACAATATCCACTTGAAAGTCACAAGGGCAAGACAAAGGTCCTATGGCTCCACACACATATACAGGTGCTCCCTTTCGTAATGTTCCAGGCTCCAGCACAGGATGCTCCGCACAACTGAAGTCTTGGCTTTCGGCTATCTCAAGAGACAGCTATAGACTCCCAGGACCCAGGTAACCACTGACAGTCCTTTCTTATCACAACATGTCAAGTCTTCATTGTTGACTAAAATATCTGAAATAGAAGTCACCTTTACTTTGTTTTACCTACTTCCAGGATTCAAACTCCCCACAGAAAGTGCATGGGCCTTGGAGTTAAATTTGAGCCCTGAGCTGAACCCCCAAACTGCTACTAAGCCACTTAAGTAACTTTGAGTGCGTAATTTACTCTTGCTAAGTGCTTATCTCATACAGGAAGCAGGGTGGTGTGAGATCTAAACCTAAAAGATAAAAATCACTAGAGTACTGAGCACAGAGTACTGAGCACAGAAGAGGCATCCACTCAGCAACTGTCACCAAAGTATCTTTTGCCCCATGATATGAAATCATCTTTTAAAAAAATGGCTCCTCCATAATGCAGCTCGACTAGAAACAAAGCCCTGAAATGTAAATCAAAATTACAAGGCAGAATCAGTTTCCATACAGTAGGATGGCTAATACTCAATAGTGGCAAAGAGTGGATGTCAGAATGTAGATGAAAAAACCAGAACCCTCAAACACTGCCTGCCAAATGTTAAATGATGCAGCTGCTCCAGAACACCAAAGTCAATGAACACAGAACTGTATGATCACGGAAATCTGCTCCTAAATGTATACACAAGACTTGAAAACAGGTACTCAAAGGACTCTTCCACAACATAAACAGCAGAAAAAGTTCATGACAGCTAGTAGATGTTAACAACCCAAATGCCAATCATGTAAGGAATGGATAAACAAAATATGGCATAGCTAGCAGAGTGGAATAGTTATTCCAAGGGCTTATCTATCAAAAGAAATGTGGTTCTCCTATACACTCCAATGTGAACGAGGCTCAAAAATATGCTAAATGAAAGACTCTAGATACAAAAAATGATCTCTCAGTTCAATTAACATGAACTGTCTAGGAGGCAAATCCATATAGAATGCAGATTAGCAGCAGTGAAGGATTAGTAAGAGGAATGGATACAGAGTCTCCTTTGTGGGTGACACAAACATTTTGGAACTAGATAGAAGTGTCACAGATGTTGAACATGCTGAACACCAGTGAACTGAACACTTTAAGATTTATTTATTTATTACGTATACAGTATTCTGTCTGCATGTATGTCTGCAGGCCAGAAGAGGGCGCCAGAACTCATTACAGATGGTTGTGAGCCACCACGTGGTTGCTGGGAATTGAACTCAGGACCTCTGGAAGTGCTCTTAACTGTTGAGCCATCTCTCCAGCCCCAAACTGAACATTTTAAAACAATGTGACTTAGATTATTTTTAAATTAAGGTTCTACAAGATTAAGTCGTTTCTGCTTTGAAAAGCAGTGTGCAAAGTACCATGGGGGGCACATTCTTCAGATGCCTACCAAAAGTCTGTTCTGCATGGGCATCAGGCTTGATGCAGGTGCTGTCCTCCTGCCTGGCAGCCTTATGGATCATTTGAACCATCCAATAGTTGTTTGTGGGTACATAACCCAGAGATGCATGTCATCTATAGAACAGGGAGCTCCCCCCAAAAGCTCAGTCATTTCCGTGACCGCTAATAGCATCGCCTAGGAACTATGTCTATTTAAAGACCATTTCTACCACAGCATGTTATTTGCACTTTTGTTCTACTTGGCAAATTTGACTAAATTCCCATATAAAAATTTATAAAAAGCCATATGATTAGCACAAAATGTACCCATGCCTTCTGTACAGCCACTGGGTATGCCCTTGGCAACAGTGGATTTTGATAGATGTTCTAGGGACTGAAAGTTTTATTCTGGGAGCTTTGTGGAGTTCACTTTCAAACCGTAAGATTTTCTTTCAAGTACTTTCCAACACTTAGTGCTAAAATATTTTCATCAAAATGTGGGAAGTGTGGTTTCAGTTGAGCAGACACTCATTCCCAAGTTCAAGTACAAGTTGAGGGCATCTTTCCCCGATGCGTGCAGTCACATCAGCCTCCTCAGGCCATAGGGCAGTGGCCTTTTCACTATCAAAATCATCCCGCTCTTCTGTTTTTATGGAAAAGATTTGTAGAACAAGTCTGAATGTTTCCTCTATCTATTTTCAAGCGAACATTCAAGAGAAAACTCTTTTCAAAGAATAGGAATACTGTGGGGCTAGAAAAGGCTTTGGAACCAGAATGCAAGGTAAGTGAGGGAAAGGAATCCTATGCAAATCCCTAACCTAAGATATGGTTAGACCTATGAGCAAAGTGCCAAACCCTTGACAAGGTGTCCTACCCATTAACTATTTATTCCTCTGCTCTGAGCACATTTCTCTCACTAGCTGGTCATTTTGAGAAGGATATGCTATTACTTGGGGAAAATTTGAAGCTATCTCAAGAACGCTGACATGTCTTTCTCAGAAAACTACCCATGTTGACTGCAGCCGTATCACAGTAGACACGGTGTGGAAAAAAACCAAGTATCCACTGATGAATCAATGTGAGAAGATATGGCTTATGACAATGGTAAACACGTAATCAAAAGAAAAGGCTATTGCTTTCAGCAATGTGGATGGAACATGTTAAATGAAATAAGCCAAGCACAGAAAGACAAATACTGTGTGTAATCCCTAAAAACACTGATTTCACAGAAGCAGAAAGAACAGAGCAATTACCTTGGGAGTAGGGGAGGGATTGGTTAATGGACACTAAATTAGCTAGCAAGGATAAGTTCCGCACTGACTGCACAGGAAAAAATGACTATGGATAAAGTATAGCATATTTCAAAATAGCTATGAGAGGTCGTTAAGTGGTCTCGCCACAGTTATTTTATACCAAGTTACAAATATATTAAATATGATGATTTAGTTATTTCATAATATCTACATACAGCAAGGCATCACACTGTAACCCCCCCCCCCAAACAGGCACAAAGCCACTGGACTCCTGTCCCAGACTGGCCACTTCCAGTCTTTTCTTCCACTAAGGTTGCAGGGCCTCCCCCAAGACCTATCCATACCAAACTCATCCCTGTGACCATGCAGGCCTGGTACAGGCCCTCGCAACTCCCGGCAGTCTGAGTGGAGCTAGATGGGGCACAAACCCACTTTTCTGCTTCCGTTTCTCAAAGGCACCATGCCACATGCTTACATCACTATTAATTGCACAGAACTTCTGGGTTATGAGTCCTGCCTCAAGGCAAGTGCAAATACCTGTGGTGCTTGCTAGGCACTAAGGCACTGTCCAAGAACGGCTCCAAACACTAGGTTGTTTAACCTTCCAAACAAACTCAGGATGATCCAGCAAATTTGTCAAAGTCTAGAGAGGTGCCAAAAGGAACTGAAAGCAAGGACTGGAACAGAAATACTGGTAGAGCAGCACTTTTCATGACAACCGGAAGGTGGGAACAGCCCAAATGTCCACTGAAAAGTGGTCCAGCCACACAATGAACTATTATTTAGCCTTAGAGATGGCTCAGCAGTTAAGAGCACTTGTTCTTGCAGAGGACACAGGTTGTGTACAGCACCCACATGGTGGCTCAAACTACCCAATAACTCCAGCTCCATGAAATTTGGTGCCGTCTTTTAGCTTCTGTGTTCACTAGATATGAACATATAGACATACAGTGCACATACATGCAGGCAACACACTCATACACATAATTTATCAGAAATTATTTTCAAAGGATGAAAAGCCTGACCCATATCAGCATATGAATAAACCTTCTGAGCTTTACGACACATGAAATAAACAAGATATAAAAGGACAAATACCATATAATTCCACTCAGGTAAGTACCCTGGAATTGTCAACTATCAGAGCCGGAGAGGAGACAGTGGTTTCCACGGCCTAGGGTTTGAGAAGTTAAGTGTGTGGCAGCCACAGATTTTTCTTGTAGAGCTAGTGTCCATGTTCTGGAGCTGAATGGCTAGTGATGGCTGCACAGCATTGTGAATGTACTCAATGCCACTCAACTATAGACTTCCAAAGGGGGCAAGGACAACTAAGACGACAAATTGTGTTACGTGTACTAACAATCGTGTACATTAAAGTTAAAATAGTTTTTAAATATTTTACCTCAGTCAAAACAAACACTCTGAGGAGACTAGACTCTATGGAACCACCCTAACTCTGTGAGTCCTTCTGCCAAACCAGGCAGTACCAGAGACACAACAGTGAAGGGAACAGCCTCAGCCTGCCCTCACGTGGCCCACACTCCAACTGAAGAGACCCACAACCACCACTGTCTGATTTCCAGTAAGGCACAGGCCACAGCAGTGAGGTGCAAGCTCGGAACACAGAGGGCAAATCCTGGGGGAATCTAAAAGCAGCCTGCCAGGACCATGTCACCTGGATGCAAAGAATCCCAAGATGTCTACAGTGAATCCAACTGTCACTCTGGTGAGTAAAAGCTGTGACAGGTCAAGAGCTTTCACACATTCCTGCTCTCAATTCACATGTGGTCCAAGCTCAGCACACTCCCCAGTGGGCTGCAGTCATGCATAAATCATCTCCAAGATGCTCAAATGAGTCTGCACAACACATTCTTGAAGGCCCAAATACATTTTCACCCCATCTCTCAGCACCTACAGGAGTGGGAAGCATGAACTGCAGAATCCTCAAACCACCTGAGTCAGAGTCGCAGGCCTGATAATCCCTGGTTCGGTGACCTCTCTGAACTTCAGTTTCCAGGACTTTGAACCTCACTAGGTTGAGTGTTTTGGACAGTTCTTACCATATATTATAAAATTAGCAGGTCTTGAGACATGTCAGCTTCTGTGGTTGTGTAAGCTGATTCTGTAGAATATACACGTGCGTGCATGCGTGTGCAGCAATGCGTGTGCATGTGTGTGAGAGTACTTACACTATCTATGCAGATTGATCCTGACTCGTACTTTGAGTTGATGATTTTCTTTTGCTTTATGACTGTATGAGTGTAACCACGTACAACTAACAACTCCCATTTTTCAATTTCAGTACAGTGTTTCAGAAGTTGCAGAAGATGAACAATATAACACGGGTTGTACATTAGTTGATTTTGTCCAACTGTAGACTAATTCAAGTATTCTGCACATGTTTAAGGTAAGCTAGGCTAAGTTATAATGCTCTATTGTCCACATGTATCATGTATTTTCAACATACAATATTCACTACTTACAATGATTAGCTAGGACATAACCCATCGTAGTAGAGAAACATCTGTATAGATTTTTACTACTGGTTCTCTTTCTCTGTAACCCTTTTCAATAAACTACCATTGGCTTAGACAGGAAAGAAAATTCCCAGAAGTATAAAAAACAGGGCGGGTGGGGGGCTAGGCACAGTAGCCCAGACCTACGATTCCAGTACTCAGAGGCAAACAAAAAGACCACTCCAAGGTTGAAGCCAGTGTCTGGTCCACATAGTAAATTCCAGGCCAACAAAAGCTACATGGTGGGACTGTCCGAGAAACAACAACTGGCTGAAAAGAATCGAGAAGATCATTAGCAAATGAGTGAAGCAGGGGCCACGAGAGGAGACTGGGCACACTCAGGGCGGTGTAGGTTGACATGGGAGCCACGAGAGTATGGATTTGGAGGGAAGGGGGAAATGGGTGTGAGAATAATGAGAGCAGTAAGACAGAGCAGACTATTGAGCGCTCTCAGTGAATTCTGAATGTGACCCTCCATTGAGACAGACAACGGTGGCCATGAGCTTGTGAATCGTTCTGCCCTATTTAGGGAGAGGACCCATTCATGCCTGAATAGAGAAGACTAGAGCCCTGGAGGCCAGCTAAGTGGCACCTGTATGTGTCCAGGTGGGAAGAGATGTATAGGCTAAGATGTCAATGAGGAAGTTTCTTGCCTTTGAGAACACACTCACATCCCTTCTTGGGCCTCAAGAGTTCTCAGACAGTTCCACACAGCAGCCAGGTACAAAGGCCAGTCAGCCTGGGAGAAGGCCACCTACTCATACCTCAGAGTCTGAGGTACTCCATGCTTGCAAGCCTGTCATCACTTACCACTACAGAGTTCCCACCTCAGTCCGGAGTTCCCACCTCAGTCCGGAGTTCCCACCTCAGTGTTCCCCCTTCAAGAAGCAGAGTGCAATGTTGTCTGTATCTCACAGAAGGGCTATGAGAACAAAGTGTGAAGTAGCAGTAAAGGGGAAAGCAGTCCAGTGAAAGGCTGGCTACAGCAGAAAACACCCAGGGTGAAGCTCCCATTGACCTGCGGCCTCCTGCAAATGCAGGCTCTTTATGGGTTCAGCCATAGATGATCACCTCCGTAAAGTACTTGCAACCTCATTAAGATCACAGTACAACAACTCAATCACTGCCCAACGGTTTTTGCCTTCCACACTAAAACGAGACTGTCCCAACTGACTTACAATGAGGTAACCCAGGTGAGGTAAGAGGCAACACCAGGCCTCGCCCCATAGAGGCGGGGCTGAAGAGCAGAGATGAATGGGTAAGAGGCTGCATCAGAGCAGGTCTGGACAAAGGACAGACCTCGCATTACAGTTATACCTGGAACTGTGGCCGAAATCTCAAATGGAACAATCCCACGGACTCTACAACAGGATCTTTCTACAATCCCTTCTCCCCAGGGGCCACTCACGGACAAGATTCTGTCCTATATTGTCAGGCATGACCCAGTCACCACCGCAAATGCTCCATGTGTGAACAGGGTCAGATAAGCTCTGATACAACAGAAAACTCGAGTAACTGGGGCTCTTGTTCCCTATCTGCTTTAGGGAGCACAGACAATCCAGGAGAAGGTCCGTATCAGCGGGCCATGAGAACGGCTGGTGCTCAGGAGACCTTCCCACAAGCCAGACCCTATCTCCTCCACTCCCCACTGTGTCAGTTCCTGGGATTCTCATCCCCTGTGGCACGGCTCCATTCTGCAGATGGAGAAACTGAAGCACGAAAAGGTGAAATATTGACGAGCCCTTCAACACACAGCGGAGCTGGTCTTTCAACTCAGCCTAGTGTGGCTCCCACATCTGAGCCTTCAGAGAACGCCAGTATCCAAGCATTGCCACGCTTCTATCCTAAAGTATATAGAAGGAAGAGTGCAGGAGCCTCTGCCCAACGAGAAAGGTCAGCAGAGGGGTTTCAATTCTGCCTCCCAACTTTCCTGAATGTTCCAATACCAACAGGATATACTTCTTTAAGTAGAAAGACACAAATAAAGTGAAACTGATCCCCCCCATCTTCCGTCATCCCCTCTCAGAGGGAGCCCCTGAGAGAAGTCACTCACCCGGCATGAATACTGAGCATGCCCAGTGCAGCCCACACTGAATCAGCTCAAGAACAGAAACTAGATGAACCTACAGCAAGGCTGAGTGTCAGGCAGGCTGCCAAGAGACACTGCTGGAACCAGCTGCCAGCTACCTACTGATCCGATTAAGAAATGTTGGTTAATACTGCAAGTACAATTAAAAATACATCAGCCACACACAGAACACCAGCTCCCATAACTTTTCTAAGAACTGATGAGACAAAGCAAAAGGCCTTGCTGGTTTCTGATTAGCCAGCAGAAGACACCTGGACCTGTAATTAAGTCTTCCTAGGAGAGGAAGAACTCCAAAGCTGTCCTGTGCAACCTCATGGATAGCAGTGGATTAAAGACAAGGCATATACCTGAATATTTCCTCCCTTAGGGCTTCTAGACAGGGAAGTACAGACAGCCTCCATGACTTCTGGGAGTTATGCCAAGAAGTATGTATACATACATTGTTTGTGTGGCTTTCACATAAGCAACGCTTCCTGGACATTGGCAAAGCTCCCTTGGAAGGACCAGTGACAGCCAGCAATGCCTGCCCTGCACTGGTGGGAAATGGACAGATGTAGGGAATTAAAAGCATCCTTGATGGATTTATGACTTAATCACAATAACCCTAGAGGTGTTCTCCACCTACCCACCCCTGAGGTCAAAGGGCACCAGTGTAGCTACTCTAAGCCAGTTAGAAGAGTGATCTAGATGAACCAACAGAAGCATCTACATAGGATAGCACCACCAAGGCCATTTTTCAATCAAACACACACACACACACACACTTCATTCAATTACTATGAAGTGCTTTGCCAATATAAAATACGTGGGGAAGTCCTGAATGAACTCGTCTGTGTGAAAGTCGGGTATAACTTCCCTTGGGTCTTCAGAAAGAAGATGGCTCCCCGGGGACCATACCAGAGCCTGTCTGCTTCTCAGCAAGTCCACAGCTCTCTTTTCGATTCCCTGCACCTCTAAGCTTCAGTTAACCCAAGCTGAGCAGTCACACGGCACAAAGAACTCTGCTCTGCCACGTTCCAGCCTTGCAGTCAGGGCAAGGGTCCTCTTCCAACAAGCTACAGTTCTTAAGACTGGGGGAAATCAAGTGTTCCGGTCAGGTCATGGACAGGTTTTCTGAGACTCAAGAGACAGTGTGTCATGGCACTTTAACTAAAGCCCCATACAGGCTCATAGTAGTCATTAATTGCATGAATTCTAGAATGGAATGCATGCACAGTCCTGAAAGGGAATCCTAATCCTAAAGCCTTTTAATAAGACTCAGCTGCAAGCTCTAAACTTCCAATCCCTGTCTTGGGTTTCTAGGCTCTAGCTAAAGAGAGACATTCCACCTCCCAAGCAGTACGTACCCTGACTCTTTTAACATGCCAGTAGGACTCCAGAGAAGACAGTAACGGTGACCAATGGCCTCACTGAACTACATCCTGTATCAGTCGAGGGAAGGGCAATCGGTCATGAGCATCCTCCAACAGCTCCTTTCTAGAAATGCGCATCTAGTCCGCCTCTCTCCCTCACTGGCCCCAAGTGCTTACACTTTGCCACAATGCT
The DNA here is from genome assembly GCF_007827085.1 of Peromyscus californicus insignis. Lineage (NCBI taxonomy): Eukaryota > Metazoa > Chordata > Mammalia > Rodentia > Cricetidae > Peromyscus > Peromyscus californicus. The sequence goes on along the minus strand of NW_026294469.1, from coordinate 63,120,406 downwards.
TTGCACTCCCTGGAGCTAAGTCATCGTCCTAATTATTCTTCTCTGATAGCAAGGTAGCCTGAACAGTGCTCCAAAAGCACTGGAAGCTCGGAAAACCATGGACAGCAGGCAGCTGCAAAGTGCATTAGCTGGATACTGAGATCAGTGCAGGGCCTTATTTGTCACCACGACAGAAGGTGACAATGTGACATTTCACAAGTTTCCAAACAGCAGGGGGAAAACCACCTCCCTGCTATTATTTGCAGCAAGACTGGACTTCCTAGCACATGCGCAGCCTGAACGATGAATCCCTCATTTATTCCGCAGACTGAATACCAAGGCAGCCTCGGTCCACAGTGAGATAGATCTGTGCCTGAACTTTGTGAAGAGAACCTGCTCGTTTCTGTGCCTGCAGTTTTCTCCATCAGCATGACTTTCCCCAAGAAATCATGATTTACAGAATTCCTACTTGGAAGAGGCTCATGATTCCACAGTAAACCCTGGCAAAAGGCATCACGTTCCTGGGCTCTTCTCCCCCCCCCCAGGAGGTCACCTCCTCCTCCCAACCTAACAGGTCAAGGGTGGAAAGAAAACATTTATTGCCTAAACCAACAACTGTTCTTGGCTTTGAAACAGCTCCCGCTGCAGACCTTCAAGAGTCCTTTAGGAGGCGGCTCTGGCTATAACCCAGTTGGCAGAGTACTTTACTAAACATGCCCTAAACTCAGTCCCAGCACTACATAAACCAAGCATGTAATAAACAAGGACACCTGTAATCCCAACTCTCAGGAGGTGGAGGCAGGAGCAGCAGAGCTCAAAGTCATCCTCTACCGTGCAGCAAGTTCAAGGCCAGTCTGGGCCATATGAAAGCGTGTAAAAGAAAGAAGTGGGGAGGCAAAGGGGAGATGAGACAGGGTAAGAGAAGCAGTCTCCTCTTCCCTCCCCTCCTCCAGGGCACAGGCATCAGAAATACGCTGGGGAGGGGAGGCAATGCTTACACGTCACACTCTCAAGTTGTACTGCTAATTTTGTGACCTTATCCAGGCCATTAAATCTCCCAAGAGAAAAATCCATCTTTCTACACTTGAAAGGATTGAATATGAAAAAAAAAAATATGTCAGGAACTATGACTCACATCACAATGGTTTAATGTCAATTAAAACTGATAATAATACGCCATTAGCTTGTTCAAATGCGGTGAGCAGCCGTGTTCCATAAGCTGGGGAAGAGAAGGCACTCATTTACTTGTGCCCCCTAAGGGATCCACATGTCCAAACTCCTCTCTCCCCTATAACCCTCCTTCTTTAGGCTAAGGTTGCCAGTTCAATATTTGTTCAGGAATAGACCATGATGGTTGCTGTTAAGCAAATGGCAAAAATGATTAGGCTTTAGTTGGAGTGCCAATGTTTACAGGCAGTTAAGTGGAAGCATGAGATGCTGGCATTTTTGAAAACCCCAGTTGAAACTTGAAAGGCAGATCAACGCTATTGGCAAACATCTCTGTCCCCCACAATCATTCCACATTGTTTCCCTGCACCTCTTTCTCACAGCACCCTGGTGAGGTATGCATATGAAGCTTAAACAGCTGAGGTGTATTTAAAAGACTTAACTTAAATCAGGGGAGAGGGCAATGTTTTCTACTTATTTATGGAGACCTATGTATAGGTTTTTGGTAGAGAGGTTGTTTTTGCTTTATTTTGTGCGTGCGTGTGTGTGTGTGTGTGTGTGTGTGTGTGTGTGTGTGTGTGTTGAAATTGGGGAGGGGGTGGTGTTTGTTCACTTATAAGACAATCTCCCAAACCAGCCTATGTTCCTGAAAGCATATATCATCAATATTTTTTATTTATAGCAGACAATAAAATTATCAGTCAGTATGAACCAGCCCCACACTCCTCCACATGTACATCTGGATGACTGACCAATCAAGGCCTTTTGGTACTGGACAAAGAAATCCAAGGAACAGCAACCTCTGCAACTGTATTCCTGGACTGTAAACCTAGAGTGGTTAGTCACAGAGACAAAAACACTCACACAGAGTTTGTGATTTCCCTGAAACAGTGAAGGTAAGCACTTCCCGAGTCTCACAGGCTTCTGAGTAAGTATCCCTTCCTCTAGTCTCTACTACTTTCAACCACATTAAACGATCTGTTTAGAGGAGTGGTTCTCAACCCTCCTAATGCTGCGACCCCTTATAATACAGTTCTTCATGTTGTGGTGACCCCCAACCGTAAAATTATTTTTGTTGCTACTTCATAACTGTAGTTTTGCCACTGTCTTAAATCACAATGTAAATATCTGTTTTCCAATGGTCTTAGGTGACCCCTGTGAAAGGGTCGTTTGACTCTCAAAGGGGTCGTGACCCACAGGTTGACAACTGCTGCTGTAGGGCACTCCGACAATTCCCTCCAAATGCTGCTCTGAGAATAGCTTTGGGAGCACCAGTTAACTTCAGCCATGAACTTGACACAAGCCTAGAGTTGCCCAGGAAGAGGGAAGCTCAAGGGAAGAAGATTCGCCCAGCTCAGACTGGCCCATGGCCATGTTTGTAAGGCATTTCCTTTCCTTCTTATTTTTTTAATTAGGTTTTTTTTATTTATTTTATATCCAGACCACAGTCTCCCCTCCCTTCTCTCCCACCACTCCCTCTCCCCACCTCCCCTCCACCCCACCAAAATTTCCTCCTCCTCCATATTTGCTCAGAAAGGGGTAGGCCTCCCATGGGCATCAGCAAAGCATGGCATATCAGCTGGTAAGGCATTTTCTCAATTGCTAATTAGTGTAGAAGGGCATGGCCCACAGAGGGTTGGTAGGCCTGAGCTATATAGAAAGGGTAGTTGAACAAACCAGTCGATAGCTTTCCTCTGTGGTTTCTGCCTCTGTTCATACCCTGACTTCCCTTGCTGGACTATGATAGAGATGCGTGAGCAAAATAAACCCTCTCCTCCGCAGGTAACTTTTGGTTATGGTGTCCAGCACAGCAGCAGAGAAACCAAACTGGAGCAAAAAGTGTCTGGTCTGGGGTCGGCAGCATCCCGAGGCGTTTCCCAGCAGGCATTGCTGAGAAAGGTCACTCAAGAAAGCACAGCAAGACAGATGAAAGAGGATACGAGTCGTCTAGATGAAGGGTCATGCACTGAGGACATTAGAACCACACTCCCACTGAGAGGGAAACAATGGCTCAGAACCCAGAGAAGTGGGCTGCAGAACCCCAGCATCATGACTGCCCGGATGGAAACACTGCCCTGATGACTCGTCAGTGGTGGAGACAACGCTGTGATCACAGAGCACTGGTTCTGAAACTCCCACCAAGCTACCATCCCTAAACTCAGCTGGGCCTCCGAGTTCTCCATTGGCTTGCCATGTGCTTCTGTGCACCACACACCCAAGTCCAAGAACTACTGCCACATCGCTACTAAGAAAACACCACACAAGTATTTAAATGAGGAAACTCATCATTAAGATACGTGGAGTATGAAACAGATACAGACCGTACTGTCTATACAGGTATAGACTGCACAGCTCAGCACAGGGCAGTGCATAAAAGATGGGCAATATGTATAAGACAAGTGGTGGAAATAAAGAGAGAAATTGCTTCTCTGAAAAACGAGAGATGCACACAAGCCATTGCATATATGTGAATCAAGACAAGGAAGAGGTCTACGGAAATCCACAAGGAAACGGATAATGCTCAGGGCTCACAGGGAAGGAGTTGCCTGATTGAGGTCAAAGGTGAGAGAGGAAACCACCACTGTGCCCCTTTTCATCTCTCTGGGAATCTGAACTATGTGAATGCATTATCTAATTTGTGTTGCTTACACTTTATAGGAGTGGGAAGAGGGATGGAAATAAAAACAAGTAAAAACAGTGACTCAGGAATAGATGCAGACAGCAGTCTTAAAGGATAGAGGGGTTTCTGGGGGGGTTGACCATTCCTGCACACTGGATTTGTAATCACCCTTTGCTGTAGGCCCGGGTTCTCTTCCTATATTCCTACAACTGCTGTCTGGACTCTGGAAGCCAAAGTCACATTCGCTTGGTAGGGAGAAGAGAGCCCTGGGGACTGTGTAAGCAGTACTTCAAATCTCTGCCTCATGAATTTTGTCTTCTAAGTCGGTCAACTCCTTGAAAGAAAAAAAAAAAAACATTCCTGAACAACCTTAGTCACCTGTCTCCCCTGCCACCCGAGTCAGGTAATCAATGCCTCTGGCAGCTTACTCAGCTCTGTCGTTACATGAAACAACCATTTTGAGACGGACTGAGTTTTGCAGTTAACCATGCAGAAACTGTTAACAAAGACTTTGGGTTGCTACATCAGGTAGCCATACTCTTTGCCCCAAGGAAAGGCCCCTCGGCTTTTCCTCCTAAATCTACATGTCAAACCGCAGTCATCTGGGCATCGGGAAAACTCTTCACTCTTGTGTCAATATTCTGCCTCATTTCTAAGACCACCACCTACCTCTTATACCTGCTGTGTTCTCAGGCAGAGACCAGACCAGCCACATCACACCTGTCAGAAGACCTGCCTTGGGGTTTTTCAGATGCGCTAGTTGACAGCTAATCACAGAAAGATGCCCATAAATTATGTAAAGAAGAGAAAATGGATAATTAGACATGGTCAACCTTTGGGACTCATCTGAACCAGAGTCAAAAAAGCCCATTCATGTCTAACGTCATTTCCACTTGGGTACAGACAGACACACAGCTTTTTCTCGACAGAATGAATGTCCTAAAAAGGGAAAAGATATCAAAGGATGTCCCCAAACCATCTCCTTGGGCTATTTTTGTTTGTTTGTTGTTAAGATCAATTCAGATATGCCATTCTAAGAAAGTGAAGAGTATTTGATTTGCTAATTTGGTCACTTTCTATTTCTTAAGCCTAAGTGGGGTTATTAAAAACAACTGTTTTCACACATACTAACAACTGCCTTGGTGCTTGCAACTGGTCTTGTGTGGGGTTTAAGAACATCTAAATCCTATTAAGATGGCTAGAAACTGCTTGCTAGGAGGTAACCTGGAGAGCTTGTCCACAAACTTGAGAATACTGCATAGAACTAGGTGCCAAGAACACACAAGCCAGTTAGTGAAAGAGAACTATGAAGTTGGAAAAAATAAAAAACAGGGGGGAGTATATGGGAAAGTTTGGAGGGAGGAGAGATAAGGGAGAAATGCTTTAACTATAATACAACCTCAATTTTTTTATGAAGAACTTTATTTAAATTTGTTTTCCATTAATAAATGCAACTTTTAAAACCTTGAAAAAAAAAGATGTGTTTACAAGTGGTGTAACAGGCTTACATCATTTCAGATTTGAAAAGTGTTTTTCAACACAATAAATCCCATGACAAGGAACAGTCATTGTCCCAAGGAATCAAGTTGAGTCCTTCTCATACAACTGAATGCAACAGACCACTTCTCAACCCCCTCGAAAAGTCACATCATTACCACAGAATCACATTCATATATAGGGCCCTGCAGCTCTGTGTCCTTACCAGATCAACTAATCCAGGGGCTTCACAACTCAGATGATAGAGATTTTCCTGTAACCAAGAGGCCTGAATTACCCCGTGCCTATCTACGTTGCCTCTGACTGACAGGGCTACATGAAGTTTTTTTTGTTTTTTTTTTGTTTTGTTTTTTTTTGCTTTGCATCCATACAAATTAATGAGAATCACAGGTAGTTGTGATTATCAGGTAATTATACAATTAAACATTTGATGACAGAGGATCTCTGAACCGACATTCTCACAGCTGGAAAGCCCCTGTCCATTCTTAACTGATAAGGTCCAGATCATACTTCAAGCTCCACTCAAAAACAGATTTCCAAATGGCTATCTTGTTATCTTCAGGTTCACGCATGTGCGACACAGTTTGTAGTATCACAAGAGCAAGCAGAACAGAAGGGAATATCTGGGTTTGGATCTCAGCCCTGATACACAGTGCTCTTTGGGAAAGCAATACCCTCCTTCCACTTCTCTCGGACCTCATACACTTGCAGAACCACAGCGAACGCACTAGAACACGACAGTGGCAGGCACACCACCTGGCAGGCAGGGGTTCTCTTAGCTCTGTGAAACTTCCCTTACAACCTGATTTCACTATCTCCTGTCCACCTCTAGCTGCCAAAATATTAATTGGTCCCATTTCACATATTCAATATTCATGTATAAAACCATTTATGTCAGCAGTTTGCCTATCAGAATTGATGAAATACTTAGGGGCTGAAGGTCTGAGAGGGAAGGTAGCTCTTACTTTACTATCTTTCACGGGCTCCTGTAAGATGCTGTTGACAGGACTTGCTCCCCAGGAGCACACGCGGCAGGCCGTTGGCAGCACAGGCCGTGAAAGCGTTTCACACAGTCAAACGGTTCTGCGGGTAGACGGGTTACTGGCGCACTTGGGATTCTTTGTCCCATCTGCCCTCTCCAGTTGCTGCCAGTAAACATTATTTCCCAGCCTGCTGTATGCCAGCACAATGCAATCTCCAGAATAGCCAAAGATGTCTTAGAACCTGGGCCCTGCCTTCCCCGCAGCATTCATGTAATAGAAAGACAGAAACTAAAATTTAACAGCATTCTTGAAGGAGGGCAGATAGGGTCCTACTCTGCCAATCTGCAACTGGGCTCAACAGGAAATGAAGAAATGGAATAGATTTTCTCTAATGTCTATCATGGCTCTGTCTATTAATAAATTACCTCTTGAAATATATGTCGGGGTTGGGGATTTAGCTCAGTGGTAGAGCACTTGCCTAGCAAGTGCAAGGCCCTGGGTTCGGTCCTCGGCTCTGGAAAAAAAAAAAAAAAACAAAAACCTGTTTTTGCCGGGCGGTGGTGGCGCACGCCTTTAATCCCAGCACTTGGGAGGCAGAGCCAGGCGGATCTCTGTGAGTTCGAGGCCAACCTGGGCTACCAAGTGAGTTCCAGGACAGGCGCAAAGCTACACAGAGAAACCCTGTCTCGAAAAACCAAAAAAAAAAAAAAAAAAAAAAAAAAAAAGAAATATATGTCTCCAAATGTTACTTAATAATGTGTTATTAAAAGGATTTTTTTTCTATATGGAAGAGAATAATTGCCATTTCAATCCCCACAACAGTGAGCGTTCATGATTCTGCATACTTTTCTCTCACGCAGGAAACAGGTTATTTCTAGGGTGGAATTACAGAACAAAGGATGCATATCAACTGTGCTCAACGAGGGGCTGAGGGGGCTGCAGGCAGGATGCTGTTACAAGTGGCAGCTCAGGAAAGAGCAAGGTCAAGAAAGGAACAAGAATAGAATGTCAAATTAGTCTTGGTTTCATTTCAAACAAGGATAAAAGGCCTAGTCAACCTCATCAGCCCTTGAAAGAACCTCATGCCAAACCAACCTGAGACATGGGTCTGGGGTTGGGTAGCCTTTTTAGATTTCCAGAAAGTGAAATTGTGCTCAGTATCCTCTGTTTGACAGGCTCTCCAAATGTAACATTAAAATGTTCTCTGTTGCCTAATTGGCCAAGCTCTTAGCTATCCACACACCATGAATCTGTTACTCCATCTTCCTAGGCACACAGTGGGAAGGCTTCCACTTGTTTAAATTTAGTAAATGCCAAAGCCCAGCTGTTTCCCTCACACAAGTGAACATTTAAATGCCCAAGATGGTGCTTGTGTAGTGAGGCCCAGAGAGCCATAGGTGAAGGTCAAGTACCCTGTTCCCTCACAATGGCCAGCCCGGAAGTAGATCTGTGATTCTCTCACCTTCAACAACATTTACTTCTTAGGCCCCCTCTACCCAGGACTTTAATTTTAACCAATAAACAAGCTAAGATAAACTTAAGTTAGCTTTCTCAAAACTTATATTTGTATTAAAATGTCCAGCTAACTTGAGAAGACGGCCAAAGAAATTTAAGCCATCCAGAGTATAGAAAATGTCCTTTTTGTTTCTTCCTGCCTAATTTTTCTTCAGAAGTGCTAGCCCTGAAGAGCTATGTAAGTGATCTGCAGGGTTATGGCCAGGACTCAAAAAATCTTCTAGTCTACAGCCCTGAACCACAAGCTCTGTGAGTTTCCAAAGTGTGAAATATCAGCAAACTGATCTTCAACCTTACTTTCGTTTAAACAGCTAGGGAGCCTGTAAGCACAAGCTTGGCTTTTGAGTTTCTGTGAGAATGTGCTTTCTCCATTAGCATGCTCTAGAGACCAGCAAGGAACAAGCTGTCAATGGAGGAGAAATGGATGAGTGAGTGAAGATCCTCACAGAGGCAGTGCTTGGGAGCCTTCTCCTCCCTCCCCCAACCCACCCCCGTGCAGAGTGGCCACCTTTTCTTAATCCACAACTGCTTGTCAAGTCACTGTAAATATAGGAATGGGCCTAGGAAGTCAGGAAGAGGAATTTTACCCGTCAACCCATGATCTCCTCCCTGTACCTTCCTAAGATGCATCCTAGCAGCTCTGAAGCAAGGCAGGAGTGTGTTGAGCATAGGTATCATTCCCTCTCACCCCCAAATCATCTTCATCTCTTTACAGCCCCTTACACATTCTCCATCAGCAGATCCATATGTACGAAACAATAACAATACACTTACTAATCACCAGAAAAGCCTAAATCGGAAAGACAAAATTCACAGTTATATTTTTTGAAGTTACAGTCATCTCCCCAGAGTGGGGTTAAAAAAAAAATGGTTGGGATAAATTAATCAGCTGAAGCCCTAAGAAAGTCAAAACAGATTGCCAGGTATGTGGTTTTATACTTCTATTGTTATTTCATAAAATGAAGTCATTCTATAAAACTCCCCATAATTGGGAGGCTCAAAAGATCCCATGTGTGATTTTAGACTTTACACGTAAATGATTTACACTGCTTGCTTGGGGCTGTCTTTATTAGTTACCATTTGGGGAAAAGGAGATTGTTTGCCTACTGTTTGCAAAATGCTCAAGGAAAGCAATGCATGTTATTGTTAAAACAATCAAACCTAAAGAAAACAACTCTTCCGGAACACGGATCTAAATAGTGGGTGAACACAGAGGAAGGCTAAAGGGATTTTTTATTAACACAGAGCGAAGTCTTCAGTTACTGAACTTTGGGCATTATAGACAACAACTACCTCCCCTGTGGATCGGGTAGTTCCACAATCAGAAGAGCAAGAGTGGTGTGTTTATTCAATATCTACTATAGGAAGGAAATCCTCTGAGCCCACAGAGAAGTACTGAGTCTTTCTAGTATCTGCAGTCAAATAGATGGAAACCAAATCTTCCAATCCAGCTCAGGATGAGGGTCTAACCACTCCACAAGAGTCTGTTTCAAGAGAATGGAGACATGGCTCAATGGTTAAGAGTAAAGGACCTGGGTTAAGTCCCAACACACATATGGCAGCTCACAATCATCTGTAACTCCAGTTCTAGGGGATCTGATGCTTTCTTCTGACCTCCATGGTACACATGGTATACATACATACATGCGCAAAATACCCATTCACTTAATCTTTTCACAGAAAAAAAATAAAAATAAAACAAGAGTACTTCAGTGTTTGTGGTTGTTTTTAATGGTGGGAATCATTATTGAATGTTTTAAATCTGAATAAAGCATTTGAATGTTTCTATTAAGTTTTATCTTGCCTGTCCCAATCCATCAAATTATCTACACCTCCTGCTTAGCAACACACGTGAATAAAGTCATTGGTGAGGTCTGGGACAGAACAACTTCTTATTTATATGAGGCCCTGGGCTCAGTATCAACACTTCCAAAAAAAGAAAAAAAAAAAAAAAGCGCCCTTGGCAAACTAGTTAGCACTTAAAGGGATAACGACAAGAAGGGTCTGTTAAGGATCAGCTAGGTGGCTCAGTGAGTAAAGGGGCTTGCCACCAAGCCTGACAACCTCGGTTCAATTCCCAGAACACATGGTAGAAGAAGATAACTCACACCCACAAGTTGTCCTGATTTCTGCTGCCACATACACACGTGTACACACACACACACACACACACACACACACACACACACACACACACACGCACATGCAAGAAAACATCGTTAAATGTATCCCCATAAAGAGGACTGGATGCATTTGCCCCAGAAAGGTCTTGAAATTGCCTCAACTGTTTAGAAGCACTGAGGGAGCTGCCCATCAGAATTCAATAGGTGTTCTCCTTAAATGTGAGAAACAGAAGAGTCAACAGAGCAAAGCAGCCTTCAGTCAGAGCAGAGCCACCTCCCAACATAGGGAATATGCCATGGGCTCAACAAACACAGTGGGAATCCAATAAACCCTTCTGTCATCAGGGCTGGTCAAGCATATCTAGCCATGACAACTCATAGAAAAGGCACTGAACTAGTTGATCTGTATAAACCTAGACTCCAGATAACTACATCAATATTTCTGTGGATAAGGGAGATTTCTAAGTTCTGTAATATTAGTATCACATCCAAAAGAAAACCCCCAAGGTCTACAGACAGAAAAGGAAGAAAGCAGATCTTTGTAAAGGGGAAAAATAGCTTATCTATTATCCACAAGTGCACACAGGAAAATCTCTTTATAATAGGTGTCATGGAAACAACACGGCCAGCCCGAACTTAGCAGAATTTGCAGAAACACCTGTCCTACTATTTTCCATATATCTGGCTTGATATATGGTGTGTGCTGTTGACCTACAAGGTCCACACTGCCCAATCCATCACTCTTATGGTTGTCTTGCTTTGAACTGAACACACAGTGGGCATCCAATAAACATTTTCTGGAGGCCCTTAAGCTTCTATTAGGTTGGTCCCCTCTTACGCCACGGCCTTGATTCAGTACAAAAGCTGATTACACACACCACTGTTGTAGTGCACTCATAGTAAAAATGTTCTGGGCAGGTGACTACAAAGAGCTGCTGATTTAGTGGCAACTAGGGGACCCAGGTAACTGCTAATGTCTGGGGCATTTCTCATTAGGAATGCTAAGTGCTTATAGCAAACCCAAACAACCCCTTTAAATGAGAAATAAAAAGAGAGCGATCAGAGCACAGCACACTATTAGTGACATTTCTCTTCTTTCCCTTTCTCTCCATAGGACTGTGTGAAGAACCAGACCAGAGCGTTTCAGCACAGAGCTCTTGTGGCTGCCTATGACTACATCATACACAAGTTCCCCCATAACCCATCTTTGGCTGCTAATCTAAAGAGGTCTGTCTTGGTGTGAGCTTGTCCTTGGTTCTACCATCAGTGTCCCAGGGTCAGACCTTCTGAATTCTTGCTCTTCACTCTCCCATCCAGCAGCAGGACTTGGGTAGACACAGCAGCAGCAGACGCTGGAAGTTCTCTGTGTACTGTGTTTATGTCAGAATCGTAGCAGACAAACCTGGAAAAACCCTCATGAGATCCTAGAGAGAAAGAAATCTATTCTTCAGTATGTGACTACTGTTGGGGCTGAAGGAAAGCTACGGTATTAAAAGGAAGTGAAAACCCAAGCCAGATACCAGCAAGAGTCTACAGAGAGAATGGCATGGATTGTAAACATCAAAGGCCCTTTATCATATCTAACACAGCATGGAAGAGAGGCATAGAGTGCATCCAAATGAACACTGTTTGCATCCATGAGGCCTTCAGAGATGAAGAGCACTCCCTCCTCAGACCATATCACATGCTCAAGTTCAAATCCCAAGTGTGGGCAGTAGGACACATGTCCACATAACTACTTTATGTATTTTTAAACTTTTTATTTATTCTTTGTGTTTTTCATATCATGAATCTCGATCTCATTCATTTCCTGTCCCCTCATATCTATCCTTTGCTCTTGCACCCCCCCAAAAAAATAAAATTTAAGAGAAAAAAAGAAAAAAAATGGAAAATACCATGGAAACTGTAGTGTAACAGTCACGCAGTAAACCCTTTTATCCATATATCTTTACTTGCAAGTGTTCATTGCAAACACTCATTGGTCTGGCTCAAGGCCTCTGGTTTCTGCTACACTATCAAGCTGGGCCCTCACTGGGACTTCTCTTGGCTATCTTGCTGTTGCCCTGTATGGTGGAGATCCTACAGCTTTGGAGTCTGCAGGACCAGCCTCTTCATGTGCTCCAGCAGATGACAAATGAGGTGGATGTTGGAGCGGGCCAACTCATAATCCAGGTTCTGGGCTTGGGTAGTTGCAGGGTTGGTCAGCCCGCCAGCTCTCCCCTATCCTCACCACCAGAGTGAGCTCTCCAGCTTTTCCCTGGCTAGCTCACCCCTGACAGTGATGAGCAAGGGGCAGGGCCAGTTCTCCTGCTTTCGTGTCCGCAGGGTTGGTTCTTCCCCACATGGGCCATCAGGGCCAGCTCTACTGTGTTGCCCAGGTGGAGGTGTAGGAGCCACTGTCCTGAGTACTGCAGCTGGTGAGGGGCAGGGACAGCTCTCCCACTCTTATGACCTCAGGTTCAATTCTCCCACCGACCACAGGTGGCAAAGGGGTGGGGAGAGATGCTCTCTTCCCAGCCACACCACCATATGGCAGATGAGGGGCTGGGCCAGATCTCCCGTGCTCACGTTCTCTGGGTGATTCACCCACACCTCTGTCAACAGGGCCAGCTCTACTGTGCTGCCCAGGCGAGGTGCAGGGTCCACTTTCCTGAGTGCTGCAGCTGGTAAGGGGAAGGTCAGCTCCCTTGCCCATCACAGGTAGTGGTTGGGGGGCAGCTTTCCCTCACCCTCATCACCTATGGCAGACAACAGGGTATGGCTCTCACACCCTCAGGGCCAGCTCACCCGAGCCTCCGCCAACAGGGTCAGCTCTACTGTGCTACCCAGGTGAGGTGCAGGGTCCACTTTCCCAAGCGCTGTAGCTGGTGAGGTGGAAAATCAGTTCCCTCACCCACCACAGGTAGCAGGGGCAAACGGGGAGGGCATCCTTACCTCACCCTCACCATCACATGGTAGACGAGGGGGTGTGGCCGAACCGACTACTTTAAATCTCTCAGAGTGTTAGGGGCCCATCAGTGAAGACACACTTCCTAACTCAGACATTCCTTGACAGGAGTCAAGGAACTGTCATTCCAGAGAAGGTTTCCACCTGAAATTCCCGTAGCTTTTTCAAAGGAGGACATAGTGGATGACAAAGTTAGATGACTATAAAATGACCTACTTTCAGGTGTCTTTCTGTGTCCTAACAACAGCAATCCTCACAGGGCCAGCCCTAAAAGTGAGGTATTTAAATAAAAAATGCTGATGGGGAGAATTTAAAAAATTCATTTCATTCATCATAAAAAGTGTATTCTTCCATTAGTTAACAATAAAAATGTACTCAACCAACAAAAAAGCTCTAAAGATTATTCGACCAGCTTTAACCTAAAGTCAAGATGTGCACATTGAACCTGCTGCTAGCCATTCCAAAAGAAATTTCTGCACACACAGGGAAAAATGTCATTTGAAGGCTCTGCAAGCATATTATAGGGGGCGAGGGGGGTGGAAATGGATGGTTTTCCATTCAGTTTAGAAGCTCAAGACAGTCTAATTAAGTCTGCAAACTTGGTACACCATTGGTCTTTACTGGAGCCTTTGACATTGATGGAAGAAACCACTTACCCAAAACTGACACACTTCACATCTTCATAGTGCGCATTTACTTTTTCTTTGTTTTTGAAATTAAAGGGGCAGCCCCTTCTTAGTGTATAAACTACAACACCACTTCCCCAAATGGTATAACAGGCAACTGAAGAGAGAAGTTTGGTTTAATTGTGACTTGATGAAGGAGAATTATGTGGCAGGGAGCATGTTTCAGTTAGCTTTCATGTTCTACCTTCAGTCTAACACCTCGCAGATGGAGGCCTGGGGGTAAGGCTCATAAAGTATCTGTGCCAGATACAAGCTTGGAGAGCTTAGTCCAAAGACCTCATTTTAGAGATGAGGAATCAAAACCCAGGAGGTCGAGCCACATGTCTAAGGTCACAGCCAATAGCTATTTGGCTCTTTCCAGTCAGACTTTGGAAAGCCCTCTTAGGGGATCCTGGTGGCTGGAAAGCAGGTTAAGCAGGGTCATGCCCTCTGCTGACCCCTGCCCTCTCCTGACCCCTGCTGGCTAGGGTCCTGGCACATTGGCCAGTGTCCTATCAGTGCAACTAGAAGTCTTCCCTTGGCAACCTGAACGTACAGCAGGAGACGAGCAGGAAGCCTGCCCTGTGTCTCCATGTCCTCAGTGAAGAAGCACAGACACCAAAGAAGCCATCCCTCACTGCTTGGGACAAATATTTGAAAGCTCTCTATTTTCAAGAGAAATGAAATCCAAATTAACTCAGTCCCCAAACTCGGCCTGTATTTCCCTACGATCTCTTTGCATGTTTTTCTACAAGAATCACAAGCCTCTTAGATCTAGAGGGGATATTATAAAAGTCACATCCATCTGGGTAAAAATAAAAAGCTTACATATTTAGAGTTGTTTAGACACTGAAAACAGCTGGTGAGGTATACAGGACAAAAATGCTTCTGTAGCTAATTCTGAGGAAGCTGGGGGAAGAGGAGACAGACTTCTCCCTTGTAAAACCGTACAGAGCAATTTTTGCTGGTCTATACAACTTCTACATCCCATCGGGATCCACACTTCATGGAGCTTGACCTAATCCTCACTCTAGCCTGGATGACCCTCCCTTTAACCCTAGAAACTACTCCCCAAAGCCAAAAGGCCAGTCCCATCAGTGACTTCCAACCCAGTACCCTCTCCCAAACCCTACCCTGGATTCTTCCTCCCCACACTGGACTCCTTCCGTCAGCTACCTCAGGGGCCGAAGTCTTAGGGGCCATCTTCAAGATTTATGGAAGGCAAGGTGCACAGTCAGTAATACTTTATATACACTTGGGTATCAGGTTTATTGAGCACATAAAGCCAAAGATATCTATTCATTTGCTCACTCACATTCACTCAGTGAGCTCCTTAGAAGGCACACTCCTTAATGTCTGTGGCTATGGACATGTGCTATGCTGGGCACAGGGGAGACATGAGGGGTGAAGAAACTATCTTGTACCAGGAATGATTCTAGCCCTAAAGATGAACCTGTCAGCTAAGCAGGCACCATTGAGCTCACTCACCTTACATCACCTTACTGATGAGATATGATTAGATTTACTCACAGGGCCCCACTGATCTGCAGAAAATCTAAACACCGCAAGTGGTATGTAAGTCAATTCCTGATCCCAGCCCCCATACCCCACCTTTCTCACAGCTTACCAACTGCCCCGCCATGTCACACTTGAGGTATGTGGGCCCCTCTGGTTCCTTGAACCCACGCTGCTTTCTTGTGATTTCAAACACTGTTCCACTGCCCATGACACTCTTCCTTTTCTGTCTCATTACCTTCCTTGACACAGCTCATAGTATTCTTTCAGAGTCCCTGAGCAGGCTGTCCTCACTCTGCAAATATCTGTCCCTTTGTAGATTTAATATACCTCACCATATCAGAAGCTTCGTATCAAGTCTCTGTCCCTTGTCTCTCCCTTATGTCTGGCACAGCCACCAGCCCACAACCACCAACATTAAGGGGTGTGTTGTCTAAGGAGCTCAGTAAATAATTACACTTACAAATCCGGGATCCTGTGAGGTAGACCACAGGCTGAAAATGTTGCTGACATGAGACACTGGAAACCACACCATATGCCATAACTAAGGCTGTGCCCAGAGCCCCATACCCAACTGCCTCCCCCCACTTCCAGCACACTCCAGTAATGAGCACAAGTCTCTGTCCCTGAAAGGTCGGTATTAGTTAGCATGTGATATTGGTTTGGTTTGGTTGCTTTTGTTTTGGCTTGTTTGAATTTTTACTTTTGATATTTATTCAGAGCACATTTGTGGAGGGGAGGGGTGCACGTGAGCACACGAACATGTACCTATGTGCATGCATGCCACAACATATCTATAGAAGCCAGAGGACAGCCTGCGGGAGTCAGTCCTATCCTACTGTGTGGGTTCTGTGGATCCAACCTGGATCATCAGGGTTGACAAGTGCTTCCACCCACTGAGCCATCTCAGAGCCCCTGGATGATTTGTGAAACCAGCTCCCTGGAGTCTCTTCTGTTCTCCTGGATGACAGCCTTGGATGCCACATCTTAGAATAGCTTTGGGTCTCCCTGGATGTGACTAAGAGAGACCCTGAGTTCTTCTTTGCTCCAGGGCTCAGCTTTGGCTTTGCATTTTTTATTTTCTCCTCTCCCACCACAATCCCCATAGTTGAAATTAGCTCCAAAAACTAAATATGCCAGAGCTTACAGTTAGCACATTAGTTCAATGTTCTAAAGATTACAGTCACACCATGGCCCACCATGAATTGTTCCTGAGAACAATGGAATAGATGCCATTCAGTCCTCTCTCAACTCTTCAAGCAACTGTAGAGGGCATCAACCTGAGGTGATCATTGAGCTACTCTGGGTCTCAGAGTCATCATTAAGAGTATAAATTCCAAGGATCATAATTCAAATAACATGACTAAGTTTTTAGTCTTCTATGGGTATTTGTAGACTTTGATGTCAAACAGACCTAGGTTTAAATATAGGCTACAACACCATTAGTGTGTCTGAGTGTTTCATCATTTATAAAATTAGGTAACCACCACCACATGGTTATGCAAATAAATTGAAGTAGACAAGAAAAGTGCTTGGTTCTAATGAAAGCACAATAGATGTTTGCTACTCTTAATTCTAAAACACTATTTTTGAAAATTCTAAGCAGAAGGAGGATCATACTGCATCAGAGAACCCTTCTTTGGGAATCCGAAATAAGTATTTTGCTTTCAAAGGCTGTGCACTTCAGCTCTGTCATTTGGTGACTTGGAATTGTGGTAATCTGTTCAATTTCTTCAGGTCAGACTCAGCCCCAAACCTACTAACTTCTGCATTCCAACACCCCTTCCAGCTGCAGGATGCACTAAAGCAACCTCAGCTCAGAGACTCTGCATCCCAGAGAACATCCCTTGGCTCTGGTCTAAGATAGCTGGAGCGTGGTGAGCACAGTCATTGGAATGATGAATTATATGACCAAGAGTGCAGAGTCGTCATAGAGATGCCACCTCCAGACTACAATTCCTCAGCTAAAGACGATCAGTACATCATATGGCTCTTTGATTTGCCAGACTTCATGAAAATCACAGCCTACCAAACCACACCAGTCAGGTTCTCCGTATCTCCCGCTGAGGTGGTGGGCAAAAATAATGAAAGCCCCTAGCCTACTCACACAGCGCAAATGGCTCCATAGAACTGCATGTACTTTCTTAGGTATTTAAGGGTTCACCCACAAGGGCACCCCCGCACATAACCTGAGAATATTCCAGGATGATGAGTGTAGCCAACACTGAGGGCATTCTTCCTATGTTAAAATGGATGAATGATAGGAGGTCTAGAGATGACCTGGCGATTAAGAGCACACACTGTTCTTGTAGAAGACCCGAGTTCGGTTCACACACTCATGTGTCAGGGTGCATCACATCCTCTTCTGGCCTTCATGGGCACCCGCACTCACAGATACACAAATAATTGAAAAGAAGAATCTTCTTTTGAGAGATGAGAGGTGACAGGTATACTTGGGAACGTGAAGTGCTTCTGCTTTCAGCATAGATTGCAACAGCGCTCTGCCATTTTTATCTCACAATGTGTTGACACCTCCAAGCTCGGATACCGGGAAAGAGTGACAAGCCTGCTCGACAATGACTAGCCAGTCATCTGGAAGAGGAACAAGCAGAGTTCTTGACATCATAAGCTGACCACGCAGCTCGGAGCTGCAACATGAGAGGAGACGCGATCAGTTCCCAGACCACAGAGAGGCCGGCAAGAGCCGCCAAGACTGCCTGGGGCATTTTTTTTTTTTTTTGGTAGTTGTTTTATTTTTTAACTTTGAAAGACAGGAAGGCTAAACTATCTACTTCCTAAGTTCTTAAAATTCATAAAGGCTGAGGGCAATCTCTTGCATTGTAGTGGGTGTTCACTTTTAGAAATAATCCGTATGCTGTCAAATCAGAAAACTAAGTAACTGAACGGTGTCGTACTGGAAACTAAGTCAGTTCCTCATCCATATTCTGCTGATTCAGAGTCCACCATTAAGCAAGTGACAACTAGAATTTAACTTCCTTATGAAAATTGTAGGAAACCAATCTAAAGCTACTGTTGGTGATCTAGTCACACAGATTCCATGCAGAAGTAGTAGCCTCATGGTCAAGTCTATCTCCAGAAGTAATCTAGTCTCCCAACCAGGTCTTCACAGCAATAGTGACATCCTGTGATACAATTCCAACTTACCCAGTAAGATTACATTGCACATTTGTATTGTATATTCTAATCTCATGCTAATGCTGGTGGTACAGGCCTGTAATTCCATCTAGTTGAGAGGCTGAGATAGGAAGGTGGTGGTTTAAGGCCTGTTTGGGGTGCAGAGTGAGTTAAAGTCCAGTCTCAGCAATTTGGTAAGACTTTGTCTTTAAAAAGAAAAAGAGGGGGTAGTGGGATGGGTGTAATACAATGGTAGAACCTTTACTTGGTATGTGCAAGATCCTTCTGTAAGGAGACAGTGTTCCAAGAGTTAGGAACTAAATAGTGTCTTTTAAGCCAGGGTAGTGGGTTGATTATTTTCTGGCTATTTATATGCAGAAGCAACAGGAGAGGAGAGAAATGTCTGTCTTCCTTCTGAACGTAAAACCAGGCAAGTCTATGAGATGGGACTTCAGTAAAACCTTGTCCCCCAAAATGACAAGATCCCGGACTCCCTAAGCCCAGCATACATCTCTGCCACCAATATAATGTCTCAGTGTACAAATGTTCATGATCAGCCAAGCACAGTGAGATATCAATGAGGCCAGGACCCTGTGTGAATTCCCACAGGACAGCTGACCTCCAGGTCTCCACAGTTCACCTCTCAGAGCTCATGCACACACCTGAAACATCTGGGTGTCTGTATGGATGGCAGAGCAGCAGCGACACCTGAGAAAGAACAGTGATTAGAGAAAGAAGGACAGCACTGTCACTGTCATTCTAGAGACCCCATACTTGACTCTTTTAAAGACTATCAGATACACCGGTTACTTTTTCTTAAAACTTATCCAAAACAAAACAAGAACAAACCCTGAGCAAGAAACCTCTGGCAATCTGTGCCCTCAAGACACCAAGGTCCAATATTCCTCCCTCTGTGCACACTAGAAGTAGCTTGTTTCCTTTTCAAAATTTGAATACTTATGGAAGGATGTGTGAATGTTAAGTGGTAAAGGTTATAATAAGCTCACCTGCATGCCATAGGCACGACAGTCATGCAAAGCAAAGTTCAAAGAGAAAGGGTGTAAACAGTCCCCAGTGGGAACATCGTGTTTCTATTCCCTAGAAACATTTAACTGAGTTCACATTTGCTGCTATCTGGAAGCACCGAGAGGGCATTGAATACAAAATGCTGAACAAGCAAAAGTGCAGACTAATAATCCATTGGCTTGTTCAACAAGCACTTCTAATTGGGACATCCAGACCCTCAAGTGGGAGGGGTTGGCATTAGTCACAAGGAAGACTTTCTCAACTGTACGGGCTGGTCAACTCCCTGGGATGAGTCAAGGTGGTGTATATAAGCTCCCTTCTCTACCAACCCTCTGAAATCAGGTTATTTCTCATCTATCCAAGGCAGTTCTACTGAACTGACTGATGTCATCTATTATATAGTGTGGGTGGGGTGCACAAAGCCAGCACCCAGATGTCCATTTCCCTTTTCAGCTCTTTGTTTCTAATAAGAAAGTAGCAGACATGAAGACCTGCTTTAGATCAGGCAAATCTTCACCCCAACTGCGATTCCTCTAGTGATTCAACTCAGACTAACCTGAAAAACAGACTTGTGTTGCACGTTTATGTGGATTCATGTATATTAAGAGTCTGACATGGGGAGCCCATCCCTAAAATAGTGGCTGCAGTCACTCAGGAAGGCAGCAGTTACACAACACTAAGTCTGTGCCTACATAAGGAGCCAATGTTGCTAAATGACTAAATCTTTTCTGTTATATTACGACTTTAATTAAAATATAGCTCTTTACTAGAGCTTACATAACTTTCATCAGTTTTATTACTATCATCTTTTCAAGTGCAAGTGCATTAGGACAAGATTCTAAGGAAGTCCAAGAGACTATGCTCAATCATGTGTTCACCTTGGTAATCCTTAAGGAGTATCTCACGCTTATGACTTTGGGTTTAAAATCTTCTTCCTGAGGTCTGCTCATCCATCACTGCTCCTGACTACCTCCCAGCAGTCTGTCTACATGCTAATTCAAGTCTGACTGCTCCCAAACTCAGAAGAGTCATTCAATTGCTCTGCGGGGCACTCCCAAGAAGCACAATGAACTGCTTCATTCTGTTTCTTTCACCAGAGCAGATGCACCAAGAAAGAGGAAAATCCCCAGTATGTCCACCTCGACATAGCAGCTGTCCTTTTTTCCCCATCAGGAAAGCAAGGCTCCCTCAACCTAGACAGTGAGGGCTAAGTAGCCTTTGAGTCCTAAACATGTTCTCAACAACCACAAACTGAGATGCAGAAAATGAGCATCAGGGGTCACCAGAGACCCCTCCAATTATGTTCATGTGGTCAGAGCCTCAAGTCCGCTCACACTTGACAGTTCAAGTGATGGACAAGAAGACTCTTGGCCTCTTCCTGATATAGGATGCTGAGGAAAAAATCTTAAGGTCCTGCACAAGGACACTCCAGCAATCTTCCATGATTTAACTGGAACCACAGCCTACAAAGCCCCATTGGAGTGCTCTAACTTGAAGGAAAAATCTCAATTACAAACCAGCTAACAAGACCCAGGCCAGTGGATTACAGAAGGAACACAGGTTTAAAAACGCATGCTCGTAGGCGACATCAGCTTCTAGGAGACATTTACCACCTTCACGCTCCACAAACTCTCCTGTGCTGTCATTTGCTGAACAAAGAAGAAACTTTGTTGTTGCAAGAAGCTAGTATCTGTGTCTTCAGCTCGAGCTACTTAGATGTATCCAAGTGGCCCATTCTAGGAAGGAGTTTTCACATCTCAGCTTTTTGACTTGGTAATAGAGCCAGAAGCCATGGCTCAACCTTGACACCTTTCCTCGTGACCCCCCTAAATCCAGTCATCACACCAAGTTCCAAATTTCTACCCTTTATGTATATCTGAAAGCCATTCTATTGCCCAATGATTCTGTCACAACCAACACACAAGCCAATGCCATCCCTAACCTAAGCCACAAATGATCCCTTATTAACTGGTCTCTCTGTCCCATATTTTCTGCCTTCTTTTCACAATGTACCAATATGATGAATTAAATCATGTTGAACTGAATCATCTCCACCCACTTTAAAATCAACAATGGATTTCCTTTCAACATGGAATGAAAAACAAAATTCTTCCCTCAACAACAACCACCAAAAAAAACATGTACTATATGACCCCAGCCTATGCCCCATTCTTATCCTGTTGTTCGAAACAACCTTGCTCTTCTCAGCTTTCAACTCTTCCAACATGGCAGGCCCTTCCCTGCACCTAAGCCTTAACCACTTAACTACGCGAACCGTTTCTCTTCCCAAATCCAACCGAACTCTTTTCCTCAAAAGCTTCTTTTGCGTACTCAGAGGTCATCACAGATATCAAATCTAAAATAAGTGTGCCTCGTAATTCTTATACATCCTGTTCTTGTTCACTATAAGTGTCCATAAAACCAATGATCTCACACTTAACTTGTGGGATGATCCAGTGTTTGTCTCTCACTAGATTACAACTATCTAAGGTGAGAAAGCACATCCTTTGGTTCCAGGTGCACACACAGTGCCAAATGTAGACTAGGGCGAGCACTCAAATCATGGCAGCAGCCATTCTCTTATTTGTTCACTCGGAACTCAGTGGAACTCCACAGGTCCATTTTTTACTATACATAAGAGAAGCAGCTCACATGCCCTGTGTTGTCGTTTAAGGAAGGAATCAGAGCACAGAAGAAACATATACATGGTGGAAATGGAAACATGAAGCCATTTAGTGGAGAACATAACTTGCCAACATGGAAGGGTCCCAAAGGTAATGAGTTCAGAGTCATCCATAAGCATGTTGTATTTATTTTATATAGCATCTTCTTGGGACCACACCTTAAGCACATACACAGTGGTTGACATATAAAAAGGAAGTAATTATAGTGAAAAAGTGAGAATAAAAATCCCTGATCTCTTCAGTACTCTCACATTAATGTTGCTCAGAACCTCCGAACACTTTAACAATGTCTACCCTTTCACACACTAATGCCTCTGCTTCACAGGTGAATCTCCATTCCCCACATTGAGACAGGTATCTAGACATTTCATCTGCTTTTCTATCTTCGTTGGCAGAGCTTCTCTTGACCATTAAAACCCACAATTATGTTCTCCTTTGCATCAGTTCCTAGCTCATGATCTGTACCACTCATGGACTTAAAATTCCATTACACTCCATTAGTAAATAGAGAACCATAGATTCCTACAACCCTCTTTTTGGAGGAGGGAATGGAGGGTGGGTTGTGGGGAAAGGCTGGGTTGTGGGGGGAGGCGGGGAGGCTGGGGGAGGGGCAGGAGGAAGGGAGAGGGGGATCTGTGGTTGGTATGTAAAATAAAAAAATTCTTAATAAAAATATATTTTTAAAAAAGTGGGAGTTTGTGAATGAGACTCTAGAAAAAGAGTGCCAATCCTCTGCTCCTGATCTAGGAACTGACTGGTTACTGTCCCTCCTCACAAAAGCAACGACTACAGTTATCAACGATCTGGTACAAGCAGAAGTTTGCCAAACACCCAATGATGAGGTCAGAACGATGTGCCTGTGGACGGCCAGAGTCTCTCAGATTAAAGATGTCCTGCACAGCCATGTCTGTTATCAGTAGACATTTCCAAGTGATAAATGGCCTCACAAAGCCTCGTAAACTCTACAGCTCCTCTAATGCATGAAGACTAAGAGCCATGGGAAGCAAAGGTTTGGATTCATTATGCTGGGGAAACTCACAAGGAAATAGGACAGGTGTTTGTCCACAGTTGCCAACCATTCTCAAGAAAAATAGACCCTAGGAACACAGTCAACCTTCAAGTCAGGTTAACCAAACCACAGTTAACCCCGGGCAGATCTGTAAAAATCGTATTTAAAAAAGTGAATTTCACTTTGGCTACATGACACAGAAGTCAATCTCAAACTGACCAGACCCTTCCTCCCTGCTGACTAGCTTCAAGAATACTAGAACGTGCTATGCAGGCTGCTGGTAGAGAAGAGTATCAATGGTCTTACCCAGTTTTGGACTCTGTATTCTATAATACTAACCAGCCAGCAAGATGTACCCTCCAGTGCAGTAGCAACGTGACTGTTACTATGTACCTGACTGACTTCTGAATGGATTTGAGACCTGATCCACAGGAGGGAATCTCATGCCTGGACCTGTATAATTGATTAAAAGCCCATGGCCGGGAGGTCCTAGGTCCTAAGGCGGAGCCTGTTGTTATTTTGTTAAAAGGCCATGCTGTCAAAATGCCTTCTAAATACGTTTCTACCCACAGACCTGGGCCGCTCTCAGCCTTGGTTTTGGAATGGTCAGCAGTCAATGCAGAGGCTCACAACTGGTCAAGGTGCTGAGGAGATGAGGCAGGGCTCAACTCTAAATGGAACACACCTATCAAACCTGCCCCTACAAGGCTCAGAGAACATCTCAGAAGAGGCGGAAAATCAAGAGACAAAGGATTGAGGGCTGGAAGATGCCATCTTCTAGACACGTTTGTCCATCTCACTCATGAACTCACAGCAGCCATACTTATTTACACAAGATCAAGCCAGCTAAACCCCAGCATTCATGGAGGAGGTCCTCTCTAGGCCGTGCCCCTTAACTGAGGAGCTGGAAGTGGATGGATGCTGAAAGAGGGGGAATCTACTTTGTGGAGGGAGAATCATTTTCTCAGGGTGTGGCCACTGGTAGGTTTCCCATCCTCCAATTATCCACTCACATAAGGGCAGCACTACTTGGGGCTACTGGATTATCAGGAGGAGGAGGAGACATGAAATTGGGAAGGGTATGTTTTGTGGGGGAATTCAGAAGGGTAAATGGAGGTGGACACATTTCAATGTACACATGGATGAAATTGAAGAATAAAGAATTTTTTCAAAAGAGATGTACACTTGTATTAACTGTTTTCCCACCCCTCATTGCATCCATATGTCGTCAAGGAACAGGTTCTTTCTCCACCTTCTGCCTCTCTCTGATAAGGACCCCAACCCCTGCAGAAGATCCCTCATATGCACCAACTCCTGACACCGGGAAAGAGCTTTCAAATGGTCATTATCTTCGTTTACCTTCAAAACCAGCTTCTAAGACTGGGCAACTTAAAATCCAGGACACTCAAACTGAGAGACATTCCAAGACACTGAGCTGGAACACCAGAGCAAGGCTGCAAACTCCCAGGTGTCCTTAGTCACATTGGGAAGAGTATTTGCAAAGCCATAGACAGCATGGGCAAGCAGCAAGCATGGTTCCCCTCACACAGACAGTACTGTGTCATAAACTGCACAGACCAATGCCACTGCTTCCCAGACAGGAAGAAGTATCAGGCCGGAATTTCAGTCCTCGTGCTGCCTTGCAGAACTTCACACGCACACACTGAATATCATCAGGCTACATTCAAACCAGAGTCCAATGCAAGCATAAAACAGTAACCCTGGGCCTGAGAGTGAACCTATCTGCCTAATTTGAGATCCATCCAGGATTAACTGCTCCTCCGCATTGATACCTTGGAGTAGATGAAGGAGCTATTTACAGAGTACCTGCCATGTACAGAGGCAAGGCTGAGCAGCAGCTGCTTCAACAGCTACCTGATCCAAAGGCACAAAGTTCATTAGTCTTGAAAGTATTGAAAGAGGTGTGCAGCACTATTCTTTACAGAAATACAGGGAACAAAGGTTCTCATTCTATAGACCAGCTAATATTTACTTAGTTTATTATTCTCCAAAATAATAGCCATTTTAATCTTCCCAGAAATAAGTGTGGTAGTCACCACTGATCGGCAACTTGATGGTGGTAGCTAGGATCACCTAGGACATATGCCTCTGTGAGAGCTAACTGGATGATGTTAATCGAGTTGAGAGAACCTACTCTAGATGGAAGTGTACACCATTCCACAGGATGAGGTCCCAGACTGCATACATAAAAAGGAGAGACCTACCTCAGCACAAGCATCCATCACTCTCTGCTCCCAGACTGAAGATGTGATGTGACCAAATGCCTCGAGATCCTGCTACCATGACATCACCACCATGATGGACTGTATCCTCGGAATGTGAGCCAACCAAAGGAACCCTTTTTTCCCTTAAATTGCTTTCATAGGGATATTTTATCACAGCAACAAGAAAAGCTCCTAAGACATAGACCATCTCAGAAAAAGGCAGATCTTAGTGGACTATGGTCTTGGGATAATACGCGTCACAGACACATGCCTGTGGAAGGGCTGACAGTCACTCTAAATCTGTTCCATTGGGAAGCTTACCCACAGTTCAAGGGACTACTGAGTCACCCAAAAGCTGAGTCCTACGTTCAGTTGGAATCTCGGCTTATAACTTTCACCTACTAATCTTGGCTCTGACCTCAGCAAAGGCAGATACAAATCTCAGTCTGGCAACAGTAAATCCTTAGCCATTAACCCTCCCTGCCACCAGGAGACTCTCAATTCCATATTCATCTCAGAAATCTATGGAAACAGCATTCACCCAGGATTCATCTCCAACTACCAAGCCTGTCACTCCAAACCCATTCTCTTCCCATGGTGACCACTGCTGACATTACAGTTTCCCAATCATCATCCTGTCCTGGCCACTCTAAGATAATCTTTGATTCATGTCCCTTTCCAAGTACAGGATTCACTTTTGGGGATACAGCCCAAAGCCCTTTGTGGAACTCACGATCTGGCTAAGGAAAGAAGATGACCTCACGGTAAATAACAATGGAACCCCCTTCTCCCTGCAGAAACAGTGCTGGTGTACCATTCGCAAGACCCGAGGTTCTGAACTCCACATATTCCTAAACAACCAGGTGACCAGATACAGGGGGATTTAGAGCAAAGGGATGTCCACCTGGGGTTTCAAGAGTTCCAGAATAACTGCTCTTACCTTAGTCTGCCCCTTTCCAAAACACACAACCAAGAAGTGTGTGCTTATAGGAAGTACATATAATGCTACACCCTGCCAGATGCAGACTGCTGCTGCTGTTTGCCTATGACCCTGGACTGCGACATCAGGGACACCTAGAAAGTATCCTTAGAGACAACCAAGTTCTAAACAAAGTCCCCAGTATGAGGTAAAAGGAGGCTAAACCAAGTGGCTGGTCCAAGGCCCTAAACACTGGAAGATAAGAGTTCCAGGGTGGAAGAATGTCCTTCACTACCCATAAAAAGGGAGTCAGGGGTGTAAGAATGAAATTGAAGGCATAGAGAGAAGTTTCTAGAAGAAAAATAGCATGAAATTTTATTTAAGAAATCAAAGATGCCCCCTCCAGGAAACAGGAGGCCAGGGAAGGCAGCCAAGGGCAGGGCCACTGCTTTTTGCTAAACTGGTTTGGCAGTTTACTTTGTTTCCTTTTTAAATTTATGGAAATGACTACAAAGGCACCTGCACAACTCAGCCAGCCAATGGGTAACATCCTTCAGCAATGTTACCAGCAGAGGGTGGCCAATGGGAGCTCTGGCCAGGAGACTTTTGGTTTTTTTTTTTTTTTTTTTTTTGGTTTTTTTCGAGACAGGGTTTCTCTGTGTAGCTTTGCGCCTTTCCTGGAACTCGCTTTGGAGACCAGGCTGGCCTCGAACTCACAGAGATCCGCCTGGCTCTGCCTCCCGAGTGCTGGGATTAAAGGCGTGCGCCACCACCGCCCGGCTGAGACTTTTGATTGACAAAGTTTTCTGATCAGTTTTCCCTCCCCCGCTCCTCCCAGACCTTCCCCACCCACCCAACTCCACACTCTTTAGAAAACAGGCAAACAAAATACAAAATGCACACACACATACAAACCCATAAAAACACAAAATTGGAAGTTATAATATACAAGCAAAGGACCGGTAAGACAAGAAATGTCCAAACAAAGCAATAAGAGACAAAAAAAAAAAGTCTACAAAAATACCAGTGTCCATTTTGTGTTGACCCTCTACTGTTGGACATGCAGCCTCCCTTAAGTATGGTTAACACACCCAGTGAAACTCTATTGAAGAAAACCGAATTTTCCTTTGCAAGTGATGTCAATAGGAGATAAACTTTTGGATAGGGATAGAAGTTTGTATCCACTTCACCTTCTCAGTTCAACCCTGTAGGGCTTGAACCTGTACAGGTCCACCCTAAACATGATGTCACAGTCTCTGTGAGTGTATATGTTCATCAGTCCTGCTGTGTCTGGAAGACACTGTTTCCCTGTTATCACTCATCCCCTCTGGCTCTTATAATCTTTCCAACATCTCATCCACATAGATCCCTGAGTCCTGAAGACATCCCATTTAGGACAGAGTGTTCTAAAATCTCTCACTCTTTGCACACTGCCAATTGTGGGTCTGTGTTAGTGCCTATCTACTACAAGAGAAAGCGTCCCTGATGATGGCTGAGCCAGACACTGATCAATGGGTACAACAGAATGTCATTAGGGGTCATTTTACTGCTATATTCCTTTAGCAGAACCATAGTATTTGGTTTTTCCCCAGGCTCACAGCCTAGTAGTTCTTGGCCACCCATCTCATGGGACTTAAATCCAATGGGTTACTCCTACAACATTTGTGCCACTACTATACCAGCATGTCATGCCGACAGGTCACTGTCACATATCACAGGGTTTATAGCTGGGTTGGGGGTTATCTTTCTCTTCTTGTAGTGTGGAGAGTACCTTCCAGTACCAGAAATACTAATTAAGAAGGGTAAAGGCTCTATTTGGGCATCAGCTCACCTTCTTCATGTTCAATGAGATATGTAAATGATGTCTTTAGCAATAGGGCCTTAGCATCAGTTTGTAGAGAGTGACCAGTAACCTACCAAAGGACATTTGAGGGGTCATATGGAAACCTACTACTGTAGAAACTTCTTAAAATTTGTAAGTATAGGAAAGAAATCTAAATGGAATCACCCAATAATGGGGTAGACAATGACTCAACTAGACATCTTTCACCAAGGGAAATGTCAAGTGCCAGCAATGGGTAACATCTAGTTGAGTTGCTGGCCAAAAGGACCCCCATGAAAACCTCCAAATAGCCCAGGGAAAAATCCCTACAGTATATAGAGAAAGGGTTTCTTTTGAGACGACCGTTCTACTCAGCCTAAACCCTGTCTTCTAACCAGGTTCTAAAATGCATCACTGCAGCTTAGTATGCTCCAGCAGCAATGATGTAAGAAAAACGACCTTCAGAACTCTCAGCTCTCCCTCCCTCTCCCACCAGAGCAAGGTCTTGCCAAATGTGAGCATATGGTGGAAGCACCTTGGCCACTCATCACGGGAATCCCATGGCCAGACTTTAGTAATACAACCAACAGACGTAAACAGCCTTGAAAGTGCACATTCTCTCGAAAACTACTTCAGGTTGCTGAGCAAACACCAGAATCTAAGATCAAGAAGCCTCTGGCACTTTCTAAAAGTCAATTTAGGAGACCTGAGTCCTCCACCACCTCACATTAACCCCCATCACACAACACCACCAGGGTGCTGGCCCTTGATGCCATCAACTCTAACCATCCAGCATTCACACAGAGTGTCCTCAGGCACCTCAGTGCCGCGTTGGGCAAGCTTCTTGAGGCAGCACCATCTGTAGCCCAGAAGTGTTCACAACATCCTGATGCACCAGAAACAGAGTCCTTCTGCTGCATAAGTCACAGAGCTGGCACTGCTCCACCCCATCCAAGCCCTGACAGGGTGGCCTCTGTCCCCCATTCTTAAGTATCAAGAGTAGCAGCCATCAGTGAAGCAATGCACCCTTGGGAGAGCCTGCCCCTTACCAACTAGAGATAGGCTTGTGTTTCATATGCCAACAATTTTTTTTGTGCCGTGTTCATGCAATTGCCGCTAATGAAAATGGCTTTGTGGAATGCAAAGCAGTCAGCAGATCTTCGCAAATGAATTGCTACCAAAGCTGTCGGCTTTCCAAGACACAAGATGATTCAAGACTTTGTATGGACAGTGAATGAAATGCCCAGCCAGCTACAGGTTCCTCCCCCCCCCCCCCCCCCCCCCCCCGAGACCTTCTTGCACCTCCCTGAAGAGGGACGCCCTGAGTAGAACCTCCATTGTGCCGAGAGCATGGCCTCTCATGACAGGTTGGCCTCTTCCCTTGTGGGGAAGTTTGCCTTTTACTCCCACTGGAGCGGACAAGCTGGGATGCCATTCACATTTTGGGTTTCCCCTTCATGATGGTAATGACCCAGCCCTGCAGGCTTCAGGAGCAAGATCTGTCACTTTTCCAACCTGCCACACCAGGGAAAGCAGAAGGGGAAAGCCCTGGCAACAGCTCAGGCAGAAACTCAGCACTGCTCTCCTGGGGAACACAGGCTTAGTTTCTCCACCTATCTGATTTCCTGACGGTCAGGCCCCACTGGCAGCCCGGGTGCTAGATACTGTGGGAAACTCTCCACGCCGCTTTTCTGATAGCACTGTGAGTGCCCTTTCCAACAATGGCAGAGTCACAAGGCCCTCCAGAGTCTCCTAAAAGCAAATCGAGCAGAAACAGCTTCATTCAGCTGAGACCAGGCACGTCCCACAAGCCAGAGTTTTCAAGCTGCAGTGGGATGAACAAGCACTCACCAGAGCCAGCATCCCTGTGCCTGCCTGGGACCTCAGGGCTCCAGCCTGGACCACTTCATTGGGGAGAGAAGAAAAGTAGTCATGACTCTACCTTGCTCTGAAAATCCCAATCAGTTAATATGAACTCAGACATCCTATCTGGATCTACAGTCTACAAAATTTGTACTTTAGCCATGTAGGCAGGAGCAGAGTCCATTTAGGGAAAACGCAAATATTTCTAAAAACAGTTCAATCATTAGAGGTGTGACATTCTAAGCCTGAGAAAAATTTAAGGAAATGTGAATGTTCCTTCTCTGTTTGAAGCTACAAGATGAATTTCTGTGCTGGTTGCAATGCAGAAAGCAAAGGCCAAAGCCAGCCAGCCTGCATGGACTTTTTAGCCTGGTTGGCTAATTCAGTGTGTAGCTCTCCCGAGCCAGGGACACATTTGGCATTTGGGGAGGAGAGGATGATCTCACTATGTATCCCTAGCAGGCCTGTAACTTCCTGAGTAGACCAGGCTGGCCTCAAACTTGTGACAACCCTCCTGCCTCTGCCTCCCAAGTGCTGAAATTGTAGGGGTGCGGCAGTGTACATAGCAGTGTGTTATTATTCCTGACAGACTAACTATTTAGACCTTCATTTCGTCTTTCAGGCTTTGGATGTGCCTCTTAAGCATATGCCTTATCGGTGGTATGCTCAAAGTAAGCATTACACCCCAGTCTGCGGAGCCTCGGGGCAGTCCACAGCTGCTAACACAACCCACCTGCTTTGCTCTGTCACAAGGGAACCACCGCATTGCTGGCAACAGAATCCATCTAGCAGTACTTCTGTTCAGTGAGGCATTCCCCCACCCACTCGCATACATTATGCGAGGAATCTGTGACTCGGTGCCTCTCGAGGAATTAGATTTGTTTAATAAAAATGACAGGGTTTTCACATTACCATAACTTTTTAAAAATTGAGTTTTTATTAAGGGAGGAAATAGAAAGCATTCCTTCTTGATAGAGCTGAACCTGGGTTAAAATGTGGAGATGGGGAGTCTACCCAGTGATAACATGACCACCAGACACAGCCTGCTTTGGGGGAATTCTCCGCGGCCCCTTCTTTCCAGAAGGGCTTGCAGCTCTTCAGGTGCCATGCTAGACATGGCACCAGCCTTGCCGAGGGACCACAGGCAGCCAGAGGTGGTTGTAGATGTGCAGATTTGAAAAGGCACTAGCTGCCGACACAGGAAGAGAGATGTCCTTACCAGGATGCCACTGATTAAACAATCTAGCTAGAGCTGGAAATGTAATCCAGGTAGAGCATTTGCCTAGCATGGACAGACCCTGGGTTCTATCTCCAGCAAAATAATACAATAGCCTGGCTAGTAAGCCAAACTAGCCCAGTTCCCCTGCCCCAGACTCATGTTCCCTCCAGCTCCAGTTAGCAATACTGCTGCATAGAGATAGGTTGGTGGTTCCAGAGGCCTCTGCTCAACCTTCAAGTTCAGATACCTGTGGACAATCCAGTATACTCACCAACACTTGTCTCTGTTGTCTGCCTCTTGCCTGTTACCTGAGGAACCACAGAAGAGTGAACAGGTGGGGTTCTCTGTATCAGTGTCCGTGACATCCACAGCTTCCTAGGATGCATCCTGGCCTTGAGATGCACGGCCGCATACATTATAGGCCATCTTTCTAACTGTCAGACAATACAGTTTCCTGAATTTGTCCCACAGATTCACCCTGGGTTCCCAAGTATTCTACTTCATAAATACTGATAACAGAGCCCAAGTTATCTTCTGGAATTGCCATACCTAGGGATTGGTGTGGCACTTGGCCTTGTACACACTGGGCTGGGTTTTGTTTTGTTTTTCTAAGTTAAGCCTTATAAAAGATAAGCAGAAAATTTAATTTTGTTTAAATATTAACTTAAAAAAACTAACCCAATATATCTCAATCACTGGCTAGTATAGTATTAATTACCTTCTCTAGTTTTTTGGAATTTTTGCAAAATTATAAGCTCACTAGATATGATGGTACACACCTATAATCCCAGTACTCAGGAGGCTGAGAGAGGAGAAGCCAAAGTTTGAGCTACATAGTGTGACTCTGGCCCCAAACCAAGAATGAAAAAATATACATGTATATACATATGCTTATGACAAAGTACGTAAGATAAGTTTGGGGGTTTTGTTTGTTTGTTTTGTTTTGTTGTTTTGTTTTTTTGAATCAGGGTTTCTCTGTGTAGCTCTTGGAACCTGTCCTGGAACTCACTTTGTAGACCAGGCTAGCTTTGAACTCAGAGACTCACCTGCCTCTGCCTCCTGGGTGCTGGGATTAAAGGCATGCGCCGCCACCACCACCACCACCTGGCAAAATAAGTTTTTCAATCCTCTTTATTCCTACCACCAAGAGAAATCACTTCACTATTTGGAGTTTTGATCTCATGAGATGCATCAGCAGGATACAGTAGTATGTGTACATCTGTGTGATAGTTTGAGAGAGAATGGTCCCCAAGTGAGTGGCACTATTAGAAGGTGTGGTCTTGTTGGAAGTGTCTCACCATGAGGATGGGCTTTGAGGTCTCTTTTGCTCAAGCTTCACTCAGTGTGACACTGAGTCTTATTCTTGTAGCCAGCACCATGTCTGCCTGCATGCCACCGTGCTCCCTATCATGATGATAATAGATTGAACCTCTGAAACTGTAAGCCGCCACCTCAATTAAACATTTTCCTTATAAGCGTTGCCGTGGTCATGGTGTCTCTTCACAGCAATAGAAATCCTAACTAAGACAATCTGTAATTTCAGCACCCAGGAAGCCAAGGCAAAAGGATCAAGAGTTCTGGGCAACATGGAGAAAATAGCAAGACCCTTTCTCAAAGTAAAAGAACAGGAATATTAGTTCAGGCGTAGAACACAAAGTCCTGGGTTCAAGCCCCAGCACTACCCCGCCCCCTTCACCCACATGCACACACATCCTCATCAGGAAATTACAGCCAGGGCCTGACAGGGCCATGATTCATGACTTGAGGGTGCAAAGAATTGGCTCTTTTTTTCCCCAGGTGTCTCTAATGTAACCAAGTGTAAGTATGTTCTGCTTAACTTTCAGCAGATCACAAGTTCAGCTATCAGTTTTTATTGCGTTTAGAGAGAACTGTTGGTCCTGAGTGCACACACTGAATCAATGGTTTCAATGTTTTCAGTGAACATTAAAGATGCCAAGGAAGTTTTAAAGAGCGCATTCACTGGAAAGGATATTAAAGACCAGCCAAGTCAACTCCATCCCTGAAGCATATTTTCAATGATTGCCATGCTGGCCAGCATGCCTGCTCCTGCCGAGAAAGGCTCTAACTCAATGTGTAAGCAAAGACAAAACCACCTCGTGCATTGCCACGGGAGAATCCTAGAGTGGGGAGCTGTGCTTGTCTTCTCACACCAACGGACAATGTAGGGGCTGGAGAGATGACGTCAACAGCTCCGAGAGTGCCCTGCTCTGGCAAGAGGCTCCACATTCTAACTGCAGAACTCAGGTCGGGTGGCTTACCGTAACCACCTTTAGCTCTAGTTCCAGAGGATCAGACACCCCTGGCCTCCTGAGACACCAGCCTTCCATGCACAGACCCACATACACATAATTTAAAATTATATATATACATACATAATTTGGAAACAATGTCTTATTATATTGAGCACACCTATGTACGAGGCACTGTGCCAGGTGCCCTCAGAGGCCATGAAGCTACACAAGTGATGGCCGCGAAGAACTTCCGGGGTCTGCTTCCATTCATCTCCCTCAGTTCCACATTCTGCTCTCCCCTCCCCTCAGCCCAAAAATGATTGAGCAACTGGCCAACTTCTAGATTCTCAATTTACAGCAGATGAAGAATAAGACAGGGAAGGTAAATGGCTTTAAAAATCAGAACTGGAATGATCTGTGAAAGGGCATAGAAATGCTTCCTCTCTTTTCTGCCCCCACCCCACCCCAGTTCAAATCTGATTGGCTATCCAAATCCTATCTCCCTTTAGGAAGCCCTGTTGCCCTCTTCACAGCTACCCAGGCTGAGACAGGCAATGATCCGTAAGCAGGAGATTATCTCCTGTGCCTAGGGCTCCCTGCATCAATTTTTTTAAAGCAATATATATAACTCGAATGTTCAAGCCCTCAAAATAAATGACTCCAAGCACATCTGCCATCTGGCCCCACGGGTGAGGCAAAAATCACTTGCCTACCATTTGTAGAAATCTATGTATTCAGCATAAAGGCCACTGCTGCCCTGGGGGCTTACAGTCCAGGTTAAGAAACAACTCTGAGATAAAATATACCATTAGAGAGTTGTTAAATTTCACACAGGGCCCAGGTTCTGTGGTGTTTATATCGCACTTCTGTGAAGTGCCACATGGGGCCTTGGCTGGTTTTGTTAATTCTAAATTATTCAGCACTGCACTGATAGATCGCTAATTAAAGTACCAACCCCCAGGGCACAGGCCCAGCCAAGGAAGGTCCTCTTGGCTTCATTACTCCCTCTAACAGCATCAGAGTCAAACCTCTTCCTCTCTTCCTTTGCCTCTCCCCCCTCTTGACTGCCACAGCACACCCAGCACACCCTTCACCTGAGAGAGCCAAACACCGGACCGCCCGGGCTGAGGCAAACTCATCCAACAACTCAGGATGTGCTATGGAACGCCTGGTGACGGTGTTTTACTAAGGTCCTTTCAGGAGGCGTGGGGGCCCAGAAAAAAAGGGATAGTTGTGATGCCTGGCATTTTAGACAGCAGGTTGTCTTTTCCTGGGATATACCTCAATTCTCTCTGCTTCTCATGTTTCAGGAAACTGAAGAGAAAAAAAAATCTCAGTAGCAGCCATTCCCTACCTCCCCTCAGCACTCCCTCCCTGCTCCTTGGGGGGGATGGAACCCCACCACTCCTGCAGCACAGGAAGAATGTGGTACCACCATGTGATACCCAGCGCTTGTCCTTGCTATCTCACTTGGGTCTTAGTCCAAACACCCAGAATTCAAAGTTTAGGCTGTTTTAGAAGGCTGTCTGCAGTTCAAAAGTATGTAATGCCTACCCAAGCACACCACTGAACTTCCAAAAACTCAGACCTGTGTAACACTCAAATCAGAAAAAAATCCCAGAAGTCCCTTGTGGCGCTGCCTCCTTCTGATGAGAAAAATGTACATTCTGAGAAGCAGATATGTCAACCCCATGAGTAACCATCACTCTGGGAGATCTGTCTCTGAAGTCTGAGAGGTGAGAAAGCATGGGCAGTAGACAGTGATGAGTTTGCCTTTAGTAAGTGCCTACTGAGGACCAGAGGACACGGCAGGCAGAGAAGCCTGGCCTACACACCTTGAGCAAATGACCAGAGTTAACACCACCAGTAACAGGGACAAGTTAGACCCAACATGCCACCCAGCAGTTTGCAACAGTCAGAGCATCGTCCAGAAACATTACCCAAGTGGAGAGCCTAACGCTAACTGCGCTATGATCTTCAAAACGGTCCAGGCCACAGATGCTGAGGAGAAAACTGGGCAAAGCTCTAGAATGAAAGGAACTAGAGACAAGAAGATGGAACATGTAATCCTGGCCCAAGTCCATTACTATCTGGGATGCTACTGACTTGCCAAGATTTCAAACCCCATTCAAGACATATGGTAATTTCTAGATGATCCTTACTGTGTTTCTCTAAATTTGAGAGAAACTGAAGCGCTTCCCTGGCGTCTCAGAAAGAAAATTGTTCTGTTGATTTTTACTTTGTGGATGCTGGAGATTGAACCTAGGACCATACGTATCACTGAGCTACATCTCCAGCCAGGACACTCATCCCACCATGTTTAAGAGAGAGTGTTCACTTCCTCCCCTTTCTCCTGATGCCTAGAAATCCTGAGATAAGTAAGGTACAGAACAAGGAGCCTGGAGCTGCAGGCCTGCATGCTGGCCCTACCGCCCACTTCAGAAGGTTGTTTAGAAGATGGGGGCCGGGATCCAGCCTTGGATAGTTATGCTACTGTAGAGCAGTGGCTCTCAACCTGTGAGTCATAACCCCTTTGGGAGCCAAACAACCCTTTCACAGAGGTCACCTAGGACCACTGGAAAACACACATATTTACGTTACAATCTTTAACAGTAACAAAATTAGAGTTATGAACTAGCAATGAAGTAATTTATGGTTGGGGGTCACCTCAACATGAGGAACTGTATTAAAGGGTTGCAGCATTAAGGAGATTGAGAACCACTGCTCTAGAGGAAGTTTTCTGTTACTCGTGGTCATGGCAATCTTATCTCTGCTAATATATTCGATACTAATATATTGCACGCCCTTCCTATTATTTCCCTACTACTGCTTTTTTT
Source organism: Peromyscus californicus insignis (assembly GCF_007827085.1). Classification (NCBI taxonomy): domain Eukaryota; kingdom Metazoa; phylum Chordata; class Mammalia; order Rodentia; family Cricetidae; genus Peromyscus; species Peromyscus californicus. The sequence goes on along the minus strand of NW_026294469.1, from coordinate 63,084,404 downwards.
TTTTTTTTTTACTCTCTTTTATTTATTATGTATACAGTATTCTGCCTGCAGGCCCAAAGAGGGCACCAGATCTCATTATAGATGGTTTTCAGCCACCATGTGGTTGCTGGGAATTGAACTCAGGACCTTTGGAAGAACAGTCAGTGCTCTTAACCTCTGAGCTATCTCTCCAGCCCCCCTACTACTGCTTTAACAGAAACATTCCCACATGTTCCAGAGACATGATGGCCGGCAGGAAGGCTGGAGGTTCTGTCCGCACCTGCTTCAGGCTTCCTGGAACCAGCCTTGTAATCACACCACCTACAAACACCATCTCTGAAACACTTCTACACACCTTGGCTTCGCTAACTCTGAGAATATCACCTGCAGAGGAACAACAGCCACACATTTATAATTCAGCTTTGTTGCTAAGGCATCATTCCAGATCTTTCTCATCACGACTGGTTTTTATGGCCATAGAATCTCACAGGGGCCAGTATTTAACTTCACTCCCACTCTCAACACATTGTTAAGGTAAAACCCATTGTTCCCACCTAACATGCAGGAAACGTGGTTCAGAGAAACGGAACCACTCGCTCCATGTCTCACAGTGAAGAAATGGAATAAATGGAAAGTGGTAACCAGGACTCCCACACTCCAGTGTTCTTTTTCTTACATGAAGGGTACCATTAATAACACTACGCTTTTAACATTTCCTTCCTTGCTTTCTTAGGATTAGACGATTGAATTATAAATGGCTAGAACAAGAGGTCAGATAGGAGTATCCTGGAAGAAATGCACTATTTCATTCAACCTTAGAAGAATGAATGTGGAGGAAGTTCAGTACACCTCCATCGCTCTTGTTCATATTTGTTTCAGGAGCCAAGAACTACAAAACATTGTAACCCGTGTTGAGTCCCCATATGTCTCCTTGAGGCTCCCCTTGTAGGCAGGTTGCCCTCAGCTGGCATCTGCCAGACCTTCAAAACTTCCCAGAAATCCCCCAACTGGATTGTTTGGCCATCAGTTCTACCAGATCTGTTATTCCAAGTGCCTGTTCCATAAGAAACTAGGCCCTTGGCATGGATGCTACCCTCATGGAGGAGTCAAGAAGATAAGACAATTATGTAAAAGTGAAGAAACAGCCAAGAGATAAAGGCAAATGTAAGCCAGAGACAGGAGTGGAGGCCTAGAGGCTGGAGCAAGTGCCAAGACCTTGTAACATATGGTCATTTACTGTAAGTGCCCAGACCGGTCAGAGACCAGACTGCCTTAGGCTGAGGTGGTATAGAGCGTTTATGGAAACACTCCAATTTGATCTTCTTGAAAGGGAGAATAAGAAACCGAGAGAGGGAAATTATTCTAGTTTAAATACAACATGATTCAGAAAACTCAAGGGACTGCAGAAGTCAGAGGGACCCTGTCAAGCAACATCCTGAGAGTCAGAGCTCTGGCCACAGGCAGGCTTCCAGCTGGCATGGCTGGGAGGGCACTTCACCTCCTGTGTCAGGAAGTCCAGAGTTCTAGTAGCTTCCACTGTTGTTTCGGCCTGAGGCACGGAGCTACACAGGAAGAGTTTTGTTGGGGTCAGTTTTGTAAGAAGTTGAAGCAGCGGGTGTGGATGGTCCTAAAAGACAACTGATCACCAAAAGCCACTGCCACTCAGCAAGCACCAAGCACTGTCCCTTGTATTTCACCCTTGAAACAAACCTGAGAGAGTGCTCATTAACAGCCAGCCAAATCTAGATTTAGAGAACCCTTCATCAATAGAGCATCTTCCAAGGGGCTGTTCACATGCACAAATTAGGAGGCCTGATCTGAAGGCTGCTCTCCATCTGTAGAATCAAGGACATTCATTCTAGCCCCTGCTGTGGATGGCTGTGTTCACTGAAATAGCACTTGCTAAGAAGCCCCCAACATGATACAGGGAAGAAGTGAGAACAAACAGATCAGCCATCATGGTTCCCTCTGATGGCCCAGAAGAAAGAATATACACCGGAGTCCAGGATTGGAGAACCAGAATCCTGACAGGTTCTGAACACATCGCAGTGAGCTGCTTTGGTCAGGGTGAGACCAAAAGACTCTCACACTGAGGGATGAGGTATCTCCCTCATCAATACCAAAATCATCTCTAAAACAACTTGGACAGTACAACTCTATGAAGTGAGTCTATGGTATGGCATCTGATTTTAAAGGTTTACACCTTCTGTGTGTTATACGTGTTCTAGACACTAGAGATGCAGCAATGAGCAGGGCAAGTCCAGCTCTCTAAAAGCCTATGCAAGCAAGCATCTGAAGTACAGGAAGTGACGCAGAAGGTGACGTATTGAAGAGGTAGGTGGCCTAGGAAAAACCCGAATGACAAGAAACCACCAAAGGCCTGGGAGAAAATATGCACCTAGAAGGACCAGACAAAGGCAAGAAGCCTGTAGTGTTCAGCAAACAAGGAAGCAGCCGGTGTAGATGGGAACAGTAAGTGTGCACAGAACACTCGTGAGCCAGGGTAGACATGGGCTAGGTTATACACAGTCTCACAGACTTAGCAAGGTGGCTTGTCAAAGTGACAGAACATCACTTCAGAGGACTTATCTGACTGGAAGGAGACACAGGGAGCAGGGAGGAACCAGTTAGGAGACAGGCTCCATCACCCAGGCCGGGTCCGTGGGGTTGGACAGGTGAGAATGGGGAGGAGCACAAAGCATGAGGAGCCCACTTAGATGTGAAGTCAGGCCCACTTAGATGTGAAGTCAGGCCCACAGGAATTACAACAACAGATGTAAAGAAGGAATTGAGGGTGACATCTGGCTCTGAGTGCCACTATATTGTGGCACTTACTGAGGCAGGAAGAACTGGAAGAGAAATAGGAATAGCCACAAACAAGCTCATTTCTACACTTGTTTTGTGAGGTGGAACTCCGGAAAATGTTCATCCTTGTGGGTGGAGCCTTTCTACCTTCCCTAACACATCAGACTAATGGCTGAGTCAGTCTGACTGGATGAAGGATACCCAGAGAGCTGATAAGCTGAATATTTTTGGGTGTGTCTGTGAGAATGTTTCTACAAGAGATTAGCAGTGGAATCCAGAGTGGAGAGTCTCTCCTCACCAAGATGGGAAGGCATTTTCCAATCCACTGAGGGCTCAAACAACAGAAAAAGCAGAAGGGCAAATTCATTCTCTCTTATCCCCTTCTTCTTCATCCTGCCATCTCCTGCCCCTTTTAGGTGAGGCGTCTCAATTCTCATCGCCAGCCCTCAAACATAGGACCTTTTGGTTCTTAGACTGTTGAACTGTATCACTAACTCAACCTCAGCAGCAAAATCTGTGTTACTCTAGGATTTCCAGACACACCAAATCAATAGGGTTCATAAACATACAAAGGGAGATTATGGTATCAGTCATGGTGGTTCATGCCTGAATCATAGCATTTGGGAAGCTGAGGTAGGCAGATTGCTCCAAGTTTGAGTTCTAACATAGCCTATGCTACAGAATGAGACCTTGTTTCAAAAATAAAAAAAAAAAGTAAGAGGGAGATTACAGAAATTAGCTTGAATAGTTATGAAGATAATATGCTAATAAACTAGAAAACCACCATAATATAACTAGTGATAGGGAACTAACTGTACTAGACACAGCTAGTACAACTCTAGAAAATAAACACACACACACTTCCCGCCTCCATTACCCTCTAATTCCCAGTAAGATCTAACACCAGGATGTCATATGCTACAACTCTAGCTTCAGGGGCTGAGTTTCAGTCCATCTTAACAGTGCCTCCCAACAGTTCAGGGTCTTCATTCCTTTTCCTGTGTCTTCTCTACTCCTTTCAGGACTCATGTGAACAAGAAAAATAAGAGCAGAAGTAGGAAAGGAAGCAAACCAAGAAGTACACATGTGTGCGGCATTTCTTTTAAAACAGACACTGGTGTTTTCTGAAAGGGAAATTCAGAAGCCACCCACTGAGAACTTCAGGGGCATCTCCCCTTTCCCACGTAGCCAGGGTTAGGGTAGAATGATAATGTATGTGCTCTTAGTCAGTGATACACACACAGGAGGTGGAGAGCACCTTTGATGTCTTCCTGCGTGTTACCTGGTGCTGCTGCAGTAGTAGCAGGTGTCTGACCTCAGCCATCAGGCCCTGTTCCTAGAGGAACACACCCATGCCAGGGCTCTGGGTCAAGTGACAGAAGAACTTAGGGGAGCCAACCACACCAGTACACCAGCACATCCTTGACTCACCATTAATGAAATGTTTAAAGCAGAGCTAGTCACCTTTCAGGAAATGGTGGGGAAGACACATCTGACGTCAGGCAATCCAGGTCCTGGTTAAACTTGACTTCAGTTACCACTCTTCCATGGTCAGCCTTGAGCATATTTATGGTAAGGGAGGGGTCAGGAATTATCAGTCCCACCATATCTTCCTCTAAACCTTTCCTCTCCTCTACCCCACTACACAGTATCTCCCTCTCTCTGATCCTCTCTTATACATATCCCATACCTGTCTACATCCAAACTCATAACCTACATGTGACTTCACCCTAGAATGGATAACAGGTAGGCATTTCACGTTTCTTTCTACAGCCAAGCACTAAGTAACTACCAACACACAACATGAAGCAAATCACACTTAATATTATACCAGATCAGCAAAGGCTTTATAATTCCCGTCCTTAAAATCAAGCAACTTGCAAATTTATTCTCTAAGAAATGGTCTTAGGATTTTGTTGTTGTTGTTGTTGCTGTGATAAAATACCTTGACCAAAAGTAATTTGTGGAGGAAAGGATTTGTTTCAGCCTACAACTCTTAGGTCACACACTCCATCCCTGAGGGAAGTCAGGGCAGGAACTGAAGCACAGGCCATGAGTAATTTTACTTATTGGCTTGTTCAGTCTGCTTTTGTATAAAACTCAGGACCACCAACCCAGGAGTGGTCAATTATTAATCATACTTCAATCATGAATCAAGAAAATGGATTCTCCTCAATTGAGGTTCCCTCTTCCTAGGTACATCTAGGTTAGTGTCAAAGTTGACAAAACAAACCCAGACAAACAGAAACCATAAATCAGTTCTTTAAGGTTTGGAGGATAAGTAGACTCTCTAACACTTATTTGAGGTTACTCTTTTTCTGAATTTTATGTTCCTTCTTGAAAAGAAGTAAGTTCTAGTCACCTTCCAATAGGAAAGAGGTTTCAAGGGATCAGATTCCTATTCAGGGGCACCCTCTACAACTTCGCTGACAGTACAACCTGTTCATTACATCTACAGTATGACAAGAAGACATCTTCACTTCCATATAAGTCAGCTGTTCTGTCCCTGGAAGGACCCGGATCTGAGTGACCACATACTCCTGCACTAAGCTAAATCTACTGCACCATAGCATACACCCACTGCTTGTCATCCCACTCTTCGGAAAATTCAGAAACAAGTGGATTCCACATGACAGCACACTGGCATTTCAGCATTAAGCCTTATTTGCTTGTTGTGAACTGAATGAAAATGACCCCCATAGGCTCAGAGGGAGTGGCACTATTAGGAGGTGTGGCCTTGTTGGACTAGGTGTGTTACTGGGGGGCGGGCTTTGGGGTTTCAGAGACTCAAACCAGGCCTGGTGTTATTCTCTTCCTGCTGACTGCGATCCAGATGCAGAGTTCTCAGCTCCTTCCCCCCCCCCCCCCCCCCCCCCCGCACCATGTCTGCCTGCATGCCCCCATGCTTCCTGCCATGATGACAATGGAGTAACCTCTCAAGTGTAAGACAGGTCCAGTTAAATGTTTTCCTTTTTAGAATAGCCATGGTCATAGTGTTTCTATTGCTGTGAAGAGACACCAACAAGACATTTGTGTGTGGTGGTGGTGGTGGTGGTGGGGATTGGTTTCCCTGTGTAGCCCAGGCCAGTCTGGAACTCAAGACCCTCCTGCTGCAGCCTCCCATTTGCCATCATACCTAGGAAGATTCTACCTCCTTTTCCCTGGACATCTGTATATATTGTGGTGTCCAAACACCTCGCTGCTCTGAGCATCTACCTTTAAATGAACGTATTGATCACTTATTGATGCCCCTTAAAATATACCACTGAAAGCTGAGAATGGCAGCCTACTGTGGGGGCTGTTGCAGGATTGTGAATTCAAGAGCAGCCTAGGCTACATGGTTAGACTGATCTAAAAAGAAATCAGTTTAGAAAACAATGCAGTGGAAATCTTCTTTGTGGTGTGCTCAGTGGTGGGCTCAAATCTAAAATCAGTAACGTAGCAAAAGCCACAGGACACCTAAATTCTCCTTGGAAATCTCCAGGTCCAACCATTACAGCAAAATGTCTTCCTTTTGAGAGGCTTTGGGCTGCAGGAAATGGACCTCCTCCCTCCAGTCATTCTTACCCCTCATTATGCAGACTAATATTCAATGAAAATTACTGCTTTTGTTTGGTTGGTTTATTGTCTTCCTCTGGCTTTTTTTGTGTGGGGGGGCAGCAGTTGCTTATGTTCATCTAGCTGCACTTCTGAAATCTAAATGCATCACAAGCCAGACTTTACCCAAGCCATATCATCATTACTTTGTTCTCTCCAAAGGACATCTGTTGTGGGGTAGGGGACCTTTCATATATATATATATTCTCTTCCACACCTGTCTCCCTGTCAAAGCCACCACTAGCCAGAGTCCACACAAGGAAGTCTGGAGAACTTCCATGCTATAGTCTTCCTCCTGCAAACCTTTGTCTTGATAATAAAATGGAGGTTGGAAAGAGGTTAATGTAATAGCAATCTTACTACAGTACATAAAATCAATAGTACTCTCCTTTTCTAAAGTCTCAACAATTTAAGCAACTACTTTTTGCCTATAAGACAAGTGTGCATTCCTGAACACCATTTATCATCCTGGGTTCAAAAGAAAAAACCATTGGCAGCTGCTTCTTGCCTGTGTGTTTCTGATTACATCTGAAGGTATGTTGAATCACGTTGCACCACGACCACACTTTACCATCTACTTTGAAAAGTGCTGTTTTATGAGGAATGATGAAAGGGCTTTGATACATCTGCTTAAAAGACTATGAAACATTGAACTTATTACATGAGGCAGTAATCCTTTATTTTATGGAATCAAGACCACCTTGCCCACCCACCTCAAATGGCACAGAGTCAACTCTGCTCTTTATAGCAAGCTCAAGCCAAGACCATCCAAGACAATGGCATAGTTCCAAACATCAGAGGCAGTCTTGAACAGAACCATGCAAACAGACTCTTTCATACTTCAAATATTACTCTGTTCATGCTCTAGAGGAATCATTTCTAAAATTGTCCAAGCTCTTATACATAATAGTATATAAACATTTTTACATTTGGATTTTTATATGCACTCATCTTTGCCTTCTTTCTTAAAAAGCATGGTAGTTTCTGAAAATTACTATTTGGTCTCAATATTTAATATTCTCACAGTCTTAAGGAAGTGTACAAAACTTCAGCCCTGTCCCATCCATCCCATTCAGTCAAGCTGTCTTCCAAGAGTCTGTTTCTTCTAAGGTGGCCCCCAGGCCCGGGCTAGGGAAGCAACAGCTTGCCAGGCTAAAGTGGGCCCCATTCCAGTGAATTTTGAACACCTTTGAAGCCCCCTAGAGATCTTGATCACATCACTCATTTAACTATGGTTCCTGAGCAGAGAAGCATGCTGAGACCCAGAGGGTTAGGCAGGAAGAGCAGGCCACAAAGCACAACAGAAGAGAACTGAGGAGTGCCATGACAGCCAACTTCAGGGACTCTTCCACTAGAAGGATGCTACAATCCTACCCTTGTGATCTCTGAAAGGTAAGAGTACTGAAAAGATGCCCCTCCTTCATACACTACTCCTGGAGAGCTTTTATGATATTGTCAACCATGGGGACAAGGACTAGACCTCACCTTTCACACCCTGTTGCTACACTTAGCATCAAGCAAAGTCTCATGGGTAGTCTAGCATACAATGCTGCCTAGCCCACCAAAGCCAATTAAGACATCTCAGCTGTTGCAATAAGGCTGTGGTATGCACTGTGAGCTGGAGGTGTCATCTCTATGAACAGAGCAACACGCTCTCTACAATACGTTACCAAGTGGACAGCCCAAACTGGGATGGAGTCAAATCTACTTGCTTCCCACCCATTAAATATGCTATTAAGTCAGAAAATACAGTAATGAACACTATCAAAACTTTCCTGGCTTGGTGCCCTAAGCTACCTCTGTTCTAATCATCGACTTTTTTTTACAGTAACTCAAAAACCATGGTCTCTTAGCATGTCTACCTTACACAGTAAATTAACAGAAAAACTTCAGATGCCTAAATGTAGCTCAGCTGGGAAGTGTAACCAATGACAAATCACAAAAAGCATAAGGTGAGGTTTTAAATTCCAGCACTGAGCCAAGTGTTTGCTTTTCTTGCATGAGAAAAAGTGGGAAACATCGAGAGCCGCGATAATCCGGGTGGCACTTAGCTATACCATTTCAGATGCAGGTTAGTGCTGTTCCAGGTCTTCGGGTGTGTTACAGCTGCAGACACTTCACTATTCTCTGGCCAGCACGTAGGCCATTTCTGATTCCTCAGATGGTTCACACTGCAACCTGAGCACAATTCAGACAGATGCCCTCAGCACTCGTCCCAATAAATGAGGGTGCACATGACCGAGTGTTGTGTAACCCCGGCAGCCTGGTGAGTGGGGCTTGGTTACACACTGCCAGTCACATTTCAGGGAAATTAGCACAGTGGATGGTCCCTGGAGTGTTTATCAAGGGCGGATTACAGGAGCATAGGGAATACAAGTCGATGGAAGAGGGAGAAAGTAGAAGACCAGCCAGAGAACACAGAGATGATGAAGAACCCTTTTAGAAGAGGAGATGGACAAATCCAAGAAGAAAAAGGTCTGGACTCTGTAGTGACAAATTGGGGGGAGGCAACATTGTTTCTGTGGGGTGATGGCAGGTCATAGCTTTTCTTCTAGACAGAAATATCCACCAGCTTCTGGACTAGAGACGGATGACAGGAGAAACCAGGCTTGAACCTAAGGCAGAAGGGTATGAGTTCCATAAACAAGCATGACCTTTCAAGGAATAATTCAGTCCAGGGCCAACCTCCCAGATCCTAGTCTGTTTTTCATTTACTTTCTGGGTAATGTTGATATGCCCAACTAGGGAAACATATCTCAGAGACAAGCAACACCCAGACTTCCCAATAAAGGAACATAGTTTCCCATCATAGTAACCATCTCAGGAAGCTCCTTGGGCCAAAGGGGTTGGGAGGGCAAGCCACCTGGTTCCAAGGTAGGACCTGCTCCCAAGCAGCCCATCAGGAAGATGCCCTCAGCTGAGTATACGGCTCCACAGTAGAGTACAAGGCCCTGGGTTCAATCTTGAGAACCAGAGAGTGGGGGGGGGGGGGGGGGGAAGTGCCTGCCTTCTGCAAAAGCTTCTGAGCTTTGGTCCTTCATGACAGTCACAACAGTGAATAATGAATCCATCCTAAAATGGACGTAGAGATTAAGAAAGCATACTCCATCCATGGCCAAAGCAAGCACACAGGAAAATACAAAGACTGTCACATCTCCTCATGGGACTAGCATGGAAGGAAATGCACCCTCTCCTGCTGACATGATCATCAGGTACCCAGAGCCATGACATACTGAGAATTTTCCTGGGTCCCCAGTACTGGCTCTTAGGCCAATCCCTAAGAGACCTCCATCTATCTTAATGTTTTAAGCATTTTAAGAACAGAGCCTATATCTTGAAGTGCCCTTATATCCCTAATAGCTAAGTGCTAGAAGGAACCGTGTTCAGTTTGCTCTCTGTTTCTATGATCAGATACAACTTAGGGGAAGAAAGGATTCACACTTCTTTGCAGTTCATCATGTAGGAGAGTCAAGTTTGGAACTTGAAGCAGAGACACAGATGAACACGACCCGCCAGCTCACTCATGCTTGGGTGGCTTTCTTCAGCAGCGCAGACCATCTGTGTCACGATGGCGCCCTTCATAGTGGCTTCCTGCATCAATTAGCAACTAAGACAATCTTCTACCGGTATGCCCACAGGCCATTCCGATCTGAAAAATCCCTCAATGGAGACTCCCTTCTCAGATGACTATAGGCTATGTCATGTTGACAGTCAAATTTAACAAGGAGAGACAGTCATGTCAATGTGAGCAGCTCTTCTTAGTATAAAGGTGGCCCGCCTCACTGCACACTGCAGGTCTGACGTGGTGACACTATCAGCCCTCCAAGGCAGGACCTTAGAAGCCTGTGTTCTCTGTATGCCTGAACGAAGACAAGCACATTGTAACCACAGAGTTTCTCCGTGATACTGGTGTTTTGTGAGACTACAACACTCACCTGAAGACTGGCCACCCAGCACATAATGGATAAACATCAGAGCTCCCATCCTGGCCTTCAGGGTGACCCTACACTGTCTTAACCCAACCAAGTGGTTCTCAACCCATGGACCTCAATCCCTTTAGGGGTCAAATGACCCTTTCACAGGGGTCACCTAAGACCATAGGAAAACACAGGTATCTACATTACAATTCATAACAGTAGCAAAATTATAGTTATGAGGTAGCTATGAAAATTGGTTGGGGGTCACCCCAACATGAGGAACTGTATTAAAGGATCATGGCATTAGGAAGGTTGAGAACCACTGCCCTAGACTGTAGCTTTTCCAACAATATAACCGTCTCCTAAAGACATGACCTTACCACCTAACATAGTTTACCTGTTACTTTTTCCCAACAAACCTCCAAAGGCTGCACAGATTTTTAATTCATGACTTAACAGCTCATTGAAAGCCAGAAGACCCATTTGCATAGGTTGCATTTATATAGGTTGCTCTTAACCTATATTATATTTTTGCCTGTCCTTTTTCTTCCACCTGAGTACTTTTTACAATTGTAATAAAATACATAAAATAAAAATATTTAGCATCACAATTTTTATGTGTAAAATCCAGTGGCATATACATGGTCTATAACTGTCATCTCTATCTACAGCCTTCTCACTCACCTTACAAAACCAAAATTCTGAATCCATTAAACTCTCTCTTCCATTTCCAGTGACCAGCCACTGTTCTACTTTTCTCCATGACTATGACTATTCTAGATACCTCATATATTATGTTAAATCACACAATATTTATCGTTTTATAACTGGCTTATCCCACTTTACAAAATGTCCCCCCACACACACACATCTTGGTGCAGAATGTGTCAGATTTTAAGGCTTATTATCCCATTGTATCTGTTTGCTGCATCTTGTCAATCTGTTTATCCTTGTATAAGACACCTGAGTGGCTTCCTTATGGCCAGTGTGACTAATGCTGCTCTATAGCCTCCTTTCTCATCTTTCTTTCATTCACATTCACTACCAAACTCCCTGCCTGGCATGGCAGGGATATTCCTTCATCTTTCCAAAGACCATTTTAGGGTACTAGGTACCATTTGATTTTTAAATCATGAGCTATTTATTAATGATATTATACTTGTTGTGGTGATAGTGTTCCCCAAAATATTGTGCATCCTAATAAACTTATCTGGGGTCAGAGAACAGAACAGCCACTAGATATAGAGGCCAGAAAATGGTGGTACACACGCCTTTAATCCTAGCATTCCGAAGGCAGAGATCCATCTGGATCTCTGTAAATTCAAGGCCATACTGGAAACAACCAGGTGTGGCGACTCATGCCTTTAATCCCAGACGCGACGGCAGAAAGCAGAATAGTATATAAGGCGTGAAGACCAGAAACTAGAAGCTTTTGGCCTGGCTAAGCTTATCGGCTTTTAGCAGCAGTTCAGCTGAGATCCATTTGGATGAGAACTCAGAGGCTTCCAGTCTGAAGAAACAGGATCAGCTGAGGAATTGGTGAGGTGAGGAAGCTGTGGCTTGTTCTGCTTCTCTGATCTTCCAGCGTTCACCCCAATACCTGACTCCAGGTTTGTTTTTTTATTAATAAGACCTTTTAAGATTCATGCTACAACTTGTCATAATATGTAGGTAATTATATGCCTCTGCATCTTACTTATGTTTATATATAAATTTAAGTGGACTATAAATCAATATAACAATACAATTCTGTGAGTTTCTAAATCTGAGTCAATAGACCACAGTTGCTCCATCCAGATAAGTATCCCCCAACACCCTTAGATGCTCTGTGGTTATTGGACACTGAGGACATTCAAAGTAACCAGAATCACAGCTAGCAAGAAGCCATACAAAACTGGCACCCAGGGCCACCAAGATGGCTCACTGGGTAAAACACTTGCTGAAAGTTAGTCTGATGACCTAAGTTCATCCCCAGAACCCAAACAAAGATGAAAGAGAAAAGAACTCTGTAAGTTGTCCTCTGGCCTCCACACAAGTGCCACCCCCCCCCCAACTATACAAGTACACAATAACAAATCTTCAAAACTAACCCTAGAGTGACTCATCATCTATCGTGGCAGAACATCAGAAAACCCCTGCCCTCTGCGGTTTATTTTTAAGCAACTTTTGACTTTTCTATAGAGAAAGCCCATCATTCAAGCATGATGGTTCTGCCAGCAGAGATGAGAATCCAAAGGATACATCATCAGATGTGAAGCCAGTTTCAGTGACAGTAGAGATGAGCTGCATCCTCCTGCCCTCGGCAGCCATTCTCAGAGAAATGATTTATTTGGATGTGTGGGATCCATCACACTGGTCCTAAAAGCCACATTTTAAAAGCACTGCCATTATTTTGGTGCATGAAGCTTGTTTCAGTCAAACGTGCACACACAGGGCAAACAGACTGATAGCAAAGAAACATTAGTTTCAGGCTGAGTAGACATTCATTTTCCTTATGTTACCATCAAGCATCAGCCCTCACTAGGGAGTAGAGGCAAATTGAGAAGGTGATTAAATCTGATGAGATGAGGTCATGCAGTTTATCTCCCTTCACTGTACTAAGACTTCCTTAATACTAATTTCACACAACAAAAGAACTCAAGGTCAGAAGATCACTTTGAAGAGACAACTTGTCTTGTTTCTCACACTGGCTTTTGTATTCACATGGATGCTGAACTGCATTGTTACCCAAGTGATAAACATAAAAGACAGTCTGAATCTTCAGATGGACACCGCAATGCCTACTGTCTTCTCTGAAGACAGACACCAATCCCATTGCTAATTTTTCTTCCCTGGTTTACTGTTGTTTCCGAAGGCCTGCTCTGTCTCACGTGAGGTGTGGAGATTCACATTTGCCCCTACTCTCACCGTAAAAAGATCTATAAAGTCTTAACGAGAAGCTTAATGAGACCTGGCAAGTTCACAGGGGACTAAAAGATCATGCCTTTAACACAGATGACCTGACAAATGCAGAAACATGCACATGACCAAAATTGTGCGAACCATTAGAAATCAAAACCAAGGCTGCTTTATAAGCTTGCACATCCACCAATGTTGTTTCCCTGCTATTGCAATTTCCAACTTATGCTCTAACCCTTTGAGTGGTGTAAGAAAAAAGAAAAACACCATTATCTCCTGTCTTAGTGACTTTTCTGTCACTGTGACAAAACACCATGACCTAGGCAATTCATAAAAGAAAGCATTTCATTGGGGATCATGGATGCAGAGGGTAGTAGAGTTTGTGACCATCGTGGCAGGAAGCATTGGCAGCAGGCAAGCAGGCATGCAAATGGTGCAGCAGGCAAGCAGGCATGCAATGGAGCAGTAGCTGAGAGTTTGTATCTGACCCACAGGCACAGGGGAGAGAGAGAGCTGAGAATGGCAGAACTTTTGAAGACTCACAGCCCACCCCCAGTGACACACTTCCTTCAACAACACCTCCTAACCCTTCCCCGAACAGTTCCACCAACTGGGACCCAAATATAAAAATGAGCCTACGGGGGCCATTCTCATTCAAACCACCACCATCTGCTGACAGAGGCTCCCCACTTCCTAGACTTAGGCAAATGCCAGAGGAAATGATCGGCTTTCTGCTGGGTACCTTAGTCAACACCTGGACCAAGCATGGCAGGAGATAAAGTTAAGGGAAAGGTGGCTCATTTCCTTGCCAAAAAGAGTCATGGCCTGTAATAGGAATGGAGGATCGCAGATAGAAGTTAAACTAAACAAATGACATTTGCTTCATGCTCACAGTACTCCAAATCCCATCTTGGGAAAGTGGAGAATCATGAACATATGATTCAGTGTATGTTTTCAGTGAGAGCAATTTTCCAAATATACACATTTGACCATTAATTGCAAGCACAAAAGACAAATTACCTGTGCTTTCAAAGCTTTCTATTTGGCTTTAAAACTTCCGTTCAGCTAAGTGACTCATGCTCTTTAGCAACAGTACTTTTATATATTTTTTCTTTTACTTTGAGATCATAAATTACACATTTCTCCCTTCCTGTTCCTCCCTCCAAACTTTCCTCAATCTCCTTCAAATTCATGGCCTCTTTGTTCACTGTTTCCCACACATATTATTTGTAATATACATATAGATTCCTAATGTAACCTGCTCCGTCCACATAATGTGACTTGTATGCATGTTTTCAGGGCTGACTGTTCGGCACTGAACCACCAATCGGTGTGGTCTTCCCTGGGGACTGCGCTCAGCTTTATTCAGTTGCCTATAGTTCTTTGTGTAGGTTTGCGGCCTCATAGTCTTTCCTCCATCCACTCTGGCATGTCCATTGGTGTCGTCCTTCTTAGCTCATGTTTGGGTAGACATGTTGGTTGAGACTTTATGGGTGCAGTTTCTGATATTACCGGGACACACAATCTCACAGGAAACTTCCTGATCCTCTGGCCCTTACAATCTTTCTTTCCCCTCTTCTTCAATGTCTCTTGAGCCTTAGGTATGGGAGTATTTTGTAGATATCCAGTGGTACCGAGCTCCACATCTTTGTATTTTGATTGGTTGTGGTTTCATGTCTCAAAGAGAAGTTTCCTTAATGAGTGAAGACTACACTTATTTGTAGTGCTTTTATATTGAAGTAACCAATGATGCACAGTAATAAAGCAGTAATAAACCTGTGAACACAATGGCCAGACTAGTAGACTGCCAACAGTACCATCCTTTCTGCTCTCCTGCCTACTTCTATCCCCAAACACTCCAGGATCCCTCTCCCTCATGTCCTCATAGTTTTACCATGTGCCTATCTTTCAACAATATTTTCCATTTTATTGCAAAATTCACAAAACAATGTTCGTTCTTCTCTGAAGCATCTTAAACAATGCTGAGCATCACAGGGAAATGAGGTAATACGTGGTACCAATGCATCACCTGGCTGGTTTGGGCTACACTGAGGATATAGCTGGGGATAGTTGGGAGTGAATAGTCAGTGTGTGCAAAGATAAATATAGTATCATTTACAATTTCAAGTATCTTCCCCTCTCAACTTCACTGTGATACCCAGTATCCAGGTTGCAACATGAGGAGATTCAGCATTCTATTGCCTAGCATCTTTTCCATGCCTCTTTTCATGGAGTCTGTCTCCAACCTAGGGGACCTGAACTTCTTGGTATCAAAGATATAGTGAAGACTTTGAACTTCATGCAGAAGGCTCTCAGTGTGTTCTTTCATGTCACAAAGCATTTGAGTCTTACAATGGCAAAAACTATCAATATCTTCAGCTTTTCAGCAATGACGACAAGAGTTAGAGTCTATGTCACAACTAGAATTGAACAAAGGAAGGCAGTCCAGCAGTTCAAGGTTGGCCTGCAAGACATACTGAGACTCCAATGTAAGGAGGGAAAAAGGAAAAAACAACTGTAAAGAACTTCAGGACTGAGCCATTAACCTAGTGCTGAGATGGACACTTTGATCATTCTCAAAGGTAACAAGGTACCAACAGTGCCTAATCTGCACTGGAGTCTAAGCAACCTGAAGACTGCGTCTGGTATCCAATTAAAATGCTGAGTAGAGGACGCTTCTCGAGTGCTTTAACAAATCCACCAGTATGTTAGTGCTACATAGGGAAGCTTAGGGTCCTGGTAGACACCTGTGAAGCTCTCTTCCCATACTCTAAAGGAGCCTTGTCTGAGATGATCAAATCTTACCACATCCATGAAGGATGCATGCTCACTTTAAACATCTGTTAGCCAACAGACAGACAGCAGGGCACACCCTCAAACACCTAAAGACCTTTGGCGAAGTTGGGTGGATGGAGGGTGGTTTCCAGGAGTCTTCAGAGACTTTATACACAAATCATTTCCTGATGCACCACTGGAGGGACAGATACTTCACAGACACAGCAGAGCAGTGGGCAAAAACCCTGCCTGGGGCACACGATGTAAGCCTAGGATCTCTTGCTTATTAAACAGGGATGCGACAAATCAACATCTCAGTGCTATTGAATGAGCTAATACACAGTGCAAAGAAGTGACCTGGCATAAAAGTACTCAATCACAGTCCTCAGAACCAGTGATTTCCTCCACAAAGGCGTGATTCAGAACAAATGGAGAGGAAAGCACATGCCACGCTGCTGTCTTTAATATTTTTGATGCTGGACATTCTGGTTTCTATGTTTCCTTCTAGAAATGAAGTCATTTAGCAAAAGAAGCTATGAATAACAATTAATATAGAGAGGAGAAAAAGGAAAATATTCATGAGCATCGAGTACATGAATGATGTTCAACCTTCCAAAGGAAGTCAACTTTAAGACATGAAACTTAGTAAAAAAGACCTAAAAAGAGAGAGTAATGACCAGAGCTTGGAAGGGTGAAGAAGCAGATGGAAGATGCTGGCTCTGTGAATAATGGCTGTAGAGTACATGCCAACCACTTCACCTTCTACAATTTAACACAAATGGAATGTGTTACAAGAACTTCCTACAAGACAGTATCAGCTCCAGTGTTCATCAAAATGAAAATAGTTGAAGACTCTGTGGAACATCTACTGTAAGGTGTGGTGGTTTGACTAAGAATGGCCCCTCCAGGCTCATTGCTTCAGGGAGTGGCACTATTTGAAGGGATTAGGAGGTAAAAAAGGTATGGCCTTATTAGGAGAAGTATGTCCCTGGAGGCGGGCTTTGAGGTTTCAAAAAGCCCATTCCAAGCCCAAAGTCTCTCTCTTCCTACTGCCTGCGATCTGGATGTGGAACTCTCAGCTCCTTCTCCAGCACTATGTCTGCCCACATGCTGCCATGCTCCCTGGCATGATGACAATGAACTAAACCTCTAAAACTATATGCCAGCCCCAGTTAAATGCTTTTTTAGAGAGTTGCCACAACAATAGAAAACTGACTTAAGACAGAAGCTGGTACCAGGAGTGGGGGATTGTTGTGACAGGCCTGGCCATGCTGCTTGTTGGCAGAATGTGTGGACTTTGGGACTTTGAATTAGGAAAGCATTTGAATATTTTAAGTGGGGCTCCATGGGCCACACTCATAGGAGTGTAGAAGACAGTGGTCCTAAGAGCAATGTAGATTATGGCAGCCCAGCTCAAGAGCTTTCAGAGGAGAAGAATGTTAGTACTTACTAATATGGCTTAGAGACCATTCTTGTAATATTTTGGTGAAGAATTCAGCTGCTTTCTGCCATTGTAGGATTTTAGATTAATGGCATTACAGAGGAGATTTCAAGACAACATATTATTAACTCTGTCATGTGGTTATTAATGGTCACTTTTATGCAGCTCTATAATGAAAAGGAGCAAGCTGAGCAAGGAAAAGTACAAAATTTACAGTTTGAGGAGAAAAGGAGAACCAGGAAGTGTAATAGAGCTGAATCCAGTGCTCAAGGAGATTTAAAAGTTTAAAGAAAAGCCTAATGCTAAATGGGGCAAAGGGAGTGGTGAGCTCAGGGCCAGACCCTATCCAGCTAAGCTTTAAACTTGTGAAAAGGAAATTTTTAAAAGCTTAAAGGGTGAAGGAAACCGTCAAAAACAGAAAGCTGATGCAAATGCATGGTTGAGGGAGCAAGTTCCACCCACAGCAAGCAGGAGAACATGGCAGCTTCTGCCAAGTGTGGTTCTGACTTTACAGCGAAGGATACAAGAAAGGGGTTGTGGAATCTCCCTCCATGGCTAAGGAAAGCTGCTGAGGTCAGGCATGTGTCGGGGTGTCCCTGCATGGAGGCCCAGAGAGGTCATTGTGTGAAGCTGTGAAGGAGAAGCCTGGATTGCCTTGGAGACCCCAGGATGTTGAAGATGCCAGAGCTATAGGACACCGGCCTAGGAGAGCTGCTAACAGGGAGTGGAACCAGCCCAAGAGAGAGAAGTGTGTTACAGTCAGCAAAGATGAGAGGAGTTGGAGATCTGAAGAGTGCTTTGACATCAGACATGGAGATGCAGAGTTTTGAGTTTGCCCTGCTGGTTTTTGGTCTTGTTTTGGTCCAGTATTTCCTCACTATGGTCCCTTTTCCTCCCTTTTGGAATGGTAATGTATATTCTGTGCCATTGTATGTTGGAAGTATGTGATCTGGTTTTTGAGTTTGATTTTATAGGAGATTACAGTTAAGAGATTGCCATGAGACTCAGAAGAGACTTTGAACTTTTAAACAGCGTTGAGACTATAATAGACTATGAGGACTTTGGAAGATGGACTAAGTGCAGTTTTGCACTATGAAATGGTTACAAGCCTAAGGATGCCAGGCAGTGGAATGTGGTGGTTTAAATAAGAATAGCCCCTATAGGCTCATAGATTTGAATATTTGATCACCAGGGACTGGCACTATTTGAAAGGATTAGGAGGTGTGGCCTTGTTGGAGGAAGTATGTTACTGGGGGTAGGCTCTGAGGTTTCAAAAGGCCCACTCCAACTCCAGAGTTGGAATGCTGCCTGTGGATCTTGATGTAGAACTCTCAGCTACTTCTCCAGCACCACCAGGTCTGCCTGCATGCTGCCATGCTCCCTGACTGTAATAATGGACTAAACCTCTGAAACTGTAAGCAAGCCCCAATCAAATGCTTTCTTTTAATAAGAGTTGTCGTGGTCATGGTGTCTCTTCACAGCAATAGAATTCTGACTAAGACAAAAGGTCATATTATACAGCCATTAAAAACGATAAACATTGGTCAGGCATTGGCACACTTGTAAATCTCAACACACAGGAGCCGAGGCAGGAGGGTAATCAGGAGTTAAAGTCCATCCCAGGCTGCATAACAAGTTCCAGGTCAACCTCAGAAATACAGCAAGATTCTGTCTCAAGCTAACAGAAAGAGTAAAATTGCCTTTGTGTCTCAGGAAAAGCAGCCAAACATTAACATTTAGAATAAAATGTAAAACTTAGATTTCATTTGCTTTTTAAGTACAAGCTGTAACTCTAAAGTAGCTTTGCCCTACCGTAAACAAAGTGGAAACCACACAACTAGAAATATAACTCGATAGTGGAATCCTTGGTGAGTATGCCCAAACCCCAGCACTGAAAAATATAATAATAAAAAACACAACGCAAGTTACAAATGTAAGTTATAAAAGAACATTTTCTTTTCTTTTTAAGATAGAGGTCTCACTACGCATCCCAAGCTGACCTGGAACTCCCTATGTAGCTAGGGCTGGCTTCAGACTCACAGAGATCCACCTGCCTCTGCCTCCCAAGTGCTGGCATTAAAGGCGTGCCCCATCATGCTCAGCAAGAAACATTTTCTAATAACCATCTTCAGAAAAAAAATAGGTCCATTAAAATAGTTTACCCATATATATAATTATCATTTCAATGCAATTGGTAATTTAAAGGAATTTTTATGATCATTTTCCTTGGTAAGTCTTGGACATCTGGTATTTTACTCTTACAGCCAATCCCAGCTTGGACCAGCAACTTTTCTAGTGCTCAGTAGCCATGTGCAGTTCCTCTCTCAGACAATACTGATCCAAAGAACGCACTTAAGTTAATAGTGGCTGCTTCAGTGACCAGGACAAAGGGCCTTTGTCTTTCCTGTGAATTGTTGCAATAATCATTTCAATCGGGGGACGGGGGAATAGTGTGAAAAATGCTTTTTAATTTTCTTTTTAAAGCTTAAATTTAAAACTTCCTCCCCTGGGAAGGGGAATGGGAACTCTCCTCCTAAACCATAGTGGTCTACACCATTCGCGCTTGGCAAATGAATGAGTCCTATTAGTTCCAAGGGTTGGAGGGAAAGGGCCGTGGCCCTGTATCTTAAACAGCCACCCAGCACTTTTAACTAGAGGGAGAAGCAAGCTAAGGAAGGGTTGCCATGGATGGTGTGTGCTGGAAATGGTACACAGATTAGGACATAATCTTCCAGTGACCTCCTCATGATGCAGTTTTTCACAGACGTCAAGACTTAGAAAAATATCTACTTCAAGGCATCAGAGTTGAAAACCTCAAAGTATAGTATCTAGGGTGGTCCCCATCAAGATCATGACCACAGAGGCCCAGGCTGCCCCACACCAAGGCACTGCCCTTATTAACATGGCACTATGAGACCGCTGCATCTTCGCAAAGAGGATTCCAGATACTGTCTGTATTATTATGCAATCTCAACTCTGATCTCTCTTCTACACTACTGACATTTGAGATCATTTTCCCTTACACAGACCACTGTCACTCCAAACTCACCATGTTGAAATAAGAGTTATCCTTGCCCTAGCCTGATTCGCCTTACCCGTCAATTCTCCAGCTGAAACCTGAAGACCCTCATAGCCTTCCTCCCCTTGTCCTTCATAACTAAACACCAAGTCTCGGGCTCAGGACTCTAAGAAGAAAGAGCAGCAGCAAGCACACCTGGCACCCGTATCTCAGTTTTTACATTCCATTCTTCCGTTTTGTTTTTCAAGACAGGGTTTCTCAATGTAGCCCTGGCTGTCCTGGAACTCACTCTGTAGACCAGACTGGCCTCGAACTCAGAGATCCACCTGCCTCTGCCTCCCGAGTACTGGGATTAAAGGCGTGCCCCACCACCATCTGGCCTTAAGTTCCATCTTTTAAGGGAAACTGACAGATAGCACCCAGCCTAAGGACCACTGGTTCCAGGCTACCTGCAATTGGGAACAGAGGTAAAAAAGGACTTTGAGCTACAGATGGTAGGGAGAAACCAGTACGTCAGACAGTGCCCTGGGAAGGAAGGCTGGGGTGAGGTGGGTGGATCAAAATGCCTTCACCTCGCACAGGCCTCCCCAGGGAACCCATGGAGGCCAAGTGCCTTAAGCTGCCTGGCATCTGTGAATTAGGCACTAATTTGGGTTCCTAGGAGCATTTCTGCCCCAGAGATGTGTCAGTGCAGTGTTCTGCAGGGAGTGAAGCCGGGGACAGACAAAGGAAGGGAACCAAACCAAGTGTAATACTGAGAAAAGTCCCAACAGACCAACCCTGCAGAAGAATTCCGGAACAGTGCAGGGCGTGTCTTAAGGGTATTCCACGTCCCCAGGTATTGGGGGTGGGGGATAACATGGTTACCCTCCCACTATTCACAGACTGCCCCCCTGTGTGGAGGATTTGAACTTTTGGCTCCCGGGAAAAGACAGTCACAGGAAGTGCTGTCAAAGAGGCACAGGAGTAGGTTGCTGAGAGAACCAAGACACAATAGGGTGACACGGACAGCATCTGCTACCAGGGATCTTCAAGAGCTCTTTACGGTCTGAACTACCATCTCTTTCCAGACGAAGGACAACACAGATGACAAGAATAAGGACGGAATCATCTTCCAGTGACGTGGCTGGGCACAGTGAGGGCAGGAGGACCAGAATGGAGGGAAATCCATGTACTTGAGGTCCAGGCAAACGAAAGCTAGAGGCACCTCCCTCAACCACACGAACTCTGTTCTTCCAAGGAGTGGCGCTCCAGCCAGAACTCTCGGTAAAGGCTCCTGGTTCAAAGCTGATACTCGCAAGGTGTGTCAGCCAATAGAGCAAACTGTAGCAGCCCTCGGAAAGCCTCTGCTGCTAGGGCTGAGGTGTTCAGGGGCAGAGCTCCTGCCTAGCAGAGACGAGGCCCTGGATCCCACCCAGCACCGAAGAAAAACGAAAACATACACGTACACTGAGTTTTACATTAGACTGTGGAGATACAACCTGCCATTGAAAAGCTTAGCAAGAGAAGGGATAATCTGAGAGTATTGCCGTAACACCAATGAGCTCCCAGGTAGTCTGCTAACTATAATCAAAGTAGAAAACACAAAATGTCTTTAAAATAACTAAAAAGCAGTGTTTACATTTTCTATCCTGTTGTTGGTTGGTTTTGCTCTTTACTCTTTTGCCTCTTTAGCTCTTTGGGGGGGGGGGCTGCCACCCAGCTCCCAAATAAATCACATGGACGGAGGCTTATTGTCACTTATGAATGCCTGGCCTTAGCTGGCTTGTTGCTAGCCAGCTTTTCTTAACTCACATTATCCCGTCTCTCTTCTGCTTCTGGACTTTTACCTTTCTCCTACTTCTGTAATCTTACTTTCTCTCTTCCTCCGTGACTGGCGGTGTGGCTGGGTGGCTGGTCCCTAGCATCCCCCCTCCTTGTTCTCTTCCTCTTTCTTCTTTTCCTCCCAGATTTCTCCTTCTATTTATTCTTTCTGCCTGCCAGCCCCACCCATCCTTGCTCCTGCCTCACCACTGGCCATGCAGCTCTTTATTAGACCATCAGGTGTTCTAGATAGGCCCAGTAACACAGCTTCACAGTTAAATGCAACATAAAAGAATGCAACACATTTGTGCATCATTAAACAAATGTCCCACAGCATAAACAAATGTAATACATCTTAAAATAATATTCTACAACAGTATCCAGAATAATCCTCTATAGGTTGTATGACTCAGTCTGAGGGAAAGAGGCCATGCATAATTTAAGATCAGGCTGTCTTCTGCAATCATTCACATCCCCCATGCTAGCACGTACCTGGACTTCCTTCTGGGACCTGCACAAATCAAACCCACGTTGTCTTGTCTAGGGGTTGGAAAACCAAGCACTCACATACGTCATATAGTGAGCTCTTGTGACAACAGAGCCAGTCCACTCCACCTCTCTGACTCACCCTGATGTCACTCTGAAAGCGTCTGTCACTAACTCATTTTCTTTTTCCGTCCTCACTACAAAGAAAGCAATTCCTCAAAGGTAAGGGGCTGGGTATTCTAAAAACAGAGTGTCTTTGTTAATAAGACGTGCCCTTCAACAGTGAGAAAAAAAAGTAACACACACACACACACATTGTACATGAACCTACAGCTAAAAAGAGAAATGGAGTGGAGCGGGAAGTCTTTGAGTAACCAGAAATATACCAACATACTAAGTTATTACACAGACTAATGCCCACAGGCTATGTACATCTTATATAATGTTTTATACTCCAATAACACCTCCCAATTAAGGCTATAGGTGTGATCAATAAAGAGTTATAAAATTTCCATACAAAATATTTAAAAATGCTGTTGACATACTGGATATTTCCATCATGCATAATAAATATATTAAGGTGTATGTCTCAACCCAGTGTTGGACACACGAGGAAACCCCACTAGTAGGTTAAAAATAAAAGGGAACATTTGGGTATTTCAATAATACAACAAAATGAACAAATCATCTCCCCAAGAAACAAAGTGGATTTGAGCAGCAGGTACTGTGTCTCTGTGTGATTTATGATTCCTATGCACTCAGAATCCTGCCCGGCAAGCAGGGTTACAGTGGTTAAAAAGCAGCCCGACTGCTTCTCATACTGAAGAGTGGGTGCATTTAACTGCCAGACAGAGCAATGGCAACCCAATGGAAAGCTCCTAGTTGTGGTGGTGCACGCCTTTGACGCCAGCACTCAGGAGGCAGAGGCAGGCAGATCCCCCTGAGTTCCAGCCAGTCTGGACTACACATCGAGTTCCAGGACAGCCAGAGCTACACACCCTGTCAACAAAACAAAACATGCTGAAGGCTAGTGCTCAGCCACAGAAAATCCCCTTGACTTCAGATTTAATAACTTAACAATAACTAAGAACCAGAAATCCACTAATGGCAGAAATCTGTTTTTCGCTTGAGTGATTCCAAACACTCACTCACGCCAATGAAGATACTCGACTTAACTAGTTCTTTCGGGACCTCTGGTTTTGTCTGTAGATGGGTAACTCAAGAGAAAGTACACCTCCCACTAATTTACCTCCCCTATTAGCATGCAATATATTCACATCTAACTAAACATCAAATTGTTTCCCCTACAAGTGGTCTACTTGAAAAGAAATTTGGTATTAATGTTTTGTTTTTCAAAACTAGATCTCCAAAAACTCGGCGTCTCCAGTAAGTCATTAGCTTCATAAGGCAGCAATTAAATACGGTCTGCTCAGGAACTTCAGGACATGCTGCATGAACATGTGGCTTGGTTACCCATCTCGCTCGTACTCGCTGTAGCTCCGCACACTGTCACGGAACACAGCTTCAGCTCTGAACACTCCATCCAGCTCAGGTTGTTTTCCCCTGCCTCACTGGTTTCCAGCCTCCAGACCGGGTTCTGATGAGCCTCTCAGCGCCTGAGCTGCGAGCTGGAACTCCGAAGGCTCCTCCCCTCACTCCCACGGATAAAAGAGGTGGAGTGCATTTCCCAAGCCGGTATTGCTAAAGAGTTCCAGCCCTGGCTCGCACCTTCTCCACCCCTCTCAAAGAGACTGGTACCTATGGTGCTTTGGAATTCCTGGTGAACCCAAAGGCTATCCAAATCAGTCCAGGACTGGCCCCCAAGTAGGTGACACCCTCCTTCATAACCACTGGATGAGCTTAAGCCCTTGCTGGTCCGGGTCAGCCTTTTTTCCCCCTCCAAACTAAGATAGGCGGTGAGCCCACAGAGCTGAAGGGCTCCCCCATGCGCTGGACACTAGCTAGCAATCTCCAGGTGAGGATGCGGAAGTTCCTCTTCCTACCCCGCCCAGACCTGTCCACCGGGCCGGTGTAACAGGAATTGCAAATTCACCTACAGGACTTGCGTACACACGGTGCGCTTGCATACACATATCCCTCTGCACAGGGACGTGCAAGCAGGCAACACTGTTAAACAGGTCCCAGACACCAGACATTGGGATATATGAAACATTTTTTTTTTTTAAGGAAGCAAAGGATGGGTGATTAAAGGCCCTGACTTGTTCACCTCGCCCGGGACCAGGCAGAAACCAGAAGGATTACGGCTGCAGAGCCAACTCCTGGGAAGCTGCTGGTTGCTTTAACTACATCACCTGCCGCGCGGAACCCGGGAGGAGACCTGCCGCACTTGTTCGTAATCCAGAGCGACCTTAAAGATAACTCCGTCCCTGGTCAATAATTACTCCAACCCTCCCTAAATACTTGATAACCCTAAAAGAGCTGCCTCAAAATGCCCATTGTAGGCAAATTAAGTATAGGCTTCCTAGGGCTGAAGGGATGGCTCCCCAGTTAAAAAGCACTTGCTGCAATTCTGTTTTGCAGCTCTTTCAGAGGACCCTAGTTCGGGTCCCAGCACCCACTCCAGTTCAAGGGGCTCTGACGCCCTCTTCTGGCTTCAGAGCACATACAGACATGCAGATATATAGATATAGATATATAGATATAGATATGAATTATATATTTAAAGGGTTATATTTCCTTGAGCTCACTAGAAACCCCTCCAGCACCTTTCTACACCCCCCCCTCCTCCAGTCTCCGCGCCCCTCCCACCCAGCTGGCTCCTCGTCCCTCTCGACTCCCAAGTTCAGGATCCCTCTGGTCTCCACGCGCAAGGGAAGAAAGGCCAACTGAGGGGCGCTCGGCACTGCAGGGGACCTGGAACAGGGTCCATGAAAGAGGAAATGGGGCCGCCTGCCAGGTATCTCGGTGGAAGCTGGTGTCCTACCCCGGCTCCCTGCGGGCTAAGACGCCCCAGTGGCTCCAGGCTCTCAGCCGGAGACTTGAGACCCGGAGAGAACGAGAAGGGAAGGGCGAAGTGGAAGGTGGCGACAGCCCCCGGCGTGGGACGGAGCTGCGCCGCTGTGACAGCAGGGGGACTCTGCGGGGCGGCCAGTCGGTGCGGCGCACTCCTGGAACACCCAAACTTTCTCCGCCACCCAAGTTGGGGGAACCGGGGACCGAGACCACAGAGACGCTGGCAGGGGCGTCCGAGAACCGTGGGGAAGGTGGCCCCGAGCGCGTCGCGCCGCACCTGTGTCCCCGGGGCCGCGCCGGGCCCGCACTCACCCGGGTGTAGAGCTCGCTGTACGACATGTCCCCGCGGGCCGAGCCGGAGCCCCGGGCGCCTCGCGGGACGCTGGGTCGGGGTTGCGCTCTGAGGCCCGGCTCCTCGCTCCCCCGCGCGTTCTCGGGGCACCGCTGGTGCAATCTCCCCGGCCGGGTCCCAGTTGCTCCGCGCTCCTTTCTCGGGTGGACCGACCTGCTGGCGCCGACGCCCGCTCGCTCCGGCCGGGGCGACCTTTACTCCCTGGGTGGCGGCAGAGCTGGTGCGGCGGCCAGGAGTGGCGGGAGGGCGGGGAGAAGGCGCGCCGCGCTCCCGGCTCAGGTATGGAGCGGAGGCGCGGACTCGCGGCGAGGGAGGGAGTGGAGAGGCGGGAGGGGGGGGGACCCGCGCCTCACCGCGGGCGGCCGCCGCCGCCGCCGCCTTTAAGCCCTCTGCGCCCCCGCCGCCACCGGGTCCTGGGGCGGGGGGCGGGGCCGGCGAGGAGCGGCGCCCCGGGAGGCTGAGCGCGCCGCCCCCTGCTGGCCACCCGGCGAACGCCGCTCAGGTGCGAGTGGGGTGTCGCACCTGCCGCGCGCCCCGCGCCGTCCTCACCACCTGGGCAGAGGATGGGCGAAAGCGCGCAATGGAGACACGAAAAGAGGGAAGAAAAGAACCTGGGAAGTTAGGAAGAGAGAGGAAGCTATCTGCGGCTGGACGGCCTTATACTTTTTCTCTCGGTTCTGTATGTTTGTACTGAACGTTTTCACTATTAAAACCTAATTATGCCATAATTCTCGACTAAGGTGATTTTTGATGCACACCAGAGAGCATCCTCACCAAAATGAACTCCCTGCGCAGAAATCTTGATGAGTAAAGTGGTGTTCTCCTGCGGGAGCGTTGTTTCACGCAGAGGCTCCTACTAGACTCCAGGCTCCTCCTCTCAAAAGACAAAATCTCAGGTTCCCTTGGCTCCTCTCTCCCATACTCTGGGCCCCTCTGTCCTACCTAAGTCATTTGTTCATGTGTCCTCTGCCCTTGCTTTTAGCTGCCCACAGCAGCTTCATAGTGCTTATTCCAACTTGCAAAGAAACTTGGACATTCTAATCCCAAAGGGAAAAGAATTGGCAGAAGTGTCGGGGGCGGGGGGGGGGGGGGGGGGGGGGCGGGACACGAGGTCTAGGACTCTGCCCTGGGCTTTGAACCATAGCAACTGACCTTGAGTGTGGCTTTCAGCCAGAGGATACACATACACCAGCTGGGGCCATTGTTCTGGAACCCTCTCCCCAGAAGGTGACACCCAGATGAATGTCTACAACAATTCTACATCTGGATTGAAACATCTGCATTACCGCAGGCATTCCATAATGACATTCGCCAGGGGATCTTTGATTTCAAAGAAGGGTCACCCGCCTCCGCCCCGTCCAGAAATTCAATTTGTTAGTGAGAGATGAGACCTGAATTTTTTTTTTTTTTTTTTTTTTTTTTTTTAGGTTTTTCGAGACAGGGTTTCTCTGTGTAGTTTCTCGTGCCTGTCCTGGATCTTGCTCTGTAGACCAGGCTGGCCTCGAACTCACAGGGATCCGCCTGGCTCTGCCTCCCGAGTGCTGGGATTAAAGGTGTGTGCCACCCAACAAGCCCGGACCTGAATTTTTAAGTTCCTCCAAAACTGCTTCTTTCAGGGCTGACAGACGAAGTGCCCAAAGCTCGGGCAGCTGTCATTGGCTCTGAGATGGAACGGTGCATCAGCAGCAAGAACAGACC
Organism: Peromyscus californicus insignis; assembly: GCF_007827085.1. Taxonomy (NCBI): domain Eukaryota; kingdom Metazoa; phylum Chordata; class Mammalia; order Rodentia; family Cricetidae; genus Peromyscus; species Peromyscus californicus. The sequence continues at coordinate 63,056,661 of NW_026294469.1, read as the reverse complement.
AAAACGGCTCAGATAGCCTTCTCTGATAAAATCTTCTGCAGGACTCAGAGTGCGGCTCAGCAGTGGGGTACTAACCTAGCGTTGGTGAAGACGTGAGTTGGATTCCCAGCACCAAATACTGCGTTGTAAAACTCTCCCTACAGTCCTCCTTGGATTGTAGCACTCACCAAGGTGAGCCATCCATCACAGCTGAAGCAGCCATCAGCATAACCTGAGAACTTCTACAGCAGTGGGCGAGCACTTTCTTAGCCAGCCCAGCGCCCCACTTCAGATCCGTGGAACCAGAAGCACTGGGGTGGGGCAGAGCTCTGTGTTCACCACCTTCTGAGAAAGGCTCCTCGCCTCCATCCCCACCTCTTACTCCAGCACATCCCAATCAGCAGTCCTGGCTCTGGACCAGCAACTCCTGTTCTACTGGCTCCTTTTTCCCTGCCTCGGCTTCACTTACCCGGACGGACGTCTCCACCTCCTTGCACAGAGTTCTTCCTTAAGCCATTTTCTACACATCACAATCACTTCAATAGATAGTACACTTCCACCCCACAGAAATTCTGATTGAACTCACACGTGGTGTTGCCCTGAAGTTGGGGGGTTGTTGTTGTTAATTTGTTTTGTTTGGAACTGGGTTTTGTTTTGTTAAGCCAGGGTCTCCCTCTGTAGCCAAACCAAGGCTGGCCTCAAATTTAAGATCTTCTTGATCCAACCTTCATGGTACTAGGAAGGCTGTTGGCCCCTACCTGTTTCTTCCAGCTCAGGGAAAAAGATTTTTAAGAGCTCCCAGGTGGCTCTAAGGGTAGCCAAGGTTAAGAAGTATTGCTTTAGGCTGGGCATGTAGCTCAGTGACGGAGTGCTTGTCAGCAGTGGTTCTCAGCCTTTCTAATGCTACGACCTGTTAATACAGTTCCTTATGTTGTGGTGACCCCCCCAACCATAAAATTATCTTATTGCTACTCTGTACTTGTTATTTGCTACCGTTATGAATTGCAATGTAAATATCTGGTATGCAGGATATCTGATATGGAACTCCCAACTGGGTCATGACCCACAGGTTGAGAACCACTGGTGTACGGGGTTTGCTTCTGGGAATACACACACACAGAGAGACACACACAGACACACACACGAGGGAGAGGGAGAAGGGGCTGTTTTAACCTAGGTCCCACTCAGCCCAGCCTATGAAAATGCTTTCTCCCTGTAAAGCACGGGATGGTGCTTTATTCTAGCTGCCATATTATTTATCGTCTTTCTCCTTTGCATCTCTTGTTTTCCCAGCTTCCCCAATCGCATCCTTTTCTGGCCCTGCTTCTTCCTCCCAGTTCCTGAGGAAAGCTGTGCCCCGTTTCCTACAACATCCTTCTTCTTCCCCATGCCCCCTATTTTGTCTCTGAGTGTGATGCTTATGCTTAAATCTGCTATTAGCCCCATTCTAGAAGATTCCCACCTGCCAGATCGGCAATCCTAGACATCCCAGTGGGATCTAGGGCCAACCTGAAACCCATTCCTTCTCACCATCCTCACTTCCATTCCAACTGTCTGGCTCCCGTCAGACCTGGCACAAATTAAAAGCTCAATTCATGTTGGCTGCACTGAGGGTCATGCTGGCCCGGGCCAGAGCTTTGTGAATGCTTAATACTACAATCAGATACGGTCATGCCCTCCTTTGAACGAGACTAATGACATTTTAAGACTTACTTCATTCCAGGAAACATGCTGAGCACTCTACACCTGTATCTTGCTGAATGCTCAGTGAAGGAGGCTGGGAGCATTAATCCTATGTCCCAGATGACCCAAAGTGAGGCTCAAAGAAGAACAAGTGAGAACCATTACACACCAGAGACCTGGGATTTGATTGTTTCCTAGAACCCAAGGGAAAAGTGAGTCTTGAGCTTCACAGAGAAGATCAGGGCTAATCCAGAGGCACAAATTCAGCCGATTAAAGGTATGGTGAGTGAATACAGGTGTGTAATAAGTATCCTAGGTTGATTTGAGCACCTGGATGTGGAAATGCGGATCTATGTTTCATGGCTTCTCGAAGTAGAGAAGATATCTGTTAAGAATGTCTTGGTCCCTCTCCTGACAGGTACACACTTATGAGTAAAAAACAGCTTGGGACTCGCAAAGCATTCCTTTGCACCTCTCCAGGTGTGTTCTGCTTCCTGTGCCCTGGGCTGCACGCGGTTCATATATGTCCCTTGCTTGAAGGGTCTGTAAATGGGACCAGACCTGGCCTGAGCTTGTCATTGTGCCCACGGGGTTCATTGAGATGCACGTTGTAGCAGATCGAAGGGAACTGCTGCTCGTTAATTGGTAGAAAAGAAGGGGAAAGAAGGAAGCTGCCAAGTGAGGGGTTGGGGAAGGGGCAATAAGCAAAAGCAAAGAAAGAGAAGGGGGTGGGGCGGGGTGGGGGTGGGTGGAGTCCAACTATAAAGAAACCTCACTGACCATGACTTAAGTGAAACATTTGTAAACTAGAAATAAATGCTCAGGGGTAGTTAAACTCATTTTCTATATCCTCTCCCCCTCTCAGACAGATTCCTATCTCCTTCCTTTCCTCTTCTATTCAAGCTACACACACATTTGTGGAAAAGTACACAAGCATAGAGAACTTCCTGTCCCTGTTCTGCCTGCAGCTAAGGGACAGGCTAGCAGACCCTGGTGACAGAAGCCGGAGGGTTAAGAGGGGCCCAGGTTCCAGATCTTGGAGGCTAAGCCCTGCCTGGCTTCCTTCTCCTTCACATGTGCCTCCAGTCAGTGGACATTGGAAATGCTGGCTTATACCCACACAGCATGGCTCCCACATTTCCTCCTCATACTTTTGCCTATTAACATGTGTCTTGAAAATGAGAAGGTGAGCCTCTTAGGCATTTTTAAGTTGTGAACTGTATCAATCAGGATTGGCTGGGGTTTGCTGCAGTAACAAACTAAACCCCAAGTCTTGGTTCCCGTGCAAAAACTGTATCCCCCCCACTCCCCCACCCCCCCCACCCCCCGCTTCCCCATTATTCATTTTTTGATGGGTTGCATGGAGCTCTGCTGCATGCTGTCTCTCCTCTGGGTATATATCCGGAAGATCTGAGGAGAAAGGGATGCAGCAAACATTACTCCAGCTTTCTAAACTTCCCCGCACAATCATTCTCGCCTCACTGGGCAAAGTAAGTCACTGTCAATAGGGCTCGGGTTATAGGACACTTGACCAGGCAGGGCCCTGCCCAGAGGAACAACCCAGAGCAGGACAGAAAATACATGAACAACAATATGATCTATGAGACTCCTTTTCCCCATGCTCCAACTTTTATCTCTTCCAGAAAACTTGAATTATGTTAGGACTTCTCCTGAGCTCTGGCTTACCCTTAACAAGGGTAAATGGATGAATCCAGTATCTGAATGAAGTGCCACCAAGTTGAAATATAAACTCCCTGAAAGTGAAGAAAGAGGGAGCAACTTCACCAGCATAGGAAGACAGGGAGAAACCTAACTGAAACCTGAATATAGAGTTTGATCTCCAGTATAGCAAACAAAACAAGATTAGAGGGAAGGAGGGGCTGGAGAGACAGCTCAGCAGTTAGGAGTAATGGCTGCCCTTCCAGAATATCCAGGTTCAATTCCTAACACCCCCGTGGGAGCTCACAACCATCTGCAACTCCAATTCCAGGGGATCCGATGCACCATCTGGTCTCTGTGGGCTGCAGGCACACATGATACATAGACACACATGCAGACAAAATGCTCATACATATAAAATTAATAATTTTTAAGAGGGGAAGGAGAGTATATAGCCATGGACTCTCTGACTCAGAGTTATAGCTTGTTATAGTGAAAGTATATGTGAGACTATATACAAAAATATATGCAAGAATTCCCAAATGCAGAAATACCCTATCCATCCAGGAGTGTATTGCCTGAACTCAGAAAGAATCAGGGAGATCATGAGTTGAAGACCAGCCTGTTAGACAGTGAGTTTCAGACTAGTCTGAGCTATATAGTGAGATCCTATCTCAAAACAAAACAAAACAAGACAAGACAAAACAAAAAGAATACCACATCTGGACTGAGTATATAGGGGTGAGTTGAGTGTGTGTGTTGAATGCAGAAGGTCTGGGGTTGACATGGCTGAGATGACAGACTTCACTGTCCTCGGAGGCAGCTGGCCTTGTCATTAAACTTTGGGATGTACTGTCTGTCTGTCTGTCTGTCTGTCTGTCTGTCTGTCTGTCTCTCTCTCTCTCTCTCTCTCTCTCTCTCTCTCTCTCTCTGTGTGTGTGTGTGTGTGTGTGTGTATGTATATCTGCCTCTGTCTTTCTCTTTCTCAGATTTTAATTGTTGTATTGTATCTTAAAAGACTATAGCAGTGGAAGTATGATTGGAACTATATTCCCCTAACTGGGAAAGAGGAATAATTAAAATTATTTTCCCTAACAGGTGGTTATTAAATCACTTATGCAGACGACTTCCAAATTAGCTCCAATGATCCCCAACCCCCTCGTTTCTGCCCTTATGTAAGCTTTCCCTTCCTGTGTGGGCTAGGCCAATTGATTTGCACCCAAACAATAAGACACAGTAAAGTCATAGGATGTTATTTCCACAGAGAGGTTAGAAAAGACTGATTTGGGCATTCTGGAACCATCATCCTCTTTCACGTGCTTGCCTTGATGAAGAGTCTGCATGGGGATGACCATATGGCGAGGAGAGGCAACAGCCCTGAGGAACTGAATCATCCCAGCAACGACGTGAGTGACCTTTGAGGCAGACTCACCACTAGATTCTCCGTCAGATGAGACTCTAGCCCCAGCGGACTCTGCGACATCAGCCATAGAGGCAACTTGAAGCAGAGGATCCAGGAAGCTGTATATAAACTTGGAGGGGAAAAAAAAAAAACATCACCACTGGAGATACGGCTCAGCAGTTAAGAGCACGGGCTGTTTTTCCAGAGGACCAAAGTTTGGTTCCCAGCACTTACAATAGACAGTCCATGGCCCTCTGTAACCCCAGCTCCAGAAAATCCAAAACCCTCTTCTGGCCTTGGATGCACTTATACAAACATACACAAATACAAGTACTTTTAAATCTTAAAACCAGCGACAAAATAACAAACAAGCAAACAACAACAAACCACATGAATTAATAAGGTCTGTGGCCCACATGCTCTGGGAGACAATAAACATATGCTGTTTGTAACCACCTAAGCTTGAGGTGGTTTAAATCCGTGGCACAGCAGTAAAATATTGACACACATGCTGTTGTGTGGGGCTCAGTTTATTAATAAGAGCTGCACCCCATCCTCCTCCTCCTCCTCCTCCTCCTCCTCCTCCTCCTCCTCCTCCTCCTCCTCTGGATGGCATGGCATGCATGTTCCTTCTTGTGAAGTGGCCCTCTTCAAACTGGACTTTACAATCCAATTACCCCTACCCCTTACCCCCCCCCCCCAAGTGTGCTCCTTTCTATCAGAAAGTCATCCCAGCAGTCAAGAGGGTCTTATCCTCGGGTCAAAGGGCATTCTCAGGTAAGAGTGTGTTTACCTGGGGGTGCCAAGCCTGTAGGACACTGAAGGGACAGTTACTGATGGATACTGAGAAAGTGAGCAGTTCTGGAGAAAGGGTCATGCATTCCTTTGCATGTCAGGTGACCCCGAGTCAAAGTTATCAGCCAAATTAAAGGAGGAGCTAATTCAGGGGTCAGCTGACAGGGTATTAAAAATAATCTTTTGGTAGATGACCCTGTGGTTTTGGCAACTCAGAAGGAATTTCGAAAAATTGAGGATGCTGCTGTAACAAAATTCCCATGTTCCCATCTATTTATGTAAACAAAGCTTCTAAAACGTTTTCATGGACTTATATATCAATGGCCAAAATAGGAATAGATTTGAAATTTTGCAATAATATCATTTGCACTCATATTTCAATTCAGGATAATTTTAATATTTAGGTAACTACAAACTTTAAAGAATAAATTTTTGTTATAGCCAAGTACCTATGGTGGTTTGAATGAAAATGGCCCCCATAGGTTCAGGGAGTGGCACTATTTGAAAAAATTAGGGGTTGTGGCCTTGTTGGAGGAAATGTGTCACTGGGGGTGGGTTTTGAGTTTTCAAAAGCCCAAGCCAGGCCGAGTCTCTCTGCTATCCACAGATTTGGATGTAGAATTCTCAGCTCCTTCTCCAGCACCACGTCTGCCTGTGTGCCACCATGCTCGTAACCATGACGATAATTTATTAAACCTCTGAGCCAGCCCCAATTAAATGTTCTCTTTTATAAGGATTTCTGAGGTCATGGTGTCTCTTCACAGCAGTAGAGCAATGACTAAGACATTACCACAGCTGTCTTTTACATGGGTTTCTAGCACTACAGTGTAGAATAAAATTCAAGCAATAGGAGAATGGAATTTCAGGCTCAAGGGGGAAAAATAAAAAGAATGATTTAAAGAAATTATTAGTGGGTTGGCAAGATGGTTCAGCACGTAAAGGTGCTTGCCACCAACCTGAATGACACGAATTGGTTCCCAGAAATCTACATGGTGGAAGGAGAGAAACAATTCTTGGAAATTATTCTCTGACCTCCACAATGTGCTTTAGTACATGTGCATGCACATAAGTAAATAAATATAATTTTCTAAATGTGTGTGGTGTGTGTGTGTATGCGTTTCAATGAGGATATAAAATTGCTATACCAACTCCAGTCCATTGGGTTCATTTTAAGCAGTGCTGTAGCTGGAAGTTACAATTTTCTAAATAATGGACCCTGAAGATGTAAAAGCGGGAGAACTGGCTCGTCCTTGCTCATCCCTGCAAGGGGTGAACTAATCAGGGCAGTGCTGGAGGGCTTACCCTGGTAGTGAGGACAGGCCAGAGCTGGTGGACTGACCAATCCTGTAACTATCCAGGCCCAGAACTAGGGCTATGAGTTAGCCCACCCCAACACCCACCCCACCTATGATCTGCTGGAGCAGGTGAAGGGGCTGGTCCTGCAGATCCAAAGCTGCAGGATCTCCACGACACAGGGAGACAATAGGATAAGCAAGAGGAGTTCCTCCAGTGAAGGCCCAGCATTGACAGTGTAGCAGAAGCCAGAGGCCTTGAACCAGACCAATGGCTCTCTGCAATGAACACTTGCAAGAAAAGATATATGAATAAAAGGGTTTACTGCGTGATTCACTGTGTCACACTACAGCCTCCATGAGGAGATGGAGTTTTCCTTTTCTATATTTTTATTCTTTTTTCTCTCTCAATTTTTATTTTATTTTATTTTGTGGGGGTGGTTGCAAGGGCAGAGGGCAGATATGAAGGGACGGGGAAATAAATGGGATAGAGATGCATGATGTAAAAGACACAAAGAAAAAAGAAAGTTTAAAAAAAGTTGCTATGGTCATGGTGTCTCATCACAGCAATAGAAACCCTAACTAAGGCGGTGCCTGGTGTGATAATGTTTTTTTTCTTTCTTTCGGCTGCTGTGTGTTATTTGACTTAGCCTCACCCTCTGCTCTGTCTGGCACACTCTCAGCCAGGATCTCCAAGCTGGCTGCTTCACCGGGCTTTGCCAGTGGACTTCTACTGTGTGTTTGTTAGCTCCTGACCTGATGATCCTTTTCATTTCCCTCTCTGCAATCCCTGTTGGATGCTGTGTCCTTTTTACTGCTACTTGCTACCTATGCTTTTGCTTTTGCTTGCTACATACCTGATAGGCTTGTTCATTCAAAACCGGGAGCACAAATTGTCTAGCTCATTCTGTGGACCACACAGAACAGGCGTTCCTGGGGAAGTCAGAGGGGAACTGCTGATGTCAGTTCTGTCCTCTACCTTGTTGAGGCGAGGTCTCCCTTATTTTCTTCAGTGGTGCTGCATACATAAGGTCCGCCAGCCTGGGAGCTCCAGGGGAGTCTCCCAATTCCCCTCCCATCTTCTAGACGGAGTGCTGGGATTCCAGGTGCACACCATTACATACACTTCTTCCTACTAAGCCATCCTACACATGCCCTCTCCTAGACCTTTAAAATAGTCTTACTTTGAGGTGTATGTAGTATTGCTAAAACATCCAGACTAGTCTTGAACTTGCCATCCTCCTGCCTCAGTTCCCTAGAGAGCTGGACTTACAGACATTTTAACTGTTTTCAAATAGTAAGAAAAGCCTGTTGTGTGAATGTGATCGGGTTGATTTTACAAAACATAGATCAGACCCAGTCCACTGGGAGGAAGCTTCAGGGTGGTGGACGCTGGGCAAACCTAAGGAATAAGCCCAGTATGTGAGTAGATAAAGCTCAAGAGAGGAGCGGGCATCTCGTAAGGAAATGAGTTTGTTGTCCAGGAGTTCTGGCAAACACTGAGCAATCACCCCGAGGGATGCTGCGCATTAGTGGGAGGTATTTTGTACCATATCTGAGCATCAGCGTTTATCCCCTGGAGACCTACTTGCTCATGAAACAAAAGGGAAGCTAAGATCTGTGGTCTCTGTGGCAGTATAAATACCCTCAAGGGAAGGAAACCTCACCTCAAAACTCATCCCAGGGCAGGCCTAGTATCCATCCCTTACAGCTCAAGAAGGCTGTATTTAAGGCACTCATGTGTTCCCTTCAAGGTCAAAGGGTTATTCATGGAAGGCTTGACTTTAATCCTTTTTTTTGTTGTTGTTGTTTTGTTTTGGTTTGGTTTGGTTTTGGTTTTGGTTTTTCCAGACAGAATTTCTCTGTGTGCCTGTCCTGGATCTTGCTCTGTAGACCAGACCTGAGATCTTGCTCTGTCCTCGAACTCACAGAGATCCGCCTGGCTCTGCCTCCTGAGTGCTGGGATTAAAGATGTGTGCCACCACCACCCCCAGCTTTGACTTTAATCCTAAATAGAATGGGTAGCTTTGCCTCCCATTAGGCAATCTTACTCTGTGGCAAGTGGATTTTATTACTAGAGAAGAGAGAGGAAAAAAGGATGCAGCTTACAATTTCCCAGAACCTCAAAAGTTTCTCTTCGTAGGTGTTGTACACAGACCCCAAAATCTACAGTGACAGTGTCTGTGATGAACCCCTAGAACAGAATGATAAACATGCTGGGGCTGGACCCGAGGACATCCAATTGTCACAGCCAGTGTGGTCACATCTACACATTTTCCACAGAGGTCCTCATACAAACTAATTCCTCTTTGCCATCGGCCTTCCTAAGGGAGCTTCAAGAGTCCGTTGCAGAGAACTGAAAAGGCCACGGTATCTCATCCTCAGCATCTTGCGCCCTCTGCTGGACAGTTTCCTCAACAGCTCTTTTATTTTTGCTTTTTTTCTCGTTTTCAAACTTCCGCGATTTCCCCGAACTCTGGCAATCCAAGCTGGAAGGACCAAGTCCTCATCCTCACAGTGTAGCCCAGACTAGCCTCAAAGTCACAATCCTCCTGCCTCATCTTTCATATTATTGTCATAATCTAAGACACCTGACCCCTCACCCCACACCTACATTTCTCTGTTAAGGAAACAGGCTGAGAGAAGAGACGGGGCTTGCCCCAAACCACCCAGCTGGTTCTTGTTTGCTGCTTTTGGCATGGACACTACTGCAAAGGTGGCAGAAGGTGGGGTGGGCTCATAAGAGCTGCTTGATAAGCACAGACTTTCACTCACAGTCTTTCCCGGCTCATCTTATCCATGAAGCTTACTTTCACACCTTATAACCTACTAAAAACTCAGAGCAGAGCCATCGGTGGGAGCCCAAGGTAAAGAGACTGCCAGTGAGAGTTTTCTCATGTGCCGACATGGAAGAGAATGAACCAGAGACAGAGGAGGAGCTGACTGAACATGGCTCTTGAGACTTGTGTTAACTACAAAACCAGATACATTAGCAAACCTGCCTGGAATATGCTGCTTCCAAATTCTACCCATTCTTTAGGGCAGACATTCTTGTTTGTTTGTGATGACATTTTATTTTTGAGACAGATTCTCATGATGTAGCTCCAACTGACCTGGAATGTGACTATGTAGACCAGGCTGGCCTTGAACCCAGAGATTCACCTGCCTCTGCTTCCCAAGTGCTGGGATTAAAGCTAGGGTAGGCATTCTTGAACTTGGATATATATAGATTTCAGACAGCTGGGAATAATTTCCCCCTTTTTAAAAAAAAAACAAAACTGAGGGTAAAGGTAAGAGTGTTGGCCTAGCACCTATGAGACCTTGGGCCCAACACCCAACATTCATGAGGGAAGCTGTATCTCATTCCAAATGGTCCTACTTAATTTTTCAGGGAGTGATAGGGTATTTTTGGTTTGGGGTTCCTGTTTGCTTGCTTGCTTGTTTGTTTTGGAGAGTTTTGTTTGCTTGTTCCGAGACAGTGACCCCTCTGTAGCCCAAGTTGGCCTTGATTCCCCAATCCCCTTGCCTCTGCTTTCCAAGTGCTGGGATGAGTGTGGGAGCCATTTCCCCAGGAGATCATAGGCCATAACCTAGGTCAAGAACACTAGCTTTAGGGCCTACTCTGTGTCCCCTCTTCACGAAGCCATGTCACACCTCATGGATATATATTTCTGAGATAAAGTTTTGTCCCTGAGATAAAGTCTGCAGTCTACTTTGACATCCGTCGGCATCCTTACTTTGAGCTTTAATGCTGGGAGTATCCCAGTAATCCATCTCCAGGGTGGTCAGCTGGTGTGCTGGCAGTCGCCATATTCTACTTGTGGTCACTACCAAGCCTCTGGTGGCTCAGGTAGCAATCACGGAAGTCCTGACTAGTTAGGAATGACTGTCAAAGTAAGTTTTTCCTAGAAGCGCTGGCGACTTGCTAAGAGGCGAGCTACGTGTTAGAAGTCGGCCCGCTCACAGCTCTGGCCACCTCTGCAGCTTCCGCCGGCAATGGCTTCTGTCTACCGAATGTGGTAAACAAACACAAGTTATCTTCTAACAAATTATCTTCTAATTTGGAGTCTGGCATATTTCTGATTTGTTTTGTTTTTGTTTTTGTTTTTCCAGACAGAATTTCTCTGTGTACTTTTGGTGCCTGTCCTGGATCTCGCTTTGTAGCCCAGGCTGGCCTCGAACTCACAGAGATCTGCCTGGCTCTGCCTCCCAAGTGCTGGGATTAAAGGCATGCGTCACCACTGCCCGGCTATTTGTGATTTTTTTTTTTTTTTAACAAAAATGAATGTAAACACTATTAAGCAGGTTCACTATTTCAGACTCTCTCCAGAGTGCCATGGATCACAGGTAAATAAAACATTTTGGGGATCTGGACCCACATGCATATCAACAAGTGTCTTCAAATTATGGCCAAAATAAAAGTACTTCTTAAACATATAGAGTAATAGGTTTTATTAAGACATTTTCACACTGTCTTAGTTAGGGTTACTACTGCTGTGATTGTAACAGTATGACCAAAAGCAACTTGGGGAGAAAAGGGTTTATTTAGCTCACACCTCTATATCACTGTTTATCATCATCAAAAGAAGTCAGGATAAGAACTCAAACAGGGCAGGAACCTGGAGGCAGGAGCTGATGTAGAGGCCATGGAGGGGTGCTGCTTCCTGACTTGCTCTTCATGGCTTACTCAGGCTGCTTCTTTATAGAACCCAGGACCACCAGCCCAGGGATAAGACCACCCACCATGGGCTGGGCCCTCCCTCATCAAACACTAATTAAGAAAACACCCTACATGCTTGTCTGCTTATGATCTGATCTTATGGAAGCGTTTTCTCAATTGAGGTTCAGATGACTCTCAGATGACCATAGGTTATCTGAATGACTTAAAACTAGCCGGCACAATTGAGTCCTTGTCAACTCAACGCAGACATGTCACCTTTCCTTTCTTGTATACATCCCCAAGACCACTCATTAATATCAACACTACAATACAGAGATTCCAAAGTTTAAAAGTCCCAGTCTTACAAATGCGATCACTTTGAAAATTCACTATCTTTTAAACAATTCCAAGTACCTTTCTCTTTTAAAATCTAAAATCTACAACTGTGGGTTCCAAGAATCAAGAATAAATTATTTCCTTGCTTCAAGAGGGAAGAACCAAGGCGCAGTCACAATCTGAACAAAGTAAAACCAAACTTCAGACATGTAAATAACTCCATGTCCAATGTCTGGAATCCATTCAGGATTCCCTGGGCTCCTCCAGGGGGCTTCTCCAGCTCTGCCCTCTGCAGCACACACACCTTATCCTCTATCCTCGGGCAGGCTCCACTCCACCACTGCTGCTGTTCTTGGTGGTCATCCCCTGGTCCTGGCATCACCAAAACGCTAGGGTCTTCTTTTGCAACTGGGCTGCACTTTCACCAATAGCCTCTCCTGAGTTCTCTTCATGGTGCCGGGACTCAACTTTTTTCCTTCAGGAGGTAGGGCCCAGTGAAAGACAACCAGCCTGTGAGGACACCACCCTTGCTGTTCTCATGGAGTGAGCGTAGAACACAGTGTGTTATTATGAAGAGAGGACACACATGTGCTTGGCTCCTCCCGCCCATAGCCCGTTCTTTCTGCTTCTCCTCCATATCATAAGACAGGTAAAGTAACCCTCATCAAAAGCCCAACAGGTCACATCCAAACAGATGGGACTGCCCAACTTAGGGCTTTCAGCCTTCAAAATTGTGGTCTAAATAAGCCTCTTATAAAGCACCCAGAATGTGGTATTCTCTTGAAGCAACCCAAAATGAGGTCATAAAGCAGCTCACCCTCCAGACCCCAGCATTTACCCATGTTCTTTGGGGTCCTGTCCCATAGGAACAGTGCTACACTGTGGCCTTGTGGCCTCCCTGGCCCCCTTCCTCTTCAGCCCGGAGGCTTCCTGGCTCTCTCCACCGTTTCTCTTCCTCCTCTTCCCTTCTGGCCTCACTTAAAATTGCGTGTTACCTTGACACCCCAGATCCTGGGTCCCCTCCATTTCCTCAATGCTGTTTTCACCATCTAGCATGTATGCATCTAATTGTTATAACCTCCCTTTCTTATAATGGAAGCTAGTTTATTCTCTAAGTTTTAGAAACTTTCTCAACTTCAACCTTGTTCTTCCTAACAAGAAGGGTGATGCTGTGGGATGGTCTGTATGTCAAATGTGTTGCTGATTGGTCAATAAATAAAACACTGATTGGCCATTGGCTAGGCAGGAAGTGTAGGCGGGACAAGGAGGAGAATAAAGCTGGGGAAGTGGAAGGCTGAGTCAGAGAGACACTGCCAGCCGCCATGATGACAAACAGCATGTGAAGATGCCGGTAAGCCACGAGCCATGTGGCAAGGTATAGATTTATAGAAATGGATTAATTTAAGCTGTAAGAACAGTTAGCAAGAAGCCTGCCACAGCCATACAGTTTGTAACCAATATAAGTCTCTGTGTTTGCTTGGTTGGGTCTGAGTGGCTGTGGGACTGGCAGGTGAGAGAGATTTGCCCTGACTGTGGGCCAGTCAGGAAAACTCTAGCTACAGGGTGATTTGGGTTACAAAGGTTTGCAAGGACTCTCATAATAAAGAATCTCAAAGTGAATGGCTTACAACCACAGAAGTTGATTATCTAGGGGGTCAAGATCATGACGGGGACACCCACAGGGACAGCTGACCCGAGCTAGTGGGAGCTCAGGGACTCTGGACTGACGGCTGGGGAAACTGCATGGGACCGAACTAGGCCCTCTGAATGTGGGTGACAGTTGTGTGGCTTGGGCAGTTGGTGGGGTCCCTGGCAGTGGGACCAGGATTTGTCCCTAGTGCATGAACTGGCTTTTTGGAGCCCATTCCCTATGGAGAGATAACTTGCTTAGCCTTGATGCAGGGAGGAGGGGCTTGGTCCAGCCTCAACTTGATATGCCAGACTTTATTGACTCCCCATGGGAGGAGGCCTTACCCTCTCTGAGGAGTGGATGATGGGTGGGGTAGGGGTGAGGTGGGGGGAGCAGGAGGAGGGGAGGGAGGGGAACTGTGGTTGGTATGTAAAATGAAAAAAAACTTTTAAATTAAAAAAAATAAGTTGATTGTCTCAATGTCCTAGAGGATAGAAATCCAAAATCACAGTGTCAATAGAGAGATTGTGTGATCTGAAATGTCTCTGCAAGAGCTCATGTATTGAAGACTCAGTCCTCAAAGCAACAGTGTTCTGAGGTGAGCCTCTGCGAGGTGATTGGATTATAAAAAACAAGGAGATTAATCCATGGCTGGATTAATTCGTGGGTGGTGGAGACTTTAGGAGGTGGGTCCTAGTTGGAGAGGTAGGTCACTGAGTGTCTTTGAAAGGTATACTTGTCCCCAGTCTCCTTCCCATCAGCCAGGCAATGAGCAGCTTTGCACTCCAGTACACTCTCTGTGTAATGTCACAGGCCAGACACAAGTGTCTATAGGCCAATTCATGAGCCAAAATAAATATTTCCTCCCTTTGGGCTGTTTTGATGATCTCTAAGGGCGTACTTCCTCATTCTTCCAGCATCAGGCAGTTTACTCACAATGCCTGGATGGCCTCAGCTTGTAGAGGTAATGCTATAATATGTCTCTATTATCACATGCTGTTCTTTTCCTCTATGTCTCTCCCCTCTTTTTTATTTTTAAAATAAAGGCATTTTTGTTTTATATTAAGGACCCCCATACTCGATATGACCCCATTTACACTCTATCTGTAATTACCCTATTTCCAAATAAGGTCACATTGTGAGATGCTAATACAGTCACATTTTGAAGTACTAGGGTTAGGACTTCTGTGTGTCTTTTTTTTGGGGGGGGCGGGGGTTGACACAATTCCAACTCATAACAGATGACACCTGAAAAGGTTCTGTCCAGAGGCAGTTAGTTCTGTTTGGCAAAACAGAAAAACCGGAGGCTAGGGGCCACTGGATCGGCCCAGTGGATAAATGGAACTTACCACCAGGCCTGATGGCCAGAATTCCAGCGCTGGAACCACGTGGTGGAAGCAACTCCTGCAGCTGACTTCTGTTCTCCTCCGTGGAGGCGGAGAAAGAGAAAAAGAGAGGAGAGAGGACAGTAGCTTTCAGACTTTGCGGGGCTGAAACTGCTGCCCTATATACAACACTCACTTATCCACCAAACGGATACAAGTCCGGGCCTTTGCTAAGAACTGAAGACAACAAAGTGAGAATCAACTCCAGAACACCCACACGAAAGTCCCAAAGTCCCGAGCCATGGGAGGCGGATCCTTCTCTCTGGGGCCATCTATCAGCAGCCACCTGGTGGCGCCTTCAGAAATCTTTGCAACCCCAGCGTTTGGCAGCCCTGGAGGAGTGTGTACAGGAAGACGTCATTTAAGATTTCGTTTGTTTACAGTAGATGGCCAGTTCAGGCACCCTCTCCACTATCGCTAGGAATCTTAGCTGGGGTCATCCTTGTGGATTCCTAGGAGTTTCCCTAGCATCAGGTTTCTCCCTAACCCGGAAATCACCCTCCCTACCCCCTCCCATCAAGACGGCTCTTTCATTACTCTCCCCCTCCATCAGAGCCCCAAGCTGCTTCCCCTATGCTGAGCTCACCCAACCCCCCACCCTCCACCCCTACCCCCCTCCACCCCCACCCCCAGTTTACCCAGGAGATCTCTTCTATTTCCCCCTTCCCAGGGAAATCCATGCATCCCTCTTGGGCCTTCTTTGTTAGCTAGCCTCTCTGGGTTATAGGTTGGTTTTCCTGTACTTTACTCCTAATATCCACTTAAGAGAGAATGTATACCATGTTTGTCTTTCTGGGTCTGGGTTACCTCACTCAGAATGATTTTTTTTCTAGTTCTATTCACTTGCCTGAAAATTTCATGAGGTTTTTTTTTTTAAACAGCTGAGTGATACCCCATTGTGTAAATGTACTACATTTTCCTTATCCATTCTTCAGTTGTGGGGCATCTAGGTTGTTTCCGGGTTCTGGCTATTACAAATAATGCTGCTGTGAACATAGTTGAGCAAATGTCCTTGTGTTATGATTGAGCATCCTTTTGGTATATGACCAAGATTGTTATACTGGGTCTTGATTCCTATTTTTCTGGGAAACTGCTATAATAATTTCCAGAGTGGCTGTACAAGTTTGCACTCCCACCAGCAGTGGAGGAGTGTTCTCCTTGTTCCACATCCTCTCCAACATAAACTGTCTTCAGTGTTTTTGATCCTAGCCATTCTGAAAGGTGTAAGATGGTATCTCAGAGTCATTTTGATTTGCTTTTCCCTGATGGTTAAGGATGTTGAACAATTCTTAAAGTACGTTTCAGCCATTTGAGATTATTCTGTTGAGAATTCTCTGATTAGATCTGTACCCCATTTTTTAATTGGATTATGTGGTATTTTGATGTCTAGTTTCTTGAGTTCTGTATATATTTTGGAGATCAGTGTTAGTTATTTAGCGGTGCTCTTATTCTGCGAGGAAATGCATGAAACACGACAGAATCCACTAACAAGAGTTTTACTAAGATAGGAAAGAGAGACAGACGTGACAGGCCTGTGAAAACACACATGAATAAAGAGATGGAGCCGGGAATATGGTACCAGTATTCCACATGGTTGTGCTGCGCTTTATGCAACCACACAAAACCACGGGGTCCTAGTCACGCAAGACATTTTGACCCAGAAATGGATATTTTGACCCGAAAATGGATATTTTGACCGGGAAATGGCTAGGCGGAAGTGTCTAGGTCTGCTGGGCATGCGCAACCATGGAGGTGTATTGTGAACAGTTAGGCACTATAGAATGGAGGGGGACCACTGCAGAGTTAATGAGCTGGAGGTCTTGAACCAGGCAGTAGGTTCCATTAGACTTTTTAACTGCAAGTATGGGAGTGTTAAAAGGTGAAGAGGTTGGGCAGAGCAGCTTTTTCCTGAGAAGGTCAGAAATGATAGGCTTAAGTCCTCTTAGGCTCTGGAGTGAGAGAGGGTACTGAGCTTGGGTGATATATCTGGTAGGGTTCTGTAGCTGGATAGTAATAGGCTGATGGTGCCTAGCAATAGAAGGGTTCTGGGTATTCCAGACTTTTGGGTCTACCTGAGAGGCTGGCAAAGGAAAAGAACTGTTAGAGTCGGTAGAGTGAGTGGCTAGGAGAAGGAGGAGAGGAGCTGCTGGCGTGTCTGGGATGTGGTGAATGTGTGGAGTGAAAGAAATGGATACTCCTACCTTAGCTAGAAGATCCCTTCCCATTAAAGGTACAGGGCAGCTTGGCACCACTAAGAATGTGTGTGTGAGAGGGCTGCCTCTGAAAATACAATTAAGTGGTGGTATCTGATGAGGTAGGTAAGGCTGTCCCCCAACCCCGACAATAGGGTGATGAGAAAGAGAGGTAGGCCCCCAAAACTCTCTCAGGACAGAGTAGGTAGCTCCGGTGTCCAAAAGGAATGAGATGGGGCACCCATTTACTTTTATTGTTACTCTAGGTTCCCTGTGTGAGATGGGAGTGGCTAGAAAGTCAGCCGGAGGGTGGTCTTCGTCTGGCGTTCCTATGTCGCTTGGGACATTAGGACAGTCAGCTGACCAGTGACCCTTTTGGTAACATTTTGGACAAGGCCCTATCGGTGCCCTTCGTGGGGCGGTGGTGCAAGCCCGGGCCCAGTGGCCTTCTTTTCCACACTTGAAACAGGGACCAAACGGCTTTTGGGGAGCCGGTCAGATAGTGTTTGCCAGCATCTGGCAGCTCCTTTTCTGGGCCTTCTCATCTCTCCCATGGTACACCTTAAATGCTATTGCTAGCACATCTGCCTGTGGGGTCAGAGGGCCATTCTCTAAACGTTTAAGTTTATCCCTAATGTCGGGGAAGCTCTGTGAGACAAAGTGGGTCATTAGGAGCTGCCTGCCCTCAGGGTTCTCCGGGTCTAAGCTAGTGAACTGAAGTAGAGCTTTGGTGAGCCGCTCTAAGAAATGAGACGGATTTTCATCCTTATCTTGAATTATCATTTTTAGTTTTTCATAGTTTATTGGTTTTAGGGCAGCCTTACGGAGGCCTGTCAGGAGACAGGTAATAAACCTATCTCTGGCTAGAGAGCCACCCTGGGTGTTATAGTCCCAGTGTGCTTCTTGGTCAGGAACTGCCTCAGCTCCTGGAGGGTGTGAGGGGTTAGTCTGGTGAACCTCATCTGCATTAGTCCTAGCCTGTTCCCATACCCACCCGCGCCCCTCAGGAAGTAAATTATTAGAAAGTATCATGTATATATCATGAAAGGTGAGACTACAAGATTGAGTTATATATTGAAACTGTTTAATAAAGGAAGCAGAATTAGAAGTATAAGAACCCAGCTTAGTTTCTATCTGAGAGAGTTCTGCGAGAGAAACTGGAACATGAACCTTAATCAGTCCATCCATACCAGCTACCTCTCACAAAGGGAGAATAGTGGACGGGTTTGGATGGCTGGAATCAGGCACTTTAGCAGTTCGAGAATAAGTAGTAGGAGGAGTGAAGGTTGGAGCCAGGGCAGGGCCTTTGGAAACAGCCACCACCGAGGAAGAAACAGCTGCTGCAGAGGAAGAATCAGCTTTAGAGGAAGAAGAATCCGGAAGAGGAGCTGAAGGAACAGGCACCCTAGGAGTATGGGTGGGAGCCGGATGTTGGATAGGTGGAGGTTCATTAGCAGGATCTAGAGTCAGAGAATCCTCTGGTTTAGGCATAGCTAAGAGCATATGAGCAGGAGAGACGGAATCCAGAAGAGACAGTTTAGCACTGAGAAAGAAGAAAGTTATGATATAGGGTAACTCTTTCCATTTGCCTGTTCACTGGCAGAAATTAGATAACTTCCGTAAAATATCGGGATCTAAGGAGTCACTCGGCGGCCATTTTTTGTTATTTTCTAAAGCATATTTGGGCCATCTCTTAGTACAGAGACGGATAAGCTTAGGAATCTTTAAGTAAGGCATTAAGCTGAGAGGTTTCAAAGCTTCAAGAAGACAGCCTAAGGGAGAGGAAGGACTGATGGGGTTGGAAGCCTTATTTCCCACGTCTACAGCACAGGCAGAAAAATAAAAAAAAAAAATAAACAAACAAATGTGATCCAGAGCCAAGGCCCCAGGCGTCCCTAAGGCCAAGGACAGATCTTTACCAAGCACAGCCTGCTAGATGGCTCATCAGCTGAAAAGCAGGCCCTCCCCCACTTCCCTCTGTGTGAAGCAAGGATTCCCCGGGAATCCAGAACAGCATCTACCGCTTCAGCAAGCCGGAAAAACATGTTGCTCCCACACAGCCCCAGGATGCACCCAATGGTGGTGGTCCAACCACAAGGAATATCTCAAGCTGCAGACATGGGAGATGGCTAGAAATTTAGGCCTGTGATAGGGGCCGACCGTAGCCAGTAAAGACCATGGTCAGGGGTTCCCCTGGTTTCAAGAATACTCAGTGAGATGCCAGACATTCAAAGGTCGTTCTTACAGATCCAGGAAACCGTTTACGCTGGCCAAAAAGTAGGGGGCTCACCAATCAAAAAACCTGCATGCAGGTTCGTGGCCAGGCAAATGGACAGTGGTCTGTCTTGTATGGAGCAGAGTCCCCAGTTTACGGGTTTCCAGGTGCAGAGTGCCCGGAAGCACCTGTTTCGTCACAGCACCAGATGTTAGTTATTTGGCAGCACTTTTACCCTATGAGGAAATGTCACGAAACATGACAGAATCCACTAACAAGAGTTTTATTAAGATAGGAAAGAGAGACAGACGTGACAGGCCTGTGAAAACACACGTGAATAAAGAGATGGAGCTAGGAATATGGTGCCGGCTTATAAAGGCTGGGCCGCGCCTGCGTACACAGACCCATGTGGCTATTCCATGCATGCGCGTAGATCACATGGTTGCACTGCATGCTTTATGCAACCACACAAAGCCATGGGGTCCTGGTCACGCAAGACGTTTTGACCCGGAAATGGTTATTTTGACCCGGAAATGGCTAGGCGGAAGTGTCTAGGTCCGCCGGGCATGGGCAACCATGGGAGCATATTGTGAATCTCTATCAATCAGCCCTCTGTCAGATGTGGGGTTGTGAAGATCTTTTCCCATTCTGTAGGCTGCCACTTTGTCTTACTGACCATGTCCTTTGAGCCTTCATCCAGTAACTGATGGAAGCAGATGCAGAGATCCACAGCCGAGCACTGGGCTGAGCTCTGGGAGTCCTCCTCCAGAAAGGGAGGAGGGATTATATGAGGGATAGTCAAGGTCATGAGGGAGAACTCACAGAGGCAGCTGACCTGAGCTCATGGGAGCACAAGGACTCTGGACCAACAGTTAGGGAGCCTGTGTGGAACCAACCTAGGCCTCTGCATGTGTGTGATAGTTGTGTAGCTTGTTCTGTTTGTAAGGCTCCTAGCAGTGTGATCAGGACCTGGATCTGGCACCTAGCTGACTTTTGGGAACCTGTTCCCCTACTGGATTACCTTGACCAGCCTTTATGCAGGGGGAGGAGCTTGGTCCTACCTCAACTTGATGTGCCATGTTTTGTTCAAGCCCATGGGAGGCCTGCATCTTTCTGAATGGAGATGGAGGAGGAGTGGAGGGGGGTAGATGGGAGGAGGGGGAGGGGAGAGAACAGGAGGAGGGAAGGGAAACTGTGGTCAGTATGTAAAATAAATGGAAAAATATAAAATGAAACAAAATTAAAAAATAAAATAAAGTGGAAGGCAAAAAAAAGATTTCATGTGTATGTTTTAGCAAAAAGCTTATGGTCTGCATCCATTTCAACCCATGTCACTCCATAAATTGGGCTGTAAAATCCTCACACACATAAATTGTCTTTGGACTGAAGCCTTTTGCCGGTCCTGTTCATACTGTTCTTAAAGCTTACTCCACAATGGTATGTTGTATGATATTTTGTTTATGTTCTGACAAATAAAGCTTGCCTGGAGATCAGAGGGCGGAGCTAGCCACCAGCTTAGCCATAAAGGCCAGGTTGTGGTGTCACACACCTCTAATCCCAGCAGTTGGGAGGAGGAAGCAGGAAGATCAGGAGTTCAAGGCCACCCTGGGCCACATGAGATTGAGTCAGTCTAAAAGAGAAACAGAGCCAGGTGGTGGTGCCTTCCACCTTTAATCTCAGCACTAGGGAGGTGGAGACAGGAATATAAGGCGAGTAGAGACTGTATACCACCCATTCAGTCAGAGGACTCATAGAGACAGGGTCGCCTATTCAGTCTGAGGATTTGTAGAGACAAGATTCCCTATTTGGTCTGAGATTTCATAGAGGTGAGAATTTTCTGGTGGCTGGCTGCTCTGCTTCTCTGATCTTTCAGCTTTCACCCTAATTTCTGACTCTGGGTTTTTATTTAATAAGACTAATTAGGATCACACGTCAATGGTGAAAGAAGTTGTCATCCAGCTCCTGGCTCCCCATTCCTTCAGCCTCCAGAACAAGCCCCAGGCAAACCCAGCCCTAGGAGATGCAATGAACTTTGAGCTCAAAGTCAATAAATGGTTGAGTCAGTGTTAATTCTCATCTTCCCTCTAGTTCCAATCATTGTGGTCCTTTTATTCCTTACAGTTAAGCCTGTGGTGGGTTGTAGCTGAATTCTTCTCTTGTCCCAGGGCCCTCACTTTTATCTGATTCTCTATGTCAGGCCCAGTTCCCCTGAGATCAGTTTTACTAATCACAACCCTCCCTTGGTCTATGACCCCACCTGTAAAGCCAAGGCCCCAGTATCTACAGTAGGGTCCTCCATGCTTGGACCTCCCACTATCTTGTTTCCAGATTCCAGCTGCTGTAATTTGCATAATTAGCATGCCTATGAGCTACTGCAGAGACCTTCTCAGATTCTTGCTTGGTTTTGAGTCAGGGGTTCTTAATGCAAATCCCTTGGTACAAAAACATAGCACTATAAAGTGTCCTCTCTGTACTATCAAATTATGAGTTCAATGTTTTCATTAGAGAAACAGAGTGTGTGTGTGTGTGTGTGTGTGTGTGTGTGTGTGTGTGTGTGTGTGAGAGAGAGAGAGACAGAGAGACAGAGAGACAGAGAGACAGAGAGACAGAGAGTTCCTTTTAAATCTAAGACCTCAAGTACACTAGGCAAGTGCTCCACCAAGAAGCTATAACCCTAGCCCCAGATACGTAATTTGATGAACTTGTTTTGATAGGAAATTAAGGAATGGAGTAACACATTAGAATATTCTAGGCTGGAAGTTGAGGGGTGATCACATTCTAACCTTATCCTGGTTATCAATAAAGAATTTTCTAGCCCAGGAACTCTCACAGATACCAGGAGATCCCGTGACGCCACAGTGCCAGCCATGTTATAATGTTTCGTCAAGTGAGACTGTGCATCTTTCAATCACTTCAGATGTGTCAATATTCTTATAGTTAAAGGATGACTTGAAACTTACATAAAAACAGTTGAAGAAACCTAATGGGGTAAAGTTTATTCTCTCATAGCAGACCCCTGGAGCTGTCAATCAGCATCTTGTCTTCTGAGGTCAATCAGGATGTGCACCGGGATACTGCCAGGTGCTTGGCAAAAATGCAGAAATTGATCCACGTTAGGAATTTGCTTTCCTGATGAATTCATAAATGTATACAGCCAAATGTGTGAATCATTCATGGAAGCGGAAGTCTGGACACCTCTGCATGTCCATCTACAGCAGCAGTTCTCAACATGTGAGCTGCAACCCCTTTGAGGGTCGCACAACAGATATCCTTGCCTATCAGATATTTACATCATGATCCATAACAGTAGTTAAATTTCAGTTATGAAGTAGCAATGAAAATGATTTTATGGTTGGAGGTCACCACAACATGAGGAACTGTATTAAAGGGCCGTAGCATGAGGAACCACTGATCTACTAGTTTGGGGTCAGAGACGGGAAAACAGAATTGGCTGTAGGGGAAGATCAGTAGCTGTGTGTCCTTATGGGAGTAAAAACCAAAAAAAAAACCCCAAAAAAACAAAAAACAGGAGAGAAAAAGCCTGAGATGTTTGTAGGAAATGACAACCCACCGACAGGGCAGCTGGGAGCAAGTTTAGAATTCGAGGCTAGGATGACAAGTGTATGTCACAGGTCAGGGTGGGCTGAGAAGGTAGACCTAGAAAACGAAAGAGG
Source organism: Peromyscus californicus insignis (assembly GCF_007827085.1). Taxonomy (NCBI): domain Eukaryota; kingdom Metazoa; phylum Chordata; class Mammalia; order Rodentia; family Cricetidae; genus Peromyscus; species Peromyscus californicus. The sequence goes on along the minus strand of NW_026294469.1, from coordinate 63,033,759 downwards.
AAAAAAAAAACAGCCTTCTCCCCCCATCCCATTATAGTCTGGGTGTCTTAGGTGGTGCCTCTGGCTGGGAAGGTCATTGCTCCAAGGGAAGAAGCTGCCTCTCCTGACAGACACTTGTATTAACACCGATTGCCGGGAAATCACATTCAACCCAAGTCCTCTCCTCTAGCCTGTGTGCTACACATAAATCTCACCAGTTCTTGGCCCCAGACTTGACATTGATTTGCACCTTTCCCCGTGAAATGATTTGTCATCTCATACCACTGCCCTGGATCTTTAGCTGGCCCCGGTTTCCCTCCTGGCTTCTCCTCAGATCACTCAGCTGCTTCCCACATCCTCCCAGTCACCTCAGGAGCTAGACCCTAGCTGTTGCTGATAGTATCAGGGCCTTGAGGTTAGTAATGCTGCCCTGAGAAGAGAGCTGTGGTAGCTTTTGCTTCCTGAGACCCCTTGACCCTGAAAAGGCAGGGCCTTGGGGCTTCCAATTCCAATGCAGAGAGGAATGCTGCCATGCCCACAGGCATCTGCACAGGCATATTTAGTATACACACACACACACACACACACACACACACACACACACACACACACACCCTCAGGCAGCCAACCGTAGAGAGATCATGCTATAAGGAAACAGTTCTTGAGGGAAGCAGGTAGGCTAACTGCAGATTTTCACCTCTCCTCAAAATCCAACCCCCCAGTCTCATCTTCAGCTCTGTAGCAGATCACCTGTGATGCCCACATCTCCGGTAGACCACACAGATCTTCTTCAGCCTTCCTCCCCACTCATCCCTTTGTCTGAGGCCCCGACTCCAGGAGGCATTCCTGGGAACCAGACAGCCATGCCTTCCAGAGAAGCAAGCAGGCCAGTGAAGCATGTAGGTGAGCTTCAGATTTACACTCTCCTGTTGTTGGAATCTGAGATGGTCTTTTAATAAAAGACCCAGAGTCAGATATCAGGGTGAAAACTGAAAGATCAGAGAAGCAGAACAGCCAGCCACTAGTTCTTACCTCTACGAAATCCTCAGCCTAAAGAGAGTGAGTTCCTGTTTCCTCACACCTTATGTACCTTTCTCTGCCCTGCCATGTCACTTCCTGGGATTAAAGGTGTGATTCCTGTATGATTCCCAAGCAAAGGCATGAGATATCTAGTGCCGGGATTAAAGGTGTGTGCCACCACTGCCTGGCTTTGTGTCTAATCTAGTGGCTGGCTCTGTCCTCTGATCCTCAGGCAAGTTTATTAGGGTACACAATATATCACCACACTCTCCCTCCTCTTGTCCAAATCCAATCCCCCAGTCTCATCCCCAGCTCTGTAGCAGACTACTGGCTATGGCCTGTCCTCACACTCTGCCCCTATTCCCAGGGAACTTAGCTGACTCTGGTGGAATACTCTGCTTTTGTCCCTCCTGTGGACCCTGTCAGTCCCCTCCCGTCTAGTCTATTCACATTCTGAAGTGTCTTAGTTAGGGTTTCTATTGCTATGAAGAGACATTGTGACCACAGCAATACTTCTAAGTGAAAATATTCCATTGGAGCTGGCTTATGGTTCAGAGGTTTAGTCCATTATCATCATGGCAGGAAGCATGGCAGCATGCAGGCAGACATGGTGCTGGAGGAGCTGAGAGTTCTACATATTGATCCGCAGGCAGCAGGGAGAGGCTGTGCCACACTGGATGTTGCTTGAGCATATGAGACCACAAAGCCCACTCTCACCATGATTTACTTCCTTTAACAAGGTCACACCTACTCCAACAAGGCCACACCTCCTAATAGTGCCTCTCCCTAGGGGCCAAGCTTTCTAACACATGAGTCTATGGGGCCATACCTATTCAAGGCACCACACTAAATTGCCAATACTTAGAAAACACATTGTGCCTGGAACCACCAGTGGACATATCTATTAGGAGCTCAGAAGCATTCCCTGCCAGCCACCACACTCCTCTAAGAACCAGAGAGGACAATAGAAAACAAGAAACAAAACATCCACCGAACAAAGCTAAAACCAGATAGCATCACCTAGAATTACAATCTCTCCAAACCCAGATGCCTATCTGCCAGCAATACAATCAATAACAGCAAGGAAAATACATCCCCACTAGAGCCCAGCAACCCTACTACAGGGGGCCCTGAGAAGTGCAGCATCGCTGAAGAACAGGCCAAGGAACTTAACATAGCCGTTACGAAAGGCTGTATGGCAAAGGACACCATCATTCAGACACAGCGTCAGGACAAAGTGTCAGGCTACAAAATGGGAAAAAGAGCTAACCAGCTACACATCCGACAGAGGGCTAATATCCAAAATATATAAAGAACAAAAAAAATCAAATATCAAGGAACAAAATAACCCAATTAAAATTTTTGGTACAAACCTCAACAGAGAATTCACAAAAGAGTGACTGAAATGGCTGAGAAGCGTTTAAAGAAATACTCAACATCCTTAGTCATCATCAGGGTAATGCAAATCAAACCGACGTTGAGATTTCATTTTACCCCAGTCAGAATGGCCAATATCAATAAAAACAATATCAATAAAAACAGCAGCTCATGCTGGTGAGGACGTGGAGTAAGGAGAATACTCGCCCATTGTTGCTGATGGTGCAAACTTGTACAGCCACTGTGGGAATCAGTATGGAAGCTCCTCAGGAAGATGGGAAGCGACCAGATATACCACTCTTGGGTATACGCTCAAAGGATGCTTCATCTTACTGCAGAGACACTTGCTTAACCATGTCCATTGCTGCTCTATTCACAACAGCCAGAAATTGGAAACAACCTAGATGTCTGTAAATGGACGAATAATAGTTAAAGAAAATATGGTATATTTGCACAACTGAATATTATTCCACCATTTAAAAAAATGAAATCATGAAATTCATGGTAAATGGATTTAACTAGAAAGCAACACCCTGAGCAAGGTAACCCTGACCAGCTTGATTTCTCTGGTTTCAATGAGTTGTATAGCTGATGGCATTCTCTGGAGGTTCCTGTCTCATAATGTCATATCAGGGCTTTAAAAAAACTATTATTTTATTTTATTTACATATTTATTCTCCTTTCTACCCTACTGATTTTACACATACATTATGGCTTCCAGCTTCATGTTTTTATGGGGTCCCTGAGTGTGTAGACAGTGGGTTTCTGCATCTTTCTCTGATCCTTGTGTCTTTTCTTGGCTTCCTTTCCTTCTGTTTGTGGGTTTTGGCCTTTTCTGACTTGTTTGTTTTTGTTTCATCTTGTTTTATTATATTTTATGATTATCCTTAGAAGTCTGTTTGTTTTCTAATGAGAGACAGAAAGGGCGTAGATCCAGATGGGAGGGGAGGTGGGGAGGAACTGGGAAGAGTGGAATGAAAAACCATAATCAGATTATATTGTATGGAATAATCCATTTTTAATAAAGAAAAATTTTAAATAAAATAAAAATTTTTTAAAGGAGACAGTTCTTTCCCCTGAATCTTACCTAGACTCCGTTGTACTTGCAGAGCTGAAGAACTAAATCCGCTGCCCCAAACGCTTCCTCCTCCTCCCCGCCCCCTTTTCTTCTTCCTCCATTTGAACTATTTAAATCCCTCGAACTATCTCAAATCCCCTGAAAAGAATCACTAATTTAATGACATCATCAAAAGCAAATGGGGGAAATCCACTTTCACTGGGAATTTGCACGTGCATCAGCCTTTAAGCGTTTATTTGAAGCCTATCACACGTTAGAGTTCATTTTAACTTAGCTACAGGGTTTTTTGTTTTTTTGGTTTTTTTGGCTTGAGAATTTCAGTAAAATGGGGTTTTTCTCTTTGCTTTTTGTTGTTGTTGTTAGACTATTTATTCTTTTCAAGGGATTTAAAGATAAGTCAAATAGTTCAAATTTCTACAGTCTAAAAAGAAAGACTTCCAAGGGTGTTACTTTTCAGTGGAGTCTTAGAAAGCACACTGAACATGAGGCCGAGTGGCCCAGGTTCAAATCCTGATCATTCCAACTGCGTGATCTTAGTCACTCTGGTCCTCGGTCCCCCCCCCCCCCCCATAAATTTTATGTTATAATTCCCGTCTACAGGAGAATTGGCATGCGTACATAGGGATGTGTGCCAGTAATCCCGACATTAGGGAGGCAGAGGTTGGAGAACTAAGAGTTTGAGGCCAGCCTGGGGTCTAAAGCAAGACTCTGCAAACACAAATGAATGAGAGGGTGTGGGGAATAAGTAAATCGTGCATCGTTCATATCATGAAATACTATCTGAAAACAGCAAAAATCCAGTGACACCCACCCCAGCAGGGGTGAGTCATTCAGCTAAGTGGAAGGGAAGGAACCAGACACGAAAAGGAATCAACATCCTGTATGATTCCATTTCGAATTTCAAAAGCAGGCATATGAGTGGATGATGTTGGAAACCAATGGATGATGGTTCTTGATGAGGGAGCAATGGCTGGGAGAGCTGAGAAGATTCTCTGGGATGCTGGAAAAGTTCCATATCTTTTCAGTTTTGTTTTGGTTTTAGTCAGTGTCCTATGTAGCTCTGGCTGTCCTGGAACTCACTCTGTAGACCAGGCTGGCCTTGAACTCACAGGGATCTATCTACCTGCCTCTGCCTTTCAAGGGCTAAGATTCAAAGTGTGTGCCACCATGCCCAGCATGTTCAGTATCTTGATCCAGAGGAAGAATATGGAAAAACTTAATGGAGCTATGCCCTGTGTGTGTAACAGTTCAGATATTAAAAAAGAAAAATTCCTGTCAAAGTTCCACAGCTACACATGCTTGATAAACACCAAAAATGTGTATTGTTGCTAAGTAATAATAATAACATTAGATTCCCAAGCCTGAACGCCTCATTGACTTTTTTCCTAGACTAAAACTAAATTAGGAAGAGAAACTGAACATTTCTAGAAGTTACACAGCTTCATTGCAGGGACATGACATGTTTTAGGGTCTGTGACCTTTCTAGTGTTGTTACACTTAGCATGTGTTGAGGGCTAATTCTGGACTGTGTTATCTCATTGAATTTCACAAAAGTTAAAGTTAGGTGGTCTCTAGAGTCTTCAAGTCTTTGAGTTCTTGACCCTTGACTGGCTTAGAAGTGGCCAAAGCAGCCAGGACCTAAATCTCCAAGTTGCTAAGACACCTTGGGCTTCTGTCACCCATGCTGATAGTATATTGGCTTCTTCCTGGAGTCTATAGCTCATTTAACTCTGTCCAGTAATGTAAACAATATAGTCAAGAAGGTGACTCAGTCATTAAAATCATTTGCTGTTCTTGCAGAGGACTGGGCTTTGGTTCCCAGCACTCAAATGAAGGTTCACAACTGTCTGTAACTCCCATCTCAAGTGATTCAACACCGTCTTCTAGGTTCCGCGGGTGCCAGGCACATCCATGATACACATTCACACATATAAGCAATGCAAGCAAATACTCATGTATACAAAATTAAAATAAAAAAATATTAAAGGCTGTGCCCTAAGTGAGAAGGGAAGTGACATAGGGTGGTGAGACGCTGTCCTCTGGGCATGCTATGACCATTACCATCCTGTCAGACAGCTGTCACTACTGAACAAGATCTTCACAAAATAAGGTCCCCTGGAGCCTTGCTGTAGTTAGCTCCCAGCTAATCATTCACTCTTAGTGTCCTCTCTCCCAGCTGCAGGTGACTTTGGTCTGTCATTGGTACCCTCTCTAGCTTTTGTTTTACATGTCCCCCGGAAAACCCGATGCAGTAGACAGTCTGCTCATGAACTGTGGCCCTTACGGTTTGACTCTGATATGTCCCCACAGGTTTACATTGTTCCCCAGCTGGTGGCACTTGCAGTGCAGGTAAGGCCTGGCTGTCGGAAGTCGGTCACTGCAGACAGGTCTTAGAAGGTTGAAACCCGGCCCTGCTTCCCAGCTACTCTCTGCTTGCTGTCCAGGACAATGTGAGGAGCCTCCAACACCACTCCCTTCTACAACCATAAGCGGTGCCATGCTTCCCTGACCGTGATGGACTGAACTTTCCGGAAACCATGAACCCAAATAAACCTCGCCTCCCTATGGCTGATTCTGTCGGGTGTTTTGGCCACAACTGCAAGCCAGTGTCTAGGGCACTTAGAAGATCATCCAAACATCTGGATTCATTTGCTCAATGCTGAAAGCTCTGATCTACCATAGCTAAGATGGATTGTCACATTGAGTCAAGACCACTTTTCACTTTGATCCTCCTGAAAGAGACACAGCTCACTGTTTTCTTCTTTCTCTAGTCCATTTACAATACCCAAGACCCAGAAGTCTAGCTCAAGTACCCCCTTTTCTGGAAGCCTCCTTGTGGGCCCCGGCCATCATAAGAGTCTCCCTTTTCCAAAACTCCCAAACAGAAGAAGAGTAGCTCCAAAGTGTCGGTTGGATGGTGCCATTCTCCTCCAAGTCACCAAAAGTCTTCTTCTGGGCCACATCAGATGAATCGATAGATCTGAGCAGATAGCATGCTCTTTACATGCAGCTTCAAGATATACACTCCCCCAACCTGTCTTTCAACTAGATGCCTGCCAAAACTTGGGCTCCACACATTCTGGGTTCGTAGCATAGTGGTAAGTCTGTTCCATACATTAGAATATATTCAACACAGCACTTCATTAAACGTTGCTTTGTATCACTCTCTGCTATGTCTTGTTCCGAGGTCCGGATCTTTAATAAGACTGCTTTCCTAAAGGGCAGATATTCTGTTATTCCTACTCCATATGTCCTCTAGGGCCTAACAGGGAGCTTCACACTGCTGAGGTAACCCTGGGTTCTTATAACTTTAGGGATTTTCTACTAAAACATTCCATGCCTCGTAAACAACACAGGCTTTTATTTGTATTTATATTTGTGGTAGCCATGCTGATAACCATGATGGATATATTAGTTTTCTCCTTATTGTTGCATTTATTATTGACTTCTCTAGTCGTTAAACATAATTTATAAAATGCCAGTTGGGCTTTTAACCACCCCACAGCTATTTCCCAAGGTGATATTGTACTTTTTCATTACATCTTAAAATACCATACTCAGCACATTTTGCGGGCTGATAAAATAAATTTCTCAAAATGAAACACTGGCCTCTGTAGCATGTATGCCAATAAACAAGTTTTATTTCCAATCACCGCCCCAGCTTAAATTATTTTTCCATTCTACTCAAATAGCAACCTCAGTTTATTTACAAACCAGATCGTCGGCACTTCCCATGGTCTTCCTTGAGCTGACACTTTTGGGTCTGGTATTATCCTGATGGGCACAAACTCCTTAGGTCTAGATGCCGTTAGAATTCTGCATTTCTGGATCTTAGAAATGTAGCATGATGCCGAGGCATAGTTCTCATAATGCAGATTCCAAGCCATGGCTGGGAAGACCTGTCATCATCAAGAAAACCAGCACAATCAAGCTTTGTTGGTGAGGTTTGGCACGGAGCTTTCTGGTCTCAGGTCAGCTTGGATCTTCCAGGCTGTGCATGGAGGGGGCCTCATCCCGGAGCCCTAACAGAGTCTTTCCTCTTTCATTCACTTGAGGACTATACTTCACCCAGCACACATTTGTCAACAGGGTCCTGCATGTCAGGCACTGTTCTGGGTGCTGTGAGAGATTTAAAGAATTAAGGCATCTCTGTATTAGCCAGCGTAGGCTGTCATCACAAATGCCACAGCTAGGCGACACAAAGCATGTTTATTTCCTCTCCTTTCTGGAAGTACAGGATTAAGTCTCATTAGAGTTGGCTCCTTTCATGGATGTTCAGCCTTCTTGTCCTGTCTCCATATCTCTCCACACCGCTCCCCTCCCCCCTTTTTTTAAAATCTCCAAAGCAAGAGGTCTCTGGAGGCTGCTCTTCTTTTTTTTTTTTTTTTAAAGATTTATTTATTTATTATGTATTTTGTGTTCTGCCTACATGAATGCTTGCAGGCCAGAAGAGGGCACCAGATCTCACTACGGATGGTTGTGAGCTGCCATGTGGTTGCTGGGAATTGAACTCAGGACCTCTGGAAGAGCAGCCAGTGCTCTTAACCGCTGAGCCATCTCTCCAGCCCGAGGCTGCTCTTCTTATGTGGACAGTACTTTGGGGGGCCTCTTAAACTGTGGTTACTTCTCTGAAGCCCTCTCCAGCCACAGCCTCCCTAGGACCTGTGGTTAGGATTCCAACTCAGTGCTCAGCAGGCTCTTTGCCTCTAATTGCCTATAGCTGAGAAGATGACACGGATCACAGCTACCCCAACAGAAAAGAGGAGAGCTGGGCTGAGAGGGAGGGCGCTGCCGAGACTTTAAGAAGGCGACTTGAGTTCAGCTCACGCTAAAGAAAAGCCTAGAAGTCCACCCGGGAGTGCAGAAGTGAGAGGTACTGGAGGAATCCAGCGTGAAGCAGCTAAAGCCATTTTGCTTGTAACCTTGTATCAATCACTCAGTGGCTGTGATGAAACACCACAGCTGAGGCAATTTATAGACTAGAGAGTTACGTTGGCTTATTGTTCCCGAGGGTTAGCGTTCGTAATGGCAGGGAAGGCGCGGCAGCAGGTGTCGAGAGCAGGAAGTTGAGAGATGACATCTTAACTGCACCCAGGAAGCAGAGAGACCAAACAGGAAGTGAGGCAAGTTTATAAGCCCTCAAAGCCTTCCCCAAGTGATGTACTTCCTCCGGAAGGCTACGCCTTCTAAAGGCTCCATAAGCTCCCCAAACCAGGGTCTAAGTTTTTAAATACATGAGCCTATGGGGGATATAAGTTTTCGAATACATGGGCCCATGGCGGATATTTCCCATTCAAACCACCACAAACCTCTATCTCACCCTCTAGGTGACCCTGGTGTACATTCCAGGCCATATAAGACGAGTTTTAAGTCAGCCAGCTGAGTTTTGGCCTGGCTACTGACACCCAGACGACACTAAGACTGGACATGTTAACTGCTTTTGAGAAAGGTCAGGCATGCTAGGCTGCCTAAGGACCACCTCTGTCTGATTCAATATACAAACTTTGCTTCTTGGTTCAGGGGACAAGAATCCCCCTCGCCCCTGCCACCTAAGACACACTCTCCACTTCCTAGTAAGTTACACTTGCGTAACATTCTAGAGTTCCCCCCCCCCCCCCCGTTTCTTCAGCCTTTTGGTACCTCCCATACCTTAGTTAAAGTTTCTATGGCTGCGACAAGACACCGTTACCATAAACAACTTGGTAACCACTTCCAGGTAGAGTGAGTGGTCCATCACGGAGGGAAGTCAAAACGAAAACTCAGGTAGGATCCTGGAGGCAGGAAGTGGAGCAGAGGCCATGGAGGGGTGCTGCTTACTGACTTGCTCCCCATGGCTCACTCAGCCTGCTTTCTTACAGAACTCAGGACCACCTGTGCAGGAGTGGCACCACCCACAATGCCCTGGGTCTTCTCACTTCTATCACTAATAAAGAAAATGCCCAACAGGCTTGCCCACAGGCCAATTCCACGGAGACATTTTCTCAGTTGTGGTTCCCTCTTCTCAGATGACTCTAACCTGTATCAAGCTAACATTAAAAACTAGCCAGTGGACCCCCCCCCGGCGGTGGCCAGTTCTCACGTACTTGGTCTTCCCAGACAGGCATGATGGCCTCAAGTAGCGCTGAGGACAACACAGCAGTAAGAAGACCAGGGATGAGAGGTCTGTCTAGGGGCCCAGTGACTGTCAACTCAGTTAGATGCATGAACAAGCTAAAGGGGGCCTATGTATATGGCTCCCCAGGTTCTTTCCTTATTGCAGAATAAGACCTATAAGCACCAAAGCCTATATTGGTAGCAGACTCAAATATGTACAACTCCAATTAAGAAATAATAACCCAAATAAGCAAACCTTTAACCATCAGAATCATACCGGATGAAGCCTCACCTAACAGCTGCTGCCTACTGATAAGCAATAAGACCAGAGGCTGATCCCAGAGACTCCTGCACGATAACTGATATCACCTAAACATGAACGTCCCTCTCTGCCTCTCCTCTGGAAGTAGCTGCCTTGTCCTCCTTCCTTTGTGAATATTCAGCTTACCTCCCTAAGCCTGTGGACTGGCTCCTGCAGTGAGACTTCTCTTAAGCCCTGTACAAAAGAAACCCAAGTTAATCTTTGTGTGTGTGTGTGTGTGTGTGTGTGTGTGTGTGTGTGTGTGTGTGTGTGTGTGTGTTACTGCCACCTCAGGGTCACATCCTTTTTCCTGTCTCCAAGTGTCAACCCCAGAGAGACAGAAGGAAGCCTAGAAGCCAAGAAGAAACCTTGATTTGATGGCCAGAGGCATAGATGAGGAAACTGTCTTGACCCTCAATCCATACTCCACATTCGCTACTAATTTGCCACAGTCCCCTTACAAGGACTCTGGGCTCCACCTCAAGCATATGTCACACGTTCTGCTGCCTTTCTCCCCTGGCACTTTCCCTGTACCTTCTTTTGTCTTGTCATCTGAAAGGCAGGGAATCAATCCCCCAAGGCCAACCTCCAGACAAAGGAAACAAGGGAAGGGATAAATGCCCACCCCAGACGCCCCCCCCTCCCGCCCCACAACTATACTTTATATTACAAAGCTGATAGGTTTGCTCTTGTGTTTTTGTTCTTTTGCTTGTTTTGTTTGTTGTTTTGTTTTGTTTTGCTTTTACAAGGTCTCACACAGTCCAGGCTGGACTCAAGCTTGCTATGTAAGCTGAGAATGACCTTGAACTTGTCATCTTCCTGCCTCCACCTCTGCAAGTGCTGGGATGGTAGGCATGCAACAACCACCATTTCCAGTTTTTTTTTTTTGTTTTTTTTTTTTTGGTTTTTCGAGACAGGGTTTCTCTGTGTAGCTTTGCGCCTTTCCTGGAACTCACTTGGTAGTCCAGGCTGGCCTCGAACTCACAGAGATCCGCCTGGCTCTGCCTCCCGAGTGCTGGGATTAAAGGTGTGCGCCACCACCGCCCGGCACCATTTCCAGTTTTATGTGGTGCTGGAGACGAGCCCAGGTCTTCAAGTGTGTACTGGGCTAGTGAGCTACATCTCCAACCCCTGATATATTTTCCATACAGTCCCTCAGGAGGTCCCAAGTGAAATGAGACAGCCTCCTACAGAGGTACGGCTCTCGAACACATCTTTGTGCTGTGCTCTGTGGATCACTAATCAAACAACCTGGCTATACCACATCTTCACTGGGGCTCTGTTTGTGGTAGAAGCAAACCCAAGATTCCCCGTCTATAAAGGGAAGGGTGTGGACTGCACATGCTCTCGGGTCTCTTCCAGCTCCAGATACGCCCTAGTTTTTAGGCAAGAAGATTAATCTAGAGCCTGGAGAGATGACTCAGTGGCTAAGGGTACTTGCTGTCATTGCAGAGGACTTGAGTTTATTTCCAAGCACCCATGTCATGCAGCTCATAGCTACCCTTTTCTGGCCTCCATAGGTGCCTGCTTACATGAGTAAACATGAACACACACACAAACATACACACACAACAAACAAACAAACAAACAAACAAATAAATAAAAAATCTTAAAAGGAAATGATTCCAGAGCCCATCTGGAAACTGGTTCACTATGTCACCTTACCAGAGCTATATCCACAGTTATTGCAAATAAAAGTCCCTCATTACGGTGCTTGGAAGCACAGAGCTCACATCCCTCAGCCTCCTTCCAGGCATATGTCTTGGAACTTTATAGAGAAGCATTGACATTTAGAGGGTAGTTAGACTCTTATAGCCCTAGCCCAGCAGACAGTTTCACAAGCCATGTAAATGGAACCCCAACAGTTCTTTTTGTTCCCTGCACTAAATGTGATAAAAGACTTTCCAGTCATTTCAGTGGCTTCTCCATATAGGAGGCTGTTCTTTTATTAGATGGAAGTCTCTTCTGTGTTCTGAGAAGCTTTTTGCTCTTTTTATATACAATAACCAAAAGAGCAGCAGGCCAGCTTCCAGGAGAAAAATATTCATGTTCACATTTAACTCATTGACTATGAATATACTTGTGTACCCAGTGGATTTGTACCAAAATACTCTGCTAACAAATGTAAAGGCTTCAAAAGAGACCAAAAGCAATAGAAATAGCATGGGAACAGTGTTGTCCGGACAGCTTAAAAAACAAACTTTTTTCTTAAATGGCATAGTGGTGCATAGGCACTCGAGAGGTAGAGACACGGGAATTCCCATGATGATGAAACAGCCTCAGCTACATAGACAGTACCCAGCCAATAAGGTCTACATGACAAGACCCTGTCTAGAAAAAAAACAACAACATAAAACAATACATTCACCAAATGCATTGATGAAGACTTCAGGACTGTAGCAAAGCAGGAAGAGATATGGGTAGGTTTTAGAGGCAATCTTACAGCATTCCTGGTTTTAGGATTGGTGGAGGCTAGACATCTGCTGAGATGAATGATATATTCCAAGGTTTACCTAATAGTCACGATAATGTTGAGGTATAGAGATGGAAAAATGGGCATTAAAAGGACTAGAATGGGGCTTGGGAGATGGCTCAACTGGTCAAGTGCTAGCTTCGCCAACATGAAGGTCTTATTTTGATCTCTGTCATCTGTGTAAGGAACCAGATGCAGTGGTACATCCCTATAATCCTATTGCTGAAGGGACAGAAGCAATATGGTCTGTGGGGCTAGCTGGCTAACCAGTGTAGCCAAATCAGTGAGCTCCCGGTTCAGTGAGAGACTCTGCCTCAAAATATAAGGTGGTAAGTGATTGAGGAAGACACCAGGCATCAAACCCTGGCTTCAGCACACTCAAGCACACACACACACACACACACACACACACACACACACACACACACACTCACTGACATGGACTAAGATAGTATGGGATAATTGTCTCCTGACTTACAATATTTCCATGTCTTCATAGTCATAATGTGTTTTAGTCAACAAACGTCAAACATCTACAAGACCTTTAATGTAGTTGTGGCTCTTTTAGAGAACTTCAATTCATAAAGAGAGAGGTTATTTCTTTGGCTTCTGCTTCTTCACTTACAAAAAAAGTTCAATAAAATATTGTGATGCATTTTTAAGCTCCTAAAAGCTACAGTTTATCAATTTTTACTGGTACTCCCTGTGGTGAAGTGATGATAAGGCAGAATGACTAAAAACTGGCACTCTTCAATCTTAGCACCCGCCTATGTTAGGGTTACTATTGCTGTGATGAAACACCATAATCAAAAATAACTTGGGGAGGAAAGGGTTTATTTCACTCACAGTTCCATATAACAATTCATCATCAAAGGAAGTCAGGACAGGAGCTCAAACAGGGTAAGAACCTGGAGGTAGGAGCTGATGCAGAGGCCATGGAGGGGTGCTGCTTGCTGGTTTCCTTTCCATGGCTTGCTCAGCCTGCTTTCTTATAGAACCCAGGGATGGCACCACCCACCATGGGCTGGGCCTTCCCACATGAATCAATAATTAAGAAAATGCCCTATAGGCTTGCCTACAGTCTGATCTTAAGGAGACATTTTCTCAACTGAGGTTCCTTCCTCTCTAATGACTCTAACTTTTGTAAAGTTGACACAAAACTAGTCATCCCAGTAACACAGGAAAACCTAATAGTCTTGATATTGTCACTTTGTTGACTTAAAGAACACCAACTGTAGATTGCTATAGATATATCTATTTGCTATAGATAAAAGTGATAATAGTTGTGTAGTTTCCTTTGGAGAGACCTGGAGGCCTCCTTTTCTCATTACCCTTCAGAGCTTGTCTTTGGCTGCAGTAGCTTGCACATCAAGAGTTCTACACTTTATACCCGACACTCATGTTCTCAAATACCTGAAGTCCTTTGGCAAGATGATAACTGCCTGTTTCTCATCACTATGACAAAAATGTCTGAGAGAAACAACCCAAGGAAAGAATTTGTTTTGGCTCACAGTTTCAAAGGTTTCAGTGTACAATCCTTGCTCTTTTGGTTATTGGCAGTAGCCCATTCCCCTTGGACCATTTCTGAAGTGGCATAGATGATTGAATACGTGAAAACACTTTCCAGAGCTCTCTTGTCAAAGTCCTTCAGGTGATAATGGGAAGGGTAAGACCAATTCCTGAGAGTTCCTCAAGTCATATTTCCTATGGCACTGATGCAAACTAGTTATCTTCTTTTTAATGACCCATGTCTCTTCAGCAACTATGCTTTCCTTGGCCCCAACTTTACATGTGTGTCTTTTCTGGGTAAATGGCAACTTTTTCAAACCTTCCTGCTCTTCCTTTTGTTCTCAATTCTCACCATAAACTTAGCTAAAAGCAGCCATCATTAGCCATGCCACAGTCTAAATATTAGGCTGCCTTTAAATTTTCTCCATTGGATTAATTAGTTCTTTATCTTTAAAAATCAGCCTTCCACAAAGTCTCAGGAAATACACAAAATGTAGAAAGAAGTTTTACGTGCCATCATGAAGATGAAAAGCCTTTAGCCCAATTCCTGATAGAATCCTCCTTCCTTTGGAAACCTCACAAGCCTGGCCTTCACTGTCCACATTTATCCCAGCATTCAAATTTTCAGAGCTTCCACCAGAATTACCTATTTATCTCCACTTACAACATCCAAGGGCTACAGAGCCAGACTTTATCTCCCTTCCTCTCTCCCAGAAGGCAAGTTTGCAGAGTGCAAAATTACTGTTGCTGTTACACACAATTACAGTGAGACAGAAGTTAGCTCTCTATAGGCAGTAAGGATGGGGTAGATTACAAAGTAATCACCTAGCCTGAGATGGAGAAAAGGAGTTGACTTCATCGGTAGAACACAAGAAAAATGAGTAGGTAGGGAGGATGGATGAAGGTGGTCACTCCCCTGATTGGATGAGTAATGCAGTTACTGCTTCAATTGGGTAGTGTTAGCATGGTAAGGGTGTGAGTCTACTTACTGGAGTGGCCCTAAATGTGCTCAAAAATGACCAATCTTGGTAGGCCAAGCCATCTGTTCTGTATGTTCCAGGGAAAAAGCTACCATAGCCATACTTTTGTACGTGAATAAATAAGTAAATTTATTAAGCATACAGCTAGCCAAAGTAAAACAATAAATAACAAGAGATGCATAAATAGACATCATCAAATCAAGCATTCAAAGCATCCAGCAGAAATTGACTGGGGAAGTGCCCTTGAGGTAGTCAGCTGAAGTTCCTGATCATGAGAGTCCTGGGCTAGACCAGGGAGACAGCTCAACAAGCAAAAGGGCCTGCTGCCATGCCAGGCCACTTGAGTTCAGTCCCCAAGACCTACATGGCAGAAAGAGAGAACTGACTTCAAGTTGTCTTCTGACCTTCATAGGCATACCACAGGACACTTGCACCCCCACACATACACAATATACATATATATGTGTGCGTGTATGATTATATATATTGTGTGAGTGTATGAATAGGTGTGTGTGTGTGTGTGTGTGTGTGTGTGTGTGTGTGTGTGTGTGTGTGTGTGTGTGTGTCCTGGTCAGAACAGAGTGTCCCCTCAGGTGATATTTCCAACAAATAGAGATAACATCATCAAATCAGGTGCTCACAAGCATCTTTCATCTTTCCTCCAGGCAGACCTGACATTTTGTGGCCTGTACATTGAGTCAGAATGTGGGACCTCACATTCCAGCTCTTGTCCTCTCCTTCCTCCTTCCCACTCCCTCCTGACTCCTCTTACCCCTACCTTGAACAAATATGACAGGAATCATCACTGTTCTTCTCATCAAAACCACCATTGACTAATTTGTCCTTGGGTGAGTTTTGAGATTTTTTTTCTCTCTCTCTTTCAGGAACTCTTCCTTTCTGATCTTTTATCCTCAAACTCCAGCACCTGGCAGAGTCTCCCCAGACCACACTGTCAGTCCCCTCATAAAAATCGGTGGGAAAACCCCTGATTCCGTCAGTGGAAACAAACCCATCCTGCTCAGTGAGCCCCCTCTTAACCAGATTCGCTCAGCCATGGGGGTGCACTTTTCTTATGGCCTGCTTCCTGCCTGGAACATTTCCTTTTTTACCCCCTCCTTGTGGCTATAGGCACACAATCCTCTAAACCAGTGTTTCTCAACCTGTGGGTCACATATCAGATATCCTGCATATCTGACATTTATATTATGATTCACAACAGTTATTTCATTACAGTTATGAAGTAGCAATGAAAATAACTTTATGGTTGGGGGTCACCACAACATGAGGAACTGTGTATATTAAAGGGTCACAGCATTAGGAAGGTTGAGAACCACTGCTCTAAACCACATAGAGACTTTCCTTTGGCATTTCTCCTAAAAAAAAAAAAAAATCTATTGACCTTGGGACTAAAAGGCTCTCAAGCTAAAATATTCCATGTTCTGTAACATGGTTTGGCTTCACTGCTCTCTCAACCAGCCGTAGCAGGCCTAAGGTAGTATGGTTTCAGGAATATCTTTGCAATAAGCATTCCAACACTGAGAGCAGAAGAGAGGAGATGTCACCTGTGGACCAAAGCCAGGACAGCTCCTGAGAAGCCTTCAGTTTCCAGTTCAGTCGGCACTCTCATTTTGTACTCTAAAATGACAAGATGGGGCACACAAGCAAGCAAACAGTTAGCTTGGGGGCTTTTGGCTTTCCATGTCATGTGGTGCAGGTGACAAATGTAAGCTTTAATAGTCAGGTTGTTAAAGGCAACAACTACCTATTGTATCAGCTGCATCTCCAGGTCACTCTGTTCCAGGTAGCAAATGAAGTAATGCATGAGAACAGGCGGTTCAAGCAGGGCTTTAAGCAAATCACTAAATATGTCAACAAGTCACTATCTAATAACTTGTCTTTTCTACTTATTCTACTTCTGTACACTTGACTTCCCAATTCAAATGGACCTTGCAAACATTCTCCAACATGGTGGAGAAAGAGCCAAGTCTCGCTACAAGTCAAACCTCTGTCTATGTTCATTCTCGACCTTCTCTCTGCTCTTCCTGATCTGCCATCAGGTTCTCTTCACTGAATATCCTCCCAGACAGTCTCCAGAATCTGGCTCCCACTCCTAAATCTACCCTTCTCCTGATTTGCCTTCTTCTGTGGACTTGGATTTCACAGATGGGATCCCTCTCCTGCCGCTGTCTTCCCCGATAAGGAACTTCTTTCCCTCATTGCCTCCCTATGCAGCCAGACCTAATTTGAGGATACAGTCCTCCCGATGCATGGCGTCAGTTTTTCCATCCCTCTAGTGAACCTTTACTCGCACTGCTATATTCTTACCTTCCTTCAGCTGCCCTCTTACCCAATTACCCCTTTCTTCCTCTGCAGTGTTGCCAACACTGAAGGCTTCCTGTACCTCTGTGTTCCCTTTTATCTCACCTATTTGGGCTCCTTTCTCTGACTCCAACATTTGCCACAAAGAATTTCAATCTCTAACACAATCCTTTGACCTAAAGTAGCATGACATTTGTTACCATCCCCGACTCGCCTCATCAAGACAGGGAACCCATATGAATGGGAACTCAGGTGCATGCTGACATTCTTCATAACCTGGATAGGGATAATAATCCAATCAGTGCTGTAGCAATCTCACACATTCGTCCTCATTAGGATTAGACTCCTATCACCTAGTCCAAGACTTGTGCCTGATCAACCAGGCTGTAATTCCCACGTGTCACACATACCTCCTTCTACCTATTTCCCACTACTAGGATCTTAAGGGTGCTTTCTTTACTAGTCTTCTTGACCCATATTACCAGAACCTCTTTGCATTACTTGGGCAGACCATGAACATCCAAATATGCACTCAGGTAAAATGGATTCTACAACAGCCCTTACCTCCTTAACCTCATTCACAGCATTCTCCTCCAGCATGCGGATACCCTCCTTCTTTAAGTCCCTCTTACCAACTGTCTCCACAACACACCTCCATACCTGTTAGCTTTCTGACTGGATGAGACAAACTATCCTTCTCTAAAGCCCAGATAGACTCCTCCCACATAACTTATCTTGCCCTCATCCCAGCTCCTCTTTCTTGGAATACCTAAAAGCTGCAAAGCTGAGCTAGAACATACCTTCTCCTCAAACTAAATGGGGTCTTCTCTCTATCCTAGATCTCATGGGTTATTTTTATCTGGATCCACGACTTAGGGGTCTTAGCTAAATCACTTTGCCAAGCTATTCAGAGTCCCTTTATGGACGCTTTAGACCCCACCTGTATCAGGCTTCTTCTTTTGGGTCACCACCTAGCTCCCAAGTCATGACATGGAGACTTTTTATTAGTTTTGAATGCTCCATCTTAGCTTAGTTCTTATTTTTTTTTTTTTTTTTTTTTTTGGTTTTTCGAGACAGGGTTTCTCTGTGTAGCTTTGCGCCTCTCCTGGAACTCACTTGGTAGCCCAGGCTGGCCTCGAACTCACAGAGATCCGCCTGGCTCTGCCTCCCGAGTGCTGGGATTAAAGGTGTGCGCCACCACCGCCCGGCTAGTTCTTATTTTAATCTGTTTCTCTTTATATATGTTTTCTCTGTCCTTCCTTCCTTCCTTCCTTCCTTCCTTCCTTCCTTCCTTCCTTCCTTCCTTCCTTCCTTCCTTCCTTCCTTCCTTTCTTTCTTTCTTTCTTTCTTTCTTTCTTTCTTTCTTTCTTCCTTTCATCTTACTTTCCTGTTGTCTCCACCAGCTGGCTGGCTGGCTGATAGCAACCTGGTTTTGGTCCTGGCGTGTCTCTCTCATTCTCTTTGTTCTTCTTCTCTCTTGAGCCTAGACTTCTCCGCCTCAGTCAAGGAGGCTGTGAAAGGAGGAAGTATTAGTGTGTCAATAGAGTTCATCTGAGTATGCTTTGTTACAAGCTGCAGGATTATAGTAAGAATTCAGCGGAATATGGTAAAGCTGAACATGAAAGAATCAAGGAATTCTTCCAGAGGATTAAGCCAAATCTCAGGGAGTATTTGGTGTTATTCAGCTTTTAATATATCAGCTGTCTTCTGCGATGAATTTCATGTGTGCTCATAACTTCCCCAAGAACTTTTAACAGTGTATTTTACCTGAAATACTTCTCAAGCATCCTAGGCCAAGATGGCAAACAGTCTCTGAATTAAGGTAAACTGTAGATGTAACCAACCGTCTTATTAAATAAGAAACACAGAACCAATGCAAAGAAGAAAGCCAAGAGATCAGAGGTAAGAGCCTTACCCCTCCTGCTGCAGCTAGCCTCTTCAGCCAAGAGAGACCTACTTCCTGTGTTTTTGTCTTTATATAGTCTTCCTGTTCTGCCTTCTCATTGGTTGTAAACCCAACCACATGACTGCCTCGTCACTGCCTGCCTGTACAGACCTCCAGGTCTTCTATGGTTGGTATTGAGATTAAAGGCGTGTGTCTCCAATGCTGGCTGTATCCTTGAACACACAGAGATCTACCTAGCTCTGCCTACTAAGTGTTTGGATTAAAGGCATGCACCACCACCGCCCAGCTTTCACTATGGCTCTGACCCCCGGGCAACTTTATTTATTAAAATAAAAATAAAATCACATTTCAGTACAAATGAAATATCACCATAGTAAACACCCTCCGGAGACACTGCCTAGGAGACAGGCAATGCTAGGTGCATAGCTTTGTTTCTCATGCAAATGAGACTCAGACTCTCCCTTTCTCTCACAGGCCAAGTGGCATTCCAGAGCATTTTACTCAGATGAACTCTATTAACACATTAATATTTCCTCCTCCCACAGTCTCCTTGACTTCATAAGCCAATCTCTTCTCTCCCTCTAAAGAGCTCAGTGTGCTGCGATTCTATTTCCCAAAAATAGTCCTCACTGTTCATAGTTTTCTCTGAGCCCCTGGGAAGTATAATAATAAGGCTAGTCCTTTTAATATTGTACAAGATTATAGAGAGCCAGTAGGGGATTAGGCCATCCTAAACATGATTGGCCAAATGAGCAGCCCTAACTAATGTTTCCAATGAGCAGCCCTAACTAATGTTTCCAATTGGCTGGAGCTGTAAGTGCTAAATATGCAATATCTCCCTCACCTGCCTTATTAGAAACATCATTGCTCTCCCAGAGTCAGAGAGAGACCTCCTTGTTGTAGGAACATTAAGTCTAGTCCCCTTCTATTCTGGAATACTACCTCTGCCAAGGAAGAGAGGGACTCTTCTAGGTGGGTGATAGATTTTTCTAGAGTGACTATGTTAGCACCTATAGCCAAACTTTTTTTTTTTTTTTTGGTTTTTTGAGACAGGGTTTCTCTGTGTAGTTTTGGTGCCTGTCCTGGCTCTCGCTCTGTAAACTAGGCTGGCCTCAAACTCACAGAGATCTGCCTGCATCTGCCTCCCCAGTGCTGGGATTAAAGGCATGCACCACCACCACCCGGCAGCCTTTAGCCAAACTTAAGGCTCTATAGTTATGGTCCTGGAGAATGAGAGCTGACATTCCAGTACCTATAACCACAGCCAGGCCCAGAACTAGGAGGGAGGATAATAAGATAGCCGTGAAACAAACAAACAAACAAACAAATCTCCTATTTGACCTATTCTGGTGGCCCTAGCTAGTAGAAAACCTCCTCCTCAGAATAATAGGTTATTTTGGGGACTAATTGCACCAAAACACAGAAATTCTGAGTGTTATTCAGAATTGGGCATGCACACAGGGGGTTAAGCTGGTGGTGAAAGCCCATCAGGCATCATCCAGGGAATTAAGTACCATGACCCTGTTAGACTCTGAGTCTCATTGCAAAGATCGGCATAATTTGGTGGGGGCCAGCCTATTCAGAGGCCAGTCCCTGTCACAGACTGTAAGGTGACCTTCCCTTTGCCCAATTGTTGCCATCTGCATGACTGTTTATCAGAGGAGTCAGTACAGTCTCCCATTACTACAATCCCTTTCTAATGGGGGGATTTGTATCCAGGCAAAGCCAGCAGGTTTTAGTGAGACTTGGCTTTGAGGCATTTAAAACCAAATAGGTAGTTTTTAAAAGATATAAAGGTCCTGGATTGGGGAGTAGGTCAGTGGGTCTATGGGGAGCAGTTTTATGTGTCAATGATAATGTTTTAGTTTCCATGGTCTTCATGGATGGGTCTGGTTGGACTTACTACCTTATTGGGGCCCTGGAGCTGCCATGGTTTTAGGGGCTGGATGTCTAATTGTAGGGTGAATAATGTTCCCACATCTGCAGGTGCCGTTCTGGCCTTGTCGTAAAACTTTAAACCTCAGGTTTTTCCTGATATCCAACTTGAGGCCTTTTTGCCAGCAACAGTGAATCTAATCAATACTGTATTGCATGCCCCCTTCCCACCATGCCCAGGGTGACAGGCCAGTTCATATGCCCTTTTTACTCTGATAAGATCTCTGGTCTTTGGGGCCTCCCACCCAGTGCGATCTGTGGAGACACAACTCCATGAGGTACAGAAATAGTCACTTGCCCACAGGTCCTTTCCTGGGCCTTATTCTATCATGTCCAGGGCAAACATAAAAATGGAGATGATATTTTTGAATAAATGAGTCAGTATAAATGCACCCCTGCAACAACTGGTTCACCATTTTGGCCAAAAGTGCCCCCAAGTCAAAGTACAGAATAGGAAACCAGGTTCCCAAGAGGGTAGAATGGGAAGTCTGGTTTAGGACCTTCCCCATGTCTGCCTTGATGACCTTCCAAGTGAGGTTAAAAGGCTGATGGGGGTTTTGGCACCCTGTGGGGGCCTGTTAGAAAACCCCAGCAGACATGAGCCAAGGAAACTAAAGAAGCATAGGAGCAAGCCCATCACTTAGCTGGTTCAATGACTTTCTGGGTTCTTAATTTGAGAGTGTCCTGTGAGTGTGTAATGGTCCTTTACAGCTCAAGGTTGGCCTCCTCCAGGGTGTAGTCCTCAGGGTCAGCATGTGGATCTGTGGGCTTCCCATGGCAGTGGTATATCCATCCAGGCAGGGATCCTGTCTACTTTGAAAGCCATGGGCATTGTCAAGATGATGGTGTAGGGTCCCTTACAACCAGTCTCCAAGGTCTCCTTTTGGTGTCTTTTGATGATCACCAAGTTCCTTGGCTGGAACCAATGAGGAGCAGGCAGAGTTATCTTCTTGTAGACAGCATGTATTTGGGGCCAAAGCTGGTTCTGCACCTGGAACAAGACTTGTAGGGAGGAAAGAGATCTTTGGTCATCAAATTCAACTAACAATGCTGCCTTAAGGTTGGGTAATGAGGGTCAGGGTCTGGCATGCATTATCTCAAATGGGGTTAAGTTCAGGATGTAAAGAGAATTCTGGACCTGAAAAAGAGTGAAGGGAAGGAGAGATACCCAATCACTGCCAATATCAAGGGTTAATTTAGTTAAGGTCTCCTTTAGGGTCTGATTTATTCTTTATATCTGGCCTTAACTCTGGGGATGATAGACACAATGAAGCTTCCAATTCATCCCCATAACCTTAACTAACTTTTGGGTTACCTGAGAGATGAAGGCAGGTCCATTGTGTGAGCCTAATAAGACAGGAAGTCCATACCTGGGCATGATATCTTCTAGAATTTTCTTGGCCATGAAAGTGGCTGTCTCATTCTTGAAAACATATCTATAAAGAACAATAGGTACCTGTAGTCATAGAGCCCAGGCTTTACCTCAGTGAAGTCAATTTCTCAGTTAACTCCAGGCCACATTTCCCTTTCTCTGCTCCTCATTGATGCTCCTGTGCTTTATTTGGTGTTCACCAAGCAACATGTTGGACAGCAGGCTATGGCTTCCTCTGTTTTGCATCACAGGTCAAACACCTTGAAGTGTGCTCTTCTTAGGTCTTGTATTTTCCTTCCTCTCAATGGGAATGTTGATGCATCTGCTAGACTAATTGGCTGTCAAAGTCTGAAGGGAGGATAATCAGCCCATTAGGAGTCCTATACCATCCATCCTTTATGTAGGCATCGGTGCAAGTTCAAAACCTCTGAAGTTCCTTCTTGGTATAGGTAGGTTTTTGGGCAAGGTTAAGGCTGTTAGTTTAGGCAGGTTGACTATCAGGGCAGCTGTCACTAGAAGGGCTGCTTCTCAAGTCTGACAAATGCCAGACTAACTGTGGAACAGTTCTCTGGTGTCTGGGTCCAAGGATGTATAGGTCCAATAAACCTCCATGAGTCTCTCCAGAAGGGCCCCTGGTGACACTGATGTATCTGACTTTGGATAATTTTGTGGGCCACCTTGCAGCTGCCCAAAAACCCCCTATTAGAGTCTGGTGATAGACATTCAACCTTTCCCTACCTTCCCGGGTACTGAAGTCTCATTCAGGTTGGGTCAGGGGAAACCCTGCATTGATGAGTTCCAGGTTTGTGGTGGGTCTCCCATCAGTGCTGGGACCAATTTCTGGGCCTCGGCCAGGATTTGTTCCTTTTCCTCCATGGCAAAGAGGACCTGGAATAACTGGTAACACTCATCCCAGGTTGGATGATGTGTAAAGATGACAGAATCCAACAAGTCAATTAGTATGGCAGGCTTCTCAGAGAACTTAGGGTTCTGCTACTTCCAATTGTAGAGGCTGCTAGTGGCGAAGGGCCAGTGGGACAGATGCTACCTGCCATCTGCATTGATGATGAATCAGCTTCCAATGGGGGCTCCTCCCTCTGTGAATGGGCATGCATTTGAGGAGAACTCCTGACCCCTCCTAGGGCTTCCCTGGCCTCCACCTCATGCCCCTCAGGTTGATAGGGGGTGGTGTTGAGAGAATTTCCTCCTCCAGGTCTCCCCCTGAAGGGGGGTTAAGACAGGGTAAAGAGGAGCTGAGGGTTGGCATTCCCCATCTGGTTTCAGTATCTTTTCTGTTGCTACTGCAACAATCACCCAGAGTGGTGGCAGAAAAGGTTCTAGCCACTTAGGGGGCTTCTCTACCAACACTTGCTAGGTAGTGATATAAGGAACCTGATCCAGGCACCCTGATGACCCACAGACTATGTCCTTTACCCAGTAGATAGTGGGGAGATTGAACATCCCTTTCTCAAGCCATCCTACACTGAGAGTTGGCCACTCATTCTTGAAAAAGGTAGAGATTTTTCCTTTCTGGGTAACAAATCTCAGGTTAGTGGCCTGAGTCTGGAAGTTCTCATAATGGCTCAGCAAAAGGCTCAAAGGAGTCTATGTTGTCTGCCCCATCTCTTCTAGAAGAATAAAAGTGGTTACAAGACAAAAACACAGAAAGACAACACAAAACACCAGACAATGTAACACTATGGCTGCACACACACACACACACACACACACACACACACACACACACACACACGAACCAAAGTTGGGTTGGTCTTGCTGTAAGCAAGCTCCATCTGGCTATAAACCTCTCTCACTATAAGTGAGCCTTGTCAGGCAGGAGCGACCTGCTCTGTCCCACCTCAATTTCCAATGGAACCCAGTTCTCCTCTAGTGGGTCTGAGACATCTCTCAACCAACCTGGTGTGGGTGCCACTAGTGCCTGGATCACCTGGGCCTCCAGGATCAGCACAAGCCTTACAAAAATCACATATAACAGAGATGAACAAAGACAGAGAGCTCTCACTTACCAGCAGGGCTCCTTAAACATTCAATATGTCAGGAGTCTCAGGGGGTGGGGGGGAGGCTATCCCAAACAAGCCCCCAAGTGTTAGAGTCCACAGATCACCCAACAAAAGGCCACCAGTCATGTATACAAAGGCAAGAGCATTTATTTCTTGAGAGGAATTCTTGCATGCAGGGGTCACCACACAACAAAATGGTAATGACCCCCAGAGAAGTTACAGGCTAGTTTTTGCAGACAACCAGGAGGGGATTAGGTCATCCTAAACATGATTGGCCGAGCATAAGCAGCCATACTAATATGTTTCTGGTTGGCTGGGGCTGTAAGTGCTGAATCATGCCTGATACACAATATCTCCCTCACCTGCCTTATCAGAAACTGAAACTGAAACAGAAACTGAGACCTAAAGAGAAACTGAAACTTAACTGAAACTCAGGCCTAGTAGAGGCTGGGACTTGGAGAAATCCACCATGGTGCTACTATGGCCTCTTACTTATTGCTTCCCTCTTTCAACTGTCCATTACATACTCCCTTTACTGAAGCCCCTAACTGGTATTTGAATTGATGGCAGCTCTTTTAAAGTACACTACACAGCAGCAGGCTATGCCATTGTCAGGGATAATACCACTCTAGAAGCACAATATCTCCACCACACAAAATCTGGGGCCCAGGCATGCCCACCAATAACACACAGAAAATACACAACAAAGTAATAAGTAAGGCAGGCTTTACTTTTGCAAAGGGATGCATTGCTTTATGCAGGTAGCAAGCACACTGAGAGAGCAGGAAGTTCAATAGATCTTTATCCTAATGCAAGAGTATGGTGTCTTTTCTGCATTGGCTGGGATCTCACCCTGCAGTCTTTGGTGGTTATCTAACTTTAAAACAAATGGAACAAATGATAGGGAGAAAGGGTAAGTTGATCCTGGCCATCAAATCTGGGGAATGCGAAGGTTCTTTACATAAACAAAAAGTTTTACAAGAGGGGACAGTTTACAAAATATGCTTACAAAGGTTGCATTCCTGTGATCACTCTTTTGATAAAAAAAATAATTTAAAAAACTCCTCCTGGTTATTTCCCACCACCTTAAAAAAGATAGAAATCACAAACCTTACCTGTACTATCAAACTAGCATGATACTGGAAAGCCAACACCTACACTGATTCCAAATACACATACCACATTCTACACTCTCATATTCCAATTTGTCAGGAGAGAGGCCTCCTCACTTCAAGGGACAACCCAATTAGTAATCCCAAATTAGTTCACAAGTTCTTCGAGGCCACCTGCTTTCCCTTCAAGGCAGCAGTCACCCACTCCTAAGGTTATCACTGTACTTTAGATAAACAAAAGCAACACTAGTGTGGATATCCTTGCTAAACAAGTAGCCTCTGCATTCAGGGTACTGTGTCTCAAGGGTCTGTGCCTCAAGGGTACTGTGTCTCAGGGTTTTTGTCTCAAGGGTATTGTGTCTCAAAGGTCTGTTTCTCAAGGGTACTATGTCTTAAAGGTTCTGTGTATTATGGGTACTGTGTCTTTTTCCCATTGTTTGGGATCTGAACTCACAGTCTTTGGTGATTAGCTAACTTTAAAAAATGAATGGTACAAAGAAGCTGACCTCTTGCCCCCATATTCTCTTTTTTAAAACTTCCTTTTTATTTATTCTTTGTATCTTTTACATCATGCATCTTTATCCCATTCATTTCCCTGTCTTTTCATATCTGCCCATTGCCCTTGCAATCCCCCCAATAAATTAAAATTTAAGATACAAAAAAAGAAGAGAAAACAAACAGAAAAAATCAATCTCATCATGGAAGCTGTAGTATGACACAGTGAGTCATGTAGTAAACACTTTTATTCATATATCTTTACTTGCAAGTGTTTATTGCAAGCAATCATTGGTCTGGTTTGAGGCCTCTGGTTTTTGCTATACTATTGATGTTGAGTCCCCACTGAAACTCCTCTTGTTTATCCTGTTGTTGCCCTGTGTCATGGAGGTTCTACAGCTTTGGATCTGCAGAAACAGTCCCTTCATGTGCTCCAGCAGATTATAGATGGGGTGAATGTTGAGGTGGGCTAACTGGTTCTGGGCCTGGGCAGTTTCAGGGTTGGTCAGTCCTCCAGCTTTCCTTTGTCCTCACCACCAGGGTGAGCTCTCCTGCATTGTCCTGGCTAGTTCACCCCTGGCAGGGATGAGAAAGGGGCTGGGCCAGTTCTCTTTTTTTTCATGTCATTGGAGTGGGTTCTCCCACACCTACACCTTCAGGGCCAGCTCTACTATGTTGCCCAGGTGTGGTGTAGGGACCACTCTCCAGACTACTGTAGCTGTTGAGGAGCAGAGACAGCTCTCCTGCTCTTTTAACCTCAGGGCCAGCTCTCCCACCTGCCTCAGGTATTGATAGGTGGAGGAAGGGGCAGGGGGGGAGGGCATCTGTCCCCCACCCATGCTGCCACATGACAGATGAGTAATGGGGACAGCTCTCTCATACTCACAACTTCAGTGCTGTCTCACTCACACCTCCATCAACAGGATTGGTTCTATTGTGCAGATCCTGCTCTCCCAAGTATTGCAGCTGGTCGAGGACAGGGGTAGCTCTCCCACTCTTATGACCTCAGGGCCAGCCACCCCCATGTTCTTTACACCACATTTATTTAAAGACTGTAAAGTCAGATCCCAGTCAATGGGGAAAAGACATAGACCCTTGTGTTAGGATAAAAACCTACGATGCTTTCTGCTGTTTTGGTGTGCTTGCTACCTGCATAAAGCAATGTACACCTTTGAAGAAGCAAAACCTAGTTCTCCAATTTTCCAGACACCATCTACCCAGAGCCTGTATCCTCTCTTGTTAACACTCTCTTTCCAGCTCCCAACCCATTTCAGTCTCTCTATTAATAGGTCTTCTGTACCCCAAGAGTAGGTTTCTCTGCCAATGCAGTAAGCCAGATCAAACTGAATTAAAAATAAAAGACCAGGTATATCTGAGGAAAGCAACCCCCAGGAAAGACTTCTAGCCCCCAGAGATCAGGGTAGGGGAAGGGGGCAGGAGAGAAATCACATGGCCATTCTAAAGGAGGGAGTTTAAGTACCCTGTAGGTGCACGGTGGTGACATATCCTCCACAAGCTGAGTTTGTGCTCAATTATAAGCTTTTGGTGGAATCATGGGGAGCTGGCACCTCAGATGAGAAGCCACTGCTTGGCAGTTTATCTGAGAGTGTGGAGTTTGGAGAGGGAGGAGTGGCTGGATCAAGCAGGGATAAGCTGGAGATTCCAGCTGAACATCTGTATTCCCAAAGAACCTCCACAATTGAAAAAAAAAAAGGTAGCCATCCTCAAAGACTCCTGATATGTTCTCCGTAATTGTCTTATTTTTTTCTGCCCAAGAGCAAGTCCTCATCTGCAGCCTACATGACTGTTTTCATGTGAGACACCAAACTCTGCCCACTTTACTCAAAACAAACTCCTACCACCACATGCACACCTTGTCATAGAACTCTCTACATCATTACCTGTCTACCCTAAGGGGCTCTGAAACCACCTCATTTTCCCAATCACCAAACCCAAGGGCATCTCCAGAGACAATACTGGTATATAGACTTTATTCATACATACTGTTCTCTTGGTAACTCAACTGTATCCTCACTGTGGTAGACACTTGTCAGATGGTTAGAAGCCTTTCTTGCTATGTCTAAGGCCACAAGAAATAGCTCACTCCCTTTTATCTCAAATCAGTCCTTGATTCAGCCTACCCTTTTTGCCACAATCTGACAAGAGACCTGCTTTCATTTTAGAGGTACCTTCTAAGGAGCTGTAACCTTCACAGATTTGGACTTGCACTTCCCTGTCTCCTGACTGGGGATACAAGGAAGAAAGAAGCAATAGACATACAAATGGAAGAGCTGGGATTGGATGGGAAGCAGGCCAGGCTGGAGGTATGGTGATGACACCCAGTGTCCTCAACATACTTATTATGTACTCTTAAATATGGGACATAGGTGTGGCTGTTTATCTTCAGGATGGGGATCAACAGTGAGATCAGTAAGCTTACAGGAAGGGGAGTGAGAAGGAACTGGAAAATTGTGAGCAACCTATTGTCTTATACTGATCTTAGCTGAAGGTCATGTTCTCATAAACATGTTTTTGTCTTCGGGGGGAAGGGCCATGCCTCTTCTTTGTAATGGAGACTGAAGCATTACTCTAATTATTCTTTATCAATAAAAATTCAGGAATCATATATTGGGGTAAGAGCCTGAAAGATGAGAGAAGCTGAGAAGTCACTAGTCCTTCCTACCTGTTCTGTTCCTTCCTCTGAACAGAGAGCCAAATCCCTTTCCATCTTACTGCTTCCTCTCCTATCTGTCCTCAGTCTTCTAAAGCCTCTGTGATTAATTTTGCTCAGCTAGTGGCTAACTCCACCCTCTGACTCTAAGCAAGCTTTATTTGCCAGAACACAATAAAAAGATCACATAGCATTTCCCCCATTTTGTCTGAAATAAAGAAAAAGAGGAAAGATTTGTAACTAACACAGTAAAACAATATAAAGTTTGTACAATAACTATATACAAGTATATACAGGCAAGAATTACATTAAAAATGTCCATTCTAATTGCATCTGACAAATTTGGAGAAAATACTCCATTTTCTATCCTATTTTCGTGAGTTCAAAGTAATGTACCAAATTCATTCTAACTTGTATTACCAACCCAAAACTATCTTTTTATGACTCTAAAGTATATTCTTGTATACTTTACACCTCTTTTGTGAGTTTCTTTTCTGAATCTGGTAACAAGGAAAACTATAACAATAACTGTCTAGTCTTCACTCCATCAGAGACCTGAGAAGGATAAAATATTATCTGAGTAAAAAAGAAGTACAGAGCAAACAACTTCCAAAACTAAGAAATGACAGAAACAGCTGGTTGCCTGGACAGTCACTCAAGGTTCCTCTGTAATGTTGGAACATCCATCTTTGGCCTGCAGGCCTAGAATACCTGACCAACTTTTCTGTGAAGCAGGATTTTTGAAGGACTGTCCCACCTTGTCTTGGCAAAGTTTGGCAGTCACTTTCTTTTGTGTCTTGCTTATCCAATTTGGACAGCACACTGTCAGCAGTTGAGGCAAGGTCAGTTTCTTGCCCAGTGGCTAACTTTTGCCATGATGAAAGTAAATTCCATATGGAGTTTCTTTGATGTCCATCATCTATTCTGAAGTAGATTGATGCTTCCAGGAGCAGACATGTCTCATTGTCATTAAAGAAAAAAAAACCTTATTTTATTAAAACATCTTAAATGCCATATTCTGTAGATTTCTGAAGTATTTGAATATCACCTGTCCATCTAAAATATATCTCTGTTTGACCTTGAAAACATACCTAACATGACTACAAGTTTGATTATAATAGGTGACTAACTTCTAACCTGCATTTCTTTATTATCCTAAATAGTTTGTAATAATAACTTTCAAGGACTAAAAATTTATATTACATTGTTAAATAAGCTGTATAAGTACAATACCTTGAACAAGA
The DNA here is from genome assembly GCF_007827085.1 of Peromyscus californicus insignis. Lineage (NCBI taxonomy): Eukaryota > Metazoa > Chordata > Mammalia > Rodentia > Cricetidae > Peromyscus > Peromyscus californicus. Next base: position 63,003,874 of record NW_026294469.1, on the reverse strand, counting down.
GTAGAAATGTATGTACAGTATGTTCTAACAAAAATAACCTTAAATTTTTGTCAATATACAAAATATCTTAAACAAGAGTAGAAAGATATATATATATATATATATATATATATATATATATATATATATATATAAAACAAAATAACCTCAAATTTGTTTCAATTTACAAAAATCTATACCAACATAAAATATTTAAGACTAGTAGTTGGGTTTTTTTTCTTTTTTTCTTTTTTTTTTTTTTGGTTTAAAAGTAAATTCAATAATCTACCCTTTTATCCTTTTCTATATCCCCCCCTTTTTATTTTGAGAACAAGATCCCTACATCTAATCTCCTTTGTTCATGTTTTTCCTGATCATTACCAATAACAACGTGTAACCAACCCCCCTAAATTATGGCAAATATCCATAACCCACTGAATGACCAAAAACTGCCCACTCTACCTCTTGGGAATGTGGACATTGTGTTCTTAAAATTACTTCCTGTTGTCTGGGGATGACAACATCTTTAGGGGAACCTGAAAAATATTGGGATAATTGTCAAGTCCTGGGAGAGGTAGCTGTATCATTTGTTGTCCAGTCTCTGTAATGGGAAAGTGCGGGGTTTATCTCAAGTTTTGGCTAGAGTAGTCTATAAGGCTGGACCATCTCAGCTAGCCACCTTGAAATTGTCCTGAGCCATTTGTACTCCAAAGCAGATCTTTGGGTGGTGTTTGTCAGCTTGGTAGCACTACCACAATCCAGGTAGATTTGTCGTTGTGGTGTCCATCCTTCTTTTAGAGACTTTAAAGGTCACTATTAGGAATGGTCATGGTTCACTTTAGAAAATTTAAAACACTTTAAATGTTATATGCAGCAGATCTCAAAGGGGCTAAAAGACCACAAATTGTTATATACACCAAAGTACAAAACTTAATTTTTAGTTACCTGATAGAGACTCAAACCCAAAGTCATGTACATTGTCCATAGCTCTGTAGAGTCACTCAGTCCAAGCTGATACTGCTCTCCACATCTTTCCCCTTTCTTATTTTTTTTAGATGTTCATGATGAATCTTCTTGCTTACTCCAGAGGAGATTTGTGGCAAGGCTCAGCACCAGAGTGTAAAGAGGATAAGAAGAAAAAAATAATAGCTGCTATGCCAAACAGAACAAAAAGGAGTGTTTTAACAAGTTAAAGGGATTGAAGTCTCAAAAACACATTGAGGATCATTTGTGCAATAATATCCAGGGAAACAATCTGATTGTACTGGCTAGTCTTACGTCAGCTTGACACACAAACTAAAGTTATCTGAATGGACAGAGCAGTAGGTGAACTTTTTGTCCCACCATCCAGTTCCCAAATAACTGCACAGAGACTTAATATAAATTATAAATGCTTGGCCAATAGCACAGGCTTGGAACTAACTAGCTCTTATGTTTTAAATTAGCCCATATTTCTTATCTTTGCTTTGCCATGAGGTGGTGCCATTTTTCAACACAGAAAGTTCATCTTGCTTCTCTCCAAGTCTCCTCATGACTCCTAAGCCTCCTCCCTTCTTCGTCATGTCTCTTTTTGTCTGTCTCACCTAACTTCTACCTGTGCAGTTAGCTCTTTTTTTAACCAACGAGAGTAATACATATTTATTGTGTACAAAGATTGTTCCCCAACACAGAGTCTTAATTAAGAAAATGCCTCCATAAAATCCAGCTGTGGGGCATTTTATTAATTAGTTATTAATGGGGGAGTGCCCAGTACATTTTGGGTGATACCATCCCTGGGCTGGTGTTCCTGGGTTCTATAATAAAGCAGTCTGAACTAGGTGTGGTGACCCATGCTTTTAATTCCAGCACTTTGGAAGTAGAGGTGAGCAGATCTCTGTGAGTTTGAGGCCAGCTTGGTCTACAGAGAGAATTCCAGGACAGCAAGGCAGAGAAAATCTGTCTCAAAAAAAAAAAAAAAGAAAAGAAAAAAGGCAGAAAGACAGGGAGGGAGAAAGGAAGGAAGGAAGGAAGGAGAGAGAGAGAAAGAAAGGAAGGGAGGAAGGAAGGAAGAAAGAAAGAAAGAAGGAAAGAAAGAAAGAAAGAAAGAAAGAAAGAAAGAAAGAAAGAAAGAAAGAAAGAAAGAAAGAAAAGAAAGAAGTTTGAGCAAACCATGGGAAACAAGCCAGTAAGCAACATTCTTCTGTGACCGCTGTATCAACTCCTGCCTCCTGGTTCCTGCCCTGTTTATGTTCTGGTCCTGACTTCCTTCAACAATGAACAGCAATATGGAAGTGTAAATCAAATAAATCTTTTCCTCCCCAGCTTACTATTTGGAAATGGTATTTTGGTGCAGCAATAGAAACACAAATTAAGTCACTGATGATAAATCTTTCTCAGATCTAGGATGTACTGCCATAATGGGGCCACATCAACACTATCATAATTGTGGATCCAAGCACCCAGGAGGTGGGCCTTAATTCATTCCCAATTATATTTGCTTTCATTATAAAGAACTACTCTCACACATGTGTTGGTAATCCATGTGACATATTAAATCCTGTCTAAATAGTAGGGCCTAGATCTCATCTCCCAGGAACAGTACTGTGGCTTCAAGGGAATTAAGTCATGTACCTATTTGTTGTTGCTGTTGTTGTTGTTGTTGTTGGTGGTGGTGGTGTTTTTCAATGTCTACCTGGTCCTTGAGAGCATAAATGATGTTTTTGTGAGATCATTGACAGAGGAGATGGGTGAGGAAGAGGGTAGCTGTGGCCACCAAAGTAATTACTGCCACCACTCCAGGTATAATCAGTCTGAAGTGACTAAGGTAACACCATTTTGTCCTGACTCAGTCTTGTGTCTGCCTAGATACTTCTCAGCCTTCCATTCCCTTACACCCACATCTGCTTTGGCAATACTTTTGGGACTGTCTGTGACCCTGACCATGATCCAGATGTATTAGCCAAAATAATTAATGTTTGTGCAAGCTAAAACATAAAACTAAAATAGCGAAAGTGTAAATCAAAAATGATTACCTGCTGTGTTGTCTCTTAAAAACATTGCTAAGCTCTGTAAAAAGACAGAGACTGTGTAGTCTTGGGGAAAATAAACCCATGAGTGGATGTTCAGTGTAATATCTTAGATAGTAAAACGTAAGAATCAAGCAAGCCAGGGTAATTAGCCACAGAGCATTGCCAGGCAGTGGACTGTTGCCAGAGCCTATGTTGTTGGTATCCTGGGTATGGGATAACGGTTGTCCCCTATCTTTACCTATCATTTATACAGTGCCCTGTGTCCCTTTGAGATTAATTTTGACACCAAATTATGAAATGGTTCAAAACCCTGGAAGGGTGATGTCCCAAATGCAACCACAACAACACACCCTGCAGTTGCCAGAGTTTCCCAGCAGGGGTCATGAGCAATCTTAGGATTAACAATGAAAGTGGCGTGGTTGGGTCCCATCCCTGTACTTTAGGACATAGCTGCCTCCACTGCAGCTAGAGCCACCCTAGCCGCAGGAGAGATTGGTGTCCCTTTTCAAATTCTGGAAAATTGAAAAAGTTACTGGCTATTAAGCTTAGGTGAGGGTGTGAGCTGATTAGTATCTTCCAACAGTTCTTGAAAATCATTAAGAGTTTTGAGACAATTCTTATGAATTTCTAGCTTTTTAAAAATTTATTTCTTTTTTCTTAAGATTTATTTATTTATTTTATGTATATGAGTGCTCTATCTACATGTATGACTTTATGCCAAAGAGGGCAGCAGATCCCACTATAGATAGTTGTGAGCCACCATGTGGTTGCTGAGAACTGAACTCAGGACCTCTGGAAGAGCAGCCAGTGCTCTTAACCACTGATCAAACTCTCCAGCACCAAATTTCTAGCTTTTAAAGGTATATAGTACACTCTTCTGGAACTTTCCCTAGGTATTGGATATATAATTTTTTTGAAACTTTTCTGGATGAATATGAAGCCCCCATACTTGAAGGCTGTTTTGGAGGTCAACAGAGATCACTGCCAATTCAGAAGAGTCAGGATGGTTGATTAGAACATTGTCCATATAGCAGATGATAAAAGCCTTAAATTTTTTGTCACATATAGGCTTGAGAACCTCAGGAACTGAAGAGCCCAGAAATATAAAAATTGTAAACCTATACACATATTGGGGGGGGAGAATTGGAGCTGATAGCTACTGTGGACAAAGGTTAACTGTTAACAATTGCTCCCTGTCTTACAGATGACAGCTACTGTGGACAAAGATTAACCTTTGACAGTTGTTTCTATGTGACTCCCTGCTCTACATTCCTTTAAACTTTAACTATTGTCTCTACATGACCCTCTGCCTTACATTCCTTCCAGCTACCAGGAAAGCAGCTGTGTCAAGATAGCCACAGGCTTTCACAAACATCTTAAACTAACATCCTGTAATCAAAGTTGTAAATCTTAAAATGTGATGCGACTCAAGGCCTAAACTCAATATTGCAAAAATTCCTTTAACTTTCCTCCTGGCTTAATCTGAAGACTGTAAAATCTCTTTTACCCACCACCTGGTACTTGGTTTTTCCTGTAAAAAGAGGCCTGAAACCTCCTCTCATTGTCACGGTGTTAGAAGCCCAAACTCTGAATGTGGCCCTGGCTAGCTAGAAGTTGTTTTGCCCCATGGTGTCTGCAATAAAGGTTGCTTCTGGCTATAGAGTTTGGTGGTCTATTCCCCATTATTTGCATGTCTATGGGACCCAACATTTTGGTGCCCAAACCTGGGACCACACAATTCTGGGAAGACACCCTAGTCTCTGACAACTTTACTCTAGTTTTTGGCAAACTGGTAAGTTTTCTCTGTTTTTTTGTATCTGGTGTTCAGACAAGCTGGGGCTCAATAGAGAGCAGGCAGACACACTATTGACCTCTGACCCAGAGGGGAACAAGGGATACCTCAACCCCTCCTCTGACCATTGGGTCATTCATTCACAGCCCTTTGGAAATGGACCAGAACCACATGGCCCATCACACAGCATTCTCCCATCCTGTCTACCGGCTTTTCATCTCCCCATTTTTGTTTCCTCCTTGTCTTATTTGATGTCAGTTTCCTTGTTGCACTTGCTTGTTAATTAATCTACACCATGGGTCAAGCTTCCTCTAAAACTAAGGCCCCCTTGGACCTTATCTTTTCTTATTTTCAGGACTTCAGGGATGCTGCAGCAGTCTCTGCCGCCTGTGTGAAACTGGGGCGACTTAAGGTCTTTTGTTCACTAGAATGACCAGCCTTCTGGGTTGGATGGCCTCCTGAAAGGTTCCTTTGATCTTAAACTTATTCTTAAGGTCCAGAACATTGTTTTCAGCCATCTAGGCTATCCAGTCTCCTACACTGTGGCCTGGTGCTATCTCCTGGTCAACCTCCCCTCTGGGATAAAACCCCTTATTTTTTCTCCAGAGAATGTGCCTACCATTCTTCCCATTCAACTGAAGAAATCAAAGGAGAAATCTAGCCAATCTGATGCTCTTGCAGTCTTGCCTTCCCTTCCTGATCCTGAGCTGGATGACTCTCCTCCTCCCTATAAGCCCTGCCCCCATAGACAAGCAGGGATAGAGAATAGCATGGCTGCTAACTTCCATTCTGTGTTACCTTCCTTTAAACCCTCTGCTCCCTCCTGGAGTGCCTCCCCCTCTCCCTCTCCCTCTTACCATTCACCACCTGAGCTGAGCCCACTCTATTCTCACTCAGGAAAACCTCAAATTGTGGCCTGCATTGCTTTCCCCCACCACACCATGGGCCCACTTGATGGCCTTTGCAACCCTTGCCTAGCCCACTTTCCCTTTGCAACCAGTGACCTGTACAACTGGAAGCTCCAAACTTGCTCTTTTACCAAAAAGCCACAAGTGCTAATAATACTTCTTGATACTGTTTTGCTCACCTATCATCCCACTTGGGATGATTGTCAATAGCTCCTATGGTTTCTATTTACTACTGAGGAGGCAGAATCTGGTGAGAATGCCACAAGTTGGTTCCAGGGCAAGATAGCCTCACCCAATAGATGATGAGACAACTATTAATTTACAGTAAGGCTTGTTAAGGAAGGGAATGGCTCAGTTGCCTTTAGCCTACTGGCTATGGGTGGGTTAGGACTTCTGTTGGTCTTTTCTGTGTCAAACACACAGATTGCAAGCCCAGCGCCACTTTGAGATCCTTGGCAGCAGTTAACTCTGCAGCTCACACACGATTGAGCCTGCATGATAATGAGTATTCAGAGATGGGTAATGCCTAGGGGGTGCTCACCAAGCTAAGATAGAGTGCCTGTGTGGTCTGGGCAGGCGTCTCCATGATGGGTAAGGTGACCTGCTAATGTCCCATGCAACCTAAGTCAGAAGCTCATTTTTTAATAAAAGGGGGGACCTGTAGAGCCTGGCCCCCATTTTGGATAACTTCTGCCTTGCTTGCTGAACTTGACCTTGATATCCTCCCTATGCTAATTCCCTGCCGGGTTCCACCCTCCTGAATGCTTAAGGGAAGTTCCTTGTCTGTGTATTCTGCATATTGGGTGTTAACAACTTAGATGCAAGATTGTAAAACATCAGTAGCGAACCTCTGCCCTCCGGGGTTCTCCCATTGTGCTGTAAGCCTGTATTTAAGACCTCCTCCCTCTTTCAATAAATGGCATTTGGCATTAAAAAAAAAAAAACCATGTTACAACGCAGTAACCAGACTTCATGGGAGAATCCATGCCAGCCAACCAGACCTCCTCCAAGAATATAGAAAGCATTCAACATTGTGTAAAGCCCTGTAACAATGCAGGATTTTTTCTTTTGTTCTTTCTCTGTTGTAGAATATTATTTTAAGGAGTGTTACTTTTGTTTGTGTTGCATTTGTTTAACTCTGTGAAGCTGTGATACTGTGTCTGTCTAAAACACCTGATGGTCTAATAAAGAACTGAATGGCCAATAAAAAAAAAGAAAAGAAAACACAGGAATAGCTAAGGAGGTCCTGACTCAATGTCTTGGACCCTGGAAGCAACCTGTGGCTTATTTATCCAATCTATTGAACCCTGTAGCATCTGGATGGCCTAGCTACCTCTGTATCACCATAGCTACAGCCCTCTTGATCAATGATACTGACAAATTGACTCTGGGGCATCCTCTAACCATAACCATCCCCCACTCAATAGAGGGAGCTCTCAAAAATCCCCCTGACCAGTGGATGAGCAATGCCCAGTTAACACACTATCAGGCCTTGTTCCTCGATCTCCCTTGCATGAGGTTCCTCCCAAGCACTTCTCTCAACCCAGCAACCCTGATGCCTAACCCAGATTCAGATATCATCCATGACTGTGTAGAGATACTGCAAAAAGTACATGGACTCTGACAAGATTTGACTGACATCCACTGGCCGGATCCAGACATACTTTATGGATGGCAGCAGCTTCATTTGGGAAGCAACCAGGTATGCATGGTCAGCAATAGTGACATCCTCAGAGACTATTTGGGCCATAGCCTTGCCCTCTGGCATTTCAGCACAAAAGGCTAAGCTGATTGCCCTAACCAAGGCCTTACAATTTGGAAAAGATAAAGTTATCAATGTTTATATGGACAGCTGTTATAGTTTTGCCACAGCACATGTCCATGGGACTATCTACACAGAGGTTTACTAACTGCAGAAGGAAAAAATTATTAAAAATAAACAAAAGATCCTAGCCTTATTGTCTGCTCTCTGGCTCCCCAAAAGACTAGCCATCATCCATTGTCCAGGATAAGAAAACTCTTATGAAGCCTAGGGCAATAGATGAGCAGATCTTACAGCCAAGGAACCTGCCCTGGCTGCCACCAATTTACTGATACAATACCAGATCCTATGTTGCCTGAAATGCCAGATTATTCTGCCCAAGATAATAAATACTTTGCCTCTTTATCAAACACTCAGGTTAAAAATGAATGGAGGTGCACACTGGATGAAAGACTCATCCTGTCCACTGAACTGGCCAAGTCTTTTATCTACCAAATCCCCAGATGAACACATTTAGGCTAAAGAAAATAAAAATAATTCCTAGGTGTAGCTAGAGTTTTCCTTCCTGACCCACAGTCAGGACAAATCTCTGTCACCCGCCAGTCCCACCGCTGCTCAGACCCAACCAAGTAAACACAGAGACTTATATTGGTTACAAACTGTATGGCCATGGCAGGCTTCTTGCTAACTGTTCTTATATCTTAAATTAATCCGTTTCTATAAATCTATACCTTGCCACGTGGCTCGTGGCTTACCGGCATCTTTACATGCTGCTTGTCATGGCGGAGGCTGGCAGTGTCTCTCCCACTCAGCCTTCCACTTCCCAGAATTCTCCTCTCTCCTTGTCCCGCCTATACTTCCTGCCTGGCCACCGGCCAATCAGTGTTTTGTTTATACAGAACGATATCCACAGCACCTAGGACAATCAAAATTCAAATTTTTCAACATAAATCAATTGGTGGAGGACTGTGTGACTCAATGCCTCCCTTGTGAAGCTACTAACCCACAAAGGAAAGAACTCTCTCAAAAGAAGAGGGAAAGAGGAATCTCCCCTGGAGTCCATTGGGAGGTGGACTTCACTGAGGTAAGACCTGGCAAATATGAATATAAATATCTCCTAGTCTTTGTAGACACTTTTTCAGCTTGGGAAAAAGCCTTCTCCACTAAAAAAAGAGATGGCATCAACAGTAGTCAAGATCATCGATGAACTCAACTCAAGGTATGGACTTCTTTCTGTACTAGGGTCAGACAATGGACCATCTTTCATCTCTAAGGTAACATAAGACTTAGTTAAAATATTGGGGACCAATTGGAAATTACCTTATGCATACCACCTTCGTAGTTCAGGATAGATAAAAAGGATGAATCAGACCTTAAAGAGACCTTGACTAAATTAACCCTAGAAACTGGCAATAACTAGCCAGCCCTCCTACCCTTTGCCCTGTTCCAGGAACAGAACACTCCCTACGACTGTGGGTTAATGCCCTATGAAATCATGTTTGGAAGACCCACTCTCTTGGTTCTCAGACTCCTCTCAGAAGTCATGGCTAAAATATCTGAATACAAGTTTTCTAAGTCCATCCAGGCTCTCCAGACCACCCAGAACAATGTCTTCCCACTCCACAGACACATTTATGAGTTGCCACTTGCCAAATCACACTGGCACAAATGAGGTGACCTCATTTGGTCTGAAGACATCATAAAGAGGCCCTTGGACCACACTGGAAGGGACCGCACACAGTGATCCTAACTATCCCAACTGTTGTTAAGATTGGTGGAATCAAAATGATTCACCACTCACATCTCAAACCCACTCACAATGGAAGATCAGATGACCCAGACATTAGATAGAAGGCCTCCTCACACACTGAGGACCCCCTAAAGATAAGACAAAAAGCTGTTAAGCTATCATGACTTTTCTGATTTACTTATGCCTAGTCCCTGGGATTTCTGAGAATCTCCCAGTACCCTCTCGTGTTACTTTTATTTGGAGACTCAGACTTCTGAACAAGCAACTCTGCCTTCTGAAGTGTTCCAATCTGATTTTGAGTCAGCCCCAATCTTTAAAACTGACTTGTGTCATCTAATGCAAGACCTAATATTCAATAAGATACCCAGGAGAGCCATTCATGGGGGAGGTGCCCAACTTGCTTCTCAGTCTATGAAAGTATGTAAACCTCTGGCCCTTAATAAATGTCTTTCAGGAGAAATTCAAGGGGAACACTTCAATGTTTGCCTGGCTATCTCTATCCCAGCCTGCTCCAGTCAAAATGAATTCTGGTGTCTATCCTGGGGATGTGAAACTTTGGCTCCCTCTTGGAATGTTAACAAGACTCCTTTATTACACTATCAGCTCCTGTCAATAGCTCCTGCACAAGACTCATATTCTGTAATTCTATTATAATCCAAGTTTTAAAATGGAATGCCATACACCCACAAGCTTATAGCTTCTGGGACTCGGAAAGATCTTGGGGATTCAGGTTATGGGAGTCCAGTAATGACTGTGGAATGGCATTTACCATACAATGATCACAGGTCAGGACTCCTGTCCTCCCCATAGGACCTTTATATGACCTCCTTATCCCTCTCATGATTCCCACTCAGGCCTTCCCAACTCAGCCCAGCACCATCCAGATAGTCCAAAATACCACTCTACCAGAGACTGATGTGTTAACAATAACTAAAGAAACAATAACAAGCCAATTAAACCACCAGTGCCTATGGACACCTGCTATGATACTGTCCTTGCCACCTACTCCCTTCTTAATTCTACCAATACCAATCTTACTGATGACTGCTGGTTGTACCTAGATCCTAGACCACCATTTTACATAGAACTAGGCCTTCTGGTTACACAGACATCTGTAAAACTCGGGACTATGTTTCTAACCAACAGGACAGGCTGTCCCTGGGAGGTGCCTCTCACCATGGGAGACATTTGAGGGGATGCCACCTGCTTCTGCTCATATAACTACCCTTTAGACAAAACTACCTATTTGCCAATATGCAAAAATATGTTTTCTCAAGGTCTTCAAATGCTCTTAACTTAGACAACTCTCATCAATTAGTCACTCCCCTGAGGGCCTTGGTACAACTCTACTGTGGGTTTATACCCTGTATATCAACTAGCCTTTTCACCATGGGAAACTAGCATGAACTCTGTGTCTTAGCAAAAATTGTCCCACAAATATATTACTATGATGACTCAGCTGGAAGAAAACATTTGAACTCCTCTCTGGGAGGAGCCTCAATATTCATCCCCATAATAATGGGAGTAGGTATTGTGGGTTCTGCTGCCCTGGAAGAAGCATCACTGATCACTAGCCAAGACAGTTACAATAGTCTCTTGGAGGCCATAGAAAAAGACTTATTCCACCTCCAGGCAGCAACCTCATACTTTGAACAACAGGTAGACTCTTTAGCAGAAATGGTTCTACAAAAAGGAAGGGGACTAAAGTTAATACTCCTGAAACAAGGAGGGCTATGTGCCACCTTGGGTGAATGCTTTTGTTTCTATGCTAACAACTCAGGCATTGTTAGAAACACTCTTCAAGAGCTCAAAGTAAGTCTCCTTGAAAGACAGAGAAACAACCATCATTTTCCTGATTTCATAAGCTCTTTAATTGGTCCCTTTGGCCAACAATCCTATTGTCCTCCACTGCTGGACCATTGCTTATTCTTTTGATACTCTTAATGATTGGTCCTTGTGTGATTAATGTGATGATTAGATTTGGAAAGGACTGAATTGTAGCCGGAAGCTTTTCTGTGTCCTTCCCACCAGTTCCCAATCCCATGGCTGCTTGTAAATAATCATTCAGAGGCTTAATATTAATTGCAAACTGCTTGGCCTATGGATCAGGCTTCTTGTTAGCTAGCTCTTTCATGTTAAATTAACCCATTTCTATTAATCTATATTTTGCCATGTGGCCTTGAAATTACTGGTCTGCTAGCATCTTGTTTCCTCCTTGGGCAGCTGGATTGTGTCTCTCTGACTCTGCCCTCTCCTTCCTATATCTCTCTTGGATTTCCTGTCAGGCTATTCTGCCTTACCATAGGCCAAAACAGCTTCTTTGTTAACCAATAGTAGCAACATATATTCACAGCATATGAAAGACCATCTCTCAGCACTTTCCATTTTCTGTCTAATCAAAAAGGAAAGTTTTCATTTTAACATAGTAAAACTACATGTAACAAAAGAGTTATTCAGCAAGAATTATAGCTACAATATTTAGTCTATTTGTATTTAGCAAAGTGAAAGAAAATACTCCATCATCTACCCTATTTTGTGAGTCTAAAGTTTCATATCTAATTTACCTTTTATCATGATTAAGAAAACCTATAATTATAACTATCTAGTCTTCAACTCTATCAAAGATCCCAGAAGGATATAATATTACTTTAGTAAACAGGAAGTGCATTGTAAGCAACTTCCAAAATTTTAGAAATGATAGAGACATCTGGCTGCCTGGACAGTCACCCAAATTTCTTTTGTAATGTTGGGGCATCCATCTTCAGCCTATAGGCCTAGAGTATCTGGCAGACTTTTCAATGAAGCAGGAAATTTGAAGGACTCTTCTGCCTATTGGCAAAGTATATCAGTCACTTTCCTCTGTGTCCTATAGAACATCTGGTAATATCTTCTGTGAAGCAGGAACATGAAGGACCATCTCACCTTGTTTTTGCAAAGTTTAGTGGTCACTTTCCTATGGGTCTTGTATGTCTAGTTTATACAACATACTGTCAAGCAGTCCAGGCAAGAGCAGTTTCTCGCCCAAATGTATCAGGGACTATGGGGGTCCAGCTCCTCAATAGTCCCCTCCCAGGGTCTGGGAAGAATCTACAACCAGCTGATAATTAATCTTTGATGAAAAGAAATGAATCTATGTACACAAAATTTCTTCGTCAATACATTTCATTATTCTGTCTGATCCCTCCAGGTTCTATCTTAATTCCTTCATCTAGTTCTGTCCCTTTTAGGTTCTCATCCATCTAGTTCTGTCCCTTCTAGGTTCTCATCCATCTAGTTCTTCCCCATCTCAGTTTGTTCCTCTCAAGTTCTTACTCATCTAGTTCTTCCATTCTCTTTTCTCTTCTCCATCCTCCATTCTCCACATTCTACCTAAGTCTCCCAGGAATCCAGTTATAGCAAGCCCCTGGTCAAGCAAGGTCACCAGGCTTGAATTCTACAGGGTCACAAAGGCAGGTAATAATTTTCCTCAGGCAGTGACCACCAGGCTTTCTTTTAAAATCTAAAATGGGAGTGGTAAAAGAGAAGGTCAATTGAGTGCTAATGACTGGTTAGCATATCAAAAAGGGGATCTATGTACTCAGTCTACATTCCTAGAAGTGGTTAGGAAAGAAGTTAGGAGTCTATTAGTAAGGTTGTACAAGAAAGGAGGATCCAAGCTAAACTGTGTAAAGCTATTATTGAACGTCTACCTGACCTAGGCAATGTCTCCTTGTGGAATTTATCTTAAATCAGGAGACTTGCATGTGGGCTGTTATCACTGTTACTCCTTGAAAGTGGCTAAGGGAGATATCTGATTCCAGAGAAAGTCTTTCCTGAGGCTGTTCTCCAAATACCTGGAATGTGTATGTCCAGAGAGTGATCAGTCCACACTGTTAGCCCTTCTTAGGGAAAAGTCAATTGGGAAAACTATGAAGGCACACATGATTTTCATAACAGAATACAGCTGATATATAACAAGCCAAATAACATCAAAAACTCCTTGGAATTTGGTTTCCTCTGGAGGAATTCCCTGATCCCTCCAGGTAGTGACTTTGCCATAACCAGCTGAGTTCTTATGATATATTCCTGTGGCCTGCAGCACAAATGCCTAACTTTGGCCACAAAGAAAGCAAACTCCATACAGAGTTTCTTCAAAGCTCCTTATCTTCTCTGAAGTAGATTGGTGGCACCAGGAGCAGACATGTCTCAATGTCCAGAAATGTTTAAGTTCTTAAAAATATTTTAATGCCATATTCTATAGGTCTTTGAAGTGTTTGAAGATTACCTACTTAATTGAAATATATCTATGTATACCTAGAAAACTTAACTAACATGACTATAAGTTTGATTATCATAGATGACTATTAATCTGTATTTCTTAATATATATTACAATTTTAATTGAGTTGCAAAAACATAATACCTTAAACAAGAGTAGAAATACACCTACAGTATAACAAAATTAACTTTAAATTTGTATCAATAAACTAAAATCCATACTGATGTAAAATATGTAAGATTAACAGTTGTTTTTTTTTGGATTAAAGTAGATTTAATAATCTACCACTTTTTTCATCATTTCTATATCATATCTCTCTTTCTTCCTTTAGAAAGAGATTGACTATGACCCATAACAATTTATAACCAAACAAAGACATACTTCCATAATACATTTTTTGGGGAATGTGGGCATAGTTTTCTAGGGTACTTCCTGCTGACTGGGGGACCCTGAGAAAATTTAGGATTATGGTCAAGTCCTGACTAGAGTAGTCTGTGAAGCTAGATCATCTCAGCCAGCAGCCTTGAAGCCTTTTTGGATATAGAACTCAGAGGAAACTGCAACAGAGGTGCTCTGAAATTTTGGATCATCTGGACCATCTCATTGGAGATTTTTCAGGGGGTTTTGCTTGATCAAACCATATTAACCTAGACACAATCCACAGGTTCTCATCTTCTGTGGAAACAGAAGCAGAACCTCTTTTCCAAAGCAACATATTCTTAGACTCAAATTTTAAAGTCAAAATATCTTATATATATATATGTTGGTTTAACTCAGCAACATTTACAATCAAATGTCTTTCTGTTGTTAGATCATTAACAGCCAAAATTTTCAAAGAAAGCACAATCATATACATAATCCAGACTTTCTGTGCATTTTCCATCCTTATATGGTTTAACTTTCATATTACTTTTACTATCTTTTTAAAGACTTTATTTTTTAAAACTGTCTATTTCTTTATATAACTGCCTATGCTCCTTTTCTACTGTCTTCCAAGCCTACATTTGTTTTTACACACACTGTAAACTGTTTAGAGTTTTCTCCATTTGAATCTTTTCTTATTGTGTATCTGTAATCCTTTTTTGACCAGGAGAGCTTTTAAACTGTTAAGCTGCACAGCTAGGACTGAATCTGCAACTTTGGCTGCTGGCTCCATCCTGTTTGGTTTTTCAACGTGGCTGTGGTATGTTTACTGCCAGTTCTGGGAGATATTTTCACCACCAACTCTGGGAAGCAATGAGTCCATGCCTCCACCAAGCAGCATGTAGCCCAGAACCCTTATAGCAAAAGCTAAATCTGCCACACAGTGTGCTGCACAGCTTGGAGATGCCTCTGTGTACTGTGGCAGAAGTCTGCCATGCTGTAGCTCAAGTCCACATGCTGCTCCATCTCTGTCTCACACCTTGCAGGAGAGACACAACTAGGAAGGTGGTTTTTTTTTTTTTTTTGGTTTTTCGAGACAGGGTTTCTCTGTGTAGCTTTGCGCCTTTCCTGGGACTCACTTGGTAGCCCAGGCTGGTCTCGAACTCACAGAGATCCGCCTGGCTCTGCCTCCCGAGTGCTGGGATTAAAGGCGTGCGCCACCACCGCCCGGCTGGAAGGTGGTTTTTTAGCTCCATTCTAGAATCTCTTCTTTTAGGTGGAAACTCTTGCCGCCAAATCTGGGAGCCAATTGTAGCTGGAAGTTTTCCTGTCCCACCCAGTCATGTTGCCATTCGGCCCCAAGTAAACACACAGAGGCATACATTAATTACAATCTGTTTGGTCTATGGCTCAGGTTTCTTGTTAGCTAGCTCTTTCATCTTGAATTAACCTATTTCTAGTCATCTGTATTTCACCCTGTGACTGTGGCATTACCAGTCTGCTGGCATCTTGTTCCTCCTGGGGTGGTGGGATCACATCTCCCTGACTCTGCCCTCTTACCCCTGTATCTCTCTTGGATTTCCCACCTGGCTATTATTCTGCCTTACTATAGGCCAAAACAGCTTCTTTATTAACCAACAGTGGCAACACATATTTACAACATATAGAAAGACCATTCCACAGCACCAGATAATTCAGGAAATCCATGGATTACTGATAAAAGGGCTATTTATTAAATGATTATATTGAGGGAACAACTCACTAATACAGGATAGGGCAAATTCAGTCTCAGAGTCCTGGGAGGCTGAGAACTGGTCCCACACTGCTTCATGCTGGCAGGTTCAGTCTCCACCATCCAAGATGTCGAAAGAGATGAGAAAGTAGGAATGCACATACATGATTCCCAGGTCTTAAGCTAGCCAACAGGCCACGCCCTAGGGACTGGTATCCTAAGGCCATAGGTAGAATGAATAACCACTACACAGCATTTCTTTGGTAGAACTCTTGATTCTCCACTCACAATATGCAATTGTTGAAAACTCTGACTCAGACTCAGTCTCATCTGTAGATTCAGAAGAATCAAGGGTTTGATTCTGGTATAAACTCAAGTGGGGAACAAAGAGCCCAGGAATATGAAAAATTGTATGCTTATTTATACAGATTACACACATATTCCAGGGATGTTGGTTAACCTTTAACAGTCACCCTTTGCCCTACATACCTTCCAGTCGTGGGAAAAGCAGTCGGTTAAGAATTAAGACAGACCCATAGTTGTGTCAGGATAGTCACAACTTTCACAAACATCTTGAACCAACACTCTGTAATCAAAAACTGTGAATCTCAGAATGCACTGTGACTAAAGGCCTAAACTCAAGATTTCAAAAGTTTCCCTGATACTCCCCAAACCTTTACCTCATGATTGTAAAAATTCCTTGACTCATCACCTGGCCTGTGATATTTTTTTTATTATAAAAAGAAGCTTGTGGCCTCCTCTCAAGGTCACAGTGCTAAATCCTGACTGGTCTGTGGCCCTAGCTAGCTAGAAGTTTTGGTACCCCATGGTGAGAGAATGAAGTTTGCTTCAGGTTAATAGACTGCAGTGGTCTGGTCCCCATTTATTTGCACAGCTCTAGGATCCAACACTAGAGGCATGATGGCCAGAGAGTTGGGGGTTTGCTCTTATTTTTCAATCATTTGCTTTGGGCCTTCTTATCTCTAAATGATAGATGTAAAATTAGGATCCACCATTGTGGATGATAGAGCTGTGGAAGGGTGTTTCTAGTTGGAGGAAGTAACTCATGGCAGGTGTGTGTGTGGTGGGGTGGCAGCATGCCTTTGAAGTACATGTCTTGTCCCTGGTCCCTTCCTGTTACCTGTTTTCTGTTGGTCTTGAGGTGAGAAGCTTCCAATTACATCTTTGGCTGTGACAGTGCTACCTTGTCATAGACACAGGAACAGAACCAGGGGACAGTATGACAGAGACCTGAAAGAATTAAATTGTCATCTGGCCTATAATCCTGTTTACTCTGGAGAATGAGGCAAGATCACATATTCAAGACCAGCCTGGGTAACTCAGATGATAGCGCATTTTTTTTTTTTAAGTAAAAAGAGGGTTTGGGATCTAGGCAAACATTTCACCCAACATTTTCAAGATCCTGGGGTCCATCTCCCAAACAATAAGACATAAAATTTTTCAAGGAAATTTCGTGCTGTGAGTGAGAATAGCCCAAGGCATAACTGTCAGAGAAGATCCGGGAAAAATTCTGATAACATCTCAGAGCTGAGGCTCCATACCTGTATGTCCTGTCTGTTGTCTATTGTAATGCTGACATAGGAAAATGAAAGATCTCAGATGCAGGTTCAAGAGGGACACTGAAATGGACTGTTTGACATAAGCAGTTTACTAGAGAAGTTGTTAATGCCCTGGACAAATGGACAGACAGAGAGACAACAGCATGGTGGGGGCTCTGAAGAGAGGAACCAGGCCTGTGTGGTAAATGAGGAGTTCTTCTCTTGCAGCTTTCTGAAGGTAGGAGTGGTTTTATAGGACAAGCCTGAAGCCAGGCTCTCCAATTCTCAGGTAGGAGACAGAGAAGAAGTACGGAGCAGAATGTGCTCTCCCTGTACACACCCAGTGTCTCCTTTTCTGTATACTCATTCCCCCAGGGAAGAAATCTGGGCACCTGGAAGTCTGTTGGCTAGCGCGGCATGGACAGTGCCTCAGCAGGCACCTGCCAGTTTCTATGAGAGGGGAAGGGTTGCTGCAGGGATTGTGGCCTGAGCAGCAGTCTGGTCTGGATTCTAGTCTTTCATTCTTAGAGAGAGAAGCTAAAAAAAAAAAAATTCAAGCATTAGGTTCTGTTCTGTTGGCTTTGTCAGCTTGACACAGCCTAGAGTGTCTGAGAGAAGAGGCCTCCATCCAGGGATTGTCTAGATCAGAGTGGCCTGTGGACATGTCTTTGGGAGATTGTCGTGATTATTGGTTGATGTTGGAGGGCACAGCCCACTGTGGGTAGCATCTTTCCTAGGCTATACAAGAAGCTGAAGCTAATCATGAACTTGTGAGTGAGCCAGAAAGTATTCCAGCATTTGGTCAGTGTTTTATCACAGTAGGTAGTAGGGGGTGGGGTGGGGACAGGACTGTTGTTTGAATGTTAAACACTCTTATTAATAAAAACCTGGTACCAGATACTGGGGTGAAAGCTGAAAGATCAGAGAAGCAGAGCAAGCCACAGCCAAACTTACCTTGCCAACTCCTCAGCCAATCCTAAAAGCCTCTGAGTCCTCACCCAAAAGGCCTCAGCTAAAAAGAGCCTCTAGTTCCTGTCTCCCCATGCCTTATATACCTTTCTTTGCCTTGCCATATTACTTCCTGGGATTAATGGTGTATGTGCTTCCCAGTATTGGAATTAAAGGTATGTGTCACCACTGCCTGGCTCTGTTTTCTCTCCTAGACTGAGTCAATCTCATATAGGGTGGTCTTGAACTCACAGAGATCCAGACTGATCTCTGCTTCCTGAGTGTTAGGATTAAAGGTGTGTGCCACTAGTATCTGACCTCTGTGTCTAATCTAGTGGCTGGCTCTGTCCTCTGATCCTCAGGCAAGTTTATTAGGGTACACAATATATCACCATATGGGACCCCATCATGGCCCAAACTATAAGCAAACCCATTTCCTGTCTCCAGGGTTTGGGTAAAGTACCACACAGGAACTTCACATCCTGTAAAACCAGACATGCTATACTGAAAACTCTGCAACCAGAAGCTAAAATCAATCTTTACTCTCATTAAGTTGGTAATGTCAGGTATCATGTCATGGCAATGAAGAATTGACTAGTATCTAGACAAAAAAATACATTTATTTGAAGGAAGATAATTATGTCTAATAAAGTATACAAACACAGAGAATAAGTGTTTATCCATTAGCTAAAAGGTGTAGTTACAAAACACTAAAAGACCCAGAAACTGTGCATTGACATTTAATAAACTATCTTGGAAGCTTGTCAGGGCAAGCCCTCCGCATGGGGTGTTCATTCTGAGACAGAGCTTGATGCTCTGAGAGGATCTCCTGGATCCTGTCCAGACAGGCCTTGTTTGCTGCCATGCCTGCTTCAAATTCCTGGCGTTTCTCCTCCTTCTCCGCTTCTAGAGCCTGCTGCTGGTAGGCAATTTGCATCCGAAGTTGATTCCTATACTCCTTAGCCAAACCACAGCGCCTAAGGTTTTAAAGACAACAAAGGATAACATTAAAAGTTACATTTGGATTTATTTATAGCATTATCATGAAATAAAGCACTTCCATGAATATGAACATGCAAATACCACTTAGAGACTGAGAAGTGGGATTGCTAGATTATGTAACAGTTCTGGGTTTTTTTTTTTTCATATTTAAGAAACTCCAATGCTGGAGAGATGGCTCAGAGGTTAAGAGCACTAACTGCTCTTCCAGAGGACACAAGTACAGTTTCCAGCACGTGTGTTATAGGTCACTACGATCTGGAACTCTACTTCCAAGGGCACCAATATCCTCTTCTGGCTCTGAGGTCACCAGACACGTATGTGGTGCTGGCAAAACATGTACACACATACAATAAAAAGAAATAAATACCCTTTTAATAAATAAGAAAACTCCGGTTAGTTGTTCCATAATAACTACTGATGGTACAACTGTGACATTACCTTAAACCAAAGCCCCTGGTCCTAAGAACAAGCATAGAGAGCTCTTTAAAACACCCTGAACAGTTTCATCCACAGTTCTGCAGCAGAACACCTACTGCAGTCTCCCCTTACTCTCTAATTCCCATCCCCAATACATCATGGAAACCTTTTTATCCAACTTTCTTTCCTCCCACTCACCCTACTATCTAAGCCCCCAACACAAACAGACATGCTGGCCGCCACAACATCCAGGGAAACAGGTAGGCTAACTTTAGATATTTGCCTCTTCTTCCTTCTAAATCCAACCCCCAAGCTCTGTAGCAGAACATCTGATGCACCCCTACTCCTCTATGCCCCCTTCTCCATCAGACCACAGAGATATCTGCACCCAAAATTATAACCTTCCTAAATACAGATGCCTATCTGCCAGCATTAAAACACAATAATATCCAGGAAAATATGTCCCCACTAGAACACAAGAACTACTACAGTATGCCTTGAGAAATGCAAAATGGCTGAAGCATAAGACAAGGAACTTAACACATCCATTATGGATATGCTGGAGCTCCTTAAGGAGGAAGTGAATAAACACCTTAAAGAAATCTATGAAAACATAAGCAAACAGCAGAGAAGAATAAAACAGTTCAAAACTTCAAAGTGGAAATTGTTGCTAGAGTTTTCCTGCCTGGCCCACAGTCAGGACAAATCTCTCTCACCTGCCAGTCCCAAGCCGCTCAAACCCGATCAAGTAAACACAGAGACTTATATTGGTTTCAAACTGTATGGCCGTGGCAGGCTTCTTGCCAACTGTTCTTACAGCCTAAATTAATCCATTTCCATTAATTTATACCTTGCCACATGGCTCGTGGCTTACCGGTATCTTCACATTCTGTTTCTCATCGTGGCGGCTGGCAGTGTCTCTCTGACTCAGCCTTCCACTTCCCAGCTTTATTCTCCTCCTTGTCCCGCCTACACTTCCTGCCTAGCCAATGGCCAATCAGTGTTTTATTTATTAACTAATTAGCAACACATTTGCCATACAGAACATTCCACAGCAGGAAATCAATCAAAAAAGAAAACCCGAACTGAGGGAAATCTGGAAATGAAAAAACTTAAGAACTTGAACCACAGAAGCAAGGCTCACTAACAGAATACCAGAGATAGAAGAGAGAATCTCAGGCATTGAAGACATGATAGAAGAAATGGATACCTCCATCAAACAAATATTAAATCTAAAAACTCCCTCTTGGGGCTGGCCACAAAGAGGACATTGTAATTCTTAATATCTATGCACCAAATACAAGGGCACCCAAGTTCATAAAAGAAACACTACCACAGCTTAAATCCCATATTGACCCTCACCCACGAATAGTGGGAGCCTTCAAAACCCTCTCTTGCCAACAGACAAGTCATCCAGACAGAAACTAAGCAGAAATGCTGTTGCTAACTGACATTATAAACCAAATGTACCTAGAAGATATTTACAGAGCATTTCACCCAAACACAAAAGAATATACCCTTTATGTTTATTCATAAAGGTATATTTATGGGTGGACTGGGGGCAAACAGGGCTGGAAAAGGAGGGATCAGGTGAGAGGAAGATGAAAAGAGAGAGTACTGGGAGAGATGACTGGAATTGAGGGGCTTTGGAATTGCAACGGAAACTCCTGGGAATCTATGAGGGTGACCCTAGCTAAGACTCCCAGTAATGGGGGATATGGAGCCTGAACCAGTCATCTTATGTAACCAGGCAAGATTTCCAGTGGAGGGATTGGGACACCAACCCAGTCACAAAACTGGTGACCTACAATTAGTTCTGCCTGCAAGATGGTAGCACTGAATTTGTAGGAGTGGCCAATGATGGCTGGTCCAGCTTGAGACCCATGCCATGAGAGGAAGCCCAGCCATAACACTGCCTGGAGGGCCAGGACCCAGTGTCTGCGTAGCCCAGAGACCTAGAATAGAGTCAAACATGACCAACAGAAAAAAAAAAGTCAATGAAAATAACCTGGGCTCATAGGGTCCCATGGGAACTGAACTAACAACCAGTGAGCCAGCGTGGGACCAACTGAGGTCCTCTGCATATATGTCACAGTTGTGTAGCTTGGTCCTCTTGTGGGAATCCTAACAGTGAGAGCAGGGACTGTCTCTGACATTTTGCCTGCTTTAGGGAGCCTTTTATTCCTACTGTATTGCCTCATCCAGTCTTAATATGAGGGGATATGCCTAGTCATACTGCAACTTGATATTCCATGTTTGGTTGATATCCCTGGGAGGCTTGCCCTTTTCTGAAGGAAAATGGAGTAGGAGTGAATCTATGGGCCAGGGGAGGTGGGGAGAAACAACTGGAAGGAGAGGAGGGAGGGGAAACTGTAGTTGGGATGTAACATAGGAGAATAAAAATGAATGAATGAATGAATGAATAAACAAATGAATGGATGAATGAATACGGCTTCTTCTCAGCACCTCATGGCACTTTCTCCAAAACTGACCACATACTGAGACACAAAGCAAGTCTCAACAGATTAAAAAAAATTGAAAGAACACCCTGCACCCTATCTAACCACCATGGATTAAAGACAGATATCTACAAAAACAGAAACACCAGAAGCTTACAGACTCATGGAAACTGAACAACTCTCTACTGAATGAGAAATGAGTCAAGAAAGAAATTAAAGACTTTCCAGAATTGGATGAAAATAAATACTCCACATGCACAAATTCATAGGAAACAATGAAAGCAGTTCTGAGAAGGAAATTCATAGCACTAAGTGTCTACATTAAAAAAATAACCGGGGAGACCACATACTAGTAACTTAACAACATACCTGAGAGCTCTAAAACAAAAAGAAAAAATCCACACTCAAAAGGAGTAGCAGGCAAGAAACAATCAAACTCAGGGCTGAAATCAATAGCATACAAACAAACAACAACAAAACAACACAAAGAATCAATAAAACAAAGAGTTGGCTCTTTGAGAAAATTAGTAAGATTAACAAAGCCTTATCCAAATTAACCAAAAGGCAAGAGAGAGAATATCCAAATTGACCAAATTAGAGATGAAAAGGGGACATAACAGACATCAAGGAAATCCAAAGAATCATAAAGACATACTTTAAAAACCTGTATCCTACCAAATTGTAAAGTCTAAAAGAAATGGATAAATTTCTTGATACATACCACTTACCAAACTTAAATCAAGATCAGATAAACAATTTAAACAGACCTATAATCCTCAGTGAATTAGAAGCAGTAATTAAAACTCTACCAACCAAAAGAGCCCAGGGCCAGATGGTTTTATTAAAGTATCATACCAGACTTTCAAAGAAGAGTTAATACCAATACCCCTAAAACTAGTACACAAAATAAAAATAGAAGCAACATTGCCCAGTTCATTTTACTAGGCCACAGTAACCTTAATACTCAAACTACATAAAGATCCAACAAAGAAAGAGAATTACAGACTATTTCCTTTATGAACATAGATGCAAAAATTCTCAATAAAATATTTGCAAATGGAATCCAATAACACATCCAAAAGATCACCCATCATGATCAAGTGGGCTTCATCCCAGAGATACAGGGATTGTTAAACATAAATCAATAAATGTAATCCACCATATAAACTAACTAAAAGACAAAAATCACTTGATCAACTTATTAGATGCAGAAAAGGCCTTTGAGAAAATCCAACACCCCTTCATGATAAAAGTCCTGGAGAGATTGGAGATAAAAGAGGTACACCTCAACATAATAAAGGTAGTTTACAGCAATCCCAGAGCCAACATCAGCTTAGATGGAGAGAAACTCAAAGCAATCACACTAAAATCAGGAACAATACCTGGCTGTCCACTCTCTCCATAGCTATTCAATATAGGACTTGGGAGTCCTAGCTAGAGCAGTAGCATAACTGAAGGACATCAAGGGGATACAAATTGGAAAGGAGAAAGTCAAAATAGCCCTATTTGCAGATGATATGGTAGTACACATAAAAAACGCCTACAGCCGATAAATACTTTGACCAAAGTAGTTAGAAACAAAGTTTGCTCACAAAAATCAGTAGCCCTCCTATATGCCAATGACAAATGGACTTAAAAAGAAATCAGGGTAACATTACCTTTCTCCAGAGCCTCAAATAACATAAAATATCTTGGGGTAACCCTAACCAAGCAAGTGAAAGATTGTATGATAAAATTTAAGACATTGAAGAAAGAAATTGAAGAACATATCAGAGGATGGAAAAATCTCCCATGCTCATGGATCAGTAGGATTAATATAGTAAAAATGGCCATCCTATGGAAAGCAATCTAGAGAACCAATGCAATCCCCATCAATATTTCAACACAATTCTTCACAGATTCTGAAAGGGCAATTTTCAGGTTCATATGGAAACACAAAAAGCTCAGGATAACTTAAACAATCCTGAATAATCAAAGAGCTCTTGAAAGTATCACCATCTCTGATTTCAAGTTGTACTACAGAGGTATAGTGATAAAAACAGCATCAGCATGGCACTGGCACAAAAACAAACATGATAATCAAAGGAATCCAATTGAAGCCCAGATATAAAGCCACACATCTATGGACACTTGGGTTATTTTTTTATATAAATAAGCAGAAATATACACTGAACAAAAACCAGAACCTTCAACAAATGGTGCTGGTCAAACTGGATGGCTGCAAGTAGAAGAAGCCAAATAGACTATTAATATCGTTCTGCAGAAAACTAAACTCCAAATGGATCAAAGGCCTCAACACAAAACTAGATACACTAAGCCTGATACAAAAGAAAGTGAGGAATGGCCTTGAACTCATTAGTACAGGAAAAGACTTTCTGAACAGAACAGCATTAGCACAGGAACTAAGATCAAAAATTAACAAATAGGAACTTAATGAAACTTAATGAAAAGCTTTTATATGGCAAATGATACTATCATCCAGGCACATTGGCAGCCCACAGAATGGGAAAGATTTTTACCAACTACACATCTGATAGAGGTCTAATATCCAAAATATATTAAGATATCAAAAACTAGATATCAAAGAAAACAACCTGATTTTAAAAATGAGGTACAGATCTAAACTGAATCTCAAGAGTAAACTCAAATGGTGAGAAACACTTCTAGAAATGTTCAATATCCCTTGTCATCAGGAAAATGTAAATCAAAACTACTTTGTGATTTCATCTTATACCCATCAGAATGGCTAAGATCAATAAAACAAGTGACTGCTCACCCACTGCTGTTGGGGACTGTAAACTTGTACAGCCACTTTGGAAATCAGTGTGGCAAAAGGCCTTCACAGCAACACCATAGCCAAGGCTCTAACCCTATGCCAGGCTAATCTTCTCATCCCTTTCACTGATATCTCCACAGTGCTCCTCTCTTTCTAGGATGGTCCCTTCTCCTAAAGGTCCTACCTACAACCTCCTTCCTTATCCTTGAAACTCTAAAACTTACTTTTCATCAATCTCTCTCTGTAGCTTCACACCATCAGTTACCCATTGTAAATGGAAGTTTCTGTCCTGCCAGCAACTTCCAAATACCTGGCAGCTGCTTCCCAAATAATTGACTCAGAGGCTTAATATTCCTTATAAATGTTTGGCTGATGGCTCAGGCTTATTACTAGCTAGCTCTTACATCTTAAATTAACCCATTTCTATCAATCTATTGTATTGTCATGTGGCTGTGGCATTACAGGTCTGCTGTCATGTTGCTCCTTGGGTGGCTGGCTGGTGCCTGCTTTGACTCCACCTTTCTTTCTTATTATATTCCATTTGGCTTCCCCATCTAGCTATATTCTGCCTGGCTATAGGCCAAATCAGCCTTATTTATCAACCAGTGAGAGCAACACATATTCACAGCATTACATCCTTCTGGTGTCTTTGATGGAATTAAAGACTAGATAGTTAAAGTTATTGTTTTCTTTAGTTATAATGAAAGATAAATTAGATATAAAACTTTAGGCTCACCAAGATAAGATAGATAATTAAGTATTTTCTCTAATTTTTTTTTTTTTTTTTGGTTTTTCGAGACAGGGTTTCTCTGTGTAGCTTTGCGCCTTTCCTGGAACTCGCTTTGGAGACCAGGCTGGCCTCGAACTCACAGAGATCCGCCTGGCTCTGCCTCCCGAGTGCTAGGATTAAAGGCGTGCGCCACCACCGCCCGGCTTATTTTCTCTAATTTTGTCAAATACAAATGGATTAGAATTGTGACTGTAATTCTTACTTAATAACTGTTTTTGTTTTACTATATTGAAGTTAAAATCTTACTTTTTAATTAGACAAAAAAGGGGAAATGCTGTGGGATAATGCTCTTGTACCCTGGAAAGATTTGTCTTTTGAATTGATTTAATAAAACACTGATTGGCCAGTAGCTAGGCAAGAAGCATAGGTGGTGTGACCAGACTAGGAGAATTCTGGGAAGAGGAAGGGTGGAGTCAAAGAGTTGTCAGCCATATGCAGAGGAAGCAAGATAAGAATGCCCTTTTGAGAAAAGGTACCATGCTATGCAGCTAAACATAGATAAGAATTACAAGTTGCCGGGCGGTGGTGGCGCACGCCTTTAATCCCAGCACTCGGGAGGCAGAGCCAGGCGGATCTCTGTGAGTTCGAGGCCAGCCTGGACTACCAAGTGAGTTCCAGGAAAGGCGCAAAGCTACACAGAGAAACCCTGTCTCGAAAAACCAAAAAAAAAAAAAAAAAAAAAAAAAAGAATTACAAGTTAATTTAAGTGTAAGTGCTAGTTAATAATAAGCCTGAGCTACTGCCTGAACATTTATAAGTAATATGAAGGCTCCAAGTCAATTATTTGGGAATCAGCTGCTGGGTATTTGGGAACAGGCAGGTGGGAGAGAAACTTCCATCTACAACCCATCACATGTAGCCTACCCTTCATGTTTTAGCCTTCATGTCTCCAATCCCTGCACTCAGCCTTCCTTCACCCTTCTATCTCCCTGTATCCATGCCCTCCCCTAAATAGGGATACTTTATTGCCAATGAACACCTCCTCCACTGATCTCCTTCACTTCTGAAATTATGGATAGCACTCTAATACCCCTGTCCCAGAGGCTCATGACTGCTTCACTCATGGCAGTGTCTTAAAAATAGTCAGCTATACCATCACCGAGGAGCTGTCAAATCACTCCCTACCACCTCAGACCATGGAGTCCAGCCCCTCCTTCCCAAGACTACCTCTCAGCAGGCAAAACTCACTGCTTTCATTACAGCACTGATCCTAACCACCAATGCACATGCTTTAGTCAAAATCTTATTGCTATGAATAGACACCATGACCATGACAACTCTTACAGAGGAAAGCGTTTAATTGGGGCTTGTTTATAGCTTCAGAGGTTTAGTCTATTATCCTCATGGTGGGAAACATGATGGCACTCAGGCAGACATGGTAGAGAGTTCTACATCTGGATCCATGTAGAGAGTTCTATATCCAGATCCAAAGGCGGCAGGAACAGAGAGAGAGAGAGACAGAGACAGAGAGACAGAGAGAGACAGAGAGACAGAGACAGAGACACAGAGAGACAGAGAGACAGAAAGATAGAGACAGAGACAGAGAGACAAAAAAACAGAGACACTGGACCTGGGTTAGGCTTCTGAAACCCCAAAGCCTACCAACAGTGACACACTTCCTCCCAAAAAGGCCATACCTACTCCAACAAGGCCACACCCCTTAATCTCTCTCAATTAGTACCATTCCCCAATGACCAGGCACTCAAATATTTGAGCCTAAAGGGGCTGTTCCTATTCAAACTATCACAACACATATCAATATCAGGCTTGGGGTCAAACACCTTTACCCACTGACCTATTTGGGCACCCTTATTTCCTTTAATTGAGACAGTTTATTATGTAGCCCAGGCTAACCTTGAACTAAATATATAGCCAAGGATACCTTGACCTCCTAAACTCTGCTTACATCTCCCCAGTGCTGGGATTACAGGTATACACTAGCATTCCTAGCTTGCACAAGTATTATTTTTAATATTAGCTGGTGGAATGATGAGAATTCTATTTAGCCTTTGTCTCTAGTAGGGAAACATATTTATAGGGCTGTTAAAATCCTTGAAGGAACAAGAATGTCTTCTTTAATTCACCAAATCAAGTCAGTTTGTGGTAAAGAGATGGGTCCCTAGGTAGTTTCAAGACAGGTTTCTAGTCATCAGAAAGACAAGTTCTCAGGTAAGCTGAGGCAGGTATTGAACCTACTACATAGCTGAGGATGACCTTGAACTCCTAATCCTATTGCCTGTACGACCTGAGTGCTAGAATTATAGGTGTGTGTCCCCACCTTTGGCTTGGGTATTTTCTTCTTCTTTTTTCCAATCTTGAATCTAGGACCAGGGACATGGCTCAGTGGGTAAAATGTTTTCAAATCTCCAACAATAAAGTAGGAAGTAGGAAATCGGAAGGAGGGACTGTCAAGGTAAAGGAGCTTGCCACCCAATCTGATGACTTGAGTTTGACCCCTACAATCCATAAGGTAGAAGGTTAAAACTGACGCCAACAATTTGCCCTCTGATTTCCTATGCATGCCACCCTTTAGAGCTGAAACAGTCATTTGAAGTAAACAGGGTAGGCCACATACTATTTTTATCAAATTGGCAAAAGGCTTAGATACAAAATCATACTCTTCTAGGAAAAAAAAAGAACATGTTTATATGCACCAGGTATCAGTGAATGGACAGAATCCCCTACCCCAAGGCAGAGAGGATGACTGAATTAGAGGATACAGGCCCTCTTCTTCTACTGCACCCCATGGGAAGACAGTGAGGAAAGCTGCAAGAAGACGGTGGCCTGCTTTTCCCCCTGAGCCTGACTGGGTAATCATAAGGAAGCATACTGATCCCAGAGAAGACTGTCACAGGAGAACAGTGGTGTTTCCAAAGGCACCAAAACACATAAGTGCATAGTCTTGGGGACACATACAAAGAGCGCTGTGCATGTGAGCCATTTCTGCTAATCTGGCTATTAGGCTACTCTGGTCTATGCCAAGTGTCTTCTGCAATCACTCTCCATGTTATTTATTGAGGCAGGGTCACTTGTTGAACTCAGAACTCACCAATCTGGCTAGTCTAGCTAGCCAGCTTGCCCCAGGGATCTCCTGTCTTTGTGTCTTAGTGCTTCTAGTTTTTATGTGGGTTCTTGTGATCTGGTCCAGTCCTCAAGCTTCTGTAGCAAGGACTTCATCCACTGAGCCACCTGCCCAGCTCCCCAGTCTGGTAGCAGACACTTTTAAGTAGACCCTCCTGGGAAGTCCTCTGGTCACTAGAATCTTGACCTTGATGGAAATATTGGGATCTCAGCTCTTTCCTCTTTCTGTCTCTTGCATCCCAGTCATGAGGTGTTTAGATTTCTGCACTGTCATAGGCCCAAAGTGATAGTGATAACTCATTGAAACTCTGAAACTGTGAGGGGGGGAAAACCTCTTTAAAAAGAAAAAGAACTGACCAGGTAGTGGTACATACCTTTAATTACAGCACTCAGGAGGCAGAGACAGGAGGATATCTGTGAGTTCAAGGACAGCCTAGTCTACAAAGTGAGTTCCAGGACAGACAGAGCTACATAGAGAAACACTGGCTTGAAAAACCAAAACCAAAGAAAGAAACAAAGGAAAGAAGGAAGGAAGAAAGAAAGAAAGAGAGAAAGAAAAAACTTCTGATAGAGGGTAAGGATGTAAAGACAGGATGAGCATAGCTATGTACAAACTACCATAATCCCAAAATGGAAAGAAAGGAAGGAAGGAAGGAAGGAAGGTTGGTTCTTGATGTACCAGTGCAGCATTAATATAAAATACTATCAGTAATGTATGGATCAATAGTGCATTATTCTTATGTTAAAGATACATTTTTTCTACATAAGAAATGGTAATAAAGAGAACAAGATCATACCTGGCAAAATTCTCCCTCTCTTCACAGTTAAGTTCTTTCAGGCCTTCATTTATATGTTCTTGTTCTATAGCCAATTCTTCTTGTTCTTTGAGTTTTCGTTGCACTAAGAAAGACAAGAGAAATTACTTGACAAAGTTTTTTTCAAGCAAGACCGGCTGACATCTTTCTGGGCACTAATGCCATATTGTCTTCAGAATTGCTGGGGTGGATCTCCATTCTATAGAATGGAAACATAGGGCCAGGAAGATGATTTAGTGGGTAAAGGCTGCTAAGCCTGAAGACCTGAATTTGATCCCTGGGACTGAAACATGGTGGAATGAGAAAACTGACCCCAACAAGTTGTCCTCTGACCTCCACAGGTGCCATGGTGCTTTTGTGCATGCGCACATACACCCACAATCACACACACACACACACACACACACACACACACACACACACACTCACAAAGAGAGAGAGAGAGAGAACACAATAAATAAATAGATAAATGTAATAAAATTAAAATATTTTTTAATCAAAGGAAAAGAGAAGTACAAGCCAGGTGTGCAGTTGTACACCTGTAGTCCCAGGTGTGCAGTTGTACACCTGTAGTCCCAGGTGCTTAGAAAGCTGATGGAAGAGTACCACTTGAATTCAGGATGTTGGGGCCAGCTAGCTAAGATGTTGGGGAATATTATTTTAAAGTGTATTACTTTTGTTTGTGTTGCATTTGTTTAACTCTGTGAAGCTGTGTTACTGTGCCTGTCTAAAACACCTGATGGTCTAATAAAAAGCTGTATGGCCAATGGTGAGGCAAGAGAAAGGATAGGCAAGGCTGACAGGCAGTGAGAATTAATAAGAGAAATCTGGGAGGATGTTGCTAAAGTTTTCCTGCCTGGCCCACAGTCAGGACAAATCTCTGACATCCTCCAGTCCCACAGCCACTCAGACCCAACCAAGTAAACACAGAGACTTATATTGGTTACAAACTGTATGGCCGTGGCAGGCTTCTTGCTAACTTGCTGAAATTAATCCATTTCCATTAATCTATACCTTGCCACATGGCTCGTGGCTTACCGGCATCTTCACATGCTGTTTCTCATTGTGGCAGCTGGCATTGTCTCTCAGACTCAGCCTTCCACTTCCCAGCTTTATTTTCCTCCTTGTCCTGCCTACACTTCCTGCCTAGCCAATGGTCAATCAGTGTTTTATTTATTGACTAACCAGCAACACATTTGCCATACAGAACATCCCATAGCAGGAGGAGAGAAGAAGGAAGGAAGGAGAGAGGAAGGAAGAAGAAAGACTTTAGGGGCCAGCCACCCAGCCACCCAGCTACACATCCAGACACAGACTAAGAAGAAAAGAAAAGGTACACAGGAATAGAGAAAGATAAAAGCCCCAAGGCCAAAGATAGATGGGATAATTTAAGTTAAGAAAAGCTGGCAAGAAACAAGCCAAGCTAAGGCCAATCATTTATAATTAAGAATAAGCTTCTGTGTGAGATTTATTTGGGAGCTAGATGGTAGGCCCCTCAAAAGAGTAAAAACAACCAACATATTTTTGGCATATATCTACCTAGGTAGGGCCTGAGAAAGCTGGGGCAAAAAAGATACCACTCCTTTAAGAGGCACTGCTGTTCAGCAGGCAGCACTAAATAGAAACAGCAAGCTAAGTAAAAAACAAAACAAAACAAAACACCCCACTTGCTTGTGGTTTCCTACAACTAGGAGGGTTGAATGCAGTTCAGATCAAACAAACCTCTAATGGGGCCACAAGCTTTAGGCTTGGCTCTCATGAACCTAGAAGAGGGCAGAGCTAGACAAGAGGGTGGTGTGGAGGATCAGGTGTAGCTTAGCAGTCTAAAGTTTGCTTGTGCAATCAAAGTAATAAAGTCTTTAAAGAGAGAAGAAAATAATGAAAAAGAATAAGCCACATACAGATGGGGAATACACAGGGAGTCTGGAACCTGTATGTTATTTGTTGATTTTGAATGTTTTGAATGTTGATAAGCAAACAACAATTGCTAAGAGACATGGGATTGAAAGAGGAAGTGTTGAAATAAACCAGCCTATATACTTTAGGAATGCCTTAACTTTAAAACATCAAGAAATGTATTTGTCAAAGAGAAATAAAAAATGCTTTGGAGAAGAGGTTTTGCTTTCATTTCCATAGGAAACAAGAGGCTGTGGATTTGTGCCAGGTTAATATGGATCAGTTATGATCAAGGGAGACCTTCTGAAACTTGACAGGTGATATCTATCAGCAAAGGTTACTTCTGGCCTTTCCAGGACTTGGCCATTATCTTAAAATTTTCTCAGGGACCCTAAAGATACTTTGTCCACATAGAGCAGGAAGCAGTTTGGAGAACATGATGTCCACATTCCCAAGAGAGGTATGGGAGGCTTTGGGTTATTTAGTGGGTTATGGATGTTTGTTATAGTTAGAGGAATATAGGAATATAGGATAAAAAGACAACTATTAATCTCAGATATTGTGTATTGGCATGGATTTTGGTGTATTGATACAAATTTGAAGTTACTTTTGCTATACTATATACATGTTTTTACTCCTGTTTGAAGTATTTTGCTTATGTAGCTCATTTTAAAAATGCAATATATAACTAAAAATGAGGTTAGCAGTTAATCTATAATAATGAAACTTGTAGTCACATTAGGTATGTTTTCAAGGTTAAATAGATATATTTAGATAGATAAATGGTTTTCAAACACTTCAAAGATCTACAGGATATGGCATTTAAAATATTTTGTTAACCTAAAGGTTTTCATGACAATGAGACAAATCTGCTCCTGGAAGTACCAATTTACTTCAGAGATGATGGGAATTGAATGAAACTGCTTTCATTGTGGCAAGGTTAGTCACTGGGCAAAGAAACTGCTTTTGCCTGGACTGCCTGATTGCATATTGTATAAGCTTTGCAGGACCCACAGTAAAGTGACCAATGAACTTTGCAAAAACAACGTAGGATAGTCCTTCAAGGTTCCTGCTTCACAAAAGAAACTGCCAGATATTCTGCAGGACAAAGAGGAAACCGACTGATGAACTTTGCCAATACAAGGCAGGACAGTCCTTCAAATTTCCTGATTGTCTGAAAAGTTTGCCAGATATTCTGGGCCCATAGGCTGATGCTAGATGCCCCAACATTACAGAGGAACTTTGGGTGACTGTCCAGGCAGTCAAATATCTCTGTCATTTCTAGAGTTTTTGGAAATTTTTTGTAATGCACTTTTTGTTTAAATAATATTATACCATTCTAGGGCCTTTGATGCAGTTGAAGACTAGATAGTTACAGTTGCAGTTTCCTTTAGATATTATAGAAAGTAAATTAGGTATAAAAATTTGAATTTACTAAGATAGGATAGATTATGGAGTATTTTCTTTAAATTGATCAGCTACAAATAAATTGGAATTCAGTACATTTTGAATGTAATCTGTACTTGACAATTGTTCTTATTGTATACAGTCTTACTATGTTAAAGTTAAAACCTTTCACTTTTGTTTAGAAGAAATGAGGGGAAATGTTGGGGAATATTATTTTAAAATGTATTACTTTTGTTTATGTTGCATTTGTTTAACTCTGTGAAGCTGTGTTACTGTGCCTGTCTAAAACACCTGATGGTCTAATAAAAAGCTGTATGGCCAATGGTGAGGCAAGAGAAAGGATAGGCAAGGCTGACAGGCAGAGAGAATTAATAGAAGGAGAAATCTGAGAGGAGAAAAGAAGAAGGAAGGAGGAAGATTTCAGGGGCCAGCCACCCAGCCACCCAGCTACACATCCAGACACAGACTAAGAAGGAAAGGAAAGGTACACAGGAATAGAGAAAGATAAAAGCCCCAAGGCCAAAGATAGATGGGATAATTTAAGTTAAGAAAAGCTGGCAAGAAACAAGCCAAGCTAAGGCCAAGCATTCATAATTAAGAATAAGCCCCTGCATGTGATTTATTTGGGAGCTAGGTGGCAGGCCCCTCAAAAGAGTAAAAACGATGAACAACAGTAACATAGTCGAATTCTGTCTCAAAAACAAAAGGGAGATGTACTTCTCTCCAAGAATAAAGCTGTGATCCACACAGATTTCTTCTCATCATTCTGCACTGAAAATTTGTGAGTGACCTTTTTATAACAGATTAAAATATGTCTTGGCCAGACCTGCTGATTAGGGAATAGGCAAGGTACTCCCTTCATCTTCAATGCCCATGATCCCTTCCTAGCCTCGTGAGCCTGCTCCAGTCTACCAGCCACAAGCAGCCCATCATGGAGTGGACTAGAAAGACAGCCTCCTCTTCTCTATCCACCTCCTACCCTCCATTCTCCTCCCAAGTGGTCTAGCCCACTGATCACCTACAGGTACCAGGTTTGGTAAGCTAAAAATACATAACAAAACTCACAACCAACAAACTAACTCCAGATACCCAGGACTTGTTGGAAAAATACACCCAATACAAAAAAGAATAAGAAGACAGTGTGCCCCACCCAAGCACCAATGGTACAGTAATGATCCCAAAGGAGAACAAATTAGATGAGATAGAAAATATGGAATTCAATCTTCTATGCTCTTGGATAGGTAGGATCAACATAATAAAAATGTCAATCTTAACAAAAGCAATCTACAGATTCAATGCAATCCCCATCAAAATCCCAACACAATTCTTCACAGACCTTGATAGAACAATACTCTACTTCATAGGGGAAAAAAAAATCAAAATCCCAGGATAGCCAAAACAATGCTGTACAATAAATGAACTTCTGAAGGCATCACTATCCCTGACTTCAAGCTCTACTAAAGCTATAGTAATAAAAATAGCTTGGTATTGGCTTAAAAACAAACACATGGACCAATGGAATCAAATTGAAGATCCTGACACTAATACACACACCTATGAACACTTGATTTTTTAAAAAGAAGCCAAAACTGTACAATGGAAAAGAAAAAAGCAGCTTCAACAAATGGTGCTGGCATAACTGGATGTCAACATGTAAAAGATTGCAAATATATCCATATATATCACCCTGCACAATACTCAAGTACAAATGGATCAAAGACTTCAACACAAATCCAGTTACATTGAACCTGGTAGAAGAGAAAGTGGGAAGTAGCCCTTAATGCATTGGCACAGGAGATCAGTTCCTAAATATAACACCAGTAGCACAGACATTGAGAGCAACAATCAATAAATGGGACCTCCTGAAGCTAAAGCTTCTGTAAGGCAAAGGACATGGTAAATAAGACAAAACAACAGCCTACAGGATGGGAAAAGATTTTCATCAACCCCACATCTGACAGAGGGCTGATCTCAAAAATATATAAAGAACTCAAAAAATTAGACATCAAAATATCAAATAATCCAATTAAAAAATGGGTTGCAGATCTAAACACAGAATTCTCAACAGAAGAATCTCAAATGGCCAAAAGACATTTAAGGAATTGCTCAACATCCTTAGTTATCAGGGAAATGTAAACCAAAATGACTCTGAGATACCATCTTACACCTGTCAGAATGGCTAAGATCAAAAACACTGATGACAGCTTATGTTGGAGAGGATATGGTGTAAGGGGAATACTCTGCTGTTGGTGGGAATGCAAACATATATAGCCACTTTGGAAATGAGTACAGTGACTTCTCAGAAAATTGGGAATCAATCTACCTCAAGACCCAGTGATACCACTCTTGGGCATATACCCAAAGGATGCTCAATCATACCACAAGGACACTTGCTCAACTATGTTCAAAGCAGCTTTATTTATAATAAACAGAACCTGGTAACAACCTAGATGCCCCTCAACTGAAGAATGGATAAAGAAAATGTGGTACATTTACACAATAGAGTATTTCTTAACTGTAAAAATAATGACCTCATGAAATTTGCAGGCAAATGGCTAAAACCAGAAAAAAATCATCCTGAGTGAGGTAACCCAGACTCAGAAAGACAAACATGGTAAGTACTCACTCATAAGTGGATACTAGATGTAAAACAAATGATAACCAGACTATAATCCATAGCTACAGAAAAGCTAGGTAACACAGAGGACTCTAAGAGGGATACGTGGATTGTCCAAGAAAGGGGAAATAGATGAGATCTCCTGGGTAAACTGGGGGTGGGGGGATAGAGGAGAGGGAATAGAGGATGAGAACATGAGGGAATGGGATGGTCAAACTGGGAGAGGGAGGGAGTGGGAGAGCAATGAAAGAGATATCTTGATAGAGGGAGGCATTATGGGGTTAAGGAGAAAGCAGCACTAGGGAAATTCCCAGGAATCCACAAGGATGACCCCAGCTTAGACTCCTAGCAATAGTGGAGAAGGTACAGGAACTGACATTCTCCTATAATCAGATTGGTGAATATCCTAACTGTCATCATACAGCCTTCATCCAATAACTGATGGGAGCAGATACAGAGATCTATAGCCAAGCACCAGGCCAAGTACCAGGAGTCCAGCTGAAGAGAGGGAAAAGGGATTCTATGAGCAAGGGTGGTCAAGATCAGGATGGGTAAATCTACAAAAACAACTGAACCAAGCTCATGGGAACTCAAAAACTCTAAGCTGACAGCTGTGGAGCCTGCATGGGACCAAACTAGGCCCTCTGCATGTGAGAGATAGTTGTGTAGCTTGGTCTGTTTGAGGGGCCCCTGGCAGTGGATCTATCTCTGGTACATGAGCTGGCTTTTTGGAGCCCATTCCCTATGGTGGGATGCCTTGCTCAGCCTTGATGCAGGGGGGAGGAGCTTGGTCCTTCCTCAACTTAATGTACCAGGCTTTGTTGACTTCCCATGGGAGGTCTTACCTTTTTGGAGGAGTGGCTGGGAGGTGGGTTGGGAGGAGATGGGGGAGGGGAGAGCTGGAGAACAAGTGGGAGATGGAACTGTGGTTGGTATGTAAAAATGAATAAAAATTTTAAAAAAAGAAAAGAAAACACGGGATTCAAAAGGACAGTTATAAACAAATTCAAAGAGTTCAAAGAATTTGAAGAGGACACAAACACCTCAATGAGCTGAGAGGACAGGGATAAACTAATAGAAAACTCAAAGTGAAATGAAGCTGGAAATGAGAAAAAAAATCATGAAAAGTTCAATGGAAAGCCTTAGTAAGAAAATGAGCCACGTGGAAAACACAAAGTAGAAGAATAGGATCACAGCCTCAGAAAATATGAAAGTTAACACATGAATTGAACATACAGGGTCTCTGAGATACTACAAAAAGATCTAACCATGAAATGTGAGCATAGAATAAGGAGAATAATTCCAGGTCAAGGGCAAAGTAATCATTTTTAATAAAGTTATGAAAGAAAAATTTCCAATCTTGAGATGCCCCTACAGCTACTAGAGGCCAACAGAATACCAAATAGATGGGACCAGAAAAGGGACCCATCACATATTACAGCAAAATTGCTAAAATCTCAAAATCAAGAAAGGGTATTAAAAGCTGCAAGAGAGAAGGACCAAGTCACATATAATGGCAGCCCATTAGAATAACAGCTGAAAACTCTATAACAACTTCTAAATTTACATTTAAATTAATTAATTAAGTGTATGTGTTGATTATCTGTGAGAGTCTGTTCTCTCCTTCTACTGTGTGGGTTCTGAGGATCAAGACTAGGTCATCGGAGACTTATTTGGTTGTAGCAAGCTTTCTCAAATGTAGCCAGACTTTCCTTTGTGGGACCAACAGCTCCCCAATAATGACACAGAGACTTAATATTAAGTATGAAAGCTTGACCTTTAGCTTGGGCTCTTCCTCAACTCGCTCTTATAATTTAATTAACTGTTTTTATTAATCTACCTGTTGCCACGTGCCTCGGTTACCTCTCCTCTGTACTGTATGTCTGACTTGCTCCAAGTCTCGCTGGTATAATCTGCACACCTAGATTCCTTCTCCTCTTCCTCTCTTTCCCCAGAAATTCCTTTTATCCTCTCCTACATAGCTGTTAACCATTCAGCTCTTTATTAAACCACTCAGAAGGCACCTTGGCAAAGATACATCTTCACAGTGTACAAAAAGATTATCCCACAACACTTGGTGGCAAGCACCATCAGTCATGAGCCATCTTACCAGCTCTTGATAGAAATGTTCAAAGCTAGGAAATCTTGGGAAGAGATACTTGAAGCTCTGGAAAAACACAACTGCCAACCTAGACTATTATATTCAGCAGCACTATTGTTATGAGCGAAGGGGGAGCAAAAACTTTCCATGATAAAAACAAATAAAGGAATTTATGACCCTTAAGCCAGCCCCACAGAGGATACTTAAAGGAATACTTCAGACCAAAAAGAAGGATAAACATACTTAAGAGGCCACAGGGAAAAATAAACAATATCAGGGCAGCCAATCAAAGAGTATCTTTTAAAAAAATCACAAAATCATAAAAATGACAGCAATTAAAACACATCTTTCAATATTATTGAGTATTAATGGGCTTAACTCCACAATAAAAAAGACACAGATTAACAAACTGGAGTAGTAAACAGGATGCAGGGGTTGGAGACCTGGCTCAGCAGTTAAGAACACTTGCTGTTTTTCTAGAGGACCAGAGTTAGGATCCCAGCACCCTTTTAGCAGCTCACAACCAGCTATAACTCTGGCTCCAGGGGTCCAATGCCTCTGGTCTCTGAGGGCATCAGTGTTCATATGCACATATCCACATGTAAACACACAAACCTACATGTGATTTTAAAATAATATTTTTAATTAAAAAAGAAAGTTAAAAGGATCCATCTTTTTTTGCTCCCTCTAAGACATACACCTTACCATTAAGGATAGTTACTACCTTAGAATACAAGTAGGAGTAAAGATATTCCAAGCAAATGGAACTAGGAAACACATGGCCATAGCTACGCAATATCTGACAAAACAGAAGACAAAAATTTTCAATAAAATACTAGCAAAGCAAATCCAAGTTCACATAAAAAAGATCATACGTCATGAATGAGAAGTTGGTTTCTTCCCAGGGATGCAGAACAGCTCGATATTCATAAATCAATAAACACAATTCACCACATAAAGAGACTCAAAGATAGAAATCACATGATCATCTTAATAAATTCAGAAAAAGCCTTCAACAACATCTAACATCCCTTCTGGATAAAAGTCATGGAGGAGTTAAAGATGGAAGGAGAATAATAAAGGCTATCCAGTACAAACCTACAGCCAACATCATGCTCAGTGGAGAGAAACTCAAAGTATTCCCACTAAAATTAGGAACAAGTTTCCACTTTCTCCACCCTTATTCAATACAGTGCTTGAAGTTTTAGCTACGGCGATAAGACAAGGGAAGGAAATAAGTGGGTATAAATAGAAAAGAAGTCAAAATATCTATTTTCGTAGATGACATGATTCTTTACACAGGATACTTTAAAGACTCTACCCCAAAACTCCCTTAGAACTGATAAACACTTTCAAAATATAGTGCAAAGTGGCAGTACATAAAATTAACATGCAAAAATTAGTAGCCTTACTATATACCAATGACAAATAGACTGAGAAAGAAACAAATGAAACCATTCCTTTCACTTTACCCACTAAAAAAAAAAGAAAATACCTGGGAATAAACCTAGTTGACAAAATGAAAGACCACTACAATGAAAATGTTAAGACTCTGAAAGAAATTAAGGAAGATACTAGCAGATGGAAAGACCTCCCACATTCATGGACTGGAAAAAACAGTACTGTAAAATGATGATCTTATAGAATTCTACCATATTGAATCTATAGATTCAATGCAAGTCCAATC
Source organism: Peromyscus californicus insignis (assembly GCF_007827085.1). Classification (NCBI taxonomy): domain Eukaryota; kingdom Metazoa; phylum Chordata; class Mammalia; order Rodentia; family Cricetidae; genus Peromyscus; species Peromyscus californicus. The sequence goes on along the minus strand of NW_026294469.1, from coordinate 62,964,768 downwards.
AATACACCAAGGAAATTCTTCAGATATAGAAAAATATAATCTTAAACTGTATATGGAAACACAGAAGACTAAGGATAGTCAAAGTCACCCACAGCAAAAAGAATACTGTAGGAGGTATCACTACACCCGATTTCAAGTTATATTACAGAGCCAAAATAATTTTAAAAAGCATGGTACTGGCACAAAAACAAATAAATAAGAGTACTCTATCAGTAGAATAGAGACCCAGATGTAAGTCCATGCAACTACAGCTTCCTGATTTTTGACAAACAAGTAAAAAGGGTATACTGGAAAAGAGATAGCATTTTCAGTAAATGGTGCAAGACAACCTGAGTGTCAACATGAAGAAGAATGAAACTAGATCCTCACATTCACTCTGCACAAAATTCAACTCCAAATGGATCAAAGACTTCAATGTAAGACTTGATACCTTAAAACTGATAGAGGGGGTATGCTTCCACATACAAATATAAGTAAGGACTTTTTGGATAGGGCCCTGGTAGCATGAGAAATAACACCAACAACTGACAAATGGGAATCTCGTGAAACTTAAAAAACTTCTGTATAGCAAAATAAACTGCTAATTCAGTGAAGTCGCAGGTCCAAAGAATGGGAAAAATATTTTCCAGCTATATGTAATAGGCCCCCTGATCTTAGCATAACTGACTCCATAATGGAGGTACCATTCAGACCATAAAGCTCATCACATAGATAGCAACCCCCAGCCAAAAAGAAAACAAAGACCTAATTCATTAAAGTCCATAGTTCTGGGAATGTTTCTAAATGTACTAACCTTGCCTTTTTGCTCTTGTAGTTCCACTTCTAGCTACCTGTTCTTTTTAACAGAAGTATGTCAACCCATGATATGGTTTTATGCTCAGAAGCTCACCCTGAGAAAGGCTTGGGGCTTCAGTGAGATCCTGAACACTCAATGTAGTCACTGGCCAGCTAATAAAGACTTTCCATTGGCTTAAACCCATGTCTGAGCAGTCTTCTCTGGTGCATACCCCACATCTCTGGAGGTTCCACCAAGATTCTAGAGACCAGACCTTGGGACACTGGGGGGTCTCAGAACCCCTTGGAACAGGAAAGAGTGTGGTGCTCAAGGGGCTTCTAGGGGGTTCACAACCTGAGATGTTCCAGGCCCCCACGATTCCCTTTGATCAACCACTACCTAACACTTTTGAGGAGTCTGATAGCTCCACCTCAAAAGGAAACAAAATAAAAAGTTTCCTGGTCTGTCACCTCTGGAGATAATGTGAGGGCTAAAGTTATATTTTAAGTCTAAATTATTATGCTTTAAGAGATCTATAAAACAATACCTCTAACCTGTAAGCCCCACTTGCCCAAGAACAGATAATGTCCTGTAATGCTAGGGGTTGTTGTTCATATAAGATAACAAGCCATGTGTTTTTGCTTCTATAAGCAAGCTTGGTTGCCCCAACTGCACAGGATGTGTGCTTGATCATACATAGGCAGGAGGTACATAGGCAGGAAGTACATCAGGATGCGTGTTTGCCTCCTATTGGATGAGGATGGGAAGTTTGTAGCCCTTGGGTTTTGCCTTTATAAGCCTTTGACTAATGTAATTTGGTACCATTCTCTAGGAGTCCTGGGTATAGACCTGGCCAGTGTCCATCATCCTGGCTATTATTTAATAAAGCTTGTTTCAAGTTTGGCTCAAAATTTGTGGTAGTGATCTTATTCTCACCCCGTGGAATTAACAGTAAGTCTGGTTAAGGCACCTCCTGTTAGGACACATAGGAGAGGTTGGACACAGCCATTGCATATCCAGAATCTGTGTGAGATGTCATCAAATTCCCCTGTGTGTTTCCAATGTGTGGTGGCCACGTGTGTGTGTGTGTGTGTGTGTGTGTGTGTGTGTGTGTGTGTGTGTGTGTGTTCCTGTTAGTTCTGTTTCCCTGTATTGATCAGTGGTTTTCTCTGGTGTGAGACACCCCCCTCCATGGTGTTGTCTTTGCCCCCTCCTATTGGGAACCCAAATCCTTTTGACTTTGCCAGGTTACCCAGAGAAACTCTCAAACAAAACAAAACAAAAGCTCCGCCTGTCCCATTCCCAGAGCTCTTCCTTGTTTCCAGGTAGGTCCCTGTGTAGGGGATGGAGAAGCTGGGCCTCTCATCCAGGGCTCCCTGACATCTGAGCAGAATGCACACAGGGACGGTGAAGCAGTTCCCCAGGTGTGTGTTCCCTGTGCTCCTCACCTGCTCAAACAGCCCTAGGGAAGGGAAAAGGGGAAGTTCCATTTCTTTCCCTTCCATGATTTACGTCTTTTCGGTCAATGATCCATATAATTGGAAAACTTAAAACTTACCTTCCTCTGAAAAAAAAAGTAGAAAAACTGGCCCTAGACTGGATGGGGGGACTGCTGCTGGACAATGCCGCCTGGAAAGAATGGATTTTCTCTTCTGTCCAACCCTGACCAAAGAGACTTTAAACAATGTTTGCTAGGTCCCCTTTAGAAGCATTAAAGACAATTGCTGAAAAGATTCCCTTTGTCATCCAGTTGGCCTCAGATATTAGAAAATGTTACAAAAGTTTAAAAAAATTAAAGATATAAATAGGTCCCAGATGCTGGGGGTAGCTCAAAAGGTGTTTAACAACAGAGAACTGATAGGGAGAAGGCCTTTTCCATAAACTGAAAGCCACCATCACCTTCTTTGACAATGAGATACAGCTGGACTTTCTCTCAGATTAACAACAAATACTCCTGGCAGTATGGGCAGAAACCAACCCCCAGGACTGGCCCAACACCAAGTTCCTATACCAGTTCAACTAACCAGGTCGACTACCTCCATCCAGATTAAACAACTCCCAAAGAGCCTGGAAACAAAGGGAAATTGCAGTCCATGTTGCCTGGACTGGAGAGACAGCATCTTCTGTACACCATCCTGGCGCTCTGTCAGTCACTGTGGAATACACCTCTCAAGCCTGTGAAGAAACCTGAGACCTCTGATTCTCATGAGTCTGATTCTTCCAGAGAAACAGCTGTACACTGTCTTGGACCTGAAAGATGCATTTGAATTGAGCCATTGTTGCTTTTAAAGGGACAGACCCAGAGAGAGATTACAGAAGGCAACTTATCTGGACCATGTTGTCCCAAGGATTTAAAAATTCTCCAATCCTGTTTGATGAGATGCTAAATGCTGAACTCCTGCCCTTCCGTCAGAGGTTTCTTGGGAAAGTAAATTATAAAAGAGCCACTGAGGGGCTGCTTCAAGAGTTCCAGTCTATAGATTGGGCTATAGATTGTAGGCTAAGAAAGTCCAACTTCTGTACATCAGGGCCACCTATTTGGGCTACTAGCTGAAGGGAGACAAAAGGAGTCGGTCTCAGAGTAGGATTGCTGCACTCCTTCAGATCCTGACTCCAAAGAGACAGGTTCAAGAGCTCCCAGGTGTATGTATTGCTGCCTCTGGATACCAGAGCTTGCAGAAATAGCAAGGCCTCTATACACCAGCACAAAGGGGACTACTGAGCCCCTTAATCTGGACTGAGACTAAACAGAAGACATTCAAGGCTTTAAAAACAGCTCTGACTTCAGCTCCAGCCCTAGAACTCTCATATGTCTCAAAACCTTTTCATCTGTTTGTCCACGAAACAGAAGACATTACAAAAGAGATTTCAACTCAGACTCTGGGGCCATGGAAACACCCTATGACATCTCTGTCCAAACGATTGGACCCTGTAGCCACAGGATAGCCCATCTGTCTAAGAGCTACCACTAGTCTTTTTTTTAAAAAAAGGAGAAGTTAGTTCTGGGTCAGGATCTTATACTCATAGCACCCCCACACCATTGAGGGCCACCTCCAAGAACACCAGAATGCCCGAATGCCCGCTGTCTAATGCCTGTGTGACCCAGTACCAAGTCCTACTCCTGGACCAACCTGATGTCCAGTTTGAAAAGCCCACTGCCATCAATCCTGCTACCCTCTTGCCTGATGATGGCCCATAGGTGCTCATCCATGACTGTCATGAGATGAAAGATGAAACCAGATACATATCTGAATATGTAGGTATTTTAATTGAATTGATTTGAATCCAAGCCAGGTAGCTCAGCCCACAGAGCAGACGTGACCAATCTTAACCAGGTTCTCAGACAGGGAAAAGGAAAGTCCAATGCCATGTATGTAGCCAGCCACTCTGCTTTTTCTACTGTGCATGTCCATGGTATTATTGATAGTGAAAGAGGGCTTCTCACCGCTGGAGGAAAGGACATTAAATCTTGGCCCTTCTAGAAGCTATTTGGCTGCCCCCACAAATTGCTATCCTCCACTGCTCTACTTCAAGGACGTCAAAAAGATGACTCCCCCGTGGCAAGAGGTAAAGGAGTCTGCTGCCCTGGCTAACCAACAAATGGCCCCAAGACCAGTGGACTCTATTAATATTCTGAGGACATACCCTGACCAGGGGGTGCCTGAGACTCCATGGTACAACCAAGAAGAAAGAGAGGATGCAAAAAGAAAAAAAAAGTGGACACCTCAAACCCACAGGTTGGTGGAAGACACCAGAGGAAAAAATCATTCTCCTAGAAACAAACTGGCAGGACTCTGGTAACTAACCTTCACCAGGCTAATCATCTGGGGTCTACAAAACTTTCTGAGTTGCTCAGACCAAGGTATATTACACCTAGACTGGATAGCCTAATATGAGATGTCTCAGTCAGATGCCAGGTTTGTGCTCAATTAAATCCTTACCCAGGAAGGGGTCTAAATGAGAGGCCAATGGCCCAGTGAACCCTGGGAAACTGACTTCACTGATATTTGGCCTGCAAAGGAAGGATAAAAGTACTTACTAGATTTTATGAGTACTTTAAGAGGATAAAAGCATTCCCTACTCAGACTGAAACTGCTCAAACAGTAGCTTAAAAAGCTCCCCCACAAACTGGTCCCCTGCTTTGGCAATGGGGTTTGACAATGGACCAGTTTTCATAGCCAAAACCTCTCAATTAGCAGTGTAAGTTGTGGGGGAAAATTGGAAATTTCATTGTGCATATAGAACTCAGAGGTCTGGGCAGGTAAAAAGAATAAATAGGACATTAAAAGAAACTCTAACAGAACTCTTATTAGAGTCCAGTAAAGGGTGATAGACCTCCTTCCTTTGCTTTGATTTGGGCCCAATGAACCCCATATAGGGAGGGATTTATCCCCTATGAGAACTATGTTTAAAAGACCTCCCCCATACTGGGACACCAACTCAACCACAAAACCTTCGACCCACACCTGTCCTGCCTGCAAGATGTGCTGGGGCAATGGTGGCTCAGAGCTTGTGAGAGTGGCCAACCAATGACTGGTCTAACTTGAGGCCTGTGCCATGAGAGGGAGCCCATGCCTGACACTGCCTGGATGGCCAGGAACTGGAAGCTGAATGGTTCAAAGACCTAGGATAGAACCAAATAAGACTAACCAAAAAAAGTCAATGAAATGATTCCTAATGATATTTGTGGTGATATTGTGTTCCCAAAATATTGTGCACCCTAATAAACTTATCTGGGGTCAGAGAACAGAACAGCCACTAGATACAGAGGCTAGAAAATGGTGGCGCACATGCCTTTAATCCTATCACTTGGGAGGCAGAGATCCATCCGGATCTCTGTGAGTTTAAAGCCACACTGGAAACAGCCAGGCATGGTGACTCATACCTTTAATCCCAGGAAGTGAGCCTTTAATTCCAGGAAGTGATGGCAGAAAGCAAAAAGGTATATAAGGCATGAGGACCAGGAACTAGAACTGGTTAAGCTTTTAGGCTTCTGAGCAACAGTTCAGCTGAGATCCATTCTGGATGAGGACTCAAAGGTTTCCAGTCTGAGGAAAAGAATCAGCTGAGGAATTGGCGAGGTGAGGTGATTATGGCTTGTTCTGCTTCTCTGATCTTCCAGTATTCACCCCAATACCTGGCTCCAGGTTTGATTTATTACTAAGACCTTTTAAGATTGGTGCCCTGCCCAATCACCATCAGAAAGGCTTCCTCTGGAAGATGATGGGAGAAGATGCAGAGACCCACAGCCAAACACTAGGTAGAGCTGGGGGAACTGGGTGGAAGAGAGGGAGGAAGGATTGTAGGAGATAGGGGTGTTGAGGCCATCAGGAGAACACGGCTCACAGAATGAACTAATCAGGGCTCACAGGGGCTCACAGAGCCTGAAGCAACAAGCATGGAGGCTTCATGGGTTTGTGCTAGGTCTTCTGTGTATATGCTTTGGTTTTAGATCGGGGTTTTTGTGGGACTCCTAACATGGGAGTGGAGGTGTCTCTGACTCTTTTGTCTGCTCTTGGGACCCTTTTCCTCCTACTGGGTTGCCTCATCCAGCCTTGATATAAGGGTTTGTACCTAGTCTTATTGCATCTTGTTATGCCATGTTCAGTTGATATCACTGGGAGGTCTGCTCTTTCCAGAAGGGAAATGGAGGAGCAGGATATCTGGGGAAGAGGGTAAGTGTGAGAAGAGGGCCTGGTTACCTTACCCTATATTGTGCATCCTGAAATGAATGATAAGCAGTGCTGGTTACTGGAGGAAAGGTCATGGTCATGACAGAACCCAGTTGCTTAGTATCGGAGAGCTTTATTAGGAGGAAGGGGGAAGAGGGACAAAAGGACCAGGCCTGTGGAGGATTTATTGGAAGAAATATTACCTTTAATAAAGATAGGCAGATACCAGCATGGCAGGAACTCTAGGGAGAGCTCAGGCCCATGTAGTAGAGTAGAGGTCCCTTATAGGTTTTCGTAATCTACAGTACACACCTGCACTCAGACTGTCTCTGATTCCCAGGTGATGGGGGTGGGGGCTTGGGGGAGTGAAGGGTGTGGGGGTGTCATCTTGCCCTTGAGAAAGGAATACACGACCTTGAGAATATGGCATGAATAGGGAGGAGAGGCCCATTTCGTTAATAGGTATCTATCATACAGTTGGGAGTGTGTTAGCTAGTATGCAGAATCAGCTAGAGGGAGGAGGAAGACACAGCTACAGATAGGCCTGACCTGAGAAGTCTCTGATCTGGCTTCTAAGGCAGAGTTAATAGAATCTGTCACTTAGTAGTATGGGGCAACTCGGTCCAGGGAGATCCATGAGTCAAGGGTAACACAGCACACATGTACTTCCAGAAATCTTAAACTAAAGTTAACCCTCAAACGAATAATTGAAAGTTCTTTATGAAACACCTGGGAACTGATGTAGACTAACTGCTGATAGAAAAGGGGGGAAGACCTCTCCAAACTTTGAGAATGGCCTCTGAATGGAGACCCTTCTGGTCCATCAGTCATCTGAAATGTCAAAAAGTCATAGTTAAAGCCTTGGAGAGAAGGATACGCTTTGAATGGGGGAACACAAAGAGCCTTGAGTGAATGAGCCATTTGAGCTGACTTCAACAGACACCTAGGATCTCTCAAGGTTCAGTACATTACAGGCTGTTAAAAATGACTTGCACAGTTACAGGGATAGAAACACCTTCAGAAAGAAAAGAGGGACAGATGAAAGGAAGGAGGAAGAGGTGAGTTTCTGCCTCCCACCATTTCCTCTCTTTTATAATCTTCAAAGTAAATGGCACTCAGAGTACACACTGCTCTTCGACCTTGAGAACACCTCCCTTGGGACTGTGCAGTGTCTGCTAGGATGTGAAGCTTCTCATTCATTTATGTCTCCAGTTCTAATTAGATAAGGTTCGCAAAAGCAGGAGTCTTAGTACTTGAAACATTCATGACATTTCACAGATACGTACTTCAATGTTTTGGTGGTTAAAATAAGAGCATGGAAGAGGGGGGTACGAGAGGATGGTGGGGAAAGGGTGAAGGAGAGTACACTGTAATGACATGTATGGATTAAAACGTCACAGCGAAACCCATCATTTTGAGTTGAATGCTAACTAAACAATTAACTTTTAAAAAGTAAAGGCAAAGAGAAGATGGAGGTAATTCAGTTCCTTACGCTTTTCTTGAACTTGGAGTTTTCTTGTACACATGACTTCATTCTGGAGTCGCTTCCTTGCCTCCCTTTCAAGGGCCAGCTCCTGATCCTTCTCAGCCTGCTTCTTGGCCTTTATGTCCTCTAGTATTCTGTCTAGTTCTTTCTCTTGGGCTTTCTCTTCCATTCGTCGCTGCTTTAGATAGTCATTGTATATCTTCTGTTCTCTTTCCATGTCTTCCTACACAGCATAGAATTTAATTCATGTTATTAGAACACATCAGTAAGAGCAAGTATATTTTTTTGACTTACATGGAATCTTAGGGTTTTTATTGCTGTGAAAAGACACCATGAACACAGCAACTATTATAAAAAACAAACAAACAAACATTTAATTGAGGTGATGTGGTTTACAGTTTTAGAGGTTCAGTCCATTATCATCATGGCAGGGAGCATGGCGGCATGCAGGCAGATGTGGTGCTGTAGCTGTAGCTAAGAGTCATACATCTTGTAGGCAACAGGAAGTCTACTGAGACACTGGGTGGTATCCTGAGCATAGGCTACCTCAAAGCCCACCCCCACAGTGACACACTTCCTCCAACAAGGCTATACCTCCTCCAACAAAGCCACACCTCCTAAGAGATTAGTGCCACTCCCTAAGAGGCTATGGGGGCCAATTACATTCAAACTACCACACATGGTAATTTATTTGGTATGTGAATGTGTAATGTGTGTGTGTGTGTGTGTGTGTGTGTGTGTGTGTGTGTGTGTGTGTGTGTTGTGTGTGTGCCTGTGGGGGTCAGGGGCAATATCAAAGGACAACTTTTAATAACAGACTCTGTCTGTCTACCTGGGGAAAGAACTCATATCAACAGGGTTGATAGTAGACTCCTTTACCTGCTGAGCCATCTTGTCAACCCCTAAGGCAGCCTGAAAAGCAGTCTTCTAAAAGGTACCATCCTTATCTTGTGCTGTCATATACTTAAGCAATCATTGGTACACTATTATGTCTGGAATTTACTTCAAAGGACTCAGAAGTGCTTGTAGGTATAGACAAGACAAGAATGGACTTTAGCTGAAGTTTTCTAAAGCTTGCTAAGGACACAAGGGGGCTCAGACCATTCTTTGCATCTGTTTGAAGTATTTGACAGCACATTTTTGAATAAGCTGATTCAAATGCTTTCTCAAAGAGTTTCCTAAAGCAGTTACCAGCACACTTTCAACGGGAATACTGCTACCCTACAATGGGTTGATTGGAACATCAACAGGAATGACCTAAGTAACCCATAAAGAGACCTTTCACCTAGGAGACTATAGAGAGGGCAAATAAGAACATAAAACACTGTTCAACATCATTAACCATTAGTGAAATGCAAATTAAAGTCATATGAGATATTAGTCAACATGTACCATAATAAAGCAAACAGAGTGACAATATCAAAAGCTAAAGAGAACGTGGAGATACTGGAGTGCTCCTGCACTGCTGGGGTTACTAAAACTATCTTTTATAGTCTTCCCTCCCCTCCTCCCTCCCTCTCTTACCCTCTTCCTCCTGTCTTCCCTTCATTCCTTTCTGGTGCTGGAGACTGAATTCGGGGCCTTGCACCGTAAAGCACACAGAAAGTAACAAACCTATTCCCATGATGTCTTCATTTAGCATGGTATCTCTTTCCTTGCTCTCCCAACTCTGTCCCTGTTCCAGCTCAAACCTCCACTCCCCTATGTTCTCAACCCCCATCCCTTGCTCTCCATTACCCCCCCTCACCTCCTGTTTGCTCATGTAGATCTCATCTATTTCTCCTTCGCTGGGCGATCCATGCATCATCCTTCCTATGGTCCTCCTTACTAGCTAGCCTCCCTGAAGCTGTGGGTTGCAGTCTGGTTGTCCTTTGCTTTACATGTAGTACCCACTTATGAGTGAGTACATACCATGTTTGTCCTTCTGAGTCTGGGTTACTTCACTCAGGGTGACATTTTCTAGACAGAGTGCTAGGGAAGTTCCCAGGAATGCATAAGGATGACTCCACAGTAGACTACTGGCAATGGTTGAGAGGGTGCCTGAACTGGCCTACTCTGGTGATCAGATGGCTGAATACCCTAACTGTCATCATGGAGCCCTCATCCAGTGACTGATGGAAGCAGATGCAGAGATCCACGGCCAGGTGCCAGGCCGAACTCCAGGAGTCCAATCGAGAGAGAAGAGGGATTCTATGAGCAAGGGACATCGAGATCATGATGGGAAAAAGTACAGAGACAACTAGCCAAACTAGTGGAAACACATGAACTGTGGACCAATAGCTGAGGAGCCCCCATGGAACTGGACCAGGCCCTCTGGATAAGTGAGACAGTTATTTAGCTTAAACTGTTTAGGGGGCCCCCAGGCAGTGGGATTGGAACCTGTCTCTAGTTCATGAGCCGGCTTTTTGGAGCCCAGTGCCTATGGTGAGACATTTTGAACAGCCTTGGTGCAGGAAGGAGGGGCTTAGACCTGCCTCAACTGAATGTGCCAGGCTCTGCTGACTCCCCATGGGAGACCTTGCCTTGGAGGAGGTGGGATGGGGGGTGGGTTGTGGGGAGGGTGGCTGGGGGGCGGGAGGAGGGAGGACAGAGGAATCTGTGGTTGGTATGTAAAATGAATAGAAAATCTCTTATTAATAATAATAATAATAATAATAATAATAATAATAATAAATTGAACTTGATCCACTAACTGAAAAAGAGAGAGAGATAGTAACAACCCATAAGACTGACAACAGCCAATCCTGACCAGCATTCAGTAGGCACTAAATAAACGCCTTACTCTCTTCTGCTTCTTCTTATCTGCCTCCTCTTGCAAGTCTTGAAGGGCCCTTCCCACAAGTTTCATGTTCAAGTCCTGCTCCTCTCTGTGCTCCTGCTGCAGAGACTCCAGCTTCTCCTGCACGGCCTTTTGCAAACTGTTCCTGGTTTCCCGTTTGGACTTCTGTTTCTGGAGCTTCTCTTGTTCCTTCTCTAGCTTAACCTGTGCGTTGTTCTTCTCCTGAAGAGCAGTCAAGATGGATGGGCACAGTTAAGAGACGCAAGTAAGTCGATGCATTTGCTCAAAGGGGTGAGCCTAAGGGATTTCTTGGAAACACACACACACACACACACACACACACACACACACACACACACACACACACACACACAGCTGCATTAAGAGGGGCTGTAGAAAGGGAGCTTGCCTTTTAACATAGCTGAGCCAGCAATAAAGCTTTGTCGGAATTGTTCAGTGTGTGACTGTAAACAATAGGCAGGTGTGTGTCCAAAAGTGACACACACACAAAAGTAAATGTAAATAATCTTTGATCCCATTACTCATCACTCACCACGATGCTCCGCATGCCAGCCCACAGTCTTCCGGGCCTTGTGCTTCTATGCACACCTGTACATCTAGACTTGAGCGTATTATTAAGAAACCATGAGACTTCAAAGTGGAAATGTGCTTAGTGGACCAGCCCCAAACTCCAAGCCTGAAAACTATATTAACCAGCCAGAAAGCGCTACCGCCATGGAGCGTATCACCCCATCACGGGCATTTGAAAAGGGCTCACCAGGAGGCGGGCCTCCTCTTCCTTCATCCTCTGCGCAGCCTGCCGCTGCGCCTGGTTGCTAGTGACTTGAGCATCCAGCCCCAGGCGTGTGTTTTCCACCAGCGCTTTCTGTCTCCTCTCCTCGTAAGCCTCTCGCTTTTCCTTGGCTAGTCTGTCTTCCTCCCAGAGCCTCGCGTACAGCTGCTCTTCCACCAGTTTTTGCCTCTTCAGCTCCTCGTTGAACGCCACCTGGGCCTTCCGTTCCTCACCCACCTTCAGCTCATGGACGCTGACCAGTTTACTGCGGAGCTCCTCACAGCGCTCCCTGAAAGGGGGATTTAAAAGGGCAAACCCCAGCCACTCCGTGAGAGGCAGCGCTGTGTGTAGACATCTGACTGCACAGTAATGCCCAGGAGCAAGGAAAACCAAAACCAGCCAGATGCAGGCCATCTGGACAGAGGACATGTGAGGAAGCCACAGGCAGGGGGCAGGTCCAAGCGGATGGACACTGCTAAGATACAGTACTGCCATCAGGCCGGATCGGCTTGAATCCTTGCTCTGCCATTTCCTGTGTGACTTTGGATCAAAAATTTAACTTATCTATCCAGGCGTAGTGGTGCACACCTTTAGTTCCAGCACTCGGGAGGCAGAGGCAGGCAGCTCTCTATGAGTTTGAGACCAGTCTTGTCTACATAGTGAGTTCTGGGACAGCCAGGGCTACACTGTGAGACCCTGCCTCAAAAAGAAAACAAAACAAAAAGAATTAACTTATCCGGGCCAGTTGGCTCATCTTTAAAACACCTGCCCAGAAACACCTGTTCTCTCTGGTTCCTAAGTCTGAATTTCTCCGTACCAGCTAGCTGTTCTTGCATCCTATGCCCATTACTCATTACAGCAGCATACTTTTCCTATTATCCTCTACTGCAGTGGTTCTCAGCCTTCCTAATGCTGTGACCCTTTCATACAGTTCCTCATGCTGTGGTGACCCCCCAACCATGAAATTATTTTTGTTGCTACTTCATAAATGTAATTTTATTGCTGTTATGAATCGTGTTGTAAATATACAATAGGCAGGATATCTTATACAAGACCCCCGTGAAAGGGTTGTTCCACCTCCAGAGGGGTCTAGACCTACAGGTTGAGAACCATGGCTCTGGCAGGAAGGATTAGTGCAGTGTGTATTATTAATGGAAATTCTATAGAACTGTGGTCAGTGATGAAGATTTCATGGTTCTCTGGACCACATCTTGATCTGATTTTGCTGCTTTCTCACCCTGCTTTGCAAGTGCTGTGAAAATGAACTCTTGTATTCCCTTTGTATTCTGCAAGTTAAGTGGGGACTTCCTCTTAGACTCTCTGGTCCTGCATGCAGCTTAACAAGAGACGTCCTTTTGCTTATTCATGTTCAGTGACTTGAGAACCTAACTGATATTCATTCTCCTTAAGTCAATCACAGTAGTATTCTATCGAAGAGGTTGACATAAGTCTCAAAAATATTTATTGAAGCCAGGGGTGGTGGCAATCCTAGGACTTGGGAGGCTGAGGTAGAAATATCTTCAATTCAAGGCCAGCCTGGGCTACAATGTGAGTTTTGAGCTAGCCTAGATTACAAAGTTAGACCTCATCTCAAAAATGAATGCATTTGGGCTAGAGAGATGCCTCAGCAGTTAAAGCCCTGGTTGCTCCTGGGTGGACCCTAGTTTGGTTCCAGCACCCACATGGCAGCTCACAGCTGTCTGTAACTCCAGTTCCAAGGCCTTCTTGGGCACTAGGCACCGGGTGCACTTACACCCATGCAGACAAAAAGCTCATAAGTATAAAATAATAAGTGCATTTATTAATGAGTTTTTGAAAAGGCTAATGGCTATGTTTTAAACACTTTCAGGAAAAATTTGACCTTTTCAAATCCCTTCTGCAGATTAAAATCTTAAAATTAAAAGACATATGAAACTGATAATCCTATCATGTGACAATCACTACATTGAAGGACTTGAATTTAAAAAAGGGAGCAAAATGAAGAAACCAACTTGAGAAATATGACGGGAATTTTTAAAAATTTGTTTTTATTGTGTTTTCTAAATTATGTCTATATATGTCTGTCTATATGTGGGTATGTGCACATGAGTACAGGTGCCAATGGAGTCCAGAAGAGGGCAGCAGATCCCCTGGAGCTGGACTGTCAGATGATTGTGAGCTGCCAGATCTGTGTGTTACAAACAGAACATGCAAAAACAGTGCACAGCTCTTAACCCCATGACAGCAATGTCCTTAATGTCCACATCTTAGGAATAGAAGAGGCTGTGAAAATATAACCACAGAATAATAAATTATATATATATATATGTTCTTACTCCAAAAACTAGGAAGAAACAGCAATCATGGAGACTTTTCCAAATATCTTTGCTTTATGGCTGGGGATATATAAAGGCATAAAGATATAAATACAATCTGCTGAGTCTGTCCAGTGTCCCTTTTATTTGATTTCAGGGCTGACCACTTGGCACTGTAACACTAACCAAGAAGTTCACCCCCGGAAGACTAATCTCCGACTCTCGACATTCTTTAGTTGCCTCTAATTATTTGCTGAAATGAGGTACATTGTGAGAGGTCCCCCTTTCACAGCTCTGCTAGCTTCCTTATACATCCCAGGCCACCACTTGCCTAGGGATGATGCCACACACAGTGGCCTGGGACCTCTCACATCAATCAAGACAATTCCTCACCGACATGGCCACAGGCCAACTTGATCTGGTAATCCCTCGACTGAGGCTTCTCTCAGCAAGCTCTAGGCTGTGTCAAGTTGATAGCTGAAGCTACCTAGGGCAAGGATGGACACACACATACACACACACACACACACACACACACACACACACACACACACACATTCTTTTAAAGGTAAGGAATGTGTCTTAGTTTATGCTGTTAAAGGCATCTGCCATGCTCTGATGATGTAACACACAATAGGTCATTTCAAAGGAGGGGTACTTCCTTCAAAACATCTCATGAAATCAGAACAGATTCAAGATATCTTCAGGTGGAAAGGTAAAATGAGAAGGGACACTAGAGACAATCACAGGGTCAGACTGAGTACAAAGAAGACCAGGGATCTGAAAACGAAGGGTCTCTGTAACAGTCTGTGTCAGGAAGCAGATCACAAGTCTGGGTGATCAGAATTGATCACGGTACCAGGCAATAATCAGACACTAGTAAACGGGGATCCACCATGTATTTGGCAGAGGTGGAAATGACCCTCAGTTGGCACTTCCAGTCTTGGGAGGCAAGCACAGAGCCCTAGAGCAGGGTTTAAGACAAACTGAGCACTTGTGTTTTAAGTGATCTATGTATTTAACCTGTGAATTTTAAGTGATTACCAAGATTTAAAGTATGATTACTGTGCACCCTTCTAAGGCTACGATTTACTGTGAGCTAGCTTTTCTAAATCATTTTTAATATACCAGTTAGAATGCGGGACTGTCCTTTAAGACAGTGGTTACTCTTGAAAGAGATTCCACAGCCTAAAGAAGTCAAGCCCTGCTCCCCACAGCCACCGCCTGCCAGCGAACTAAAAGGCAGTCTATGCTCTGACAGCTCTTAATTTATCCTGGCTCTTCCGTGCCCTTTGTCATGAAGGTTCTGTTGAACTAAATCACTAGTGTGAAGCGTCCACCAGCCTCCAGAAAGTTACAAAATCTGGCATTTCCTTTGTTCCTGAGGTTGATCTAGGGGCTTTCTCTGAGGAGGCTCCTCTGTGCCCAACCCCCACCCATCCCAGGTGCTCCAGTGGGAGGGGGGCTCTCTCCCTCCATTCTCTCTCCCCTCCCCGTCTCCTTCCTCTCACCCCTCCCCTTTAAGGCCCCCCGTTGAGCACTGCCACATACTGTACCATTTTCTGTCTAATGCTCTCCCTCCCACCTCAGGGATCCATCATGGTCTTGAGGAAGGGAACCATGTGTCTGCTTCCTTCCCCTAATGAAGCACCTCTGGCAGTCTCCCTTCCGTAGTCCGTCTAACAAATCCCGTGTTCACGCTCCGCTTGTGTGCTCCTCCAATTTATTACCTGAACTGCTGCTCTAGCTTTTCAGCTACAAAATCCTGCCTCTCCTTTTCCTTCTTCTCTCGTAAAAACTTGGTTCTCTCTCTCATTTTGTTTTTTTTCTCTTCAATGGTTTCTCCTTTCAATTGCATTTCGGTAAAATATTCATTTTCTTCCGATGCTAGAAGTTCACGTAGCCTGAAACAAACAAACAAAAAACAACTAAGTAATTTATTCATTAAAACTATCATTCCAACTAACTTCTGTTCTTCTGAATTAGTGTCTAGTAGCTCCTTCAGAAATAAAAGATGACTGTTAAGTTGAGGAAATAACTCAGCAAAGCTCCTGCCTTGCAAGCCTGAGCTTTGTCCCCAGAAACGACTTCTTCTTCAATTGAAAGAATAGAAAAAGAATAGTCTGATGACCTGAGTTTGACCCTGGGACCCACACAGTGGAAGGAGAGAACCAACTCCCAAAAGTTGTCTCCTGACCTCCACATGCACAATGACACTCCCTCCCTCCAATAAATAATGTTAAAAATAATCACCGTGGGTCTCCATAAAATAAGACTTTCATCTGTGCCGTATTTTATTTGATAATATACAGATAACACATGAATGCTTATCTTCAAAAGTAGCAGAGTGGACAGATTTTAATTAAAGAAACAAACCATAAAACAGTATACTCTTTTTCCATCAAAATGTTGTTAACATAAGCAAAAATAATCACAAACAACAGTTACTGGTTTTACTATGAAAAACTTAGCCAGGACCTTTATCTCACTTGATTGTTTTATGCACAATATTAAACATTTGTGAGCTGAGGATATAATGAAATGTTAGAGAACTTGCCTAGCCTAGGGGAGGCCCTGGGTTTGAGCCCCAGGACTCAAAGGAATCAACCATGAGCGGTGCTTTCAGAATGCTTCGGTGCCTGGGCTACCAGGTCTGCGCGCCTTACCTGTTACGTCTCTCTTCGGTGTTGAGGATGAAGCCTTGCATGGCATCCTTGGTCCTCGCCCGCACCAGGCTGTCAAAGTACTTGCGGTCATTGTGCTCGAGCCAGTCACTTCTCAGGCGATCCTGCTCATTGGACTTAATGGACGCCAAAGTAGTGTGATACTTGTGGTAGCTGCGCTGGATTCTTTTCAGATGCTGCTCAGCCCTATGGGCCTTGGGATGCTTGGCCCTCTGAAGACAAAGAACAGCTGTCATTGACAAGAAGCAAAATTCAAGCGCCTGACTGTGGATAGAAAAAACTTGTGTGTCACAACTTCTTACAAGTGTGTTACAACTTGTTGCTGTTACAACCAAAAGCAGCTTAAGCATCTAAGGGCTAACTTGCTTTGTTCCCTCAGTTTGATATCCCTCACATTAGCCTCAAGTACAGAGAGTCTTTGGCTTTTGATGAGGTGCATTCTGATAAACCTATTGTAAACAGGAGATATTATTAGTAAAAACGCATTTAACACACATAAACTACCAAGCGTCACAAACACTGCAAAGGATCTGTTACTTGGCCTCACGATCTCTCCTGAGCCTGGTGTAGGCTTCATCTTAATGGCATGCCCAAGGCCTTGAGAGTCACCTTACTATATATTGCTAGTCCACGAAAAGATCCAAATTCACATTTTAAAGTGCAACCTACTGAATGCCTATCATTTTTGCACCATCATTCAAGAAACGTAAGTCAAATCATGAGTTACAGATCATCTATTTTTCTTAAAAAGTCCTTTGATTAGAAGTATATATAAGTATTAAAGGTAAATTTTGAACAGCTTTTTGCATGCCTTTCTGCATATTCCCACCAGGTCAATACATCCCTCAACCCTCACCAGAAGCTTCTATTTGCAGAAGATGGTGATTAACACAGGCACCCAGAACTGGTCAAAGTGCATAGAATAAGAAATTACTAATCCCAGCACTCGGGAGGCAGAGCCAGGCGGATCTCTGTGAGTTCGAGGCCAGCCTGGGCTACCAAGTGAGTCCCAGGAAAGGCGCAAAGCTGCACAGAGAAACCCTGTCTCGAAAAACCAAAAAAAAAAAAAAAAAAAAAAAAAAAAGAAATTACAAAATGCTCAGCCCCAAAGGAAACATATATACTGCACTCCAGCACCCCCCTCCCACTTCCAAGGCTCAGGGATCATTGCAGAAGAGAGAGCAGAAAGAGAGCGAGAGCCAGGGGCAGTGGATGACAAGAAAACATCCTCTGGACACAGGAGGAGAGCTGCACACATGAACTCACAGTGACCGCAACAGCCCAAAAACTGGGCAAGCCCAAGCCAGACTGAATCCCAACATGGAGAGGGGAGCTGGGCACACAATCCCATCACTAGCTGCAGAGCAAATGGCAACAACTGTTAGCTGCTGAGAGGGAGAGGGAGGCAGGGAGGGGGAGAGAGAGAGAGAGAGAGAGAGAGAGAGAGAGAGAGAGAGAGAGAGAGAGAGAGAGAGAGAGAGAGAACACTTTCACTAAGAGTGTACCCCCTGGTTAAGGTGACCACACTCAGTGGAAGATCACACATCCAAGAATATTGGAGCAGCATAGATCGGTCTTGAAGGGTTAAAAAAGAAAGAGTGCACAAGGTAGGTGGGTATGGAAGGAGGGGTGGACATGGGAAGAGTTGGGGTAAATACAAGCAAACAGGCATGGAACTGGAAACTCTCAAAGAACTAATATAGACGGATAGATAGATAGATAGATAGATAGATAGATAGATAGATAGATAGTAGATAGATAGATAGATAGATAGATAGATAGATAGATGGTAAATAGATAGTAGATACATAGTAGATAGATAGTAAATAGATAGATAGTAGATACATAGACGATAGATAGATAGATAGGAGATACATAGTAGATAGATAGATTAGATAGATAGATAGATAGATAGATAGATAGATAGATAGATAGATAGATAGATAGATAGGAGATAGATAGATTATAGATAGATAGATAAATAGATAACAGATGGTAGATAGTAGATAGATAGATAGGCAGATGATAGTAGGTAGATAGATAGATAGATAGATAGATAGATAGATAGATAGATAGATAGATAAAAATTTAACAGACTAGGTTCTAGAAATTATTTAATCAACCAGAGATGTGACTGTTATGCTCAAAGTGCTTCAAATAGGCTAGACCTGGATAACAAGGATTAGGGGCTTTCTCCTGTGACCTACTGTCTGCACACTGTTTCTAATCAGTTATTAGCATCAGAATACTTTCAATGAAAAAAAAAGAGGGCTACTATTTAATTACACATGTACTAAATTGTGAAAGACAAAAAAGGAAGAAACGAAGAAAGGAAAGAAGACTGGAGGAGGAGGCTGCTATTAGAAATTTACTCTGATTTGGTTGGTTTTTAAAAGTTTGAGGGGGCTGGAGAGATGGCTCAGAGGTTAAGAGCACTGACTGCTCTTCCAGAGGTCCTGAGTTCAATTCCCAGCACCCACATGGTGGCTCACAACCATCTGTAATGAGATCTGGCACCTTCTTCTGTATACATAATAAATAAATAAATCTTAAAAAAAAATAAAATAAAATAAAAGTTTGAATGCAAGACCTATGTGACAGACATTTTTGGGATAGTATCGGTTTCTTTTGAAGGGGTTAAACTCTCCTGTTTTCACAAATGAATTTAGGTTCCAGTTCTCTGAGAAGGACAAACAGGTGTCTTCTCCAACAAAGGGCCACTTATCTACAAGGCCCTCACATTCAGGGTCCAGGGAGAGGACAATCACAGAGGGTCTGAGTCAGCCGCACAGTGTCTCAAGGACAAACCCAGCAGCCCCTTCTGAGCCACTTCAGAGCTTGTGCAGATGTGTCCAAAAATGATAAGACTAAACCTCAGCCAATTAGAAATAGACTAATGTAACTGCTGCCTGCTTAACCAAGCAGTTATTATGTAGTTGACCCTGAAACGCCCTTTAGCTGTACTTAAAAGGAGCCTACAAGTTGCTCTTGGGGTCACCGCCATTTTGTACAGGTGAACAACTGCACATGCGTGCTGGTATAATAAACGCTCTTTGCTCTTGCATCCTATTTGGGCCTGGGGTCTTCCTTCAGCGTTTCCTGGGACGCTACACTTTAAATGTATTCTCTTTGCACAATGGTCACTCAAACGCTGAACACATCCACACCCTTTGAATATATATCAACACACTAAATGAAATCTCCTTGACTCCATCTTTATCATTTCTGTATTGCTAGCGTTGAGCCCACTCTTTCCACAATTAGTCTCTCAATATAAGTGAGTGAACAAGTGTTTCTGGGTGGTCTTGATTCAGTCTCTGTACCTTTTGGTGCCACCAAGAAATCAGTAATCTTGAACTTCATGTTTTCAGCAGCAGTTTTATGCAGTAATCCTTGGGTGAGTGGTGGCATGTGGGTGCTCATTCATAGAAATAAACCCAGAAGGCACAGGCGGACTCATTCTGCTGAATTACATTTAGAACATTGGTGCCAGAATTACCAGATACTGGGCTTGGGGATTTATAGCAGAGTATTCAAAGGAAATAAACAAACACAGCATCCAAAGATAAACTGATGAAATGTTTCAGGTTTGGGGCACACAAAAAGGTACCTAGATACAGCCAACAGGATGAACTGGGAAGCAGACCCAAGAGGCGAATAGGAAGTGTCTCATGAGAAGCAAATCCACATCAAAACTCTTTGGAGTCTGGAGTCATTTAATTAAGCTACTATTCTCTAACATTCCTGATATTTTATGAGTACAGATTCTGTGACAGTGAAGTAGCGCAGGGTCACTTGGGCAGGAGGCACAGCAAGAACTTAGGCTTCTGGTAGACAAGTGTGGGCTGAGAACAACTCACAGGCCAGCTAGATGCAATTGTTGCTAGCTGTCAGGACAGGAATCAAGACCTGAGGTACACTTTGACTAAAGGGGGAACAACAGTAAGAGTTGATGAGAAATACCGCGGGTGGTAGCTAGACCTGGAAGCCTTGTAAGGCTTGGGGCATTGAGACATGGTGTCATGTAGCTCTGGCTGGCTCCAATTCTCTCTTTAACTGATCATCTGCCTCTCCCTCCCAAATGTTGTAGTTACAGGCGTGTGACACCACACCTAGCTGAGTTCCCAGTCTCTGGATGAAGGAGGGACCTTGAGTTGTCTAAAAACGGAAAAAGGTGATACCAATCAAGGAACAGGCTTGTCAATGACCAAAATCCACACTGTTCAATAGAAATATAATACAGATACATAACTGAAATTTTTCTTGTAACTGAATTAGTTAAGTGAAAATAGGAAATTAATTGTGATATTTTATTTATCCAATATATCCAGAATATTATCTTTTCAATATGTGACTCAACACATTTCCAGAAGTGAAGTCATATGTGGTTAGCAACTATAATAATGGACACTGATGCTCTGACCACACTAAAGGAAGAGCAAAGAAGACTTGTGAAGATCAAGGAAGGACTTTGCAACTATAACATCTCAGGTTCCTATTTTAAAGAACAGTGACTTCATCTAGATTTGACTCTGGCCTACACACTAGGGTTTCTCATCTGTCAAATGAGGAAGAGACATGTGCTAGTGGCTACTCACCTCATTATTCTTTTTTTTAAATTGCTTTTTCCTAGGGAATTTCTGAGAGTCTATGCTTCATCAATTGTTACCTCTCATCCTTTCATATCTGCTTTTCTCTCTCTCTCTCTCTCTCTCTCTCTCTCTCTCTCTCTCTCTCTCTCTCTCTCTCTGTTTTTTGTTTTGTTTTGTTTTTTGAGACAGGATTTCTCTGTGTAGCTTTGGAGCCTATTCTGGAACTTGCTCAGCAGATCAGGCCGGCCTCAAACTCACAGAGATCCGCCTGGCTCTGCCTCCCGAGTGCTGGGATTAAAGGCGTGCACCACCACCACTTGGCATCATGTCTGCATTTCTTATCACACACTTATACACCAGAGAAGAAGAAACAACTCTGGCTTCTTTTGCCTCCTATTTCTTTTTCTGTAAGCACACAGTATTCAGTGGCTTGGTTCTGCTTTAGCAGTCTGGTTTTTTTTTTTCTGATCCTTATTGGTTATGAACATAAATAATATGTTCTCCAACAAAGGGCCTGGACCTTGAGCACTACATTGAGATACATGACCCAAAAGTGTTCTGATTCTGTCCCTCATGGAGTTATCTTGAGCCCTTAAAGCCCACAGCAGTTTCCAGACTACTTTCTTCCAGGGCCAGATTCTATAGTCCTTGGACCTAGAGAAGAGGGAGGTCTGTAAGTGGAAATATGGCATGTGCCCTATGTACCGTATTACAACTGTATTCTTGATTAGTCCAAATCTTTCTTCCACAAGTTGCCACCATAGAGACCATAACCTACTACCTACTTTTAATGGCTTATTTAGGAGGACGCTCTTTCACCATGTGAATGGGGCGTTTAATGAAGGGAAAACTCCCAGGGTCACTGGATTTACCCCTGAATATTCTTTAGTGCTATACACCCAGTATAACTCTGATTACACAGTGCACGTTTTCTGGTCTGTAGAAACCAGTTTGTGGGAATAAAGAAACCCATATGCATGGATAAGGAGTGTGTGTATTCTGAGCAAAATTAAATTCCATTCTTATGAGCTACCATTACCAGCCCATCCTAGGAGGCAACTAACTGGCTTACTTTGAGTCTGTAGGGGCACTTTTGTCCAACACCAGCTACTTACTCATTTAGGGGGCACAGGGAACATTCCATTATCACACACGGCATTCAAAGCCCAATTCCCTTTCTATAGACTATTTTCATAGTGTCACAAGAGCAAACCAAGGTTGTGCCGTTGAACCATAGCCAGTATAGATCAGAATCTGCCTCCTGGCCCAGTGCCCTTCCATAATGCTCCAACACCCAAGCTCATAGCAAGGGGTCAGATCTTTCCTTTTGGAGGAGACTGAAGGAAAAACAAAAACACAAAGATCCTAAGCGGTGATTGTAGCTAGAGGTTGGAGTAGAAAAGGATGGGGTGGGTGTGGGCAGAATGATAGACAGGTGAGCAACAACATTTTCTTCCTCAAAACCCGCTGCATCAGGGACCTACCTGCTTCCCAGGTGAAAGAACCCAGCCAGGACAGGCTCCACCCAATGCAAAAAGTCGTAAGTTTCCTGCACAAACACCCTGTACTTACTATGATAACCGCCTTGGGAGTGGGGCCTTTAAATTCCCTGGGGACAATGCCAAACCGCTGGCTGTACATCTTCAAGTCTCCTTGGGATGGCGGCAACCGGGAACCGCAGCGCCCAGTGGAGTCTACTTCCTAGACGCCGATGCCGGTTGCCATGGTGAGCCACCCCTCCCTCCGGCGAGCCGCTAGTGAAGGTGGGCGGGTCAAGCGGAAGTTGTCCCTGGTCACTGGCCCATAAGAGCACTCTGCTGTCATCACCCCGCCCATCCATTGCCCAGCCCCTGGCAGGAACACCTCCATCCACCTCCTTCTCTTCCTCCAGGGCTCGCCAGATGCCCCACCACTGGATGGGGTGGTGGTTGTGGTGGAGTAATGGGACCGGACCGGACGGGGCACACCTCTAACTGAAGGGTCAAAACACAATCCAGTTTGCTAGCTGTCACCTGTAATTGACCTAAAAGCATGTGAAAGGTTAGTGGGCCATGAGTGGCAAGGGTAAATTTTCTACTACCTTTAAGTTAATCTTGATGGCGGTAATAATCACATGGCAAACTTATGCTTGTTTTTTTTTTTTTTTTACAATTTGCAAAGTATTTCCAGAAACAACCTTTGAGGTTGACAACAATCTTACAGGGTTGAAGGAACTGAAAGTATCAGCTTTATTTTATAATGAAATCGATTAAGGCTCAAAGAGCTTAAGTGCTATATAGAGCCACACAACCAGTAATATCTGTGAAGAGGATCTTCCTACTGCACCGAACAGAGAACGGGGCTTACACTTGGGTGAACACAGGAAGCAGGCAGGTCAGACGCACTGGTTGGGCAGTAGTCTTACTGGGCTGAACACGACAGTCTGAACGGAGGAATCAGAGGGGACCAGCACTTGCAGATCACAAGTTCAGCTACTCAATTCTTGAGTCAGGAACTCAGACAAAACCGGCAACATAGTCCAGGGAACTAGACTGTCCCCAGCACTCGTGGGGACCACAGCTGTAGTTCCCATTAACAGTTTAGATGGAGTTATAATGAAGAGCCAATTATGAATGCTGCTTTGGTACCCCTGCTCTTAAGTGGAGGGAATAAGAACAGAAAAGTAGACGAGGGAGGGTCAGTAACAAGGTCACTGACGGATACTAATAGTCTGAGTGCAGCTCATGTGTATGCCCTTTTAAGGTTGGTTTCCTTCAAAATTAGCATGCTTAATGATTTGTAACCCAACCACTTCAGGTTTTCTACACGGTACATCTCTAGATTTGGATTCCATTTCCTGAATTCCGGGTTCAGCTTTTCAGCCACAAAAGAATGTCTTTCTTCTCTTAATAATAATTGATTTTTCTCTCCTACAATATTTCTTCTTTCAACTGCAGTTCAGTAAAATACTCATTTTCATTTACTGCTAACAGTTTATGTAGCCTGAAACAAACAAAAAAGAAAAAATTAAGAGGCTGTCTGGATTCCCCGACAATGTCCAGAGGAGCAGCTCCTTCATCTGAGCAGCTCTAGGTGCTGGTCTTTGGGTGGGTCTCCCCTCACCCCCAGCACATATTTTCTCTACAGAAAGAAGGAAATCCCTTGAGCAGGGTTTGTCAAAGAGTCCAGAGATTGGGGCTGCCGGCCCCACACCCTTGAGATTCATGTAGACACAGAGGTCCTGTTTGTGAGTTTGGGAAGGCCTGGGGAAGCTGACCCTTAGAGGCAGCCAGCTGCTTGCAGACATCACACCACCATCCTGAGCTCATACGACAGAGCAGTCAGGTGATGAGCCTGGTGAGGAAACTCTCAGACTGTTCCACCATCCTCTGAGGAGTGGAACCAGCTTCTCTGTACCACAGGAGGGACTGCTGGCACAGACTCTGCCCCAGGGTTCCCGGTACCAGCTTTAGAATCTACCCAATGGTCTTCTCAACCAGTCCAGGCCTGGAGGAGACTTTTAGACTGCAAGGTGGACGAGTAGCACAGTGCCTCAGCCTGCAGCTACGGCAATCTGAAGCCTAGGGAAATGACAGAACTGACCTTCATCTTGCCACCCACTATCCCAAATTTTCCACAGCAGTCAACACTGTTACCACCATCAAACATTCCTCAAAGAAAAACTAACATAGAAACCAATAAGCAGAACAAGAAAATTATTTTAAAATAATTTTAAAATAGAACAGCTTAGAAATAGAAACGATTAAGTTGTTTCCAACTTCTAGAGCATCTCAAAAAACTCAAACAAGGACTGGCTTCTCCATAGTATACTAGATTCTGTATTTTGAGCATCAACGTCCATAATAAACTGGAGATCTTTGTATCACTTGTAATATATACTGATGCATTTTATAAAATTGCATTTCTAGACCTCAGTATCATGTTCAGTGATAACTATGGGCCAAGTTGTCAATACTTGGATGAACAACACAAATAGAGCCGAGACCAGCAAGACTGCTATGGATGAGCTTGACAGGATTTCTTTGCTTGCTGGGACCATCATGAAATCCATGGTCTTTACGATTTCCCCAATGCACTTCTGTCAGTTATCCTCAGGTGATTGCTGAGACCTTTGGGAGCTGAATCATGGCAGGGTGCCTTTCTAACATGTCACCTTGACTAGACTATGCTTCCCAGAATCCTTTCCCACAGACTTCTAGTAAAGAAAATCCAGAAACATTGTTGTTAGCAGAAGTGAAGCAGCAGCAGCAGCAGGCTGTTGGAAAGTTGGTGCAGGGATACCAGGCATGTTGCAGTTCACACAAGTGGTCATTAATCTGCTGTCTCACCTTGGTATGGAGAAACAGCAAGTCCTACAGGCAGGCCTTCAGCTGCTACAACTTCCCTGGGATCTTCCTTCAGCTTCTCTAGTCCTAGGCCAGATGCTACTTCAGTCTGAGGAAGGACACTAGCTTCTGCAGGACACAGACATCATCGAAGCTGGAGACGATGAGACACTGACATGGGTTCCAGGCCATCTTCTTGAATTCCAACTCTTGTTCATGGGCTCCCATGTGTCCATCCACCTTCCCTTTCTGACTGACTGTCCTGAATACTTTTAAGTTCCAGCATTATATACAAATGACAGCCTTAGAGGCTATTAAACCATCTCCCAAAATTATATAATGTAAAATGTCTCCCCAAATTCCCTTAAAACACATACACTATTCTTTGTTGTAGTGGTTCTGATCTTTTGATTGTACCCTAGTCAATACACAGTAATCAGAATCTTCATTCACAAGTCAAATGCCAACCAAAGACATTACTCTTAGAACATCACTGTCAGAATTACTAGAATACTAGGGACAAGTAGTGTGCTCTGGGGGTTAAAGAGCAGTATGATTCCAGGACAGAAGTAGACAAAGCAGAGCAAAGGAAGAGGAGAGGGTGGCAGAGAGCTGTGCCTCGTGAGGTGGAAATAAGAGATGAGTAATCCCCATCTGAATTACCTAGAGCAGCAGGGCGGGGCTAGGCTAAAGCAAAGGGGGCACACAGGACACAAAGTATGACGAGGCACTCAGTCCTAGCCCTGTAAAGCTGGCTAAGTAACCAATTATATATCTTTTTGGCATTTTAAGGATAGAAAATGAGGTAAGGCTGAGCTAAGTCCGGCCCTTGGGCAGGACTCAGTGCATAAATTCATTCAGCCTCCTAACAAACATTTGGGCTGAGGGCAGGAAACAAGTACAAAAGACATCAGAGAAAAGATGCCGCCAGGAAAAGACGGGCCAGGCTGACAGCTTTAGTTCCAAGCACTGCTCCGGCCAAAGTGAGACCATCTGGGCTCAAGTCAACCGTCAGCCAGCAGTGGGGAAGAACACTCTTTCGGGATTCAGGGATCCTATGCAGCATCCAAGGCCTTCAGGGAATCTAGATTCTAAACGAACCAATGCTCTGACCAGAAGGTGACCCCATCCACCCACAGTCTGGGAATCCCTAAACCATAATGGAGGCAAAAGTGTAAAGGATATCTTAGCGTTCATAGTGATCCACTGCTATTTTCAAAGTTACTAAAACTGTTACTGTAATATACATTATTGCACAAAAGATTGCAGTTAACAGTTTAGTGAATTAAAGAATTAAGCTGTTATAGCCTGATGTATTTCTAGACTCTACCAACACTCGCTGTTTGACACTGGGAACATTCATCTCTTCTGAGTCTGTTTACCCACCTGCAAAAGTGCACAGTGTCACTCACTGCCTTCCTAAGGACTACTGTGAGGGTTTAGGAAGTGGCTCCACAGGAGGAGCTCACCAAACAATGCCTTTTCCTCCTTTATTCTGTAGCATTTCAACTGCTGTTTCCCTGAGAAAATGTTCACACACTGCCAGGTCTCTTCCAGAAGCCACCAACAGTTATGAAGATGGCTTGTTTGAGTTTTGTGTCGGGGCTTCAGGTGTATCCCTCCCTACCCTACATCCAACTTCTCATCGCCTTGAGATCCTTGGAGGAGCAGACGTTCTCCCAGCCTTCTACTCTTTCTCTTCCTCTCCAGCTGGCTTCCGCTAAGCTTCCAGGACTGGGCAGGCCTGTTCCTCGATTGTGCTTGCAAGATTTTCTCCTAGGGTTCATTCACAAACAAGCTCTGCAACCAAACCATGGCCCAGCCCCTGGTAGATCAGGGTTGATTCTCATAAAGCCGATCTGCAAATATCACCTTCAGGCCTACAGTCAGCAGAGGCCTCCAGTCTACTGCATTTTAGCTTCAGGATTTTTAAGGTCCTTGGACCTAGAGAAGAGGGAGCAGGTCTGTCTGTTGAATGAGGTTTGCCATGTATAAAACAGCATCACAAAACCATTTCCTACTATTTTGCATCTGTATCAATTTCTCCTTTTTCACCTATACTCACTTTTCTTTCTGCTACAGACTAGCAAGGCAAACAGTACAGCACTTCTCTGTTAAGAGGAAACAATATAATCTTCCAGAAAATCATAAGCTCCTGGAAACCAGGGATCTTGTATCTCCTTGGAGGTAAGCCTCACAGGCTGCAGCATCATCACCAGTGGAAGTCCCCAACTGCTGTACACCAGGCAGAGTCTCAGTCATCTCCACCCGCTATCTACAAGGTACACTAGCAGGTTTCTAACAGTTAAAACTGGTGTGTGGGAACCAAGGAATCCAGGTGCTTGGCTAAAGAGTTTTTTTTTAACCATGGGGGTGGTCCTCCCACTACAATGGCCTCTCTCCTCACTTCTGTCACTAGACATATGGGGACAGTTCTGCACAGCATCTGAAACAGTCAACTCAACAGGCAAGGTTTGGGATGCACAGCCCGAATCTACCCACAGAGGCTACTCTAGGAAGTGGGGGATACACTTGAAATCACACAGCTACACACAGACTCAGCCACAGAGTCACTTAAAGCCAAATCCCCTAACCAACTCTACAGCTTGGGCAAGTCCAATGTCATCTGTGTGATACACATTCTTCCCATCATCAAGGACAGCTCACCCAACAATGGGCTCGTGGGGACTTCAAAGGCCTTCAAGACCACAAATGGTGATCTTCTGAGTAAGAATGTATTATATCAAGTCTGACTCTTAAAAGGATTTTCTTAGGGAGTTGAGGACCAGCCTCACTTTATCTGTTTTCTTTCAAATCTCATCATGGAGCATCAGTCCTTCTGTTCCTTCCCCAAGAAGAGAGCCCTGGAATACCAACAGGCTGGGTCTCAGGAGCAAGCTTACAGTGCTGCGCGCACGCGCACACACACGCACGCGCACACACACACACACACACACACACACACACACACACACACACGCGCGCACACACTCCCTTACTGGCTGTGCACTATAATGGTTACAGTGCTGCGCACACACACACACACTCCCTTACTGGCTGTGCACTGTAATGGTTACAGTGCTACACACACACACACACACTCCCTTACTGGCTGTGCACTATAATGATTGCAGGCCTTTATGTCCTTCTGTACCCAATCAAATTGCTGACCCTAGGTTTAAAACTCAGGGCCCACACCTGGCCGGCACCCACCCATCCCCACACCTAACTATATGGGGCACACCTTGGCAACCAGGCTGCTGCATCCCGGAGACGGGTTCCACCCAGGCTGAAAATCTCCGTGATCTAGGGAAGAATTAACATCATGGGTCAGCATGACAGGAGGAGAGAAGGCAAGGTCAGGGTAGGGTGGCGACATCCCCCAGCACTGACCACTGGTGTGCCAACCCCTCCTGCCTCCTCCTCTGGGGCTGATTCAGAGATATAATCTTCTCTGTTTTCTTCTCTATCCTCCTCAGGGCCAGGGGGCTCTTGTTTCACGGGTGGAAGGTCTGAGTCTAGTGCCTAGAAGAATGAAGGGCAGCAGTTAGGGCAGGGCCAGGCTGAGGCAGTTTTTAGCCAACCCATTATGCAGACAGACCTTGCTTTTATAACTAAATGCCACCTCTCTGTCTATGAATCTTTCCATCTTTCCAACTCCTCAACGATCTTCAGTCTCCTGTGAGCTGGGCAGTACAGCAGGCAAACTTAGCCGCCTATGGAGAGTAAGGCACCTGCTAGATACGTTGGGTAGTTCAAGAGAACGGTCCTCATCAGCACACCATCGCTGTTAACAGTGCCACCATCAGGGCTCACTATAGTTCTGTTTACAGACTACCTGTACGGCAGCCACAGGACACCCACTGCCTCGCTAACCTTGCTAGGGTAGCCAGGCTGCAGGGCAGAAGTCAGGAAGGCTGTGCCTGCTGTCCACTCCTCTGGGGCATCCGTCTTCTCCTGCTTCACCTGGGGCATGGCTACACCCCAACTCTGGGCACAGCACTGGGCCTCCTGCATAAGGGAGGAGGGCAGCAGCCTTGGTCTCAGATCCGCGGCACAAGGCTGGGTAGAGCTTGGAGCAGCGGGAGGAGAGCCTTACCTGTAACGGGGCTTCCGAGGAAGCTGCAGCAGGGCCAGGCACCTGTACAGGACTGCCGGCACCCTCTTGTAAAAACACGAAGTCTGTGTCAGGTGAGGACAGCACAAAGCCTCTACCTGCTTGCTGCTTTGCTGAAGCCTGGGCAGGGCCTGGTGGGGTGGTGAGCACAGCCAAAGGGGCCTTTGAGGGAGAGCTCAGATGGAGTCGTCGAGAAGAACCAGGCCTCTTTCGACAAGGGTGACATGGAGGCAGTCCTGCTCCCTCCTCAGACCCTGACCCAGTACTGGGCAGCAGCCGCTTCTGTGAGAAAGATCGGATGGTGTGGTCAACCTGGTGCCGCCTGACCATACCCACCCTGCCCTACTCAATGTGCCTGCTAACTTCCCGTCAGACCCGGCACAGAACCTGCTGCCTACACGAGCTCTCATCACTGAACTGCTAACCAGTCTCCTGTTTGCAATGGCAGTACAGCTGGACTCACTTACCCCAGCACAGAATCTACTAATCCTCCACTGCAGTCACTACACCACCCACCCATCTACCAGGCCTGCCCACTACTCCCAAACACGGGGGTGGGCTGGGCCCAACCTAGCCCATCCACCTAACCCTTCCTGCCCCACCCACCATGGCAAACTGCAGGCACTGGCGCCAACGACACTTCTGGCGCTTCTGGTTGCTGCCCCCGAATTTGGGCTTGTCGCAGCAGAAGTCGCAGTGGCCACAGTCCATCCGCCGTAGGCAGGCTGCACAGGCCCCGCACTTGCGGTTCTGCCGGTGGTTCGTGTAGGGCTGCTGGGGTGGAGGGGAACGGTGCTGCTGTCACTAAGACTAGGAGAGGCCATCCTCAACACCCGCTGCAGGACTGCTTCTGGTGTGCCTCGAGCCCCATGGAGGAGCTGTCTACACACGAGGCTCAGCCTGCCACCTCTCCTCGGCATCTGCGACTTCAAAATAGGCCACGATCACTGTGCCACCTGGCCTCCGAGACCACTAGGACTGAGGCCGCTCCGTTACTGCGTCATCAGAGCACCTGCGATCAAGACAGTGTCTTGGGCCCTCACTGCCATCGGTCCTCCTCACTGCCAGCTGCGTTGATGTGTTTACCTGCACCCTTGTGAGTGTCACCATTCAGCCTGCTTGTCCTGCACCAGCCACTGAGACCGGTGCATCTGACGGGAAGCACTGTGCTGCTAACCCTTCCTTCTTCTTTCCCGGCAACTGCTTTCCCCCGCTAGTACTCACTACCACTCCCTACCACCGGCACAGCGTCTGCTTCCTTCCGTGGGTTAAAGAGGCACCAGGAGCGTCTAGGTTTACCCAGGTAAGGTGGGCACTCACTAGCTCGTCCTCGTCTACACAGTAATAGATGAACTCAGCAGGTGATGTGGGCGCTAGGTCGCTGATGTGCTGCAGAGGCAAACGTGGTGGGTCAGGGCAGGTCCCGAGGAAGTTTAGGGTTGTGCCTTCCCCCTGCCCACCAGGGCCTTACCAGCTCTGTGGGCTCTGGGTGCTGGGATGCAGGAAGGGGAGGCAGGGGCTGGGCTCGGGAGTGATGTCGGGCAGCCACCTTCGAGCCACTCTTACGACGGTCACGCTTACCCTAGAAGCAGAGAGACAGCTGAGGCTTGGTGGTACCCGGTAGACACAGGACCCCAGGGAGTGCAGAAAGCATGCAATGACTGGGCGGGATGAGTGTGCAGTCAGGCACTCACAGTAGGGGGAACCACAACCTGAGGAGGGCACTGGTGACATCCTTGAGGGTGACCACGGAAGCGATGAGCAAAGTGCTGGCAGAGAAAGGCAGGTGGGCAGAACCAAGGAGGTGAGCATGGACAGAAAAGAAAAGAAGACATGAGGCAGGCAAAGCCACACCGGGAGGAAGCAACTGCAGCATCGGTGGTAAATGTAACAGCAGAATGAGCTCGGGCCCAGCCTGGGCTCCACCAGCAGTGGCCCCTCCAGCCTGACTCACCCAAAAGCAGCGCCGCTGCAAACACCTCCACTGGCGCTTGAGACCAGGGCGGGCTGGGCGAAGGCAGACTCGGCAACGGCCACAGTCCTCTTGGGTCTGACAACCCCGGCACACTCCACACCCTCGGCTCTGTGGGGGGAGCCGGAGTTGTGACCTATGGGGTCAGGGCCTTGAAGGCCAGGGACTGAGCAGAGCCTTGACCCACCTCACCTGATTGACTCACCTTCTCCACAATCCGGAGGCAGCGTCTTCGCTCACACTTGCAGAAGAGCTCTGAGGCCACGTCATGGGGCAGCTGCAGGCGGCAGATGGAGCAAGCCCCACAGTCTTCTTTTACCAGGCAAGCCGTACACTCTCCACAGCCGACTCTCTGTCAGCAAGGGATGGGGTAAGATTAGAAGCCTAGGAAGGGGCTTCACAACGACCGCCCTTCCAAATGTTTGCTGTACTCATTCGTCTCCCATTAGCCTTCTTACTACAGTTACGAAACTACTGACTAGCTGGCCAGCACCAAGACCACTACTATGCCTTCTCCTAGGGCCCTGTTAAATCCATCCCTGTGTCTACTGCTACCCCGCTAATTCCCATTACTGCATCTACAAACAAACCAACAGCCAGGTCTCTATTTAAAAAACAACAACAACAAAAACCAGCCTATCATGCCTGGTAGACCTGTCATCAATCCTAAACGCCCCATCAGTCCTATCATATCCTGCTCCCTTGTAGACTGTAAGGAGACATGTTGTTCTTACCCGAAACATTCTCTGTTCTCGGTTGAAGGCAATTCTCTGTGCTGGTGGAAGAAGAATGGAGAGAAATGGGAATGAAGGACAGACACAGACACACGGCTGGCTTCAGCTCCTACCTTCAGCCTGACTTTCACCACTCCCCCTATGCAAGAGAGTGGCGTCACAGGCTGATTCCATACACGCCCAAAGCCTCTATCCTGACACGTACCATACACCCTCCAGCCTAGCCTGCCACTGGGTCTAAGATGTGGTCCGTCTCCTGCTCCCCAGGGACGTACTGACCTCGGCAGTCTTTGCACAACGCCTTCAGCCTCTGCCTTTTGATACCATCCCACGAGAGGCGGACCCCACAATTCTCACAGCACCTACAAGGGAAAGAGCAGAGATCAGCGCTCCCAATCCCAAGCCTCGCCCGCATGGCTCACCTTACACCAACACTCACCCAAGTGCAGGTAATGAGGCTGGAGCTGTGCCTGCAGCAGCGCCAGAGCCAACAGCAGCGCTGGCGCCAGCCTTATGCGCCTTCCGTGGAGTCTCCTTCCTGGCCTCACTCTTCTGAGGCCCAACCTGACGTTTCTTAGCCTTGGCTGGTTTAGAAGTCTTCTTTTTCTTCTTGTCGGGGGCAGGCAAGGGATGGGTCTGGAGGTGAAGACAGCAAGAATGTGAGTCAGTGCACGGGTGCCATGTGACTCAGTGGCCCCTGCACAGACACTGACATTGTGAAGCACCTTGGGAACTGGATAGCACAAGATTCCTTGTCTGAAGTCGAAGAGGGTGAGATCACATGCAGGGCCCAGGTATCGAGTCAGCTCAACTTTGCTTCGAATCTTCTCTCCTGTGGGGCTGAGAATGAACCAGAACGAATTGGCACCAAGATGGTGCTAATGTCATGCCACTCACAGAACATCCCCATGGTGAGATGTAGGAAGCAGTCTGGATTCAGCCTGTGAGCCTCACCCAAGTCCTTCAATATAACTAACAGGAATACAAAATATGAATATAAATACCAGCATGCACACAAATGTTAATAAATAATACAACTGTGAACCTCATTTTGATCCATGACATCACATATTCTATGGTAATCACATAGAATTATAATGCAGGGGAAAATTCTATTATCTGACAATACTGTAATAATGTTAATGTCATAACACAAAACAGTATTCAGGCACCTATAGTGGTATATACAGAGGTATATACACAAGTGGTGTATAAAAGAGTAAACAAGCCTAGTGTATTGCACATTGATGTACAGTACATGCTTGGTTAATAATAATTACAATTACTGGTTTATAAACTTAGTGATTCTTATCATTATTTTAGAGTCCTACTTAACAAAAAAAATTAATGTACTGTGAAACTGCAATGTCAGACTAGTAGTAACCTAATACAATTAAATGGTTATTGCTTCTTTTGACTTCATAATTCTCTCGTGTTTGATTTAATCTCATGATTTTTGTTCAGCATAGGAGCATATTCAATAGCTTATATAATTATATGGTATTCAATGATGTTCTCATCAATGATCAACTGCATATACACAAAAGTCCCATAAGATAATATTGTCTAATGACACCACATGTCCTAGTTTTATAATCTATGGTTTTCACATGAAAAATCATTAAATAACATGTTTCTCAGAATATATCAGTCCTAGTAAGCAACGTATGACTATATGAATATTTGACTTAGGTGTATAATGTAGTGTATTATGCCACCCGAGTTTGTGTAACTGTATTCACTGTATATTTCTCAGATTGTATTACTATTGGTAACTGTATATAGACACATAAAACAGGCAGGCATGGTAGCACATGCCTTTAATCTCAGCACTTGGGGGGCAAAGGCAGGTGGATGGATCTCTGTGAGTTTAAGGCCAGCCTGGTCTACACAATGAGTTCCAGTGTAGCCAAGGCTCTGTAGAAAGCAACCCTGTCTCAAAAATGAATAAAAATAAAGACACACAAACATACTTACAACATGTAACACTATTAGTGTTGAAAATATGAGTAAAAATCGACACAAAACACATATTAAGTAACATGTAAATATGTATTTTGTTTTGTTCTGCTTTGAGATGGGGATATCATTTTAACCTAGAGGGCTTTGAAACTCCTATGTAAAGAAAGATGACCTAGAACTTCTGATCCTCCTGCCTCTTCCACACCAGTGCTAGGATTTCAGAAGTGTACTACCACACTTAGTTTATGTAGTCCTGGAAATCAAACCCATGGCTTCATGAACATTAGACAAGTGCCCAGTACTTAAATATGTTATGTATTACATACCAAATGAATGAGCATTAAAGCTTAGAACAGAGGTATTTTTTAAAACATGAAAGTGAAACTACATTCAATACAAAGTATAAGTAGCTAATGTTGAGGGATGACACTCCAAGTCTTTTCACTTCTGCAAGAATTGTGAGAGGCATTCAGTGTCTCTTGAAACAAACTACCTTCTCATTTTCTGTAAAAACAAGTAACTTTAGAAAAGGTCCCCTTCCAGGGGAAAGGGCAGCATGCTTATTATACTGCTACTTGATTACCTATGCTCAAATAGACAGGCTGTCTTTCCAATAGACAGTGCAGCATATATGCTACTTAGCCCTCTTCACGTCATCCAATGGGAACTGGGATTCCGGGAAATGTCAGAAACAGATATTTTCGGTTCTGATACTACTATGAGAAGCTTTTTTTATCTTTGGCCCATAAGTACCACATTTCCTACCAGCATCTGCAAAACTAACAAACCAATTTACTACTCTGAGAAATATGTATCTTTTGACAATTACTTTTAAGTTTTGAAATTTTTATATAATTTCATATGTGAAAAAAAGTTATAAACATAATGAAAACTATCTGAAATTGTATTACATTCTTCTAGGGAAATGGCAACTCAGATAAACAGGAAGGGTGGAGAAATGTTAATAGCTCTATCACAAATACATTCTAACACATGCTTCTGAACCTCAAGGCTGATGTATTTACAGTCAATTCTCATTATATATGTAGTAATTATGTGTTAGGAAGTTGCTACAAACACCCTGAATTTATGGAACAAGAACCACTGCTCCCACAGGAAATACACAGTAGGTTCCAGCACGGCCGCCACATTTTCAGCAGCTCATCAATGCAGTCTTGTTGTATGTGCTTCAAGACACTGTAACATTCTTTCTTACAAATGACTCCATGATCGGTTAATGATTAAGGGCCACTGGCTTCAGAGGATGTTCTGTCTACGTTTGTCTGCCAGTGTTTTGGTTTTGTTTTTCTGAACACACCTGATGTACAGAACCTGTATCACAAGTTTAAGGTCTTCATGCCATATCACCTTATGAAACACGAAAGCCAGCCAGAAGCAGCTAAAATGGTTTATATTTTCCTAATGCTGGCTAATAGGTCTTGGGCCTTCTTCACAACAATGCTGTTCAGTATGCCTTACTGGCCACCAGTTCACAGATCTACAGATTTAGCTGCTTTCCCAACTCCTCTGACGTTTCATCAAGTACTACAGATGTTAGTTTTTGTTCTTCCCAGAGCGGCCTCACACAATCCCAGCAAGTTTCCTCTTCTCTTTCGGAACGCACCATTTCTGAGTCTTAACATTGTAACTCAAGCGGATAGTACATGCAATTCATGGAAGAAACTTATCTGACAAGGAGAAAAGCATGTGACCGTCTTCTTGCACTCAGAACACTAGAAAACCTTCAGCACTTTATTTGGGAGTCATTTTAAACAACAAATTTGGCAAGAAAACTATGGCACTAAATAGACAACAGAAAGAATGCTCGATTTGCAGTACAAAAGGAAACAAAAGGTTCTTGTTCAACTGACTGGGAATGCAAGCACTAGACAAGTCAAATCTTTAGCTGACCCATGCGTGTCTGTGAATAATCACAAATGCACTGTGAATACTGACTTTGGTCAAATAAAACTTTATTAAGAATAGGTGACTGTGAGAACACAAAACTTTTAATAAGGACCGACTACATGCACAATGTGAATTCCATTCGTTTAACTACTAACTAGGTCCCACTCCACTGAACACTGTCCACAACCCACCCATTACCTCTGATAATAGATGTCTGAGCGTCCACAAGAGGCCCCTGACTTTCGAAAGGCCTCACGTCGCTTCCAGCCAGGGCCCAGGGCTGGGCAGTCTTGCCAGTCCTCAGCCATAGATGCTTCAGGAAAAGAACAGAAGCCTGCAGGATTGGAAGCAGGTAGAGCATGGAAGAAATTGAGGCTCTAGAAAGTGGGGGAACTGTTTCCAGGCCACAAAAGTCATGTTTCCTTTAATACTCGCCCCAGACCTGCACACATACTTCCATGGTGCAGACTACTCATTCTGTCTGAGAAGACAAGCTGCTCCTACTCTGGGTATGAGGTCCCTATTTCTCTTTTCCTCGGCCCCCTCCTACTTCAGTTTAACTTCATTTAAACTTTCCTTGACCTGAGTTTCCAATGCCTTTCAGTGTTTCAGCTGCATTTATGTGCATGAAAGCCCCCAACTCCATCTATCTTCCCATTCCTCAGCCTGGAAGCCTCCGGTGTCTCCCCTTCTTAAACCCAAGAGCTCTCCCCAAAACTTCTTTTCCCTCATTACTCTGACCCACAATTCCTCTCCAATCTCATCCCTCACCCCTCCAGCCAGTGTTAACTACTCTCCCCCCTAACTTTGCCATTCTCGATTTCTCTTATCGTCCTGTGAAACTTCCTGGTTCCTTCACATAGTGACCTGCCTCTCAGTTTCTGCTTGTGTTCCAGGACGATACCATCTGTGTGTCCGTCTTCTGACGTTCTCCTCCTTTTTGTCCTCCACGGGTCTCGAGTCCCTCATAATTCTAACCCTGCTATTTCTCCCATCCCGTCTCGGGTCCCGGCTTCTCACTATCAGCTTTGGGTCCCCATTTCTATGCTGTTCACCTGGACGCCTGATGCCTGTCTGAACGTTCTGATCTCTTCCGTTCCTCTTCCCTCCTCGTCCCGGAACCTCGACACGGCTGTCATCGCCCTGAACCACACTCCTTCCCTTCCCCTCTTGGGCCCAGTTTCCCCAGTTCTCTCTTTCAAAGCGCAGAAGACGCCATTCCTCCTCCTGGCCGCAGGGCCCTGCGCGTCTCCCCGCTAGCGTTCGGGAGCCCCAATGCCTCCCAGCCTCCTCCTGAGCTCTCTCTCCACTTGCACTCCCGCGGCTGGCTCACCAGCTTGACACGAGGCCCGCAGCCTGCAGCGCTCTAGGCCCGGGGACCCATGGGGAGGATCCCGCCCGCGCGTCCCGCCTGGTCCACTCTTCTTCTCCTTCCTCTTCCACCGCAGCCTCCTCCTTAGCACTAGTTGTGGCCTCCGCGGCCGTTGGCTACTCCCGGAACCGGAAACCCACGGGCTGCCTTTCGGGCTCGGACCGTGAACGGCACCTGTGTGCAGCCCGGACACGCCTGCCCTCAGTGGGGTGGCTCCGGCGCCTGCGTACTGCCGATTCCGTGGGGCGCGCGGTTTGCCCGGGACCTGCTGCGCCTGCGCGCTGACGACATCCGCAGCCCGCACGGATTCCCTTGGTCTGTGCGCCTGCGCCCCGAGCTCCCCGCATTTGCGTCCTTCCCACTCTGCTTGTCCCGAGAGCGAGCGTGGGCGCCGTCGGGTCCCAACACAAGGGGGCGTGGACGGCCTGGCCACCTCGGCCCGCTCGTAGTTTTTGTCTCCACAAATAGCAGGCGTGTGATCGCCTAGCTTGTGTCTGTCCACTTCCTTTCCTAGAAGACACCCCTCCTTTGTTCCTGTGACTACCTTCTTCAGGATTGGTACCCACTACTTCCGGGAACTTCCAGGGTCTCTGCACCCTGGCCAGGTTCCTTCCTCGGGAACCAGGGGGGAGGGCATGGTGCGGAAGCAGGGAATGAGGGTGCAAGTGAGAGCTTGCCCATCCCTCAAAGGCCCAAATGGGAGGGGATGGTGAACTGACCAAGGTAACCCGTTTTGCTTTAACCTGACTCCATTTGTGTGCTTCACCCAACAGCTCCGTGGCCCTGATGGGTTATGGTGTTACGGGGTTGCAGACCACTGGGAAACATCACGCAGACTCAAACAAATCCAGTTAGCTGAATGTTGGCCAGCTGACTGTAAGAGGTCTGAACTTCCTCCATTTTACAAACTGGGTCCAAGTTTCTGTTTCTTAAAGGGCTGTTAATCAACAAACAGCACCCCTGATAGCAGGGACAAGGGAGAGAGCATGGACAAGGCCTGATTCCGCGTCACAGTATCTCAAAGCAATGACCAATAAGGACAGTTCCTACCGGTTGTGCCCAGATCGAGACCCCCATTGAGACCACTGAAGTCGAGCATTCTGGA
Organism: Peromyscus californicus insignis; assembly: GCF_007827085.1. Taxonomy (NCBI): domain Eukaryota; kingdom Metazoa; phylum Chordata; class Mammalia; order Rodentia; family Cricetidae; genus Peromyscus; species Peromyscus californicus. The sequence goes on along the minus strand of NW_026294469.1, from coordinate 62,926,198 downwards.
ATGCAAAAGCAAGGCTTTATTCGGGCGCAATACAAGCCTAGTCAGGGACCTCGGCAAGCACACCCGACCCAGCGGAGGATGGAATAGGTACTCAGCCTGAATTGAACATAGTTTTTTAAAGGCAAAAACCATAGGATTACAACAGCAAAGAATTATTTCCGTACGGGTACGTTTCTGATTTGCTCATTTCTAGGGACTTTCCGGAAGCCTTGTCTTCATCTTACTGCTAAGCGGGTAGTTGTTTGTCCACATTTCTCATTGGCTGCCTGCGGGTGGGGACATTCTGCGGTTAAACAGTCACTCCCAGATGGTTAACTTGATATCCTGTACTTTGTACTTTCAGGTTCCTGGAATTTGGGTCAACGGTTCCAGGAACCTACACCTAGAATGTAGAAGCTTACAAAATGGAGGCCTTATTAAGATGGAGGTGCTTTGGTCTCACACTACAACCTCCCCCCTTCAAAACTTACCCAGGTATGTCCAAAGAGGAAAAGACTAAAACCTCGGCCTATCAAAAATGTACTAAAATAACTGCCGCCTGCTTAATCAATTTTATTTTAGATGACCTGTTCCTGAAATACCCCTAGCTACACTTAAAAGTGTTAGGATTCCTAACCACCACCACCACCACCACCACCCCACCAGCTACATGACCCTATATGTGCTGTCCAGCAGCCAGGCAAGATGCTTAGTCATCCCAGGGCCTTTTGTCGTATGTAATACATGCGCCATGAGATCCCAGGGCCTTATGTTCTATGTAATACATGCACCGTGAGATCATGTAATTTGCGCACAGCTGCGTAGGACTATATGTGCATGCTGGGAGGGGGGAGGGGTGGCGGCAATAAAAGCAGATTCAACCCGTTCCTCCCCTCCTTCCCACACCTGTCATTTCTATAGACCTATGAACCTCTTTACACCTATCCCCTTTCCTTAATAAGCTCTTATAGTGGATTTTGTTGTACCTTGTGTTACTCTCACATGGTAAACAATGCCGCATAATAAATAGCCCCACATTGGGCGCCAATATTATGATATACACGTGCTGGCGGGTAGAACCAAGTGTCCCTTGGCAGGTGAGAGACAGAGATGCCATGCAGACAATGCTCAGTCAAGAGTTTTATTTGATGGGGGAGGGAGAGAGGGGAGAGAGAAAGAGGGAAAGAGAGATAGAGAGAAGGAGAAGGGAGAAGAGTTTGGGAGGTGTGCATCTCGTGGTGGGAAGACAGAAGAGATAGGACAAGAAAGAGAAATGGGCAGAGTTTCCCTTAAGAATAGGCTTTTACTTCAGGGCATAGGGTGGTGCCAAGGGGGCAGAATCAGAATATGTCTACTCCTGGTAGTACTAACCTACTTCAGAGAAGATGATTGGCATCAAGGAAACCCCATATGGAGTTTACTTTCTCTGTGGCAGAATTTAGCACTGGGCAAAGAAACTGCCCTTGCCTCAGTTGCTGACATTTACTATCCAAACTGGACCTGCAGGACACAAAAAAGGTAACTGCCAAACTTTGCCAAGACAAGGTAGAACCACCCTTCAGAATTCCCTGGTTCAAAGGAAAGTCTGTCAAATACACTCAGCCTACAGGCCCAAGTTGGATACCCCAACGTTACAAAGGTACTTTGGGAGACTGTCCAGGCAGCTTGAGATCCCTGTCATTAGATAGCATTTCATCCTTTTGGGGTCTTGGATGTAGTTGAAGATTTGATAGTTATAGTTTCTCTTAGTTAAGACAAAAGGTAAATTAGGTACAAAATGTTGGAGTCACATAGTAAAATATTTTCTCTAATTTTGTCAAATACAAATGGACTAGATATTTTAACTGAAATTCTTACTTGGTAACAGTTTTGCTGTATAACTATTTACTATGTTAAGCCTGAGCTATTGGTGGAGTATTTATAAGTCATATTCTGCCTCTGAGTCAGTTATTTGGAACTGGGTGGTCAGGACAGGAAACATCCATTTACAAATACAGTGTAACAAAAATAGCCTTAAATTTGTATCAATATACAAAAATCCATACTGATGTAAAATATTTGAGACTGATGGTTGTTTAAAAGTAGACTCAATAATCCATCCTTTTATCCCATCATTTCTATACTATATCCCCTCTTTTTTCCTTCAGAAAGAGATCCCTGAATCTAATCTCCTTTGTTCAGTTTTTTTCTCTGGCCATGACCAGAAACAATTTGCAGCCAACCCCCCTAAATGATGATAAACATCCAGAAGCCACCAAACAGCCAAAAACCATCCACCCCACCTCTTGGGAATGTGGGTGCCATGTTCTCAAGACTTCTTCCTGCTGTCTGGGGGTGATTACATCTTAGGGGGATCCTGAGAAATTTAAGATAATGTTCAAGTCTAGCTGTTATCTAGTCTTGGTGTGATGGGAAAATATAGGGCTTATCTAAAATCTGGCTGGAGTAGTCTGTGAGGCCGGACCATCTCAGCCAGCAACCATGAAGCTGCTCTGCATGCAAAACTCTGAGGAAACTGCAACAGAGGCACTCTGTTGGATCACCTGGGCCACCTATTTTCATTGTGTCTGGTATGCTGTGGGATGGTCTGTATGTCAAATGTGTTGCTGATTGGTCAATGAATAAATCACTGATTGGCCAGTGGCCAGGCAGGAAGTATAGGCGGGACTAACAGAGAGGAGAATGGAGAGAACAGGAAGCTGGGAGGAGGACACTGCCAGCCGCCATGAGGACAAGGAAGATGTAAAGTACCGGTAAGCCACAAGCCACGTGGCAAGGTATAGATTAATAGAAATGGGTTAATTTAAGCTGTAAAAACAGTTACCAAAAAGCCTGCCATGGCCATACAGTTTGTAACCAATATAAGTCTCTGTGTTTACTTGGTTGGGTCTCAGCGGCTGTAGGACTAGCAGGTAAGAGAAATTTGTCCTGACTGTGGGCCAGGCAGGAAAACTCTAGCTACACTGGTGCCCTTGCTCTGAAAACACATAAAGATTTATATATATACATATGTGTGTGTGTGTGTATGTATGTATGTATGTATATGTATGTATGTATGTGTATGTATATGTGTATACATATACATATATATATATATCTGCATTAACACAAGTATGGAATGTGCACTATGTGCAAATCAGTTAAAGATGGCTTTTTGTTCTATGTCTGAGCAGGTAAAAGGCATCTCTCAACTTTATAAGTCTGTTTGGACTGCATAACCAAACTGTAATATAAATCTCTATCTATGCCTTATAAAAGGATAGCATGTAATAATAAGTCATGAGGACCCGTAGCCAACAAGATTTATCATTTCTCTTCTCATTTCTGAGCTGTTTCCATGCAGAGGGAATCAGTTTACACATCACCTATCCTGTGTTCTTTATTGGCTTCCTCCCCCATGTCTGTAGCCAAGATACTCAGTCAAATCCCTTGGTCAAATCTGACCTCTATTAACCTGAAAAGAATTTACAGCTTTTTGTTTCCTTTGGTAACAAAAGCATAATCTCTTTCCCCAATGTTATACATTTTTTGACCTCCATTTTGAAGTTAAGACATTTAAACATATATAGGTTGGTTTAATTTAGCAGTTTCCATAATCCAATGTCTTTCAACAGCTATTGTTCACTCATCAGCAATCAAAAAATTTAAAGTCAATAAGACACCATACAGGATCCAGACTGTATTTTTTATCTTCACATGGATTATCCTTTTTATATTATTTTATTTTCTCTTTAAAGACATTTTCTTATTATTTATGAACTACTTTTTCTATGACTGCCTATACCTATCTTTTTTAATCCCACACACATTTTCTTAAACACATTGTAACCTGTTTAGAGGGTTTCTGTCCCATCTGGATCTGTCTTTACTGAGCGTCTGTAGCATTCTCTGATGACATGAGACAAATCTTAAACTGCTGTGTCAGCCACCAGGGCAGCTCAGCTTAGTGAATGATGCTGGCTCCAATCTGCAGGCAGTCTCTGTACATAGAGCCTACCTGAGACACCTCGATCACCAGGAAACCGCTTTTGACTCTGGTTTCTGAACCTTTTTTTTTAAAGCATTCTCTGGCTTTATGTGGATATACATGGCTGGATGTTGGGCACCATATGTAATGAGTCTTTCTCTGTCCTACCAGCCAGATCCCAAATCACAATGCAGAGGCATTATTAATTATGAAAGATCGACCAATAACTTAGGCTTGTTTCTAACTAGCTCTTATAACTTAAATTAACCCATTTTTATTAATTTACTTTCTGCCGTATAGCTTTATTACCTTGTCTCCGTAGTACCCATCCTGCTTACTCTGTGTCTCTTGGCATCTCCACCTTATTCTTCCCAGCATCCTCTCTGCCAGGAAATTCTTCCTAGCTATTGGCCACTTGGCTTTTTTTATTAAACCAGTCAGAGTGACACATCTTCACAGTGTACAAAAAGATTATTCCACAGCAGCAGTTAATGAGAGGCAAGTGTCTAGTGTCCAATGGGTAAGGTTATGAATGGTGATCATGCATTTGACCCAGGAGGAATGTACAATCGGGACTCCTCAAAACAGACAGAGTGTTATTCAGTAGCTGATATGCAATTAGGATGGCCCAGATTGTCCCATGATATTTGCAGGACCATTATGGGTAACCTCTTCAAGTTTCTGGCCACTTTTTACAGTACTCATCCATATGATTATAGAGAAAACAGGCATTTAGGTAAGCCCTGGTGAAAGAGAAATGGATAAGGGAGTTACAGGGGACTGAATTAACCTCTGACAGCCGATATAGTGTAATTTCCTAACCCCATGAGGTTAGAGGTAGAGGTCTTTTGAACATTGACTATGCATACATAAGAGCTACCCCAAACAGGTATAAAAAGGAAGAAATAGAGGAATAGAGAGAAAGTTTATATATAAAAGATTTTTGGGTCATTTGTTTGATGTGAGTCTTTAGCTGTCCTACCTGCCAGCTCCCAAATCATAGAGACTTAATTATTAATTATGAAAGCTTGGCTGGCAGCTTAGGCTTGTTTCTAATTAGTTCTTATAACTTAAATTAACCCATATCTTTTAATCTACATTCTTTTATGTGGCTCAGTTACTTTTACTTCGTAATACCCATGCTGCTTGCTCTATGTCCCCTGGTGTCTCCACCCTTCCCAGTATCCTCTCTGCCTGGATATCCTGCCTAGCCATTGGCCATTCAGCTTTTTATTAAGCCAATCATAATGACATATCTTTATACAGTGTAATCAAATATCTTGCAAATTTCTTTGTGCAGTCACATTGTCACCATTGAAAATCAAGCATGTCAATTTTTGCCATTGAACTGTACTGAGGCCAAGTTGTTTATAATAACAGAGCAAGGTTGTACTAAAATCTGAGTCTGTGGAGGAAGACAAGAAAGGTCACTGTAGTTGGACTTTCTTGTTGGCTGCCAGCCCCAAATAATGACATGGAGACTTATTATTAATTATGAAAGCTAGGCCTTTAGGTTAGGCATGTTCCCAACTAGCTCTTATAACTTAAATTAACCTGTATCTATTAATCTATGTTCTGCCACATGGCTTTTATCTCTCTGTCATTCTGTATGTCTGTCTTGCTCCACATCTTGCTGGGGTCTGTTTTGCACCTAGGTTCTTTCCAAGTTCCTCTTTCCCCAGAAGTCCCACCCAACCTCTTCCAGCCTATCTATTGGCCACTCATCTCTTTATTAAACCAATCAGAAGGCACCTTGGCAAAGACATATCTTCACAGTATATAAAAGTATTATCCCACAACAGGTGACAAAATCAACTCCACCAGAGGGAGTTTCTATAAGCTCCAAGTGTGAGCTGAAAGCAAGAGAGAAACCCAGGAGGGCATATAGAAGCTGTGAAACCTTCCAAAGCAGAGCTGAGAGACAGGAGGGATAAGGTCACAGAGGCCCATAAAGGCTTAAGCTGCAAGACTTAGAAGACATCTCCTAGGGGGAGAAGGCAAAGAAAGAGAGGTTGATTCTACCATAAGTAGAGGGGCAAGTGTCTTAAAAAGTAGAGAATTGCCCACATGGTGATGCTCCAGAGGGTGTAGGAGGCTCCAGGAGCAGAGAGGGGACACTTTCCAGGTAGGTGAAGAGATATGGATGGTTAGAGCAGTTGGGGGGAAGGGGCAACTGATGGGTAGCAGAAGCCAGCAGAAATAAAAATTCCATACACACCTTAAGAGAGTCAAATCAGCAACTTGAGTCAAGTTGAAATGTTGAGATATGAGCATGACTGAAAGGTAAGTATCGCATCCTATACCAGTGGTACCTGAATAGAGAGAACTTGCAGACCCTTGTATGTTAGAAGATGGGACAGGTGGTGAGGAGAGAAGACAGTAAAAGTTTATTCAAAGATTAATTTCTTTGATTTGCATTTAAGAAGTTTGACTGTGGCCAGAGGTACATTCTTGTATATGAATGCATGGAAGTGTAGCTTTAATACCTTTTTAAACAAGCATTGTTTTAAATCCCATCTTTTGTAAACTGAACCCAGTGTCCAGAAAGTCCAGCGATAGATTCTGAGCTCTGGCCACCAAAGCAGCCATAGCAAGCAGAGTTAGCAGTGATGGCTGGTGGCTGGCAGTGGCAGAGAGAGCAAAAACAAAACCAACAAACACAAAACACAGGAAGTTCACACACTCAAAGAGCTCTTACAACCTACATTAGCCCATATTTCTTATCTAAGTCCTACCACGTGGCTCATGGCTTGTTACCTCATTTTCTACACATCCTGCATCCTCTGCCTTGTGACTCCCACAACTCCACTCTTCTTCCTAGCATCCTCTTAGTCAGGCTCTCATACCTAATCTCTTCCTACCTCCCTATAGGCCAGTCAGCTCTTCTTTATTAACCAATGAGAGTAATACATATTTACAATGTGCCAAGATTGTTCCGCTGCAGACCAGTCAGAAACAAAACATTTAGTGGCCACCATCATTCATACATTCAACTAAGCCTGAGCAATTTCCATCACAACACCCATGTTTACAATGAAACCTATGGATACACCAGAAAACTGATCCATCTGCACACAGAAAACAGACAGAACTTCCAAACAACTAGAATCCAGTTGGCAGGCTACATCTTGTCTTTTACTCTGGATGGGAGTAAAAGGGTTTTGTAATTGGATGATATCAGAATTTTCCCAAGGGCCTGCCCTGAGAAAGTTCCTCCCAGGGTCCTGAGGAAGATGTTACATCTGACATGGTGTTATCTGAGGGGAAGGAATCTATATACACCATGCTCTTTCATCCGTTTACTTTATTTCTCTAAGACAAAGTTCTACCTATACAGCTTCAGTTCTGTTCTGACACTCAGTTCCTCTCTGTCCCTTCTATTTCTGTCCTCTCATTGCCTAATAGTAAGATCCTATGCTTTCAACCTTATCTTAGTCCTCTGTTCCTTTGTCCTCTGTAGTGGGTAGCCATTCCAGCTTTGATCTGGAAGTTCCAACCCCCATTGAGGCTTCGGCAACTGTCACGCCTACAAGGTGGGGCGGCGCCTGGGGACCCGAGATCTGGATGGGCGAGTGCTCTCAGTTCCTGGACCCCAGACGGAGACGTTGACTGAGCAGAGCTCCAGAGAACACCGCTGGACTGCAATACACCTTCCCCAGACCCCGCGACCTACCTATTCCTTCATTTGTAAGTTACCCACTAAATAAATCTTCCTTTTAACTACGTGGAGTGGCCTTAATAATTTCACCAATAGTCCTCCATCTTTCCTTCCTTGCTCCTTACCCCCGACTCTGAGAAACTCTACCTTTTTCTCTTCTCTCTGGCCAAGCAGCTCTGCCTGCATCAGTAATTCTGCTCCAGTCTTTACTGCACCTGGTTATGCAAGAAGCCCTATTGTCCTGAGTCAATAGCTCTGCAATGCTACTAGGCCTGAAGGCAAGGGATGGTCTGAAGTTCATTTGCACAAGAAACAAAGCTATGCATCTATAGTCTGCCTGTCTCCTAGGCCCTGCAGGGGTGTTACCTAGTGGATCAGCAGGAGGTCTCAGAAGCTTAACTGTCCTATGGCCTAGTAGTATGTGAGGACACAAGAATTTCATAGCAGAAGATAGCCAATATATAGTAAAAGCTAAATAACACCAAATATTCCTTGATAAATGGCTTCCTCTTGAAGGAATCCTTGGTCAATCAAAGTATAGCTTATTATATACAGCTGAATCTCTATAATATATTCTTGCAACCCACTGCAATTCCCCTTTTCTTGTATAGTTAAAAAAAGAATGTTTAATTCTCTCTAGGGCAAGAAATGATGTGAATAAATATTAATTTGGAGATGACTGGAAAAATGATAAGTAATGGTCAGTTAATATTGATATATGATCAATATTTGTATCAATACATATTTATAATCTATAAAATATACTTATAATCAATAATCTATATAGATGGCAAGCTGAGAATTAGTTTAATCATCTAATAGGTATATTTGTATATAATTAGACTATCTCTGTCCCAAGAAGGGGAGCAGAGGAATAACATAAAAATCTATCATTGGCTAGTATGTCATAATATGGTCAAATGTGTCTAAATACTATGATTCTGACTTATCAAAAAGAAATGGTTAGTTTGGAACATTGACTCTATTAATCTCTAGTAGTGATAAATTTGGTTAAACTGTATTTTAAAGAGGCATTCTTAGATAAAATTACCTGAATTAGTCATGAGCATCTGTGAGACCAAAGCTGCAGTTGAAGCTTACCTAATTTAAATTTGTAATCAATGTAATATTAAACCATTAGCTGTGAGAGGACAGTAATAACCTGTGTCAGGGTGTACATAGCAAGACTTACTTATAGAACAATTGTGAAAAGTACATGAGGGGAATATCTGGTAGTATATACATTTCAGGATCATGGGTAGAATTATACAATAGAAAATTTTAAGGGCAGCTTAGCCCCTGGGCTTGAGAGTACTGTTCAGAAAGAAGGGTAAGTGACAAAGGAGTTGTAGAAATCATCCATGGTTAATTCCTGCTGATATGGGGGCAAAGCTGAGGGTCTTGAAGGCTGGAATTCAGTGGAAACCCAGCAAAAACAGACTGTTTTAGGCTTTGTGAGATGTGTAGCAGGATTTCCTGTCTTGTAGGCTGGAGGGCAGGGTGCAGGGTTGAGCTGGACTGCACATCCGTGTGGGCTGGAGGATGAGATGCAGACCTGCAGCTGGACAGCGTGTCTGTGATCCAGAGAATGACAGCCTGTAACTCTTTAAATTAGAATTTCTGCTGGGAACAAATATATATATTAATGGTAGAACATGCAGCAGAAGAGTTTTAAAGATGAAGAGTTTTAAAGAGAAAACATTTTCTCTTAGGTGTACCTATGGAATATTAAATGCATGGTTTTAGCAGATGAGAGAAAGGGATACCAGGCCAGGGAGAAGGAAAGCTTCCCCTTCCTCCAGAGAAAAAGGAAAATTTGTAAGTGGGAAACATAAATTGTAGTCATGTTACATTCCTCCTGGTCCTTCTTGGCTTGTGAGTGTTGGTGAATTTTGATCTCCTAAATCTTATAAGAACCTTGTTAAAAGACAAAATCTTTAGACATATTAGCAATATGATAACAGTGGTGAATTTTGTCAGAGCAAAATTATGAATCCTTGGAGTCTTAACAAAACAGCAGGATAGCTAGAGAATAAAGTCTGAAATGTTTCATATATATATATATATATATATATATTATATATATAATATATATCAAATCTTGTTTATCATTTTATCAAAATTAATAAAATACATTTAGAACAGAATTATTATTTTTAATCATATTTCTACAGGTTTTGATATCATTGATGAACTCTGTTCATCAATAGGACCTGGAATTATATCAATTTATTTATAAATTCAAAGCCCAATAATTATCTATGAGTGATTAGCAGCCTGTAATCAGGCTGGCAACTTTAGAGCACCTCTATCCTGCAGTAGCCTGGTCATATGGTGTGATCAGGTGACCCAGGATCCATAAAGGCAAGTCAGTGTCCTGTAAAAACATGTAAGCATATCCTCTTCCTGACATGAAAATATCAGGACCTTTTCAAATACCAGTGAGAAGGTCCTAGAGGCTTAGGTGTAACTCTGTGGCTTGGCCTGGGGGTAATAAGGAATGCCTGTAGTGGGAGATGTGAGAAGTTAAGCACCAGTTCTTAAGAGCTCTTGAAGTATATGTAAGGCCTTTGTCCAATTATGAGCTCTAAGCATTCCTAAAATTGAAAAGCAGTGGAATAAATGGTTTATTACTTCTTATTTTATAGCCATAAATCATAAGAACATAGGCCTCGTGGGTGAACTTCCATAGGGAGAGAATTTGTAATTGTTGGACAGACATGAGAAAGTGTCAGTATATCCTGTAGACCTATCTGCCAATCTATAGACTCACAAGTTTTATATAGTTTGATATAAATATAATAGCTGTGCAATAAATGTATTGAAACATATGTACATATATACATACATACATGTACATATATATTATTGGATTGGGGGACTTTGAGGGGACTATAATTGACAGTTCTGATAGTTAATCTGTACATATGATGAGGAACCCTGCCCAATAAAATGAGTACTGGATAAGCAGAGCATGCAACTCCTACTCTGTATGTCTGCTTTGGCCTCAATTGTGGCAGGGTTAGAAGGCAAGCTAAAGGCAAAATGCTGACAATCTTTAGGGTGAGGAGGTATGGTAAAGAAGCAATCTTATAAATCTATGACAATTATATTCTGATTTCTAAGGATGGCCATGAGAGATGGCAAGTCAGAGTGTGAAATTCCCCTTGGCGTCAATAAATTTTATTTAATTTTTAAAGGTCTTGTAACTGTCTATTAGCCTGATTTTTTTCTAAATAACAAATATTGAGGTGGTTCAAGTGCTGGTGAGAGGCTTTATATGTCCCATACATAAGTTTTTTCCCCACCAGACAGGTAGCAGCTACAATTCTCTCAGCATTGAAAGGTCATTGTTTAACTCAGATAGGAGCATCAGATCTCTAAGTAATGGGGTCAGCAGTGGACAATGGCCCCCAGGATAAATTTTGATACCCTAGGCCATGTCTTTCATTTATAATTTCTGAAATAATAGGCTTAGTTATGGCTTGGATTTGTTTACCCAAGTTCTTTTAAATTTAAAACCCATCTATAGCATTTTAGCTGATATTAGTCCATAACAGAGATTAAAGATACATCCATTTGTTACAGCATGTCTCTTCCTCATAGTATGTTAGGTATGGAGGATGACATATGGGCAGAATATGCCATAATTTTCTCCATCTAACCATCTTAATATTCCTGAGCTTCTGGCTACATTGTTAGTTTGACCTAGGCCTATAAGAGACAAAGGAGAAAGGAATGATGTTTATCTAGAGAGGGGTTTTGAGTGTCCCATACCCAATGATCCACCTGGGAAGCTGGTAAGGGAAAGGGTGTGCCAGATTGTGTGAGTTTGGAGGAGAAGGAGGAGGGGGATGTCTGGTGAACCTGGGGTCAAACAGATGGGAGAGCAAAAGACATAGAGACTCCTACTTTAGCTAGGAAGTCCCTTACCAGCAAGGGGATGGGACAGGGTGGCATCACTAGGAAGGAGTGGGTAAGGGTAATACCCCTCAAAATACAGCTAAGTGGTATGGTTTGGTGAAGCTGGTAAAGCTATCCCCTTACTTCAACAACAGAGGAATGAGAAGGAGAGGCAGGACCCTAAAACTCCATCAGGACTGAAAAAGTGGCCCTGGTATCCAGAAGGAAGGAGATGAATAGCCCTGATACTGTGATGACTACCTGAGGCTCCCCCTGTCAGAGACTGTGGTGGTTCGGTCAAGGGCCTCCTGGCCTCCTCAGTCATCCATGGCCAGACCTATGAGGTCGGCTGGTGGGTGATCTAGGCTTAATATCCTCATGCCACAAAGGACATGAGGACAGTCAGGTACCCAATGTTTTGGGTTTTTTTGTTTGTTTGTTCGTTTTGTTTTGATGGCACTGTGGGCATAGGTGGAATAGTTTGTGAGGATTTGGAGAGGCCCAGGCACAATTACTCTCCTGACAGACCCAGAGGATCTCAGGCTTTGGGAGCCTGGGCAACTGCTATGGCTGGCTGAAAGGCCTTAGCCAGATGATGGGGACCCCATAATGATGATTCCACATGGATTATGATAATGCTGCTAAGCTGACAAACACCACCCAATGATTGGCTTTGGACTACAAACTGCTCAGGACAATTTCAAGGTGGCTAGCTGAGATGATCCAACCTCACAGACTACTCTAGCCAGGACTTGAGACAAGCCCTGTACTTTCCCATTATGCAGAGACTGGACAACAAATGATACAGCTACCTCTCCCAGGACTTGACAATTACCCCAATTTTTTTCTTTTCAATATCCCCTAAAGATACCATCACCCCCAGGGAGTAAATTTAAGAACATGATGCCCACATTCCCAAGAGGTAGGGTGGGTGGTTTTTGGTCATTCAATGGGTTATAGATATTTGTCATTGTTTAGGGTGGTTGGTTACAAGTTATTATTGGTAATGGTCAGGAAAAAAGCTGAACAAAGGAGATTAGATTCAGGATCTCAATCTAAAAAGAAAAAAAGGGGGTATATAGAAATGATAGGATAAAAGTGTAGATTATTGAATCTACTCTGAAAAGAAAAAAGGGGATATAAATATGATAGGATAAAAAGGTAGATTATTGAATCTACTTCTAAACCAAAAAAGCAACTACTAGTTTTAAATATTTTACATTGATATGGATTTTTGTATACTGAAAAAAGTTGAGATTATTTTTGTTAGAACATACTCGACATACATTTCTAATTATGTTCAAGGTATAGCTCATTTAACAATGTAATACAAATTTCTAGTCCTTGAAAGTTATTATTACCAACTATTTAGGATAATAAGGAATGTAGGTTAGTAGTCACCTATTACAATCAAACTTGTAGTCATATTAGGTATGTTTTCAAGGTCAAACAGAGATATATTTTAGACAGGTCATCTTGAAACACTTCAGAGATCTGCAGAATATAGCATTTAAGATGTTTTAAAAACATAGGTTCTTTTATATGACAATGAAACATGTTTGCTCTTGGCAGCACCAATCTACTTCAGATGGACATTGAAGAAACCCCACATGGAATTTACTTTCTTTGTGGCAAAAGTAAGCCACTGAGCAAGAAAATGCCCTTGCCTTGACTGCTGACAAAATGCTGTCCAAATTGGACAAGCAGGATACAAAAGAAAGTGAAAACTGAACTTTGCCAAGACAAGGTATGACAGCCCTTCAGAAAATTCTGCTTCACAGAAAAGTCTAACCAATATGCTAGGACTGTAGTCTGAAGATGGATGCCCCAATATTGCAAAGGAATCTTGGATGACTGTCCAGGCAGCCAGCTGTTTCTGTCATTTCTCACAGTTTTTGGAAGTTGCTTGCTTGCACTTCCTGCTTATTCAGGTAATATTTCCTTCTTGAGTCTCTGATAGAGTTGAAGACTTTATAGTTATAGTTTTAGTTTTCCTTGTTACCAGATTCAGAAAAGAAATCCACTAAAGAGGTATAAAGTGTATAGCGTTGAGAGACATTAAAAGAGAGTTTTGATAATGCAAGTTAGAATAGAATGTGAATTAGTTAAAACCCTTTGGACTCACCAAGATAGGATAGATAGTGGAATATTTTCTCTGAATTTGTTAAATGTTAATGGACTGGGCATTGTTAATATAATTATTGCTTGTATATATTATATATAGTTATTGTATTTATTGTATATAGTTTCTCTTATATTAGTTATAACCTTCTTTTCTATTTTAGACAAAAAGGGAATATGTGGTGATATTTTGTTTGTCCTTTAACAAATAAAGCTTGCCTGGAGATCAGAGTGCAGAGCTAGCCACTAGATGCCAGGCAGTGGTGGCACACACCTTTAATCCCAGCACTTGAAAGGAGGAAACGGAAAGTGATATGGCTGGGTGGAGAGGGGAAGTGATAAGGCAGGGTGCAGACAGGAGCTCAGCCTTTTCAATCTGAGGATTCCTAGAGGGAAGAAGTCTTACTAGCGGCTGCTCTGGTCCTCTGATCTTTCTTCCTTCACTCTGATATCTGACTCTGGGTTTTTATTAATAATACCAATCAGAATTTGTGCTACAAGCCATCCTCCAGATCCCCATGCCTCAGACCAAAAAACAACTATGCAAATTTCTGGGGGTAGCAGGTTAATGCTGTCTTTGGATCCTTGGTCTTGCCAAGATAGCAAGGCTTTCTATGTGACTACTACAGCAGAGAAACCATGAAAATGGACTGAGATAGAAAACCAAGCCTTTCAGGACTTGAGAATGCCCTAATACAATACCCAGTTCAGGCCTTACCTGATGTCACAAAACTGCTCCATCCTCCTTTTCATTCATGAGTTCTGAGGGATTACCAAAGGTATGCTTACCCAGACCTTTGGATCGTATCAGAGGCCTGAAGAATACCTATCCAAATGCTTGGCTTCTGGGTGGTCACCCTGACTGTGTCATAGCTGCTACCAGCCCTGTTGGTAAAGGAGGCTGACAGGCTCACCTTAGACCAGGACTTACCCCTTATGGAGATCCTGTTCCAGGGATCAAATGCCTGATGGATGTCAAATGGCCACATTTCCCAATACTAGAGCCTGTTTCTCCATCAGCTCCATGTTCAGAGCCTCAGCCCAGCAACAGTGATGCCAGACAGTGACCTGAAAGTACTCTTTGTTTGTTTGTTTGTTTTTATTTTTTTCGAGACAGGGTTTCTCTGTGTAGTTTTGGACCTGTCCTGGATCTCGCTCTGTAGACCAGGCTGGCCTCAAACTCACAGAGATCCACCTGGCTCTGCCTCCCGAGTGCTGGGATTAAAGGCGTGCAGCACCACTGCCCAGCCTGAAAGTACTCTTAAAGAATTGAGAGGATCCATTGGACATCTTCCTCAGATTAGCTTCCCAGACTTCCACCTCCACCCAAACATCCCCTTGCCTGAGGCAGACATTGGCTTGTTTACATGTGGAAGCAGCCTCATAATGAATAGGGTTCAAGGGGCAAGAGCTTCTGTGACCACCAGAAAGGATATCATTTTGGCCCAGGGCCTGCCTCTGGGCACCTTCACACAAAAGGCTGAGCTGATTGTTCTTGCCTGGGCTTTGCTTGGGAAAGGGTAATTGGGTAAACATCTTCAAAGACAGCAGGTATTCCTTCACCAGTCTTCATGCCAATGCCACAATCTATAGGGTAAGGGGGCTCCTAGTTGTGGAAGAAAAACCATCAAAAACAAAAAGGAAAGTCTAGCTCTCCTCGAGGCTATCTGGCTCCCCAAGGAAATAACAGTCATACACTGCAGGGATCATCAAAAGGCTGACATTGACAGACCAAGGGGCCCTAGCAGGCTGCCGAACTCTGCATTGAGCTGTGCACTGTTCTGCCCATAACCTTTTCTGACCTAGTGTTCCCCCTCAGCCAACATACACAGAGAGAGAAGACAGTGCTCATTCCTAGGGAACACAAAAGAACCCTGTGCAATGGTGGACCCTGCTGGACTACAGGATCATTCTTCCCACAGCCCTCAGACATCTCCTTGTGGACCAACTACACCAGAGGACCCACCTAGGTGCCACCAAACTGACTGGGTCACTATCTTTTAAATAACAGATCTGCCAGGTTCAAAAACTAACCACCTAGCCAGTCTTTCTCTGCCTCTCATACAGTCAGGTCAACCCTAAACAAGGATTCAAAGGTACTGGTATGCAGGCCATTCTCTGTTACGAGATATTTGATTACACTGTGAAAAGATATGTCACTGTGACATTGGTTTAGTAAAAAGCTAAATAGCTAATAGATAGGCAGGAGGTCTAGGTGGGACTTCTTGACAGAAAGAGCTCTGGGAAGAAGAGTCACCAGCTGGACACAGAGGGAACCAGACATGCAGGAGGAGAGGTAAAAGCCAGGAGCCATGTGGCAGCATAAAGATTAATAAAAATGGATTAACTTGTTATAAGAGCTATTTAGAAAGAAACCTAAGCTATACGCTGAACTTTCATAATTAATAATAGGTCTCCATGTCATTTTTTTTTTAAAGCTGAAATCCCAAAGAAAATCTGTCTACAAATGGTACCCCAAATGGGGCTACATATATCCACATAAGGACTGAGAAAAGTTGTTTTTTGAAGTTCAGAACATGGAGTCAAGCATGGTTTCCTAGTGACCACAGTCTTCTGGGTAGGCTCAGTGATGTTCAGGGATATGGCTACTGGCCATTGCCTGTGGACTGGAGCCAGCTGGCAGCAGCATGTGCCAGCACCATGAGCTAAGCTGAGCTGCATGGCACTTGACTTGTCTCATGTATGGGAGGCCAGCTGGGAGACCAGCTCCCACATTCTATCCCAGGGTACTCTTGAGGAGTGAGGGATAAGAGATTTAGATAGAAGGATAGAGGGGAGAAAAACAGAAATACAGGATCGGCTCAAGATGGCCTGGATCCTCTCCACTGGTCCCTCCTGTTTCTTCTAAAGGGCTATTTATAGGAATGCCAAGGGGTGGAGCAAAAGACCTCTCCCTAGCTCAGCCAAATGTAGACCCTTCCAACCACCTAGAAACCATGCACATGGTCAAGCAATCATCTAATGCAGTTCTGCTGGGTAACGCAAGCTCAGATCTCACTAGAAAATATTTGTGGGCCTCCACACTCATGCAATCAGAGAGCATTGTTGATGCTCAATAAAGACAGATTCAGATGGAAAAAAAAACCTCTAAACAAATTACAGTGTGTTTTAAAAATGTATGTAGGCTTAAAAAAAGAAAAGAAAATGGGTATAGACAGTCATGAAAAAATAAATAGTTTATAAATAATAAGATAGTCTTTAAAGAAAGAATAAAATATTATAAAAAGGATAAGACCTGTAAAGATGGAAAACATACAGAGAGTCTGGATCCTATATGGTGTCTTGTTGACTTTAAATTTTTTGATTGGTGATGTGTGAACAATAGCTGCTGAGAGACATTGGATTATGGAAACTGCTAAATTAAACCAACCTATATATTTTAAAATGCCTTAATTTCAAAATGGAAGTCAAAAAATATGTTGAGTTGGGGAAGAGGTTATGCTTTTGTTTCACAGAAAACAAAAGGCTGTTTGTAGGCATATTTTTCTTTGGGCTGCCAGCTCTCTCACAGACACACACACACACACACACACACACACACACACACACACACACACACACACACACAGAGAGAGAGAGAGAGAGAGAGAGAGAGAGAGAGAGAGAGAGAGAGAGACTTTAAAGGGGAATTATAGTGAAATAATTTTTTTGTGCACTGTGAAGATGTATCAACCTGATCAGTTTAATAAAGAGCTGAACATCCAATAGCTAGGGAGGATTTCCAGGCACAGAGGATGCTGGGAAGAAGGGTAGAGATTCCAGGAGATGCAGAACAAGCAGGATGGGTGGTATAGAGATGAGGTCATAAAGCCACAAGGCAGAAAGTAAATTAATAGAAATGGGTTACTTTAAGTTATAAGAGCTAGTTAAAAGCAAGTCTAAGCTATCAGTGGAGTTTTCATAATTAATAATAAGCTTCCATGTCATTATTGGGGAGCTGACAATCCTGAGAAAGAAGTCCAACAACAAATGGCACCCCACATTGGGTGCCATATGTAGGTGGAGTTTTCTTTGGGCTGCCAGCTCATAAAAATGACACAAAGACTTATTATTAATTATGAAAGCTTGTCCTATAGCTTAGGATTGTCCCATTTGCTTGTATACCCTAAGTTAACCCAATTCTATTCATCTATGTGTTGCCATGTGACTCGTGGCTTTTAATTCTCCTCCTGCATTTCTTGCTCTCCTAGTGTACACTTGCAACTCTTCTTTACTTCTTCCCAGAGCTCTTTCTATCTGGAAGTCCTTCCTAGACCTCCTGACTAGCTATTGGCCATTTAGCTTCTTATTAAACAGATCACAGTGACACATCTTTACACAGTGTAAAGTAATACTCCACAGCAGCTGTGGATTAATTCAAGGTTGATAAAGATCAGATTTGATCAGGGGAGACCCCTGAAAATCCTGGCTACAGATATAAAGAAATAAACCTAAGAAAACTACAAGACAGGTGGCTATATTTTACCTGCTTAAACATAAAACAAAACAAAAAAAAAATCATCTTTGAATGGCTTGTGTACAATGCACAACCCATACTTGTGTTAATACTGATGTGTATGTTACCTTTGAAAGTTTGTGTGTTTCCAGAGCAAGGGGACCAAACACCAATGAAAATGGGTGGCCCAAGTGATCCAGCCTCTCAGAGTTCCTCTGGTGCAGTTTCCTCAGAACTCTGTATCCAGAAAAATTTCAAAGATGCCAGCTAAGATGGCCCAGCCTCACAAACTATTCTAGCCAAGACTTCAGATGAGCGCTGCACTTTCCCATTACATAGAGACTGGACAACAAATGATACAGCTAGCTCTCCCAGAACTTGACCATTATCCCAATTTTTTCAGGGTCCCCTAAAAATGCCATCACCCCCAGACAATGGGAAGCAGTCTAGAGAATAGGACATCCACATTTCCGAGAGGTGGGGTCGATGGTTTTTGGTCATTCAGTGGGTTATGGATGTTTGTCATTATTTAGGGAAGTTGGTTACAAGTTGTTATTGGTCATGATCAGGAAAGACTCTGAACAAAGGAAATTAGATGCAAGTATCGCTTTCTGAAGGAAAAATGGAGAATATAGTATAGAAATGACGTGATAAAAGGTTAGATTGTTTAGTCTACTTTTTAACAACCTAGCCTCAAATATTTTACATTGATATGGATTTTTGTATATTCATACAAATTTAAGGTTACTTTTGTTATACTGTATTATATGTTTCTGTGTCTTGTTTAAGGTATTGTAAAAATTTAATTTAAAAATGTAAAGTTCTAGTCCTGGAAAAACTATTTAGAATAATAAAGATATACAGGTTAGTAGTTAGTCATCTATAACAATCAAAATTATTGTCATGTTAGATATATTTTCAAGGTCAACTAGAAATGTATTTTAAATAGCTAGATGGTCTTCAAACGCTTCAGAGACCTACAGAATATAGAATTTAAAATGTTTTAATAACATAAGGCTTTCATGACAATGAGACACATCTGCTCCTGGCTGCATCAATCTACTTCAGGGAAGATGATGATCATCGAAGATCCTCCATATGGAGTTTTCTTTCTTTGTGGCAAAAGTTAGTCACTAGGCAAGAAACTGCCCTTGCCTCGACTGTTGATAGTATGCTGTCCAAATTGGACAAGCAGGACACAAAAGAAAGTGAATGTTAAACTTTGCCAAGACAAGGCAGGACAGGCCTTCAAAATTTCTGCTTCACAGAAAAATCTGTTAGATATTCTAGGCCTGTAGGCTGAAGATGGATGCCCCAATATTATTGAAGAACTCTGGGTGATTGTCCAGGTAGCCAGCTGTTTCTGTCATTTCTATGGTTGTGGAATTCGTTTGCTCTGTACTTCCTGTTTACTCAGGTAATATTATATCCTTCTCAGATCTCTGATGGAGTTGAAGACTAGATAGTTATAGTTACAGTTTTTCTTGTTAGTTCAGAAAAGAAACTCACAAAAGAAGTGTAAAGTATATAAGGTGGGAAAACATAAAATCTTAAGTTGTTTATCTAAAAAGATATTTTAAGATGGTAATACAAGTTCTGACAAAAATGATTTAAGTATAAAACTTCGGGGTAAGATAGGATAGATAATGGAATATTTTCTCTGAATTTACCTAAAGTAAATGGACTGGACATTATATTCTTACCTGATAATTGTTCTTATTGTATATAGTTTTTTACTATGTTAGAGTTAAAACTTTTCCCTTTCTATTTAGACAAAAAGGGTGAAATGTTGTGAGATATCTGATTACACTGTGTAAAGATGTGTAGATGTAAATCTGAACGGTCTTATTAAATAAGAAACACAGAGCCAAATGCAGAGTTAAAAGCCCAGAGATCGAGCAGCAGCCAAGAGCTAAGACTGCCTTCTTACCCCCTCACTGTCACTGCCGTCCTTCCCCTGAGAAAGAGACCTACTTCTTGTGCATCTGTATTTTTATTGACTTTATGTTCTGCCTTCTCATTGGTTGTAAACCCAACCATATGACCTCGTCACTGCCTGTCTATACAGACCTCCAGGTCTCTATGGTTGGTATTGAGATTAAAGGCGTGTGTCTCCAAGCTGGCTATGTCCTTGAACACACAGACTCTTCCTGCCATGTGATCAGATTAAGGGCATGTGCTACCACAGCCAGACTTCTGCTAAATGGCTTGCTACTAGCTCTGACCCCCAGGCAACTTTATTTATTAATATACAAATAAAATCACATTTCAGCACAAATAAAATGTCACCATAAAGATGTATCACTGTGATTAGTTTAATAAAAAGCTAAATGGTCCATAGATAGACATAAAAGATTGTAACACATCTTTGCATCATCAAACAAATATTTCACAAGCACAAACAAATGTAACACATCTTGAACTAATATTCCACAACACCTACAGGAAATAATTCCCAGGTTCCGGTTGTCTATCAATCAGCTCAGATAAATGATTTTCTTTCACATCATCTATAGCCCAACTGTTCAGCAAAGCAGCCCAACCACCTACCCCTGGTCTGCCGTCCAGTTAGCTGGATTTCCTATAAGGTAGGACTCACCTCCTGTGAAATTATTTTTGGGAGGCCACTTCCTGTGCTACCTAGATTAAAGGACTCTATTTTAGAAGAAATTGCCAGTAAGTCTTGTAACAGGTCTTTCTTTGGACTGCCAGCTCCCAAATAATGACACAAGATTTATTAATTATGGAAGTTTTACCTTATCTTAGGCTTATTCCCAACCAGCTCTTAAAACTTAAATTAACCCTTTTATATTAATCTATGTTCTGCCACATGGCTTGTTACCTCTCCTTCATACTGTTATATCCAACTTCCTCTTTGTCTCACTGGTGAATCCCCATGCCTCACATTCTTCCCAGAGTTTGTATCTCTGTTTAGAAATCCCGCCTATCCTCTCCTGCCTAGCTATTGGCCATTCAGCTCTTTATTAAACTAAGGTGCCTTAGGCAGGTGAGGTCAAACAGAGACATCTTCACAGAGTATGATCAAATATCCCACAACAAAGTCTCTTTATAGTGTCTGCAGCCTCCAACAGGTTTAAGGTGTGGTTCATTTTAACATCCAAGACAACCTCCTAATTCCCTCCTCAAGTCCTTGCTGGAGATCTGGTATATATCAAAAATTCCAAAAAGAAGGCTTAACCCCTACATGAAGGGGACTTTACATCTCACCATACCAACCATCATCAAGGTAGATGGAATTCTAGCCTGGATCCATCATTCCTGAGTCAAGCTAGCCCCAGACCAAAATCAAGAATGGACCACCACTCCCCAACAAGACACTGTCAAGCAAGACTCCCAATCATAAGACTCTTGAAACTTGACCATGTCATGTCCTTTGTTCTGACTCATCTCTTTCACCATTGGGTAGGTCTTTACTGAACCTATCTCCAAGAACACAGTCTTATTCAAGGCCAGCCTCAAGTTTCTGCCTCTGAAGTGTAACAGGAAATACTAGATGAGCACTGAAAATTAGGAAAGGCAGATTTTTATCTATGTCCAGGCCAACCTACTGACATCAGGTGTGAAGACTCAGTTGAATTCTGCCCTACTGGCCTGTGTCACTATAGCCATATAACTGGTGGTGTTGGGGGGGGGGGACCAAATGATAATAGCCTCCTCCCAGTTTGGAAGCTGCATTTGTTGCTATGAAGACAGCCTATAAAGTTCTCCTCAAAGGCAAAACCTGTGATTCAGTTAATCCTCCCCTTGGTGTTCATGTCTCTGTGGGAAAACTGCAGGGCAATCTGATAGCCAGAAGGAAACTGCCTTTAGGTGAGCTTTTGGGAGAAATATGTCTTGAGGTAGCTCTGAGCCCTTATGACCAAGCTCTAGATAAGGCCCGATGCTCCCAGCAATCCTGCCCTGCCTTTTAAACATACCAAAGTATAAAATAAAGTTGGTTTCCTTTGTCTATATAAGGAACTCAGAGAGTGCATGTGAGTCCCTGCCCAAGAGGTCATTGCTCTTCTCCTCCAGGATCTCCAAGTTTTAGCATTTGCTGCACTGGATGTGGCATCTATCAAGATGAGGCAGTTATGTCATTGTCTTAGTGTTTCTATTGCTGTGACAAAACACCATGACCCAAAAGCAGCTTGGGGAGGAAAGGATTTATTTGATTTATACTTTCATATTACTGTTCATATTGAAGGAAGTCAGGACAGGAACTCGAGCAGGGCAGGAACCTGGAGGCAGGAGCTGATGCAGAGGCCATGGAGGGGTGCTGCTTCCTGGCTAGCTCTGCATGGCTTGCTCAGCTTGCTTTCTTATAGAACCCAGGACCACCAGCCCAGGGACGGCACCACCCACTATGGGCTGGACCCTCCCCCATGGATCACTAATTGAGAAAATGCCCTACAGCTGGATCTCATGGAGGCATTTCCTCAACTGACTCTAGTCTATGTCAAGTTCACACAAAACTATCCAGCATAGTTATCTTCATTTGGATACAACAGGTCCTTAACTATTTCAGGGGAGTTGTGTCCACCTGGAACCTCTGATTGTACATTACAGAATATAATGAAGGAGCTTTGCTCACCCATTAACCAATGGTTGCCTCCAGGGCCAATTGTCTCTATAGCCAATGTAGGAGACCCACTTTTTGCCTCTCCCACAGCACCCGACTTCATCCCTCTCTTTACCTCTACCCCATTCTGAATAAATCAAATACAGTTCCCCACAATCTCTGAGTCTTGTTTCCCATGTCAGAAGAAATACACCAGCTGCTTAATCCTTCTCAGCCCAGATTTGCTGGAGATTGCTGGCTGTGAATTCCAAACTGCCTCACTATGCAGGGCTAGAGATCAAAATACCAATTGTTACAAATGACAGCAAGTCCACCTGTCCTGTCTCTGCCCTGCAGTTAACCTTAGGAAGATATAATAGTTTTTCATGCTTTATAACATGACTCTAATTTCCAAAAATCTCCCTTCTCAGAATCCTGCAGTATACTTTCACCCTCAGCCTGTCTGATTCAAAAGCCTACTTGGCACTGCAAGGATCCTGGTTAGCCTGTACTCTGTACTTACAATAATGCTTGGCCTCTGACAGACTACAGGAGTCTAACCTTGTGTGTTACTATCCATGTTTTCTCAAGGTATATGCTTACAATGGCCCAAGGGGGCTCAGAGCACATTCCCTCCTGGCTTCCAGCTCCACCATATGCTGGAGGCTCTCTCCTCAGAAGACTTAGCCCAGATCAAACAGCAGCCCTAATGATTATCTCAAGAAGTGAGGTTGGAATATCCCAGATGACCCACAAATCCTACTGACTTCCCTTGAAATGCTTCTCAATCAGGTTGAAATCTTTGGCTGAGACAGTTCTACAGAATTGGGGGGAGGAGCTAGATGTACTGTTCATGCTTTGGTGAGATCTATGTGTATCCTTAGGAAAAGCTAGCGGTTTCTATGCAAATATATCAGTCCTTATTAAAAACACCTTACAAAATGGTCTAAGAAAATCTAAGTAAACACCAAAAGAAAAGAGGCCAACAGTTCCTGGTTTGGTTGGAATCCACGGCTGACTACCTTAAATACGGGTCTCAAAGTCTCCTTGTTCTTCTCCTCCTAGGACTGGCAATTGGGCTTTGTTTAATCAACTGGTTCTTAAACTTCATCAAACAACGAATAGCCTTTGTCAGATTAACACTCATAAGGGCCCAGCACAACTCCATGCCACTGGAAGATAACAAGTCAGCGCTTTGACTCTCCTAAAACCAGTGGAGAATAAACTAACCAAGGAAATCCCATTTTGTGTGCCTCACACAACCACCCACCCCAGCCTGGCTAACCACATCTTGCTTAGAAAACATTCTAGTCTCGCCATACCTGTAGTTTCAGGAAGACCATAGTTCTAATCAACTAGAGCATTTGGAATCTTTTAACAGGAACTGTAGAAACTTCAGCCACTCAGCCTTGGTCTAATGCAATTGTAGTTCGGGCTTTATAAGCCCCATCCCGCCTCTCTCTGGGGTTGAAGGGTCTCTTTGGTATGAGCATGCTCTCAACTGCCTACAAATAAAAGACTCTTAATCAATTGTTGAATGGCATTCTTCTGTGTCTCTTTTGGGCAGGACAGACTGGATGGAGCTCCTGGTGAAGAAGCATCCTCTTGGTCTTTGGGAGGAGAAGGCAACGTGAGTGCATGACCTCTGGGCTAGAGAAGATATACCCTGGTATAAAGGCGGTCCAGGTCCATACACACATACACACACACACACACACACACACACACACACACACGATCACAGTTAACGCTGACAGGATACCACTGTACCAAAACAGGGGCCTGAGTACAGATCATTGGAATCTCCTCAAAATAGGTCACACTCTCACAGCATAAGGCAACACAAGACAAGTCAGCTGAAAATCCCAGCCTGCGCACTTACCAGAGCCCCTCCCGAGTAGATATGCCACCTCTATCTTGTCATGGGTCAGGACCACAACTGAAAATAGAAGGATGAAGACTCTCAAGAGATACCCTTATTGGTTGTTGAAAATTTTATTAACAAAACCCATTTGTTTACGGGGAGGGTACAGGCAAGGGTGAGTAAACTCCACGGTCTCACCCCAGCACTGAATATGGAGAGGGACAGTGACAACGGGAAGTCAGAGGCCCTTTAATAAGGGCAAAAGGAAGCCAAAAAGTAGATGGGCAGAGGGATAAAACTAAGGAGCGGTGGAAGAAACGGATGAATGGAGGAACAGAAAGCGGGCGACGCAGGGCCACTCCCCTAACTGGAATGCAGGGCTGAGGGGCTCTGGGCTGGTGGAGCTCAGCGGTCGGCACTAGATCGCAAGTCGGTAGTGAGTGGGTCGTGCTGGATGGTCTGGTGCAGCATCAGGGCAAGTAAGCCTGCTCGGTTGGTCATGGCTGTGCGAACATTTCGTTCCTGCTCAAACAGCTCGTCCAGCTTGTACCACTGCCAAGGAAGTGGAAGGATGCGTGAGAAGCGGCCCCGGAGCCCAGGCTGCCTGGTCACACCCGGTGTTAAAACCTACCACCCGAACACGCTCCAAGTCCACTTCTGCACGCCGAAGCTTCTCCCAGCAATAATGGCGATTGCACTGGCGCTTGGGCAGGCGGCAGAAGTCACCTGTGAGCTCAAAGACATCCCGTACAAGTGGACACCCGCAGACCTCATCAGCTGGCACCTGCAGAGACACCGAGGGCAGAGGCGATGAGCTAAGAGGAGGAACGGAGAATTGAAGGAGTGTGAATAGGAGGAGACAAAAGGGGAGAAACTGGAGATGATTAACAGGGAAGAGAGGAAGTGGGAGTTGATGGGAAGAAAGAAGGGAGGGAGAGAGAAAGGAACACATGGATGGATGTGAGACATGAGGCGGGGCGGGGCAGGATGCAGGGAACTGAAGGAAAGCCTTACTTTGGGGTCCCGTGAGTGCTCAGGACATAGCACCTGGAGCCGCTTACAGTACGTTTTGCTCTGGGGATTGTAGACATCGCAGAAGAGTCGGGTAGCCCTGGTAGAAGTTAGCAGGAGAGCAGCCTTGAGTAGCTCCTTGGCCACTTCAGAGGCCCATACCCACATACCCATTTCCAGCCCCAATTCCACACATAACCCCAGTTCTAACCCCAGCCTTCACTACCCTTCTCTTAACTCCACGTGGCACCCTTACTCACCCTTCAATGCGTGTGGGGTACATGGACCCAAAGGATGTCTGGCTCTCATACTGGAAGGATGAGCACAAACAAAAGGACTTTGGGTGCCCTCTCAAGATACCACACAACAAACCTGTGGGCCCTGTGGGCCCACTGACATCCCCACCCTCTCCCCTCCCTTAGAACGGCCCCTGACCTTGGCATAGCAACGCTCCATGTGGCGCAAGGCAACGCGTGGGTTGATGGGATGCCCACAGGAGACGCAGAAGATCTGCAGATCTGTATCATCACTGTCGTTCTCATTGTTCTGTAGAGGGTGAAAAGAAAGATGAGGCCAGGCAGGACAAGGGACGGGCTCCTGCCTGGCCATACTGTTTCTTTACCTCCTCGTCCTCACGCACAGCCTGCTGCTTAGCTCGAAGAATGATGGCCTCGAGCTCGTGGAATCTGCGCTCCATTTCTTGGAGACGGGTGCGGGCACTCTGCTGCTCACGGCGGATGCGTTCTAGTAGCTTCTTGCCGTGCTCTTCGGCAATGCAGGGGCTTTGCTGCCACTGCTGGATGCGCTGGGGGAGGATCTCATAGATTCGGCTGCCGGGGGACAGTGAAGCGCAGGCAGAGAAACACCGAAAGCAGTGAGTGGGGTGATCAAGGGACAGTGAAGGGACAGACGTGACTGACGGGGAGGGGGAGGGGCAGACGGTGACCGAACAGTGGGTTCGTGTGGCCAGGTGGGGGTTTGACTGACAGTACACAGACAACTAACTGTAGATGTCTGGAGGGGAAGCTCTGGCCATGCCTACTCTTTACTTTCTGACTCCCTTCGGTGCCCCAGGAAAGACTCACTTGGCTGCCAGCTTCATGCCACAGTCATCGGAACAGTACTTGGAAGCAGGCTGGGCGGCCCGCACACAGCCAGGCCCCAGGCACTGCGGCAGGGATGCAGGGTCCTTGGTGTCAGCCCTCTCTGGGTGTTTCCATTTGTCTTTGTGTTTCTGCTTCTGTCGATGCCGTTTGTACCGCTCCTCCTTCTATGGGGCAAGACATGTCGTGTCAAGTTGCAACAGAGGTCAGCCTCGGACCTTCTCTGCCTCTGCACGCCAGCTTTCCGGCCCTTTCCCCATCGGGCCCTTGCCTTCTCCCTCCCTGCCCCATCCTCTCCCTGTAACGCCCGTTTTACCCTCTCCATCACCTTCTTCTCAGACTTCTTCTCTCGACGCTTCACATGCTTCACTTTTACCGCCCGTTTCCTCAGGGCCGGATCCAGGAACGGGGACTCTTCGGCGTCACTCATCCAGGGCTGCAAGCAGGGCATGCGCTGACCACCTGACCGACTCACGACACCACCACCTACCTCCTCATTTCCCAAAGCAGCCTTGTGTGCCCTCTGCCTCCTCTTTCCCGTCCTGTAACTTCGCCCTCTCCCCTTGCTCCCCGACCACAGGATGCCCCTGCTACTCACTAGGCCGTGATCATCAAAGGCCCCAGCACAGAAGTCCTGGTACAGATCAGGGTCCAGTGCTAGGTCCTCATCGGAAAGTGGTTCAGGCGTTGCTGTAGCCTCCGGTAGCTCCTTAGCCACGGATGACAACACTGTCCCCTCATCTTCACGGATACGCCCCAGCTTCTGAGATGGCTGTGGCTGCTGTTGAGTGGGTGGTGGCCGGCGGGGCCTTGGCAGGGCCTCTGAGGGCGTCACCGGCGAGAGCTGCGGGGCAGAATCTCAGGACTGGCCCTGACCGCCCTGCCCGCATGCCCTGCCCCGCCCTGGGGGGCTGGACTCACCGAGGAAGGGAAGTACTTGTACGATTCCTGTGCGCAGGAGGAAGGCCTAGGTCAGCCCCAGGAAAATGGGAGGGTCACCCTGTCCTAGCCCCGACTACTTACTCATCCTTGCCTGGTCTCACCAAAAGTAGTTCTATCCCTCCCCATCACCACAAAGATATGCTTGGTTCTAGCTGTTGTGCCCTGGCATGTCTGACCACGTAGAAATATACAGTCCCTGCCAGCTGGCGATGGCATGTGGCATTCACCTGAACATGCTGGGCCCCCTCCCGCTCGGCTGGACATAGTCAGGCTCCACCCCTCCCGCACTCTCTCTTTTGTAGCTCCGGCAGCCCTACTTGGGCCTCCCAGGCATGCTCTCCCACCCGATCCCGCCCAGCCCTGTCCATGCTCACCCGTGCCCGCAGTTGACACTGGCGAAGCCGGCACTTCTGCCGGATCTTGTTGGGGCCCCCGAACTTCTTCATGTCACGGCAGAAGTCACAGTGGCCACAGTCTTCCGTGCGCCGGCATGCCTCGCACTCGCCGCACATTCGGGCCGACCGTTTGATCTGTTGCTGCTGCTGCTGCTGCTGCTGCTGCTGCTGCTGCTGCTGCTGCTGCTGGTGATGCTAGGGGAGCGATGCCCAGGGGAGAGATCAGGAACCGAAAGGGGGCCCAAAGCGGAACTTCACCTTCCCCAACCACCGCAGTCACTCACCTGGCTGGGTGTAGCCACCAAAGGCTGTGGAGAAGATTTGTGGGGCGAAGCGGAGCCCCGAGCAAGCACGGTCCCAACCCCTGTCCCTGACCCTGCCCGGCGCTGCAGTTCTGGATCTGAAGCAGGCCTCTTGCGCCCTCCTCCCTCATCCCGGGGCTCACTGCCGTCCCGCTCACTGCCATCCCGCTCCCGGGACTTTTTGTGCCGATAACGAATCTCCAGCTTCGGGTCCTTCTCTGTGAGGCAAAGAGTGGGACCAAAGTGGGTTTGCAGGAAGGATCTGAATGATCCCAGAAGCTCTTTCTCTGTTCCCACCCTACCTACTTGTCTGGCTCATGCTATAGGAGAAAGTTCCCCCTTCCTTTAGGATCCTCCATTACTGCTCACATGGGGGCTGGCATTCCAATCCACCAGAGACCAACAATCACTCTGTCCACAGAGGACACCAAGATTACCCAGGATCCCTCCCCTTATGGCTCCTCTTCATCTCGCGGAGCCCACCTGCCTTCCCTGCCCATGCACAGGCCTCACCTCGGCACTCCCGACAGTACCATTCCCGGATGGCCTTGGCCATCTTCTCAGTGATCCGGATGCAGTCCCCATGGAACCACTCATTGCAGTTGTCACATCCACTGCATGTAATGGAGCAAGCGGTAGAGGCATGAGGGGTTTGCTCCATCAGCGTTCCCCAACCCTGCCAGGCGGCAGCCCACCTGCCTCTCCCTAGCTCACATCATGAAGCAATTGATGTCCGGTTTGCGGCAGATGCAGTAGATGGGAGCGTTCTCCCCATTCTCAGACTTGCTGTCCTCCCCGGCATCTGGAGGTTCCAGGTCTGAACCGTCTCCTTCCTGCGAGACCCACCGCCCCCAATGAGGACTCCTTAATTCGCCCTTACCGCTCCACCACGGCTCACCACAGATTCCTCCTGGGTCTTTGGACTTCCTTCCCCTCACAGCTTCCAGTTCGCCTCTCCATCATAGTTCCCCCAGACCCTCATCTCTCAACCCGGGGCCTCGTGACTTACACTTCTCTCCATCCCTCTGCCCCAGACCTCCCTCCCATCACACACCCCACTGACAAGCATCCTGTCACTCTAACTGCTCGTCACACGCACTCACCACCCTGTCTCCTTCAAGAGTTCTGCCCGGATACCACTTCATTTATTCTGCTGTCGTCCCATCCCGGCTTCCCACAAGTCTCCATAACTTAGCTCACAGACCCCACCCCCCACCCCACCCCCGATGACGGCTCTCCAGAGCCTGTGTAAATACTCATGGCCAAGTCCTTCCTCTCTCCCTGACCAAGGGACCTCAGGTGAAGCTTTCCTACAAAACTGCCGTCTTGGAGTCCACTCAAGTTCCACTACGGACCCCCTACAAACGGCTCAGCAAAGAACTCACAGATGGTTCCCCTCCAACCCCATCTCACACCTTTCCCCATCGGCCCCCAGCCCCGGCACCCCAGCTCGCCTGCCAACAGGCAGCCGCCGCCAACCCCACCGCCCTCTGCCTCGGAGCCCCGTTCCGAGCGGGTACTCACCATTTCTCCGCTCACAGCGCACCCGCTCCGGATCCCTGGCAGCAACCCGCGAACCTGAACCAGCCCCTCGGCGGCGGCGTCCGCGGCGGTGGCAAAGGCGCCCACAACCACTTCCGCTCCTGGTCCCGCCCCCGCGGCACCGCACTCTTACTCCGCACGCCCCGGACGAGCGCTTAGCAGCCAACAAATAGGTCGCCCACCTAGAGCCGCCAATGTCGCCCAGGCGCCGCCATCTTAACCAGCGAGTCCGTAAGGTAGCCGACACCGTACGTTCCGGGGAGCTATGGCCGCGCCTACAGGGCCGGTCCTCCCAGCGCGCCGCCACCTTGTCAGTCAAGTCCGTACGGTGGCCGCCAGAGGGCAATATGGCCGCACTTGCTTCGCGATTGCGACGCAGATGTCGTCATCTGTTTACGCCTCATCGGGAGGACTCCGTTCGTTCCTAGGCAACAAATGGTAGCTTCCGGTTCACGGCTTCCAAAGGGCGTGGCCATCTTGATTGTTGACTCCGTACACTGACTGCTGCTGCCACAGACTGGATAATCCTGTTACTGCCTAGATAACGTCTCATTCATTCCTTCGTCCAATCACTTTACCCTTCGACGTTTATCAATGAGATGCCAGAGTTCCACAGAAGAGATGAATGTGTCGTACCCGCCCAGTTGTTTATCCGCTTTTTACCCGTCTCGCCCCTCACGTTTTTCAGCCAGATCTGGCTCCGTTTTCCTTTTGTTTTGTTTTGTTTTGTTTTGTTTTGTTTTGTTTTGTTTTGTTTTGTTTTGTTTTTGAAACAAGATCTCTCCAGCCCTGGCAGTCCTTCAACTCACTAGGTAGACCAGGCTCGCATCAAACTCACAGATACCCACCTGCTTTTTTGCCTCAGGTGATGGGATTAGAGTCATCACACCTGGCTATGTATTTTGGTTTTAAAACTTCGTAGGTGTGGTGGCACATGCTGGTAATCTCAGCGGGAGAGGGGAAAGGGAGCTGGGGTTAGAGGGTGCAAATCCACACTAAAGCTATTGCTGGTGTGCTTGTGCCTGGGTGTGACACACACATGTTGTGCCCAAGTCGAAAGACCGCCCCCCCCCCAAGAGACCACCAGAGACATGAACTCACTGGAATGCAAAAGCAAGGTTTATTGGAGCAATTCAAATCGCAGCAGGGACGTTGGACGTCGTCGTCAAGCACACCGACGCAGCAGAGGCTAGAGGAGGTGCCCTTCCCTGAGCATACATGGTTTTTAAAGGCAAAAACCACAAGGTTATCACATTAGGGGGTTTCAGTACGGGTACAATCCTGATTGGCTTGTGCTTAGGGATTTTCCAAAATTCTGCTGATAGCTCATGTTCAGTTTAACCTCAGTCATTTGTTAAACCCTTTTCCTGAGCTGTCTCCAGGTTGGGACATTCTGTGGTTAATCAGTTGCTACCAGATGGCCAGATGGCCATTCCTGACATCCTGACTTTGTACTTTCTGGGTCCTGGATCTATGTCAGCAATACTGAGAGCTCAGAACCTAAGGCTTGTTGCAAAATGGAGAGGCTTACAAGATGCAGGGGCCTTGGTTCTTTATTTTCCTCTTATGTGCCTTGTGGAAACCCAATCATGGATTCCTGATGGCCAGCTCGTAGGTGTCCCTTGTCTCTACGGGCAAATACTCTTGTGTTTTCTGTACCATGAGCTGGATTGTACCCAGCCTCTGTCTCATGTATTGGAGCAACCGGTTGAGGATACAGGGCCCAAGGGTTAGTACCAGAAACAGGACTATCAATGGGCCTATTAAGGTAGAAATTAAAGAGGTTAACCAGAGAGAGCTGTTGAACCAGGACTCAACCACCCCAGCTGGTTTCTCGGTCACGCTTTCCTTTCTCAAGTCCCTCTCTAATAATAGCCGTGTTATCTTTTACCCCTCCTGAATGATCCCTGAAGAAGCAATATTCTTCCTTAAGTGCCACACAAAGCCCCCCTTGCTGCAAGAACAGGAGGTCCAGTCCCCTTCTGTTCTGCAGCACTACTTCTGCTAAAGAGCTAGGGGAATCCTGCATGTGAGTGATGGATTTTTCTATCCATTGTAGATCCTGATCTATATTTTCTCTAAGGGCTGAATACTGCTGGTGTTGGAAGATGAGTGCCGCTGAGCCTGTTCCCACACCCGCAGATATACGGGCTCCAATTAAGACACTAAGCGCAAGGGAGATGGGTTCTCTTTGGAACCTAAGGGGAGGATGAACCGGCCTCCAGTAAACCTAAAAAAAACCCCTCATTAGCATGGTACATTATTCTCGGGACAAGTTTGACCAATATGCAATACCCCTGTACCTGACTAAGCACTTGGAAGTGTATGCAGGGAGTGAATCCTGTAGAACAAGCCCACCAAGTGTCCCCATGTGGGACTAAGTAGCTAACAGGAGAAATGCCCCTCCTGTTCCGTGGAATTACATAAGTGGAATTACAAAGAAACTGCTTTTCTTTTGGGACCTTCCGGACACTTTTACCCGGGCGAGACCTGTTCCAGGGTAAGCTTACCCACTCTGCCATCTGCAGTATGCTGGGTTACCAGTCAGAGTGACCTCGGTTGAAACCACAATCCCCTCATAGAATCAGGGAGTGGATTTGTAGCAGAGCCAGCAGGCAGAAGCCTTTATGTAGTCTGTCTCATTCAAGACCCGGTAAGTTTGGTCACGCAATTGCTGCAAAAAGTAATCCGGTGTTCTTTGGGGCAACCTGGGTGCCTGTGTTACTGTATCATTCAGGGGAGTCGGAGCCTCTGTGAGAGGGTGGCCTTCTTTGAGGCTGGGGCTGTCCTAGTTGGGGTTTTAGTGCCACAGTGGGGGTTGTCTATGCCCTGGACGTGTATAATCTCAAACCCCAGGGTTTGCCTCTAGTCCAGTTCTGTTCTGTTCTCTTTCCCTCTTCAGTAAACCTAATAACCAGTGGATTGCATCAACCTCCAGGAGTAGCCGGGAGTTGGTATGGGAAACATTCTCTCACATGGTCGGGCAGAGACCGGGGGTCCCCACAGAATCTGATTCCCCTAATCCACATATCCCCTGACCACTGTACCATGATTAGGTCTCCCTTCACCGCAGGTGTCCAGTCCATCCACCTGGTGGACTCACATCTCCAGCTACCACAATATGCTACATACATTTGTTTCTCTGTGTCTTTGTCCAGGAGTGGCCCCGGGGAAACATAGAATCCCTTGCTCCTTGTCTTGGCTCACCCTCCCACCCCCACCGGGGTACTGCAGCCTCAGCCGAGACTTTTTCTACCTCATCTGAAGAGGCTCCTCAATCAGCCCCTCCCAAGTCACAGAGGTCCACATACAGATTGGGGAACCAAGTGGCCCTGAGTGCCATGGACAAGGTGCTATTGATTATGTTACCGTTTTGGCTTTGATGATGAGCCAGGTGAGGTGCGTGGGTCGATGGGGGTTCCAAGGTAGATGGACACTAGCTGCCTCAACTCCCAGTAGCATAGAAATCAGGGGCAGCAATAGCACCAGAAATGCAGGATTCATGGGGTGGGTCATTCTTCTCCACATAGCTTGAGCTTCAGTGGGTTGGAAGGATGCTTGGAGTCTTCCCAGGCTTCTCCCCAGTACTCCTCTGGAAGGGCAAATGGGTCTGCCAGTCGAACATGGGAGTAGTGAACCCAGGTTGCGATGCTGTCCACTTTGAGGGCGGTAAGCATTGTTAGTTATTTAGTGGTGCTCTTACCCTGTGAGGAAATGTCATGAAACACAACAGAATCCACTAACAAGAGTTTTATTAAGATAAAGGAGAGAGACAGATGTGGTCAGACCTGTGAAAAGACATGTGATTAAAGATGGAGTTGGAGCCGGGCGGTGGTGGCGCACGCCTTTAATCCCAGCACTTGGGAGGCAGAGCCAGGCGGATCTCTGTGAGTTCGAGGCCAGCCTGGACTACCAAGTGAGTTCCAGGAAAGGCGCAAAGCTACACAGAGAAACCCTGTCTCGAAAAACCAAAAAAAAAAAAAAAAAAAAAAAAAAAAAAAAAAAAAAAAGATGGAGTTGGAAACATGGCTCCAGTTTATAAAGGCTGGGCTGCGCCTGCGCACACAAGCCCATGTGGCTATTCCACCCATGCGTGTAGATCACATGGTTGCACTGAGTGCTTTACGCAACCACGCAAAGCCACAGGGTCCTGGTCACACGAGACATTTTGGCCCGGAAATAGCTAGGTGGAAGTGTCTAGGTCTGCTGGGCATGTGCAATCATGCCCAACCATGGGGGTGTATTGTGAATCCCTATCATCCCAGACTCTTGTTTTTTTAAAAAAGAAAAAATGTCAGATGAGTGGGTATGGGGCACGGTTTCTCTCAAAGACTGCTTCCGGCTGAATGGTGGGCGTCGGTTGGCTCTTGGGGGAAATGAGGAGGGTAGCTTCTGAAGTCCTGGGATGATGGTGGGAGTCCTGGAATGAAGTTCTGTCATCCCCTTGTTCTGCAGCTGTCCATCCTTTGTGGTGTGGCTGGGAACCTTTTGTCTGACAAGATACTGGTGACATAGAAAAAGCTTAGAGAAAAAAGAATCATTATTATTTTATTTTTGGAGGTGACATTTATCTGAGGTAGATCTGGCCTGTCCAGATGGAGACATGTTAAAAAGGTGGCTGTGATAGAATTAATGATTATTATGGTGTTTTAGTACTCTGCTTAATTTTTACCTGAGACAAGCCTTATTAGAGGTAGTTTATTTAAGGCACCTGTTTCCTTCATTAGTTTAGCATTTAGGAAACGCAGGTGATCAGTTGCTGAATATTGAACAATGATAGATAGACTGTTGTATTACATTTTTTTAATCACCTGGATAATTTTGATGGTCCTTTTTGTCTTCAGCTCTATGTGGCCCTAGTTGGGAAAGGAAGGGGTGATATCTTATTCCTCTGGAATTGGTGACAAGGCAGTGGATCCTGATGTCTTCTGGAGCTTGAGAGTGCAAGGCCCTGTTTGTTTTACTGTATATGAAGAGAGATTTTTCTGGGATGGAGGTGAGATAAAAGGTTTTAGATGAGACAGGTGGACCCAGTGAGGAGAGCCCTGGAGTTTAGCAGCTGTAGGAGTCACAAGAACTACCTTGAAGAGTCCCTGCCAATAGGGGAAAGGGGTGAAGGGCGCTGGCCTGGAGGAAAGAGAAGAATCTGATCCCCGATGTGAATTGGAGGTGGACAATGATTGTCACACGGCTGAGGTAATGAACAGTCTGCAAATCTCCATAGGATAGACCTTAGGTGACATAGAAGGGGAGTTAACAGGCTATCTGGAACAGTTGGAGGATTGGATAGAAGACTTGGTGTTAGAACTGGCCTTCCATACATTAGTTCAAATGGAGAAATTGAAAGAGGCTTTTTAGGAAGAGCCCTGAGCCTGAGAAGAGCTAGAGGCAATAATCTTACCCAGTTGAGATGAAGTTCCTGTGACATCTTAGTAAGAATTGATTTTAAAGACCGATTGGTACGCTCCACCTTTCCTGAGGATTGAGGATGGTATGGGATATGAAAACGTCAAGGAATGTTAAGAGCCTTAGCTAGTGTCTGAGAAATCTGAGAGGTGAACTCCGGGCCATTGTCAGACTGAAGAGAAGCAGGAACCCCAAACTGAGGAATGATTTCTCAGAGAAGGAGATCTGCAACTGTCTGAGCTTGCTTATTAGAAACCGGATATGCCTCCACCCAATTTGAAAATGAGTCCACCATCACGAGGAGATATTTAACTTTCTTGACAGTGGGCGTGTGGGTAAAATCGAGCTGCCAGTCAGTCCCTGGAAGGGAACCTCTAGCCTGGTGGGTGGGAAAAGGCTGACTCCTGTACTTGGTATTGGGATCTGTTTTTTGGCAGATCTCACAAGAGGCAGTAATAGTTCTTAAGAACTGTAAGTCCTCAGAGGTGGGCTGCAGGTGAGCTTTTATGAATTGAGACAGAGCAAGATTATTAGGATGAAAGAGCTGGTGTAGACAGGAAAGAATTTGCCTAGTGTCTGGAGTTCCCTGTGAGGGTGTAGGCTGTACTGTATGGATTCCCTGTGGTGGGTGGGGTGAGACTTGACCCTGGAGGGCCGCTGTCCTGGCTGCCTGGTCAGCCCGGTTGTTTCCCTTAGAGATGATGGAGCTATCGGTCTGATGAGACTGGCAGTGGACAATTCCTATAGCCCTGGGGAGGTGGGAAGCCTCCAGCATGGCCATTATTTGGCCTGAGTTAGATATGGATCCCCCTTTTACTATGAAAAGGCCACGCTCCCTCCAAATAGTAGCGTGCGACAGGAGGACATGAAAAGCATATTTGGAGTCTGTGTAAACATTTAGAGATTGTCCCTGTGCCAATTGGAAGGCACGGGTGAGAGCTATCAGCTCAGCCTGTTGGTTAGTGGTGTGTGTGGGTAATGCCTGTGCCTCTATTATCTCAGTATCTGACATTATGGCATAACCCGCTTTATGGGTCCCTTCATATAAAAAGGAGCTGCCATCTGTGTACCAGGTATAAGTAGCCTGAGGCAATGTGCCCTCCTGTATGTGTGAAGGGTGAGGGAACAGTTCCTCTAAGGTTTCAGTGCAGGAATGAGAAGGAGAATAGTCAGCATTAGGTTGAGGGAGGAGGCTTGAGATGTTAAGAGGAGGACAGGTCTGGAAAGTAAGTGTGGCATCCTCTAGTAATGCCACCTGGAGAGAAAGAACCCGGGAAGGAGGTAAAGTTTGTAAGCCTTTATAAGCTAAGAGATGGGACAGATTATGGTGAGAGAAAACAGTAATGGATGACCCAAAATTTAGCTTCTTTGATTCCTGAATAAGGAGCTCTGCAGCTGCTAAGGCACGGGTGCAAGGTGCCCCGCCCTGACTGGTAAGGTCTAGCTTCTTTGACAGATAGGCTACAGGTGCAAAGGAGGGTCCCAGCTGATGCCCTAGAGTTCCCAGGGCAAATCCCTCCTTCTCTGCTACATAGAGGGAGAAGGGACAGGTTAAGTCTGGAAGGTGAAGCACTGGGACCTGAAGAAGAGCCTGTTGGAGCTTCTGGAAAGGTTTAGTGACAGGATGGAGGAGGGGCTCATGTAGTGAGCCCTGAGCTGCCTTGTATAAGGGGCGAGCAAGGAGAGAAAAAGATGGAACCCAAGACCGAAGGAAGCCAGCTATTCCTAGAAAAGACAGAATCTCCTGTTTAGTAGAAGGGACTGTAAGAGACTGGATTAGATGCTTTCTGTCTACAGTAATAGCCTTGTGGGTTGGAGTAATAGTTAGACCCAAATGGGTGACCTGGGGAATTGACAGCTGAACTAAAGGAGATACCCTGAAACCTCAGCTGGATAAGAAGTTTAGGAGAGCAGAGGTCTTAGTTTGGCTAACCTGTAAGGATGGGCTACAGAGTAAAATATCATCAACATACTGTATTAGTTTAGAGCCAGGGAGAGACAGAGAAAGCAGGTCAGAGGCCAGAGCCTGACCAAATAGGTGTGGACTGTCTCTGAATCCCTGTGGCAGAACAGTCCAAGTCAGCTGTGTGGACCGGTGAGTGTCAGGGTCAGTCCAGGTGAAAGCAAAGATATTTTGAGACTGAGGACTGAGAAGGATAGAAAAAAAGGTGTCTTTGAGGTCTAGAACTGAGAAGTGAGAGGTTCCTGAGGGGATAGTGGACAGGAGAGTATAAGGGTTAGGCACTACAGGATGGAGGGGGACCACTGCAGAGTTAATGAGCCGGAGGTCTTGAACCAGGTGATAGGTTCCATTAGACTTTTAAACAGCAAGTATGGGAGTGTTAAAAGGTGAAGAGGTTGGGTGGAGCAGCTTTTTCCTGAGAAGGTCAGAAATGATAGGCTTAAGTCCTCTTAGGCTCTGGAGTGAGAGAGGGTACTGAGCTTGGGTGATATATCTAGTAGGGTTCTGTAGCTGGATAGTAATAGGCTGATGGTGCCTAGCGATAGAAGGGTTCTGGGTATTCCAGACTTTTGGGTCTACCAGAGAGGCTGGCAAGGGAAAAGAATGGTTAGAGTCGGTAGAGTGAGTGGCTAGGAGAAGGAGGAAAGGAGCTGCTGGCGCGTCTGGGATGAGGCGAATGTGTGGAGCAAAGGAAATGGATGCTTCTACCTTGGCTAGAAGATCCCTTCCCATTAAAGGTACAGGGCAGCTTGGCACCACTAAGAATGTGTGTGTGAGGGATGCCTCTGAAAATACAATTAAGTGGTGGTGTCTGATGAGGTAGGTAAGGCTGTCCCCCAATCCCGACAATAGGGTATAGTGAGTAGCCATTCCCGCTTTGACCTAGAAGCTCCAACCCCCATTGAGGCTTCGGTAACAGTCACGCCTACAAGGCGGGGCTGAGAGAGGATGCTGAAGACCCAGGTTTCAGATGCGCGGGCTCTTAGTTCCTAGACCCTGGACACTGGAGGTAGCCCAAGCAGAATTCTCCAGACAACACCGCTGGACTGCGCCACGCCTTTTCCAGACTCTGTAAACTATCCATTCACTTGTAAGTTACCCCACAAAATAAACCTCCCTTTTGACTATGTGGAGTGGCCTTAATAATTTCACCAATAATAGGGAGACGAGAAGGAGAAGTAGGCCCCCCAAACTCTCTCAAGACAGAGTAGGTAGCTCTGGTGTCCAAAAGGAACAAGATGGGGTGCCCATTTACTTTTATTATTACCCTAGGTTCCCTGTGTGAGATGGGAGTGGACAGGGCAGAAACTGGGCTGCCGAGGAAAAATCAGCTTTAGAGGAAAAAGAATCCGGAAGAGGAGCTGAAGGAACAGTCGCCCTAGGAGTAGGAGTGGGAACCGGAGGTCAGATAGGTGGAGGTTCGTTAGCAGGATCTAGAGTCAGAGATTCCAGAGTCAGAGATTCCGGAGTCAGAGAATCCTCCGGTTTAGGCATAGCTAGGAACATATGAGCAGGAGAGAAGGAATCCAGAAGAGACAGTTTAGCACTGAGAAAGAAGAAAGCTATGATATAGGGCAGAAAAATAAAATTAAAAAAACAAATGTGATCCGGAGCCAAGGCCCCAGGTGTCCCTAAGGCCAAGGATGGATCTTTACCGAGCACAGGCTACTAGCCGTCTTGTCAGCTGAAAAGCAGGGGCCCCTGCTGCATGAATGTAGGACTCCCTGGGAATCTGGAACAGCATCTACCACTTCATCAAGCCAGAAAAACGTGTTGCTCCCAC
The DNA here is from genome assembly GCF_007827085.1 of Peromyscus californicus insignis. NCBI lineage: Eukaryota > Metazoa > Chordata > Mammalia > Rodentia > Cricetidae > Peromyscus > Peromyscus californicus. The sequence continues at coordinate 62,887,242 of NW_026294469.1, read as the reverse complement.
ATAGCCCCAGGACACACCCAGTGGTAGTGGTCCAACCACGAGGAATAGCTCAAGCTGCAGACGTGGGAGATGGCTAGAAATTTAGGCCTGCAATAGGGGCCGACCATAGCCAGTAAAGACCATGGTCGGGGGTTCCCCCAGTTTCAAGAATACTCAGTGAAATTCTGGATGGTCAACGGTCATTCTCACAGATTCAGGAAACCGTTTATGCTGGCCAAAAAGTGGGGGACTCACCAATTGAAGCAGTGGTGTTACATGGAAATTTGTGAGGCCAGGCGAATGGACAGTGGTCTATTGTGTACAGAGCAAAGTCCTTGGTTTATGGGTTTCCAAGTGCAGAGTGCCTGGAAGCACCCTTTTCATCACGGCACCAGATGTTAGTTATTTGCGGCGCTCTTACCCTACGAGGAAATGTCACAAAACACGACAGAATCCACTAACAAGAGTTTTATTAAGATAAAGGAGAGAGACAGTTTTGCTCAGGCCTGTGAAAAGACATGTGAATAAAGATGGAGTTGGAAACATGGCACTGGCTTATAAAGGTTGGGCCGCGCCTGCACACACAGGCCCATGTGGCTATTCCACGCATGCACGTAGATCACATGGTTGCGCTGTGCGCTTTACGCAACCACACAAAGCCACGAGGTCCTGGTCATGCGAGACCTTTTGGCCCGGAAATGGCTAGGCGGAAGTGTCTAGGTCTGCCGGGCAAGCGCAATCATGTCCAACCATGGGGGCATATTGTGAATCCCTATCAGTTAGGATGACAATGTAAGGCCCCTTCCATTTGTGGCTCCAGGAATTTGCGGTGATGCCTCCAGATCAGGACCCAGTCTCCGGGTCTAAACTTATGGGTGAGAAGGGTGGAAGCTACCTCATAAATGGCCCGAAGCTTGGGCCAGATATCCTGGTGGGTAAGCCGGAGTCTGTGGATGGCATCCGGAGGTCCTGGTCATCCATTGAGGCAATTAATTCAGTCTGTAGGCTCGGTATTCTAGGTGGGGGATTGCCATACATGATCTCAAAGGGGGTAAGTCCCATCTGATAGGGTGAGTTTCTCACCTTAAACAGGGCAAAGGGAAGGAGAGTCGCCTAGTCTGTGCCGTCTCCAGGACTAATTTGGTTAAGGTCTCTTTTATTCATTTTTTTCTACCTGTCCTGAGCTCTGGGGTCTATATGCACAATGAAGCTTCCAATCTGTCTCCAGTGCAGTGGCTATTCCCTGGCTTACCTGGGAGATGAAGGTTGGGCTGTTGTCGGACCCTATTACTGCTGGAAATCCATACCTGGGTAGAATTTCCTCTATCAGTTTCTTCGCCACCACGTTTGCCCTCTCATGTTTAGTGGGATACGCTTCAATCCACTCAGAGAAGGTATCTGTAAACACTAATAGATATTTATATTTAAATTTTTTTTACTTTATTTTAGTGAAGTCTACTCCCCAATAAACACCTGGTTCCTCTCTATCTGGCGCCAAGGTTGGAGACAGTTGAGATGGCATTAGCCATTTTATAGGCTTGGCACTTGGAAACTATTTCTTCAATCGCCTGACTACCGTTCCGTATTTTCACATTGGCCTGTCTCAGTAGGTCTTGCATCCTCCAGATTCCCAGGTGGGAGGATCGATGGATTTTCCTGAGTATTGTTAGTCCCATTCCTCATGGCAGAATGATCCGTCCACCTGCCGTCCTCCACCAGTCCTCTGTTATTTGTTCCATGGGCAAGCCATGAATCCAAGCAAGATCTGTGGGGGAGTACTGGGGGACCCGTGGCAGACTTCTCATTCTGGGGTCTACCAGGACTGATGCTATTTGGGGGGCTGATGCTGCTTCCCTAGCTGTTTGGTCAGCTAGGTTATTTCCTCTTTGGATCAACCCGGTCCCTTTTTGATGCCTTGGGCAGTGTATGATTGCCAGCTTTGTGGGCCCCCATATGCTTGCAGGAGGTCCAGAATTTCTTGTTAGTTTTTGATTGTCTGTTGTTTGGGTTAGCATTCCCTTTGCCACCCCCTTATTTTCATCTATGAACAAAGGGATTTATTTATATCTGGCAGGCCAAGAGCTGGAGCCTCTAGGAGTTTTTGTTTCAAGGCACTGAATGACTTCTGCCTGTCCTCTGTCCAAACAAAGTCCAAGGTGTTCTTAGTTGCTTCATACAAAGGTTTGGCCAGCTCTGCAAATCCAGGGATCCACAGGTGGCAGCATCCTGTTGTACCCAGGAACTCCCTCACTTGTTCTGTAGTTTGGGGAGTGGGTATTTTTAGCACTGTCTCTTTACGGGAGTCTGACAGCCACCTCTGACCCCCTTCAAGGATGTACTCCAGATACGTTACCCAGGGTTGACAGATCTGGGCCTTCTTTGCAGAGGCCCGGTACCCCGGATCTCCTAAGGCTTGTAGCAGATCTTCAGTTCTCTTTAGACAGGTCTCTCTGTCGGCAGCCGCAATCAGCAAATCATCTACATACTGCAACAAGCTTATATCAGAGTTCTGGGCTCTATACTCACTCAGATCCTCATGTAGAGCCTTGTCAAAGATGATTGGAGAATTCTTGAATCCTTGGGGTAATCTAGTCCAGGTTAGCTGACCACTGATTCTGATCTCTGGGTTGTGCCACTTGAAGGCGAAGTACTGCTGACTCTCGGGGCCCAGGGGCAGGCTGAAGAAGGCATCTTACAAGTCCAAGACTGAGTACCATTGCTGGTCTGGGGGCAATGTGCTCAGTAGGGTATAGGGATTGGGCACCGTGGGTTGTATGTCCATTACCCTTTTATTTACTTTTCTTGGGTCCTGTACTGGCCTATAGTCATTGATGTGGGGCTTTCTAACTGGTAGCAGTGGGGTGTTCCATGCAGACTAGACTGGCCTTAGGACCCCAAGGGTCAGCAATCTTATGTGGGGCATTATCTCTTCCTCTGCTTCCAGGGGCATGGGCTATTGGTGGACTTTAATTGAGTCTGTGCCTGCCTGAATTTCCACATATATAGGGGGGGTCTGTGTTTTGCTAGCCCTATGCCCCCAGTTTCTGCCCATGTTCGTGGATCAAGCACACCATCACAGCGGAGGGTAGAGGAGGTGCCCCTCCCCGAGCATGCATGGTTTTAAAAGGCAAAACCACAAGGTTACCACATAAGGGGGGGTTCAGTACGGGTACAATCCTGATTGGCCCGTGCTTAGGGACTTTCCAGAATTCTGCTGATAGCTCATGTTCAGTTTAACCTCTGTTATTTGTTAAACCCTTTTCCTGAGCTGTGTCCAGGTTGGGACATTCTGTGGTTAATCAGTTGCTACCAGATGGCCAGATGGCCGTTCCTGACATCCTGACTTTGTACTTTCTGGGTCCTGGATCTATGTCAGCAATACTGAGGCTTACAAGATGGAGGGGCCTTGGTTGTTCAACACACACACACAGGGGGGTGGTGGCAGCAAATAAGAAGCTCTAGAGATAGCTCAGTGTCTAAGAGCACTTTTGCAGAACACATGAGTTCAAGTCTCAGCACCCACATCAGGCAGTCACAACACTCTACAACTCCAGCTCCAGGGAAATCCTATAACCTCTTCTGGTCTCCAAGGGCACTGCACACACATGAACATGCCTATACATACACTTAGTTAAAGAGATAAATTAAAAAATAATAATTCTTTAACTTCAAATTTTACTTCAGTTTTACAACTTGCACAATAACTTAACAGAATAGCACTCTTTATCCATTTCTTTGTCTGTCTCATTAGACTTTTTGAGATAGAGTATTTAGCCCAGGCTGACATTAAACTTCCACCTCTGTTGTATAGTAACTCCACCAGAGAACAAACACAGACATTCTTAAAGAATAGAAAGTCTTTATTTACTGCTGGTAGCTGCATGAGGAACTTACCCAAATCATGTAGCCCCAAACCTTACTGCTCTTGATCTTTTAAGCACAAAAACTACATCCTGGGTTGATACACTTTAGTTAGCAAGAATAGTTAGCATGAAGCAGATCTACAGAGGCCAAAGAGCAAGTTAGCACATTTAGGGACTTTCCTAGGTAAATTCTGGAACCATTGACTTAGCCTTTATTTCTATTTTGGCAGGTTGACTGGGTCTTGTTCCTGTTTTGACAAGCATTGCTGCCTATTTTAGGCATGCTGGGTTCTAAGGCCTGAATGGTGCTTTTTATCTTGTTATCAGTTGTGCTAAGGACTGGGGGCTTGTTATATCCCCAGAGTGCTAGGATAACAGGCATGTGCTGAGATGCTGAGGAATGGCAGGGTTTCAGGTTTCTCATTCCAGACAAGCAGCCTACAGACTGAACTGTGTCCCCAACTACTCCATATCTTTTTTGTTGAACTCAGACTGCAACAGCCTCCTCTTCCTACCCTACAAGACACTGGTCTCCACAGTTGGAAGCATGGTGTTCAGTGAAGGCGAGGCCCAGCGGCTTGTTGAGATCCTGTCTGAGAAGACTCTCTCTCTCTCTCTCTCTCTCTCTCTCTCTCTCTCTCTCTCTCTCTCTCTCTCTCTGTGTGTGTGTGTGTGTGTGTGTGTGTGTGTGTGTGTGTGTGTGTGTGTAAAACTAGATCCTTCATGGTCATTTCTCAGTATTTAATCTGGTCAACTGAAATTGGTGTTTCCTGGGCTGCTCTCCTTACTGTGTAGGCTGATTTTTCTGTCCCTCCTGCCAGCTCCCAAACACTTCTTATTAATTATGAAAGCATGACCAATAATTTAGGCTTGTTACTAACTAGCTTTTACAACTCAAATTAAACCATTTTTATTAATCTGTGCTGCCCTGAGGCTTGTTTACCTCATCTATGTATTGCCCATCCTGCTCACTCAGCATCTCAGTGCATCTCTGCTCTTCTTTTCCACAGTGTCCTCTCTGCCTGGAAATCCTGCCTAGGTATTGGCCATTCAGCTTTTTATTAAACAAATCACAGTGATATATTTTTACACAGTGTAATCAAATATCTCACAATAACTGTGGGCTTGAATAAACTCTTTTCTGCACACAGTTGTGTGAGACTCTGAGTTTTAGGGTAAGAGAAATTTTTCAAATGATATTCTAAATAAAACTGCAACAAATGTTAACATAGCTTTGTACTTATTCCTGACTTGACAATCGCACTAGATGTTGTAAAATTAAGAGGAAAAAATGATTTTAAAAAAAGGAAAACCTGAAGAAACTTTGTAGATTGACTTGCTTTTAGTTATTTGCTTTAACTACCAATTTTATAGACCACATAGTGAAGCAAATATAGACAGATAGATAGATGGATAGATAGATGTAGTTTTACTTTCTCATCAGGACTGCCAGCTAGCAAAATAATGACATGGAGACTTCCTATTAATTATGAAAGCTTGGCCATTAACTTAGGCTTGTTCCACTAGCTCTTATAACTTGAATTAACCTGTTTATATTAATTTATGCTCTACCACATGGCTTGGTTATCTCTACTCTGTTCCATATGTCCAAACTCTTCAGTGTCTCCTGTGGTGATATTTTGTGTATGCTCTAACAAATAAAGCTTGCCTGAAGATCAGAGGGTAGAGCTGGCCATTAGTTAGCCATAGAGGTCTGGAGGTCTGTACAGATAGACAGAAAGTGATATGGCTGGGCAGAGAAAGGAATATAAGGTGGGTGGGGACAGGAGCTCAGCCCCTTTTTTGGTCTGAGGATTCGGTAGAAGTAAGAAATCTCTCTAGTGGCTGGCTCCTTTACTTCTCTGATCTTTCAGCATTCACCCCAATATCTGACTCTGGGTTTTTATTATTAAGAACAATTAGAATTTACAGTACAGTCTCCCTGACATCTCTTGCTTACCTAAATTCCTTCTCCTCTTCCTCTCTCTCCCTGGAAATCCCATCTATCCTCTCCTGCCTAGCTACTGTCAATTCAGCTCTTTATTACACCAATCACAGCAATACATCTTTAAACAGTGTATCAAGTATCCCACAACAGACAGACAGACAGATAGATAGATAGATAGATAGATAGATAGATAGATAGATAGATAGATAGTCTTTTCTACATAGTTCTGGCTGTCCTGGAACTTACTATGTAGACCAAGCTGGTTTCAAACTCACAAACTCTACTTCCTGAGTGCTGAGATTAAAGGCATGCACAACAATGCCTGCCCTAAACAATGCATTTTGGCGTAGATAATCTCCACTGTATAGATTACAATGACAATGGTTGCTCAGTTTTTTTCCAGTCTATGAAGGGCAGCATCATTCATTGTAAACCAGAAGAGGCTTCAAAGTGATGACTCAGACAATAAAAGCAGTAACTGCACAAGCTTTATGACTATAGCAAACTCCAACCCCAAATCCAGGTAAAAAGGCCAAAGCAACACACTCTTATGGGGAGTCAACTAGAGATGACTGCTCAAACACAGACTGTAGCCAAGTGATAATCTTTATTCCAGCTGGCTGTTATTACACTCCAGTATTCCAGACCCAAGTGTATCACCAAGTGTTTAGAGTAAGAGGCTTTTAAGCGCAAAACCACTTCTTGTTATCTCACTTGGCAGCTGTAGGGGGAAGATTTTGTGCAAGCAAGCAGTCTAACAGAAGCTAAGATAAGCAGTTAGCAGGAGGGGAAGGTTTTCACAAGCAGGCAGTTTAACAGAAATCAAGATAAGTTTGCTAGGGCATCTTTACCTCAGGTCCTAGAAATAGAGTTGGGTAATTTTCCATGGGGTTTACATCAAGGAGATCAAATCCTAGTCAAATATAAATGGCCTCAGAAAGAATACAAGATGGAGGAACTCTGCACTGTCTTGCTCTATCTATCACAACACATATTTTTTAATTTAAAACATTTTGCATACAATGTATTTTGATCATATTTCCCTTCCCCCAACTTCAAACAGAACCTCTTCACCCAACTTTATGATTTCCCTCCCTCCCTCACTCTCTCTGTATATCTCACACCCCCACTTTTCTCAAAAAGGTAAGATACTCACTCTTTGACCTAAAGAAGACCCTTAATGGGAGTGCAGGTGACAATGTCCTAAAAGAAGGACTCCAATGGGTAAATAGAAGGATTGTTATTGGGCAAACAAAAATCTAAGCTCAGCATTCCTCAGGAATCTTGAAAGGCAAGTATTCTATGTATCAGAAAAGCCACTACTTCCCCTATCCACCCTCAGAGTCATCCACCACCATCAAGGGCATCTAGTTCCTGACTAATCTAAATAGCTTGCTTGAGCTCAAAGACCTTGTCTTAATTAAGGTTTTTATTGCTGTGAAGAGACACCATGACAATGGCAACTCTTATAAAAGAAAAACATTTAATTGGGGTGGCTTACATTTTCAGAAATTTAGTCTATTATCATCATGGTAGGGAGCATGGTGGCATGCAGGCAGATCTGGTGCTGGAGAAGGAGCTGCTACATATTGATACACAGGCAACAGGAAGTAGACTGAAATACTGGGCATGGCTTGAACATATGTGAGACCTCAAAGCCCACCTCCATGGTGACACACTTCCTACAAAAAGACCACACATATTCCAACAGAGCCATAACTCCTAATAGTGCCACTCCTTTTGGGGGACATTTTTTTTCAAACTACCATATTCCCTTCCCTGGCCCCCAAAGGCCTGTAGCCATATCAAAATGCAAGAATGCATTCAGTCCAACTTCAAAAGTCCCCATAGTCTATTTCATTCTCAAACTTATTTAAAAGTACAACGTTCAACGTCTCTTCTGAGATTCATGCAATATCTTAACTGTAATCGCCTATAAAGTCAAAATTTAAAAAAAAATCACATACTACTTTCAACATATAATGGCAAAGGATATACATTGCTATTCCAAAGCATAGGGAAGGGAGCACAGTGAGGTACAACAAGTATTTCTTTGGACTTCCAGCTCCTGAAAAATGAGAGTGTAGGCAGTCTTTTTGGTCTAGACTGCAGGTTAGATCTGTCCTGCCAGCTGCTCCCCAAATAACTGGCATGAACACTTATTATTGCTAGCATTCAGACTCACTTCTTGGAATCCTGGCCAATAAGCAAGTAATACTCTGGTCTTTCCAGTGTCCTGATGTCATCTTATATAAAGCCCACTTTAAGAGAAAACTCCTCCCCTCTTTTTTCTCTCTATTTCCATGAGGTGTGTACCCCCTCTCCTTTCTCCTTCCCTCCATTCCCTCTCACCTCCCCCAAAAATAAACTTTCCACATGATTATTAATTATAAATGCTTGGCCAATAGCTCAGGCTTACTACTAACTAGCTCTTACAACTTAAACTAACCCAGTTATATTCATCTACATTCTGCCACATGGCATTACCTCTCTATCATCTTCCATCTCTTGTTTCCTCTTCCTGTCTCCCTGGCAACTCCTCTTTCTCTGCTCTTCTTCTTCCCAGTGTCTTTAGTCTGGTTATCCCACCTAACTTTATTCTGTCCAGCTATTGACAGCTTCTTTATTAAACCATTCACAGTGACATATATTCACACAGGGTAAAGGAATATTCCACAATGGAGACTTTTTTTAATTGTAAAAGCTTGGCCTTACCATAGCCTTGTTCCCAACCAGCTCTTAAAACTAATTAAATTAAAATTAATCCATGTATATTAATCTATGTTCTCCCACATGGCTCAATACATCTTGTCAGTACTATACGTCCAACCTCCTCTGTGTCTAGTCGTGAATACCCTGCCTGTCTGATTCTTTCCTTGAGTTCCTCTTTCCCTGGAAGTCTCCTGCCTCAGTATTGGCCATTTAGCTCTCTATTAAACCAATCAGAAGGTACCTTAAACAGGCAAGGAAGGACAGACACATCTTCACACAGTATGATCAAATATCCCACAACAGTGAGGAAATACTGGACCAAAGCAATACCAAAAATCAGCTGGACAAACCCAACTCTACATCTCCATGTCTGATGTCAAAACTCTCTTCAGATCTCCAACTCCTTTCAGCTTTGTTGACTGCCACACATTTCTCTCTCTTGGGCTGGTTCCTCTCTCTGTTATCCTTGGCAGATATTCCATGGCTCTGGCATCCCTAACATCTTGGGGTCTCCAATGAAATCCAGGCTTCAACTTCACAGCTTCACACAATGGCCTCTCCAGTCCTCCACTCAAGGACAGCCCTGACCCGTGCCTGGCCTCAATGGCTTTCCTTAGTTGCTCCTTGACTTTAAAGCCAGAACCGTGTGGCTAAAGCTGCCAAGTTCTACTGTTTTCTCAGTTGGAAACATGCCCCCCTTGTTCAGTTACATCTTTACCAGCTTACTGGTTTTGATGGTTATTTTCACTGCCTAATCATGGCTATCCTTGAACTTGCTCTGGAGACCAGGTTGGTCTCTGCCTTCCAAGTGCTAGGATTAGAGGTGTGTACCACCACACCTGGCTCTAAGTTTTTCTTTAATTCCTTTTCACAAGTTGGAAACTTAACTGGGTGCCATCTTGCCCTAATGTCACCATTCCCTTTATTCCATTTGTTTATCTCCTTGAACACAGGACTTTGCTCTATTCTACTTCCTAATGCTTTTTCTCTCCTTTTTTACATTTTGTAATTTACCTTTCTTAGCTTGCTCCTTTTCATTATAAATCTTCATCAGAGTTAACACTAAAAACCACATGACAGAGTCTATAATAGACTGTTTTGAGATTTTCTCTGCCAGTGGATTTAACTCAAAACTCTCCACTTTAGCCTCAGGCAGACTCTTCAGACAAGGGCAAAAAGCAGTCACATTCTTTACCAAAATATCACAAGAATGATCTCTAGGCAACCTACTAAAATTCTTCTCCTCTGAGACAACTTGAGCCATGCCCCCACAGTTCAAATCACCACTTAGCATCACTGACTTACATGCTCCTACAGGTATGGCCCATTAAGCAGTGCTTAAAGCATTCCACTGCTTTCCTAACCCAAAGTACCACAGTTTAAATTCCTCCTACAAAACATGATCAGACCTATCAGAGCAATATCCCACTCCTGGTACCAACTTTTGTCTTAGTTAAGGTTTCTATGACTGTGAAGAGACACCATGACCAAGGCAACACTTATAACAGAAAAATGTTTAATTAGGTGCAGCTCACATTTTCAGAGGCTTAGTTTATTATCATCTTGGCAGGGAGCATGGTGGTGTGTAGGCAGACATGGTGCTGGAAAGCGAGCTGCTACATGTTGATATACAGGCAATAGGAAGTAGACTGAGATACTGTGTGTGGCTTTAGTATATATGAGACCTCAAAGTCCACCTCCATGGTGACACATTTCTTACAGAGTGCCAGCTCACAAATAATGACATGGAGACATTAATTATGAAGGCTCAGCCTATAGCTTAGGCTTGTTTTTAACTAATACATATAACTTAAATTAACCCATTTCTATTAATCTACATTGTGTCATGTACCACCCATCCTGCTTCCTCCATGTCTCCTTGAGTCTCTCCTGCATGCCTAGATTCCTCTTCCTACTTTCTCTCTCTACCTAGAAGTCCTGCCTATACCTGCTCCCCAGCTATTGGATATTCAGCTTTTTATTACACCAATCATAGCAATACACTATAGGCTGACTTTTCTGTCTAGACCATGGGTCAGGTCCCACCAACTGCTCCCCAAATAACCACAGAGACTTAATATTAATTATAAATGCTTGGCCGATAGCTTAGATTTGTTTTCAGCTAACTCTTAAAGCTTAAATTAACCCTTTTCTATTAATCTATGTGCTGCCCTGAGGCTCATTTACCTCATGTATGTACTTCCCATCCTGCTCCATCTGAGTCTCATGGTGTCTCCAGAGACTCCACCTTCTTCACCCCAGCATTCTCTTAGTCTGGTTCTCCTGTCTAACCTTATCCTGCCTAGCCATTGCCCAGTCAGCTTTTTATTAACAATGAGAGCAACACATCCTCACAGTATGCAGAAGGATTATTGCACAGCATAACACCTTCATACAGTGTACAAATACCCACAACAGGTGACTTCAGTGAAAAATTGCTATCATTATCTCAAGATTAAAGAATGACAAGCAGAAAGCAAGGTAATTTTGTAAAAAGAAAGATAATCTTTGACAGAAATATAAAAAGAAAAACGCTCCTCTTTTCTGTGAAAAGGATATGAAACATTTATTTGAAACACTTAACAGGGTAGATAATCCAACTCCACTGCAATGGTTTTGTTATTGTTGTTTTGTTTTAAATGCCCCTTCAACACAGTGTGTGGTTTCAATGCAGCCTATATGAGAGCTACCCCACATAAGGCCTAGTAAGATTTCAGCTGCTCTGCTAAATACTTTCAGTCTCTATCCAGGTCAGATCAAAATAGTAGTAGCCCCAATAGTTTTTTTGAAATCATTTTGAAACAAAACATTTAAAAAGACAAATTAAAATGCTTCAGTGACCATATGTCTGATTCAAATGCAATCAATTTAAGTGAGTTCTATCTACTTCCCACTAATAAACATTTATTTTGATCTTGAGAACTGTTAAGTTGTCTAGACCCATCAACCTTGTCCAGTAATTCAAAGGCAAATTTCAAAAGGACAAGTAAAGAAAAACATAGGAATTAACACCCTTTAAATTAGTTTTAAATATGTTGAAAGTTGAAAAGCTATTTAAAATTTTAATGTAAACAGACATTTCCTGTCCCAGCTGCCTGTTTCCAAATACCTAGCAGCTGCTTCCCAAATTACCACACAGAAGCTTTTACTAATCACAAAGGCTTGGCCAATAGCTCAGGCTTGCTACTAGCTAATTCTTACACTTACATTAACCAATATCTATTAATCTATGTATTGCCACTTGGCTTGTGGCTTTAACTGTCCTCTAGCATGTCTTGCTTCCTTGGTGGCTTGCTGGAGTCTCTCCTGACTCTGCTTTCCTTCTTCCCATCATTTTCAGTTTGGCTTTTCCACCTAACTTCCTGCCCAGCTACCAGCCTGTCAGCTTTTTACTAACCAATGAGAGTTATACATATTCATAATGTAGAAAAGGATTGTTCCACAGCAGTTCAATTCCAAGTAAGAAAATATCTGAATGACTATTCTAATGGCAAGTAAAATGCTGGATTACCTGTGACAGGCTTACTGGCAGGTGACACCTGGACCCAGGAAATGCCATAAGCTGACCTCACCTGGGGGGACCTACATCTAAGGGGAAGTACCTGGCATCCCAAACATTCCAACCATTAGATAGGGTTAGATAAGATGGCCAGATGTCCCTGAGTCTAATACCCACCTGTTTCTGTTTTGCAGATACCACTAGACAAATGTCAACCAATCAGGGTCCTGAACCCTAGAAATCTCCTCACCCTAGCCTCTGCTATGATAAAATCCCTACCCCACCTAGGCTCAGGGCTCCCTGCTCACACCACTAAATTGGACAGACAGAGAGACCAAGCTCAGCACTTGAAATAAAGGCTCTTTGCTTTTACATATGGGATTCAGTCTCTGTGATGGTCTTTTGGGGGTCCCTGTGATCTGGGCATAACAATAACCTGGCTTGATTGGGTCAGGCAGAGACTCTTGCCCAGCAGGCCCTGCACAGGGACTCTGATCTACCCAAGACAGGAAAAAAAAAAAAAAACCTCCTAAGAGGTGGGATATGTCCCAAGCATTTAGAGACAATAAAAAAACCCACTTGCTTTCCCCTGCTGGGCTGCTCTTCTCGTGAGATAGCCCAGCAGTTTGTTCCCCAACAAACTTTTTTTTTTTTTTAATTTATTTTGCAATACAATTCAGTTCTACATATCAGCCACGGATTCCCTTGTTCTCCCCCCTCCCGTCCCCCTCACCTTCCCCCCAACCCCCCCCCCCATTCCAAGGAGTGGTCTTGTTCAGCAGATTCACCACACTCCCCACAAAACCTGTAAATCCAGCTCCATGGGGTCTATGATGGTTTGAATGAGAATGGCTTCCATAGGTTCATATGTTTGAACACTTGGTCACCAGGGAGTGGCACTATCAGTATTAGGAAGCGTGGCCTTGTTGGAAGAAGCATGTCACTAGGGATGGGCTTTAAGGTTTCAAAAAGCCTATTCCAAGCCCAGTCTCTGTCTTCCTGCTACTTGCAGATCTAGATATAGAATTCTCAGCTACCATGTCTGCCTGTGTGTTGCCATGCTCCCTGTTGGTTTTAAACATGGGGTTTGTTACCGTGCGAGAAAGGTCATGAGGCATGACAAAACCCAGTATCAGAGCTTTATTTGGTGGGGAGACAGAAGAGAGTGACCAGGCCTGTGAAAGACGCATGCAAAGGGGGGGGGGGGGGAGAGGAGACAGCAGAAGAGAGGGGAGGAGTCTGTGACCGGCTTTTTAAGGATTTCCCTGCACAGGCACATGTGGCCTTAAGGAGCTATGCCACACATGCTCAGATTGCGTGACCATGCTGTGCATGGATGATGTAAGATGTAAGGCCCCTTACTTGGCTACTGAACTGTGCGTGTGTGCAGTCATGCAGCTGGGGGAGTAACCAGGAATTCTAACATTCCAAACTTTTTGCTTATTATAAAAAAGGTAGGTGAACAGGAATAGGGGTGTTGTTTCTCCCAAAAAACTGCTTCCAGCTGACTTGCTGGGTGTTAGTTGACTCTTGGTAGGGAAGGAGGCTTTTGGGGTAGCCAGCTGTCCTGTGGTCATCTGCTACTTTGGGAACTGTCTGACAAAGTGCTGTCCAGGTGGATTCAAGCTGGTTCCAGAGCTCGCTGACCCATCCAGGTGGATTCTCTGGAGCTTAGAAAAAATTTTAAACATATTAAGAAGCAGCCATAGGAAATTTAAATCTTGAGCTGGTGACTATATAATTGTAATGTTTTAGTACTCTGCTGTATTGGTTAGTGAGAGAGAGAGAGAGAGAGAGAGAGAGAGAGAGAGAGAGAGAGAGAGAGAGAGAAAGGGGGAGAGAGAAAGAGAGAAGGGGGATATTTGGAACATGCTTTTGATTTTTACCTGAGATAAGCCTTATCAGAGAAAGATTATCTTAAGGCACCTGTTTCCTTTATTAGTTTAGCATCCAGGAGACACAGGTGATCAATTGCTGAGAGCATTTAACAGTAATAGATGGTTATATTAAAGTCTGTTTTTGCAGAACCCAGACACTTGTGGGTCTGGGGGTGTAAATACCTTTGGACTGTTACTGTTCCTTATTTGATGGTCCTTGGACTCCAGCAATATGGTGATCCTGTAACAATTAGCTGAGTAGTTAATTAGAAGAGGGAACCAGGAAGAGAAAGAATGTGGGGTGAGACCTCATTCTTCTGGAATTGGTGACAAGGCAGTGGATCCTGATGTCCTCTGGAACTTGAGAGAGCAGGGCCCTGTCTGTGTCACTGTGCATGAGGAGGAGAAGCATTGCTGACCAGACTGGAGTGAGGCACATGGAGTGAGCAAATGAAACAAATGCTCCTACCTTAGCTGGAAAATATCTTCCCATTAGGTACTTCTGAAAGTACAATTAAGTGGTGGGGTCTGATGAGGTGGGTAAGGCTGTCCCCCTATCCCGACAATAGGGAAATGAGAAGGAGAAATGGGACCCCAAAACTCACTCAGGACTGAGTAAGTGGCTCAGTGTCCAACAGGAAGGAAATGAATCACCTCATACTGCATCCTGGTTTCCATGTGAGCCTGTGGCCATGACTAGGAGGTCTGCTGGAGGTCTTGTTTGATGTCCCCATGCCACGAGGTGCATGAGGACAGTCAGCTGACCAGTCATCTCTCTAGGTGACACTTTGAACAAGGCTCAACTGATGGCCTGAGGGGCAGGACATGTACTAGCCCACGTGGCCATCTCTAACACACATTTAAAACAGAGACCTGGAAGCCCTTATGCAGCTGCTTGGACAGCATGTGCCAGCATATGGCAATTCTGTTCACAGGCTTTCTCATCTCTCTTATGGTACCTTAAATGCCACAGCTGAAACTTCTGCCTGTGGGGTTAGGGGACTCTGTTCTCCAGATGCTTAAGCTTAGCCCTGATGTCAGGAAGCTCTGGGAAACATGAGACAGATTTTATTCTGTCTAAATTCATATATATATATATATATATATATATATATATATGTGTGTGTGTGTGTGTGTGTGTATTTATATATATATATGGCTTGCTGGTATGAGGACAGCTTTACAAAGACCCACCAGGAGGCAGGCTGAAAACTGATCTCTGGCTAAAGAGCCATCCGGATTATTATGATCCCAATGTAGATCCTGATTGTAAACTCATTTGCATGCATCCTAGCCTGCTTCCAGACCTGTCCATGCTTCTCAGGGCAGCTGAGAATAGATGACAGTAAGAGTGAAAGTGGGAGCCAGATTTGGGCAGAAGCAGCCCTCCCAATCAGATAGTGGAGATTCTTTGGAGTCAGAGATTCCTCAGATTCAGGAATGCATGTGGGCAGGAGAGAAAGATTCAGAAAGGGAGGATTTAGAGCTTAGGTAGAAGTGTGGGGATAAGGTAACTCTTTTCATTTGCCCATTCACTGGCAGAAGTTAGATAGTTCCTGTGAAATATCAGGGTTCAAGCAGCTGTTACACAGCCATATTTACATAAAATAGAGATATTTAAGGCATTTGTCAAATGAGGGGTGGGAGCAAGAGGAGGAAGCCTTTATGTCCCATGACTGCAGCCGAGAGAAAAAAAAATTAAAATAACAAATGGGATCCAAGACTTCCATCTGGGCATCCCTGAGAGTAGGTAATCTGTGGGCCAGCATAAATTAACAGCACAAATTAGGCACCAATGTTGGTTTTAAATACGGCACTTGTTACTGTGCGAGAAAGGTCATGAGGCATGACAAAACCCAGTATCAGAGTTTTGCTAGGAGAAAGCGGAGTAGAAGAGAGTGACCAGGCCTGTGAAAGACACATGGGGGGGGGTAGGAGAGAGCAGAAGAGAGGGGAGGAGTCTGTGACCAGCTTTTTTTAAGGATTTCACTGCACATGTGCATGTGGGCTTACGGAGCTATGCCACACATGCTCAGATTGCGTGACCATGCTGTGCACGGATGATGTAAGATGTAAGGCCCCTTACTTAGCTACTGAACTGTGCATGTGTGGTCATGCAGCTGGGGGAGTGACCAGGAATTCTAACACTCCCTGCTTCGAGGATAATGGACTAAACATCTGAAACTGTAAACAAGTCCCAGTTAAATACTTTCTTTTGTAAGAGTTGCTGTGGTCATGGTATCTTTTCACAGCAATAGAGCATTGACTAAGACAGGCACTGACATCCTCTGCTGGCCTTCCCAGGCACCTGGAGTCTGTACATACCCCACACAGAAACACACACAGACACAGAAACATACTTAAAAATTAATAAATGTAAAAAGGTTTAATTGGGTTTTGCTATAGATATCTCTGACTTTGTATAACTTAGTCCATTAGGTTTGTGGTGGCTATTCTTAGTTGTCAACTGTATCTGGAACTAACTAAACCCAAACTGGGTACACCTGTAGAGGATTTTTCTTAATTAAATCATCTGACATGGGAAGACCCACCTTTAATCTGGGCCACACTTTCTGGTTGCTGACTATTTAAAGGACATGAAAGAAGGAAGTTTTTTTATTTATTTATTTTGTTTTATTGTCTCTCAGTGGGGTTTCCACTGGCATCAGAGACTACTTCTTTTGGATTTCAGCACATACTGAAGACCAGCTGAGACACCCAGCCTCATGAACTGAACACCTACTGGATTCTTAGACTTTCCATTGGTAGACAGCCATTGTTGGACTAGCTAGATCACATCTGTAAGCTATTCTAATAAATCCTCTTTTAATATGTATATATGAATTCATGGTAGTTTGTATAAGAATAGTCCCCACAGGGTCATATATTTAAATGCTTAGTCATAAAGGAGTGGTACTATTTGAAAAGGATTTAGAGGTGTGGCCTTGTGGGAATAGTTGTGGCTTTGTTGGAGGAAGTGTGTCACTGTCGGTGGTTTTTGAGGTTTCAAAAGCCCATGGCAGGCCTGTGTGCCACCATGCCCTCTCTCATGATGATAATGGACTAAACATCTGAAATTATAAGCAAGCCCCTAATTAAATGCCTTCTCTCACAAGATGCCTTGGTGTAGCACAAATCCTAATTGGTCTTAACAAAAACCCAGGGCCAGATATCGGGGTAAATGCTGAAAGATCAGAGAGACAAAAAAAACAAACCACAGCCACTTCTCACCTCACCAGCTCCTTAGTCAAAAAGACTGAGCTCCTATCTCCTCCAGTCTTATATTTCTCTCTCTCCATCTAGCCATATTAATTCCTGTCTCAACCTCCCTAGTGCTGGGATTAAAAGCATGAGATCCCAAGTGCTGGGAAGAAACGTTTATGCCACCAATGCCTGGCTCTGCTTCTCTTTTAGACTTAGCCCAGGGTGGCCTTGAACTCACAGAGTTACATCTGCCTCTGTCTTCAGAGTGCTGGGATTAAAGATGTGTGCCACCACCACCTGGCCTCTATGGCTAACTAGTGGCTTAGCTCCACATTCTGATCTTCAGGCAAGCGTTATTTGTTAGATCACAAACAAAATATCACCAAACACCTTGGTCATGATATCTTTTGTTTTATATGCATTGGTGTTTTGCCTGCCTGCATGTCTGTGTGAGGGTGTTGGATCCCCTGGAAGTAGAACTACAGACAGTTGTGAGCTTCAATGTGGGTGCTGGGAATTGAATCCAGGTCCTCTGGAAGAGCAGCCAGTGCTCTTAACCACTGAGCCATCTCTCCAGCCCCCTTGATCATGATTTCTATTCACAGCAATAGAATAGTCACAAAGACAGAAGTTGATGCCAGGGAGCAGGCCTGACAATGCTGCTTGTTGGCAGAATGTAGACTTTGGGACTTTGAATTAGGAAATAAGCTGAACCCTTTAAGCTGGGTTTATTGAGCCATCCTAGTCGGAGCATGGAAGAGAGTGTTGATGCAAGCGATGGAGATTATGATGGCCTAGCTCACGAAGTTTCAGAGAGGAAGAATATTAGCAAATGGCCTAGAGACCATTCTTGTGGTATTTTGGCAAAGAATGGGGCTGCTTTTTGTCCCTGTCCAAAAAAAAAAAAATCTGCCTGTGGCTAAACTGAAGAGTTTTGGATTAATGGTATTGACAGAGGAGATTTCAAGACAGTCCAGTATTGACTCAGTTGAGTGGTTATTATCACTCTTATGCAGATCTATAATGAAAAGGAGCAAGAGGGACAAAGAGAATACAAAATGTCCAGTTTGAGGAGAAAAGGAGCACCAGGAAGTGTAATGGAGCTAAGTCCAGTGCTCCAGGAGATTCAAAAATTAAAGAGAAACCTGATGCTAAATGGAATAAAGCGAGTGGTGACCTCAGGGCCATGCCCTACATGGCTAATCTTCCAACTTATGAAGAAAGTTAAAGAAAAGTTTAAGCAGTGAAGGAAACCATAGAAAGCAGAAAGCTGATGAAAGTGCATTTGAATGAGGGAACTAAATTCTAGCCCCAGCAAATGAAAACTTGGAAGCTTCAGCTATGTGTTTCTGCCTGTAGAGTCAAAGATAGAAGAAAGAGGTTGTGGAATCTCCCTCTGTGACTAAGGCAAGCTGCTAAGGCCAGATGTGTATCTGGGTGTTCCTGCAGGGAGGCCCATTGTGCAAAGCTGTGAAGGTGAAGCCTGGATTGTGTGGGAGACCCCACAGGCAGTCACGGAATACCTGTCAAGGAAAACTGCAGAGCAGGTGTTGAACCAGCCCAAGAAAGACAAGTATGTTGTAGTCAGCAAAGCTGAAATGAGTCGGAGATTTGAAGAGTGCTTTGACATCAGATGTATAAGTTGTCATTTGCCCTGGTGGCTTTAGGTATTGCTTTGGTCTAGTATTTCCTCATATGCACCTCTTCCTTCCTTTTGAAATGGTAATTCATATTCCGTGACATTGTATGTTAGAAGTATATGATCTGTTTTTTATTTTTTTTATTTCACATGGGGGGTTACAGTTAAGAGATTGTTCATGTGTCTCAGACGCTTTGAACTTCGGACTTTTTAAACAGTGTCAAGGCTGTTATAGACTATGGGGACTTTTGAAGTTGGACTAAATACATTTGCATTATGATATGGCCACAAGCCTATGGAGGCCGGTGTTGTGGGACATTTGTACTCTGTGTGAAGGTGTATTGCTGTGATTGGTGTAATAAAAAATTAAACAACCAATAGCTAAGCAGGAGGTGTAGGTGGAATTTCCAGGGAGAGGAAGGAAGAGGAGGAGGAATCTAGGCACGTGGGAGACACCAGGAGAAAGAAGAGGAAATAGGAGGTGCAAGATGGAAGAAAGGAGCTGGGTGGTGGTGGCGCATGCCTTTAATCCCAGCACTCAGGAGGCAGAGGCAGGCGGGTCTCTGTGAGTTCGAGGCCAGCCTGGTCTGCAAAGCGAGTTCCAGGAAAGGTGCAAAGCTACACAGAGAAACCCTGTCTTGAAAAAAAAAAGATAGAAGAAAGGTAAAGTCACTGTGAGACCAAAATGAGACCAAAATGCCTTAATCTTAAAAATAAGGCCTAAGCTTTCTCCATTTTAGGTATAGGCCTTGAGTTACTGGAACCAGCCAACCCAGATTCCAGGAATTAGAAAAATGCAAAGTACAGAGTCACAAGGTATTCATTTCACAAGGTATTCATTAGGTAATGACTGTTTAACCATGGAATGTTCCAATGCTGGTTTCCAGGGTAACTGTTCCACCACAGAGTGTCCCAACCCTAGTCTCCATGGTGACTGCTTGACCACAGAAATGTCCCCACCCAAGGGCAGCCAATGAGGAACGGTGACACTGAAAGACCCCCGGAGGAGATCTTCCCTCAGAAGAGACCCCAACTCCAAGGAATACGCCGAAACCACGGATCAGATGCAAACAGCAAGAGGGTTTATTCAGATACACAGGTACCTGGGGCGACAAAGTCTCTCGGAGGACTTGTGTGCCTTCCTAGGGTAAGGGGGACTTTTTATAGGATCCCAGGGGCAGAAGCGCGGTTACAGAAGCGAGAAGCATAGTTACAGGGTTCCCATTGGTTGATTCAAATAAGGCCAGGGTGAACTTGGGGACATATTTTTAGTTCTCAGAAATTTGATGTGTGTGGCTGACTTGGCCTTGTGAGTGTTTTCCCAGCCCAACTGTTTATTCCCCAAGGCCAGGTGGCCAACCACAGATATCTTATTTTGACTCAACGGTTTTTCTCCCAAGGCCGGGTGGCCGACCACAGCTCTCTTTCCCAAGGCCGGGTGGCTGACCACAGATATGAACGCCTGTTTTTCTGGTACTTGCCTTGCTGAATGGCGTTTCTTAGCCTGCTATAAGCGGGGTCTTTCAACAGGCATCCACCCCCCTTAGATGTAAGATTAAGCCATGATTTCCCAGAAGCTCCCAGACATGAGCCAATCAGAAATGTACATGTATGGAAATCTCCTGCTATTGTAATTTTGTGGGTTTTGCCTTTAAAAGCGGTGCACAATTCAGGCTGGGCACTTCCTCCAGCCTCCACTGCGTTGGATGTATTGGACGAAGTCCCTGCCTAGGCTTGTATTGCTCTTGGATATCCCGAATTAAAACCTTACTTTTGCATTCCGGCATGCTTGTCTTTGGTGGTCTCTCTGGGGGTCGCAATCTGGGCACAACACCATGTGATGGATCAATATAAATGGGTTCATTTAAGTTATAAGAGCTAGTGAGGAACAAGCCTAAATAATAGGCCGAGGATTCATAATTAATAATATGTCTCTGTGTCATCATTTGTGAGCTAGTGGCCTAAAGGAAAGTCTGACTATAGCAGTGATTGGAATGTGGTGGTTTGAATAAGAATACCCCCAGCCAGGCTCATATATTTGAATGCTTAGTCATAGGGAAGTGGCACTATTTGATAAGGATTAGGAGGTGTGGCCTTGTTGGAGTAAGTGTGTCACTAGGGGTGGGCTGCATTTGAGATTTCAAAAGCCCAGGCCAGACAAGATTCACTGTATCAACTCTGTTCCTCTAGAGAACCCTGACTAATACAGGCCTCTTGGATCTTACAAGTTGTCTTGTTAGGATTTTTATTGCTGTGAAGTGGCACCATGACCAGGGCAACTCTTATAAAGGGAAACATTTAATTGTGGTGGTTCACTTTCAGTTCAGAGGTTTAGCCCATTGTCATCATGGTGGGAAGCAAGGCAGCATGCAGGCAGACAGGGTGCTGGAAAAGTAGCCGAGTGTCTTACATCTTAACCTGCAGGCAACAGGAAGTGGTCTGACTCACCGGGCACGGCTTGAGCATATATGAGACCTTAAAGCCCACTTCCACAGTGACACACTTCCTTCAACAAGATCACACCTACTCCAACGAGGCCACACCTCCTAATAGTGCCACTCCCTTTGGGGGCCATTTTCTTTCAAACCACCACACAAGTTTTGAGAAGTTTTCTGCCATTATTTCTTCACATTTTCTGGGTTCGTTTCTCTCCATTTTTGTCCCTGTGACTAAAGACCCGAGAAAACTGTTTGGGTAGGAGCTCCACCTCAACCCCTGGCACCCTGGCATCCCTATACCCAAAGAGTCTAGAATGTTCTGGTGCAAGATCCATCTCAACTCCTCTCCCCCATCTCTTCCCCTAAATCTGCCTCAGAGCCCACCAAACACAGCTCCTCCCCCAGAGAGGTTCAAGACTACTCCCACGGGGCATATAAGCTGCATCCCAGAAAACAGACATGTGTTCCTTCTGATCTCTCATCCCCGTCTCCTCTCCAAGGGGCCAGGTAATCACCCGGGAGCACTTTACCCATTAAACCGGGCCTTTTTCTAATTTAGTCTGATTTGGATTGCTGCGTCGGCAGATCGGGACACAAAAACTTATCAAAGACAACATAAATCAGAGAAGGTATTTGGGCTCAGTTTCCAGGACTTCGGTAGTCACAGGGCATCAGGGAGTCAGAGGCTGCTTACTTCGTGATAGCCTGGGAGGAGAAAGAAGGGAGGGGAGAGAGAGAGCAAGAGCACATGAGCTAATAGGCTCCTCCCTCCCTGCTGTTCCACCACACCATCCCCTGCCACCCACCCCTCCACCACTATTTATTGGATGGTTGTTTTCGATCCTTTTCTTGTTACTGTAACAAGAATAATACCTGACAGAAGCCACTCAAAGGAGAAAGGAATAGCAGGAGTGAGTGGCTGGGACTCCTCACACCTCCACAGACCAGAAAGCAGAAATCATAAAACCTCAATGGCTGGCCCCCAGTCACCTACTTCCTCTAGTGATGCTAAAGATGTGTTTCATACTTCCCCAAACAGTGCCGCCAGCAGTTGACCCAGCCGTAGTAGTTTAAGCGTTTAAACACGTGAGAACATGGGGGACATTTTTCATTCACACCACCGTGATGTTGCTCATCCTCATTGCACCTCTTTCCATTGCCTGGGACAAAGGCTTGATGACAGACAAGTGGTTGTCTTGCAAGCAAGGCAAGAACTTGGGCATTTGATGACTGTGGAGCTAGTGTCCCGGCCCTCGAACGCTTTCCCCCTTTTCTCAGCAGGGGAGATTAAACTTTTAAAAGGTGAAGTAGCACATTTCATATATACTTACTTAGTTTCGATTGACCCTTGTCACTCTTTTCCCATCCCCACTTCCATCCTCTCCTCCGCAGTATTCCCTTTTCACTTTCATATCATAAATGTCTGCAATTTTTAATATGGTGTTTGTATTTCCCTTTATGGAGTATTTAATCCCCATAAAGGCAGACTTTTTAAGCTCACCAACCTGGCTTCTGTTTGGAGTCATATGGGAGTATTTTAAGAACACGCCCTGAGTGCCTGAGCTCAGAATTTCAGCGCAGTCACTGGTGTTTGTAAAATCTGCCCCTGATGAACTCTGCAGCAGATTCTGAGAACCATTGTTTTAATATCAAGCTCTGGGCAGCTGACTGGGTTGTGGTCCCAGCAGGATGATCAATGAATTCACCTGTGAGCCCCAGGGCTCAAAAAAGCGGCCTTTCCACGCTGGAAGCCAGCCAATCCTGCCCCAGCACCGCCTTCCAGGCTCCGCCTCCGGCCCCGCCTCCGGGCACCGTCTCTAGGCCCCTCCTCCGGCCCCGCCTCCGTCACCGCCTTCGGGCCCCGCCTCTAGGCCCCGCCTTCGGGTCCTCCAGGCCCCGCCTCTAGGCCCCGCCTCCGGGCACCGTCTCCAGGCCCCGCCTCCGGGTCCCGCCTTCAGGCCCCGCCTTCGGGTCCTCTAGGCCCCGCCTCCGGGTCCCGCCTCCGGGCACCGTCTCCAGGCCCCGCCTCCGGGTCCCGCCTTCAGGCCCCGCCCAGACGCTGCGGAGTTGAGCGGAAACAGGTTCGCTAACAGAGTCTGCGCAGTTGGGGGAACGCGCTTGTGCGCTTGCGCCCTTCTGAGGCGCCAGGTCAGGCACACAGTTTGAATTTTAGTTCTGGAAGCAGATCAGCTTTCACGGATCCGCGTTTTGGCAGTAGACTGGTTCACTCACGCCCCAGCCGCAGCGAAGGATCTTTGCTCCCACACTCCGCGAGGTCCCTGGCCCGGAAGCCGCCGGAGTCATCGCTTAGCAGGTGAGGGTACCGGGCGACGGGGAGGGTCGGCTTCCCCCTTTTCAGACTTCGGTGTCCTGCTAGGCACGGCCATCCTGGATCTGGGCAAATTTTATACTTGGTAACTGCATTGCGCGGTTCTCCAGCATGAACTTGACGATGTCGTGGCGCAGTGTCAAAAGATTGGGCACACCTGCTCAGATCGGCATCTCTTCACTCACCCCTGCAAGGATCTTTCGCCCCGTCTTACACCCAAAATATGAGGCCTCGACTCCTACCCAACCCAGAGGAAGGTGGTAGCTCTGGTTTAAGGTGTCTGGATATCCGGCAGAAGCCTCCAAGACATGTTGCTATTGTGTTTGTTAGACACTGAATTTTGTAGAATTGAGAGCCGGGGGGAGGGGGGGGGAATGCCCCCGAATTGTGTTTTTTCCTTTCAAAGCATGTTGTTTACTACGTTTAGATTTTGAAAGTGAACAGAAATTTGGCTTTACATAACTTTCTTTTTAAAGCGTTTCTATGTGTTTTATTCAGACGCTCGAAAGATGGCCTCAGATCTAGAACAGTTATGCTCTTATGTTAATGAGAAGATTGGCAATATCAAGAAAATTCTGTCAATAAGAAGTCTTGGTAAGCAAAATTGACTCACTGCTTTGGTGGGCACACAGTGCGTCTTGATTATTGTTCTGCCATGAATGTCTCTTAGTAAGGTAATTTTAGATTTTCAATGGTGATTTTTCAAAACACTCTTTTTAACTGTTTTAAATAATGCAGAGGCAATGTTAAGTAATGGGTGAATATTTAACTTTATTTACTTACATTTTTCTTAGCCATAGAGCCAAAAATAAGATTTGAACATGTAACATCCATGGTTCTAGAGCTAAAGGATTTACTACTCCAAAAGAGAAAAAAAACAAACAAACAAAACCAAAACCAACCAACCAGATAAACAAATAAAAACTTCAAATGAAAAAAGATTTACTAAGAGTGAAGTATCCCATAACCAGTTCTCATCTTGTTGTGGAGGAAGCTTATCCCTATGTATCCGGGTGAAACAGCTCATTGAAAATGAAATTGTTAAGGCATAAAGGTCAAAGAAACAGATAAGCCTTACCAAGTCTAAGATATTGTAAAAATCGAGTTAGTTCCCTGACATTGTCCCGGAGAGTTCAAAGCTTTCTTAATAGACAGAATTCTGTCTTCTGGAAAGATTGTGGAGATTTTGCTATAGTTTGTGAGGTGGATTGGTAGTTTAAAGTTTTAATTTTCTTTGAAATATGAAATTCTGTTAAATATCCCTCCTTGAAATTTGGTATTTTCAGTCCTTATTTGAGAATTCCTGATAAAGGAACCGGTTTATTTTGTGATTCATGGTTCACATGCTATAGCAAGTTAAATCAAAAATGTCTGTGAACTCAACATAGCAAGCCCTCTCATTTTATACTCAAGGAGACCAAGATAAGAAGAGGCTTGCTGGAGTCATCCAGCTCTTGAGCACTCAGGTGGGATGATGGTACTCAGTCTGAACTCCTACTGCATTATCCTTCCACCCATATACCATTTTTATTGAAAAAAATCTGGTTACACATAGCAGCACACACTTTTGATCCTAACACTCGGGAGGCAGAGGCAGGCACGAGTGAATCTCTGTGAGTTTGAGGCCGGCATGGCCCACTTAGTGAGCTCCAGGACAGAACTACATAGTGAAACACTGTTTTAAACAAAACAAAAATACAAGAAAGAAATTGGATTTTTAATGATTAGCTTTCTTTAGGATCTCTTTATGAGTTCTAGACTATAGTTGGATAAACATAATTTGGGGGTCTATAAAGTTGGATTCAAACAGCCCCACCAAAGTCTGACTGGAGTAGTGAGATCTACCAGACCGATGTCATTCTGTAGTTGAGAATAATACTTTGTTTCCACAGCCTTTTGATAAAGTCTGGTAATTTCTCCCACTGTGGCTGCTATACCAGATACCTAACATCAAGTATGAACTTGTTGTATTACTATAGATCAGTAAAGAAGAATCTAAAGTACAGATGACTAATTTTTTTTTTTTTTTTTGAGATACCAGTGTTCAGAAAAGATACTATATCCAGCTGGTTAACTCACCTTCCTGAAGTTATTCTTAGTACAAATATCAGTACCCTTTTAACATTAACTTATCAGAGCCACGTGGCTAAACCCAGCACTTGGAAGGCAGAGGCAGCAGATCTCTGAGTTCAAGGCCAGCCCAGTCTATGTAGTGAATTCCAGAGCAGCCAGGGCTATGTAGTGAGGCCCTGTCTCAAAAAAGCAAAAACAAAGCCCCTGAAGTTAACTTAGCTGTTCATTTAGTCGTTATGAATTGTCAGGTAGCTTCAGCATTGCACGGCTAGAGTACCACATGATCCTCACAGAGATGTCGTAGGTGGCATTTAACACGGGGTTTGCTAATTCCCAGATGCAATATTAAGTCGTCCTTGTCCTCTCATGTAGGAACCTTTGCAGCAACCCCCGTAACAGGTACCGCTATCTCAGACTTCAGGCCAGGAGCTTCTAGCTATTTCCTTTGCCTCTACACAGTCCATAAATATGGTCAAAATGTTCTTCACTTATTTGTATTTCATTGTTTGGTTGTTTGAAGCCCATATAAAAATTCTTTTTTTGAGATAGGGTCTCTGTGTAGTCCTGGAACTCTGTAGACCAGGCTGGACTCGAAATTCACAGAGATCCTCCTGCCTCTGCCTCCTGAGTGCTAGGATTAAAGGAGTGTGCATCCCACCCAGCTGGCCTTAAAACTTTTAAAGTTACTCTTAAAACACCATTTTGTTTTATTTCCTTGGTGTGTATGTTTGCAGGAGTGGCTTTTCTGCTTCCACTGTGATCAAAACCAGGTTGTTAGTTAGGCTTGACAGGAGCTTCCTTTACCCGCTGAGCCGTCTTGCTTGTTCTAAATCACTTCTGTTTGTAGGGAAGAAGGAACTCCAGGTTATCCAATCCCTTTCCACTCGGAGTCTAGAGAGGTGCTAGGTGGTACAAGAAGTATAAACACCCTGTCTTGTCTTTGTTTCTTCCAGGTACCCAGTCTGTATTTGTGTTGTTGTTTCTATCTCTGGTTAAGGTTTTGAGTAATGGGGATGGTGTAAATATGAATTCCAAGCTTATATTACAAACTCCCAAAGAGAGCCTCCCCTGTCTCCAGCCCCGCCCCTGTCTTCAGCCCCGCCCCTGTCTTCAGCCCCGCCCCTGTCTTCAGCCCCGCCCCTGTCTCCAGCCCCGCCCCTCTATACAAACGCACTTGAAGCGCAGTCTAAACATGAGTTTATCTCCCTAGCACTTGAAGTTTTTCGGGTTACACTTTAACAATGTGTCCTCTGAAGCACGGTAACAGCCTCACTTGAGATTTTTCATTTCTAGCATCCTGTGGTTTGAGGGCTCAAAGTCATTGGCTCTTTACCACAGTGAAGTCAAGGGGAGGCAGTCATTGAGACTGAAAACCTCCTCTCTGGCATTTTTTCCACATATAATTGGATTGTTCTACCTCTACTCATACACTCTACTTGGTGTCTGTGTGTCCCACCTCATGTCAGCCCCGGAAGAATGACCTCTTCCTCATGGATGCTTATATACAGGTGTTTATCATTTCCAGATGTTTTTTTTTTTTTTAAAGATTTTATTTATTTATCATGTATACAGTGAGTGTTAAGCCTGCAGGCCAGAAGAGGGCACCAGATCTCATTACAAGATGGTTGTGAGCCACCATGTGGTTGCTGGGAATTGAACTCAGGACCTCTGGAAGAACAGCCAGTGCTCTTAACCTCTGAGCCATCTCTCCAGCCCGATTTCCAGATGTTTTGTTACATTGAGAAGATTTGCCAAAAAGCAGCAGGAAGCACTTTGTACTTGTCTGTCTCCTCCTTCTCTTTCTCAATACTTTGAAATGAAAGTTAGGCCAGGCCTGGTGGCATACACCTATAGCCCTGCACTGGAGAAGCTGAGGGAGGAGGATTTAAGGTCAGCCTGGGCTACTGCATAGCAAGACCCTGTCATACATTAATAACAAACAAGACCGATGAAGTTTAAAGTAACCTATGGAGACAGGTCTCAGAGCGAAGAACTCGTTGTTTCCCACCCCAGTGGTTTTCTACAGCATAGCTGTCGGTCAAGTTTACATGGGACTTGTATGTTTTGGTTTGATATATATTTTGTTTTCCATTTTCTCTTTCTTTATAACAGGCCAAGCACCTGCCTTGAAGACCACCTTAAGTAAAATAGGAGATGAGATCATTACAGTAAATGAACTCCTAAATAAGTTTGAATTGGAAATTCTGTATCAAGAACAAACCAACAAATCACTTAAGGTAGTGCTTCCCTGACTTTTAAACAGAGGGCAGTAAACACAGACTCCCTAAGCACCAGGTCATTTCTAGGGATCCTTTATGTTTGTGATGTTCTTGGCTTTGTAAATTAGTCTAGTATTTTTGTTCTCAGTAGAAAGGAGGTCAGAATGCCAACTGTTTCTTTATGCTAATGGTTTCTAAGGAATTTTTGTAGGCCGGTTTAATATAAACAAATGGTGTCCTGGGGGAATGCTGAGTGAGAACACCTGCCTTGAGTGGATGTAGGGCCTTCCCTTGGTCGCCCTTGGTACTCTGCCATGCTGGGAAAGCCATTTCACCTCTGGAGGGCTCGGGATCCTCATTTAAAGAATAATGGAAGACTGTTTCTCAGCTGCTTTCTGTTTCTTCATTTCTATAAAACATCAGAATGACTCATTAGAGAAAATCTTGAACTTCATTCACGTGTACTTTTTGTTCTAAATAAGACTTCTGATTAACGTCAGCTAATAAGAGCGTTGTGTACTTTCCTAATGAGGAAAACATAACTGTGCCATGTTCAGTTAGGTTGAAAAGGTAGCCTTGCCTCCAAGCTCCCCGTCAGCCTGCACTCTTCATGGTCTGAGAAGACTTTTCAGCTCTAGACATGGGCATACTTAGGCTTAATCTAATCCCTAGTCAAAAGTAAAACATGGTCGTGAGCATAATTGAGTTCTTGAAAAGAAAGATGTCATAGCTTCGAAATGGAAAACAATATTGGTCTATCAATTTCTACCTGTCCAGGAACATGCAGACTTATGTGAGAGCCCAGACTGTGTTCATCCGAGACATGAAGTCTATTCACATGATTGACAGCCAGGTGTCAAGAACCCAAAAGTACAGATTATTTTCTGAATTAAAATTTACATGAGTTCATTGCCCCAAGTTCTAGTAGAAGTTAAATAAAACACACACACTGTACACACCCACCTCCCACCTACACACTATATATATATACACACACACACATATACACACACTCACATATTGTATACACACCACACACACACACACACACACACCACACACACACCACACACACACACACACACACACACACACACACACACACAAACACACACCGAAACACTCAACCAAACAAAAACCCTAAACTTAAAACCAGAAACATATGACTGCCTCCCTGGGTTGACTTTGATGGCTCTGGTGCTCTTTCATAGGCCGCACTGGGAACATTGCTAACTCGATAAGAGCAATTTGCTAGATTGAAAAACAGCAATATTTCATTTGTTTCTTAGTTGCTTCCCAAGGTTAAAGTGTCTGGGAAAGACTTAAACTTCAACCGGATCTCATGATTATAATGTGATTGATTATCATGCTTGTTCTCTGAAAAAGAAAAAGAAAATCCAATAGAGAAAAGTATCATCTAGAAGCAGCTCTAGAAGTTATAGGTCTCCCCTCTCCTGCCCCCGACTTTTTGTGTGTGTTGATGATCAAACCCAGGGCCTTGTACTTGGTAGGTGAGTGTTCCACCACGGAGCTACACCCCAGCCTGAAGTTCTCCGTATTATTTTGTTGTTCATTTGAGCTTGCCTTTGGTGCTTTCCCAGTATGTTCTGTGTTCTCAGCACTTACAAGGACTGTGAGTGTCGCTTACAGTCTGTCCTGACTGTGTACACACATCACCCATGTAGAGGAGGAAGTCCTGCTCACAAGCATTTTTGACACTTAGGAGCTCTGTGCATCTCTGGAAGACGATTTTAAAGATGTGGAGCATCTCAAAGAACACATTCCTTCCTATTTGCCTCAAGTGACAGCGACCCAGAGCTTGTAAGTATATTTCTGAGTCTTGCTGTCTGGAGTTATTTGTGGAAACAAATACCTCAGTCATTTTCTGTCCCATGCTTGGATTTTTTTTTTGTCAGTGTTCATTCAGTTTCTTGTCTTGCAATAGAACCATACTTGGCCTGTCTCCTCCAGTTTCCTCCTTCTGCACCTCTGAGGGAAATGGCCCCTTTCCTCAGGCAAGGCTTCCCTGGACACTCTTTCTCCTGTTCTTAGACTTTCAGGCTTAGGCCAGAACATTCTTTGCTGTGAGAA
This sequence comes from Peromyscus californicus insignis, assembly GCF_007827085.1. Lineage (NCBI taxonomy): Eukaryota > Metazoa > Chordata > Mammalia > Rodentia > Cricetidae > Peromyscus > Peromyscus californicus. The sequence continues at coordinate 62,857,371 of NW_026294469.1, read as the reverse complement.
TAGGGTGTTTAGTAGTATCATTGTCTCCTTCCACTGTATACGCGTCTCATGCCTCCTGGCCAGATTGACAGTGAAGGTCTCTGAACATCAGCAAGATTTTAACCTCCGTGTAGTATCTCCATCGACCCTTGGGAACCAGGGAAACCTCTCCCTTTAGGGTAAGCTAAGCTCAGTGAACCCTGAAAAACAACTGGAGAAGCCATCAGCTTTCCACTTGCCATTCTCCCAGAGGCCCTCATGCCTGGCCTTCAGCTACCGCTGCCACTTCTCTTGTGCAAACGATGACTTGAAGGTTGCAGGGAGACGAGTTCTTCCTCGGCTCCGTGTCTGTGTTCCTCGCTCACCCACTTTGTTTCCAGGTGCTGTGTCCATGCTGCCCTGCGTTTCCTTGGCTGCCGCCCTCCATTGCTCAGATGTGGCTGCTCCTGTCCCGCTCGCCTCCGTAAACCATAGTTCTTGTGTGCTTACCTGACTCCAGTTGTCGATGCTCTGAAATGTGCAGTTCTTGTCTTGCCGTCTAGTTATGGTGTTCTTGGGACCTGCTGGAAATCTGGGAGGAGCTGTTTTCTCTCCAACTTCGCAGGTCCAAGGCTGAACTCAGTGATTCCTTTGTTAGCCATGTATCCACCTCTTGCTTTTTTTGCCTAGGCAAGATCGTCCTGTCTTCACTGTTTCTTGTTCTCTCTTAGCTACCAGCTGTCCAATATGTCTCTCAGGTTTTGTGTTTTTTCCTTGTTCCCATTGCCTGGCTCTGAGTAAGATCTATCATTTTTTTTGTCTTTATAATATGAGTTTCTGTGTCGTGGCCCCCCCCCCCCCCCGCCCCCAATCTCTCTAATCCTAACACCAAAATTGTGTTTCTAAAAGATGCTTTCAGTAGGTACAAACATTCCATGGCTAACTTAATTTTTGAAGTGTATCATATGTATAGAAAAGTGATTATTTTTAGTAGTGTATGTAAAAGTCAAAGAATAGTCAGTATCCATGTATGTACGAGCTAAACTTAGAACATATTACCAGTACTGTAAAACATTTCTGATGCAGATGATTCCTCCACTGTACAGGTAATGGCTATTCTGGTCTTGAGAATGCTTAGGATTTCCCTACAAGAAGAGAAGACTGCCAGGGAGAGTCACGCATGGATATTTGGGGAAAAGCGGCCTCATGGTTATTATTCAGGAATATAGAGTGGGCTGGACATTGGATATCCGAAGAATGTGGCCAGCAGAACAGAACTGCTGTAGCCCAGCTTCCATTATCCAGGTCAGGTCAAAGCGGTTTTGAATAGGTTGAAGATATTTTCAGTGGATACAGTGAGCTGGGCATGCAGGAGTGAGTTATCAGGCACATTCTTAGCACATGATCAGGAAGAGAAAGTTAAGAATCAGGTACAGGGGAGAGTCAGCCAGCTTAGTGATGAGGTCATGTTAGCATTCAGAAAAGGATGGCACCGTCGCTGTTCGTTTTTACTGTAATTCCTACCGTAGCTCGACTTCACAGCCAAGATAGTATTTCAGATTTTGTCGACAGCCCACAGCAGCCAGTCATGTTGGCTGCACTCGGGGTCTGGCTGCCTGTTGTTGTCGTTCTGGGGAATTCCTTCGCTTGTTTCTGTGTTGGATCTACAGATTTCTGAACTGGTATCTTTCTTGGAACATTTTAGCCATTGTGGGTACAGATGTCTCTTCCGTCTTGGCAGTTAACCTCAAAGCCACAACCCGTTTCTAGACTCTATTTGCCAGAATGAGTCTCCAATAGATCTTGACTAACAGTAACAACTAACAGAATGTACTAGGACAGATGAACATGGCTGATGTTTCCAGGTTCAGAACTAGGGAAATGAAGAGAACTATTTGAAGTTGAGTTCGGCTCTACACATGTTGACTTTGAGAAGCAAATAGGAATTACTGGTGAAGGCATGCAGTGTATATTCTGTGCATGACATGTTTTGGGTATGTAAATGAAAATAGTCATACTCTGAAGATTTAGTAACTTAAATTTTCAAAATTTTTCTCATAATTTAGATGTTCATAACCAAGGGGTAGGGCTAGAAAGAAAAAGTTGGCTATAAAATGATTAAACTAGGATATATCACCCATTTATAGTTTTCCCTCCCTCCTTGAAAAAAATATCTGGTATGCTGTTTAATTCTAACAATTACCTGTATGTATGTTCATCTCTACTCTGTAGGGTTAACCAGTCGGATCTGGATCCTAAAGAACTAGTCGAAGCTGAGGAGCCTGTACTGGCAAAGAAGCCTCCCAAAGAACAGAAAGTTATTAAGGAAATGCACTTTATAACTACTGATGAATTCAATGGTGTTCCTGCGTAAGTACTGAGCATAAATTCTAATGTTCAACACTACTAATCAACATACATAATTGTTTAAGTCATAACACTTGGTAGCATGAATTGTAACGTGTGATGTTGAAGTAAAAAGGCCAGAAAGTGTTTGTGACAGGGTCTCACTATGTAGCCCTGGCTGGTCTGGAACTCATATATAGACCAGGCTGGCCTTAAACTCACAGAGATCCACCCATCTCTCCTCCTAAGTACTGAGATTAGAGTCGTGTGCCACCACACCCTTGTACTGTGTCACTTTGTGATTTGGTGCCTGCCACTTTTCTTGCAGAAAGTCTAGCATTTTAGATACATTCGCGATTTGCTGGAATACTATCACTAAGGGAAGGGAGAGATGTAATTACATTATAATCTCAAAGGAAAAGTTTGTGTGATGATTTTAAAGAATAACTACATACATTGGAACATTCAGCCCTCAGCAGGATGTCAATCAAATCCCTCTCCTCAGGGCTCAGGGAGCCCTACAGAAGAGGACGTAGAAAGAGTGTAAGAGTCAGAGGGGATGGAAGACATCAAGGAATCGAGGCCCTCTAAATCAACATGATCAAAGCACATTTGAACTCACAGACTGAGGCAGCATGCACAGGACCTGCATGGGATTGCACCAGGTCCTCTGTGTGTTTATTATCCAGTTTCGTGTTTTTATGGGATTCATTCCTGAGTGTGTGAATGAGTAGGTCTCTGATTCTTGTGCCTTCTCTTGGGCTCTTTTCCTTCTGTTTATCCAATTCCAATGTGCTAAGGTTTTGTTTTACCTTATTTTATTTTATTATTTAAAAAAGTAGTAGAAAAAAAAATAAAAAAATAAAAAAAAGTAGTAAATATTTAAATATATAATGAAGAAAATATAAAAGATTATAAAATATAAAAAATAAAATGTAAAAAAGAAATAACTATACTTTTTTTAAAAAACAGGTACATGAAATCCCGCTTAACATATTGTCAAATTAATGATGTTATTAAAGAAATTAATAAAGCAGTAGTTAGTAAATACAAGATTGTGCATCATCCAAAAGCATCTATGAATTCTGCGAAGAGAAATCTCTACCAAAGGTTTATTAATGAAGAAACAAAGGATACAAAAGGTAAAGTGATGTAATCTATACGGACCTGTCAGCTGTTTGGAGGATAGCAAACTGTGAACTCTAGGAAATGATGCATCTGAGGAGCTAATTATCTGCAGTTGTGCTAACACTTCACTGCATGCTTGGCCACTCTTAGTCCTCAAAGCACCCTTGTCCCATTTTGCAGACTGGATAAAGAGCTCGCAGCTCATCCAAGGTCTTCTAGTTAGGAGCTGCTGTGGGTCCCTCTCTGTTTACCATTTCCACAGAATGTCTCTGGAGAAGTGAGCTGTTAAGGCGTTACCAACTCTGCTCATGACAACAGAGCTACCCTGAAGAAGTGCAGCAGTGATGTCGTGTAGCCGCAGTAGATGGAACATTATTTTAGCAGGAATCCTATGTCCTACTGTTTCATATTTGGATAGGGACAGTAAGAAGGACCCAGCCAGTCACAAGGTGATGCCATAAAAACTTCTGTGAGAATTGGGCTCATGAAAGTTAGAACCTGGTGTTTCTCTTTTCAGGTCGTTACTTCATCGTGGAAGCTGACATAAAGGAATTCACGGCTTTGAAAGCTGACAAGAGGTTGTATGTGATCTTGAACATCCTGCGGCATTGCCAGAGACTGTCAGAGGTTCGAGGGGGAGGACTCACCCGATATGTCCTAACCTGAGGCTTTTGCAGGCTTGGGACTGACTGGCAGGATATAGGGCGTAGAGGATAGTCTTGAAATTTCATATGTAATGTTTTTAGCTTCTGCATTTCCTAGTCTTGTTCCTTACAGAAATAAAACTTTGTTTGGATAAAGTATGTGTATCTTCAAAATGTACTGCCTTTAGGAACATCCCGTGGATGAAACTGGAGCTCAGAGTACACACATAAGCCAGAGTCAGAACAACAAATGATCTCATATGTGGAACCTAGATGGAAATGAGATAGGTGTATAAGTGCAGATCGTGAGACTGGAAAGGGAAGGGAGAAACGGAAGATAATGGGATGTTGTGATAGGCGAGCAGAAAGGAGGACTGTCTGGAAACCAGCCCAGGGGTGGGCATTAGCGAGCACAGGGAAGGACAGGGCATAATGACACACGGTGTATGAGAATGTAGTAATGGGACTCATTCCTTTGTATGCTAACTTAAAAATTAATTTAAAAAAAATCACTGCCCGAAAAACCAAAAAAAAAAAAGCCGGGCAGTGGTGACGCACGCCTTTAATCCCAGCACTCGGGAGGCAGAGCCAGGCGGATCTCTGTGAGTTCGAGGCCAGCCTGGACTACCAAGTCAGTTCCAGGAAAGGCGCAAAGCTACACAGAGAAACCCTGTCTCGAAAAACTAAAAAAAAACAAACAAACAAAAAAAAAAACATCACTGCCTTGTAGCAGATAGTCAACACTGCCGTGTCCAGCCTCTGTTTGAGGAGTGCAGTGAAAAGCACATAAGTTTGGTTAAGTAAACAGTACTGTAGATATCATGAGCATAGATTTGATGTTGAGGAAGATGAAGGTACCCAAGCCCTCTGGGGTATAAAATCTGATTACTGAGTTTCCATGTACCCTTAGGGAACAGCTTGCCTAAAATGCATTCAGTATAAGCCAGCCTGTCTGCTTCAGCCTGTAATGAAGTATGTTGAGATGCTGTAATATTGTCGTATAATAAATATGTAGTACATCTTCACTTCCGGTTCTTTGTTCAGAATTTCTAAAACCCTTGTAGTGTCCTAAGTGATAGGATGCGACTGTGTTGACCCCCAGGTCCCGACTGTAGTTCTCAAGTGCCTGTGAATTCCCTCTGATCAGAGCATCTCTTGTTCTGATTACAGTGAGCTGATTCTTGGATGGTTTCTAGGAGGGACCTGGTTACCGGAAATACACAAAGCCGGGACTAGAAAGTTGCAATTTTGAGCTGATCGCCACTCCCGGGGCGGGGGTGGGGAATTGGGCTTAGAGATTAACTATTGATCATGCCGATGGGCTGCGCCTGTGCTGCATCCTTTGCCTGTGAAGTTTGGAGAGTGTCCTCGTTGGAAAACATTGATGTGCCAGGAAGTGATGGACCCCAACTCTATGTGGACCGAAGTTCTGGTGCCTAAGACCTTTGAGGCCACCTCTTCATTCAGCTGCTAATTTTCTTAAAGCCAAATCCAGTGCTTTCCTGCATTTCTTAAGTTGTCCTAGCAAAATTACCAAACCCCTAACAGTGGGGGTTATTAGAGTTCTCTAGAACAGTGCGATGAAAATACATATATATGAATTTATTAAGTTAGTTTTAGAATAGCAAGAACAGCTAAACCACACAGAAGCTGTGAACCCAGTAGTTACTTAGTTCTTGAAACTAGATGCCTCAATAATCCAAGTGGAGGGCAGCAATGGGTAGTGACTTAGTCCACAAGGTCCAGGGCCTCAGTAATCTGATCTTGCCGAGAACCACTGGTCCCCAGTCCATGATGATAGCTTGGACATGCAGGCGAAGAATCAGCAGCAGCAACAGGACAAACCGGCTTGGTAGCAAGAGGAAGGCCAGCCGAGCAGGAGGCAAGATGGTCTTCCTGCTGACATCCCCTTTGTACCTGGGCTGCCAGCAGAAGGTGCAGCATAGAATCAGGGTGGGCCTTCCCACATCAGTCAGGGTGATGGACAGTTCTAAAGGGGATTCTAATCTGTGACAAACTGCTATTAAAGGTAACCATGATAGATCATAGAAATTTTGATTTGTAGCCAAATAGGATGCAAGTGTGCATAGTCTGGGGACCCGAAGCCGGGGGTAGTCTTGTGGGTCTTAGACCTTAACCAGGGGGCTACACTAACTCTAGGTAGTGTTAGCATTGAATTGTGGGGTGCCTAGCTGCTATCCATATTCTTGGAGAGTTGATACCTGTAGGGGGAAAAGCCCTGCACATTTGGGATCAATATGTGGATGTATAATAGAAGGAAACAGCTTTTCCTAGTGAGGTGGAAATGGTAACGTGTAAACAAGTTGAAAAGGGTCAGGAGAAAATGGTAATTGGATTCTAAGAACTTGTCGTGTTCCTCTTCTGCACCTGGGGAGGCTGTCTGGTCTATTAATAGCTATGCCATCTGCTTGCCAGGCTCATCTCTGCAGTAGAGAAAAAATGTGTACCATTACTGTGATGGCCACAGAGTGAATTATAGGCCCTGCATATTCATTATTAGCCATCTTTATTCAAATGCAGGCATGTTTTTAATTTTCGTTTTTGTGGTTCTAGAGGTCAAGCCCAGGGCCTTACACATGAGAAGCAAGCTCTCTGCCAACTGCAAGAAACTCTTGAGCCATTTATTTATTTTTATATTCATTTGACCAATTATGTTCATTTAGGTATGCAGTTGATAAAGCATAAAGAGAAAAATGCAGGCATTGATTTTAAAACCACTAATCTTGACTGTTGTGGGATATTTTGATCATACGCTGGTACTCCTGAGACTGCCACTAAAGCTAAATCTTGAATCAGGGGCGGAGCCAGTGACTAGCTGACCGGAATTGCCCATAGAAGAGCCAGCAATTTGGATAGAAAAAATGCACAGGATGTAAAGGGTGGAGACTTGAGTTTGTCACTTCCTTTTGGTTCTGGGACTAATGGAGAGATGTGTCTCTTGCAGTGTCTTCTGCCAAAAAGGAAGATCAGCTAGTTGCTACTCAACCTCTCTGAGCTAGCAGGTTTTCAGCCCAGCCTCTGACTCCTGAGTCTTATTGGTTAAATAGAATGATAGAGACTTCACTTAAGCCTACATATTCTGGCTGTGGCAGAGCCAGGACTGCAGGCCACAGACAATAATTAGAATATCAGTAGATTCATGTGCAGCTGCTAAGACGACCTTTAAGAAAAACATCACTTGACCTTCATTTTCAAGCCAAGCAACCGACTACTTACTCATTTTTTTGTGAATGGCATCTTTAAGAAACGTTTTCATCCTAGCTCTGCCCTCAGGTCCATCTCTCACCCTTTTTGCTGTCTGTCTGCTCATGGCATTCTGTAAACTTCTCTTGAGGAGCCATGCACGGTCTCTTCACTCCATAGGGCACCAACAACAGACCAGAGGAACCATTCCATCCGAGTCCAGCTTGGTGAACCAATGGCTTTATCGAGCTTTGTCTTGGGAGCATGGGTGACCGCAGAAGAGCTGCACCACTTACAAGGTCCAGCGTAGCCTGAGTGCCAGCCTCCTGGAGGATGCAGTCCCTCCTTCCATCTCTTGTGTGCCCTAGCACCTCCCAATACCATGTGCAACTGGGGCTGGGGCCAGGAGGGGTAAGTGGCTGTAGTCTTAGGTGAGGGTCTGGTGACCCTGACCCCATGCCTATGAGGGAATGGCAGCTGCCCTGATCTTGTGAGAGCCTTGCACAGTAATCACAAGCTGTGCTTGATTAAGATGATAACAGCTGTATCCCGGCTGGAGAGCCGAGTTCTCCAACACATAGGAATGCATCCCTGTGTGTTCTGGCAGCAGCCTGCAGAGCCTGGGGCCTGATTTACTCACCTTACCCCACCACCGGCAAGATGGGTGGTGGGCATCGGAAGTTCCCAGTTAGGAGATATTAATATTTGTGTGGCATTAATCTAAAAGGCAAGTGGGGAGGCACCCAGAATTTGAGTGGAGGGGCTGACAGGATGGCTCAGTGGGTAAAGGTGCTTTCTGACAAGCCTGAACTGGAAGCATTCACAAAGTGGAAAGAGGGCACTGACTCTCACAGGTTGTCCTCTGGCTCCACACACATGCTCAGCCACACGTGTGTACACACACAGCAACAAGTGTGTTTTTAAAAATTCTCTTAAATTGATTTGAGCCAACGTGAGGATGACCTCCTGGGGAGACATGTATTCTATTTCCCCAAAACAAGTGTGGTGAGATGGCATCCAGAGGGTCTGTTTTTATTGATTTAAAAAAAAAAAAAAACAACCAGGAAGGGCTGCAGTAACATGGTTATCACAGCTCCATTAGTGCACATGGTGAGCACGGGTCATTGATAGGTCACCGCTCTTGTGATAATCAGGTAAGGCCTTTTCCCAGGGTTATCTTCACAAAGTCAGAGTCGGCATACTAGAGCAGGATAATGGAAGAAACTGCTATCATGCCTGGACTGGCTGGTTGTGTGTGTCAACTTGACACAAGCTAGAGTCATCAGAGGAAGGAACCTTGTAGCTAGAGTTTTCCTGCCTGGCCCACGGTCAGGGCAAATCTCTCTCACCTGCCATTCCCACAGTCGCTTAGACCCAACCAAGTAAACACAGAGACTTATATTGGTTACAAACTGTATGGCCGTGGCAGGCTTCTTGCTAACTGTTCTTACAGCTTAAATTAATCCATTTCTATAAATCTATACCTTGCCACGTGGCTCGTGGCTTACCAGCATCTTCACATGCTGTTTGTCATCGTGGCGGCTGGCAGTGTCTCTCTGACTCAGCCTTCCACTTCCCAGCTTTATTCTCCTCCTTGTCCCGCCTATACTTCCTGCCTGGCCACTGGCCAATCAGTGATTTATTTATTGACCAATCAGCAACACATTTGACATACAGACCATCCCACAGCAGAACCTCAGTTGAGGAAAGGCCTCCATGAGGTTCAGTTGTAAGGCATTTTCTCACTTAGTGATTGATGGGGGAGGGCCCAGCCCATGGTGCGTGGTGCCATCCCTGGGCTGCTGGTCCTGGGTATATAAAAAGGTGTACTGATCAAGTCATGAGAAGCAAGCCAGTAAGTAGCACCCTTCCGTGGCCTCTGCATCAGCTCCTGCCTGTGAGATCCAGCCCTGTTGGAGTTCCTGTCCTGACTTCCTTCAATGATGAACAGAACTACTGAAGTGTAAGCCAGATAAACCCTTTCCTCCCCAACTTGCTCTTTGGTCATGGTACCTATGGCAAGGCTCATCAGGGCTGGGCATGAACAAGCAGCCCAGGTTCTGAGACAGATGAGGCCAAAGCAGCCCGAGGGGACACCCATCTCCTCAGGAATTGTGAAGGGGGACCTTTACATTGACTCCTGGAGAGGTAGCAGCTCAGCTGTCTGTCTGCTCTCCTGAGTGAGTGTCAGGCTTGTCTCCATCTCACCTTTCAGTGCCAGGTCCCAGGCCTAACTCAGCTGGACCTGTAGCAGTCTGGCTCATTTCCAAACTTAACAGAAGCAGCTGGTCACAGGGCATATGGGCTTTGTCCCTCGGAGTAGGTGGGAGGCTTTGGCCACTGGGTGTACCTTTCCCAGTGAGAGAGCAGATGGAACTGGCAGATAAACTCCTGTGTCTACTTGGGAGTTTGTTTTCTAATCTCCCTGGGACCATGCTCTGTGGCTGAGTGCAGCTTATCTCTCTCTGCTTTGTGGAGCCCTGGCCAGCTTACATGTTTATCACTTTGTGTTTTCTTCCCATCTTCTCTGCTTATTTCTTTTTCCTTTCCCAGAGAAAGTGTCTGCCTTACGTCTGCATACCGTACACCAAGATAAAGCTTTAGGCCCTGGCTCTGTATCTCTCATGAGCATTAGTAACTCTCAAGTAGGTTTTTACTTACTTTCTTTAACTTTCTCCCTCCTACAAAATACAAGCGGTGGTTTTGTGCTTTTTGTTTGCAGTTTCTAACCGTGCTCCACAGTAGAGGGCGCTGGATGTATTCATTGAATGCACAGTAACTAAACCAGTTGATAGACACTGAGGCAAATAATGTCACCTTTTGTGCCTCTGTTTCCTCCTCTATATGTTGAAATCGTTGCACAAAATTTTCTTAAGGACCCTCTACTTTTAATATTCTGTGCTCTAATATTCCTAGTTTCTTTTACTTGATGCATTTGTTATAAAATTAAAGAATATTCCAATTAGATCATGAAAAATGTTTTAAAAATCTCATTATTACATTGTAAATGGATCTTTTAAGCAACGAATCTAAGTTATTGTTTCAAGAAATACTGATAGTCCAAGTTATTAATTATACAACTAGAGCAAGGTTTCATTGGCTGAGGACCCTTCTGGGATGACTTTATTTCTCTAATGTATTTTGCTTACTACATATGGTCTTAGGATTGTAGCAGGCTTTCTTTTGGGCCACCAACCAGCTCCCAAATCATGACACGGAGACTGCTTATTAGTTATGAATGCTTGGCCTTATCTTAGCTCTTAATTTAATCTGTTTCTTTTTACATTTTGCCTCAGGGCTTTTTACCTTTCTTTCCTTCTGTATATCTTACTTTCCTGCTGTCTTCATGTCTGGCTGCCTAGCCTCTGGCCCTGGGTGTGCCCTTCTCTTTCTCCCTCATTCTCTTCTCCTTCTTCATTCTCAAGCCTGGATTTTTCCTCCTATTTATTCTCTCTGCCCACCAGCCCACCTCTCCTTTCACTGCCTGGCTATTGGCCATTCAGCTCTTTATTAGACCAATCAGGTGCCTTAGGCAGGCAAGGTGAAACAGATGCAACACATCTTTACATACTTAAACAAATGCAGTGTAAACAAATGTAACACATCTTTACACAGTTAAAGTAATTTCCACAACATAGGATTTTACAGTTTATTGATAAAGTATACTCAGCCGTGGTTGAAATGACTATAGTACATGACATAGAACTTTTACAGCACATAGTTTCAACTGTGCTGTTAAATGACTACTTTTCTGAAGCATCCCACCTCTTGGTAACCATTATTTATGGCCATTGATCAACAACTATATTTACTTTTGCAGATAGCAAAAAGGAAGAGTTACTCAAAACACTAGGCTTCTTTCTGATGTTTCAAAGCATGTTGCTCAGATTTTGGAACCAAGACTGCATTTGATTAGACAGTAGATATACAGTATAATGCACTTGCAACTGTGCTCTGTTAGAGTTACACACAAAAGTATGTATAAGAAATTACAGGTTAAGTATGGTGGTGTACACCTTTAAATCCAGCACCTGGGAAGAAGATGCAGCTAGATCTCTATGCGTTCAAGGCCATCCTGGTTTGCACAGTGAGTTCAAGGCTGGTTCAAGGCTACATTATGAGACTGTCTTTAAAAACAACACCAGAAACCAGAAAAGGACGCACAATACCACTACTAAGCTATACCTCCCATTATTTACTGTGAAGGGTCTTTCACCCCTGTGTATTGAAAAGCAGTAAGTTGAGCAGCTAAGTGGCACACACTTTTAAAGGTGAGAAAGGAACTGGGTGTGGTGGCACACATCTTTAATCCCAGCACTCAAGAGGCAGAGATAAGCAGATCTCTGAGTTCGAGGCCGGTCCAGTCTACAAAGTGAATTCCAGGACAGCCGGGGTTACGCAGAGAAACGTTGTATTGAAAACAAAAAATAACAACAGCAAAAAAAGTGAGATAGCCTCTTACAGAGAAAGACAGACTAAGGATACATACTGGTGAATATTGACTACATATACAAGAAGCAATACAAGGAGATCTTTGTAGTCTTTATTCAGTTTCTTGCCATGGAAACATTTACAAATAAAATATCATGGGCTGGAGAGACCTGAGTTCAGTTCCCAGCACCCATATCAGGTGGCTCACAAAACACTAACTTCAGCTCAAACACTCTTCTAGCTTCCTGGGGCACCTGATCGATGTGGTCTATTAGTCAAGGTTCTCTGGAGTAACAGAACTAATAGAATGAGTCTGTCTCTGTCTCTCTCTCTGTGTCTCTGTTTCTCTCTCTCTCTCTCACATACACACATATGTGTGAGTGTATAAGTATAATATGTATTTGTACACACAGTATATTTATAGTATATATAAACACACATATAGATATATATGGGATTTATTAGAATGACTTGCAGGTTGTGGTCCAGCTAATTCAACAATGGTTGTCCCAAGTCATTAATCATTCCTCCTTTTGAAATAAATCTTGATTCTAGTTTGTATCTATCATGAATTAAGCTCCATTCAAGTTCAGGTTTTCCATGGACATAAACCTTCACTTATCTGGTCATGCAATTCTCAAGAGAGCTGTTCTTGAGTCCTGTCATAGTTGCTTGTGTTTGTTTGTTATTTGTTTTTGAATTGCCAAATTACTTCCCAGAGCTGTGCTATTTTAAATTTCCTATTGAGTACTATCTACATGTTTGGTTAAGTTAAATTTTTATTTTCCTTTTCTTGAAATACTTTTAATTTTCTTTTTTAATTTAAATTTTATTCGTGTGTGTGTGTGTGTGTGTGTGTGTGTGTGTGTGTGTGTGTGTGTGAGAGAGAGAGAGAGAGAGAGAGAGAGAGAGAGAGAGAGAGAGAGAGAGAGGTAAGTGCAGGGCATGTGCATGTCCTACTCTGTGTGTGGGGACAACTTTGGGAGTCAGTTCTCCCCCTTTACTTTCTAGGGGTCAAATTCAGATCTTTAGGCCTGCTTAGAGCAGTTCAGTGGCTGAGCCATCTCTTTGGCCCTCTTTGGTGCCATTTACACATTTGTTATTTAGAAACATGTTGTTTAATCTCCAAATGTTTTGAGATTTTCTAGCTATTTTCCTGTTGACTTTCAGTTTAATTCCATGTTGATCTAAGAGTATACTTTGTCTGGTTTCTGCTTTATGTTTATCAACATATGACTTACGACCCTGGGTGTGGTCTCTTGGTTAGCGTTATGGGTGTGCTTGAGAAGAATTTGTATCCTGCTGTTGTGGGATATGTATTCTCTAAATGCCACTTAAATCCAATTGATTGATGGTGTTGTTCAACCCAACTTTGTTCACACTGATTTTTCTCAGTCTGTTGATTACTAATTGAATGGTATTGGTGACTGTAAGAGCGAGTTTGTCTATTTCTGGAGATCACTTTTTGCCGCATGTGTTTAGATCTTCTGCTACAAGGCACATACATCTTAAAGATTTTTGCCTCTTCTTGGAGAATTGGCACCTTTATTGCTAGTGCCTCCTTTGTCTTTGATAATTTTCCTTGCTCTGAAGTTTACTTTAAGTGTTATTTAATTATTTCAGCTTACTTAGTCTTAATGAGAAATACCAATGATGTCGGCAGACTGCAAAAGCAATTTACCCTTCCAGAATACAAAGGCATGTTTTTCAAGTCTGCTCATACTCAAGGTTAGCAGTTTTATAAATCAAATTTGAGAACCTGACTAAGTATTTTCCAGCTTTATTCTTTAGGGAGCCTCATAGCACTTAAAGCAGAGGTGAGGCAAGACTGAGCTGTAGTCAGCAGCAGCATGTTTCCCAACTTTGGTGTGGGAACCTAAAATTCTGTATAGTACTGATCCCTCCAGCTCTCCTTTTTGATTAGTGTTAGCAGGGTCTATGTGAGACTTTTGCTCCTTCCTCTTAGCCTATTTGTCTTCATTTTAAAAATGGGTTTCTATGGCCTATAGACTCGACCAAGCGAAAGAAAGACCAGAAGGTATGAAAATCAAAGCTGATAAAATACTGCAATAAACTATCAATACATTCACTGATATAGGTAGCAACTTCAACAGCCCTCAATCAGTAATTGACAATACACAAGTGGAAGAATCAATGAGGACAGAGATGCACTGAACAACATTGCCAATCAATCAGATTAACGTCCCTTGCAGAATTCCCCATTCAACAGTAGCGGCATACAAATTCTTCTCACACTTACATGGAATACTAACCAAGAGACCATAGCTAGAGCCATAGATCATACCTTAACAAATAAAAAAACAAAAAAAATGAGGCTATTATTATCCAATAATATTGAACATCTCAGTATCTAAGAAACTCTGGGACATAAACCCTAGAATATGAAGAGAACAAGACTAAGAATCCATGGTGTAGAAGAAGGAGTTTAATAAATACTAGGGCCAAAAAGAATTTACTCATGAAATTACAGCAGAGAAATCTTCAAGTATCAGAATGAATACATATTCAAATACAAGTGGTAGTAAAACCCCAAATAGATGCAACCAGAGAAGAAGTTCTTCACAAAATAGTCAAAATATCAAGAGCACATATATAGGAATATTATATATATATATATATATATATATATATATATATATATATAATTTATGTGTGTATACAACAACAGTTAATGAAAAAGGGAGCATCAACTCACCCTGGACAGTGAGGCTAAGTCTCTACAGACCAAAGAAAATGCTGGAAGTCCTGGATGGGGTAATTGGGGCTAGAGGAATTTGAACACAAGAGCAGTGCAAACAGCACTTCTCATTTTCATGACTAAAGCAAGTGGTGCATGCAGTGATGTTTATGGTTAACATAAGTAAATACAGTACAGTGAAGGAATATACCTAGTGTTATGTTTTGTGAATATTGTCTTTGGTCATGTGAAAGAGCCAAGGATATTCCAGGCCTTTGTCTGTCCCACAAAGATAATATGGACATGTCAGGGCATTTCCTTCCTGTCCTTGTTTTCAAGTGCATATACTTATCATAGTCTGTGCAATTCTTTCTAGAAGGACATCTTTTTTTTTTTTTCTTCTTTTTTTTTTTTTTTTTTAAAGATTTATTTATTTATTGTCTATATAGTGTTCTGTCTGCACATATCCCTGCAGGCCAGAAGAGGGCACCAGATCTCATTACAGATGGTTGTGAGCCACCATGTGGTTGCTGGGAATTGAACTCAGGACCTTTGGAAGAGCAAGCAGTGTTCTTAACCTCTGAGCCATCTCTCCAGCCCGAGAAGGACATCTTGTGGGAAGAACATTTTGCACTCTGTCTCATTCACAGTTTGCAGTAAGTTCCCAGCTTTCTTACATGGGCTCCCACAAAAGAGGCCATGAATTTGAAAGAGAGCAAGGAGGGGCTATATGGGAGTGCTTGGAAGGAGGAAAAGGAAAGAAAAGTGATGTAATTAAATTATAATATAGAAAAAAGTGATAAAAAGTTTTAACACTGAAAAAAAACCTGTAAGACAAGCACATCAGAATAACGCCAGAGCTCTTATTAACCAAGCCCAAGGCCCTCCCTGCCCCCATCAATATTTTTTTGCATTTTTTAAATTGAAAACTTATACAATATATTCTGATCATGGTTTCCCCTCTGCCATCTCCTGATTTCACGACTTCTTTCTCTGTCTTTAGAAGACAGGCAAAAACAAACAAACCAAAATAAAAATAAAATATTAATTTAAAAATCATGAGAAACACACACAAATACAAACAAAATGTATGAAAACACAAAATCCCAGGGAGACTCCATTGTGGAAAACTGACTTTTTTTTTCCCTTTGTCAGTGGTTGTCAGTTAGAGATAGCTTCCTGGTTAGGAAAGGGGGTACATGTCCACTCCTCTCAGCTCTGGGATCCTATCTGACTTTAACCTGTGCAGACCCTGCGCATGCTGCCACAGTCTCTGTGAGTTCTTATGTGCGTAAGTCCTACTGTGTCTGGAAGACATTGTTTCATTGGTATCATCCATCTCCTCTGGCTTTTCCGTCTTCTTTTGGAGAGTTCCCTGAGCCCTGAGGGAAGGGATTTGATGAAGATGTCCCATTTTGAACTGAATGTTCCAAGGTCTCTCAGTCTCTACATTGTTCAGTTTGGGACTCTGTATTAGTTCCCATTTCCTGCAAGAGAAAGCTTCTGTGATAATGGCTGATTGAGACACTGGTCTATGGTGTACTGGCTAGTTTTATGTCAACTTGACACTAGCTAGAGTCATCAGAAAGAAGGGAGCTGCAACTGAAAAAATGCTTCCATTAGATCTGGCTATAGGCAAGCCTGTAGGGCATTTTCTTAATTAGTGATTAAATTAGGAGGGTTTAGGCCACTATGAGTGGGATGGTTCTGGGTCCTATAAGAAATCGGGCTGAACAAACCATGAGGAGCAAGCCAGTAAGCAGCACCCCTCCATGGCCTCTGAATCAGCTCCTCCCTCCAGGTTCCTGCCCTATTTGAGTTCTGGTCCTGTGGGAGTCTGCTGGAGTCCAGCTCCGACCTGTTTCCATCTTTCTAAGAGTTCTTGGGTGGAGGAGAGGGGAATGGGGAATGATAGGTAGAAAGGTAGACCTAGATGACCAGAGAAAGACAGAGATACAGGATAGCTTTGGGAGGGCCCTGGGTCAATACCCAGCTGCCCAGAGCTTTATTCAAAAGGGTTTTATAAAATATGCCAAGAGGAGAGGCAAAAAGACCTCCTCCTTTCAAGATCAAAACACACCATACAGCCAAGTGTAGACCCTTCCAAACACCTGGTAAATATGCCCCTGCCCAAATCATCCAATTATGCAGTCCTGCTGGGTAAAGTAAGCTCAGATTCTCTGACCTTGAGTAAAGTCTCACTGGAGAGCCTCTGTGGGACACCACATGGTCCTGACTTCCTTTGATGACGAACAATGCTGTGGAAGTGTAAGCTGAATAAACCCTTTCCTCCCCAAGTTGTCTTGGTCATGGTGTTTCATTGCAGCCATAGAAACCCTAACTAAGACATACAGGTATAGCAGAATGTCATTAGGAGTCATTTTATGGCTGTGTTCCTTTAGCAAAGAAATGGTATTTGATTTTCCTCTAGGCCAGCAGTTCTCAACCCCTTTGGTGGTCACATACCAGATATTCACATTATAATTTATAACAATAGCAAAATTACAGTTATGAAGTAGCAACTAAAATAACTTTATGGTTGGGGGTCACAACATGAGGAATTGTATTTTCTTTTTTTTTTTTTTTTTTTTTTTTTTTGGTTTTTCGAGACAGGGTTTCTCTGTGTAGCTTTGCGCCTCTCCTGGAACTCACTTGGTAGCCCAGGCTGGCCTCGAACTCACAGAGATCCGCCTGGCTCTGCCTCCCGAGTGCTGGGATTAAAGGCGTGCGCCACCACCGCCCGGCTGAGGAATTGTATTAAAGGGTTGTAGCATTAGGAAGTTTGGAAACCACTGCTCTAGGCACATGGCCTATCTAGTCTCAGGTTCTTGGCCACCTGAGCAGTGTCAAGCATGGGTTCCATCTTGGGAAGTGGGCCTTAACTCCAATCAGATAGTGGTTGGTTACGCCCACCACATTTGTGCCACTAGTGCATAAACTGTAAGCAAGCAGGTCACTGTTGTACATCACAGGGTTTGTAGCTGGGTTGGTGGTTACCTTTCTCCTATGGTAGCACTGTGAATACTAGTGAAGGCTCTAACTAGGGACAAGCTTGACTTTTCCATATCCAAGGAGATATGTAAGTGTGTTTCAGCAATAGGGCTTTACCATCAATTTGTGGAAAGAAATCAATAGCCTTGGCAACAGCCAGGGTGTTTTGGGGGGTGTTTCCATGGGCTCCCTTTGGCCAACAATTCATTTATATGTAACCCACTCCTGGCACTGAAAGCTTGGTGGCAAAAGACATCTAGTTGTGGCATTACCTCTCCTGTTATTTGGTGACTCCATTTATATTGATTTTATATACGTATATATTTTAAGAAGCTTCTATAGCAGTCGGCTTCCATGTGACCCCGCCGCAAACGGACCTCAGTGTTAGTTTTCCTTTCCCATAAAAAAATATATTTTGTGTGTACCTATGGTGATATTTTATTTGTCCTGAAATGTGACTTTATTTGTATGTTAATAAATAAAGTTGCCTGGAGATCAGAGGTCAAAGTGAGCCATAAACAGAGTCTGGCAGTGGTAGCACACGCCTTTAATCCGATCAGATGGCAGGCAGAGTCTCTGTGTGGTCAAGGACACAGCCAAGCATGGTGACCGGAACCTTTAATCCCAGTACCAACCATAGAGACCTGGAGGTCTGTATAGCCAGGCAGTGATGAGGAAGTCATGTGGTTGGGTTTAGAGCCAATGAGAAGGCTATAAAAAGACAAGTCAGACAGGAAGAAGTGCTCTCTCTGGGGAAGCTACTTCTGGTGGTAAGCTAAAGTCAGTCGTGGCTATTGCTCTGATCTCTTTGGTTATTTCCTCTCTATTTGGCTCTGTGTTTCTTATTTACTAAGACTGTTTAGAAATTCATCTACGTGTACCCATGTTTATGTGTGTGTGTGTGTGTGTGTGTGTGTGTGTGTGTGTGTGTGTGTGTAGGCCAGAGGACAACACCAGGTGTTATACACTTTTTTTTTAGAGAAAGAGAGAGAGGATTTCTCATTACTTGGAACTTATCATGTTGGCTAGGCTGAGTGGCTAGCAATCCCCAAGGATCTGCCTGTCTTCATTTCCTTGGCATTGGGATTACAAGCACATCACCACACCCAGCTTCTGTTTACATTTATTATCATTGTTGTGGTGGTGGTGGCATGTTTGTGCAAGCATATGGAGGCCAGAGGACAATTTTGTGAAGTTGGTCTCCACGTTCACTTTCATATGGGCTCAGGGAATTGAATTCAGGTGTCAGGCTTTTGTGGCAAGTCACAGAACCATTTAACCATGCCCAACTTCTTCATGTGAATTCTGGTGAAATGACTTAGGTTCGCATGCTTGCAAGGCAAGCACTTTTGAATGGCCAGTGGGTCTTTGAAGAAATCAAGGAGGAAATTAAAATACTTATAGAGTTAAATGAAAATAAAAATACAACCAAGCAGAACCTCTGGACTATAGTTAAGGCAGTTCTCAGAAGAGAGCTGTGAATGTGTACGTTATTAAGTTAGCAAGATTTCAAACAACCTAATGTACTCAAGGTCCCAGGGGAAAAAATCAAACAAACAAAAAAACCAAGAATAAGCCAAACCTCAAGACATTAGACGTAAGAAACAATAGACATCAGGGACAGAAATTGATGAGATGGAAACTGGAAGAATAATTCATAGAAAATCAAAGAGCTGGTTTTTCAAATGTGTAATATTGACAACGCCTTAGTCAAACAAAGAAAAATAGAAAGAAGGAAGGAAGAGAAAGAAAGAGAGAGAAAGACAAACAGACAGACCTAGATTAATAAAATTAAAGGTGAAAAGTGGAAGGTCACTACAGATTTCAATGAAATAGAATGATTAGGGATTAATTTGGAAACTCATGTTCCCAAAACTAGAAAATCTGGAAAAAAAATCAATAATTAATTAATTATTATTTTCTTTCTTTCTTTTTTGTTTGTTTGTGTGATGAGAGATAGTTTCTCTGTGTAGTCCTGGCTGTCCTGAAACTTGATCTGTAGACCAGGCTGGCCTTGAACTCAGAGATCCACCTGCCTCTGACTTCTGAGTGCTGGGATTAAAGGTTTGTGCCACCACCAACCAGTAACAACTCGATATATTTCTAGACACAAGTGACCTACTAAAATCAAATCAAAAGATTCCTTGGAGCTGGAGTTACAGACAGTTGTGATCCCCCTTGAACCAGGGTCCTCTGGTTCAGTACTCTGGCCAGTACTCTTAATTGCCGAACCATCTCTTTAGCCCTAAGCTACCTCTCTTAATGAAACTCATCTCCAGGTTTTAAAGGGAAGACTCTCTTTCCCTTTAAGACCCTATTTCATGTTGTCTCTAATATCATGTATGGTTCCTTTGAAATGTTCACCTATCTCAAGGGCTTGATCATGGTGACTGTGGCCTTCCCTTTATAAAACTCATTCCTTTCACAAGCCGACCAACCTGTTAGGGTCTCTCTTCCTCTCTGTCTAACTCTTGATGGCCACCTGTAGATTATGTATTCATTTTAATATCTTAAATATTCTACTCCCCTCTCTGCATGCCTTCTGGTGGGGAGTCTGATGAAATTGTTGTCTTTGTCCCTCTGTATAGATTCTGTTGTGTCGCTGTGACCAAAACACCCAACAGAAGCAACCTAAAAAGGAAAGTGTTATTTTGGTCCACAGTTTCAGGCTGTTCTGGCAGGAAGGCTTGAGGAAGAAGCCCAGTTCTTGGTGGTGGGAGTGTACAATGGAGGCTTTTCCCATCAAGCCAGACTAGGAAGCAGAGAGCCAGGCTAGACCCAGAGCCCAGGCTAGAGTCTTCAAAGCTCTATCCCTCAAGGCATTCTTCCTTCAGTGAGGTACCACTTCCTAATAGACTCATAGCTTCCCAAAGATGTGCCACCAGCTGGAGTCCAAGAATTCAAAACCTGAACCTGTGGGGGACATTTCAGATTCAAATCATATTTTCTCTTCATCCATTATGCCCCCACTGACTTATTTTAATATTATCTCTCCCTCCCTCTCTCCACCTCTCTCTCTGTCTCTGTCTCTCTCTGTCTCTCTCCCTGTGTCTGTTTCTCTCTCTCTCACTCACACACAGAAAGACATACATACAACTTGAATATATGACTGCAGGGTGTATTCAGACATTGCCTCAAATTATTTATCAAATATTTCTTCTATTCCATTCTTTTTTTCCTACTGATGTTCTCACTGCATGTCTCCACCTGTTCCATTAGTTCTTGGGACATGTTATTAACATCTAAGATCTTTCTGGTGTTCTAATAAAAAGTCAATGATATTTGGGAGCCCCTCCAGTTTAGTAGGGTTCAATACCTAAACTTTCTCTCTATTTTTGTGATGCACGTATTATGCCTATCCATCCATCTTCCCAGCTGTAGTTTGCCACATACTCCTTGGAGACGTGGGGAGCCCAAAACAGCTTGACCACATAGCTGCCATGACAGGCTTAGAGGCCCAGACACAGCTTCTGTGACTGGCTTACTGGCACGAAACACCCAGACCCAGGAAAAGCCATAAGCTGACCCCACCCAGGGAGGGTCTGCATCTAAGGGAAAGTACCTGACATCCCAAACATTCCAACTATTAGATAAGGTTAAATAAGATGGCCAGATGTCCCTGAGTCTAGCACACATCTATTTTCTGTTTTACAGTTACCCCTAGACAAATGTCAGCCAATCAGGGTCATGAACCCTGGAAATCCCCTCACCCCAACCTCTGCTATGATAAAAACTCTACCCCACTTGGTCTCAGGGCTCTCTGCTCTCACCACTGTGTCAGACAGACAGAGAGACCAAGCTTGGAGCTTGAAATAAAGGCTCTTTGCTTTTACATATGGGATTCAGTCTCCGTGATGGTCTTTTGGGGGGGTCCCTGCAATCTGGGTATAACAGGAGACATCTCATTCCCCTGTTACCAGCAGGTATCTGAGTGAATGTGTAAGTAGATATGGAGTCTTTGCTTCTTTTTTTTCCCCCTCCGGTTTGTTTTTATTTTCTTTTTATTTATTTATTTATTATATATACAGTGTTCTGCCCTCATGTATGCCTGCAGGCCAGAAGAGGGCACCAAATCTCATTACAGATGGCTGTGAGCCACCATGTGGATGCTGGGAATTGAACTCAGGACCTTTGGAAGAACAGGCAGTGCTCTTAACCCCTGAGCCACCTCTCCAGCCCGAGTCTTCTCCTCCTTCTCTGGGTTTTTGTGCCTGTTTCTAGCCACTGGGGCTTACCAGTTTTGTCTTTTTTTTTTTTTTAAGAATACCAGACCTTTATAGTTATAACCTCTGTTGCCAGTCATTATTGTTACAGAAAGAACACTCAGACACAGTTTATAGCCAACTGAAAGTCTTTATTACAGTCGGCTGGCATTTGAGACCCAAGTGTAGCACCAAGTGTTTAGAGGTAATGTAAGAGGCCTTTAAAGGCAGAAACCACATCTTGTTATCTCACTCAGAAGCTGCAGGGGGAGGCTTGTCACAAGTAAGCAGTTTAACAGAAGCCAAGATAAGCAGTAAGCTGGAGGGGGAGGTTTACACAAGCAGGCAGTTTAACAGAAACCAAGGTAAGTTTCCTGGGGCATCTTGACCTCAGGTTCCCCGAATAGAGTTGGGCAATTTTCCATGAGGCTTTCCATCAAAGAGATCAAATTCTATTCAAACCTAAAATGGCCTCAGCAAGAACACAAGATGGAGGAGCCTCTGCACTGTCTTGCCCTGTCATAACTATAATCATCACCCAAAAAGTCTGATACCTCAAACCAGTAATCTTGGCTTTTCTGCTAGAATTTTAGTTGACAGGCATACAGATTAGGGAATGCCTTTAGGTGAAATGTGTGTAAACATTAATCTTACACACTGTACCCTTCTATCAAGTGACATGCCCTTTCCCATTCTGTCTGCTGTTGGTCACTTTATAGGACCTTCAAATAGTTCTCTTTAAGCTTCTCTGGAACCTGAACTTAGGAAGCCATCTCTTGAAATCTTTGTTGTGAGGAGCAGTATAGACACTGCCATGTATCTCCCTTGGTCACTAGGAGATGCAGTGTCATTTGCCTGCTGTCCATCTTGAAGGAATCATTAGTATTTTCCTCCTGAGACTAGACAGAAAGGTAAGCCATAATTTTCTATTTTAAACATTTGTATTTGATTTAGAATTTTCTACAAACGAGACAAAAATTCACCCGTACTTCATTCTGGCCCATTTCCTCAGGTTAGAAGAAGATTAGGAGATACACGCTTCTTATTTCTACCTCTATTCCCAGAGGTGATAGCTGAGGTAGAAACTCTGCCAGCTAGCTCTTCGGTGGCCTTTTGTGATAACAATAGCAGGTGCTGGCATCAGTAAGCTAGAAAGAAGTGACTCATTTCTGCTCATCATTCCCCCATGAGACACCACGAGAAGTCATAACAATCATGCGCCCCTGTGTTGGAACGCCCAAGCCTCTGCTGTTGCATGTGGGCAGGGCACAGCAGTGGGTGGCTCTCTCCTATTCTGAGGTCTCTTGGAGGTGGGGTTGGATTCAGAGTTACATAGTCACAGCACCTGTGCCATTTCTGAGTGTGAGTGGGCTTCTAGCATGGGGTGTGTGGGGAGGTAATTTGCTCTTTCTGCCCCCTTGATCTGCTCTGAGTCAGAGAGACTCCTGACATTAGCCCAGCTATGTACACAGCCTAATTGCCAGGGTTCCCAGTCTACATTGTTCTTTTCAGATGGCTAAGCAGCAGTGTTCTATGCCTGAAGGCTTGGAATCCATGTGTCAGGTGGGATTTCTTCTGCATACGCCACTAAGAAAGAAACACAATGATAAAAGCAACGCTGCTTTTAAAATATTTGTTTACACAATGCAAAGATTGGGCTCTTGAGAATGTGGAGATGTAATATCTAAGTTTGCCAGGGGCAAACCTTGTGTTGTGTTCATTTGGCCTCTAGATGGCGATGCTCTCAGATGGTAAGGTGTTCATGTCCTGCTGGAAAGAATCCTGTGGCTTACTGTTAGGATGGAAAAATGACTGTCCCCACTTTTTTAGTTCCTATTTTCTCTTCCTCATCTGATTACTCCTCCTGGTTTGGCATTATTGGACCATCTTTTCTGTCTTTCCTGCCCTGTTAGGGAAGATAAATCTATTCATCCATTGGACAGATGTTTACTGAATCTCTAAGCACTGTGTCGCAGGAATGGAGGATCACTGATATCCAGAAACATGAGTTGTATACATGAATTGTTCTGGGAAGCATCATAGCTCACCCAGTACAAAATGGCAATGTGATAAGTGCTTTGAGGTGGACCCAATGGATGCTAAAAGGACATGTAGAAACACCTAGCACAGACATGTGAGAATCAAATAAGGCTTCCAGGAGAAATCAAAGCCTGAGGATACTTGCAAGGAGAGAGGGTTCAAATGAGAGGGGCAGCCTCCACCATTCCTATGACTGACACCTGCCCAGGAGAGACTCCAAAGTCGTTTTTTTTTTTTTTTTTTTTACTCTTTTGGGGGCCCACCACCCAGCTCACAAATAAATACTCGGAGACTTATTCTTACTTATGAATGCCAGGCTTAGCTTGGCTTGTTTCTAGCCAGGTTTTCTAACTTAAATTATCCCATTTCTCTTTAACTACATTTTGCCTCTGGGCTTTTACCTTCCTTTGTTCTATATATCTTTCTTTCCTTCTTACTCCGTGGCTGGCTGGGTGGCTGGCCCCTGGTGTCCTCTTCTCCTTCTCTTTTTCTCTCTCCTTCTCTCGGGCCTCTATTTCTCTTCCCGTTTATTCTCTCTATAGGCCCCACCTATCCTTTCTCCTGCCTAGGTATTGGCCATTCAGCTCTGTATTAGACCAATCAGGTGTTTTAGACAGGTAAAGTAGTAAAGCTTTACAGAGTTAAACAAATGCAACATAAAAGAATGCAACATACCTTTGCATCATTCAACAAATGTTCCCCAGCATAAACACACGTAACACATCCTCAACTAATATTCTACAACACTCTAACTCTGTCCCATCCCACCCTTTTCACTTGAGAGAACATACAGAATGTAAAGTGAGCCAACTACCTGAAGAAATAGGGATCTTCTCTAACCTAAAAAGTAATAAATTATTTACATATTTTCTCTTAATGAAGAGTCCATCTCACCCATGGAAATACACTCCCCAAAGGATTTTATATGCCAATTATAATGCATTATACACAGTAATAGATAACACAGGAACAGTCAATCACACATGCACAACCCTAAAGATGATCACTACTAACAGAGGGGATACACCTTTTACTCTGTGTGTGTGTGTGTGTGTGCATGAGTGTGTGATGCAGGTCATGAGACTATGAGGGGACCATGAAAAGGGAAGACCACTTCAGAGAATGAAGCAGAGCAAGAGAGGGTGATAGAGTGCCTGTCACCTGAGAGGAAAAAGGAGGACTGTTTGGGGGAGGACTGTTTGGGGGAGGACTGTTTGGCGGGATGAATGGGGGAGAGCAGTAAGGAAAAGCAAAGAATAAAAACAAAACATAATTATGTGTGTGTGTCTGAAAATGCCATAATGAAATCCATTACTTGGTATGCTAACTTTAAAAATAAATAAAATCACCCAGAGCAACACACACACACACACACACACACACACACACACACACACACACACACACTGTTTACAAAAGGAATCTTGGGAAGTACCACTGGCACTTAAAATTTAATAGACTATAAAGATCTTCCCATGCCAGTCAATGCTCTTCCACAATACATTTAAGCAGCCGTGCTTCTCACACAACACATTTACCAAATGATTTCCATGCTGTTAGACCCTCTGGGAACTTACAAATGTGAATTACAGAGTCTTAGAAAGGTCTGGAAGCTGTGCAGCCAAGTCTTACTGGCTTTTGAACTTTGTGGCTGGTAATTTTGTTTTATTTTTCAGTACAAGTCTTGCTATATAATATTGGCTGGCCTTGAACTCAAAATCCTTATGCCCCAGTCTTCTGTGTGCTTAGATTATGGCCAATATCATGCCCAGGCCTAGCTCCTTCTTAATTTAAATGTGAGACCTGGTTATCATTCTTCCTTTAGATGATAAAAGAGGTTTTCTTAT
Organism: Peromyscus californicus insignis; assembly: GCF_007827085.1. Classification (NCBI taxonomy): domain Eukaryota; kingdom Metazoa; phylum Chordata; class Mammalia; order Rodentia; family Cricetidae; genus Peromyscus; species Peromyscus californicus. Next base: position 62,831,882 of record NW_026294469.1, on the reverse strand, counting down.
ATGTTTGAAAGAAATTCAATTGTTAAATCATGGAAAAGCATTATAAAATTTTATAAAGCTAGTTAACATTTTCAATGTACACTTCTATGATAACTTTATCATTTGATGGCATTTCTTTCTTTTTTTGGCTTTTTTTTTTTAAGATTTCTTTACTTACTATGTATACACATGCCAGAGGAGGGCACCAAATATCATTATAGATGGTTGTGAGTCACCATGTGGTTGCTGGGAATTGAACTAAGGACCTTTGGAAGGGCAGCCAATGCTCTTAACCTCTGAGCCATCTCTCCAGCCCTTGATGACATTTCTTTACCAAACTTAGAGAAGTAATATTAAGGAGCTATGGATTTTATATTTAATTAAAAACACAATGTTAATATTAACATATTAACTTAATGTTTAATTTAAAATGTTTTCTTAATTTCTTTTTTACCTTTAGAAGTATAATAGTTTAATTAAATGGAAATGGCTTTTATGATTTATACAGATGCCAGTTTAGGACAGGTGGCTGTGCTGAGCTCTTTCTGACTCCTAGCAAGACTGCTATCCCTCATAACCATGCTGTTGCTCACTACAGGAAACCCGAAGTGTAATTGTTCTACAGTGCAGTGACACTGTGGCACTCCCTGACCGCTTCTGCAAAACGCAGCCCCATGCAGGCAGCCGGCAGAAAGCTTCTGCACAGACGGCTCTGTTTACTGCCCTGCCCGCTAACTGTCCCACACTAATTTACACGAGTTCCTTACTCCCTCTCTCTGTCATGTCATCACCATCCTACACAAACATTCTGGTGGCCCGTATGGAAATTTCACCTCTCTCCTACCATTCCTCTTGACTTGGGATCCTCTGTGAACTTTGTAGAGGAAATGACGGTGTCTACACAGTTATTTGCTGGGAGTACCTGGAGATCGCCTTACTCCTGTGTACATTTGCTACTCCCTAAGGTGTAACGAATTCCATCCAGACCTTTCTCTCTACATTGGGACCCTTTGAGGGCTGACGTAACTGGAGTTTTCTCTCCGGGTCCCGCCAAGCCCCGGCAGTCTGACAGCCCACTTATAAAACAAACACACAGATGCTTATTTATATTATTTACAAACTGTATGGCCGTGGCAGGCTTCTTGTTATCTACTTCTTCTATCTTTAATTAACCCATTTCTATTAATCTATACTTTGCCATGTGGCTCGTGGCTTACTGGTACCTTACGTCTCCCTTGTCATGGCGGCGGCTGGCAGTGTCTCTCTGTCTCAGCCTTCCACTTCCCAGAATTCTCTTCTCTGTTTGTCCTGCCTATACTTCCTGCCTGGCTACTGGCCAATCAGTGTTTTATTAATAACCAATCGGAGCAACACATTTGACATGCAGAACATCCCACAGCAGACTGAAGCTTGGAGACAAGCAGTAGTTGCCAGTCTGAAGGGTTCCTGTTCTTGTGGACTACTCCCTTGGAGTGAGAAACCCTCCCTCTTTACAGACTTTTTAGTAGGCCAGCTCTCCTCCCCAGCTTGCTGCTGCTGTCCTATACGGCAATTGTAATCATGTTTCTTAGAAAACTCAGGGGAAAGTCGTCTCCTTCCCCAATAAATTATTTAAGGCATTTTAAACTACATTCTTGACAAATTGCTAGTAACCATTAGAGTGAACATGAACAGGATTATTTGTGGCCTCATCATTCCTATTCTTGTTTAGAACATAAGGAATTAATCTAAATTTACTGCGTGGAATACAGGCTTGTTGCCTTAGAATGTTGAGGCTGTTTAAAAACATGTCACCCCTAGAAATTTTGATACGTATCTGTGTGTATGGGTACAGGTACACATATATCTGCAGGTGCAACATATATGTCCATATGTGTGGAGGCCAGCGGTCGACCTTCAATGTTGTTCCTCAGAAGGCATCCACCTTGTTTTTGAGACAGTATCTCTCATTGGTTGACCTGAATCTCATCAATTAGGCTAAGCTGGCTGGCCGGTGAATACCAGAGACATGCCAGTCTCTGCCTGCCCAGCACTAGGATTACAGGTGTTTACCACCACTCCCAGCCTTTTTATGTATGTTCTGGGGCTTAAACTCAGGGCCTAATGTTTGAGTGGAATGCAGTTTAGGGTCAATCTATCTCCTCAGCTGTGGTATTTTTTACATTAAAAATTCAAGGTTCTATTTAATAGTAGAGTGTTTTAAATTACCTTTTGCTATGGTTGGGAGTTTTATGCTCTGGATGCTTAAACCAATGTAATAAATAGTATTAAGAGATGATATATCTTTAAAAGATGGAGTCTAGTGGAGGGAGATCAGGCCATAGGGCTCAATTCTCTGAGGGTATTAATGGAGTTCTTGAAGGCCCAGGTTCATCCACAAGAGAACAATTTATAAAGTGTTTGCCTCATACATATGTCTCGTTTCCTTTCTGCTTCTCTGCAAAAAAAAAGAGGTGTGACCAAGGAACTTTCTTTAGAATGTAGGGTTGTTCTAATTATCAGACTCCTCCTCAGCCAAATAAACTCCACTTTTTATCAGCTTCAGGTGTTTTGTTACAGCAACATAAAAGGTACTCCTAGTGTTTCTTTCATCTTAGCCGGCTATTTATAGTGATATTATTGACAACATGAATTTGTGAGCCTTGGAGAACTCTCTGGTGATTTGTGGAATCACCTTGAAATTTTAATGACCCCAGTGAATATCATCTTGTTGATGTTCATGTCCATCTAATAGGGAATTTCTTAATCTCTGGTACTTTGATAACTGATATAATTTATACTGCCTTGGAGATACTAGTAGCTCCTTCATTGTTATCACAGAATCTTACTTGGAAGTACCCTTTAGGGGGCTAAGTGCACACATACCTAACTGTCCTAGTCAGGGCAACCACTGCTGCAGGGAAACACCCTGACCAAAGCAACTTGAGGAGGAAAGGGTTTATTTGGCTTACATGTCCACATAACTGTTCATCATTAGAAGAAGTCAGGGCAGGAACTCAAACAGGGCAGGAACCTAGATGCAGGAACTGATGCAGAGACCATGGAGGGGTGCTGCTTACTGGCTTGCTTCCCATGGATTGCTCAGCCTGCTTTCTTATAGAACACAGGACCAGCTGTCCAGGGATGTCCCAACCCACAATAGGCTGAGCCCTTCCCCATCAATCACTAATTAAGAAAATTAATTAGTGTCCTACAGGCAGATCTTATCAAGGCATTTTTCTCAATTGAGACTCCCTCCTCTCAGATGACTCAGACTCCAGCTTGTGTCAAGTTGACATAAAACTATCCAGCACATTGACCTTGAAGAAAAGGTTAAGCCTGTCTTAGTTCCATTTGGGCGGACAGTTGTTCTTGCCAGAGTTAACAGTACTGTTTGGGCAGTGCAGCCAGATGGGAGCATATCAGCCCCCTTCCATGGGCCCTCTGCTTTCTTCTTGCTTTCTTCCCCGGGGCTCCTCTACTCTGCCTCTCACTTCCAATCATGCCGAGCAACACGTGTGAGTTTGGAAATTAGCTTGGAGGTTGTCCTCATCTCCTGAAAGCTGGGCTGGTCACCAGTGACCTAAGGTCACAGAAAACACCTTCCTGATTCTTACTGCACTGCTATTAGTGCTCTGACAGGCCATAGGCCAGAAAGCAGGTGGCAGAGGAACCATGGCAGGGCATGAATGGGATGGGAGGCAGGATCACATGTGTCTTAGGGTTTTATTGCTGTGAAGAGACACTATGACCACAGTAACTCTTATAAAGGAAAAACATTTAATGAGGAGACTTACAGTTTCAGAGATTTAGTCCATTATCATCACGGTGGGACATGGTGGTATGCAAGCAGATGTGGTACTGGAGCTGAAAACCTACATCTTGATCGGCAGGCAACAGAAAGTGAGCTAAAATACTGGACATGGCTTGAGCATATATGAGACCTCAAAGCCTGCCTCCACAGTGACACACTTCCTCCAACAAAGCCACATCTCCCAGTAGTGCCACTCTCTTTGTGGGCCATTTTCTTTTAAACCACCACATTCCAGTCCCTGGCCACCAAAGACTTGTAGCCATATCATAATGAAAAAATGCACTCAGTCTAACTTCAAAAGTACCAATAGTCTATAACAGTCTCAAGCTTATTTAAAAGTCTGAAGTTCAAAGTCTCTTCTGAGATTCATGTAGTCTCCTAACTGTAATCCCCTGTAAAACCAAAATCTAAAAGCAGATCACATACTTTCAAAATATAATGGTAACAGATAATTTTGGTACCCTGATAGTGAGTTTCTGTGCTGACACAATTAAGTCAGATCAAGCCGAATTAAAAATACCAGGTTTAATGAAGCAAGCACTCTTGGGTGACCTTTCCAGCTCTCCAGAAGTGAGGCAGGGGGAGGGGAGGAGGAGAAGTCACATGGTGGGTCTAGAGATGGGGGTTGCTTAAATACTCAATAGGTGTGGTCTTGAGCTTTGGGGGAGGGGCCTGGACTTTTGGCGGTCTTTCTGAGAGGGGCAGGGTTTAGAATGGGGAGGAGTAGGGCTGAGGTGGAGTTTCCAACTGAACATCCTGACCTTCTTGGATATATGGGTGCTGGTTCAAGTCTGGCTGCTTCCTGTTGGCATGGGACAATGTGGTGAGGGGGATTTGGGAGTCCATGGGCTCATGCTTAGTGGAAAGTATGGATGGAGAGGCATCTGGTTAACTGCCATGACCTCAGGAATCTGTTTCTTGAGGAAGCAGAGAAGGCAAGTTGCTGGGAGAAAAAAATAGATTGTTATTTTTAATAGTAGCCTGGCCCTGTGGACATGGCTAGCCATGAGAAGAGTGAAGACTGCCAGAAAGAATGGAATGGAGATGTGCCTGGTTGTATGAAAGAGCCAAGGGTGAATGAGACAGACACAAGAGCAGATATGGGACATTTTCAAAACCTGGAGGGTGGAGGGTCCCAGTTTCTGGACAGACTATTTATCCTGGATAGGTGCCCACTTGAGCATGGAGAGGTGGTACCAGCACTGATGTCCCAGAAGCTTGGGGGATGGCATGTCAAATCAAGGGATGATGTGTTCCAGGAGTACCTGAGTCACCACATCTGTTGTTTCCCTGGAGACGGGAAATGCCTCCATCCATCCTGTAAAAGTGTCAACAAGAGTCAGGAGATGGTGGAGCTTTCAGTGAGTGGGCATGTGGGTGAAGTCAACCTGACAGTCCTCGCCCAGTTGGTGTCCTAAGAGTTGGTGCAAAGACTGGTGTATCTGGAGGGCCCCCCTGCGGGTTGGCCTTGGCACACATCTGGCAGGAGGACCTGCAAAAATGGGCTTGAAGTGGGTGGGACCAAGGAGGGGCTCTAGAGACTGATATTAGTTTACACCAAGAACATGTAGGTGTCTGTAAAACAGCTAGAACAAATTTACAACTTGGTGTCACAGCAAAGGCTATGGCTTTGGGTTAAAAGGCATGAACATTTTCCAATAAAGGCATGAACACTCTTCCTAGGGCCTGGTTTTAGCCTGATAAAACACAGGCTTTAACTCTATACTTAAAGACAACCAGAGGACATTTACTGAATGAAAGAGGTTGAACAAGTGAAGGAGGAGGAGGAAAAGAGACTGAGAAGAGGAGGAAGGAGGAGGAACAGAGTTGAACATGTACACAGGTTTCCATTTCACTTTCAATGCTAACCTGTTACAGAATGGGGAGTCGGCAAGAATGAGCAGCCATAGATGGTTGGATTGTTACCACACCATGCTTTTTAGCAACATTTCAGCAGAGTTTTGTTACATGTAGCTGGACAACATGGTAATGCTGAAAAAGCTTCTATGCAGTCCTGTTAGTGTCGTAAAGAACCTAAAAGCTGGGGCCAGTAAAATTCACAGAAATTTAAGAACTTCTGAAAACTGTAGCCAGTGCTCTATCCGTTTATCAAAACTCCATTTATCAATGCTAAAACTCTGAAGCCTGTTTATCCTTTACTGTCAAGCCTGTGAACAAGCAAACCCTCTGTATTTTTTCATTTTTCTTTATTAAGAATTTTTCTACTCACTCCACATGCTATCCATATACCACCCCCCCAAACTTTCTGTATTTTAACAAGATATTTAACTAATGAACTGAGCTTTCAAGGTGGTTGTAGCCTTGGGGAGTCTGGAGGACAGCTGTTAAGCTGGTAAATCTATCAGTACCTTGTCATCAAATACCATCAGCTCTGAGAAGGATACATTTTACCTGAGTAAGCAGAAGTGACAGGAACTTACTAGCTACTTAGGCAGCTACCCCAGGTTCCTTAGTGGTCATTGGGGACAGAGGTCCCAAGGCAGTATCAGTCTTCAGCTGCCAGGCCCAGAAGATCTGACAGACTTTTCTGTGGAGTAAGAATTTGGGTAGACCAGCTTACCTTGTCTTGTCTAAGAGGGGCAATCAGTTTCCCAGTGTCCTGTTTGTCCACAGTCTGGACAGGGTCTTAGCAGCAGTTAAGGTGCAAGGCAGTTTTTCTGCTCTGTGGCTGGCTTTGGTACATTTAAAGCAAGCTCCAGGTATAAGTTCTTCTGCGGCCATCCATCTTCCTTGGAGGAAATATGGGATGCTGCCAGGAGCTGGCATGTCTCTATCATGAGAAGCTTTTTATTACATGCCATGTTCTCAGATCTCTGAATCATTTGAGGATCAAGGGGTCATTATCTGTTAAGTATAAGCAGTTTAGTATCTCTAGAAGGCCAAACCCAGTTTTAACAGTGTAAACAATTTAATGTTTCTAAAATCAGTGCCAAAGGGATTACTCTTATGTTACAAAATCTGGCTGCCAGCATACATCCCTGTACGTGGATGTATGGAGGTGCAGCTTTAATACCTCAGTAAACCATTGTTTTAAATCCTAACTTCCATAAAACTTGTTTTTAGGACAGGACAGGAATTATCACACAGAAACCAATCCTATTCCAAAACATGTTGGAGACCTATTGTCTTCTTTGTAGGCTCACTCCATGTGGTCACCTTTATTAAAGATGGTGGTGAAGTCACATGACCTCCCTCTTCCCTAACCTTAGTCAAAATAGTGGCTGCCCACGTGGCTGTACTTAATTAAGGTGGTGGCAGACAATGTGTTGTTTCCCAGAGCAGTTCCAATTTGGAGTTACAAGTTTTAAGTTAACACTTTTTTAAATAAGGTAGAACAGTATAAAATAACTTTCTCTGTCATTTCATTAGATTCAATGGCCAGAAATCCCAGAGGCAAATTCTGATCCCAGGCAGCTAGTTGTAATAGCAATGGCTGCCACACAGACCATGTAAACTCAGGCATCCAAGACCAGATAGAAACAAGCATGCAGTGGCCACATATATTCACACATCCAACTGAACCTCAAGTAAACATACAGGCACAGATCCATCAATATATACAAAATAGCACTTTTTTTTTTAATAGCAAGACAAACAAAACTTTCCATGGGAAACCATGTCAGATGAGCAACTTAAAAATCCTGAACTAAGAGTTTACAGTATAGAGCAGCATGTAAGAAATCATAGAAACAAAAGATGTGTTAGGAGTGAGTTATGGTTAAATGGTGGCACTTGTGGCTGGCTGCCTCGGTGGCGGCCATGCTGACGGAAGAGAGCGTTGGATGCTGAGGTGGTGGAAGAATCATGAGCCATGGTTACTTTTCTAGAGTTTTATTAGGAGAGAAAGGGAGAGGGAGAGAGAGACAGAGAGAGACAGAGAAGAGAGAGAGAGAGAGAGAGAGAGAGAGAGAGAGAGAGAGAGAGAGAGAGAGAGAGAGAAACAGAGGGGAGAGAATATGGAAGGAAAGAAAGAGTACGGAAAGAGAGGGAGAGAGACCTATGGAAGGGCACGCCTGCTTTTTAGGCTGGGACACCGTTGCAGGCTGGTGACATAATAAGAACATAATCCTTACAGTGAGGAAGTAGAGCCAGCTACATGGATAACACAGCGGGCTGGAACTCACGCGGCAGGTCTCCCCGGCTGTTGGGTGAGCACGAGCAGAGACAGACAAAGAGAAGAGATCTGTCACGGGTGGGGCAGGCAGTTAGAATTCCAGCATGGTACCGTGGAAGAGCAGACGGGAGCAGGCAAAGAGAACAGGTCTGTTGCGGGAGGAATCCCCGCATGGCCAGACCAAATGCCAGGAAAGCCTGGTGAGTAAAGGCAAGGCGGGCACCCTTTGGTGGGCCCTGCCAAGGTATGCCACTAAGAGAACACGTCAGGAACAGCAGAGTATGAGGTTTATCGGGGAAATGATGGGGAGGGGAGGGCAGTGCAAAGTTCAGGGCCCCAAACCCTGGATGAAGGAGCTGAAACCATCAGATGGTGTGAGACCATCCCAATTTGGTTAAATTTTGTATCTGATACCCCAGGGTTGAGTGAGGATTGGGCTTGGACCCGCAGCCACCCCTCTACAAGCCTTTTGCTGGACACTGAAGTATATAGAACTGCACTCAGTGCTCTAAGCCTGTGGCCAGGATTGGTGTCGGCGAGTGCCTCTGTGCAGAACATTGTACAAAGGGCTCCATGGGACGGGAACTGTCCCTGCTCTGGAAACAGGCTGGGGTTGGTTACCTGGCATTGCAGCAGTCTGGCAGGTGCCCCAGAAGTCTTTGACCACTTCTGGGTCAAAGACTCGGAAGTGATCCTGGACGCTTTTATAGGCTTTTTGCCTGGAAATGAGAGACTTACCCAAGCCAAAAGTAGATCCTGTCCAGTGGAAGGCAGGGTAAAAGGAAGAGTGGGTTTCCATGTGGTTGAGGGGCCAGTGGGGAGGCTCAACTCTACCTGGGCTTAGCACCAAGATGATAGAGGGGTTCTCTGCCAACATGATAAGTCAGATCAAGCCAAGTTAAAAAGACCAGGTTTAGAGCCGGGCGGTGGTGGCGCACGCCTTTAATCCCAGCACTCAGGAGGCAGAGCCAGGCGGATCTCTGTGAGTTCGAGGCCAGCCTGGGCTACCAAGTGAGTTCCAGGAAAAAGGCGCAAAGCTACACAGAGAAACCCTGTCTCGAAAAACCAAAAAAAAAAAAAAAAAAAAAAGACCAGGTTTAATGAGCCGAGCCCTCTCAGGTGACCTTTCCAGCTCCCTAGAGGTGAAGGGTGGGGGAGGGGAGGAGGAAAAAAAATCACATGGCAGGTCTCGGGATGAGGGGGTGCTTAAATACCCTGAAGGAGGGGTCTTGAGCTTTGGGGGAGGAGCCCAGACTTTCGAGGAGCGGATTTGGAATGGGGGAGGAGTGGGGCTGAGGTGGAGCTTCCAACAGAACAAACGGTACAGGATATGCATTACCAATCCAAAACACAGGGCAGAGAGCATAGGGAGGAAATACTGGACCAAAGCAAGACTGAAGACCAGGTGGGCAAACTCCAAACTCTGCATCTCCGTGTCTGGTGTCAAACCACTTTTCAGATCTCCAACTCCTTACAGCTTTGCTGACTGCAACACACTTCTTTCTCTTAAGCTGGTCCCCATCCCTGTTAGCAGCTTTCCTTGGCAGGTATCCCATGGCTCTGGCATCTCCAACATCTTGAGGTCTCCAAGGCAGTCCAAGCTTCACCTTTACAGCTTCACACAATGGCTTCTCTGGGCCTCCATTCAGGGACACTCCTGATCCATGCTTGGCTTCAGTGGCTTTCCTCAGTCACAGAGGCAAATTCCATGATCCCTTTCTTCTATCCTTAACTCTTTTTTTTTTTTTTAAGATTTATTTATTTATTGTGTATACAGTATTCTGCCTGCATGTAACCCTGCAGGCCAGAAGAGGGCGCCAGATCTCATTACAGATGGTTGTGAGCCTCCATGTGGTTGCTGGGAATTGAACTCAGGACCTTTGGAAGAGCAAGCAGTGCTCTTAACCTCTGAGCCATCTCTCCAGCCCCTATCCTTAACTCTTAAGCCAGAAAGAACCATGTGGCCGAAGCTGCCAAGCTCTGCTGTTTGCTGGGGCTGGAACACAGTCCTCTTGTTCACTTACATCTTCACTAGCTTTCTGTTTTTGATAGTTACCTTCACTGGCCTAAGCTTGGCTGTCCTTGAACTTGCTCTGTAGATCAGGCTGGCCTCAAACTCAGAGATCCACCAGAAACTGCTGTAGACAGCATGCAACAACCTAATAAGATACAGAATGGAGGATGGGGGTTTGAGACAGTGTGGTCAGGGAAGACCCCACTAGGGAGAGAGATGTCATTTGACTGAGTAAAATAAGGAGGAAAAGTCCGATGAGCTCCTAGGATGGCATGGGGGCATATGGAGGTCACAGGGAAGAGCAATTGTGAAGGTCTTTAGAGGTCGGACACTTGGGTGAGACTGAGTCAGGGCCAGGGAATGCTGGACGCCTCAGCAGGGGCAATGAATTTAATTCCAAGCATGATGGAAAACCTTTTAAGGGCTTTTGGCAAAGGAATTAACATACCGAGAAGAGCCAGGAACAAAATCTCCTCTCCCGTCTGACTCCCACTTCTGGCTTTACCTTGCAGAACGTTTTCTGGATGTGTGTTCCTAGTTGTGGCCCCCTTCAGCTGTATTAGCATCAATGCTGTCTGCTAACAGTGGCGTGTTCTCGTGCCCCTGTGCTTTCTGAGCTGTCTGTGGCTCCCTGGCCTGACAGTACCCAGTCATTGCTCATCCGTCCACCTGCAGAACTACTTACTCACTCTGTGTCTTGCCCAGATGCCAAGGGTCAATTGGGCAAGACAACTGGAGGTTTTTCTGAAATTTTCTGGGTCAGAGTTAGAAAATTCTTTGCTTCTGTATAATAACTCTTGTGTTAAAACTAAATTCCCTGCTCATCTCTCCAATTATAAAAATTTCACAGTACAACAATATATGGAAACAGAAAACAAATTACCCATAACTCTACCCTAGTACTGTCACCCAGAGACAGACACGTTGTCCTCCAGGTTCTAGTCTGTTTACTATCTATCTGCACACCATATGTATTGTTCTACTGATTTTTCTTTTTTTTTTTTTTTGTTTTTTTTTTGTTTTTTTTTTTTTTTTTTTGGTTTTTCGAGACAGGGTTTCTCTGTGTAGCTTTGCGCCTTTCCTGGAACTCACTTGGTAGCTCAGGCTGGCCTCGAACTCACAGAGATCCGCCGGCCTCTGCCTCCCGAGTGCTGGGATTAAAGGCGTGCGCCACCACCACCCGGCTGATTTTTCTTTTTTTAATAACATCATTCCATAACTGTTTTTTCTGATTCTGGAAGATGGCCCAGCAGATGAAGATGGTTGCCACCCAAACTGATGACCTTGATTTGATCCCTACGACCCACATGTGGAATGAAAGAGGCAATTCCTGCAAAGTGCCCTCTGACTTCTACATGTGAGCCATGTCATGTGTGTAAAACATTAAAAAAAATTATTATAGAAAATTCCTAACATAAAAAGTACAGAGAGCAGAATAATGTGCCCATCACCAAGTTCCAACAATTAATGACAATCTTCATTATCACCACAGACCCTCCTCCAATCAGGCTTATTTTAAGGCAAATTTCTGATGTGTTATTTCAACTATAAATTTTCCTCTATGTTTATCTGAAAACATAGTTCTGAACTGGGGCTATGTCTCTCTCAGAAAGTTGACGGCAGTGTCTGGAGACATTTTTAGTTGCTAGGACTATGTGGGGGGAGGTGTTACTGGCATCTAGAAGGTAGAGACAAGAGATGTCACTAAACATCCGATGATGTACAAGACAACCCCCAAGGAAGAGAGCTGAGCTTCAGGAAGACTGCTTTAAAAGACAAAGTTTCTATTAAAAACTTTACTTTGGTATTATGTACATGCAGAAAGCTCACAGACCAGAAGTGAATATCAGGACAAGATATAGCATGCCGTCACACCCAGAAGACCCTCTGATGTCTCCTCCCAGTCCCCCTCAGCAGAGAGGCGCTTCGCAGTCTGCACACTCCAGAGGAAAGCATGGCCCTTGTCCTTCTCCCAGATTACCAGTGAGGTGTTGGAATATCCTCCACCAGTGTGTTTTTTTATGCCTAGGGTGGGCCATGTTAGATAGTTATGCTAATGTGATTTATGTAGGAGCTTTGGGGCCTTCTAGAAGGAGCTGGAGATTGAGGGCCTCAGAGGGTCAGCCATACCTCTGTATTCAAATACCACATACATCTTGGACACTAAGGGCTGGGGGAGTTTGTCATACAGGAAATAAGCACCCTGCTTCCTGACAACCCCAGTGATGAAAGATGATGGATACTTTTGTCTGGTTTTACCTGGACTCTGCCTTGTGTATACATTCCACTGCTGGTATCAGTCTGTGTCTGTAGCCTTGAATACATCCACTTCATTGCATTGTAAGTCCTAGTGAGTCACTGGACCTGAGAGAAGCTTTGGGATCCTAAACACACCATGTTTATTTTTAAGGCATCTGTTTTGAAAACTACTATTCACCTTACTGGAATGATTTCTCTCTCCTCTACCAAACTAATGCCCACTGAGTCATTCAGGTGAGGTCAATCCAATCAACCTATGTCCCAAGCCATGGAAACACTAATTTGTCATGTGAAGGATCCCTTTCCCTTGGTCTTATACTCTAATACAGAGGTTCTCAGCCTTCTTAATGCTGTGACCCTTTAACACAATTACTCATGTTGTGGTGACTTCCAACCATAAAATTATTTCATTACTACTTCATAACTGCAATCTTGCTACTGTTATGAATTAAAATGTAAATATCTGATATGCAGGATATCTGATATGAGCCTCCTATGGGGTCATGACCCACAGTTTGAGAACCACTGCTCTCATATATTAGACTGTTTTGTCTTTTATACACACACACACACACCCTTACACCCTTTTGGCTCTTTTCTGTTTTCCATTGTCTCCCCAAGCCAGATCATGCCACCATCATGTTGAATTACAGCAACTAGATTCTACTATATCTGAAATTAACAGGTTACCACTCAAGAAAAAAACGTGGTAATCTCTGGTTGGAGCTATAACATAGAGCCATAAAGAGACCCTCATCCCAAGAAACAGAATGCCTCTGGCACAAAGCGGCCCATCGCCAAGTATGCACCCTCCTGCTCACTGGCAGAGGACATTCAAGCGGCACTATTATTTACTGTTTGTGACGGTATATCTCTATAGATCCCAGGCTGACCTGGAGCTCATGATCCTCCTGCCTCAGACTCTAGAGGGTTGAGAGTACAGCTTTTATCCCCCTCCCTAAGCCATGCCCCTGACTAAGACCTGTCTTCCTCAACAGTCTAGGTTTGGCTCCATGAAAGTGGCCTCAAGTTTGCCAGTGAAGCCAATGTGCCCTCCTATTTGAGGATGGATTTTCCACCCTCTCCACCTCCATCCCCCAGCAACAGGAAGGGCCAAGCGTTCTGGTGAACCAGACTGGTCAAAAGGCTGGCTTCTGGTCCCAGTTCAGTGAAGTCCTGGTCCTTCAGATAAACACTGCAGATGCCATCAGGACAGACTCCAGCGGCATTCACACCTCACCAGGCCAGCTTGGCTCTGCTAACCACTCCCGGGTAAGAGGTTTTTGATGTTTCCAGATCGGGAACCTGGAACAGTCTAGGATAGCCTTATCTGTAATTGGACTTTTCTTTGGGTCGCCAGCTCCCAAATAACAACAGAGACATATTATTAGTTATGAATGCTCGGCCTTAGCTTGGGCTTGTCCCACTAGCTCTTATAACTTAAATTAACCCATATTTTTTTATTAATCTATGTTCAGGTGGAAACTCCACCTCAGCCTGCCTCCACCCCCCTCTCTCCAAACCATCTCAGAAAACCCACCAAACAGTGGCTCCTCCCCCAGAGATACTCAAGGCCACACCTACAGGGTATTTAAACTGCCCCCCAGAGACCAGCCATGTGGTTTTTCAGTCTCTTCTCCTTGTTTCCTCTCTGGGGGCCAAAAAAAAAAAAATCATCCAGGAAACCTTTTCATCTACATTCTACCACACAGGTTTTACCTCTCTCTCCCATTCTGTGTGTCTGAGTCATTCCTCATCTCCTTGGGGTGTCTTGTGCACCTCAGATTATCCTCTTCCTGTCTCTGCCCAGAAGTCACGCCTATCTCCTGCCTAACTATTGGCCATTCAGCTTTTTATTACACCAATCACAACAATACATCTTCACAATGTACAAATACCCCTCAACACTGATCTCAGTGTGGTTTGAACTTTCTTTACTGCATAAATGACTTCCTTTTGTTAAACTCCCCTCCTACACTGACAGGAAGAATAATTTACAGACTGTTACATGTCTGGGTTTTGTGACAGAAAAATGGGCGACTGCTCTGATTCCGTGGGTGGGTGAGGGAGAAAGCCTCTGCAGCCGCTCACCACAGCGAGCCAGCAGGATTCTGGGGGATTCTGGGCTGAACATTTTTGCAATCTAATTAAGATGAGTTACATAAAGGACCATTTGGCCTGGTCTGCCTTTCTTGCGAAGGTACTACCACTTTCTGCCTCCTGGCCTTCAAAATGGAAAGCAGAAAGGAGCAGATTTAAATTAAAAAATAAATTTATTTTAGAGCTTTTACTAGTCAGAATAACAAAAGGTCAAGTGAATGGATAGACATCGTCCATTAACACTTCCTGAAGGGAAAGCTGCCCCCTGGTGTCTTGGATGGTGCTGCCTCTTTACTGAGGCTTTGTGTTCAGCGGGGCCAAAGGGAGCAGCAGAGTAGGGCCCTGACATTTAAACAGCGTGCAGGTGCGGGATTCCCAGGAACAATGGCTTTCAGGCGGTGTCTTCCGGCTGCTGGAGCAGTACCATGGCAACATCTGCGGGGAAGAGTGTGTGGGCGACGGGGCTGCGCCAGCATCCGAGTTCACGCCATGTCGGCTCATATGTCTCGCGTGGATCACCCTTGCTTGTGAATCCTCGCGTCCCCCGGTGTATTCAGCCGCATATCCTTACATCAACCATCCCCAAGCAGCTTCTAATTGGTACTTTGAGCGAGAACAAGGAGTGAAACTGAACACATTTATCAGTGAGGGGGACAGGAAAGAGTGCGCACAAGCCCACGCACCACAAGTGAAGCCAAGAACCGAACCGGTGTTTTAAAAGCCCGAGAGCCCCACAGGCATGCGATTTATGGGGCGGCATCCGGATCAGTAACAGCTCCAGCGGGGCTGGAATGTCCGGAGCATTGGATTCTGTTCCCCAGGTAGAACAAAATCGAGAGGGCTTTTCAGCTTGGTAATTTTGTTTCGGTTGCAGACGATTCAAAGTGACTAAATTTGTTCCCCATTTAGTGGCTTCATTTTGTGCCGTCAACTATGTTCTCAGAATCTTTAAAATATCCCTGCCCTGCTTAGCTGAAAAATCAAGGAAGGAGAGAAGCGACAATTAAGAAGCGGGAGAAATGTCTGGGGCACGCTTCTCTCCGCCAGAGGTTTAGACATCGGCTTTCATTTCATTCCCGGGTATTGGAGGGAACCAACCAAATGGACACACAAATACAGTAAGAGAGAGAGAGAGAGCAATAAATAGCACCATGGGGTTTTTTTGTTTGTTTGTTTGTTTGTTTGTTTGTTTTTTAAATGATTTTAATTGAGAGAAGGATTCCTCAGGAAGACCAATTGAGGGGTGTGTGTGTGGGAGGGGGGTGTCTGATAGACTAGAGAGCAGATTCAATAATCTACCTAGAATTACATCTACAGGTGTCCTAAGGATGAATGGGAAAGAGGTCAATGAAGTGAGGAGGAGAAGGAGGTATTATTCCCAGGGAAGATGGCAGAGAGGACATGTGCAAAGGCCCTGGGGGCAGAAGGAAGTGTGGCTGATATAAGGGAAACTTGATGTTAGCCAAAGTGTCGCCCTGGAATTTTAGCGGAGAAGGAAAGAGGGCAGCGTGCAGAGCATAAGAGCCTGTAGGATGCTCAGACCTAAAGAGGACATCTTACACCCTCCTGCCAAGGCTCAGGGGTCTATGAGGCAGAGAGACCGGAAGAGAGAGGGGATGGGTAGCTTCAAGGAAACAGTGTTTTCTAGACATAACCGGGCAGGTGCACATATGAACGCATAGTGAGTGTGACAGCATGCAGGAGACTCACATGAGCTCAAACCAGACTGTCTCAGCAGAGAGCCGGGGAGGTGGGCATGAGGTCTCACCACTCGCTGAGGAACTATTGGCCTTTGGTAGCTACCAGGAGAAGCAGAGTCGGAGGTTTTCTCTGATGGCACAGCCCCTGCTGGGTTGACCACACTCCAGGGCAGACCCCATTCCCAAGAGTAGCTGGGAAGTACAAACTGGACTAGAGGAAAGAAGAAAGTGGGAAGTTGGGTGGGTAGGGAGGGTGGAGAGGTGGGTATGGGAAGAGTTGGGGGAGCAGTGATACGACCCAAATACATTGTAGGAAATGGTCCAAGAATTAATGGAAGTAGTTTGAAGCCCTCACCCTTTTTTAGTGAAAAAGAATTTATTGAATTATTAGGTCATTTACAGAACAGCAAGAAGTCATTGGGAAACAAGTCCAGTAGTGACGTACACAATAATCCTGTCCAGCTTGTGTATCGACAATGTTGAGGACTGATGTGTGGTACGTGGATGCCAGGCACTGATCATGCAGCAACCCGGAAAAGACTTTGTGCTTAAGAGTTTGTTATATCGATCAAGAAGGTAAGTGGACTGGCCATCAATTTCAGTTCTAAAGTGCTCATGGTCAAGGACCAGGGCCAAGTTCCCTGCAGGTAGACCCCTCTGCTACTCCGGCCTCATCTTTTATTCAGTAAACAGCTCCCCTAGCCTCTGGGAATGAAATGCTGAATCTAGGCTTTATCCAGGCTGGAATTCCAGGGTTGTCACTAACACTGAGAAACTCATTTCCATTTTGGAGTCTCTCATCTGAACCCTCCACAACAGGGCATGGTCCTTATCCTCTCACTGTGGCTGGAAGACAAAGGCAATACTTTCACCAGAGTAAGTCTTGTGTCTTTGGGATTCTTTGAGTGTGCATAGGCAACAGTTAAGTGGGAGGTTCATGGTAAAAGTACCCCAGTCCCAGTCCAACCCCCACCCCAGCTCCACTCCACCCCAGCTCCACCCCACCCCACCCCACCCCCCAACCTCACCCCCACCCCAGCCCTACAGGCATCAGATCTCTTCTTATGTCTTTGCTGCTTAATGTGCGTGACACCTAGGAATATTGGCAGCACCTAGGTGCTTGTTAAAAATGCACACACACTCTTTGACTCTACCCCAGATCTTACTAATTAAGAATTTTAACAAGAATCTCGTACTATTTGTGTGTACATTAAAATTTAAGATACACTAACCTGGGTTTGGCATGCTAGTGAATTTATGGCATTAAATATTAAATATCTTAGTGTTAGACCACCCCTAAGACCAGATATCAGTCACCTAATTGAAACCACGACTGAAATCACCTCTGGCTGCTCAGCTAGCACGTAGAATGCAGTGTTCGTGGACTACACAAATGCCAGTAGATTCAGCCTTCTCCCAAATGAAGTAAGTTCCTTTCTCAATGTACTCCGAGTTCCCAAAGTGTTTCGGAATAAAAATGAGCAGTCTCTTGTGCATCCTCTGCTGTGCACATCCCTCCTGGGTTTGCCGTTTACATCCTAGTCAGGAGGTTGAGAATCACAAGAGGGGTGTAGTTAAATCAAGTTCGGGGGAGATGACCTTCAAGCTAAGGACTAAGCAGCTAAAACAAGAAGTGGAGTCGCTCCAGGAAAGCCCAGAAGACGCTGAAAAGGAAGAGCAAGTGGCAAAGAACACTGAGCCGAACAGCGATGAATCACCAGAGGTACAGAGCAGCAGCAACCTGAAGGAAGAGGAGACAGCTTGGAAGCAGGTCCTCGGGGTGCGGGGGACGCTTCTGAGGAGGGGAATCCACCCTGTGAGGATGGGCGGTGGTTTCCAGCATGGTAGAAAGGAAGACGGAGGAAGGAGGGGGTGATTCAGAAACATAGTGGAGCTTAGCAATCACATCCCGCTGTTTCTTCTCATAGCTGCTCTCCTGAGGTCAAAATTTTCCCACTCCATTCCCCTCATATCTTAAGCACACCTCCCTCTTCTCCGAGATGTCCCTCCCATGTTTATTGATTCATGCTGCACACTGCCTAGCTCCATTTTCACTTCCTTCAGCATGCCTAGTGGTTTTGTTAAGTCTTGACTTGTAATTTTTGCTTTTAATTTTAACACCTAATCGTGACTTAACAGTAAAAAAATTATGATTTATATAGGAAAACGAATGAAATAAAAAATGAGTGTATCTTGCATCTCTTTTGGTGTGCACATCCCTCCTGAGTCTGTCTTCTGGAGACAGCCCAGTCGCTAGCCTAGAACATGGCTAACTCATAACTCGAATCAGCTCACTGGGCCTCAACCATGACTTGTGGGGACCCAGAGAGCAAGTTAGGGGTAGCTTCACCCGGAGGAGAAGGAAGAGTTCCTCCTGCTGTGTTTGGAAGCTTGCAAAGGGCTACAGCTTGAACGTGTCCCAGAGTTCGTGTGTTGGAAGTGTAATTCTCAGTGCATCTGGCAGCACTGTCAAGAGGTGAGAAATTTACTGAGAGGTAGTTTGGCCCTCATGCATGAAGTAATACCATTTTTACAGCAGTGGGGTGAGAGGGCCAAGCAAATATCGTAAGAGGTTGCTCTAGGCAAATATCATAGCAGGTTTTTCTGTCAGAGATCAGGCCTCAATTTCAGTTTTCTAGGATTGAGCAAGCAGTTTCTGAAAGAGCCACAAACAAAGGGCAGTTAATCACTGGTGCCCCTGACAACAGGGACAAGGGAGAAAAGATGCACCAAGCCTGGGCCACAGTCAGTGCATACTGGGCCAGCCAGCCTCCACAGCAGCTCAAGAACAAGGCCTGCCCCCAGATGGAAAAGCTGTAGCCCTAATCAGCCCCTGACTAGGTCTAGAATGCGCTAATATGATTGCCACTTGCTTAAGCCAATCATATCTAAGATGACCTAATTGCCCTGGGAACTCCTCTTAGCTGTGCTGAAAAGGAGACTCGGAGCTCCTCTCAGGGTCATTGCTATCTTGCCTTTGTGGGGGATGGCCAGACCCAGCATGCTGGAAACTTTCTCGAGATAATAAACACTCTTGTTGATTGCATACATGGATGGTAGTTTTTTGTGGGACTTCTCCAGGACCCTAATATGGGGGAGTTACTGAGGGAGTGGGTTCCTGACAGAAGGACGAGTTCGACTACCTTCCCTTCTTACTCTTACTTTGACACGTGTAAGCAAGACACATCTGCTACATAGGGTGATACACAGGCTTGGATTTCCTGGGCTCCAGAACCATAAGCTACACAAGATCCTGTTCATTGCAGATTGCATATCCTGTGGTATTCTGTGATAGCAACACAACAAAGACCAGCAAATGCCTTTGGAGCTTTCCATTTTGCCCAGATCTTCACTGTTTCCTAACTGATGCCCAAACTTTTGCCCAACAATGAATGAAGAAAAATGAATGAGATTGTGGATTAACACTGTAGTTCAGGAACTCTGGGAACAAGTTTTGAATTCAGGTTTTGTGTTGTTGTGGCCACATCTCGAGACCCCCAAGAAAGACCACCACAGAGCCAATATCCAATGCAAAACACACAGGGGTTTATTGATAACAAGCAAGCCTGGGATTGGTCCGTGTCCAACATCTGACACAGCGGGTGGAGGAGGACGGCCCTGAGCTCTCAGGGTGAGGGGTTTTTAAAGGGAAAAACCGCGAACAGGGTGATACAAGCCTTTGCATCATATGATTGGGTGAGGGTATGTAACCTTTGAATTTATTGGTTGGGGATTACAGTTATCATTTTTGGGCAGGCCTGGACAAATCCCAGGCTTTGTCCTTGAGCTGCCATGGAGGCTGAATGGCCTTGCACGTTCACATTGACCCATGCACATAGCTCTAAGTTGGTGAGGGGTCCCAGACAGTAAACAACCAACTGAGCAGTCAGAGTATGTGCAGAAAGGGAGCTACTGCAAGGACTATGTCTTTTGTTCATGGCCCTCCCAGAAACTGCTTGCTCAAGTCTTAGGAAACTGAAATTGAGGCCTGATCTCTGAGAGAAGACTGAGCAGCCTGTTATGGCATCTACTTGGTCCTTTCAGTGTATCTCAGACTTAAAGCCTGAAAAATGAGTCACTCCAGTGGACGTTACTTCTGAGTGTTTAGGACTTAGAGCTTGTCATTATAGCTTCCTTAGGCTCTTTGCTGTTCAGTGTCATTAAAAACAACTATCCCAGGAGCTGGGAGGTGACTCAATGGATAAAATGTTTGCTATTTTGGTTCTCCAGAACCCTTGTGGTGGCCACCTTTATAATCCCAGTATTCAGGATCCTACTAGACAGGAGATCGCTGGGGCAATCTGGCTAGGTCAAAGTAAGAGACAGATCTTGCCTCAACAAATAAGTTGGAATTGTAAGAGCCAGTAGTGATGGATGACTCCCAGGAAAGAGAGTCTTTCAGACAAGGTTGATGCACATATGAATTGCTGAGACTTTGACAGCGCACACAAAATTGGCACAAATTCAATCCAGACAAACCCTAGCACAAGAAGGGGAAGTAGGCACCAAGTCCCATTCCTAAACAAAAAGCTATTTGTAACTGATACTTGCTAGGACAGAGATAATCAATTTTTTGTCCCAATGGAATAGCACCAGATGTATTGACCAAACCCCAGAGCAAGCCCCATGCCCAGAGTAGGTGACCAACACGAGACAGATTCCATGTCTTTTTTTTTTTTTTTTTAGAGCTGAGGATCGAACCCAGGGCCTTGTGCTTGCTAGGCAAGTGCTCTACCACTGAGCTAAATCCCCAACCCCAGATTGCATGTTTTTTTGTATGCGCTTTCTTTCATTATGACTCGGTGGTTTTTTGTCTTTTTAGTCTTGAACATGAAGTTGAGTGTGTAGGGAGGTGAAGAGGGCCTAGAGGGACTCTGGGAAGGGAAAAGATTATGATCAAACTATATCGTAGGAAAATTGTTTAAAATAAAAATTAGTTAATTAAATGGTGAGTAAATCTGCTGTCAAGCTCCACACGCACGTGTGCACACACATGTGCATGCACACGCACTCAAACACTCATATACACATGCATGCATACCACATGCACACAGAAGAAGAAAAGAGAAAAAACCACCACCCCAGGATAGAAGCCTAGCTCAGTGATGGAGTGCTTGCCAATAGAAATAATCAAGTTCAGGCTCACACTATCATCATAAAGGTCTATCCCTCTGGACTACACCTAGAACAACTGATAAATTCACTTTTCCCCCTGCTTGTGTGCTGGAGATTCAATGCAGGGTCTCATGTATATTAGGTGAGTATTGAGTGGTGAGCTATTTTCACAGTCCTAAATTAGCATGTGTGTATGCAGAGAAAGAGAGAGAGTTTTATCCTTAGGCAAAATGTGAAAATGTGTCTGTTTATAGAAAAAATTTAAAAATAATTTATTAGGGGACTGTGCTGGATAATTTTATGTCGGCTTGACACAAGCTACAGTTATTTGAAAGGAGGGAATCTTAATTGAGAAAACGCCTTCCGAAGTTCTGGCTGTAAGGCATTTTCTTAATTAGTGATTGATGGGGGAGGGCCCAGCCCATTGTGGGTGGTGCCATCCCTGGGTTGGTGGTTCTGGGTTCTATAAGAAAGCAGGCTGAGCAAGCCATGATGAGCAAGCCAGTAAACTGCACTCCTCCACGGCTTCTGCATCAGCTCCAGGTTCCTGCCCTGTTTGAGTTCCTGTCCTGATGAACAGCAATGATGAACAGCAATGCTTAAGTGTAAGCCAAATAAACCCTTTCCTCCCCAACTTGCTTTTGGTCATGGTGTTTCATCCCAGCAACAGAAACCCTAAGACAGACGTTGGTACCAGGATTGCAGGGTTTTGTTATGATAGACCTGACCATGTTGTGTTAGGAATGATTGTGAAAGGACTTTGGAATTATATGCAAGAAAAGCCAGAATGTTCAATGCTTGGTGAGCTCTTCTGTAGGAGCTTGGAAGAATGTTGAGGGCAGTGCAGAAGATGGAGGCCTGGCTTGTGAAGTTTCAGAGGAAAGTTTAAAGACTCTATTGGGGCCATTTGTTATTTTGAATTAAGATTCTGTGGTTCTGGTTAGCTGGGGCTGAAGAATCAGCTGTGATTAACAAGATACCAGAACTACCAAAGTGAAACCTTTACATTACTGGGACAATTGATGCTGGTCAGCTGGAGCTGAGAAATTAGCAATGATTAAGAAGAGACCAGAATCCATGCGGTGAAATCTTCTGGGAAATCATCTTCCTGAGAAACACTTCTGGAAAGTGTTTCCAGAGTTGGCCAAGGATGTACCTTGTGCTGTCAGCAAGACTTGGTAACATCTAAGAGTCACCCAGGTGGTACTGGTTTTGAAGGCGTGAAGAGGTCATGGAGAGCAGCTGAGGCTTGGCGCTGTGAGAGGCCATTGGTGACAGTGAAGCCTCACTGGCAGTTGGAGGTCCAGGATTGAAAGGGTCATGCAGAGAAGCTGAGGCTTGGCACCATGAGGAGAGCCTATGAGAGGCTGTGGGTGAAAGTGCAGCCCAGTTGCAGCAGAAGACCCCAGCATTGTGGAGATGCCAGGACCATGGGATGACCACCAAGAACAGCAGCAGGTGTGGAGTGGAGCCAGCTGGAGCCTAGAAGATGAGCTGTGTGTGCTGCAGAGGGCAGAGCTGGAGAAGTGACCCAAGTCACTTGGAGGAGCACAGAAGATGGTGAGTGAATCCCAGACTTGGTTGTTGAGTTATTTACACTTTGGGGAGCTTGGTTTTGCTTTTATTT
This sequence comes from Peromyscus californicus insignis, assembly GCF_007827085.1. Classification (NCBI taxonomy): domain Eukaryota; kingdom Metazoa; phylum Chordata; class Mammalia; order Rodentia; family Cricetidae; genus Peromyscus; species Peromyscus californicus. The sequence goes on along the minus strand of NW_026294469.1, from coordinate 62,809,160 downwards.
GATTGTGACTGTGCCCTGGTTCTTCCCTCTTGAAGTAGGAAGGTATTTTTGATTTTACAGGAGCCTACAGTTGAGAGATTGTGAATTTTAAAAAATATTGGCTGTTTTAAAGAGACTGAGTTTAAGTATTTGAATTTTTAAATACTGTGAGACTTTAAAAATTTGAAAGGTTTATATAGTAATGTTGATATTAGTGTGTAATCTTGGAACTGAACAAGAAAAGAAAGGTTATGGTTTAATAGTGGTGGGTTTATGTGTCAAGTTGACAAGGAGTCTATTGTGCATACACACACACAGGGAGACACACACACAGAGATGGAGAGAGACAGACTGAGAGACGGAAACACAGGTTGAAAGACAGAGACACAGAGAAGTTGAGAGACAGACACTGAGAGACAAAAAGACAGAGACACAGAGATACACGGGGAGAATGAGAACTCTTGGGATGCTCTGGTCCAGTACCCATGAAAGCCCCTTTCATTTTTGTTGATCCTTTTATAATGTCGTTAGCTAACATGAGCTGTGATGCCTGTTGGAATATCGTGGCAGATGCACAAGGTGAATACTTCCCAGACCTCAGAGTTAGGAAGACACATGGATTTGAACTTGGGTTTGCCCTGCATGTGGAGGGAGCCTATGGGGTTTCATTAGTTGCCCCTTATTTGTTCTAGGGCAGGAGATGGCAGCAGCCAGATAGTAACCATTTCAGGATTTGTAGATGCTGTGGTCTATCATTCAATCATTGATTTCAGTTGTGGTGATGAGAGCTGTAAACAGCAGTGTTTAATGTGTTCGTGAGTGGATGTGGCCACGCTTGAAATAATACGTTACTTACAGAAACAGGCGGTGCCTTGTAGAGTAAAGGACCAAGACAATAAATTCTGGATTAGGATCCTATGTTTTAATGGTAAGTGCCATTATCTAGAATATAGCTACTGACTCTAACTTAAGTACTTGCTCTATTGTAAAGCTCCAGGGTCTGGAGAGATGGCTCAGCCGTCCAAAGTGGTTCCTGCTCTTAGAGAGGACCCAAGTCAGCTGTAACTCCAGCTCTGGGGGATCGACTGCCCTCTTCTGGCCTTCATGGGACCTACACTCAGTTAATGTGTACGCATCATAGATAATTAAAAATAAGCCAGGTGTGGTGGGCACACCTTTAGTTCCATCACTCTGAAGGCAGAAACAGGTGGATCTGTGAGTTTGAAGCCTGTTCTACGTAGCAAGACTTTGTCTCTAAATAAATTCTTTTAAAATTCCCAGCAAAGCCCTGTACTGTAATTTGAAACTTCTTTTTAAAGCTACGTCTTTCAGTAGTATAATTTGGGTCAGCATGATATGAGCTGATCCCTGACTACTGAATAAGGAAGAATTACTCTTGAATGGATGGTTTGATGTGTTTCTAAAGGCTCAATGGGCAGGTGACTGCCTAAAAACTGTGGGAGATGAGGTTGGTTGTTCCTAATCTGCTTCATCCCCACACTCTTAAGGCAGCAAGGGCTGATGGGAATTCTCCAGCTGTAGAGCCTGTCATGCTGGGCTCCTTGGGGATGCTTTAGGAGGAGGATGGGTATGTCTTTTCCCCAGTGAAGAATCAGATAATCCTAGACAATGAGAAGCTTTGACTTGTACAGCAATCATCATGGAATTAAATGTTCTTTAGTAAGGGGAACAAGTAAATTGACACTCTCTCTCTCTCTCTCTCTCTCTCTCTCTCTCTCTCTCTCTCTCTCTCTCTCTCTCTGTGTGTGTGTGTGTGGGGGGGGTTGTTTGGAGGTGGGGGTCTCACTATGTTTCCCTGGTTGGTCTCACTATTGGGGCTCAAATGATGGTCTTCTCTCTGGTTTCTGAGTAGCTGCAACCGCAGGTGTGCACCACAATGCCCAGCTGCATGTAAGGTTTGTGGTCTGTGGGATGAGGAGCCTTTGTTTCCCATCTTTATTTTGTTTCTATTTTAGAGTTTATAACCGCAATTAGAGTGTGTGCTAGTGAGTATGTGGGTTGAGGTATTAGCTAGGGTTGGGGGGTGGGTGGGAGGTGAGATCAGAAACCATTTGAAGTAATAAAGAACATGATTACCATAGCTCAGAGTAGTGAAAAGTAAAAAAGAGGTTTTGTTTTTGTGTTTTTGGCATGGTGGGTATTCTTGGAGAAGGTACATTTTAAGACTAATTCTTAGAGCAGAAAGCTCAGTGTTCCTACTTTGCAGGAATATAGTCGGGTGAAATCAACAAGCCCCACTTTACTTCAGCAGGGTGGGCTGTGGACTCACTGGCTTCCAACCCAGTGCGTTTGTGCCAGGCACAGCTCCTGCTCCAGGCTGCTTCCCAATGCCCACTGTTTGGTTCACTCATCTTGTCTGATCACTGCAGGAGAGAACATCCCAGAGGCTTCAGGCCTGAGTGGAAGAAACTCTGGAAACAGCGAAGCCAATTTCAACCCCATCAATTCTGCATGTTGGATCAAGTATCCATTTGGGGCTGATTAATTCCAGCTCATGCATTCTGCATAGATGGCTGAGGAAAGAGGGTCACAAAGCCAAATGTGACACACATTTGATTTTACAGAATGCTTTCTGAAGCCTGGACTAGAAAAAGATAAGATTTCAAAAGTTCAAACAATGGTCACTGCATCACAGGTGTGGATTTAGCAAATCAGGAGCAGCCTGGCTGTACGAATTATTCCACAAAGCCCAGAGCCAGGCCAGGAGCACAGAGTGGCTTCTTTCACAGAGAATTCTTCCACCAAAAGTCACAACATATTCATGCTTCATAAGCACACACAGGCACTTAAGTCTCTTAAGCACAGCATGCCACATCACTTCAATTAACAGCTAAGTGGTGCCCTTTGCAGCCCAAATTCTGCCAGCTGCTAGTGGCAGGGAGTGCCTTGGCAAGAGGGCAGCTAATAGTCTGGCTGCAAGCCACAATGACCAACGTGAATACATCCAACAATGAACCCCTTGGCCATAGCAAGGACACTGTGGTCATTTCCGTGTTTTGTTTAATTCATAATAACCAGAACATCTTAGTATTGGGGCTTGGAGGCTCCATAGATAAGAAACACCAATTAGCAACAGTATTAGAGAAGATGAAGGCCATCGTCACACACTAGACATTCTGTCTTTCTGGTCAGTACAGAGATCTAGAACCTTCCATTGAGACTTAACAGCCCCACCCCTACCATACAACTAGAAGCATTCAAATGGAATAAAACACCAACATCAAAACACAGAATATTCCAGCACACAGCACAGCTGAGGAGGGATTTATTGATAAAGCCATCGTTGACACAGCACATCTCCCCACATTTATCAACTAGATCCCCATGGCTGGAAGCCCTTTGTGGGATGGCCTAATCCCTGACTCTTTCAGTGCTCTCTTTCTCCCCAGGTATGGGGCATTTGGAAATGTTTGGGGGTGGGTGTTTTCATAACGGTTGGCTGTGCAGTGCTTTAGAAACTGGTCATTAAAGCCCAGAGGCTGATGGGAACTAAATATCCTGCTCTAAATGAGCAATTAATTCTTTTTAAGAAGAGTTCCAACTGAAACGTCAGGCGTGCCCATTCTGGAGAAAACTAGAGCCTTTGCAGATGAGAAGGCCACAGACTGGGGATAGGAAGACTTGCCCCACCAGCACGGTACTGGATCTGTGTCCTGGAACCAGGGATCCTGACTCCCAACTCAGGATTCCCTTCACTAAGCTCCCAGAGAGAGATTTCATGAAAATGAAAGTCGGGAGTTGGAATGAGACAAGTTGGAGAGCAGTCCTGTGAATCAAGGACAGCTTTCTAGATCAGGGCACAGAGCCCCTTGGCTCCACACTGAGCTGACCTGGTACTTGGCCTTAGCAACTTCTAACAGGGCAGGCTTGGGGAGCAGAGTGATTGAAAGCCACACGTGTATCATTGTGGGAAGACAGGCTATACATTTAGTCATCTGTGAAAGATCCTGGGATCAAATAGATGCTGTATCCCAGAGTCAGAGCCTCTTGCCCTTCTTTAGGTATAGAACCTTCCAGACACATCCAAATGGATGGAGAGCTTGGCTCGTTTTCAGCCCACAGACAATGTATATTTGAGTTTTATGTAGATTTTTGTTGAACCACATACAGGCAAAGTCAGAAATGATCCACAGCGGTGAGGCGTTATCAATGATAAAACAGGGAAAGTTAGTTATAGTCTAAACTGTCTGCTAATGACTCAAGCTTGAGTGTTCTACCTTCTCGGAATTGTCAGTACTTCCTATGGTTTGGGTTGTTACCAGCAGGTAAAGGTTGTGGTAGTCTCAAAGGCAGAGAGAGCAGATGAAAACCTCTGTCCAGTGTTTCTAGGTTCTTATTTCCATCAAAGAAAGAGTTCAGAGAAAGGACAAAGTAAGGGACTGGGAAGACGTTTATTACAGGACAAAAGTTCAAGGAAAAAGTCTAGTAGGAGAGTTTGGGATGCCTTGTTGTATTGACAGTTTACCCAAGGCCAGGATTATACATGGGTTAATGTGGGGAAAAGAAGAAATCCAGGAATGCCTTAGGATGTCCCCTGGAATAGGGTTCATTTGCCTTCTCTGTCTTTATATGGCATTTGGGGATATGACATGACATTAAATGCATGACAGGAGCAGGCAATTTTTCAAGGCCCATCATATGGAGACCTCACTGTAATGAAACAAAGGACAGCTGGAAGTGTCTCAGTCTGTCCCATTGGTCCCAGCCAGTCTGTGATCTTGCTGTAATACAGATCTGAGAGTGCATCAACCCATGGGCTCCTGGGAGTTAACCTCTTATTTTCTCCAGATCTACTAGCCTAGCTCGAGATTATGTTCTGTTCCTATTTTGTGTTAGCTGATATACACTTAGGTGCTCCTGGCAAGGTAGTAGAGAGAGATGGGAACATTATGCTGACATGGGAAGAAAACATGACAAAAAGGGTCTGTCTGACGAGGCCTGCCTGTTCTGAGGATGGGATCAGAAAATTTGAGCCACCACTGAGAAGGTCAAAATTGCCCATAGGGATAATACAGGTTTTCCAAAAGATATCTCATCAAGGACAGTAAACAGCTGTGCTCACTTAGGACAAAATGATGTGTAGCCTGAGTTTCTAGCACTCCCTTTTCTTAAACCTAAACATATCATCTCATAAGTCTACCTTACAATTTTATTTACATCTCCAAGCAATGTTTAAAAGGTGGGAAGTTTCCCGACAACCTTTAGGTATGTAACTTGAAAGGTATGTAACTTGAAAGCCACCCAAATCATTCTCATTCTTTCTCTCTCTCTCTCTCTCTCTCTCTCTCTCTCTCTCTCTCTCTCTCTCTCTCTCTCTCTCTCTCTCTCTGTCACACACACACACACACACACACACACGTATCATAGAAAATCTAATGATGACTCTACCCTGGAAAACCCATACACACACACGAGTGTCTTATTCCTTTTCTTGGTGTCTCTCTTTTTGTTAACTTCTGTGCTTAAGATCTATAATAAAAATGTCTTTAACAAACTCCAGTTCTGCTTCATACTGACTTCTTTTCTGTTGTGAAGCCAGGTATCCTGATGTGGACTGAGTGGACATTTCTAAGGGAAAGGAGAACTCTTCATGCTTCTGTGGGGGATACAGCAGATCTATGCTTTTTGTCCCTATTGCCAGCAACACTAGTATTCAAACGAAACTCCTTATAATAAAACCAAACTCCCTCAGTGTAAGGACTGTCCCTGTGGCCTTAAGCATCCCCATGCCTTACAGTTAAGCATGTCATAGACTCTTCATAACAGCTGTTGCTAAGTGAATGTGGTAACCCCTGTAGGCCCATGTATTTGAATCCTTGGTTCCCAGTTGGTGGGACTGTTTGAGAAGGATTAGGAGGTGTGGTCTCGGAGGAGGTGTGTCACTGGGGTTGGGCTTTGAGGTTTCACAAGCCAATTCCAGGTTCCATACTTCCTTCTACCTGGTGCTTGTGATTCAAGATGTGAATCCTCAGCTCCTGCTCCAGCACCATGCCTGCTTGCCCGCTGCCATGCTCCTCACCATGATGGTCATAGGCCTAGCACTCTGGAATCGAGAGGGAGAGACAGGTAGAGCTTTCTGAGTCTGAGGCCAGCCTGGTCTACATAGTTCCAGACTAGCCAGGGCTATATAATGAGACCGTGTCTTAAAGAAGGAAGGGAAGGAGGGAGGGAGGAAAGAGAAAGAACACAGAAACAAATGTTTTTAGCAATAACTGTTTGTATGAGTTTTTGTGGTTTTTGAAGTTATGTCATTAAAGGAGGAACTCTGTAACTCTATAATCGAAAAATTAAGTGAAGTTTAAACCTAAGAAAGATACAAGATGGTTTCCTTGTGTCTCCAGTCTTAATTTTTTTTTCCGTTTAGGGCCAGTGAGGTGGCTCAGTGGGTAAAGGGACTTGTTACACAAGCCTGCCAACCTGAGTTCAGTCCCTGGATTTTACATGGCAAGGAAAGACTGACTCCTGAAAACTGTCCTCTGACCTACATGCTCACAATACGGCATGCACATACCTACACTTGCATGCGTGCATGACACGCACATGGGTACTTCACACACAATACTAATAGATTTTAAAACTCAAAGAAGAAATCTTTTCATAAATGCAATTATGAGATGGTTCACACGGTGCATCATTCAAGCTTGTGGATGCACAGAGTGCTGATAAAGTCAAAAGTCTCAGGTTTTTGAGGCATGTCTTGTTGTTTTGATTTTTCTTTACATGTGTTATTTATTTTGCATGGTGCCTGTGTGGAGAGTGACAGTCCAAGCTGGAGTCAGTTCTCTTTTGTCACCATGTGGGTTCAGGGATCAAACTCAGATTATGAGGCTTGGCCTTCACCCACTAAGCCAGTGGTTCTCAACCTTCCTAACACTGTGACCCTCTAAGTTCCTCATGTTGTAGTGACCCCCAACCATAAAATTATTTTAATTGCTGCTTCATAATGGTTGCTGTGGAATAATCCTCTTGTACACTGTAACAATTTGTCACTCGAATTAATTTAATAAAATGCTGATTTGCCAGTAGCTAGGCAGGAAGTATAGGCCCCAGGCAACAAAACTAAGAATGATGGGAAGGAGAAGGACAGAGTTGGGAGTTGCTAGCCAGACACAGGGAGCAGGAGATGAACATACCATGCTAATAAAGGTACCCCCAATGGCAGAACATAAATAAGGAATTTGGGTTAACTTAAAATGTAATAGTTAGTAATAAGCCTGCACTATTGGCCAAGCATTTATAATTCATACAAGCCTCTGTGTGTTTATTTGGGACCAGGCAGTTGGGACAGGAAACGTCTGACTACAAACTGTAATTTTGCTACTGTTATGAATTGTAATATAAATATCTGTGTTTTCTGATGGTCTTAGGTGACCCCTCTGGAAGGGTTGTTTGACCCTCCAAAGGGTTGTGACCCATGGGTTAAGAAACAATTCATGGCCGAGTGGCCATGGTGCAGGCACATGCCTTTAATCCCAGCACTCAGGAGGCAGAGCCAGGTGGATCTCTGCAAGTTTGAGGCCAACTTGATCTACAGAGTGAGATCCAGGACCAAGACTACATGGAGAAACCCTGTCTCAGAAAAAAAAATCATGAAGCTGTCTTACAGATGGTTTGACATTAATAATGGCTAATTAGCTATTTTAATACTCTTGTTTGAGATGTCTTTCAGGAAAAGGAGAATTGTCTCTGCATAGGTGACCCCTTTCAGAGCTTTGGTTAGTGGCAAAATTATTATTGATTCTTAGGACAGTAACATGGTAGGAGAAAACCAACTCTCCCAAAGTGTTCTCGGACCTCAACATGTACAACATGGCACACAAGTTTTTACACACACACACACACACACACACACACACACACACACACACACACACGCATGCTTCAAATATAGTTTTAAAAGGTCTTGTTTAATTCTCACCTTTCATCCAGCAAGAGACCCAAATCAGATGGAGAATGTGATGGGTGTCTTTCTGTTTTCATATCCCTTGATGTTTCCTTTCCTGCCTTACTATGAAAATACTTGGAATTTGATTACCCATCATTTCACTTTAACCCACCTCCTCTTACCTGTCCCCACCCCTCAGACTGCCCTGTTTATGGTGTAAGTGTCCCCTTGGGGAAGTTTGGGGCTTGTCTTCGTCACATTTGGCTTGTGAATAGATTTTCTTGTTTGCAGTGCTTGTCCTTTCTGTGAATGGCATGCTGTACAGGGGCAAGGTGAACATCACTGGGTAACAGAAGCTCCCCAGATTTCAATGGTACTTATGGTACTTGATCTCCAGGCAGTCCTCTTTTTCTTTAAGGCCAGTCGATGGGGCTGAAAGTGTCCACCCTCTTAGCACTTGGTCCCAGCTGAGGTTGTCTAGGGACCTCATCCTAAATCACTACTTGAGCATAAACTCAGGCGTGGCACGGAACAATGACCAAATATATTTGTTATAGCACATTTATGCTTGGCAAGCTGCAACCCCTAAGGAAACGCACCCCCCCCCCCGTGACATCACTACTACTTCCTAAATTAAGCCTATTCCCATGCTTGAGGTTTCTTAGGATCTAGAGCAATGATGTGAAACATAGTTTTTAGCTAAAACAGGGAAGCAGTCAGAAACATGCAGTGAGTGCACTGAGACTTGACATTTAGAGTCTGTTGATTCCAAGCAGAATGTGTTGGTCTGAAAGGCCAAACTCAGGGCAAAAGCCCATATGGTGGCTTGTTTGGTGGCATCCAGCAGGTGCCTGAAGAATTATACTTTGGCTGACCTAGTTTACCTAAAGTCAGTGGTTTCAACCTCCCTAATGTTGAGACCCTTTAATACAGTTCCTCATGTTGCTGTGACCCACAACCATAAAATTATTTGTTGCTACTTCATAACTGTAATTTTGCTACTGTTATAAATCATAATATAAACTTCTGATATACAGGATATTTGATATGGGGACCCCCCACCCCCGCAAAGGGATCGTGACCCACACATTGAAAACCACTGCCTTATCTAGAAAAGAGTAAGTCATGTCTTACCAACACTAAGAGGTGTCCCCAAACACTAAAAAACAATTGAGAGTTAAGAAGCTGTTGAGAAATAGATGTCTCTAGTACATCTCTCCAACTCCCAAAGGATGAAAAACAAAGTATAATTTGACAACAAATACCGAAAATCCTGATCTGTGTTAGTCAACATGGTCCCTGGGACCCAAGTTTCTTATGAAATAACTTTCAAACAGGACAAGTTTTAATTAAAATGGCAAAAGGATTCACTGCATTCTCTTGAGTGATTATAATCACTAAACCACTCCCAAGGTTGGAGACACTGCTGAGGACTTTGCAGAAGGCTCAGTAGCTGCTGTGGAGTGTCTAGACAGAAGTCGAGGGAGATGGGGCAGCGTGCCCACATCCTGCATGTGTTAGTGGCATAATCCAGCTCTGCCAGCCTCCTTCCACACTCCTCCCACTTACTCCATTTTAAGAAACCCTGTATGGGTCTGTGTCAGCTCCTCCCATCTCTCAGCTTCTTCTTAGCTCCAGTCTTCAAAGAGGAGGTTTTCCTCTTGCAGAGAAATTTTGATATGCTCATTATATTTCCTTAGCCTTTTAAAAGCTTTGAACATTTATGTATAATGGAATGCTCTCCCATCACAAGAAATGTGTCATTTTTTTTTCCTCCCAGAGTTTTTTTTTTTCTTCCTCCTCAAATACACTGTTACCTATAAAAATAGATGCTGTCATCATTAAGGGAGACTTCAGACTTATGCCAAATCCCATGGGAGCTTCTTAGCTAGAGCCTTTGGTTTCCCAGAGTCCTTTGCGCTGCCGGGGCATGCTGAGTTAGGAAGGATAGCCCCAGATAGGCTTTGCTGTTCCACCGTTTTGAGTAGTTCCTGTCATCACTCTACATTGCAGTCTCTGTGAAGAGGGGGTTGGGTTTTCCATAGGCCAAGGTCCCACGCTTGCTTTATTCAGAGCCAGGCTGAAAACTTGTGTGAACTAGTTCAGATACTGACCAAGTGAGTATCAAATAGAATGTGAAGCTGGATGAAATGTGAAGTGAATGTATTTTCCATTACTAAACTGTATAGAATTCAGAGCCATCTTTCCCTTGCATGACTTTAATTGTAGAGATTTGTCTCCCATTCAATATCTCAAAACTCATGTAGACTCATACGTCTGTGAAGGAAAAAAAATTACTCCTACAGGAAGATGGGAGTAAGAACATGGAGCATATTACTGGGAAGAAATCAGCTGGCAACTATTTCTTGTTATATAAAAAGGAAAAATATAAATAACACCTATTTATCAGTGAAGAAAAGGTCAGGAAGCTTCGCTGGAGTAAACACCCCAGTTCTGTCTGTATTCCCATCTTCAACCTCTGTCTTTGCTATAATATTAGTAACAGTCAGACATGGTGGCTCATACCTGTCATCACTTGAGGGACTGAGGCAGGAGGATTACTCTGTGTTTGAGGCCAGCCTAGGCTACATAGTAAGTTCCAGTCCAGCTTGGGCTGCAAAGGGAGAACCTGTCTAAAACAAACCAAAAATACTATTTGTATCAATGATAATTGCTTAAATATCTTCCATAGAATAGGTCCCAATCTTTTCAAATATCATGTTGTTTTTATCACTATCATCATTGTCATAACCACAGTTACCACCACCATCATCATCATCACCATCATCACCCCCTCCATCATCACACACATGTGATTCTGCAGCTGCTGAGCACTGAAGATAAAAACATTGCTTTCACTCTGAAATTTTAGTTCAAAGCATCATGAGTCACTTGTGGGCAGTGAGGTAGACTCTTGGTATAAAATTTCAGATCCTTCTGAGTTAAGATGTCCCTTTCCTCCCAGCCAGGGGAGCCACAGCTGAGGATACTTGATAAACTCAGACTCATGACAAGCCTAGAACTTCAGTTCTCTCAAAACTGTGGTGCCTCAACCCACCGACCAGACGTCTCCCTGGGCATGCTGTGGACGTTGGCTGGGGTGGCAGCAGGGGGCCTCTAGATCCACTTTGAATTATTTGTTTTTAATATTCATAAGATTTGGGTCTTGGGGCTAGAAAGATGGCTCAGAGATTAAGAGCACTGACTGCTCTTTCAGAGGTCCTGAGTTCAATTCCCAGCAACCACATGGTGGCTTACAACCATCTACATCAAGATCTGGTGCCCTCTTCTGGCCTGTAGACAAACATTCAGACAGAATTGTATACATAATAAATAAATGTTTAAAAAGATTTGGGTCTTATGCACATTGCAAAATGGATGGTGAGAGTCCCTAGGACCTAGAAGAAGGGGATTGGCACCTGGGAGCCCCCTCTCTGACAAGTCTTTAGTAGGCAGTTCCCATGATCCTATTCGATTGGAGAACAATAGGATTAGTTACCAGTGTGCTCAGTGTTCTGAAAGCTTTTAAAATGGTGTCGGTGGTTAGAGCAGAGAGCGGGAGTAGAAATAACGGGAACAGTACCACAGAATGTGTTTGTTTAATGTTTGCTCAGTGCACTTAGCTGTGCTAAACCCTATATGGCCATTCTTACTTCACTCTTATAAACAACTGAAGAGATTGATATTGACATGTTACAGTTTCTGAGCTCAGAAACACTAAATGACTTGTCCTAGGTCACATGGCATGCAGGTAGCAAGGGTAGATGTCAGACTGTCTCACTAGGAAGCTACCTATCACTTCCTGTTGCTTCCAAGTAGCATAGTTTAGACCCAAAGGCACCTGCTCCCTTAGCCCCACTTGCTGCTGATGTCTTTGGGGCCTAGGACAAGGTTGCAGTAGAGGCCCATGTGCCTGTTGATACAGGTATTTCAAAGTTTTAACTTCAGTTAACAAAATGTAAGTAAAACCTTTCTGCCTTGAAAAACATACTGCCATGCCTCTCAGGCTGAATAATATGTGTAAAGCTGGGCTTTGAGGGCTGTGACTGAGGCACACGCTTCTGATTGTGAGCTTGTGATGTGTGAGTTTTCAAAAGTACAGGCTTAGGGCTGGAGCCTCTCTTAACCCAGGTCTGGTGAAAATGTTGACCTCAGGATGACAGGTGGTTCTAGACCACGAAACACAACCCCGTGATTGTGCTGAACTTACACAAAGTCACAGTACATCTTCAAGTTGAACTTCGTGGCTTGACCTCATTTTTGCTGTAATAATTCAATTTTAAAGTTACCATATAGAATAAAATTACTAACCCCTAAACTGAGACAGAACATTTGATTTTTTGAATCAGCATATTTCAGTTCGATTGGGCAATGTAGGTTCAAGCTTTAAGGCTTAACAGAAATAGTTTTTACCACTGAGAAAGTTATTAGTAGTAGCTTTCCATGCCCCATTGCCATATGAGCAGACGTTTATGCAAAGGAAGGCACAATTTCGAATTTTAGACATTTCAGGTCAAAGACAAGCAATTAATTTCCCTCACATATGTAGTTCCTTTTATTAGCAAGCTAATGAAAAGGCAGCAAGACAGGAAAATGATGAGAGGAAGAAATTCATCATAGGAAAAAAAACAGAGCTCAAAGGGGAAAGATACGCAGCCTTACCAATGATCTTTAAATTGAAAATCAAAACAGCAAGTGATGTTTTGTTTTTTTTTAAAAATTAATTGGCAAAAAAACCAAAACAACATGTAATATGAGAAACTGACTTTCTCAAATGGCAGAAAGCATCAATTGGGTTGATTAGTTTGGGAGGGACAGTCTATTATGATCGAACATGTTTAAGATTATTGACTTGGCAATTGACTTCTAGATATTTATTCTAAGGAAACTGAATTATTAGGGGTTCTCTAGAAGAACAGAACCATTAAGGACTTAAAACTTTTAATTGGCTTAATCAACATGACTGTAACTACCTTGCATGGATCATTTTTGTGGTTGGTTAATTTTTATCATGGAGCTTGTTCTATTTTTTAAGGATAGCAAGGCTACTTTTTAAAAAATATTTACCTATTTTATGTATTTTTTTAATGTGCGTTGGTGTTTTGCCTGCATGTATGTCTCTGTGAGGGCATGAGATCCCCTGGAACTGGAGTTACAGACAGGCTTGAGTTGCCATGTGGGTGCTGGGAATTGAACCCGGGTCCTCTGGAAGAGCAGCCGGTGCTCTTAACTGCTGAGCCATCTCTCCAACCCTAAGCTTGTTCTTTTCCGTTGTCAATGCAGCAGCAGCATTTTTCTTCCCCCGCCCCCCACAAATTGTCGAAAGTTTTATATACAGAGTCACTAAATTTGTTGCCTCTCAAAATTGGCAATTCAGGATAATCAAATATATTTGTCTCCATAAGTTTGTAAAATAGTTCACACTATGGGCTTTCAATACTCTCTGAGCTTCAAGGAGAGGCTTCAGTAACTGGAGAGGCAATATGGTACATATATTTATATTATATATCATTAAATGATTATATAATTTGAAGTGGGAAGAGCTACCTCCAATCTGGATGCTCTGAGGTAGGAAGATCCACCTTTAATCTTGGTCACACCTTCTGCTGGCAGCCTACATAAAGGACATGGAAGAAAGAAGCTTGTTTGCTCTTACTGGCAAATTCAGCTTGTGGTGTGTGTGTGTGTGTGTGTGTGTGTGTGTGATATTAGAGTGGCTTACAGAACGTGGTCCAGCTAGTCCAACAATGATAGTCTACCAACGGGAAGTCCAAGAATTTAGTAGTAGTTCCATACAGAGGCTGGATATACTAGCTGCTCTTCAGTACACTCTGGAATCCTGAAGAAGCAGGCTCTAATGCCAGTGAAAGAGTGGATATGTTAACAAGAGCAAGACATTGGGATTTAAGGTGGGTCTTTCCACTTCAAATTATTTAGTTAAGAAAAAAAAAACCCTCACAGGTTTACCCAGCATGGGTTTTAGTTCATTCCAGATGCAGTCAAGTTGACATTCAAGAATAGCCATCATAATCCACCCCTTGTCAACTTGACACATAATCATATCTCCTTATGTAATGCTTAATTTCCTAATGAAAACAATAACCAGGTCATAATTAGGCCTAACATTGTATAACTATCCCATGTACAATCACAAATGCATTATAAATTTTCAATAGGTGGCAATGTCCCTTGAGGAACATTCTTTGGGGATGAGATTTAAGCTTTGAGAAGCTTAAATATGATAACCACTGGTAGTCTCTTAATTAATGTTACATTATATGATAAAGAAATCGAGGGAAAAACCAAAAATATCTGTACAGAGACGATCTCAACAAAATATGACAGAAATAGTCATGTCAACTATAATCCTCATTTCTGCAACTAGTCACATGGCCTTAGCTATAACTACCTTCCTCTACTACCCATTCTGTATTTCTTCTACCCTCAGCAAGCACCTCAGCAGGTCTTGACTCTTTTCCTGGAGGAATGACCAACACCTCTGTGCCCCTTGTCATCTTTCCTGGATTAAGTTGCTGTAGTTTCCCATTGACATTAATCAGGACATGGTAAAACCAAGAGAAGCCCTAAAGGATCCCCTACTCCACACATAATCTTTCTTCCCTCCACTATGGAAAAGCAATCCAATTTCCCCTTGGTAATCTAGATCAATCATTCCTTTTAACACTTACTCCTTTTTTAGCCTGTTGGCTTAAGGGCATAAGCATTGTAAAGTAGCCAGAGGGAAGTCTGAGTTTCCAGTTCAATGGAATGTCTACTGTATGTCCTGGCAGGAGTGTTCCACCCTCTGGGACCAAAACTAGGCCAGCAGAACTTAAGGTTCCAGGAATAGGAAGTAAAACTTTTCCTAGTGGGTCACTAAGGGTGATAGTGAATAAAATCATTCCCTCTTCCACCCCTTGATTCCAGGACCCATGGATCCTGGCTATGGGAGAAACAGTACTACAGTAGGACAGGCCCATAGGGTCATGGAAATTGGTTCAAAGCAGTTGCCAAGGCATGCACATAAATTACTTCCTTATGAGCCAACATGGAGTCTGCCTGAGGGCCTAGCAACAGGTGCTGTCAGAATTCCTGATTGCACCCAGCCAATGAGGGATGACCACAAAATGCCACCAGATTGGGACACAGCTTGGGTGCTGGGAGGAGGGTATATAAGGCCTTCCTCATTATTGAATAAAGGAGTTTGCTGTTTGCCTTCAACTGACTGCCAGTGTCTGTGTCGTTGACACCACACCTTCTCACCCCCTCCCCCCCAAGGGGGCCGGTAGGATCCAGCAACACAGTACCATATATTGGATGCTGATTCAAAGCATATGCTGCTTTCCAGAGACCCTCCTGCCCCAGCCCTGCAGGCTGCTGCCACCTAATTGGTGCTGTAGCTGGGTCTTAAAAAGGCCATTTCATCCTTCTATCAGACCAGCTGCTTCAGGCTGGTGGGAAACATGGTAAGACCAGTGAATTCCATGATCATGGTCAGAAGTAATACTGAGTGGAATACCATGGCAAACATAATTTTCTATAGCCCCAGTTTTTGGTTTTTTTTTTTTTTTTGTGTGTGTGTGTGTGTGTGTTTTAGAAGCAAACGCGTTTAAAATGTCTAATGAGAAAACTTGAAGTTTGAAAGAAAACTTTTTCAGGAAAGCAATTTTCTTTCTTCATTCTGTTGTGCATTGTTCTTGACTTGTGCAATGACTTGAAACCTTATCATACATAAGCAATAGGTGTTTAGGATTTTTACTGTATTTCCTTTGTATTTCTGCATTTATAGAAAATAACCATAAGGTCTTGCACAGAAACACAGTAAGACTTGTGGTGGCTGGGTATGGTGGTGCATGCCTGTAAACCTAGCACTTGCAAGACTGAAGCAGAAAGACTGTGAGTCTGAGGCCAGCCTGGGCTACACAGCAAGACTCTCTCATAAAGGCCAATAAGAAAAAACCAAAGAATTCAAAGGAAAAAAAAAGGCTGTTGTGCCTTTTGTCACAGATGTCTAGCCTTTTGTGTGGGTTCAGATGGTCAGTGGGGATTGGATTAAAAAGCAAGGGACACATCAGTAAAGTACACCTGTTGGCATCTGTGATAGCATTTGCAGAGATGACTAAGGGGAGAAGATCACTGGGGGCTGCTTCATTCCATAGACTGGGGTCTAGATGGGATAAAGCAGGAAGAGGAGAGACAGCCAGCTAATGCTGTATTCTTTCTGTTTCCTGTCTGAGGTGGTGTGAGCTGCCTGGCTTGGTCATACACCTCACCATGATGGACTAAAACCTCTGGAACTGGGCAGAAATAAACCCTTGCTCCATTCAGCTGTGTTTCTCAGAGTTTTGTCAAGTGACAGAAAACCTAACACACCCTTGTGTTAAGAAATATCTGTGGGTTTGTTTGTTTTTTTAAATGTAGCAGAAATAAAAAGACTTAAATGTTAAATAGAGCTGGTTATTATGGAAGTTCCTCATTGCCATACACCATTTGGGCTGTAACAAAATGCCATCCAAGGCGATTCATAAAGATCAGAAGGGTTGGGGCTAGAGCAATGGCTCATTGGTTAAGAGCTCTTGTTGCTCTTGCAGAGGACCCTGATCTGGTTCCCAGCACCAACATGGCGGCTCACAACCATCTGTAACTCCAGTTCCAGGGATGGCACCCTCCGCTGATCTCCACAGGCACCAGGCATATATACATGGTGTATATACATATATGTAGGAAAAACTCATACACATAAAATAAATCTAAAAAGAAAGAAATTTAAAAAAATAGAAATGTTTTTCTCATGTCTAGAGAGGCTGGACAATCCAACATCAAGTCACAGGCAAATCTGGTATCCTGTGAGGACCTGATATGTTTTATAAATGTTGGCCTTTTGTGTGTTCACACATGCTAGAATAGGCACGGAGTTTCTCTCAAGCCTCTTTCATAAGAAAGATAAGATCCTGTCCATGAGGTTCTGTCCTTGCAATTTGGTGACCTCCTATAGTAGTAGCCAGGCTTTCCATCTCTATGGCAAAATACCCAACAGAAAAAAAAAATGCAGGTAGGATTTAGTGTGGCTTACGTTTTCAGAGGACTCATTCTGTTGTGGAGGGAAGGGTTGTTCTGACAGGGTAGTTCACATGCTAGCCCAGAGGCAGAGAGAATATGAGCACCATCAGACTTTCTGTTTTATTCCACGTGGTTCTCCAACCTGGATGGTGCTGTCCACATGCAGAGGGCTCCTCTATCACCTCGGGAAACATCCTCGAAGATATGCACAGGTGTGCCTCACTGGTCTCCTGGGAATGTCCCAAGTCCACTGAGTTAACGAGATTAAACGTCTTCTCTCCCAAAGGCCCCACCACTTAGCATTGTTACCCTAGAGCTAAAAATTCCAACAAATCAATTTTAGAGAGGCATAAAAATGCAGGCTACAGCATGTATTAATCTAGCCTCCCAAAAACTGACAACAAAAGGCTTACAGTATAGATAGAAACTTACAGCTCTATGTAGATGCTGAATTTTCCTTTGAAATGAAATTATTCCACTAAAAGTGGAATATTTTGACATTAGTGGTTGCCTAGGACTGGGAGAGGCAGTGGGAGTGTTTGAAGCCAAGTCCTTTCTCCTAAAATGGCTATTTTAGGGAGCATTTGGAGAAATGCCGACTCATAGGGCCAGAGACATAGATGATCACAGATGTCCAGGAGATTATAGTCTATTCTGTAATAAAGCAATTCACTGGAGCATCTTCAGCTGCTTTTATTTTACCTTTTAAAACAAAAACCAGGTCTCATGTAACCTAGGCTGGACTTGAACTCCATGTAGCCAAGGGTGACCCTGAAATCTTGATCCAGCTGTTCTCACCTCCCCACTGCTCAGTGTAGAGATGTGTGGTACCACACACTCATTGGGTAGTCTTTAGAAGGCTCTATCGTGATGAAAAGTAATCAGGTGTGTTTGATTTTTTGATAACGCAACATCAACAAAGTTTACCCTTGAGAACCATGCAATCAAGTTACCCTTCTCCCATAAAAAAAATTACTGAAACAAAAATAACAACAACCCTCATAGTGTTCTAAGTAAGTTTATAATTTTGTCTTGGACCGCATTCATAACTGTCCTTGGCTGCATGTGACCCATGTATTGTATGCGGGTTGGAGATTCTTGTTAGGTGGAACATTCTGGCGACATTAGTAACAATGATTTGGAGCAAAATAAACTGGAAACTGGGAGGCTACTGTACTGATTGAGGTTAAAAATGAGGCAAACAGTACCTCAGTGCCTATTAATTCTTGCTTCCTGGACGTTGCCAAGGCTTAGCTTCGTGCGTAAGACTAGGACCTAGGACAGTGCTCCTGGCATGTCAAAATACTCAGCTCCAGGAATGAGCGAAGTCTGGAATTAATCTGGTTTCTGAGTTTAGTATCTGGGATGTGTTAGGCAAACAAACAGTAGGCCGGTTCCCAGCACTGCTTACGGCACCCACCCAAAAGAGCAGTCTCCTATACAGCAGTGACCTGAGGCGGGCCAGGCCACAGTGCCATGAAGGTCAGACCCCTACCTCACTTTACTTCTAAATGGGGTTCTGCTTCTCACAGGTGGAGCTCTGGAGCCCTTCCTTTGTCATTCTCCCAATTCCAGACTCTCAGCACAGTCTACAGGAGAGCAGCTAACATATGCTTCCCCACCCCCTCCTGAGATTAAATAGCACCATTGAACACAGCAACCTTTCCCATTGGGCAGAGAGGCCACCTCTGAGTCCTCTTCTCCATAAAAAACTTTATAGACAGTCACTCTTACAGACTAGTACTGGCTATGGGGTGAGAATCTCCTTCTCCATGGGTGTCAGTTCTACCAAGGATGGCATCCACTTCACCACAGTTCCTTGGGTCTGGATTTTTGGCGGGCCTGGAGCTCTGTCTGGCACTGGGACCACTATTCTTGGCTTCTCTCTTTTTCTCTTTAACTTGGTTGTCTTAAGGCCAAACCTTCCTGAGCCACAATTCAGAGTCTGTGCCCTGGGAGTTTTGAAATCTCTGAAGACTCAAATCAAGTCTTGGGCCAGCCAGTTGAAGTAAAGATCTCTCTTCGCCTAATTTCACCTGGGTGCAGCACTTTGTAGGAGAGAACCGCCTAGCTGACCGTGGCATTGTTCTCCTGGAGTTCTGTCTCTGGAGAGAGATGTCATGGAGCTGTGAGATAAACCAAACACCCCAGGCATCCTAAGCATAAGCTAAACAAATGCCCAGAAAGGATGACAAACACCAGAAAGAGGAATTCAAAATACACAGGAGCAGATAATTTTGGAGACAGCAAACAAGGATGCACTCCAGATTTATCACCATGGCTGTGGTCCCTCAAGTGCCAGATGATGGAGAGGCACTCCAGGTGCAGTGGAATGAGCAGGCAGGAGGAGGTGGTACTCTGCCGGCCTGGGTGGGCCCACTGAGCCTCCTGGTACTGGCTTCGGCTCCAGGAGGCAGCAGGAGTGGGTGAGCAGCAGGAACACTCATCACCAGGAACATCCACGTGGTTCCCTTGTCATCATCCAAACTTAAACTCCTCGACACCCACAGCCTTGAAATCCCCGGGGAGGCAGCAGGCAGTGGGATTGGGCCACTGCCATGTGGTGGAGGGTGGTGAGTGCTCTGTGAGGCTTCTCCTGGTGACTTCACAGCAGATGACACAAGCTAGCGAGAAAAATGGAGAACGATGAGAGGTGGAAGCTGCAAGAGCAGCATCCAAGTGGCCCACACACTGAGCCCCAACTGTAGACTATTCTGGGATAGCAGAGCCTGAGTAGAAGCTTATCACTCCCTCTTCACAGCCTGATAGCTGCTGGAAGCCTCTGTGGGGCTTGTGATGGGAGAACTCCAGGAAGCCAGGATTTCCCCTCTATCTGCCTTGCCAAGGCCACGCTGAGATAGGGGTAAACTATGCAGAGCCGGAGGCGAGTAGCATTATGCATAGCTCCCCCTTGCTTACCACCATATTTGTGTGCAGTGGCTAATGACACAAGCAGGAAGGAGGAGGAGCCAACTATGGTGATACTTTACTTGTACTGAAATGTGATTTTATTTGTATGTTAATAAATCAAGTTGCCTGGGGGGTCAGAACTAATAGCAAGCCATAGCAGAAGCCGGGCGGTGGTGGTGCACACCTTTAATCCCGATCACATGACAGGCAGATCTCTGTGTGTTCAAGGATACAGCCAGCATGGAGATACACGCCTTTAATCTCAATATCAACCATAGAGACCTAGAGGTCTGTATAGACAGGCAGTGACGAGGAGGTCATGTGGTTGAATTTACAATCCATGAGAAGGCAGAACAGAAAGTCAATAAAAAGACAGACACACAGGAAGTAGGTCTCTTTCTGAAGGGAAGAACGGCAGCGGCAATGAAGGGTAAGAAAGGGTTTTTAGTCTCAGCTCTCAGCTACCGCTCTGACCTCTTGGGCTTTTAACTCTGTATTTGGCTCTGTGTTTCTTATTTAATAAGACGGTTACATCTACAGCCAAGGGGAACTGAACTGAAGGTACCTGGGACTGCTTGGAGCAGAAAGGTGATGCTCCTGTCTGTTCCACATGTGCATAGCTTGGAAGGATGTAAGGAGAGTACAAAATGTGCCCATGGGAACTAACTTCAGGAAATCAAGCTAACTACACCTGAGAGGCTTTTCTTCTGACTTCTTCCTCCCTCTCCCTCATCCCCCTCCCCCACTCACTACATCATCTCTTGCGGTCAGGCTTCCAGAGAGGGTCTTGTATGGGACACTAAGCATCCCCCAGTTCAACTCTTTCTCCTCCACTGCCATTGTTCCACCTTAATACAAACCATCTTTTGCCCTTGCTACAATCACCCTCTGATTACTATTAACCCTGATTCTGCTCCAGCCCCACAACTGAATAGTACACGATCCATATTTCCCTTCCGTTAGAATAACCTATTCAAACTAGCAAGTTATTTGCATCGCTCTATTGCTTAAATCCACTTTCCAAATGACAGCTTTGAAACCTCTAGGCGGGAGTGCTAGCTCTATGGTAGAGTACCTAGCGATTGTTAATGCCTGGGTTTTTCCCTCTAACACAGCACAGCAAATGAACAAACACCCTGAATGTCTGGTGCCCTGAGACATTTCTAGACTCCCAGAAAGGAGTTCTTCTCTCCAACCACAGTAGCTCCCACTCAGGCTCTCAGTGGCTGCTGGCTCCTTTTTGCCTTTGGGATTGTCTACAAAATGTTATTTCCTTTGTTTTTGGTTTAGCTTAGTCTTTCGGAGTTGGTTTCAAGAAATAAAGATCTTCCCTGACTGTCTTATCTGGTCTATATTACTAAATTCAAGATGCCGCCAGTTATAAGATATACCATTATCATTTTGAAAGGCTTTATTTTATGTACAAGAGTATTTTGCTTACATCTATTTTTGTATACTATTTGTGTGTCTGGTACTCACAGAGGCAAGAATAGACCAGGGCATCAGAGCCTCTGGAGCCACGTAGAAGCTGGGAACTGAACCCAGGTCCTCTGGAAGAACAGTAAGTGCTCTCAAGCACTGAGCCGTCTCTCCCACCCTACACACACCATTATTCTATGTTCAGCTAAGAAAGCAGAAAGACTACTTACTATTCCATCTCCAGCTATTGTAAGTTGGATCTTAATATCAGAAATGTCAAAGTATTAGAAACAGATGCCAAGAATCCATGAGACATGACAAATAGTCTCCCTGTCATCTCTGTTATTGTACCTTGTTCTCCAGTATGGCACTTACCACAGTGGTCAAGTGTATATCGTTATACCCATTCTTTTGTTCTGAGATCTAGCTGTTAACTGAAAAGCCCATGAAAACAGGAGTATGTATTTTTTTTTTATGACTTCAGCAGTCACCTCAGTCTGTGGTCCCTAACAGATATCTCGTAAGTGGCTGATGATGACATGAATGTGTAGATACAGTGACCCAAGAGATCCAGACTTACATCTGTCTCTGTCCTTAACCAATTGGTGACCCTGAACCAATCACTCTTCCTCCCCTGGGCTCTGCTTCCTCATCTCTTTCTGGAAAGGATTGGTCCTGGCTACATCTCAGAGCCCCATTCAACTCTCACACCCCAGGAACTGGGTAAAGAAATCTTTACCAACAGCAGCTTGTTTTTATGGGCATGTCTCATTCTCATAAATGCAACAGGATATTCCTATGGTCCTTCAGCCACAATAGCATGAGTGGATTTTTTCACAACTGGAGATGGTTTACATGGAGATTCCCCCATTACAGAGTGACTGTGAAGGCTACCTTGCCCTAACCACGGCATCCAGATGCTCCCACTTCTGCCCAGTAGCAGCATCAATAATACACGAGGACGGCTTAGCATTGCAGGCAGGTACCCACTTTGCTCTGTGAGGCCAAGGAGGGTAGGGCTTCTGCAGAAAGCAGCTGCTTAGCTCTATGCTATGAGATAGCGGGCATCCCATGTGGCATCAGATTGCAACTGGTTTTGATGATTACTCATTCTCTCTAGCCCTCCAGACTTTTGATGAGAAACTATGCGGGGAGTGGGGATCCGAGATCAAAGGGAATCCGTGCTCTAGTCTAGGGTACCAATGTTTTTCCGAAAAGGGCTAGTCGTTAAATATTTCCAGCTTTGTGAGCCATTTGGTCTCCATAACAATGTTACAGCTTTGCAACTGTAGAATGAAATGGTATGTAACGGTATGGGTGTGGCAGTGTTCCAGGGAAACAGAAACAGGTGGTGGTGGAGGTGGATGGGGGCCTCCAGGCTGTCGATTGCCAACCTCTGTTCCAGGATTCCGCATTCAGAGTTCTTCAGGATCATGCGTGGACTTCTCAGGCCACATTTCAGGTCACTCAGTAGAGATGGGCACTCTGGCTTATCCAAAGTTACAGTGGGTTAACAAGAGTGATAGCTGAGTCCAGGCCTTCTGACCCTTGTCCAGAACAATTTTCCCTACAAGGGAAGGGGCTGCCTTCCACTGTTCTCATATTCAGTGATGGATCCAGTATGCTTAATTCTACCTAGCAGTGGGAGAATGTGTATTCTTTAGGCATTGTGTTAGGGTTCTATAAAGGAACAGAACTGATAGACTCAATATGTATATATAATATATATATTATAATATACATCTGTGTATTTAAAGGGGTATTTATTAGATTGGCTTACAGAATGTAGTCTGTTAATCCATCAATGGGTCTCACAACAGAAAGGCCAAGAATCCAGTAGTTCTGTTCATGAGGCTGAGTGCATTGGCAGTCCAGATCTGGTCCTGGAGTCCTGGAAGATTCCTGGAGAGCTACTGATCTTCAGTCTAAGTTGGAATTCTGAAGAAGCTGGATTTAATACTGGCCACAGCAATGGGATAGACAAACTTGGCAGCAAGATCAAGGGCATGCAGGAAGGCAAACTTCCCCCATACCCTTTCATGACGGCTGCTGTCATAGGTGTGGCCCAGACTTAGGGTGGATCTTTCTGTTTCGAATAATTGGATTAAGAAAATTCCTCACAGGAGGGCCTGGCATCATGGGTTTTTAGTTGTTTGTAGTCTGAGCAGCTGAGGGCTACTTTGGGTCTGTCTTCTGTACATGGTGTTTGGCAGTGGCTAGTGTTCTGTGGGAAATGTCTTCATGGCCAATGTCTAAGTCCAGCTTTCATGGTAAGGACTTGGCTGGCTCCAGTCCCTCAAACCACTGCTCAGTCAGAGCAGAGGAAACAAAATGAGTTCATGTACCAGGAGTGAACTCTGGTTTGCCATGTGTTACTTGTCTTTGCCCAGGGGCCATAAAGGTGCAGACGTTTGGCTCTGATTTTCCCCTGTGCTGCTGAGGATCCAGCCTTGTAAATACCAGGTAACCACTTGTCCGTCACTGAGCTACAGCCACAACCTTCATGACTCAGTTTGGCTCTCAGGGTTACTACTGTGTGGAGACAGGACATAGGACTGTAAAAAATTAAATATAATGCAAGAAAAATGATGTGTTCTCTCCCTCCCTCTCCCGCTCCTCCCTCTCTCTCTCTCTCTCTCTCTCTCTCTCTCTCTCTCTCTCTCTCTCTCTCTCTCTCTGCAAGCAGTATATAGAGGAGTCCCCAGACAGACAGTCACCTTGAGGGTATGGAGAGGTGGCTCAGAGGTTAAGAGCATGTGTTGTTCTTGCAGACAACTCTGCTTCAGGTCTCAGCACCCATGTGGGGCAGCTCACAACTGCTTGTAATATTTGCTCCAAGGGGAATTCTATGCCTCTGATCTCCATAGGCACCTGCACTCATGTGTACTTATCCCAACGCACACGCACGTGCACACACACAATCTTAAATATAAAGCCACCTTGAGAAAGAAAAACTTACTTTTCTTGAATACAGTATAACCTGTCCTAACCCCCTCCTCTCCTAATGCCCTTTACATCCGTTTATAGAGTGGTTTCATTGTTTTCTTTCATGCTTACAGACAAGGCCTGTAAGCTCAATGAAGCCTAAGAACCAAGAGCCACTTCAGTGTCTTGTCAAACTGATCATCTACCAAGGTCAGATGCCTTCAGTTCCCAGAACACAGAAGTGAATTAGAAATGAGTTCTTTGCCTGCTTTTGAAACGAAATTCAAGTTATTAACAAATGACAGCTTATTGAGCAGGTGTCTTTCCTTACAGACGGGCAGCATAAAGATTTAGAATCCACCCAGCCATGTAAGGGGAAGGCACACCCTCACACTCTTGCACTGAAGTGCGATGCAGCCAGGTTTCCCTTGTTCACGAATAGAATAGGAACTGGGCATTTGCTCTACGTAGAGTCTGCCTTCCTGGACCTGCCTGTGTCTGGGATGTTTCTACAGTGAAGCCATTAGGCTCAGGACAAAAATCAAAATTGAAGAGAGGAAATAGGGCTCCTTTTGTGTTCACCTGATGACATATTTTTCAACCATGTAAGTGAAATTATCAGTCTTCCCTGAGGAAGAAGAGATGTCGTCCATTGCTCCAGGTGAGTGACAGCAAGCTCTAGCTCCGGAGGCCGTGGTCACTTGCTCTGTCCTGTTTCCCAGATCCCCAACCTTTGAAGTGCTCCTGAGGACTCTCACAAGTTCCACCTTGTGAGCGTTGAGCGTTGTTGACAAAACCACTGATGAGTGATGGAAGCTGAAGGGCCTATAAGAGGTCATCTGCTCCCATCACCCTCTGATCTGGGGCTTGAGTGTGGGAACAACTAAAGCCAGCTTTGCCAGGGCTGTGGTCACTGTGAGGACCAGAGGGTATGCAGGAACCCAGAGCTGGAGTGGAGTCTGAGTTCATTTCCAGCTGGACTGGTGCCACCTTACATCTGTACTCGAGGCTGCAGGAACCCAGGCTCATTTTTGGGTGTGGTGTGCTTGTCCTCGGCTCCTTTCCTGAGTCTTGTCCACTGGATCCCTTCCAGCTCACTGCCACCAACCTTCTTAGTAATTCCAACTCCAGGTGCATTTGTGTTTGGGGTGCCAGGGGCAAAAGTCAATACCCAAGTGTCTTCCTCCAGCAATCTCCACCTTCCTTTTGTTTTACTTGCTTATAGACATGGTCTCTCACTGAACCCAGAGCTCACTGGGTAGCTGGACAATCTGGTCCACAAGCTCCAGGTAGCCTCTCATCTCTGTCCATCCCAGAGATAGAATTACAGACATATGCCTAGCTTTTATGTAGATGGTGGGGATCTGAATTCATGTCCCCTTGCTTGACATAAGCACTTTACTAGCTCTGCCATCCTGAGCCCCCACATGCTGCTTCTGTAAGTCTGGCAAGAGACTGCAGAGAACAGATGCTGGCCCCATTAACCTCACACCGAGTCTACCTGTGTCCCAAATTGGGTTTTAACAGCAATCGCTTTCTAGGACAAGGCTGGGCCTGAGCCACCTCATAACTTTGTATGACCAGTATTCACAGTTAGGGACAACCTAAAAAGCCAGGACCCCAACAGATAATGCTACTGACTTTAAAAAAAATTATCATTTTTCAAAGTAGGTAAAGCTGATCGTTAGTCATCAAAATCATTATGATTCCGGTGTCTTGTCTGTCAAGAAATTCGATTCTATTTCAAGTCATTAGACATTACCACAAAATCTCTAAAAAATGTGGTCAGTATTATCATGTTTCTGGCATCACATCTCGTGGCTTGTGTTATACTCCGTATCCTCACAAACTGTACTGTTACAGGGTAGCACTGACTTCTTCCTCCCAGAGCTGTAGAAAGACATTGACATAGTAGGGAACCCTCTGGTTTTATTCTGTTTCATCTGCTTAATCTCCTTTTGCCGATTCAAAGCGACTATTAATGAAGATGATGTCAGAACCACCGTCTGCAACCGCCTGGTTATTCTGGGATTTGTACCATGGATTCAGGCTTCCCAGATGTCAAAATAAGTTTGATCATGGCCTTGGCTGTTCCTGTCTTTAGCATAATGACTGGCAAATGTATCAGCTCCAGACTCTCTGGTTACCCCCATTCCCACATTTCTGATGGATATCTAATCTTGTTTCTTTGGTTTGTTCCTGGATTTTATTAACCTGTGTTCTTGAGTGTAAATTAACCTTGGAGTTCACTCTGCACTGTGATCCTATCAAGATTTTTTTTTTAAAGAATAGCCTTATTTTTTGTGTAAAAATATATATTCTCAGTGACACAAATACAAGTAATACACATAGAAAGTGAAAGAAAAATTTAAAGGTCGTCTGCTTCCCTGCCACCCAGAGAACCATTAAGTTCTTGATAAGGATAGTCTCAGAAATCTGTGTAGATATTTGCATAAATAAAGCTGTGCAGACACAGTTGCATACAGTTGGAAACATGCGGTGCTAAGGATGGTTTTCCTCATGCAGCTCAATCATGCATCACTGCTTGGAGATGGGTCTCCACAGTTCTCCTCTGATCTTGCTTATATGCTAAGATGCAAAGCCACTTATTTTTAGCATTATGTGTGTACTGCAAACTTGAGAGATGAGGCCATGTCTACCTCTGGATGGGATTACTTATTGCTTGCAATAAAATGGTGGTTTCCTGAACTCTTGACATTGCTGGTGCATGAGTGTGAGTATAGTTCCATCAATTCCTACAGAATATGATGTAAACTAACTGTGCATAACACCCATCTAGGCTGGCCATGGTGCCCTCATATAACTGAGGTAGACTTGTTTTTGTCTTATGATTACTAATTACACTGTAATGCATGAATTCTGAGTTAATCCCTTAAAACCTGCATACTTAGTACAGGCTGTTAATGATACTCAGGACATTACTATTATTCAAAGAATATGAGGTTATGTATTTGCATATGGAGAAACTGAAGCCCAGCAGTAAAATGGCCTAAGATCACACACAATAGCAATATTTGAGCCAGAGGCCCACTTCCATCTCTGTGCATGGCTCACTAGTTCAAAGCATATAAGAAATACTGGCCTATGATGTTTGTCAGCTTTAGTGGTATCGCGATCATACTCACATTTCTTCACACTAAAACTAAAGGTTTCAATGTCATTATTAAAATAAAAATAGTGTCATTTCATTTTAAAACAATCCTGAGATTTGGGTCAATTGTGGGCTTACATACATACTGAGGTCAAAAGTGACTTTAGTCTGTGCTAAAATGGGCTTGGTTTAGCTCAAGCTAATGTCAAAGAGGAGGATAGCCTCATACTGGTGGCGCTAGGGTCTGGTGGTCAAGCTCCACATACTGCTGTTACCACTTTGTTGATAGAATGCGGGGGAAACACACCAGGATTACTCAGAGGCAACCGTGGCAGTTCCTGTTCAACGTGGCCACTATGAGGTGAGGCTAAGCTCCTGTATTTCTCTGAGACATCCAGGTCTTGTAAAAATTGCCTCCATAAGAGACCTCCAGGAAAAACAGTTTCCACTGAACTGAACAAAACACCATGACTATAATAAATATCACTCTGAAAAACAGCTACCTGGGTTTTATGAGTCAAAGCCTCTGGCTGGCAATCTTTCCTCTTCTGCCTTGACCCCGGAAATTCACAGCTTAGCATGGTATCCTTGTCATTGCCCCCACCCGACCCCACCCCACCACACTTCCCCAATGCCATTAACCTCTTTTCTTCACCATACAGAACCTCCCTCATTTAAAGCCCAAATAAATAAACATTTTGAAAACAATACTTAAGAAAAGGGAGCCGGGCGGTGGTGGCGCACGCCTTTAATCTGTGAGTTCGAGGCCAGCCTGGGCTACCAAGTGAGTCCCAGGAAAGGCACAAAGCTACACAGAGAAACCCTGTCTCGAAAAACCAAAAAAAAAAAAAAAAAAAGAAAAGAAAAGGGAAAAGGAAAAAGCAAAACTTAGGGCTAACACCTTTTTCCTTTTTTTTTTTTTGCTATAAAAAATTTTTCTCTACATGATAGTCTATTAGAGATTCTTTAAATTCATGTCTGAGTTACAATCTTGATGTGGTTGGATTTACAGTTGCTCTTTGTTATATAATCTGTAGTTTTAAATAGGAGAATTGGGACAGGGAGAAAGAAGTACGCATAATTAAGCAATTTCAGTCAAATAGTGATCTGATTGGTCATTGTCTCTTTCCTTTCAGAAGGTGATTCTGGGGGAGGCCTTATCACTTGCAGGGACATCCACTTGCCATGGAATGGTGGTTCCTGCTCATAGTGGGATAGCCTGTTTGTACCCTGGAGTAAGAGCTCCCACTTAGGAGTGTGATCTTGTTGTGAGTTCATTGCCCCTGAAATATCAGGTGACTGAAGGTTAGGGGCAAAGACTGAAGATCCTGAAGAGCACTCTTGCTGGGTGCATATGGTACATGGCTTGTACAAATGAACAGTAAGATGCCGCAGCTATTCTGATCTCTGTGCCATCAGCCTTGAAAGGTGATGGGATAGGCTAGCTATGAGCTGTTTAGAGAGCTTTCAGACAGATACACATTGAGGAATTAACCCTGTGTGACCTACATGTAAATGAGACAAACAAAATGAGGATGGGTGCCATGCTTTTTTATCTCGCTGTGTTATCTTGTCTACCCAAATGAGGAGTCATTGCTTTCTAGCTGAAGTTGTTTCAAGCACCTTCTAAAGACACATGTATGCATGCATGGCTGTATAGGTGGGTACACACTGAATATTAGAATGCATACATGTTCCTGGCAAGCATGAAGATGAGAATTCTACAGAGAGACTTGTTTCCTTCCCTTAGCTTTCAGACTACTGAAGTAATGGACTCCATGGCATTTCTCCAAGAGACTCAGGGTGGGAGAAAGAAAAGGCTGAACTCCAGTACCCATCAGAGAAGAACTCTTTCTGGAAAAGACCACACATCGTTTTGATAATTTGTCTGACTGCCATACTGGAGAGCTGGAGCTGAGATGATGATACATAAGACCACACCTAGACCATCACTTACGCATATCTCTTGTCTTTGACTTAAGCCTAAACTCCCTGTTAGGGCCCCCAACGTGGACTTGGATGCTCACTGAACCTCTTTACTACTTTTTCTAGTGTGACCACATTGAGTAAGTATCTTTTTCTCTACTCTTCACTGTTAGTTGTATTTTTAATTGGCCTACAAAGGTTGAGTGGCTGAGACTAGCTTCTTAGGGCTGCCAGGGCCCAGACCCTGACCTTAACAGCTCCAGTAACAAAAATAGATTTTTTAAAAAAGGTAAAATCATGATCCTCATACAGATAGATATTAAAGATTTTTATTGATTCATGAGTCAGTGAGGGAAACAAATGTCACTACCAGTTCAAAGAAGTCTTAAAATTTTTTTTATAGGAGCGAAGGAATGTTGGATTCACAAGCAGAGGCAGAGTTAGCTTCTTCCACAGTAGGTCAGGAATGCCAGTTAAACTACTCCTAGACGGGGTGGAATTTGCTGGAAACTTGGTCCTCCTGTTTAAGACAAGAATGATTTTCCATTGCCATCAATTACCTACAGTTTACCAAGAAGTAAAGCAGCTTCCACAGAATCAGAATCACATAACTCACGGTGGCCTTTGGAGTCTAGGAACAGTCTTCCATGGAAGCATATTTTCTTCCCACAGCACCCAGCACAAATGCACCAAGCCCTACTCACTCCTCAACAGGCAGCCGCCAGAAAAAGAGCAAAAGGACTAGGAAAGAAGGGCAGGATTCATTTCCTGTTAACCCAGAGGAAAGGCACCTTCATTTCCTACTGACTTCCGGCAGGGATGGCTTCAGGGCTGTGGGAGGGGGTTGGGGCTGTGGACTGGAAAGGGAGAGGTGTTTTGGACTATCTTTCTTTGTATCTGATGGTGATAGATTTACAAGGACCCTATTTGGATTCTATGAAGCAAATCTGAAGTCTTGTCAGCCTTAGTTAACTTGGGTTTTAACCAATAAACAAAAAGTGTATGTGGGCAGCACCTAAAAGGGGTAGAGAATTTGGAGGAATGGGGCCAGGAATAGTTAATTCTCTTACTGCGTCTCAGTTTTATTTGTAGATACGTTTTTCTATGTGGAAGTGCCCGCACCTTACATGCCTACCAGGGCTCCCTTCTTAGTGCCCTAGGCAAAGGGGAAGGAACTGGGTTGTTTTGCTCAATCTGGCCCAAAAGGGACCTTCTTTCCCTTCCAGTGGAGGCTCTTCCTCCTTATGTGGAGCTGCATTTTAATGAGGCCCAAGGGACATCCTTGGGGGCAGAGAGCATTGAGTCAGCATTTCAGTTTAAGAGCCTGGCTCTTTAGGTTTTTGATTTTTGTTTTCCTTTTGGGTCTTAGGCAGCTCAGTCAACTCCCCCTGAGAAGCTGAACTCCTGGAACATTCTGGGCAGCTGGTCTCTGTTCTAGAGCAGAGTCCTGGGGGCACTGAGGGACCTGAGAGGGATTCATCCAGTGGTCCTTAGACTGTCTTTAAAAGCAATACATTGCTGGATAGTGGCAGTGCACACCTTTAATCCCAGCACATGAAGAAGCAGGTGTATCTCTGAGTTCGAGGCCAGCCTGGTCTACAGAGTAAGTTTCAGGACAGCCAAGTCTAGGCTGTAGTGATTGGAAGCATGGGTCTTTTGGGCCCACACCATGCTGGTCTTTGTCCTGAGCAATCATAGCCTAACAAAGTTAGTCTAATGTAGAGTGGCCAGGGGACCTAGTGCCAGTCACTTGGAAAATTGGCAGTGGTCGTTGGTGGGGCTGTTACACGTCGTACCTTTTCTCTGGTCTTGTCTACTCAAGTGCAGGTGGCCCAAGTGGGGAGGTGAAGGGTCTCCAACCACCAGAGAAGAAGATCCATGTTCTATAATGTGGGATCATGTGCTATCTGTTCATCCTTGGCTCCCAAGGGACAGCATAGCTATCCTATTCAATGGCCATCTCACCCTGACCCTTCTTCCTGCTAACAAAACCCTGCTTTATTTCAGTGGCGAGGTAAAAGTCCATTGACCTCAGAAAAGGCAGACTCCTCTTCCAGTCCCAGTTGTTCTCAGACAGACATGGCAGTCCTATTCTCTTCCCAGATGCATCTCCACCCTTTCTATGCTAGGGATGAATTGGTGAGTCAGTAAGAGGAATGGAGACTTCTGGGGGTGCCTTCTTGATAAGGGAAAGGGTTGCAAGACTACTGTGGCAGATGTTCTCTGCCTTTCACGTCTCGTATATCAAAGTGAAAATCTTACCTTTGAAGCTCTAGCAGCATCATGTGACGGAAGCTACACACTCAGAGACCAAAGCATCTCAGGGCACAGAGGAACAGGTTCTTCTTCTTCGGGCTCTTGACAACAATACTATAGGGCTTTGCTCCCCATCTGGAGCTACCACTCTTCACATTTCTTAGCATAAGAGGTAAGCATGTATCGCCATTGCCTAAATGAACATTATTTGAGTTTTCCTTCACTTGCAACCAAAGCTCATTGATTAAGCAGATGTTGCACTGGATCAAATGAGGCAACTTCAGCTCAGGTCTGAACTTACTCTTGGGTAACCATGGGACACTCTCTTCACCTGACAGGGCCAAGGTTTGTTCTTCAGAACGGGCTGGTAGTCCTGACTGTCTCATGAAGTGTGCTCTGAGAGACAAACCAGAGTGTGAGTACGGCAAAGTAGAATAGCATTGTCTGTCAAACTTTTGCACATGTGGATATTAGTATTTCAGTAACAGAAAGCTGGGTTTCTTTTCTTATTGACAATCTTCTGTTCAGTTAAGTAGGCAATATCGATGGCATGCACACACATTTTTTCCCTCTTTGTGATTCAATAAAGCCATTTTTAGATTTCTTGGTGGAAAAAAAGTAAACATGCTAATCTTTCCTAAATTAACTTTCATACTGAAAAGAAATAGAAGGTTGCTTAGCACTGAGTATGAAAACTAAAATGTTCTTTACCACCAGAGAGATCTATATTTGAATGCGGATACTGAATGTTGAAACTTACTAATGTTGTGAGCGTGGGTCTAAATTAATTAACTTCTGACTTATACCGGGGTCATAATGCCTGCTTTATCATGTATAGAGGTAAGGGTCCAAATCAATTCTTTTCTGTGTGACTCTGACTCTCTTTTAAATTTAGGTTTTCTTTTAATAATGGTTTGTGGTTTTCAAGGTGAAAAATTCATTCTTCTTTGTTACAATTCCTTTTATACAGTGCCAGATTAAATTTGTTAGTATTGAGTTAAGTTTTTTAATTATATATTCATTAAGGACATGAATCTGTATTATTTAAAGATTATCTTTGTCTTGTTTGGGAGTCAGAGTAACCCTAGTTCCATAGACTGGATTTGAGAAATTGGCATGATCCTGCTGCAGCTGGGGTTCAAGTCCAGAGAAGGGGACGGGACGTTGGCGGAAGAAGAAATGAAGTAGTGTCTGACCTCGAGATGGGTTTCACACAAGTGGCCAGCCCCAAATAGCTCGAGCCATCCTTATTTATATTTCAAGAGCAAGCATGTTTTTCGTACTAACAAACATGTTTTTCCCACCCTCCAACATTAACCTCTGGCAAAAACAAATATGTCAAATATTTTTTCCCCAACTTTTACATCAAACCATCTTTCAAACCAGAAACATTTATCATTTTGCTAGCTTGGCCAAATAGTGAGCGAGGTACATCCTATCTTTACAAAGCTAAAAGGTGATAAGCATAGGTACAAATTTTCAAGAAAAACGATATCATTCAAAACTTAAAGCATATTTACAAAAATAGGGGTGATGTGCCATAAGCTGCCTGCATATGGTTAGCTTACACTTCTTCAAATGCCCGTTAACTCTTACTGCCTCTGATCCAGACAGCACTGAATGCGAACAGTTCCCAGGGTCTGGAGTGACAGCTGATATTTCCAGATAAATCTGAGAAGCATCAGTTCCCAAAGAACTTTAGGGGAAAGTATTTGAGAAAAGAATGAGGTTTCCAGGAATGATCACATCTGTCCCATGCATGACTGACAAAATTACACTAAAAACTACCAAGAGAATCCACAACGTTATGAGAGAGAAGAGAGCATGCAGGTCCTGTGGCTCCAGGAGTGTTCTGTGCTGTCCTGAAGTCCACTGGTCCTTGTCAAGCGAGACAGTCTTCTTGGGCTTTGCCCCATGGAGATCCGTTGGACAAGCACTCATATACTGATCCAAATCTAGGCCACACGGCTCTCAACAAGAAATGTTCCCCCCTCTTCTGTGGTTTTGAAAAAGTTTATGAACACTTCATAGTTCTTCTTAGGTATTTGGTAAAGTTTTGCAGTGAAGCCAGTTGAACATTGAGACATATCAGTTGTATGACTTCTCCTGAGGGGACTTAAAGGGGGTATGTGTTCACCCTGGATAGCAATGGCACCAACAGACCAAAGAGAAGATTCCATTCAAGTCCAGCTTGGTGAATCAGTGAGTTTATTGGGTTATTTACAGGAACACGGTTGATTCAAAGGTAGCTAGGCTACCATGAAGTCCTACCCGCAGCACAGTGGACTCTGAACAGCTGTAATACTGTAGAGTTACAACCCCCATAAACTCTAGCACATCTCTCATATCCACAGCAGCTGGGGCAGGGCTATGTGCCCTGTCAGGAGGGAGGGTGACTAGAGTTTCACAACAGGCTCCCGCCATCCTTCTCCGTCCTTCCAAGAGGGAAGGTTAGCAGCCTCATTGCTCTCCCCACTGACCTGCTATGAGCTGTGTTGTCCTTATCTGTTTCCTCACCACAAATGAGGGCCAAGGACTTCTATAGGTTGCTAGAGAAGTTCTACCTAGAGGAAACAGTTTTCCCATGATACCTTTCAAGGACTTTGCCAATTTCATCCAGGTTACCTATTTTTTTCCTTTTAAATACAATGCCATATTTTATATGCTATCTCACATACTTTAAAAACTTTCATAAGTGTTACATATTCTCATGACTTTAACATTCTAAAGAGAAGAATATGACAAAATGAGGATATATCACTCCTGGTATTAGATTAAAAGAGACTATGGCCTCTAGGGCCAGAGAAAGATAGTTCAAATGTCATGAGCATGTTAGAAACATAGAGGAACACATTTGGGCCTTTCCACAATGCCAGAATTTTTTGAATAGCAATCAATTTGCAAGGTGGAATGGTTTCATTAGCAGTAATTTGCCAAGTATCCCCACTTAAATAACCCCTGAATAGCCTTGGCTGGGGCAAGCATAGGTATCCAAATCTTAATTATCGATATTAACATTCAGATCACACATTACACACAGCACTATATCTCTACATGCGTGAGTGTACAGGTTATAGAATGGATGCAAAGACTTCGGAAGTCCGTGACAGGCTGGGGAGTAGCTCCGTCAGTAAAGAGCCTGTTGTGAAAGCATGAGGGCCTGAGTTTGGATTCCACACCCATGTAAAAAGCTAGGCATGGCTGCACACACATGCCTATGACTCCAATGCTGGAAGAGAAGAGGCAGGAAGATGTCTGGGGGCTGCTGATTGACAGCTTAGCTCCAGGTTCAATGAGAGACCCTGCATCAGAAGAATAAGGCAGAGAGTAATAGAATCTAATGTCCTCTTCTGGCCTCTATACATGCACACATATATGTACATACACACACACACACACACACACACACACACACACACACACACACACACACACACACACGTGTACATACAAGTCCAGGGAGATGAGGGGAAACAAGAACAAGATCTTGGGAACACATTTTGGTGTTCCTGTCCAGTTGCAGTCAGGTTTCTTCCATCTTCGTTGTTATAGGGTGTGTACCCACCCCCACCCCGCACCCATGGTTAAGACAATGGGATTTTCTGCTTCCTTCTACCTATAGCTTCGCTCAGTCTACACACTTCTTCACCTGGCTATGGGGTCTCTTTTACCTGTCTTCTTAAGACATATATGACTCAGGTTGTGCTCTCTTGTGCCACGCACATATATGACTCAGGTTGCGCTCTCTTGTGCCACGCACATATATGTTCTGTCTCCTGCCTCATCTATGCAAACTCAACTGTTTTCAAAAGGTGGGGGGCAACATTCAGGTAATGTTTTCTGGATGTCCCTGCTGCCATGCAGTAAGACATATACATTTCCTATATCAAGGCAAAGGAACAATAAGAGATCCCAAACACTGACTGCTTCTGGTTTAAGGCACTTGCTTTGTGTACTTGCTCACTGGGTCCTCAAAGGAACTTACGGATTCTCCTCTTTATTTTATGGATTTTTCTCCTAATCTCTCTAGATCTTTAGAGGAAAGAAATCCATGCTGTATCTTCAGAGAGGCGATCATACTTTTGCTATGCACAAAAAAACAAAAACAGGCAAAACTTGGTCTCTGCCAGTCAAAGGAATGCCAGAATGAACCACACATAGTTCCCAGGAAGCTTAAGAAACTTAGTCGCTGCTCACCAACCAACTCTGGGATTGATTGGATGAAGCATGCTGCACCCAGCTTCTAGGTAGATTATGGAACTTGGTCACTCCCGACCAGGGCCACTCTGGAATCAGGCAGGCATGCTACTCATGATTCCTAAACTCTATGTGAGATGAGTATTTATCTTCTGGATGGTAAGCCTGCTTCTATTCCTATTGACTTACCTCTTGTATATATCCTTCCAGACTGGAATAAATTTGATTCCCAAACTGTAAAATGGGGGCTTAACTTGGATTCATAATATAAGCAGATACTTTGTTATATGTTAGAGAGATCTGACTATAACTTATAGCCTTTAATGTCATCCTCCAGCCAAATATGTCTGGTGAAGTGTGTGAGGCCACAGAGGTTCCCTAGTGAGATCTGAGCTTGCTTTACCAGCAGGACTGTGCAAGAGGATGATTGGACCACAAGCTTGGGTACCAGGTGTTTGGTAGGATCTGCAATGGGCTGTATCTAGCAAGGGGGAGATCCTTTGTCTCGCCCCTTGGCATTGTTATAAAAAGTCCTTTTGAATAAAGTTCTGGGCCAATGAATAAGGATTCAGGCCCTCCCGAGGCTATCTTGTGTTTTTGTCTTTTTCTCTGCCCTCTATCCTTCTATCTAAATCTTATTCCTCTCTCCTCAAGAGTACCCTGTGGGAAAAGGTGGGGGTGGGTCCCCCACAGTAAAGACAGAATGTGATCAGCTGTGGACTAGGCTTTTAAGAATTTTATAAAGGCAAATAAGACAAGAAAGAAACTCCCAAGTGTGAGAAAGAGATCAATGTCAAAGTTATAGGTTTAAGAATATACTTCTGGCCCGGCGGTGGCGGCGCACACCTTTAATCCCAGCACTTGGGAGGCAGAGCCAGGCGGATCTCTGTGAGTTCGAGGCCAGCCTGGTCTACAAAGTGAGTTCCAGGAAAGGCACAAAACTACAGAGAAACCCTGTCTCGAAAAAAAACCAAAAAAAAAAAAAAAAAAAAAAAAAAAAAAAGAAAGAATATACTTCTGGTTATAAAAAGGACATACTTCTTGATGAAAAGAGCTTTGTATAATAAATAAATTTCATCTTAAAGTGTTATTTAAGATGGAAATAGAAAGCGATTACAGAAAACCCAAAAGGTTAAAGTATGTCACAAATTTTGTGGAAGTTCAAGCTTAAAGAAAGGTGGTATAAATTTAATCAAATTGGCTATAATTAAACATTATTAAAAGTATGTAAGTTCAATCTCAAGATACTATGTAGAACTGTAGCCTGATTCTCTGTCTACAACAATTAGGCTTCCTTAAAATGTTAATTTGCTCATAAAAGCTAGAGAAAAGAGATTCTGTATTTTATGACGATAATTGCTTATAATTTCTATTAAGTTTGTCAGCCTTTGAACTACGAGGGAAACTAAGGCTTGAAAGATCCCAGATTCATTGAACAATCATCTTTGTCAAGCTTTATGTGTTATGCTAAAATTTAAACCACCATTAACTCCTCCAGACAGGTGTAACTGACCTTACTTGTAGGTCAAAGCCATAAAGGATAAGGAAGCTAAAGAGTACAGCTGATGTTTTGGCCTCTTCCCCAGATTAGCCGGGTCCCAGGGGATGACGGGACATGGATGAGTGATCCTACAGCTCCAGCTGAATAGAGAGGTGGTGGGGAATCCTAAGTTTGGACTGTAACCAGTGCACATTTTGAAACAAAAGGAGGCTCATTGCAGTGGGAAATGTCTTCAGTCTTCTAAGGGATGCCACATGGTCAGCACTACCTGGACCTATTGGTGAAATTATTAAGGCCACTCCACATAGTTAAAAGGAGATTTATTTAATGGCGTAACTTACAAATTAAGGGATAGGTAGGTCGCGGCATCTGGGGAAGGTGTCTCACAGTCCAGCGGTGTTCTCTGGAACTCTGCTTGGCCCACTTCCACCGTCCAGGGTCCCGGAACCGAGTGAGAGCGCAGCCCATCCAGATCTCAGGTCTCCAGGCGCCTCCCTTGGCCCCGCCCTGTAGGCGTGACCGTTGCCAAAGTCTCAATGGGGGTTGGAACTTCCAGATCAAAGCTGGAATGGCTACCCACTACATGGACCCATCCCAACAGATGGTTCTCCTGATAGAGACAAAACTAAAAGAAGTGAGGGCTTCATCCTAAGTTCATAAATGTAACTCCTAAGGACTTCAACTTACCTAATAGAAAAAGAAAATGATGAATTTGGGGCCACCTACATTTAAACACCTAACCATTAAGTATAGTCACTGAATGGAAATGATTGGAAAAAACACAAAACAGAACTAGACTAGACTTTAGCTTGAGGAAAAGAGTGAATCAGGCCTCACAGGCCTCCCCCAACCCCAAGTGTGGGCTACTGGCAAGCCAGGTAGGATAATCACAACCATCCAGCTATAACCAGATTAAAGGACTCTTAAGCTTTTACTAACCATAAAAAAATATTTTCTCTGGCCCAAAGCCCAGGCAGGACTTCTACCCCAGTCAGCAAATTCCTCCATTGTGGACTTTTAGCTCTCTGTCAGTCTCCCTGTAATACTCCAATGGTGGCTATGAAATTTTCTTTTTGATTTGGTCTCCCAAGATCTTTTCAAGGTGATAATGGCTCTTCCTTTCCTTCCCAGGTCACTCAGTCTGTAGCTAAACCTCTGGGAATTAGATATTATCGTCACTACTCTTGAAGCTTTAGTCCTGTAGAAATGTGGAATAGGCCAGTCACACCATAATGCTGTCTATTGAAAAGCTTTCTCTTATCTTACTTAGAGGCCAACATTCCAATGGCCTTCTCTAGAATTTCTATAGGTTTTCATTCAACCCCTGGCTTAAGTCCTTTTGGGGTGTTTTATGGGTTCCCTTTTCTAAATTCAGACCTGTTCGTGGATTATAAAGCCCAATCCTTAAGCATATTTGCCTCCAGACTTAGTGAATTCCAACAGGATCTCAAAGAGTACGTGTTGTAGAGACTGCCTGAGCCATTGGAAGAATATGATAAATCTCTTTTTCAACTGAAAGAATAACCATCCAGTCCGAGGAACTGTGAGTTTGATCATCTCTTCCAACTTAAAAGCTAGCCAGGAGAGCCTTCTGACTATATATATATATATATATATATATATATATATATATATATATATATATATATATATATATATATATATATATATATACTTCCCCTGGGGAAGTCAGTGCATGACTGTTCAAAGAGCAGAGAACGCAACTCCTCCTCTCTGCTCCTTTGTTAAAAAGCCACGCCTTACTACTCAGGCATTTGTTTCTGCCATCTTTAATTTTTTTATTTTATTGTTTATTATTTATTAGAAATGTGTGTGTGTGTGTGTGTGTGCGCGCGCGCGTGCGCACATGCATGTATGCATTCACACACATCAAAGAGTACTTGTGGAAGTCAGAAGACAATTTGTGGGAGTCTGTTCTCTCCTTCTACATGTGGGTCTGAAGGACTGAACTCAAGCTGTCAATCTCAGAGGAAAGCGCCTTTCTCCTCCGGGCCATCTCACTGGCCCTGTTTCTGCCTTCCTATACCCCATACGAAAACTAGGTCATCCTGCTAATTTACCTGTGTTACATCATTCCTGTGGTGGTTTGAATAGGAATGGCTAGTCCTATTCACAGGCTCATATATTTGAATGCTTGGCCATTAGGGAGTGGTACTACTTGAGAGAGAGTAGGAGGTATGACCTTGTTGGAGCAGGTATGGCCTTGTTGGAGGAAGTATGTCACTCGGGGTGGACTTTTTGGTTTCAAATGCCCAAGCCAGGCCCAGTGTCTCTCTCTTCCTGCTGCCTGCAATAGATTCAGATGTAGAACTCTCAGCTACCACTCCAGCTCTATGCCTTCCTGTGTGTTGTCATGCTTCCTGCCGTGACAATAATGGACTAAACCTCTGAACTGTGAGTCAGCCCCAGTTAATTACTTTCCTTCATAAGAGTTGCCATGATCATCATTACAGCAATAGTAACCCTAACTAAAACAATCACCAAACTCAATTTTCTCCATTGGTATAGTGATTTAGTTTCCATTTTTCTATCTATAGTGCCATATTTGAACAAGATTAAGTGCTTTCCTGATTATTCCATTAACATCTCATCTTTCTCACATGATATACAAGAGCAGCTTCAAGCTATGGCAGACACCACCATCACTTTTGATAAATAGCTTTGATGTTGGAGTTCTAGATTTTCAT
The DNA here is from genome assembly GCF_007827085.1 of Peromyscus californicus insignis. NCBI lineage: Eukaryota > Metazoa > Chordata > Mammalia > Rodentia > Cricetidae > Peromyscus > Peromyscus californicus. The sequence continues at coordinate 62,769,261 of NW_026294469.1, read as the reverse complement.
AGTAGAAATGGGTTATACCTGTTTTAACTTTGCTAGTGATCTTATTCCTCCATGGACCTTGTACTTAATTGCTGTCTTAACTTTTATCTCTTCTTTTCCACATGATCCACCGAAGGTCCTGTGGCAATCTCACTCCATCAATCTGAGTCTCTTTGAGAGTCCACTAAGGCTGGAATGTCAACAAGGGTATAAACCCTAAGTCCTTTTATGACCTATTTCATATGGAAGTAGCTAAATCAACCTGCTACTCATCCCATAAAATATTCTAGGGTTTCTACCCTTACAGGGCATTGCTAGATAGCTAGTTATATAGGCTTGAAGATGATTAGTGATGGGCCCCTTCCTTCATCAGCAGCAGCTTGTAAAACTAGGTAATGAAACTTCAGGTCTTTGTTTACTGCTCAGAAAAGTCAGATTTGAGTTCCATCTCTGGCCCTGGGTAGAAACATGTATGGTATGACTTTTGCAGGGAGCTAAAAAAAAAAAAAAAAAAAATCTATTCACTTCAATAGGGATCCAGTGACCAAAGAAGTCATTCTACTTAAATCTAGTTTAATGAATCAGTGAATTTATTGAAATTTGTTGGCAGGATTTTCCTGTCCCAACTGCCTGCAACCAAATAACCAGCAGCCACTTTGCAAATAACTGACTCAGAGACAATATAAATTCTAAGTGCTCAGTCAATAGCTCAGGCTTGTTACTAACTAGCTCTTAAAATTTAAGTTAACTCATATTCCTTATTTATGCTCTGCCATGTGGCAGTACCTTTATTAATGTGACAGGTTCATCTCCTGCTCTGTGTCTGGCTGGCGATTCCTGACTCCACCCTTCCTCATCCCATCCTCAGTTTGGTTTTCCTGCCTAACTTTATCCTGTTCAGCTATTGACCAGTCAGCTTGTTTACTAAACCAATCATAGTGACATATATTCATACAGTGTAAAGGAATATTCCACAGCAGGAGTTGCTTATATAAATACGAGTGAGGGTTATTACAAGAGCATCACCACAAATCCCACCCCAGTATAGGTAACAACTCATGAAAACTGTATCTCTGGAGCTTTCCAGATGACTTGAAGGCAACTTAGCTGGTTAGAGAGTCTCCTTTTCTAACAAATATTACTACTTACATAACTTTGGGGAGAGCCCTTGAGTAAGTTTCAGGAACTTTCTGAGACTTGTAAGTTTTATTTACTTCCCTAGCCTTGTATGTTTTGCTATTTATTTTATGTGTAGGGAATTTTTTTATCTGAATGTATATATGTAGTGCCTGGAGTCACCATGTGGAAGCTGGGAACTGAACCCAGGTCCTCTACAAGAGCAACAAGTGTTCTTAACCACTGAGCCATCTCTCCAGGCCCTACTTCTAGAGTCAATGAACCTTGTTCAAGAAGCAATGTTTCAATTTAGAAAAAAAAGCTGCACAACATGACATTGCAAACTGCCCCAAAGATCCTAATATTACAATCTAATTGGAGGCTTTCTGGGGTAGAACAAAGACATACTATGTGTCTGAAGTTAATTCAAATGGGCCTGGAAATCACCTGAGTAGAAAAAGTTATTCCCAGAAACTTTAAGAAGTAATATGAAATATACCTAAAATGTAAAGAGACTCCCTGGTCTCTCTGGCCATTTCCTATCTCATGCCTTGTGTTGTCCTCTGTAACAGTCTCTCAGGCTAGTTTACTCCAGCACCTGAGAGTGCGCTCTACACTCTGTGGCTGTTGTTCAGTTTCATCCCTCGAGAGTGTTTCTTTTGGCCATTGCCGACTTTCGCCTCACACTGTTCTGTAACACACTCTGCCTGGCTTCTATGCCACTCTCTGTGTATCATCTGAATTGGCTTGATGGAGATGGCAAAACTGGAAAGCCATGGGAGACCGGAGCAAGATCCTGGTAACAAGACCTATGTCAAACCTGCCTGCATCTTCAAATCACTCACAGGACAGCAGATGGGGCAGGTTCACTGGGAAGGGCTGTAGCTTTAGGTCAGACAGCTACTTCTCTCTCTCTTTATTTGATGTTTCAGTGAAATAATAAGTCCAGGAAGGACCTATGAGAACAAAACTCTTGAGACCGAAAGATCTCTGGAAAGTGTCTGCTGAGCTGTAAAGATGTTAGCCATAACAGGGCTCCAGGTCCTAGGACAAGGTCTTGCAACTTTGAGAAGCAAGTCTAGGTAGCAATTGTGAAGTGTCTGTTGGACCAGATGAAGAACCGTTGCTGGTTTTGCTGTTTAATGGAAATACACAGAAGGTTGGCCTAAGTTATGTCCATTGGACACACATACACTGACTGTGGATAAGAGAAGCACTCTGAGATAGGAAGGTAGATAGAATCACTGTTGCTTCTGAATTAGTTGGGGCTGTAAGCAGGATACAATTGTACCTAGAAGCTCATGATGTGAAGAGTCAAGTACATTTAGGCATGGGACACAGTTTTGTTCTTTTAGGCCTGTAGCCTGTTAACTTATCACCCCTCCACACACACACACACACACACACACACACACACACACCGCTATTCTTCATTCCATGACCTGTCCCTATCAATTAAATGCAGGTGATTCGAGAAAGTTTCTCTTTTCAGCTCCTGCCTCACATATTCTGTGTTCCAGCATCTCCACTGTGAACTGCATTCAGTGAGTCGGGCTGATCTCTGGGGAACTATCTGTATGGCTTAAGGAAGTATGTCTGCTATCAGGTTGACAAGGGGTCAACTTGTGATAATTAACCTTGATTGTCTCCTTAATTGGCCTAGGCATTTAACAAAGCACATCCTAGTGTGTCCATGAGTGATTCCAGAGAGGATTGCCTGAGGGAGAAGACCTGCCCTGAGGATGTGTGGTGCCATCCCATAAATTGGAATGCAGAGAGAATAGATGAGGAAAAGGGAGAGAGCCAGTTAGCATAGGCATTCTCTGTATTCCCCCATTCCTCTGCTCCACCCCTAGCCCCACAGCCTCTCTCCTTCCTCTCTGCCATGGTGTCAGCCTCTCTGCTCCACCAACCCCTTTCTGCCACAATGGACTGAAACCTGAAACTGTGAGTCAAATTAAATCCTCCCTCCTGTGCGTTGTTTATGTCAGGTGTGTGATCACAGGAACCAGAAAAGTAACTGATGGGCCACCATAGATGGAAGAGAAAAACCCAGAGGCTTCTCCCTGAGTCCTGTGCTCCATCTCAGGGTCTGTGCTTGGGTCGGTGAGGGGTGCTGTTTATAAATACTCCTTCACTTCCCAATGTCCTCCCCTGTGAACAAATGTGCCATATATATATATATATATATATATATATATATATATATATATATATATATATAAAAATATATCACTATGCAGGTAACAGAAGAGTAGAAAGTCAAGCCCCACACGCCACCTTCCACAGAGATTATAACAGTGGGGCATTCTGTATGTAGCAGATGTTTAACAAATACTAGTTTTTCTTCATATCATGATCTTCTATCTCATCCAGATTTCTGATCAATCCCACTCACGCTGTGACAAAGAGGAAAACTCAAACTGATTACATTATATTCTAGAATTATCTCCTAAGAGAAGTTGGTAAAGCTTCTCAATTGACAAATAATGATGTGTTTATTGACAAACCTTGTTGAAATAGGAATGGAACAGTCGCCTGCTCCCAAACCACTCATGCATTCTATCCAAACTACACAGAGAGAGGTCGAACATAATGTCTTCCCTCAGAGCTGTCAGTCTAGAGCTGGTCCCTGGATAGGGACAGTTTGTCTTTATAAACTAGCTCATAATTAGAAAGTTAGTCACCAAGAAGAATCCATCCACGCACCCCCCACCCCAACACACACTTCATTCCAAACCATATTACACAGGAACATAGTTAGGAAGTCCAACACCTCCTCCATTTTAGCTTTAGTTATGGCAATGGGTTTGCTCTGAGGCCACTGATACTTCCCGAGTCATCACACCTGGAGCAGAGAGTTTTCCTAAAGGAACTCTGGGGGAAGTGTCACCGTTGGCCAATATGGCAAACTATGTGAAAATTCAAAAATATCTTATAAGGACATCACAAATCTAGGGTTTCTGTTGGGTGAGTGGTTGGTTCTGACATCTATGTAATTGGGGGGCATGAGTAACATGATCTGGGCAACTGGAATCCAGGGATCCAGGAGGAAGATGGAGCTGCGGTATAGGAGGAAGGGCGAGATGGCCTCTTCCTGTTGCATGGGCCAAGCATGTCAACATTAACGCATGAATCTACTTGTCATTGGATCCGCCTGTAGGACTGCCAGTTTCTAATGCACCCCAAATTCTTGTTCTGTCATTGGTTTGGACTAGGGCATTGAGGTTCCCAGCCCCTAAGCCACTTGAGGGCAGTGTCTTACCGCTGCAGCCACAGCTGGGCCTCCCCCCAGAGCTCTGATTTCCCTGCTTACCTGCTGTTGCCTGCAACTCTCAAAGTTAGGAGGCCCTCTGATGCTCGCTTGCTCTGGCATCTGGTGTTCTGTTTCCTCTGTGTCTGTAAGCCACTAGAACTCCGCTACATTCTGAGTAGACTTCTCCAACCTGATCTTCCCGGCTACAGCTGACTCCTAAGTCCTTCGGTAGCAATGCTTATATCCTGTGTCTTTTGCTTCCGTTCATTTATACAGTGTCTCCAGGGGCTTCTCCTGGGTGCCTCTCAAACATGAGTCTCTGCCCCTAAACTTATTACAACTTCTGCTCCATAGATTAGTCATCCCTTCCAAGTACATCAACTGGTCCCAAGATAGGCTTCACTAATTTCCTAGACTCCAAATGCTTGTCAGAGACACTGGCAGCATCTTCTGAGCAAGGAAGAAGTGTGTGTGTGTATGTATGTGTGTGTGTGTGTGTGTGTGTGTGTGTGTGTGTGTGTGTATGTATGTTTGAATGCCATTCTTCCCCTCATGCATGTTATATGGTACAGAAAATAGAATATTGGTGAAGGAGTCTAAAATCCTCAAGTAGCTTATGTTTTAGGTGACTGTATATGTTTGATGCCGACCCATGTTCACCTTAGTATCATATTAGAAGATTAGAAGGGAAAACTGTCCATTTCACTATGTACATATGTGTGCATTTCTGTATTTCTGTAGTACTGGGGATCGCTCCTAGGGCCTTAGACATGCTGGGAGAGAACGCTGCCTCTCAGCTCTATCCCTGACCATTTTTACTGTTAGTTTTGAGGCAAGGTCTCACTAAGCTGCCCTGGATGACTTAAAACTTGCAATCTAGCCCTTCGAGTAACTGCGATTGTGGGTAGGATTGTGTCACCAGGTCTGGCTTAGCTTTACCTTTTCTCTTCTGGAAATCCCAGCACATCTGGAGGGAAGGGTAGGTCACGCAGTGTGGCAGTGTGGGTAAGGACTCTGCCTACCTTTAGGGAGCCTTGAACCTGTTCCCAAGGATTTCTTTGTTCCACCAGAGAGTTTGGTGTTCGGGTAAGCAAATAAAGAAGTCCGACGCTCACCTGAAACATCCTGGTTTCCTCCTCGTTTTCCAGATTCACCAAACCTCTCTGCTGAACTTGACTCGGAAGCAGTTCTTTCCAGTCTCACTAAACCCGGTTAAAAGTTAGTGTGTGAACTAGCTCCTTTCCTGTTGTGATGAAATACCCCGAAAAGCCAGCTTACAAAGGACAGGGTTCATTCTAGCGTATGGTTCCAGGAGGATGGGCGCCATCCTGGTGGAGAAGCCATGGCAGGGGAAGCAGGAAGCTCGCTGGTAACGTTTTCATCTACACGCAGGAATCAAAGAACAATAAATGGGCTGAGGCTATAGAACTTGAAAGCCCCCCCCCCCCCCCCAGTGACATACTTCCTCCAGCACAGCTCCGCCTCCTAAAGGTTCCATAACCTCCATAAACAGTGCCACCAACTGGGGACCAAGTGGTCTGACATGTGAGCCAATGGGGGCCATTTCTCATTCAAAACACTACACTGTTGTTGTTGTTGAATGAATGAATGAAGGAGGGAGGGAGGGATAAAAGGTAAACAAATGGGTATGTCTTGGGAGTCAGTAACTACTGAGTACTACCAAGCAAATTAGGTTCTCTAGGCCCAATGTCCACACCGTTAAAGTAGGCTTAAGTTGGACATTCTTGAAGGCAGTTTTCAATTCAAATTCTCTTCAACTAAGGATATCCTCCCCTCCTCCATTTACCCCTCTTGCCCCCTTTCCCCTTCAACCTTCTTTTTCCCTTCCCTTACGCCTGTTGTTTTTCTTCCCAGACCTTCACACAGGCTCTTTTATTTTCATCACCAGGCTGTTCATGCCAGCAATGTGATGCAAATAAAGCAAGACAGGATTTTGGTTCTGACTGAATAAGAATTGCTCCACTCGAATTTACAAAAACACAACATCCCAGTCCCTCTAAACAGATTCTATTCAAAGTTTCTTGGCTTCAACATTTTAAGAACAAGCTGTTCTTGTGGGAGGTTAATGAGAAAGTGCCTGGTTCACCTCCTGTCCCACTAGTGACCAAGATGAAAAGAACCCTGGAGAGGAGTCATTCAAAATGAGGACCCCACCCCTGCTCTCAGGCCAGAGAGGCCAACCTCAAAGATCTGTGAAGCCAAAATGGGGTACAAGTTGAAGATGCTCAGAAACTGGTGGTATTTACACATAGACACACACATACCATACACATACCATACACACACACCTACACACTCTCGCGCACACACACACACACCATACACACACATACACCCTGTATACACATACATACACACTCTCACACACACACCATACACCCTGTATACACATACATACACACTCTCACACACACACCATACACCCTGTATACACATACATACACACTCGCACACACACACCATACATACACACCCCATACACACATACTCCATACACACACATACACCCTCGCACACATACACATACACACACACACACACACACACACACACACACACACAGAGAGAGAGAGAGAGAGAGATTTGGTAGTTCCTATTAAAAGAGACCAACATTAACAACTTGGATATTCTAAGTGTTCTCTCTTGGTTATGGAAGACAAGTAGCAGGGGTGGGCTGGTGAAATTTGAAGAAATTAGAAAAGCCACAAAAATCAGGAGCATCGTGAATGCTTTCCTGTCTGTCAATGTATTCAGTTACTTGAGGTGGGTGACGCAATACGAACAGATGACGGGAATAAGACATCACGTCCTCTTCTCGCCGATTTTCTCTTTAAAACAGGACATAGAACTGTCAGAAAGAAAAAAAACAAGATGCTGGTGTGTATGGCCCCAGATGGGTGAGATGGGAAGAGCCCCTGGATTCTCAGCTGAATTCTATCCCAGGCAGTTTAGTCGCACACGACAGACATCTTAGAGCCAGGCACAGGGGCAGGCGAGTTAGGAACAAGAGACTAATCCACCGCAGAGAGTCAGTTCTGGAGGATATAGTGAGTGAGTGTCATGTTTCGTGAGCGTCAGGAGATCCAAGCTTCCTTAGCAGATGGTCAGTGAGAACTTAGAAAACAATGATTCTGAGAAGGAACAACCTGCCTGAAGTGCATTCCCACAATGCCCTCACTCAGGACGCTGAGGCAGGAGGATCTCCAGTCACAGGTCAGCCAGGGCAACAGAGCAAGAGCCTTTCTTTAAAAGACGAAAGCAAACCAAGCAAAGAGCCCAACAAACCAGCACACTTTTGTTGAGAATAAATCCAGCCAACTACAACCTCATTTCCTCTCCCCTGCCCCACCCTACTGTGCTTGCTTAGCCACAAATTGGAAAGAACCTGAGATGTACTTCCCTTGGGTTTCAGAAGAGCGTGTTAAAATTGTTTCTGTTACTTGTTTTTGTTTATTGATATAGGTTCTCACTCTGTAGTCCAGGCTGGCATTGAACTTATTGGCGACTCTCCTGCCTCAGCCAAGTACAGGGATTATGGGCATGTGCTGCCATACTCAGAGACTCAAGGTGTTGAAGACAAGATGCAGAAAGGCTGTTCCTGTAGTGACGTGGTTACAGTTACAGGTACTTAACAACAGTTGTTATATACTTTGAACTAATAGGCCATATGTCCAGGTAAGAGGGCCCTTTGCATCACGCTCTAGAGCTCTGCTTTTTTTTTTTTTTTTTTTTTTTTTTTTTTGGTTTTTCGAGACAGGGTTTCTCTGTGTAGCTTTGCGCCTTTCCTGGAACTCACTTGGTAGTCCAGGCTGGCCTCGAACTCACAGAGATCCGCCTGGCTCTGCCTCCTGAGTGCTGGGATTAAAGGCGTGCGCCACCACCGCCCGGCTAGAGCTCTGCTTTTAAGTGTACCCCAGCCATCGCTTTATTCCAGGGATTTGTATGGAGATAAATATGTGAGTGAAACAAGCAGATTAGAATCACAGAGAAAAGCCACAAGCTGGAAATTTCATAAGAATAAAAAGCCAATTGTGTTTCCTACACATTTGGGGGGGGGGGGAAGTAACCCAGTACTTGGGAAACTGAGGCAGGAGGATCCTGAGTTCCAGACCAGACTGAGCTATACAACATGACTGTCTCAAATAACAAAAAAAAATCACAAAAACTCCCAAATCCTCCAAAACAACAAAAACAAATAAACAGAAATAAAATATAGGACGAAGAAGTCTACGAGAATGAATTAAGAAAATCAAGAAGACCTCTAAAATTCAAAGGGAAAGCATAAAGGAAGATGTGATTAAAGGGGAGGTAGAATTGGTCCATTAAAGAGGAGGTAGAATTGGTCCATTAAAGGGAAGGTAGAATGAATCTATTAAAGGGAAGGTAGAATTGGTCCATTAAAGGGAAGGTAGAATTCATAGTTGCCCAGGAAGAAACAGTGGTATAAAGTCGCCAAGTCTCTCTCAACTGATGTGCATTTTAGTCAATGAGTCCAATTCTTACGTTTTGGGACATTACTGGAATTCTTTCTATGTCTCTTTTAGTTAGGAAGGAGCAGATGGGGGCTGTGAACTTTGCAGTTCACATTTATTGTCCATGTTAACAATCACAACTTTCCCTCCTCTCCCCAGAGGCAGCCACTGCTCAGATTTTTATAGTAAACAAGTCCAAGCATTAGTTTGTCAACCTGAATAAATAGTTTTGTTTGTCTATCTGGGAAGTAAATATAAATGGAATGAAGCATATCCAAGGCCAGTGCTGGGCCTTAATACCTGGAAATCTTCAAGGTAAGTAGATAACACCAAGCTGATTTTTTCTTTTCTTTTCTTGGGGAGGAGGGATTTGACACAGGGTTTTTCTTGGAACTCATAAAGATTCATCTGCCTCTGCCTCCTGAGTGTTGGAATTAAAGTCATGCACCAATATACCTGGCCTTTAAGCTGTTTTTCAAAGCGGATGAGCAACGTATGCTCCACCCCAAGTATATGGCATTCTTAGTCTTCCAGATCGCTGTCAGTTCTTGATATTGTCAGACATTCTTGTTTTAACACATAGAAATTATAGCTATGTTGAAGTTGTCACATGAGCACTTAAAATTTATATTATCAAAAAGTCTAGGGCTAGGATGTGCTATGGTTTGATTCTGAAGTGTCTCCTTGTTCCCCAGGTTTTGGGAGGCAACCAAACCTGTAGGAGGTGGGGCCTAGCTGGCTGAAGGAGATTTCTAGGGCAGGGCCTTTGAAGGTTTTACTCAGTCATTTCCTGTCGTGTTCTCTTTTTCCTGTCTGCCTCTGCCACACACTCCCACCACCAGCACTTGGCTACTTCACCATGTGTCCCCTTCGTGATGGACCAAAACTCTCCGAAACCATGAGCCAACACAAGTCTTTTTTCCCTTAAGCTGTTTTCGTCAGTACTGCAGAGAGACACAGGAACAACCATATGGGATGTGTCAGAACCACAGTGGTTACCTAGTGTGTGCAAGGCCCTGGGTTCTATCCTCAGCACTGCCAAAAACAAATAAGCAAAGTCTACAACAAACGTCCATTTTTATAAGAACATCGGCATGCTTTTACTTTCCGTCGTTCTCCTGCTCTCTGAAGTCTTATACATACTCAACATGCTCATATTGTTATCATGCAGAATTTTAGATATAATTTTTTCCTTGGTTTTCTTTTTTGGTTTTTAGTGAATAATATATTATACACAAATAGCTATAAGACTAGAAAGAATGGGATGCATTACATCGCAAATGAACATCCAGATTCCTGTAGTCATTCTGTACAAAGCAGGGATGCTGATCAAATAAATTGTAAGGGAGATGATGGCCCCAGAATGGGACTTTGGAAATAGGGTGATGGCCTGGTGTTTTGTTGTTTGTTCTTTAGACCATTAGTATTTGGTTTCACCCTAGGTCCATGATCTATCTAGTCTCAGGTTCTTGGTCACCCAGTGTGTGGTCAATTTTAGAGAAAGTTGCATTAGGTGCTGAGAAGAAGATATATTCTTTTGTGTTTGGGTAAAGTGTTCTGTAAACATCTTAGGGTCATTTCGTTTATGACATCATTAGCTCCAGCATTTCTGCTTAGTTTTTGTCTACTGGCAAGAGTCGGGTATTGATGTCTCCCACTGTCAGAGAGTCAGGGTCAGTATGTGATTTAAATGATAGTAGTGTTTCTTTTATAGACTTGGATGCCCTTGTGTTTGGTGCATAGATGTTAAGAACTGCAAGTCCTCTTGGTAGATTTTTCCTTTGAATATGTAGTGCCCTTATCTCTTCTGATTAGCTTTGGTTTGAAATATATTTTGTAAGAGATTAAAATGGTTACACCAACTTGCTTTTAGGTACATTTACTTGGAACATCTTTTTTTCATCCTTTGTATTCATTCTGCTAATCTGTGTCTTTTATATCAGAATTGAGACCATTGATGTTGAGAGATATCATTGAGCAGTGTTTGTTGATTCCTGTTATTTTGTTGTTGTGGTAGTGGTGGTAGTGGTGGTAGTGTGTGTGTGTGTGTGTGTGTGTGTGTGTGTGTGTGTGTGTGTTCTCTTTTAATTTGCTGGTATGGGGTTATTTATTCCTTGTGTTTTCTTGGGTGTGGTTAGCATTTTTAGATTGGAATTTTCCTTCTAGCACCTTCTATAGGCTGGATTTGTAGATAGATATTGCTTAAAATTGGTTTTATTATGGAATGTCTTATTTTCTCCATCCATGGTGATTGAATGTTTTACTGTGTATAGTAGTCTGGGCTTGCATCTGTGGTTTCTTAGAGTCTGCAGCACATCTGTCCAAGCCCTTCTGGATTTTTAGAGACTCCATTGAGAAGTGAGGTATAATTCTAATAGGTCTGCCTTTATCTATTCCTTGGTCTTTTTCTCTTGCAGATTTTACTATTCCCTCTGTGTTCTGTATAATTAGTGTGTGGTTATCATGTGCCAAAGGACTTTCTTTTCTGACCCAGTCCATTTGGTGTTCTGTGTGGTTTCTTCTCTGATTTTGTTGAGAAGACTTTCTGTGCCTTTGACCTGGGTGTCTTCTCCTTCCTTTATTCCTATTATTCTTAGACTTGGACTTTTCACAGCATCTCAGATTTCCTGATTGTTTTGTGCCAGAAGTTTTTTAGATTTAACATTTTCTTTGACTAAGGTCTCCATTTCTTCTATCACATCTTCCATGCCTGAGATTCTCTCTTCCATCTTGTATATTCCGTTCTTAAAGCTTGCCTCTGAGGTTCCTGTTAGAGTTCCTAAATTTTTCCTTTTCAGATTTCCCTCAGTTTCTGCTTTCTTTTTTATTTATTAAGAGATTTTATATTCATTTTACATACCAACCACAGATTCCCCTGTCTTCCTTCCTCCTGCCCCCCAGCCTTTCCTTCTAATCCAACCCTTATTCCCACCTCCTTCAAGGCAAGGTCTCCCATAGGGAATCAGCAGATCCTGGTACATTCAGTTGAGGCAGATCCAAGCCTCTCCTCCCTGCACCAAGGCTGTGCAAAGTGTCTCAGCATAGGCACTAGGCTCCAAAAAGCCGGCTCATGCACTAGGAACAGGTCCCGATCCCACTGCCTGGGGGCCCCCTATACAGTTCAAGCTAAACAACTGTCTTGCTTATCCAGAGAGCCTACCTAGTCCAGTATCAAGGGGGCTCCTCAGCAATTGGTCCACAGTTTATGCATTTCTACTAGTTTGGTTAGTTGTCTCTGTACTTTTTCCCCATCATGGTCTCGATATCCCTTGCTCATGGAATCCCTCCTCTCTCTCATCAATTGGACTCCTGGAGCTCCACCTGGGATGCAGCTATGGATCTCTGCATTTGCTTCCATCAGTCACTGGATGAGGGTTCATGTTTGTCCTTCTGAGTCTGGGTTACCTCACTTAGGGTGATATTTTTTAGTTCCATCCATTTGCCTACAAACCTCATGATGTCATTGTTATTCTCTGCTGAGTAGTACTCCTTTGTGTATATGTACCACATTTTCTTTATCCATTCTTCAGTTGAGGGGCATCTAGGTTGTTTCCAGGTTCTGGCTATTACAGACAATGCTACTATGAACATAGTTGAGCATGTGTCCTTGTGGTATGATTGAACATTCCTTGGGTATATGCCCAAGAGTGGTCTAGCTGGGTCTTGAGGAAGACTGATTCCCAATTTTCTGAGAAACTGCCATACTGATTTCCAAAGTGGCTGCACAAGTTTGCACTCGCACCAAGAGTGGAGGAGAGTTCCCCTTGCTCTGCATCCTCTCCAACATAAACTGTCTTCAGTGTTTTTGATCTTAGCCATTCTGACAGGTGTCAGATGGTATCTCAGAGTCATTTTGATTTACATTTCCCTGTTGACTAAGGATGTTGAGCAAAGTTTCTGCTTTCTTTATCGATTGATTTCCACTTTGAGGTTTTGAACTCTTTTATTCATTTTCTTCTATCGTCTGTTTGTGTTTTCATAGATTTCTTTAAGGGATTTATTCAGCTCTTCTTTAAAGACCTCTCTCATATTCACGAAGGGTATTTTAAGGTCGTCTTCTTGTGCTTCAGCTTTGTTATTGTGTTTTTATGCTGGTGTCTAGGCATCTGGGTTTGGGAAGATTGTAATTCTAGGTGCGATATCAAGTCTTGTCTTTGTTAAATATTTTGTTTTTGTTTTTGTTTTTCGAGACAGGGTTTCTCTGTGTAGCTTTGTGCCTTTCCTGGAACTCACTCTGTAGCCCAGGCTGGCCTCGAACTCACAGAGATCCAGCTGGCTCTGCCTCCCGAGTGCTGGGATTAAAGGCGTGCGCCACCACCGCCTGGCCAAACGTTTTGTTCCTTGGTTTCTGTTTCCTCTCTGGTTCTTAGGAGAGTGTGGTGGCTGTGTTGCCTGGTAGGACATTCTTCTGGGAGCCTGATAGCTGTGGCCACTGGTAGCTCCAGGTAAAATGTGTTTCTAGGTATCAGGAGCTGACACTTAGGAATGGGGATGGATTGAGGGAGGTTCAGGGGGGTCCACATGAGGAAGGAAAACAGGGTGTTCCACCAGGATCTGCTAGTCCCCTGGGAATGGGGGCAGAGATTAGGAGAGGCTACAGCAGAAGGTCTGCTACAGAGCTGGTGATGAGACTGGGGAAATGGACTTGGAGAAATGGAGAGAGAGGTGAAGATCTCCAGTTAGCCTTCCTGCTTCCCTGGCCAAAGTGGTCTTAAGATTCCCAGGGAATGCCTGTTGGTGTTGGGGGCTGGGATAAAGCAACCAGTTAGGGGAAGAAAGTTTGGAAGGGAAAATCTGTGTGACCCACTGGAGATGGAGCCGTGGAGAAGGGAGGCCTCAGCCAGTTAGTCCTAATAATTTTTTTAAATAAGTGTTTTATAGCTGGGCAAGGTGGCACACACCTTGAATCCCAGCCCTTAGGAGGCAGAGGCAGACAGATAGATCTCGATGAGCTCCAGGCCAGCAAGGGCTACAGATTGAGACCCTGTACCAAAAAAATACATTTTATAAGCATGCTTGCAATATGTTTGCTTATTTGAATATCATTACATTATCTGTTTATTTACTTCTTTTGGGTATGTTTTAAAAATTACACTTATTTATTTATTGTGGTGTGGGGGAGGCACATTACAACTTGCATGTGGAGGTCAGAGGACAACTTTCTCCATGGTTCCCAGAAGGAGTCAGGTTCCCAGGGTTGGATGCACCTTGCACCTTTCCCTACTGAACCATCTCTCCAGCCCCTCTTTCTGGGTTCTTGACAGAGAATTTCCTTTGTTATCTTTTTTTCTCCCACTGAGGATCTGTGAGTGGTAAACTTTATAAGTATGGATATGTCTTTATTACATTAAAATAGAATTTAATAAGGTATCATTTTGTGTAATCAATTATAGTTAAAATTAGATGCCTACTTGTAGCTAGAGTTTTCCTGCCTGGCCCACAGTCAGGAAAAATCTTTGTCACCCATCAGTCCCACAGCCGCTCAGACCCAACCAAGTAAACACAGAGACTTATATTGCTTACAAACTGTATGGCCGTGGCAGGCTTCTTGCTAACTGTTCTTACAGTTTAAATTAATCCATTTCCATTAATCTATACCTTGCCATGTGGCTCGTGGCTTACCGGCATCTTCACATGCTGTTTGTCATCATGGCGGCTGGCAGTGTCTCCCTGACTCAGCCTTCCATTTCCCAGCTTTATTCTCCTCCTTGTCCCGCCTATACTTCCTGCCTAGCCAATGGTCAATCAGTGTTTTATTTATTGACTAATCAGCAACGCATTTGCCATGCAGAACATCCCACAGCACCTACTTTATTTTTTTTACAGCAGAATCATTTTCAGATGTATCTATGATTTAACAATAAAATTCTGCCTTTCTGTGAAAAATAGAATGAAATGTGGATTTTTTTTATTTAACTTTGGACTAGGGAATTATTCCTTTAATATGACATACAATTTCAAACTTTATAAGAAATAAATATCATAAAGTTGAAAGAGTTTCATATATCAGTGAAGAAATAATTGTAACACATAGAAAAAGCAGAAATTATTTCTCATAATATAAAACAGGTTTAAAAATTATGCAGTAAAGCCAACAAATAAACCTAAAGTAGTTGATGAATAGGAATATAAAAGTTAAGTATAATATATTGTATATAAGGTATATGTATGTATATAATATAAAAAGGCATATACAGGAAAGGGATCACCATGGGTTAAATGAGACAAGGCATCATGACAAAATACAATGAGTACTCCTTGTTTGGATCCTGAATAGACTACACCAATAATGAAAGACATTTTTGAACAATCAGAAAGACTTCAACATGGAGCAATAGATGATACTGAGGAATTACTGCAAATTTCCTTGGCTGTGGCACCGTTTAGTGGGTACCTTTTCAAAGTTCTCAGCTTTCAGAAACATATGCTGCGGCACTTGTCTGATGGCTTTAAAGTGATGGAAAAAGAATTTGAAAAAAACTGGTATTTTTATATAGGGGGTGGAGCCGAGGGAGCTTTACTCCTGTGAGCATTTATAAGAAGTTGATGGCACATGGGAGGTGGAGGCAGAAGGATCAGTAGTTCAAGTCCAGTCCAAGCACATAAGAAGCTTAAGGCCGTCGGGGACCATCAGAGACCTGCCCACCAAAAACTACAGCCCAAACCAAACCAAAGTGGAAGAAAAAAAATAATGCTTTCATAAATCACCACGACTGTGTCCAAGAACACTCAGACACATTAGCTACACTCATATGACCACAAGCACAGGGAAGAGTTTTACTTTTTCTGACAAAGTCAATCCAAGATGTTGAAAGTGGCAAGGTTGACGTGATTTTGCTACGATGCTTGTTATGTGCATAGAGCAAAGAGGCTGGGCTGCGTAAGTGTGCTCTTATAGAATCTATAATAGATGAAATTATAGATTCATTCAGCATCTCAAACACCATATATAAAGAAGTTCTTGGACCATGCATAAGAAATTTTTGAAATTCTCGAGCTAGACGTTTAAGTCTCCTTGGTTTATTTCTGGCATTTTCTGCCTCAATGGCTTTTTTTTCTTCTCTCTTATTAGTATCTGGACACTTTCAGAATTTAGGTATAAAGGGAATAAATTAGCTAGAGTTTTCAGATTACCATGAAGAGATAAAAAGAGAAGCATCTTGTATGATACAGAGGTGCGCTGTTCAGTTTTTCACGGGATCGAACTTGTCTCCCACACACCCTCTCACTGCACAGTTAACTAAGTTAGTTCTTGGCTAGTCCTGGTGATGGTTAAACTTGATTGGATCTGGATCAACTAAGACCCTTCCCTGGGCAGCTCTGTGAGATATTTCCAAGAAGAATTAGGAGGGTAAGACTCCCCGGGCAGGCAGCATCTCCTGCACATGGTCCAGATACCAGAGGCTGGAGAGGAAGGAGGGCGGCTTGTTCGCCTGTCTTTGCTGCTTTCTGGTGACTCAGCCATCTTGTTGGGGCTGTCCCTCACTGCCATCAGAACCCAGATGCTTTGGCTGTCCAACATGGACTCTCCAGGAATATTCCGGGCAAGATTGATACTATTGAGACATCCAGGCTTGCAGGCTGAACAGCTCCGGGTTCTCATCTTCCCAGCATGCAGAGAGCCATTGATGGACTCCCCAGCCAGTCTAATAAGTCCTCTTTGAAGATACAGTTCTGTTCCTATAGAGATCTCTAACTAATATAGACCCTGGTAGTATAGAGGGTTCATTACATGAGGCCCTTTTGCCTCAAGAAACAGAAATGCCCTCATATTTCCCACCACCAACTACTCCTTCCTCCTCAGTGTAGGTCCTACAACAAGCGAGACTATGGAAGTCATGTTGAGATGATGGTCTGTGAACCCCAAGTGCAGTGTCTAGAAGCATCCTCTACAAGTCACATCCCCAGGGGGTCATGGTAAGAGGTGAGCTTGACCACAGTAGGGCTGTCAGAGTAATCATTATCTTCCAATTTTCTACCTCTAAAATCTTCCAGAACTTCTTGATATTTTGAAAATATAGCCATCTCTCTAAATCCATGGGTTTTGTCTCTGTGAATTTAGCCAATGTTGGATAGAAAACACCTGAAAATAAAATTGTATCTACAGTGAACACGTTGCAGATGTTTTTCTTGCTCTTATTCTTTAATGTAGCCTTATAGCGATTTGCATAATATTGACATTGCGTTGGCTATTTTAAGCAATTAGATATGACTTTAAATAGGAAAAAGGATATCCATAGGTTGCATGCAACTCCTAGGCCATTTTCTATAAAGGCATTGTGCACTGGTGGATTTTGGTACATGCAGAGGTGGAGAGGTATCCTGGAAGCAACCCCCCACTGACTCCAGGGGAGGATTGTGTAGTCAAAAATGAGGGAAAACTTTACAGAATCACAACAGCCTTCAAGAAGAACCAGAACCTTCTGTGCTAATGTGGTAGTGAGCTCTGCTCTTCCACTGGGCACCGTGGTGGTTTTATTATGATCAAGTGCTGGATTAAGGCATAGGGGTGGAAAAGGGCTGTTGTAGTTAGAGTTTTATTGCTGTGATGAAACACTAATACCAAAAGCAAATTGAGAAGGAAAACACCCTCCCCCATCAATCACTAATTAAGAAAATGCCCTACAGGCTTGTCTACAGCCAGATCTTACGGAGCCATTTTCCTAATCGAGGTTCCCTCCTCTCAGATGAGTTTAACTCGTGTCAAGTTGACATAAAACTATTCAGCACAGGAGTCAAAGGGCAGGTCCTTGTTGTTGTTGTTGTTGTTTTCAGTTTTTCAAGACAAAGTTTCTCTGTCTTGGAACTTGTTTTGTAGACCAGGCTGGCCTCGAACTCGGAGATCTGCCTGCCTTTGCCTTCCAAGTGGTGAAATTAAAGGCATGCACCACCACGGCCTGGCTAAAAGGCAAGTCCTTATAAATGACAAAGAATTTCTTGAGACAATCTGAGAGAAGGAACGTAGAAGTAAGAAGAAGGAGTGGAGGGAAGGAGTGAAGGGAGCCGGCTAGTTAGTACAAGGCAGGGGCACCATACATATGGGGAATCTGGCCAGGGAAGTATACAGGGCACAGTGGCACAGATGACCATTATAAAGGGAGGGTGGTATGCTATTTAATAATTGGGTTTCTGACAGAACTCCTGAGATGGAGACAGAAGGCTCAGAAGTTCAAGGTCATCTCAGATGAATCGTGAGTTCAAAGCCAGCCTGGGCTACGAGAGATCATGTCTTAAAAAAAAAAAAGATGGGGACTTTGGTTTTTCTATAAGCACTGTTATAACAACAAAGGCCTTTATGATCAAATAGTTTCATTTTGTTGCTTTCTTGGTAGAAGGGTGAAGGAAATCAACGAGGCTCTGCTTCCCTATCATGGCAGGCAGATCCAGTAAGGAGTAATGAAAGTTCACGAATCCAAGTCATTTTTCAGAGGCCAGAAATTAGAGCCCTGGTCACCATGACAATACAAGTCTTTGGGAATATGCCTAAATATGAGGATGGACCTTCCATGCCCTGCAATCTGTGGAATGGGTGTCTGAGCCAATCTCTTGAGAGGCAGGGTTCCCTCAGTTAGAAATGAACCAAAGGAGCTGCCACCTGTGCCTTCCCTGAACATCACCCAGCCTTCAAGGAGGTGCCTTCTAGTTCCTTTCCCTCCTTCCCTTGTTCCCTTCCAATGGACTGAGTCCTCACTGTATTTCCCAGGCTGGTCTTGAACTCCTGGATGTAAGCACTTCTCACAATGTCCATTCAGCGGGGACTCGAGTTGTGTGCCTCCACACTCAGCTGTGATGTCTGGCTTCTGAGGTTGAAAGGAAAGCCAAGTTCCCTTCATCAGCCCTTTGATCTGTTCTCTTTGAAACCAGATAATTATAATCATTTCAGTTATCTTCATACGAAAGCGGTTCATGACAGCTCTGATTCATTTCTGTTATTGTTAGGTGCTCAGTAAAAAGGCATCACTGGGGCCAGACTCCTATAGCAACACACCTCCAGTGTCCTTTCTTGTTTTAATGGCTAAAACCAATTTGGAGAAAACTGAGCTACCCAGAGGTGTTCCTGTCCACCATCTTTGTGATGGAAGCTGAGCACGCCCCAAAATGTTCCATTTTAACCTTTCAAACATATGCACTTTGAGCTAAGCATCCCTGAAATATTGCCATCTCTCCTTTTTTTCTTTTTATTCTGCTTCTTTCTCCTCCCTCCTCCTCCTCCTTTTGACAAAGTCCCACATAACCTAGACTAGCCTTGAACTTCCTATGTAGATAAGGATGACTTTGAACTCATTCTTGCACCTTTTGAGTGCTGGGATTACAGGCATGTGCCTCTGTGCTCTGTTTTATGTGGTTCTGGGAATTGACCCCCAAGGCTTCATGCATGCTACTCTACTAACTGGGCTACATTCTCAACCCCTACCTTCCCTTCTTTACAAAGCAATTATTAATATGTGTATTGGAGGATTTATTAAGGCAACTCCACGTAGTTAAAAAGGAGGTTTATTTTGGGGGGTAACTTACAGCTAGTAAGGGGATTAGTTACAGGATCCAGGAGAGGTGAGGTGCTGTCCAGCTGGGTTCTCTGGAGAACTCCGCTCGGTCAACCATCCAGCATCCAGGATCATCAGGAACCAAGAGAGCCAGCACATCCAGATCTTGGGTCTTAAGGGCTCCTGTCTCGGCCTTGCCTCAGGGGCAAGTCATAGGTAGACGTGACAGTTAACGGAAGCCTCACTGGGGTTAGTGCTTCCAGGTCAAAGCTGGAACAGCTACCTACTACATATGTGTGTAGGTGGGTGTGAGTGATGTGCATGTGTGGTTGCTCATGCTCTAACACGTGTGTGAAGGCCAGAGGATTCAGCTCAAGAGACTTGCATAGCAAGCTCCTTTATCTGCTGGGTCATCTTGCAGACTGCCTCATCTTCCCTTCTTGAACTATGATCTTAAACTGAACTCAGGAACCTACTCCTTAACTGTGCATGTTCAGGACTGTGCCTGCCTCTACGCTGCTTTCCTATGTGCATATTGGCTTCCTGAATACAATCCTGATGATTCTCTTGACATAAGAAAACACAGTTCTCACTTCAAAGAGAATGGTTTATTCCTGAGCCAAATTTGAGGGACCATAGGCCAGGAAACACAGAGCTGGGTTACCCCAAGTTCCATGTTCCCCCCATAGATGTGACTTCATAGAGTTCTATAGTAACAGAACAAAGACAGTCATCAATCAAGGGACTTTGAAAATACACTGTTGGGGGCATTAGGGAGGTGGCTGTGACAAGATAGCATTAGCTTTGCATAGGCCTCAGATGCTATCTGATGACATCCTTAGCTTTTGGGTTGGTGGAAGCTAGTGGTCTGCTAAGTTCACAGATTCCAAAAGGTTTTAATCTATTAGTCATGGATGTTAGTTCTGACACAGAGGTAGGCAAGCGATGCATCTTCAGGGCACCAAAATTAGCCTGGCATAAGGTAATTAGGCTCTGGACCTGAGGCATTCAATCCCTCCACATGGCTGTGGTTCTAATCAGCCAGTCAGTCTTTGCAGACAACTCCCTTCCAGAAATTCTCATTCACACCTTCCCTTTGCTGGATGAGGGCAATTGCTCTGGAAGTCCCATGGTTTCCTCACCTGCTCCAGGCAGCAAATCTTTTCTTACTATTATTTCTGAGTACTGCTTGGTTTGGGCTTTGTAATCATGAAGGTGGGAACCCATCATTTTCATTTACCTATTTCTTGAATGAGGCACTGTTTAAAACAAATGTTATCTAAGGTCAGTGTTTGTCATCCTTACTTACATCAAGAGAGCTTGGTGAAGTGGCTTTGAGCCATCTCAGACAATGCTAGGGAACTCCAGACAACAACTCTAAAGTCCTTGGTGCTGGGTGATGTCTTTCTGAATGCTGTGAATATATGTTGTTCCCATTGGTTAATAAATAAGCTGCTTTAGCTTATGGCAAGGCAGCTTAGAGGCAGGCATGAAAACCAAGGAGAGAGACAGGAAAGAGAAAGGAGTCTGGAGAGAGACACTAGCCTGCTGCCCAAGGAACAATATGCCAACAGACCAGTAAGCCACAGAACACGTGGCAAAACATAGATTAATAGAAATGGGTTAATTTAAGATATAAGAGCTAGCCAGCAAGAGGCCTGCCATAGGCCGTACAGTTTGTAAATAATATTAAGCCTCTGAGTGATTATTTTGTGACTGAAGGACTGCATGGCTGGGCAAGACTGGAGAAACCTTCCAACTATACCTTGGCTCTGCCTCTCATCTCAGAGATGCCTTGAGACATTGACTGCCTCATCTATCTTGCTGACCTCACAAGAGAGAAGATTAAAGGGGTAACTTGCATTAATAATTTCATTCTGATCTCAATGCTGCATAAATAAGAGGTACAATGGGTGACTGGGGGTGTATCCCTGCTGGTAAAGCTTCTTTCTGCCTTGTGTGAACACAGCTCTAGGATTGATTCTAGTGTGGTAGCACATGCTTAAATTCTAGCACTCAGGAGATGGGGGCAAGAGGATCAGAAATTCAAGGTCACGCTAAGGTATATAGTGAGTTTGAGGACAGCTGAGTAGGCTACAATGGTAGTCTGCCTCAACATAAAACAAAGAGTTGACTATCTGTCCTGGATAGGATGACACAAACCTGTCATTTCATGAGGCTAAGGGCATGATCACAAATTTGAGGGCAGCCTAGGCAACATAGCAAGATCCTGTCTCAAAACCCAAACTCAAACCAAACAAAACCAAAACCAAACAAAACAACAAAGAATCAACAGTCAGGCTGATGGTGGTTAGAAACTGAGGATAAAGAGATGTGATTTAAGTGTGTGCCTGAGAAACAAGTCCCTGGCCCCTGAATGTCCTTTCTTAGTGGGTGATCTGGCAACAGTCTAAACAAGCTCAACACTGCAAACCTCTTTAAACCTTTCTGGCTAGTTTTCTTTCTTGGGTTCAAGCTGGCCACGATCCAGCTAACTTCCAATGTCTCTCCCGTGGACAAACTCTGCACAGAACTTTAGCCAAAGTTACGTCAGCCATTACTTCCCCAAGGCTCTTGATGGGCTCCAAAAAACACTTCTGAAAGCCAAGGATGAAATCTTTAGAGAGGGTCAACCTCAGTGAAATAGCCCTAGGACTGTGGGGCTTCAGCCAAGCAGGAAAACCACCTTTCCCAGGGATGGCTTCCAGCTCTCCTACTGATTCACACCCTCTGGATGCTCTCCCCGCTGTCATCACCCTTGATGGATTCTCTTTGTTCCAGAGAAGAAGTTTGAAGAGCCTACAGGTCTCAAAGGTGTAAATATTTACAGTCTTAAAGAGCTGGGTCACAGCTTTGCACGGTCATGGGAGAAGTCACTACTGGGACAGAGCAAGATGTAGATTTCAGAGCAAACTCCGTTCCTATGCAAGAGCCACACACGGTCTTAACTGGTGAGCCATCTCTCCAGTCCCCATGCAGTTTGTTTATTTTGTTTTTGTTTCAGTTTTAGAATTTTAGGCAGAGTGTCAGGTAGCCCAGCTGTCTCAAATTCTATATGTATCTGAGGATGACCTTGAACTGCCAATTATCCTACCACCATCTCCTAAGGGCTAGGATTACAAGGATAGACTACCATGCTGGGCTCTTTTTTATATATTATCTATCTACTACCTATCTACCTGTCCATCTATCCATCATCTATCCATCATCTATCCATCTATCCATCTATCCATCTATCCATCTATCCATCTATCCATCTACCCATCTACCCATCTACCCATCTATCTATCTATGTATCTACAGATCTGAGGCAGGGTCCTACTAAGTAGAACCAAATGGCTTAGAATTTGCTATATAGATCCAGGCTGACCTCCAGCTCACAGAGATCTATCTGCCTCTGCTTCCCCAGTGCTCAGACTAAAGGTGTGTGTCCACATGCCTGGCTTCCAGAGAACTCTTCATGTTCCATGGTGCTTCCATGTCTTAATGCTCCCCAGAGCTCTTGCCTTGACCTTGGCATTCCTAAATGCCTCATGGCTCTTTACAGGACAGCTATGGCTACACACTCATGCCAGGAGACAGAGCTCCACTCCACTCCTGTTCACTTTTCTCTTAGATTCATTCTTTCCTTAGGCATACCTCTTTCCTTGTCTTCCTTCCTAACAAGACCATCTGTGACCTACTTATAGATTTTTTTACTTTTATTGTATAAAGGCCCAATTATTAATTATAGATCTGAACTCTTCTACAAAGCAAGTCAGTTGGAGAGCAATGGATTATATTGCATTACTCTAAAAATATACAGTTGAAAAAGTGAACAGTTGGGAGTAATTATAAGGCTCTTTTAAAAGGGATAACTTCTTTTTATAAAATAATAGATCCTCATTATAGAACTTGGCAAAAATATGAATAGCCTTAAAATCCCTTTGTCTGACATGTGTGATTGTGCATTTGTCTATGGAGCCCAGATGTAGAAAAATATCACCTTGCCCCAGAACCCTTTCCTTCTTCACATTGTGCCTGCAGGAGGAAAATACCAACGGAATCAAGGCAAGGGAGACCCAGCTCCTCACCGTGAGAAGGGGCTTTATCCCAAGCCAAAGTTAGAACTCCAGAACTCTCGCTGGATCGAATGCAGTGCCTATATTAAAAAATAATTGGGCTGACAACTTTGAGCTTATGCTGGCTAATGAGGCCTTCCATACGTGGCCAAAAGGAATGCCAGCTGCTCCCACTGGAGCCATAAGAAGCATTCTCAGTACAGGGTCTGTTTGGGCCATTGTTTCAGACCTCTGATGGGCAAGAGCCCTGGAGAAGAGAGGTGCTTGAGTTGGCTTAGCAATACCCTCTCAAGCTAGCCCCATGTGACCCAGAATATGGCGAGTAAAGATCCCCTTTGGCCTCCTTGTAGGGGGAAAGTGGTGGTGGCAGCACAGCCCTCACATCTGCCCCTGCAGCTGCACCTTCAGAATGCTCTCCGAAGGGAACATCGAGTTCCCAAAAAATGCTTTGTCTGTGGGAATGGTCAAGGCACCATTGTTCATGTTGTCTGTGTTAGTTACTTTTTTGTTCCTGTGATAAAGTACCATGACCAAAAACAACTTCATAGAAGAAGGGGTTTGTTTTGACTTCTTATTCCAGAGGATTAAGAGTCCATCACGGTGAGAAAGCGTGACAGCAGGCTACAGTGGACAGAGGAGGAAACTGAGGATTTACATCTCCAACCATAAACATGAGGCAGAGAGAATGCACCAGAAGCAAGGCAAAGCTACTGTGCTGGCTAGTTTTATGTCAACTTGCCACAAGCTGGAGTCACTGGAGAGGAGAAAAGAGAGCCTCAATTGAGAAAATGCCTCAGTGATATAGGTCTATAGGCAAGCCTGTAAGGCATTTTCTTAATTTGTGATTGATGTGGGAGGGCCCAGCCCATCGTGGGTGGGGCCATCCCTGGGCTGGTGGTCCTAGTTCTATAAGAAAGCAGGCTGAGCAAGCCAGTAACCAGCAATCCTCCATGGCCTTTGCATCAGTTCCTGTCTCCAGGTTCCTCCTCTGCTTGAGTTCTTATCCCGACTCCTTCTAATGATGAACAGTGATGTGGAAGCGTAAGGCAAATAAACCCTTTCCTCCCCAAGTTGCTTTTGGCGATGGTGTTTGACCACAGCAGTGGTGACCCTAACTAAGACAGTTATATACTATCAAAGCCTCCCCCCAGTGACGTACTTCCTCCAACAGAGCTGTACCTCCCCATAATCTCCCCAAAAGCAGCACCAGCTGGGTACCAGGCATTCAAACACCAGAGCCCTATAGGGGACAATTCTCATTCAAACCATTACAGTGTCTGAAAACAAGGTTTTAGACACCAGGAACTAAACTTGAGGTGTGTGGAAGCATATGCTAGGAATAAAAGTGAGGGTCCATTACTCCAGCAAAGCCACCTTTTGATCCCAAGACCACTTTCAAGGAGGCCAGCTCACAGCTCAATGAAATTGATTCCTCTAAATTTCACATGTTTAACTTGTTGGGGAAATGCGTTAATTAACAGGGGTAAAAAAAAGAGTGAAATGCTTTTCGCTGAATCAAAAGCCAAAAATAACACAGACACTTGGAGATGGTTTGGTCCAGTGCCCTCACTGGACAGAAGTAACTCAACCTCAGATTAAGTCAGAACCAGAATCCAGTTTCTTTTACACCCCAACCTCATGCTGCCTCTGCTGTCTGTCCCAGTGAATGCAGGCCCTTTGCATTCTGGGAGAGATTAGGTCAGATCTTCCCCATTGAGGCAGTCTCTGATTAAAGTTCACATTCAAATAAAAATGCACAGTTTGGGCGTTGGTGGCGCATGCCTTTACTCCCAGTGCTCGGGAAGCAGAGGCATGCGGATCTCTGTGAGTTCGAGGCCAACCTGAGCTACAGAGTGAGTTCCAGGAAAGGCGCCAAAACTACACAGAGAAACCTTGTCTTTGAAAACAGACAAAAAAAAAAAAAAACAAAAAAAATTGCAGTTTGACACATATAAATCAACACTCAGTAAAATTTTAATATCAGATAAAAATATTTTCAGAGATGTATGTGCCTTTGTAAGCCTACATTTGTTATTTTTATAATCATTGGTAGTAGTAATTTGAGACAAGGGCTTATTGTATAGCCCTCTAAAATTTGGCATGTAGATCAGGCTGACCTCAAACTCACATAGGTCCACCTGCCTCTGCCCCCCAAGTGCTAGGATTAAAGGAGTGCACCACCATACCCAGCTTATTTTTACAAGAAAAATAAATATACATATATTATAAATGTATATATAATGTACACACACACACACACACACACACACACACACACACACACACACGCTAAAATTACCTGCTCACTTGAAACTCGATGTGAACGTTGAAATTTGGGTATATTTTTTTGAAAAGCAGTGCCTATTTTTACTTGCTAAACCTGGCAACCCTATATCCAAAAAGAAGGAAAAGACTCACAGGTTGTTAAAATAAGAAACACTGATAATTCCATTCCAGCATCTCAGTTTGTAGAAATGAGAAAACTGATGGACAAAGAGAGCTGTGACTTGTCTAAGGTCCCACAGGGATTTAGTTTAAGATTAAAGGGTGGATGACTTCCAGAGCTCATCTAACACATCACTGCAGGTGTGCCTCCCCTGAAGACTATTGGACAGAGTGCATTTCAGTAGGAGAGCACTTGACCAGCATGTGCAAGTTTGATCCTTAAGCACTGAAAAAAAAAATCCAACTTTTCAATGTTTTAAGAGTGAAGTTCTAAGAAGTCTTCTCCTCTGCAGTCAGTTTTCCTCCCTCTTAGGGCACAGCAGTACAATACGGGCTTTCGTCATCGTCAACACAGCATCAGGCAACAGAGAATTATTAGAATATCTTTAGATCAGACTCAGAATGCATCTGATCACTTAGAAGGCTTGTTGAAACAGGGATCAATGGGTCCCACCTAGGTTTCTGATGCAGGGGTCTGGGTGAGACTTACACGATGCATTCGTAACAAGCTCCTGGATGCTGCTCCAGGAACCACCTTAGAGAACCACTGATTTGGTTGATACTGTCCTGTCTATCCTGTGAGTGCTTGACTGACCTAAGAAAACAAAGAGTTTTGTGCTTGATAATGTGTCTCAGTCATAGAAGAAACACCTTCTCTGTGTTATTAGAGACGTTTTTATCATTATTTATTATTGAGTGAATATCTTAGGTGTGTATGTACATGTTCATATGTGCATGTGTGTCTGTGGGTATATATGTTTCTTTCTCAATTACCCCCTACCTTACTGTTTGAGATAGGGTTTTCTTGCTGAAGCAGATACCATTTTGGCTAAACTGTCCAGCCAGCAAGCTCTAGGGATTCACGTGTGTGGTGATATATTGTGCACCCCAATAAAGCTTGCCTGGGCATCAGAGGACAGAGCCAGCCACTGTATTAAACATAGAAGTCAGGCAATGGTAGCACACCTTTAATCCGAGCATTCGGGAGGCAGAGATTATTCCGGATCTCTGTGAGTTCAAGGCCACACTGGGACAGAGCCAGGCATGGTGGCACACGCCTTTAATCCCAGCACTAGGAAGGAAGGAAGATGGCAGGGCACAGAAAGGTATTTAAGGCGTGAGTAAACAGGAAGTCTCTCTCTGGAGGCTGAGGTAAGAACGTGGCTGGCTTGTTCTGTTTCTCTGATCTTTCAGCTTTCACCCCAATATCTGACTCTGGGTTTTTTGTTTTGTTTTGTTTCTTTTATTAATAAGACCTTTTAAGATTCGTGTTACACACATGTATCCAGGACTAGGGTTACAAACGTGTATTTCATAGTGTCCAGTTTTTTATGTGGGGTACTGGGGATCCAAACTCAGGTTCTCATGCTTACCCAGCAAATGTTTACTGGCAGAACCCTCTCCCTAGTGCTGGAGACTTCTTGGAGGGACTGAACCATTCTGAGTAAGTTTGCTGAGCTGAGACCAATGGGATTGGGCCACAGCAATGAATAAGACAATAATGAGGCGAATTTAGCTGTGAACGGAAAGAGAAAGCAGGAGCAAGGAACCACGTGAACGATTTTGTGAAGAATCTGAAACTACACTGCAGTCGGAATGTTCTGGGGCTATTTCATACCTTTTGTTTTTTGCCTCCAAACATAGCTGTCCAATTATGTGGCTAATTGCAGCTGAATGAGACATTCTGTTGAGATTATTCAGGTCAATACTCGAAGTTTTGAGGGCTTTGTTCAGTCACATTGGTGGGAACTCAGCGCCCTATTTCCACCGTGGAGCTGGGGGCTCCTGGGTGCAGCCGGCTCCTGTTGCTCCTCCTCTCTGTGAGCTGCCTCGTCCCTGCCCACGGAACAACACGCTCATTGTTACACCTCTCTTGGCTCCTGCAGGAAACCAAGCTTCTAAGTCCATGCTTCTCATCTCTTTTCTCCTTCCACTGGCCCTTGCCCAGCTCTGAGCTCCAAGGCTGAGAAGCATTTCTGGTGAGAGTCTCCTGCTTTGCATGTAGCGATGTATACATGTCGTGACTATTCATCTTTTACCTAATAAAATAACTCAATTATAAAATAACTGGGGTAAATGTTATTTCTTTAATCAAATTTTATCTCCACACCGAGGGATAGGAGAGTTTGAGGGGAAGGACAGGCTTTTCTGAGAAATTCAGGTGGCCGTGGTGTAATTCCATGAACAAAGCTTAATTAGAAAATATACACAGCAGTAAATAAAGAGCAAGGGGTGGGGTGGGCAGAGAAGCCCTCCATCACCCCGTAGCTGAGGCAAGAGTCATCCGTGCTCAATGCTTATGAATCCCCAGGAGCTCATTTCAAGCTTGCCCGAAGGCAGAGTTCCATACAGCTAGGAGCTTCACACAAAGGGAAGTGCTTCCATTAATATAGCTGGCAGCCTAGCAGCCCTTCCAGAATACCAGAATGGCACCTCATCTCACACAGTGTGATAGTAGAAAAAGCAGATTTCACCTTTCAGCTAAAAATTCAGCAGATGGGAATTAGTATTGGCTCCTTTAAGGATACAGGGCTGTGGGCAGTTGAATGTAGGGTTCTTGTTTCCTCTCAGCCTCTCACCGGCCTGTGATCCCTTGGAGAGGAAGTGGAGCCCAGGAGAGGCTGGGAATGAAGAACTGTGGTAGAATAGGAACAAATGAAGCCATTGATGTGCAGTAAAGGGGAGGCTGGCTTGGTCCCAGGCTTTCTTGCTGCTGCATCTCAGAGCTTTCATGGGGATGGTCAGATATTGTCTTGGGAAGCAACTGCCCATTATTTAAGAGAACACAGTTGAACAAATTGATCCATAAGATTAAAGTGTGCTAGAATAGAGAGGTGAAGGCACCCGTCAATCATGGCCCCAAGAGGTACTTCCCAGGAATGTGCCCTGTGCTTTGGACTCAGCGGCCTATGACCAACCACCAAAGGGTTCACAGCAGTGACGTATGTGTTGTAACTTCTGTTTTTGACTTGGGGGACCTGTGGAGATTTCTGCTGTCCAACTCTCCCACTCATTCATTATGTTTTTAAAAAAAACAATTTTTAGAATTATTAATTTTATGTGTCTAAGTGTTATGTCTACAAGTACTGATGTGCACCATGTGCATGCCTGTTGCCCATGGGGTCAGAAGAGGGTGTCAGAGTCTCTGGAAATAGAGTTTAAGATGGTTGTAAACCACCTGTGGGTGTTGGGAACTGAACCTGGGTCCTCTGTACGAGCAACAGGTGCCTTTAGCTGCTGAGCCATCTCTCTAGCTCCTTAGTATTATGTTATTTTTGAGACAGAGCCTTGCTATGTAGCTTAGGCTGTCTTGTCAGCAAGGCTAGCCTGGAACTCTCTATTCTTTTGTTTCAGGCTCCTTAGTACAGGAATAGACCTATGCTACCACACTCGGCTTCCTTTTGTTCTCCAAACTAACATACACATACACAAAAATTCTTCAAAATATAAACTCTTTTGGAAAAAGGTAGCTCAGCTCCTCTTGTGGGTCCTTATGTTTCTGACCTTCTGATTTGTTCTCTTCAAAGCATTAAAGAGATCCAACCCTCACCCTGAAAGAAACATCCCACACAAGCCTCAGATCCTTTCTCTGCCTGCCCCATCACATTCATGTGGAGGGCCCAAAACAGCTTGACCACACAGCTGCCATGACAGGCTTACTGGCAGGCAACACCCAGATCCAGGAAAAGTCATAAGCTGACCCCACCCAGGTATCCATGCAGAGATGGGCCAGCATCTGAGGGAAAGAGCCTGACATCCCAAACATTCCAACCATCAGATAAGATTAGATAAGGTTGACAGATATCCCTGAGCCTAGCACACACCTATTCCCCTTTTACAGATACCCCTAAACAAATGTCATTCAATCAGGGTCCTGAACTCTGGAAATCCCCTCACTCCAACCTCTACTATGAAAGAAAAACCACCCTGCCTGGGCTCCAGACTCTCCGCTCTTACCGCTGCTACATCAGGCAGACAGAGAGTCCGAGCTTGAGTCTGAATAAAGGCTCTTTGCTTTTACATACAGGATTTGGTCTCCATGGTGGTCTTTTGGGGGGTTCCGTGATCTGGGCACAACAATTGACATGTTCACAGGCTGAGCTCAAGACTCAAGCATAGCCCAAAAGCTGTTTGCTTCTAAAAGTCTTGAAGTAGTTTCCTGAATTCAAGGTGTCTTAGGTTTGTTTTGTTTTTGTTTTTTGTTTTTCCTGTTGCTCTGATAAAATAGTCTGACCTAAGCAATGTGAGGGAGGAAGGGCATGTTTGGCTCACAGTTGAAGGTATATCCACCATGGTGGAGAAGTCAACACAGCAGGAGCTTGAAGGAACTGGTCCATTGCATTCATAATCAGGGAGCAGAGAATGATGAATGAATGCATGCTTGCTTGTGCTCACTCCTCTATTTCATCCAGTCTGGTATCCAGCCTTTGAAATGGGTATCACCCATGGTAGGCAGGTCTTCCCACCTCAATGTAATCAAGGTACACCACCCCTCACAGGCATGTGCAAAGGATCTTCTTCTAGGTGATTCTAGATTAACACTAGCAGTCACATGACTATGCATGTTGCTTGTTATACTGGCCACAAGCAGACTGCTTGCTTTGTGTCCATGTCTTATTTCTATAGCTCCTTTTCTAGGTCTTGTCCTCTGATCTTTTGTGATTTTTCTGAGCCCCAGTAAATACTTTTCACTTAAATTTGTCAAAGTTGGTCTCTGTGGCTGGCAGCCAAGACTCCTCCTGCCTGATGGAGTTCCTTGCTCCTTGGAGTGCCTCCTGGCTCTCACATCTCTTAGAGAGGCAGATTCTCGTTTTGCTGATTAAGGAAGCTAAAGGCATACAAATTGGATGGGGAGCCCATGACAACGAACTTCATGGAACTGTCTCAAGTAGTAATGAATACTTCAGAGCTTAGAGACCATCTTTACATAATCTTACTTGATCCTCAAAAATTACTCTATAAATTAGGTGGCTGAATTATCCATCTTTAAAAAGAGGGAAGATGCTTAGGAGGTAAAGCCAACAGCTCAGATCTGAATTAAGGTTTTGTGCCTTCCCAGAGCATCAGTGGTCTATGGCAGCCTACTGTCAGGATATTTTGATACAGAAAGAAGTATGTGCGATAAAGAAGTCAGTCTGTTGTAACAAGTTTTCTCTCTCCCACCAGTCAAGCTCCCAAATAATGACACAGAGACTTCCTATTAATTATGAAAGCTTAGGTTTGTTTTCAACTAGCTCTTATAACTTAAATTAACCCATATTTTTAGTAATCTATGTCCTACCATGTGGCTTTTACTTCTATCCCATTCTGTGTAGCCGATTCGTCTCCCGTCTGGCTGGTATCTTCACTTTCTTCTTCCCAGCATTCTCTCTCTGCCCAGAAGTCCACCTATCTCTCCTGCCGACTAGTCATTGGCTGTTCAGCTTTTTGTTACACCAATCACAGCAGTACATCCTCACGGTGTACAAATATCGTACAATAGTCTCTATCTTTGGAATTATTGAGGAAGCAAGGAATCAATTTCTCCTAAGAGTACAGTGGACTGAAGGGATTTGGGGAAAAGCAGGTGGATGAGGGAACACAAGAAGGAGATAGATTAGCCTAAAGTCAAAGAAACTGAGGCTTGATTTCCAGGGGGAAAGTGGTGAAGAAGATACTTGCGAACGTCCATGTTAGCTCTGAGACAGACACCCTACCAAGTGTTTTGTCTAAATGAAATGCTTACACTCTGTAGTCCTACAAGGTAGATATGTATCAAGATGAGTAGATTTGCTACTATCATCACTTTATAAATCCAGAAACTAAGACACAGACAAGTCAGCTTGCTTTGAAGTCTTACTGCTTGACCAAACTGAAGGGCAAGTAGTAGAGCCTGGATGTGAACCCAGCTAGCATGGTTCTGCCTTCTGTATGCTTAATTTCTGTTCCACTGTGGCTTTTCTAATGAGCAAGTTAGCACAGAGAAACCCACTTAAAGTAGAAGGAAACTGATGTGTCTGGGCTTCAGGTAAAAGTTACATAAGTCAAGCTGGTCACTAAGTGTGCTGGTCATTGTTGTTGTTGCTATGACTACATATCTGAGAAAATCAACATAAAGGGGAAAGCTTTATTTTGGTGCAATTTCAAAAATACAGATGCATGATTGAGTGGTTCTATTGCTCTTAGATCTCTAACAATGCAGAGCCATTACAGCAGAAGGGTACAATGAAAGGAAGCTGCTACATCAGGACATCCTAGAAGCAGAGAGACGAGAGGCCGGAAATAAGATACATCTTCAAAGCTACATTTCCAGCAGCCTGTTTCTTCCCCGCTTCTTCCTGTCCATTCAGCTATGAACTCACCAATAGTTTAATCTATGATGATGTTATATCCCTCACGATCTAACTACCTCTCAAACACACATCAGTTAGCAATCCGTCTTTAGCACATGAGCCTTCTGGAAACATCATGAGGTTCAAATCATAAGACAAAAGAATACCAGGAAAGGATGAGCTGAGCAAATGGAAGAGTAGAGGGACATCTCCCCATTAGCTAAGCGTCAGCTCAAGCCTGTCCAAGTAGGAGGAGTGTGGATTTGGATCCTGCTCTGTCTCCTATGAGCCAAGTCATCTTGGGCAAGTCACATAGCATTGGTACCATGCTGAGAAGTGGCCTGCATCAGAACCAGGATATTCTTTTCCTTCAACAGGATAGGAAGATGGGTTTCTTGCCAAGGCCTGGATATGCAAGTGAGCAACAGACGTCTCTCTGGGGAAAGGAGGATACTCAGGAAGGTGCAGAGCAAGGACCCCCAGTAGACTCTGCAGGAGATCTGAGCACAGTTGGTGGCCTCTGGCTACAAAAAAGCACTTAGCCCACATGAGGCCAGGATGTATCACAGGAAAAGCCCCCCACCCCTGAGTTCTGGGAGCAGGCATAGACCAGGGAGTTCCAGGGCCTACGCGGTTAGTTTTGGCAATAAGACCCAGGACGACAAGCATACAAACAAAGAAGATGAAGCAGAGCTGAGCAAGTGGGAATCCAGTGAGTGCTTGGACAGTGAGGCCAGAGGAGGTAGCAGGAAAGCCGCAAGGAGCTGGCTGTGGCCTGGCTTTCAAAAGAGTGGAACATTGGTAAGGAACAATGCTGTTCCTGGCACCCCAGGCCTCCATATAGTGTGCCTCAGAATTTAGTGGACATCAGAATCACCTGAGGGACTTTGTTAAGTGCTAGTTTCTAGACTCTAACCCCAAAATTTCTGGTTGGGGACTGGCACAGGGCCTGAGAATTTGTATCCAGATCCATTCCCTTCCTGTCTCTCATTTGATTGGGCCAATCAGCGTTTTATTTATCAATCGATCATAGCAACATCTATTCATAGCATACAGGACATCCCACAGCAATTTGAATTTTCATATTCTGTGCATATCCACACGGGACACACTGGCACACAGAGAGCTGAATGTGAACTTCCAGCTTGCTTCTAGACTCATCCCTGACACTGGGAAGTCGGGGAGACTTTGCACCCCTCGTTTAATTTAATTCCCTCGTCAGTCAACTGATCCCCAGCAGGCTTAGCTCTGGCCTGTGCGTAGACGCCAATCAAATGAAATGAGGGGAAGTACTCTTAAAGCCCCAGGAATGCTGCAGACTCAGGGGCTGCCACTTCAGAGATTTCTCCCCGCCGTTTCGTTTGGCTGTTTTAACTTTGATCCAGCCTTTGGATGGCAAATATAAGACGAGAGATACTCCTGCCTTGACCTTGAGAAAGGAAATCACTTTCAAAAGCTCTTTGGGGAAATGCTTAGCCTGTATGTGACTTGAGATCAAATCACAGAGTCCTTGATGCTGATAATAAAATTAATAGACTCATATCAAAAGGGAGCAGAGGTCTCATAATATTGACATCATCATCCAGCATGGGCCCTTGCTGCACAGATCCTCTCGAGTGAGGCAAATGATTAACTCTGAAAGGGTCCAAAGTGCCACTGTCAGCTAAACCGTGTCTTCCTTGCTTTATGGATGGATGTGCAGCTGATTTTCTTTTTTGGACCAAAGTATAGGAACCTCATATTCATCACTGTTTAACTTTATTAAATCTTATCCTTTGGGAAATAAAGACAGAGATGGGCTACATACAAGGACAGCTAAATTTAGTCATGACAGTTTGGGAGCAGAAGCAGGATCAAGGCAGAACGTAAGGACTATTTATCTTTTCATAAGCAAACCCAATTTTTTTTATAAGCTAGCTTAAAAAGTAACAAGTTTCATTGACGTTGTCATACATACTCTGTTTGGGTGGACCTCTTTCCCACTATTCCTTCCCATCTTCCTGTCCCCCACCCACCCACCATTTGTACACTTCCCTCCCCTCTCCCAGTATTCTCCTTTTCAGTTTCGTATCACATGAGTGTGTTCTATTGTCTTCTCTACTCTGCTTCCTCAAAACATTTCCTCCTCCCCATGGTCCCTTTCTAATTTCACAACCTATGCCTATATTCACATGCATATAACCACACATATGCAAACCTTGGAAGCCAGAGTGTGCATTTATCTGTCTGAGCCTGGGTTACTCAGAGATGTTTTTATGACTGACTCTAGTAGTGAGCAGCATTGCTCGGGTGCTCTTGAGTGAACCCTCCTAGGTATTCACGGCAGCCGATACTTGAAGACATTTAGATGCAACACCTTCTGCAAATACTATTTTGCAGCCAAGTGGCAGAAATAGGTGGCAGCTTCCATGCAGTCCTGTGGTCACTTTCCGCTTAAGCTCACTGTTGCCAAACTATGACTTTAATCCTCGGAACTGACTCCAAACCCAGGCTGTTTCCAGTTTCCGGAGGTCCTGGAGCACAGCATGGGCTCGCCTATCTCTTTTGCGATCTGCTTGTTTCTCGAGGACGCAGCCTATCTGGGCTGGGAGGCTCATCCACTAGAACATCTTATCCCATCACGTTCTCTTCGCTGGCTTCTTCACCTGGCCTTGCTCACGTTTGTCCTACAGTTCATGACCTGTCCTTGGTGGGAATATGAAAGCACACAGGAAAGAGATAAAGAGTACATCTGCTCCGTTTGTTCCCAGCACGCCTCATCTGCTGCAACACCTCAGGGAACCCATTATGTAGTGTCTCTTAAGGTACTTGTTTTCTATAAGAAATGCTTGAGTGTCTGACTTCTAAGGAGCCCAAGAACTATGGAACCTGACTAACTTCCTTGCTTAGGAGACATCAGGATTGCTGCTGCTCTTTCTCTCTCTCTCTACCATGGCACCCACTGAAGCTAAAACAACACACAGACCTTTGGTAATAAAGCCAGAGGCAGGACAGGAGAAACACCCTCTTTGGCATAACAGTGTCTAGGAAACTGGTTACCAGGGGCTTAGCATTGGCAAGGTGAAAGGGTTGATCAGCTTTATTAATTTATTTTATGTATCTGAGTGTTTTACCTGCCTGTCTGTGTATGAACCACATTTGTGAAGTGCCTGAGACAGTCAGAGGAACGTGTCAGATTCCCTGGAACTGGAATTACAGGTGACTATAAGCCAGTGGTTCTTAACCTGTGGGTCATGACCCTTTGGGGGTCATATATCAGATATCCTGCATATCAGTTATTTGCATTGCAATTCATAACAGTAGCCAAATTTCAGTTACGAAGTAGCAATGAAATAATTTTATGGTTGGGGAGGGGGTCACAATAACATGAAGGGTCACAGCATTAGGAAGGTTGAGAACCACTGCTGGAAGCCACCATGTGGGTGCTGGGAATTGTACCTAGGTATTGTGAGTCCTGGGACCTCTGCAAAGAGCAACCAATGCTCTAACCACCGATCTAGCCCAAGATCTGATCGTTTGTCTACCTCTCGTTGTAATGTTAGATGGTGATAAATGGCCATCACTTTGTCCATCCCCTCTTTACCACTCTCTAATTATGGAAATTTCAAGAACTTAATTCATTCTGTCCCCCTATAAGGGATGGTGACTTGGAGTACCTGGTAGTCTACAAGAAATGACCCTGCCAGGAAGTGGTGGCACACGCCTTAAATCCCAGAACTTGGGAGACAGAGGCAGGTGGATCTCTGAGTTCAAGGCCAGCCTGGTCTAAAGAGTTCCAGGACAGCCAGGACTACACAAAGAAACCCTGTCTTGAAACCTAATACTCCCCCCCCCCAAAAAAAAAGAAATGGCCCTAAATGTATTGAAGAGTCTGCAAGATTGAGTTGGATGGAGTAGCTAATCCACTCCCTGAATTCCACAGTCCTGGCAATGCCGTGTGTGTCATAACAGGGCATGGAAGGAGGAGGCAAAGGCTTGTGTGAGCTTTCCTGTGATCTAAAGCATGCTCTGCTGGCTCCAGTGAGAGTTCCTTGGCGAGGGATGCATCGTGCCTCCCATCACTCCACCCTGCCCCTTTGATAAGGCTTCTTGGCCTCCTTTCTCTGGCAGGCTGCCAACTCCCTGCCACCAGGCTGTCCACTGATTCCCATGGTGCTATCTGTGAGACCCACTGTATTCCATAATTTCAGGTTCACAAATCCATATTAACCGCTAGCCGTTGATGTGGCATTGGGAATGACCCTGGGCTGCGGCACTGAACAAGACAGCATCTCTCCTCGTGAGCCTCACATTTTTGTGGTGGAGTTCAGGCAGTTAGTGATTAATTACCTATTGTGAATGAGGACAGTAATATGTCCCATAAAGAGAAGCCTCAGGCACAGGCACGTGTCCTTCGGAGAGAGTGGTGTTCCATCTTAGCTCTAGAAGTGATTAGGATTGTCCCGGTGCTGATGGAGAGAAGGTAAGAGTGTCACCAAAAGAGATAAGGACGTAGGTGTCTAAGCAGATAAACACGAAACAAAATGATCTTTCTTCTGTGCTGATGTGGAGCGATTTGGTGGGAAACTGGGAAGACGGACAAGAACAAGGTCACTCAAGGCCTTGGAGACTGTGTATACTTGAGGATTTTATTCTGTGGTCAAGAGTAAGTGGATTATGAGCTTTAAGTGGTGTGTGTGTGTGTGTGTGTGTGTGTGTGTGTGTGTGTGTGTGTGTGTATGTGTTTGAGGGGAGAGGGAGGGAGGGAGGAAATGCATGAGTGTGTTGTGAGAGAATGTGTGTGAGTGTCTGTGTGTGTGTGTGTGTGTGTGTGTGTGTGTGTGTGTGTGTGAGAGAGAGAGAGAGAGAGAGAGAGAGAGAGAGAGAGAGAGAGAGAGTGTATATGTGTGTAGGAGACAGTTTCAGTTGGTAAAGTGCCAGCCAAACAACCATGAGGACCTGAGTGAGGAGATCCAGCACCCACGTAACAAACCAGTGACATCTTTAACCTGAGTGCAGTGGGGACTAGAGACAGGAGGACCTGGGGCTTGCTGGCCAGGCAAGCCAGAGAGAGATTTTTTCTCAAAAGAGAAGGTGGAGAGGGATCAAGGAAAACACCTAGTCTGCCTCTGGCCTCCAGGCATACACATTCCTACACACAAACATACACTATTTTCTTCTGTGAAATAATTAGATTTTATAATACGAATGATTAGATTTTTGTTTAAAAATATTAAATGGATAGAGAATGGAAAACAGACTGCAAAGAGCATAAGCCCCTCAAGGCATGGGAGTGGCCAGACTCCACCCCAGAGGACCTCTGACTCAGGTCCCACCTACAGAACACTCTAATAGCCAAACCCAGCCTGTCCACAGGCAGGCAGTCCAGCTCCACCCTACAGAGTAAAAAGCCTGAGCTCAGTTCCAGGCCTTGACATCCTACCAACCCCTGAGCTGAAAAACCCACCAGTCCCTGAGCTTGCCCCAAGCTCAGGCCTTGAAATCCCACCAATCCCCACCCTGGAAAGCTCTGCTCCCCATGCAACCCTATTCAAGGCCTGCTCAGTTCTTCGCTGCTTCTCACCCAAGCAGAGGCAGCCACCCTCTTGGGTCTTTCCCAATAAATCTCTTGTGTGATGTTTGTTGTGTGGTGTGACTTTGTGGTATTCCTGGCTCCCAGCTGCCAGGATACCTTTCCCCTTAGTGCTGTAACACTTACAAAGAGGACACGTGGTGAGGCCTGTCTTATATATTATAAGGTGTCTATGGTGCTGAAGAAATGTGAGTAGACTTCCAAGCCAATGAAGAGGTCAGTTATCCAGACATGGGAGTTAGCTTCATATACAGAGGAGAGAACTGTCTGCCACAGCCTGTAGAACTGCCCTTTGCTGATGTAAGGGTGCCAGAAGAGACCGAGTATGGGAGAGAAACAGGGCTGTGCTTTGGGACTGTTGCATTTAAGAGCTGCTGGGAATCACCATGCACCTTCTGGTGACATGTGTCAGGACCCTGACGAAAGCCACCCAGAAATGGACCTCCAATCACAGACGAGCCTATATAATGACTCTGGTACCTAGAATAACTGAAGTATGTGTCTAAAGGCAAAAGAGGGATTGCAAGTAGATGTGAAAGAACTATATTAAGCCTTATGAAGGCAAAGTCACAGAATACTTCTTTAAAATCCATTTTGCTGAGCTAGACACGTGGCATATGCTATAATCCCACTACTTGGAAGGCTATGTTGTGGAATATTACTTTAACTATGTAAAGATGTGTTATATTTGTTTATGTTGCAGAATATTACTTTAACTATGTAAAGGTATGTTACATTTGTTTCTGCTGTGTTTGTTTAATTCTGTAAAAATGTGTTGCTGTTTTATCTTGCCTGCCTAAGGCACCTGATTGGTCTAATAAAAAGCTGAATGGTCAATAGCTAGGCAATAGAGTGATATCAGGGGCTGGCTCTGGAGGGCAGAGAGAATAAGTAGGAGGAACCTAGACTTGAGAGAGGAAAGAAGAGGAGGGAGAAGAGAGAATGAGGAAGAAGCAGAGGGAGACACCCAGGGCTAGACAGACAGACAGACATGGAGTAGGACATACATACAGAGTGAAAGTAAAGTAAAAAGCCCTGAGGCAAACATGTAGATGAAGAGAAACAAGTTAAAATAAGTTCTAAGAGCCAGTGGGACAGGCATAAAATAAAGCCAAACATTTATAACTGATAATAAGTCTCTGTGTCCTGATTTGGGAGCTGGTTGATTCCCCAAAAGAAAGCCTGCTACAAGGCTGAGACAGGAGGATTGCTGCAAGTTGAAACCAGTTTGGGCTACATAGTTAAGACTCTGTCTCCAAAACCAAATCCATTTTATAACATACTTTAAAAAATAAGTCATGTCAAATAAGACTCATCGTTTTCAAGTGTTTGGTAGAACAGTTCCCAATGCCTACAGGATGTACTGCTCTCATCTCTGTCTAATTCTAGAACAGTTCCAGCACTTCTGAAAGAAACCATTTGCTCAGTAAATAATCTCTTCCTTTCCTGTTTCTCGTACTTGTACCCAGTCACCTACTTTCTGTCTGTAGGAGCTACTGAGACTTGTGAAAACGGAATCATGATCTGTATATCTTAATGGCATGTTTTCAAGGCTCATCCACATTGAAGCATGTATTTACACCTCATTCCTTTTAAGTTTTAATAACCCCTTGTGAGTATAAGACGTTTTATTTATTCAGTCAGGTATTGGGTTGTTTCACAGTTGACTGCTGTAATCAATGCTACTATTAACATTCATAAGCAAGTGCATAAGCACCTGCTTTTAGTTTTCTTGGGAACATTTCTAGGTATGAAATTCCTGGGTCCCGTGGCTCATTCCATGTATGAATTTTTAAATAATGGCCAAGTTTTTTTTTTTCCATAGTGGACCACATCAATTTACATTCCCATTAGTAATGTGATTAACATTTCTGTTTCTTCTCATCCCCCTCCCTTTCTATGGTTTGGATGTGTCCACCAAAGTTTGTGTTATTTCCCAGTGTGGCAGTGTTAAGGGTTGGGACCTTTAAGAGTTGATAAGTCCATGAGCCCTGTTCTTACATGAATAGATTAAGGACATTATCGCCAGTGTGGGGTCCTGGTAAAGGGGGATATTTCCTCTTCTCTGCTCCCTCTCCTGCTGCTCGCATAAAGGGATAAGATCTTATAATTCTCTTCTACCAACTTGATCTCTGAGAATGATAAAGTGCCCGTGTTGTCACCTGAAGGTAAGCAGAAGGTCTATGCCACACTCACATGTAGTAAATTCTCTTTGAATAATTGTCAACGGCCCCTAAATCAGCACCTCACCATGCCAAGAAGCCCATTTCCTAACTCCTGGGAGCTATGAGTAGGACTCTTAGGGAAAGAAAGAGACAGCTACATTTGTTACTGCTCATTTTCAGCTTTTAATTTTTTTTCCCCCGATCTGCTGGGTTTACAAGTAAGCCTTCTTAAGTCTCTCATTTCAACATCCTTCTACCAACTCTCTCAGAAACTATCATTCAGGTGTTTTGTTAGTCCCTCCCCTCCCCGCACCCTGTTCCTCCCCACCCCATCCCCCCCCACCCCCCCACCCCATCCCCCCTACCCCACCACCCCACCCCTGTCTCCTTGCCAGTTGCAGCCTCTTCATGCAGCGGTCCTGGTGTTCTTGACTCAGTAGCTACTATGCTTGTGGTATTAGCAGAGCAGATACATCGGCCCAAAGACACACAGTGTCTTATGCTCCACACACATGGACACAGCAAAGTAGCCTTAGAGCCACTTCACATCCTTGGCAGGGGCAATCAACCCAAGTGCCACCCTCTTTACTAGAGAATTCTTTGACTGTGCTACCATTATTGCCATCTTATTGATTCCCTCTCCGTGTCTCTGCATGTACTACTTCCCACCTGTCTTAGGGTTCCTATTGCTGTGAAGAGACACCATGACCACAGCAACTCTTGTAAAGGAAAACATTTGGTTGGGGTGGCTCGTTTACAGTTTCAGAGGTTGAGTCCATTATCATCACGGTGGGAAGCACAGCAGCATGCAGGCAGACATGGTGCTGAAGGAGCTGAGAGGTATACCATCC
Source organism: Peromyscus californicus insignis (assembly GCF_007827085.1). Taxonomy (NCBI): domain Eukaryota; kingdom Metazoa; phylum Chordata; class Mammalia; order Rodentia; family Cricetidae; genus Peromyscus; species Peromyscus californicus. The sequence goes on along the minus strand of NW_026294469.1, from coordinate 62,728,528 downwards.
TCATCTGCAAGCAACAGGAAGTGAACCGTGTGCCATACTAAGCATGGCTTGAGCACAGGAGACCTCGAAGCCTACCTTCCACAGTGACACACTTCCTCCAACAAGGCCACACCCACTCCAACAAAGCCACTCCTCCTAATAGTGCCACTCCCTTTGGGGGCCATTTTCTTTCAAACAAGGTGGAGAATTTTGAAGTTGGACTGAATGTATTTTTGCATTATGACATGGCTACAAGCCTTTGGGCCCAGGGAGTTGGAGTGTGGTGGTTTAAAAAAAAAATGCCCCCCAAAGGGAGTGGCAGTATTAGGTGTGCCTTTTTTGGAGTAGGTATAGCCTTGTTGGAGGAAGTGTGTCACTGTGGAGGCGGGCTTTGAGGTCTTGTATATGCTCAAGCCATGCCCAGTGTCTCAGCCCACTTCCCACTGCCTGTGAATCAAGATGTAAGAACTCTCTGCTTCTTTTCCAGTACCATGTCTGCCTGCATGCTGCTACATTCCACCACAATGATAACGGAATAAACCTCTGAACTGTAAGCCAACCCCAATTAAATGTTTTCCTTTATAAGAGTTGCTGTGGTCGTGGTATCTCTTCACTGCAATGGAAAACCCAACTAAGACAGAATTTGGTACCACGGACTGGGGTATTGCTGTGATAGGCCTGACCATGTTTTTGTTTAGAAGTATTTGAACTTCGGTATGCTTTAAGCATAAAGTGGAATGCTTTAAGCACTGCTTAATGGGCCATACTAGTAGGAGCATGGAAGACAGTGGTGCTGAGAATATTTGATCTGTGTGAGGCTATCTCAAGAGGTTTCAGAGGAGAAGAATTTTATCATTCTGCCTAGAGATTGTTCTTGTAATATTTTGGTGAAGAAAGTGGGTGCTTTTTGCCCTTGTCCGAAAAGTCTGCCTGAGGCTAAAGTGAAGAGTTTTGGATTAATTGGCAGAGGAAATCTCAAAACAACCTAGTATAGACTCTGTTGTGTGGTTATTAGTGGAAACTCTAACAAAGATTTATAATGAAAAGGAGCAAGCTGAGAAGGGTAAATTATAAAATGTAAAATCTTAGGAGAAATGGAGAACCAGAAGTGTTCAAGGAAATAAACAGATTAAGAAGTGGAATAAAGGGAGTGGTGACCTTAGGGCAAGATCCCACCAGCTAAATTTCCAATATGTGAAGAGGGATTAAAGAAAAGCTTAGAGCTAGGTGTGGTGCATGCTTTTCATCCCAGCACTCAGAAGGCAGGCTGGCAGATTTCTGAGTTTGAGGCCAGCCTGGTCAATAGAGAAAGTGTTTCCTCAACTGCTAGGCCTCCAATAGGCCCAATTCATGGTAGACCAGTACCTGGGTCTCACTCTCTTTCTCAAGGATATATTGACCCAGCATCCTCAGGTTTGGGGAGCTCCAGCACCACGATTTGTCGCCAAACATCTGGAAGAGCCACCTTCCACAGTCCGACCCTCACTCCCTCTGGCTTCTCCTCTGAGAAGTGTTAAATATTAAGGTGCTGAATGGAGCAGCCCCATTCCCTGGACACAACCGCACTTCTCAGGGGATCCTAGCTGCCTCTATCAACCTCAGAGTCTCATGCAATTTGAGTAGCCATTGCAACAACCAATATTTTCACAGTGTCTAAACTGTGTCAAGAGAGAGATTCCCTCTTAATGCTCCCATCTGCCCTTTCTTTTTCCTTTATATAGAAACCACCACTTTTTCTTTGGATCTATTATAGGGCTTTTCAGGAACCAAGTAATGGATTTCCATTCTAAATAGTGAACTGGAAGAGAGCCACTTGTTGAAAAACCGGAATCCTTTGTTTGAAGATGTCCTCCATGGCTTTGTGTCAAGAAAAGAGAAATGGGATCAAGGAACCATTTTATATGGGCCTCCCCATCAAGTAATGATAGGAGCAACTGATACTCCTTAGGAAAACCAGAAGATAGTCTACAGTGACTCCAATAACCTAAGCTGGAACGTAAAGCCTGGAGGTGTGGAGGAGGAGGGTTGGCAGTCCAGGGCATGGGCTATGAGTGTGTTGGTGGAACATCAACTCTGTTTGCAGTGCTGTGTCCTGTCAGTCTGCTGAGACCAGCCTCTTTCTCACTCAAGGCTGCCATAGATGAGACATGAGCCATCCCCTGGACACTTCTGTTCCTAACTGTCCTTCTATCCTGATGCGACATGTGTGCTCTGAGCAGGTGGGAGTTAGTTGCCCGTCATTATGCATACTATATATTCTCAGGAGGAGTACTTGCTGTCATCTCCTCCTGTCAATTGTGTGAAGGGGCTCCAGTCTGCCAGAGGCTGTCATACCAGCCACTGGCTAAATTATTCCACATTTCTCTTTTTTTTTTTATCTTTGCACAGGAGGAAAACATGGCCCAGGAAAGAGACTTTCCCAAATACACAAACAAAAGAAAATAATATAGTTGTGACTAGACGTCAGATTTGCTTCCAAGACTCTTGGTTGCTTGTTGTTGTGTAGATGGCGTTTTTAGAAGTTAAAAATACTTGGCATTTTTTCAGGTTTATGCACCTCCTGTGCCCACTCCAAAGCTACTGTTGTTTTAAGGCAGTTTCACTCTCTAGCTGGCCGGGAACTCACCGTGTAGCCCAGCCTGGCCTCCAACTCACAACGGTCCTCTTGTCTCCACTCCCAAGGGCTGGGACACAGATGTGCTGCAGCATGCCTGGCTTCTGTAGCCATTGTTCTATTTCTTTCTCTTCATAACAAATGTCATTTTAAAAATTATCACAAAAACGATAAAGGCTAATTTTGAAACAAAGGAAAATGCAAGATTTACGAGGCTCCCTTACATATTTGGTGCATGTCTTTCTTAACTTTCCCTTCAAATATAAATAGTACATATTATATGTCACAAATTTATAATCGTATTTTATAGCCTGTTTATTTTTGATCTGATCCATTATAAACATTACTCCATGCCATTAAGAAAATTCAAGTATCATGTATCTTGGCAGGAGCAAGATTCCATCATGATTTTCCATCATTTATACAACCGTTTGTCTTTGCTTCATTTTTTCTATTGCTACCACCATTGTTGAATTATATATGGAATAGCAATTATCATATGTGTACCTAAATCTTTGTCAGTATCTCTAAGCATGATCCCAGGATGTGTAACACCTGGGTGCAGAGTCTGAGCAACATTGCTAGCACACTGGCCTGCATGAGAAACATGCTAACACACTGGACTGCAGGACCCACGTCTGTTCCAGACTTCTTGAAAGAACAGTTGATGTTGGAAGAGCCTGTGCTCCTCTGTCCATTAGTCTGTCTTTTGCCCCCTTGGCCCCTCTAAAATGGTTGTTATGTAGGGAAACAGTTAAAACTGAAATGAATGAGACTCAGAAGGACAAGCACGACACACTTTCCTCGTGTGTGGGATTTGGGGGAGAAAGGGTGAGAACATAGGAGGGAACTGCTAGGGAAGAGGAAGGGGAGGGGTGGGGTAAGAAGGGTAATAGGATATGTGTGAGCAAGTAGATGGTATACATGACGATGTCACCATCAAACCCATTGTTCTGTACCACTAATGGATACCAGTAAAAAAGGAAAATAAAATGGCTCTCATATTTAACCTCTTACTTGAAAATTGTCATGAAACTTCTCCAGTCTCATCTTAAAATTTTTAAAAATTTATTTTTGTGTCTGTGTGTTTGATGTGTGTGTGTGTGACAGTGAGTGGGTGTGCATGTGAGTGTGTATGTGTAAGTGTGTATATGTGAGTGTGTGTACATGAGTTTGTGAGCATGTATTTGAGTGTGTATGTGAGCGTGTACGTGTGTGAGTATATGTGAGTGTGTGTATGTGAATGTGTATGTGTGTGTGTGTGCATTTGAGTGTGTGTATATGTGCATGTGTGTATGTGAGTGTGTGTGTGTGTGTTTGGGGTTTGTGCATGCCACAGTGCATGTGTGGAGGTCAGAGGGAGTCTGTGGTTCTTTCTTTCCATTGTGAGTTCTAGGGACCAGCGCGGGTCATCTGGCTGACATCTGCTGAGCCCCCTTGCCGGCCGGTACTTCACTCCATGGTAACATTTGCTCTCTTTCTCAAAACTCTGCTTCTTGGACTTTCGCATGCTCATTTTTCATGTCCCACTTCCCAGACCTTTACCGCATCTTTTTAGACATGGGAATGATGCAGACTGTTCTGTAGCTCTGTTAGCAGAGATAAGTGAATCAGGATGGCTTTTTCCTACCAACGGGAAGATGGCACACAGCTGCGGAAACTGGCTTAGTGGCTCACCGAAGCCAGGGCCAGCATCTCTGAGACTCGCTTGTCCTTATTCATGTCTGTCCCAAGGTCACAATGTAGCTGGTGGAACCCAGGCATCCCGTCTATATCCAAGAAAGGATGCAGCAACTTGCCCCTCTTGGTGTGCTTTTTCCATAGGAAAGGAGTTCTGTAGCAGAATTCTTACTGTTTCGTTAGCTAGAGGTGGGTCACACATCTGACTTTCAGTTCATCCTCCAGGGGCCTGGGACATGTGACCCTCCTCGGATCAAGAGACCTCCACATTCTACATGAAGGAGTCAGTGTCAGCGGGGAAAGGAAGGGGTGAGGGCGAGAATGGTTCTGCACTGGCTGCAACTTGTGATGATAGATTCCTTTCTCTGCCCTCTTCCCATGTGACTTGCTCTCTGCAAACACCAAGTCACAGACAGATTCACATCTTACCACACTGTGATGACAGTTCAAATCCTGCATCTCCAGCCATGGTCCAGGCACTGTTGTCCTACGTGAACCTTACCCAGGAAGATGCTATATAAAACAGAGCCCTTGATGTCTGCTTCATGGTCAGCACTGAGCATCTCTGAGACTCCTGAGGACACTGAGGAATAGAGTGGATCTTATCTTAGCTTTGGGTGCCCCAAGGCAACCCAGGGAAAGTTGTGCCTGTTCCTACTTTCTTAGGGAGGTCAGTTCTGCCTGTTTCTACTTTCTCAGGAAGCAGGAGCCAGCAGAAAGGGACCAGGACCTGGAAGGAGGGAGAGTAAGGAGGCAAGCACACTAAGGATCCCACCTCCACTTGGCATCAGTCTTCATTGCTACATCAATCTCTCTTCCTACTAGACCTTTTCTGAGTGGTCACTGGTGCTGTTGCATCTCGGAATAGACTGCTCTTGGGAGACTATGATAAGAATGTGTCTGAGGGTTCCCAGAGCCCAACACTCCACTTCAATGTGCCCTCACTGCCTGTATACCTGTTCCCTCATACACAGGAGTGTCATTGGATCTCACAGCATGTCACACTCCAGAGGCAGCAGGTGGGTCTGGAGCAGGTGGTTTAAGATGATGAGGTGCTATTGGAACACCCAAGGTGGCCAGCTAGAACCAGGCAAGGTCACAGGAACCGGGGGGGGGGGGGGGGGGAGGCACGAGATGTGCCTGACAACGAACGTAAGTGAGCACGATGTTGAACAAAGAGGAAAGCTAACACCATGCACTTCCTTGCCCTGTGCTGTACAGGCAGCCAGTGGCAGCGTGCTGTCCTCGACTGTACCTAGTCCTCTTCTCACACTCAGCTGTCACTGCGTACAGATGATCCTGTCTTCCACATCATGACTCAAGAAACCGCCAGGAAAGCCTTGGCCCTTGTCCGCTGAATTTCCTAAGTGACCTTCGCATCAGCTTCATCACAGACCAAGTGCACATTCTCATCGGATGACAGCAAAGACGAAGATGGAGACTGTGATGGTTTTGTCAGCCAGGTTCTCCTGGAGCTGGGGAAGGCAGCTCTCTGGAAGGAAGGCTGTTAGCCATCAGCCACACCTGACAAGAACAGATGGAGGCCGGCTTCGGTTTCACCAGGACTCACCACGAGCTCTTTTCTTTTAATAGGATGCAGGAGGATAATGCTAAACCAACACCTATGTAGCAAAGCCTTAGGAGTGCTTTTTAGCTGCATGTGTTTTTCCATACTGCAAATTGCCTCACAGTTCTTCTCTAATCGACAGTAAAACCAGCCATGGCTCTAATAATCACAAACAGATTTCCTCCTAGAACACCAAACCAAACTGAGGAAAGGGATTAACAGTTCATAGATTAGTCCTACTTGTCATTGCTTACAGAGAGACAGGCATTAGTTACCTTGCTTAGATTCCAGAAACTCCTAAAAACTGTTGGTTTTTTTGCAATGGTTTCCTGATTCGGGCTTCTCCATGGAAATGACACTTGAGTAGCTGTACACTTCCTTGGTGAGTTCGAGCATAAGTATAGCAAGCAAGAAACGGACACACCAGAGCACTGTGTGAAAACAAGCCATGGTGGGGCCAGCATGTACATGCACACTCCTGTTTCCCAGCCCTTGCTTTCCTACAAGGATGGCAAATATACTTCCTGCCTGGAGAGAGTTATCATGTAGACTCCAGTTTGTGGGAATACTTTCCCCCAAGACACAGTACTTCCTAAAAGATTTTCGGTGGTTCTGTTTTTGAGTCGAGTGAAACGTGTGTTCTGATCTTTGATAGTTGACTGATTTACCCACACGAACTAACTGGAATTGATTATGTTTTCACTGGAGGCCTGTATGTGTCTGTGTGTATTTATTTAATATTAGAAACACATTTGTATTGCATTTACTCAGCTACAATTGTTTTCCCATGAAAATTACTTGTTCAAGCTGGATTAATCATAAGAAATGCCATCATTTGTAAATTCCTCATGCCTAGATGGAGGCTGGCTTGGCTGTGTGTTGGGGTCATAGAAACTACAGTTTATTCCTGACTTTGCAGTCATTTTAAAATGTCTATCTCTCCTAAGCCAAAAACAATTTCCTTTTCATTTCTCAAGTAAAACTTACTTATTTCAGCTCGCTTAGGAAAAAAAATTCTTAAATGTCTCTTGAGGCTTTTTTTAGTTCATGTAAACAACAACAAAAACAAAACCAACAATAACTCCTGGGCGGCCAAGGCCACATATTTCTCATCTGACTGTGAGAATGGAGAGTTGGAGATGGTGATCCAATCGCACATTTATTGAACATTTATAGAGATAGAAAGAAACTGCCTTCCATACTAACAAACCCACACCCATGTTTAGAAAGTCTGGGACGATGATGCTGCTGGCTTCCAGGTGGAGAGAGGAAGCAGAGCAGGAAGATGACACAGAGACCGATTTTTAAAAGTTAGGCAAGAGTCCGGCATGACCATGAAGGACCTAATCCCAGCACTGCGGGTGGGGAGCGTTGAGGGAAGAGTGTCACAAATTCAAGCTTAGCCTAGACTACATAGGGAGACCCCATCACAAAACAATCAGGACACAACTGACAGTCCTTGTCTAGTGGGCTGTAACCATCAAGGTACAAATACAAAACATCATTCTAAGCACTCAACTGATTGATAGGGACGATATTAGATCATTCCTAGACCTCTAGATACAATGGCCAACGGTAAGTCAGGCATCTAGAACAATAATGCATGCTGAATGAGGGCTTTTGGAGTTTAAGAATGAAATTAATGAACTGTATGTCCTTATAGACACGGGCTATTCAGCAAACCAATGGATGTTTTGTAAGAATAAGCCGGTGGAGAAAAACTCAAGCTAAGCCCCTTTATTAGGGGAGAGACTCAAATACATTCTAATAACATGGAATTGTTTGTATGAGAGGAACAGGATAGTTTAACAAATCAAGAGACAAATGAGACTGACCTGGAGACAAGAAATGAGGCAAAAGAGAAAAGTCAGATCTCAGGAAGTTTGAGTTTCTGCAGCGCTAAAATAAGGAAGTAGAAGGCAGTGAATTCCTTAACACTTTTGGATCATGACCATAATTAAGAAAATCATGTAATGCTGCCCCCATGTGCATGCACATAAGCACCCTACCCCAGCCTCCCATATACTGGGTAGTACAATGTCATTCAATGACGATCTTATTACAATGAACTGTGATATGCTCTGTTATCTCATTTCAGAAATGCAATTTTTCTCTCTGATTTTGTGAGTTATGATTTATGGTTTGAAAAACAGGGCTAGGTGAGGTCTGGACTAACTAGGGCCATGCACTTAAGAGTTTTGGTGAGGTCTTATTGAAAGACAAAGCATTTGGATGGCCCAAGTTAGCTAAGAAACTTTTGGCCAGCTGGCAGGTTGAAAGTTTTGCCCTTTCTCTGGGAACCATGTGAGCACCAAAGTCGGATCTAGGTATTTGTTACCTGAGTGAACCTGCCTCCAAGACATGGGGGAACTTAAACTGAAACCTATCAGCTATCAGGGTCCACAACAGTTGGAAGGGACATGATATTGGTATCCCTGAATGATGCTGGTGACAAGCAGTCCTGGAAGATGCTACTTGGCTGCACAGATATACTCCCTGTAGACCTTGTATCGTGTCATGATTTGAATAACCAAATGTCCCCCACAGGCTCATGTGTTTGAATATTCAGTCCCTAGCTGGTAGCATTGTTGTGTTTGGACATAACTGTCAGATGTAAGGCAAAAGGGGGAAGGCTAGAGGGTATGACTACCCCAGAGGTGACAGAGGCTCCCACTCCCTCATCTGTTAAGATATGCACAAGCTGCCTCACGCTTTCACTGCTATGGACCCAGTCACTTCAGATGTCATGCTTTCTGCCATGATGGCCTATACGGTACCACACCGTGACCAAAATAAATACTTCAACGTTGGTATTTCTATGACAACTAGAAAAGTAAACTAACGCAGAGGAAACAGTGCCAAACATCTGTGTAAAGATGAATTTGAGAGGACTCCCATAGTCCTAAGAACTCCAAAAAAACGATAAGTGAAAAGAGCCCATGGATTTGAAAGACAGCAAGAAGTAAATGGGACGGTTTGGGAGGAGGAAAGGGAAGGAGGACATGTTGTAATCTCAAAAATAAGAGATAATTTAAAAAAAAGCTAGAAAAACAACAACAACAAAACCAGGGCCACCGTTGACAACGTGCACATGTAGTCCCCGCTGTTCAGGAGCCTGAGGGATGAGGAATCCAAGTCAGCCTGGGTAATAGAGTGAGACCCTGCCTCAAAATGGATGAGTGAATGGATGGATGAATGAATGAATGGATACAATGGCTCTAAAGTCTTAGTACTTAATTGTGCTCAATTTTCTTTGATAATTTTCAGAATGTTTATCTATACCTCTCTAATCATTTTCATTGATGAGACTGTAAGACTTTCTCTCTTCTGGAATCAGTTTTTCAACAGATTTGATTCTTTTCAAATCCACTTTTGAGGTTATTCTTTCTGGTATTTCTAGCCAGAGTCTCGTAGGAATCCTAATAGCACTTGCATTCACCTATTTATGTCATTCTTTTTTTAAATTTTGAAAACTGTTGCATTTATTAGCAATGACTATTAACATTACGTGGTTATTCCAATAGCTCTCTGTTGTTGATTCGACTGAATGTTTAAGGATTTGAGATGAGGCGCACTCAGCACACAGCCAAAGAGATCCACTCTGTCTGTACACAGCCAAGAAGCTCGGAAAGGGGCTTTCCGGCCTGGAGCTAGCAACAGCGCCCCGTGTTTCTGATTGGATGCCAACACTTCAGAGTCAACCAAAAAATACCTTTCTGCCTTTTAAAAACAGAATTTCATAGATGGCACTAAATATTAAAAAAAAATAAAACATGAAGTTAAGTTCAGTTGTCTGAAACTCATTGGTATTCTCTAGTGGTTCCTAAACCTGTAGGGAGCCTTTGGCTTTCCCTGATGCAAACACACCCACATTCCCGATCCAGGGCTGCAGACAGGGACAGCAAAGGAACTCTGTCAGGTAGGCAGCACAAACTGGGAACTAACCAGAACTTTTTATTGCCTTTCTCCTGTTTGTCTCAGGAAGATCTGGGACGTTTTCAATTCTTTATATCCCAACTTGTTTAAAAATTCTAACCAGACATTGTTCTCAGCAAAAAAATCGGAAAACTGTGAGGAACTTGAGTACAACTGAGTTGCAACATACTCTCTGTACATTACTTTTTGGTCTCATCTTAGTTAACAGTGTTGAGGTCACTTTCTTAGCATCATGTTTTGTCCAGGTTTAATGTCTGTGGTTGTTCATATTTTAGGGCAGAAGTGGGCTTTTGGGTTCAGAATTAACTGCACAGTTTGAGTACAGTACAGGGGCTTTTACACCACTCTTATTTCTGCCAACAGTTTGAAATAAACATGGGATACTAAACACATGATTTGATTTCTACCTTTCTTACTTGCATCTGTTTTATTTCTTTCTCTTGTCTTACTGGTCTAGCTAACACTTTGAACACTATAATGAACAAGAACGTAGAAAGGGTATACTTTTGTCTCATTGCAAATTTTAGAGAAACGTTCTCAGTTTCCCCATTTGTTGGCTATGGGTTTCTTGTATATAGCCTTTATTATGCTGAAATATATTGCCTCTACTCTTAGCTTCCTCAGGGCTTTTTATCATGATGGATGTTAATGTTTATTGAAGGCATTTTCTGTATCAAGTGAGATGATCATATGATGTCTGGCCTGAAGTCTATTTATGTGCTAAATTACACTTACTGGTTTGCTTATCTTGAACCAACTTTGCCTTATTAGAAGGAAACCTCCTTGGTCACTGTACACAATCTTCTTAATGTTTTCTTGAATTAGGCTTGCAAAATGTATACTGAGAATTTGTGGGGGTGGAGAGGTTGTTCTGAGACAGGGTTTTTCTGTGTAGCCCTGGCTATCCTGGAACTTGCTCTGTAGACCAGGCTGGCCTCCAACTCACAGAGATCCACCTGTCTCTGCCTCCCAAACACTGGGATTATGCCACCAAGGAGGTTGGCCTACAGCTTCCTTTCCTTTTTGTGTCCTTATCTGGCTTTAGTATTGGAGTACTGCTGACCTGGTAGGATGTGTGCCTTCCTTTTCTATTTTATGGAATGGTTTCAGGAGCACTGGTATTAGCTTTTAGTTACAGATTTTATAGAAGTTGTCAGAGAATCCTTCTGGCCCTGAATTTTTTTTTTTAAATTGCTACTTCAATCTCATTGATTGCTTTGGATATGCTGAAGTTGTTAATACTGTCTTGATTTAGTTTCATTAGGTCATATTTGTCTAGGAATTTATCTATTTCTTCTAGTTTTTCCAGGATTTTGGGGGTATACATTACCATATTCCATAATTAGTCTCTGGATTTAATTAAAATCTATAGTAACTTCTTTTTCATGTTATTTTATGAATTTGGATCTTTCCTTTTTCTATTTAGTTAGTTTGACTAGAGACTTAGCAATCTTATTGAGTTTTTTAAAAAACCAACTGTTTATTTGTTTGATTTTATGTATTGTTCTATCAGCCTCAATACATTTTAAATTAATTTCTTCCTTGATATTTATTATTTCTTGCCATCTGCTTCTTTTGAGTTTGGATTGTTCTTGTTTTTCTCAGACCTTGAAGTGCACCATGGGATCTTTCTTTGTAAGTACTCACAGCTATAAAATTTCCTCTTAAATCAACTCCATTGGAACAGCAACAGAACAGCAACACCAGCTTAGTTTTGGTTTCCATTCACTTGACAGGTTGTTTTTCATTATTGATGCTCCGTCTGCAGATGTCTTTACTAGTGAGGTATGTTTCTTGTTTCTTGGAGACAATAGAGAGTTGGATGTAGGTGTGTTGTTCTATTTATTTTTTAAAATTCAGTTAGCCAAGCCTGTTTGTTTTATTTTATTGGCAAGTCGAAGCCATTTGCATTTAGGGGTGTTAATGAAAGATGTTTACTAATTTCTATAATTTTGTTGGTTGCTCATTTGATTGATTGGGTTGGTTGTCTGTTCTTCACTCTCTCCCTACCACTGTTTGGGGATTTCAGACTTATTATGCTAGGGTATTAGATTCCTTCCTACCCTCCTTTGTTATTCTTTCTTATACCCCTAGCAGTGGAGACTTTCTGTCTGTCTTCTCTGTGTACAGAGTATTCCTTTGAATATCTACTGGCTCAGTAGTCATGACCTGCCTTAGTTTGTTCTTGGTTTGAAATGTCTTTATCTCTCCAACAACTTTAAAAGATAGCTTTGCAGGATGGAGCAATCTTGGTTGGCAGTTACTGTCAAGGCCTGAAGTATGCCATTCAATAATTTCTGAAGTGGCTAATTACAGTTCTGATATTACTCTGATGTTTTGCCTTTGTAGATGATTCCATAATTTCTCTTAAAACTGTTTGTTTTTGGGGACAGGGTCTCACTCTGTATTTCTGACTGGCTTGGAACTCATTCTGTAGACCAGGCTGGCCTTGACTTCACAGAGACCTGCCAGTCTCTTCCTCCCAAGTGCTAGGATTTAAAAGCCTATGCTATCATACCTGGCTCTTCTCTTAAAGCTTTTAACATTGTTTTATTGCTTTGCATTTTTTTTAAACATCTTTGCGTCTTATATAACAGAGAGGTTCTTCTCTGGTCATGTCTACTTTGGTGGTTTGGGGTTCTAAATATTTCTTTTGAACATCTGTCTCTAGGTTTGGGTTTTTAATGTTTATCTCAGCTTCTTCTTGTATCCTATGGATTCTTAGGTTTGCTCTCTTGCCTGCATCCCAGAGTTCCTGGATTTTGTAATCATGCTCGTTTACCTCCCCCTCCCCTACCGTTGATGCCCGGAATGCAGCATTCATCAACCTCTTCTCCTATCTCTGATATTCCTTCTTCTGCTTGCTCATGTCTGTTAGTGATGCTGCCCACTGTGGCTTTGTTCAATTCATTGAGGTTTTCATTTCCAACATCTCTTTATTTTTTAAAATCTCAATTCCTTTGCAGAATTTTTCTTTTGCATTGTTGACTTTTCCATTCACATTATTGATTTTTCTCATTCATTTTTTCTGACTTTTCCTTCTATGTTCCTGACTTTCCTCTCCAGTTCTGGACTATACTCATTAACTGATTTGAATCCTCTTTCAGGACACTGATCATTTCTACCAAAAACTTTAAAAATTTTTTATAAAGATATATTTTTTTAATTTTTAAAAATTGACATATAATGTATTAGATACTGTCTTTTTTTTTCTCTACCCCTCCGTACCCCAGACAAGGTTTCTCTGTGTAGCCTTGGCTGTCCTGGAACTTGTTATGCTGACCAGGCTGGCCTCAACTCAGAGATCTGCCTGCCTCTGCTTCCTGAGTGCTGGGATTAAAGGTGTGTGCCACCACTGCCCGGCCTAGATACTGTCTTAGTTACTTTTCTAATGCTGTGACAAAACACCATGACTAAAGGCAATTTGGGAGAAAGAATTTAATTGGGCTCGCGGTTTCAGAGGGCTCCAGTCCATGACGGCAGAGCAAAGGCGTCAGCAGGAACAGCTGAGAGCTTACAGCTTGATCTGAAAGTCAGAGGCAGAGAGAGAACTTTGGGAATGACGGGAGTCTTTTGAAACCTCAAAGCCCACCTCCTGTGACATACCTGCTCTAACAAGTCTGCACCTCCTAGTCCTTCCCAAACAGTTCCACAACCTGGGGGCCAAGCATTCAGACATATGAGCCTATGGGGGCCATTCGCATCCAAACCACCATAGGTACCATTATGATATCCAGCATCTCTCTTGTTCCCCCTTGACCTCATTCCTCAGATTCCTTGCCTCTTCATATGTCCTTTTGCCCATCCACACTCTTCCTCATCACCAGGACTATCTTCTCTTGTCTTTCAGTCATTTTTGTATCTGTGAGCTGTGCTTGCTTGGAGTCACCTTGCTTTTTCACGCTTCTTGTACTTTGTATTGAGATTTGCACATCTGTTGCTCTGGATGCCTTTTCTGGCTTGTTTGTGGTGGCGGTGGGCTTCTTATTGACAGCCTGCTCTTGAAAGCTGAACTCCTACTACCTCTCAGCAAAGGGAAAACAAACTACTAGACCACCGTCAACACAAAACCATACAATATATAGAATTGTTCAGAAAACAAGAGTCAGTGACAGCTCAGTAATATATTCCAGGGACCAGACAACTGAAAATGGGAAAACTCGTGTGAAAATGTACTCTGAGGCTCACAGTTAATTAGGGTGAGTGTGAAAACAGCAAATAAGTGAGATGAAGGAAGGAAACAAAAAAGAGTAGAAAGGAATGTTAAGAAAAGAAGAGGAGGCCAGAGAAAAGATGGGGGGGGGGGAGGCAACAACAAGGATTTCCCAATAATTAAAAAGTTCAAAACCAAAATCAGAGCAATAAGAAACATAAATATAAGATTATTTTAAAAATTAAGGTAAAGTAAATAGATACCACTAAATGTATAGAAGCTAATAACAAGGAAATATGCCAAGAAAGGAAAACAAAAAATATTGACCACAAATGGAAAAAAAGTATAAACAAATGAGATAAAGGAGAATAACAACTAAAAATATAAACAACTTAAAATAAGGGGAAAAAATGTAGAAATCCTGTTAAACGCAGAGTAAAACCCTGGGGAGCTGGAGGAGATGACCTCAGTCTGACAATTCTCAGACTTCCAGGTTAGTTTTCAGTAGAGAAGATCCATTTCCCTCACCAAGGGCAGGGCCATTTCTCCTTAGGCACTTGTCAACCTCAGCCAGCCTCCTGCCTCTTGCGCTCTTTGTCCCACGAGGCCTGGCTTCATCACAATTGCCCGTGTGGGTCTTCCCTCATGAAGGATTATAACGGACTAACCCGAGGCTCCCTGGTCTGTGGATGCTCCCGACCTCAGGCCCAGGGTAGCTCAGCTTTTAACCAACGGGTCTCTGTCCAGGTGGCGCCTGACTTTGGCTGCCCTAATCACACAGTATGACAAAATGGGATTTCTCTCCATCACTGACCTGCCCGCCAGAGGAACTACTGTCTCACCAAAGCCTACAGCCGGACTGGAGGCTCCTAAGGGCTGTGGGTTTGTGCTGAGGGCGAGGCTGGCCATTTCCGTCTGGCTTACCTTTTAGAAGCATCTTCAGCCTCCCCCTCCATGAGGGGCCATGTTCAGCTTGCGGCTCTGTGTGTTGTATCTTTGACCACTTCACTGTGTGCATTTCTGAGGCTCTTCTTCCTTGATTTCTCTTGTGGAGATGAAGTTTCTTATTCTGAACTGTCTCTTTTGTTGGCTCACGCAGAGGCAGCTTCTAGTTGTCATCTTACCCAGAAGTCCTTACATTGTTTTAGGATAGTCTCACTATGTAGCCCAGGCCAGCCTCAAACTCCCAATCCTCCTGCCTCAGCCTTCCAAGTGCTGAGATTACAGGCATGTACTACCATGGCTGGTGGTCCTAGTAGCAATTATAATTTATAATGTTATACTATATGCATATATATATTGTGTGTGTGTGTGGCAAGCTTTCTTGTCAGGCTATCTTTGGACAGCCAGCCCGCAACAATGACCCAGAGATGACTTATTAATTATGAAATTTGGCCTTAGTTTAGGCTTTTTTCAAACGAGCTCTTATAACTTAATGAACCCGTAATTTTTTTTTTAATCTACGTTCTGCCACATGGCTCGGTTACCTCTTCTTAGTATAGCACGTCTGACTTGCTCCGGGTCTGCTGGCAAAATCCTGTGCCTAGATTCCTCCTCCTAGTTTCTCTCTCTATGTGCCCGGAAGTCCCGCCTATTCTCTCCTGCCTTGCTGTTGGCCATTCAGCTCTTTATTAAATCAACCAGAAGGCACCTTAGACAGAGACACATCTTTACAGCTTTAACAAATATTCTATAATGTATGCATGTGTGTGCACACTAGTGTATGCATGTGAAGGTCACAGGGCAACTTAAAGCTGCTCATTTTCTCCTTCCATTTAAGGGGATCCTAGTGGTTGAGCTCAAGTCACATGCTTGGCATCAGGTGCCTTTACCTACCGAACCATCCAGCAGTTTCTCTAGTAGCATTTAAAAACAAAAACAGCGTCCTAAGTTTTAGCTGGACACTTGTTGCAAGCCGCAAAAATATACAAGTAGGATTTCAGCTGATGATGACAAAGCTAATACCTGGAAGTAGCCAAGGGCCTTCCAGAGGCCAAGCTAAGGTTCAAGGAGCCTTGGTGATATTTGGCTTTTGATTACCAGCCATTTCCTCTATGAGTTTCTTGTGTGCTATTGTAGCTTTTCCATCATTTATTGGGCACCATTTCCCCTCTACTAAAGGAATATTTACATAACCTTGTGCGCTGACAGCTATGCACAGCCAGAACCTCAGTTCAAGCCTCCTTGTAATTATCATCATTGGCAGCATCCGGCCAGGTCCATCCCCAGAAGGAGGAAAGTACCTTATCAGAGATACCTCTGTACTCTCTAAGAACAGACTTAAGTGTCCAGACTACCTGTTTGAGAAAGCCTGGTGGATGTGCCAATTAAGCTTTACTTCCTCCTTTCCCAAATCTTACCTCTAGTTCCAGATCTCCCTTTAACTATCACCTGAGGCATCTAGCTGTGCACAGGTTGCCTAGCGACTGAGCACACTTTCCCCCACCCTGCAGAAAAACGGCAGATAGCTTGGACAGATAGGAGCCACAGGAAAAAAGGGGGCAGTTTTATTTTCTCCCATTGACCTAGCAACTTACAGATTCTTTTTGTTTGTTTGTTTTTCGAGACAGGGTCTCTCTGTGTAGCTTTGGTGCCTGTCCTGGATCTCGCTCTGTAGACCAGGCTAGCCTCAAACTCACAGAGATCCACCTGGCTCTGCCTCCCGAGTGCTGGGATTAAAGGGTGGTGGGCACCACCACCACCCGGCTGCAACTTACAGGTTCTTAACATTTTCTACCAATCACATTTAAGACTATAGTGGAGCATATAAGATCCCTCTTCTTAGATATTACCCAAATTTGGCCTTTAGTTAATTCATTTCCCCATTAGTCACTTCCCTTTTGAGTTGCAAATGATAATTAACAATTACTGTCCCTCTATGTGATTCTTATCACCCCTCCATTTGACCCTGGAAGCCTGGTGGTCACGGCCTGAGGAAAATTCTTACCTGCCTTTATGACCCTGTAGATTTCAAGCCTGGTGACCTTGCTCAACCAGGGGCTTGCCATTGCTTGGGTTTACAACTGGATTCCTGGGAGACTTAGGAGGAACATAAAGAAAGGAGAGACGGAGAGAGAGAAGGAGAGTACCTGTGGACAAGATGGAAGATGAGGAAGAGTCAGATGGGGAAGTCCTAGCTGGGTAAGAACAAGATGAAAAGGACCTAGATGAGGCAGAATTAAGACGAGAGAATTAAGATAGAACTTAGAGGGAACAGTAGATAAATAGAGAGAGAAATCAGGCAAGAAAGGAGCTAGGCACAAGAACAGAACTGAAGCTGTGTATATAGGATGTTATATCAGAGGAATTAAAGCAAGTAGACTATAGAGCTCAGTGTGCTGAGATTCTATTTCCCGAAAATAGTCCTCGCCGTTAGTAGTTCTCTCTCCTGAGCCCCTGGGATGTATACTATTAAGACTGGTCCCTCTAATATTATACAAGAGACACTTAACAGTATACACAAGACCTGTATTTGCTTCTTTTTAGTATTCATATCTATTACTTACTTTTCATACCTTGTTGCTTAATTTAATCTCTAAAACAATATTAATAACAATGATAGCATCTTTGTCCTATCTGAGTTTGCTGGAAATGCCTTTAGCATTTTTTATTTTGTACGCTCTCTGCTGGGTTAACCAGCTGGCATGTACTGTTCCCTGAAAAGCCAGTAAGATTGGATCAAATCAGAGGGGTCCTGAGAGAAAAAAGAAAATATTTTAAAGGAATGATGGACTATACTTAAAGCTGGAGAACAGATCATTAGCTTTAAAAATACAGCGGCCACTGGCCATCCTTCACTCAGATAACAGGAGTGGGTTAAAAAGAGAGTGGAGGAGAAGACGTCATCGTGAAGGATTGAAGAGAGGGGCAAAATAGCTAGAGAAACGTCAAAGGGTATTCTTTGTTCTGCTTTGGATTTGATATTTGTTTTTCCTTTTAGACAGGGTCTCACGTAGCCTCACTTGGCCTCAAACTCCTTTGATAACCAATGGCCTTGAAGTCTTGGTCTTCCTGCCTCTACCTCTCTGGTTCTGGGACTGCAGGCCTGAGATACCATGCCTAGCTCTAGATTTCCTTTTGGATGGCCATCGACATTAAAACATTGAAATTCTTTATTACATTTCTTTACTGGGGGAGAGGAGCAAGCATGTAGGTCACAGGACAACTTCCTGGAGTCGGTTTTCTCCTCCTACTGAGCAGGCTCCGGGGATCAAATGCAGGTTCCTAGGCTTGGCAGTAGTCTCCCCCTGCTGAGCCACCTTGCCAGCCCTTAAACCATTTTTAAAACTGTTCGAGGGAGAGGGGAGAAGTTTTGTAGAAAGATGCTCTTGAATGAATGAGGAAATGAGGCTGTGTCCACAAGTGGCATTTGACTGAGATACAGCAGGGAAAGATGTATTTGTTTATTGGTGCTAAAGGTTGAACCCAGGGATGCCTCCACCCTAAGCTTGCCCTCTACCCCTGATTCACGAGCCCAGCCCAGAGCAAGGACAGTTTGTTTATAGTCACAGGAGGGAAGGCAGAGGACAACAGAAAGACATTGGAAAGCGGGCCACTGTAGTCAGTCTTCCCAGTACAGGAGAACATCTCCTAGGTAGATCTGATGAAGGGGAAGGCTGCCCATCAGCAGCCTTGCACAGTTAGAACCATGCAACCTAGGGAGCCCGCTGCTTCCTGCCGCCAGGCCTGCACCTGCAGCTTGGGTTTCATCTCTACCATCCAACAAAGGTTATTTCTAGAACAGTTTGAAGTGACAAGAAGAGGGCGTGGCCTCTGATTGGTAGGCCTGACTGAGGCTATAATGATCCCTGGGTCTGCCTCATTTTCCTATGAATAGGCTTGAACATTGTGTGTGTGTGTGTGTGTGTGTGTGTGTGTGTGTGTGTGTGTGTGTGTGTGACAAGTGGCACTTGTTTCAGATACAGCAGGGAGAAAAACAGGCGAGGAGAGACTGAGAGAGGGTAGAAGAGAGGGAGAAGGACAGAAACAGGAAGAGGGGAAGGAGGAAAGGGAGGGGGAGGGGGAGAGGGGGAGGAAGAAGAGAGAGATTACCGAACTTCTTCGCAAAAGGACAGAGGCTTGCTTTCTTACGCCTTTGCTGAGGGCTCCACCACTGGACATCAAGGTTCAGTAGGTTTCTCAAACCTGACCAGTTCTCATCCCTGGGAGAGAGGCCACAAGCAAAGGCATTGTCCCTCAGTAATGCCAGCTCCTCCTTGGAGCAGAGGGCATGGAGTAGAGGAAACTGTTGTGTACTCTGGAGGTTTGGTTTCCTCACCACCTAAACCGGAGTCAAAGGGAATGCCCTGAGATGAATCTGGCGGGCAGGGTATTTTCCTGTTCCCATATCCTCCAGGGCTACCACGGAGGTGGACACCCCACCCTAGCCACTGAGGTAGTCTGTGTGTCCAGACATAGGCAGCGGGGCATGGGACAGAATGACCTGGAGAACTCCCTGACTTCTTAGTTCTGGCAGTTACTCTCAGGGATTAACACTTACTTCCTCTAGCTTTTTCTTTAGGAGTCTCCCCTGAGGAGTGAAAATAAAGGACTCTCTTGTTTCCAAAGAGCAGCACCCACAGGAGAAAGACTCCACATAACTGGACGGAAGGAGCCCGGGTAGGCACTCCAGTTCTCATTTGCCCCCCCACCCCCATTGTGGGGCAGGGGACCCTGATATTCAAATGCATATTTCATAGTCTCTCATCCCACAGTGTGGAGGAGGGCCATTTGCTATGCATGAGCCATTCACTCACGCTCATCACATGGAGAAAATTACATTTCCCCAGTTGCCAAATGGAAGAGATAAATTACTCACATGGGCAAGCACACTGCTACAACGAGCCGTTTTCCAGACCCCAGACGCGGAGCTAAACCACACAGAAGGGAGACTCAGAGACTTCCTGTTGTCTTGGGTCCCACTCTTTATTCCCACTCACCAGACCCTCATCCGACACGGGTGGATTTACTTTGTGGGATATTTGCCCCTCTGTCTCTTTTGCATAAAACACACATCTTGAGGCCTCTTTTTTCTTCCTTCCTAGAAGAGATGTTATAAAAAGGAATACATCAACACAGAACGCTGCATATTTATGCATACTTGCTGAATCGATAATACTTATTTGTAATGAAAATTAAGTAAGCAGAATGCTAAAATGTGCTCTAGGGAAGGCACATGGAAATGCCTGACTACAAAGGGACACACGCCATCTTTATCCTCACCTTCTCTTTTAGGTTAATGCAAATTCAGATAACTACTATCTCTAACCTAGCTGGGTGTAGTCCCAAACCTATTGGTTACCTACATGATTAATGGCAATTATATCTGCACAGTAATTACAGCGACCATCTGTACCCTTATAGGACTACCACTGAGCTGAATACTTGCTACAGCTTCCACTGAAATCCTACAGCTTCTAAGTTTTATGTTTTCACCCATGTTACCCTCAGCGTGGTTATGCAACCCAAACATAACTTCAACAGTTACTGAGTACCTTATTAAGCACCTGAAATCGTATCACTCTTCCCCCCAGGATGAGGCAGAAATAAACACACGATACAGCAGACTGTGAAGTGTGCAACTGAAGTCCCCACTCTGAGTGCTTTGGTTGGGAGGAGGGAGGGCTCACGGCTCACGGCCCGCTAAAGCCACCGGTGACCTCATTATACAATATTTAGTTCATCACATTTTCCCCCCCTTGCTTAGGAAAGCAGCTTCCCATTTTAAAGGGATGTAGGCATTCAGTGACGCATCTACTCGCTGGAAGACAGCTCAAACACCAGTCACCACCGAAGTTTGGGGGCTGGAGGCTTCTCAAGGTTTTTCCCTGGCTACCGAAGTCTTGGATCCCATCTGAGTTTTACTTGTACCCTACGAACCAGGACGGATGCACAGCCCAGGCAACCCGCAGCACATCCAAGGTCCGCTCGTGACCTGAGCTCCTACAGCGTGGGCCTCGACCCCTCCGCCAGGGGATGGCTCCGGCCCACGCGGGTCTCCCCCTGCCTGGAGCGGTCCAGTTCCAGCCGGCTCTTTCTCTCCGCCCTCAGTCTCAGCAGTTACGGTAGAGAGAGGGCTGACCGCGAGAAAAGACCAGGCTTCGGCTGGGGCTCAGGGAGAGTTCCACTTCCCGCCATCCCTTCCCCTCGGACAGGGCCTTGAGGTGACCCCCAACCCTGCAGAAGTGAGGACGGGCTTCTAGAGCCCTTGGACAGGGGCCTTGGAGAGCAGGTGCCCGGCGGGAAAGCCAGGCTGCCCCGGGACCAGGCTGCACGCAGGAGGTGCAGGAGCCGGGCTGCTCAGGTGAGGCTGCCTCTTGGTTTGGGTCTTGGATGGACAGTCTCCGATGCGGTTCCCCGGGGCCCTCTGTCTCCCCCCATCCCCTCCCCCGCTGCAGCAGGTGGGGGCCCGCGGGCCAGGGAAGGGGCGGGGCTGGGGGCGGAGCCGCGGCGGAGGCAGTACGGGTGGGGGCCGGGCCCGAGCCCCGAGCCGGACTGTCGGGGAGCCGCCGGGAGCTCGCCGGTGCCTGGGCTGGAGCAACCAACCGGGCCGAGCGCGCCGGCGCCGCGGCTGCAGACAAAGGGCCGCCGCGCTCCATCTGCCTCGGTGAGTGGCTCCCTGCTCGTCCTCTTTCTTCTCCTGCTGCCCGCGCCTCCCGGAGTTCCGCGGGCTCCCGAGAGCGGGGAACAGCAAGGACCGGACTTCCCGGCTCACTCTGCACCCCAGCTTCACCTGACCCGTGACCCACCCCCCCAAGGCCGAGCAGACACCCAACTCGCGACTTTGCCAGCGCTGGCCGCCGTCTCCGGTGGGACCCACCCGGGCCGCCTTTCGGTGACCTCTTCCTCGGTGCACCGCTCACGGGTGCTGTCCGTGGGTCGCCAGTTTGGGTGAAAAGGTTGCTGCTGGGCTCCCCCGTGGGTGTGTGCTTGCGAAGAGGAGGGGGGGCTGGGCGCCACGGAGGGACCCCACCCCTTGGGGGACAGCGCGCGTTCTGTGTCGCGGAGGGGCGGTTCTCGAGTTCCGATTCGGATCGTGGTTTTGGTGTCTGGTTCAGTTCCCTGTTAGCCTCTCCTCCAGCTTGTTTCCCTGTTCAACGGGTAGCCTAGCATTTTTGCCCGACCGCACCCGAAAGAAGCGTCCCCTTTGTGGGTCGGTGGCCCGGAGAGGGAGAGGACCGGCTGCTTCCCTTGGCTGGACTGCTAGAAGCCTGCAACTGCTGGGGAGGGCTGGCCGTGCGTGCGGGCAGCGGCCGGGGGCTGACATCACTGCTCAGTCCCTGCCGGCTCCCTCTGCCTCCGGCCGGCTTGATCTCCATCAGAAAAGAATCGGAAGCCCGGCGGGCTTTTGCTTTTGTTCTCCCTGCTACTCTGGAATCCCTGGAGAAACCCGGAGGGTGGTTACCCAAAGAAGGGGTCGTGGAGAGAGTTCCAGGTGCTGCCCCGAAGTGACAATCTTCGGAAGAGGCGCTTTCCAGCCCCTAGATTCCTATTGCTCATCAATACCCTGGAGCGGAGGTGGGTAGAGCGTCCCAAAAGAGCGCGACGCCTGCCGCGGCTGCGCTTGTCACGCGCTTCTCCTGCACTCTCGAAAGCGCTACCTCGAGACGTGCATTTCCATTCATGGATCTGTGCCGAGGTTTTGATTAATGTCATCTCTGCCAGGTTCTCTAAGAACGAGTGCTGGCTGGTGTTCGATTTTGCAGCCTTTTACTGGAGGCCTACTGTGTGCAAGGCGGCTGTTTTAAGATCAGCTTAATTTCAGAGATGCTTACTGAGCACCTACTACGTGCAAAATGGATGATGTGTCATGCATGGTCTCAGTTTGACAGGTACTTGTTGAGTATTTCCGACGTTTGAGGAAGCTGTGTTATGACCCTGTTACTGTAATCATTATTTACGGAGGACTTAATATGCAAAGGACATTTTTGGCCAAATGGATGCCAAGTGTACTAACAGGGCACGCGTGGAGGGGGTTATAAATAGAAACAAGAAGGTGAGAGTATAATAGGTCTTCAAGTTCTTGAGAAAACTGCGTTTTAACTTTATGGCATGGTGTGAAAAGAGCTTGTCTCTGCACTTCAGGCAACTTATGCTTGAATGCTTGGTCTGACTGGAGCAAGGCAGAATAATGAAAAGAAAAAAACTTGGCTAATTATAACAGAGAATGAAACAAAGTTTAATGTGGCAAAACCCCGGTGCTAAAAAGGGAATCTATGTTGAAGGCAGAAAGACGAGGGGTGGGTTGGTGGTAGTGGTGGTGGGGGGAGTGGGGGGAACGACGTGGGACTCAACCAACTCAAGAAGGAAGGAGTCAATAAGGTTTGAAGAACAGTGGGGCCAGCTGCACTTACTTCAGCCAGTAGCTCACACTGGTGCCAGGGCCAAGAGAGTGTCCTTAAGACCTTAAGATCCCGTCCTTACAAATGGTCAGAGAGACCTGTTGAGAGATTTGAAGAGTGATCCCCAGATCTTGATTCGGACTAGCCAGAAAATTATAGATCCTCAATACAATGGTGGATATCTAAACCCTTCTGTGTTAGAGCTGCAAACAGGAGATGCAATCTAAGACACAGTCGTTGTCTTAAAGTACCTGACAGAGTTCCCAAGATAAACTTGTAAAATGCAGTTTGGGCCTCAAGACAGGAACATGGAAAACAAAACAAACCAAAACAAAAAACAAAAGACACCCTCAGAATTGTGGCTTTTCTTTTATCAGGAATGGAAAGTTTCCATTTGTTCTGTATGTGTATCTCTTGACATTGGCTTTCAGCAGTTTCTGGCAGCTGCTTAATCCCAGCTTCTTGATACGACAAACTTCTTCTTAACGTTGTTTTTGATTTCCATTTTAAGTTCTTTTAAAGCGGCATGGCATTATTTTTGTTGTGAACTTAACCCTACTCCCTCCCCCGGAGTCTTTTCTGGAAGCAGATGTGTTAGAAAAGCTTCATAGAAAATATGGGAAGCTGCAAAGGAACATGCTCGAAGGCTCTGTGCTCACTGAGGAGCTAGGGGAAGGAAAACCAAAGGAGACCAAGAGCCGGACTTTCTAGAGAAAGCATATGAAATAGGATTCCATTGGAGGGAAATGGCAGTCAGCAAAGGTGTCAGGGGAAAGGGGTCATCTTTCAGAGCCCCTAGAAGGGGCTAGATCTTCATCCAGAGGGGTGTCCATCCATTCACCACAGTGCTCCTGAGAGATTTACAGGGTGTTGGACTGTTAGATGCAATGTGGGCATCGCTCAATTCGAGGTTCTGTGAGATCCCCTAGCTGCCCCAGCAACTGGCCAACCTCACTCCCCCCCCCCCCCATTCTTTCAAGCATTCTTGGAGTGTTTCACCTGAGCTGAGCTTGACTGTAATCTTCCTCCAGGCCAGGAATGTGACTTCTTTTTCTCCCTGCCTCCGTTCTTCCCTGCATGCTGCTGCAGACAGTCTGTGGAGTAGGTGGCACCTCTGTGTCTCCTGCTGTCCATTTCTTCATCCTTGCCCTCCCTCCCCAGGTCCTCCCGTCCTCTTCATCATTCCCAGTTGCTCCAGGCAGGCCTTGCACTCTATGAAAACTGGTCTCAGGGGAAAGCAATCTGCTGCCAGTCTATTTGTCCTGAATGTGAATGTAGGTCACTGTTCGGTCTTCGGGGGTCCTTCTTCTTTAAGCCTCGTTAGGGAGTGAAAAGCTGCCTCTGTGGTGTTGGAAGTAACTGGGTAGACAAGGTGCCTTCCTGGCACTCCTGAAATGATGGCACAGTCCAGGGTCCATGCTGGCCCATGATCCATATACATCTGGAGGCTTCAATCTTCTTTTTGCACAGGATCTCGCTGTATAGCCTGGACTCACTGACCTCAAACTTCAGATTTTCCTTTCTGAGCTTCCTGGGTGCCGGGATTACAGGCATGCTCCACCATACCCATCTCCCTCTCTTTAAAGTGTAATTTCCATTTTCCCCCACAGGCTTTATTGCTTTTTATCATGTGATGGTAGCTGATGTCAGACTGTAGCTCTTCGTGAGCCTCTGGTCAACAACTTGGCCTTCACACGCTCTCCCCCAAGGTTTATAGATTTGTTATTTGGCTATGGGAGCCTGCTTCTCTTTCCACGCATGCCCGTTAATTCAAGACAGATTCTTTTTTTTTTTTAAATAATTTAAATTTATTTTATGTTCTTTGGTGTGAAGGTGTCAGGTCCTCTGGAACTGGACTTACAGACAGTTGTGAGCTGCCATGTGGGTGCTGGGAATTGAACCCGGGTCCTCTGGAAGAACAGCCAGTGCTCTTAACCACTGAGCCATCAGCCAGTGCTCTTCAAGACAGATTCTTAACCGCAGCTCTTGGACTTTGATTCCTTGTTATAGGAATGGGGACAGCTGTCCTCATAGAAATACCTTGTGTAGTGTTTAGTTATATCCACGGCTTCTACCCATTGGATACTGGTAGCCTGTATAGCTACCCTTTCTAAATGGTGACAACCCAAAGTATGTCCAGATATCAACAAATGTCCCCTGGGAGAAAAGTTAGTCCTGTCTGAAGATGGATCACCATCCTATGGGATACTCGATATTATGTGTCATACAGGAAAGGCTTTATTTATTGTCATTTGATTCTTTTCAGTAAGAGTGACTTAATAAATGTGTGACTAACTTTGTAGAATTTTCCATCGACATCATTTCAGGTCAGAATTAACATTCTCTGTCAGCGCGCGTACTGGAATTACGTCATTATATTGTCAAGTTCATTTTTGAGGTAGCTCTTCCCCTCTC
The DNA here is from genome assembly GCF_007827085.1 of Peromyscus californicus insignis. NCBI lineage: Eukaryota > Metazoa > Chordata > Mammalia > Rodentia > Cricetidae > Peromyscus > Peromyscus californicus. The sequence continues at coordinate 62,702,843 of NW_026294469.1, read as the reverse complement.
ACATCCTTCCCTTGGTGCAGAGCTGCTTATCTACCAGAAGGGTGGGGAGCAGCACCATAATTGGCAGGAAGCACATCCCCACAGGAGCCTCTGAACCTGCTGCCTGGGCAACAGGAGAGCTGGTGGGCAACAGGAGAGCAGGGAAGTGGTGGTGGAGGTTGGTTGGGTTCTGCAGGGATTTGCTCATGTAATCAATTTGGAGATGGCCAGGCCTTGGATGGGCTCCCTGACAATCAAGTAGGGGGCTGTGAATTGAAGCTTCAGTGTGCTTCCTGAGAAAGCTGTCCTGGGCAGGGCTTAAGGAATGATGGGTGTGTGCATGAGTAGGACCAGTAGAAGCCTAGAGGAGCTTCCAAGGGTGTTGTCATAAATCATAGAAAGATCAACAGAGGATTGTGAGTTCCAAGGGTGATCTGTACGTCTACTGGTATCTGCCCTCAAAACTAAGAACTTGACGTGCTATATCCAGCATCAGCATCACCAGCATCACTGGAGGATGGAAAGAGAGCAAGGTTAGTTTAAGTCCAGCAGAGTTGCAGAGGTAGAAGTTACTTTTGTGCCTCGGAAGGTCGACCAGCATCCAGTGTACAGAGTACTGCTTCAGAAAGTGAATGAGCTGGGTGGTGGTGGCCTTTAATTCCAGCACTCGGAAGGCAGAAGCAGGCAGATCTCTGTGAGTTTGAGGCCAGTCTGGACTACAGAGTGAGTTCCAGAAAAGACTCCAAAGCTACACAGAGAAACCCTGTCTCGAAGAAAAAAAAAAGTGAATGAACTGTGTCTTCAGGTCATGGAATGGTCACTCAAAAGTTTTAGTAGGAGTTCATTGATTTAGATTTCTCTTTGGGAATTTCCAAGCTTAGAGCGAGACTTTTCTGTGCATTAAAACAGACCAAGTAGGAAATATTTGCCCTCTTATTTGGAGGGTTGTTGTTGGTGGTGGTTATGGTGATGCACAAGCAATTTAAGTACTTGTAAGCTAAATAATAAAACATTAAAAACTATATTTTAGGTTTTTAATTAATTCATCAGTAAGTTAATTAATCTTTTGCCTTAGTTGAGAGCAATCTAGTTTTACTATGTAAATACACCCGGCTCTGTGAGGTTAATGTATCAAAATCTAGATTAACAAAATAAACAAAAAACAATGCTATTATAGGGGCATTTAAAAAGTCTGTTTTATTCTTAAACAGACACTTTATATGAACATTTAAAAAAGTTGAGCTCTATTGAGATTTTTTTTTAATACATTCATAGAAAATAGAACTGGAGGAGATTTAAGGGTCCCCTGGGCAGCCCTCCTTGCCCATCATGTAAGTGGGGAAACCAAGGCAACAAGCAGTCAGGTGGCTTGCCAGGGTTACACAGAGCACCAGGAGGAGGCCGGGGCGGGCAGCCAGGAGGGTGTCCCGTCTTTCTGATGCTCAGTGCTGCTGGGATACTCTTCAGTCTTCCTGGTTGCCAGAGCTTGTTGGTGGAAAGGGAGGGGGCAGGAAAAGGATTTAATTACTTGCCTCATTTCCAGGGTATCTCATTCTGAGAAAGCAACTCATAGATTCCAACTAATTACACTGGTGCCAGATGTGTGTGTACACACTCCTCGATCTGAAAACAGCCACGAGGAAACTCCAGCAGTTGCATCGAGGGGATGGAATTATCTTATAGAACTTATTTTAGCTTATTTGAAAATGTCTTTACAGTGAATGATAATGTTCATGTTTCTGTTTAGGAAAGTCATACATACTCATGAGTATCAAAAATAAACAAATCTTATCTGTGCACGTCTTTGACCTCACTCATAGTTTGATTTTTTTTTTTTGTAGGTTCCTTGACTCATTTTAAAATAAAATTGAGACTATATTATATGTACAATTTTGATTTTAATCCCTTCTCAGTTAATACTAGAACAAATGATACCTGTGATTCAAACTCATGGTAAACGTAATTTTTAATGAATGGGTAATTCGGTATTTGCAAGCTCCATAATGTATCCCAACACTTTGCTATTAGTAGATATTAAATTTCCCTCCAAATTTTCCCCACTGAGTCATTGTGCTTATACTCTTTTGACAACTTAGATTATTGGGTTTTTTTCCTGTGATATATTCCTAGATATCGAAGTTATTTAGTCAATGGTGTAAGCACTCTGTATTAAATGTCTTTATGAAAGTGGCATGCTAGGTTTTACTCTTGTTGGTAGCTTGCTGTTAGTGATGAAATTTCTTCACTGTATTGAGAGTGCGCAATAATCAATGTTTCTATATTTGATTGATAAAATTAATGAGTTAATCTTGTTGATTTCATTTGCATTTTAGTTACCAAATAGCTAAGCATTTTTCTCTAAAACTGTTTCCTGTTTATAGTTTCTTTTGGTGAGTTACTTTTCTGTCTGGTTTTGTGATTAAAAATAAACAAACAAACAAAACCCCCAACAACACCTGTGTATAAGGCCATTTCTCAAAAGAAAAAGAACAGTGTGTCTCTGATTTCAAAGATAAAATGGGAATTTTATGAAAAAAATGTAGCCAATCTTAGTGATCTATGGTGCCAGAATCTCACTCAAAGTGGCATGTTTATTCACAGTAGTGGAGCTGCTTATGAATTACTGAAGCAAGCTTGGGTGTATGTGCCTGCACGTGTGCGCGTGCGCACTCTTTGTGAAGACCAACATACAAAGCTTTCAGGGGGGGCTTTCGAAGACCACCATACAGTGAACCTTTACTGAGCCTCACAGGCATTCATTGTTCATCCCTACAGCAGCCTGTCAAGTGGAAAGTGGAAGACAGAAAGATAAATACCCACACTCACATGCGCTTTCAGTCACAGCCCTTTACCACTGTACATTGCCTGTGTGTGACCTGCCATGGTTGTGTCTGTGGACATGATGAGAGGTTAGGCTGGGGCATATTAGCAACTTTCTCCAGACTTGATTGTTTATTTGTGGGAGAACTTTTGTGGTACAAGGTCAGTGTGCCATCCTAAATTTACTGTGCCATCTGTCAATATTGCTTCCTGTGTTTTCCACCCCTCTCCCCATAACTTCTTCAGGCTACATTCTGAATAGTTCCGTCTTCCAAATCCCAGTGTGTTTCTTTAGCTGTATCTAATCTGGGTTGAATCCATCTGTTTGTTTGCGTTTTCAGTCTTAATCACTAAATTCCTTTTGTAGAATTCTAGTCCTTTTTCAACTTCATAGCCTTACTTTACGTAGTTTCCACTTACCTTGTAATTTTGTTGTTTTTGAGAGAAGGTCTTGCTGTAAGCCCAATTTAGCACTGATCATCCCACCTCTACCTCCCAAGGTTCAGGATTACAGGCATGCGCCACTGGCTCCTTGATTAAATCCAGCTTTTGTATCTGTATGCTAGGTATAGGTGTTTCACATCCTTGTCTGGGAATTTTCCTGTAGCACGAATTCTAATTGGTCTTAATAATAAAAACCAGGGGCCAGATATCAGATAAATGTTAAAAGATCAGAGAAGTAAAGGAACTAGCCACTGGAGAGACTTCTTACCTCCACTGAATCCTCAGACTGAAGGGGAGGGGAGAGCGCCTATCTCCTCCTGCCTTATATTCCCCTCTCTGCCCAGCCATGTCACTTCCTGTCTCCACCTCCCAAGTGCTGGGATCAAAGGTGTGTGCCAGGACTGTCTGGCCTCTTTGGTTAACTAGTGGCTAGCTCCGCCCTCTGATCTCCAGGCAAGCTTTATTTGTTAAAGCACAAATAAAATATCACCGTACTTTGTAATACCTAAGCACTTGATCTTGTTCTTTGTTGCATGTTCTGATTTTTCTTGCTGGTTCGTGTTTATGTTGCCATGTTTCCTTGCTTGGTTGGGTATTTTTGAATGTGTCCTGAATATTACTTTGACAAAAATGTTTGTGTAGCTGAGTGTAGTAGCACCAGCATGTAATCTCAGCACCAGGAAGACTGAGGCAGGAGGATCCGGAGGTCATCCTGGGCCATATAGTAAGACCTTGACTTTAAAAATGTTTGTGGCTATATAAATACCATATTTTATTATTTTAAAATACAAATATTTCTACATTTTAATCTCTGAAATCAAGACTATTTTTTACAGTTAGAGGACTCTTACATTTATATTTGGCATTTTAAAATTTTTCTCTGATACATTAAACAATGATTAGTATTATTTAACATTTGATGACATAATTTAAAGTTTTGGCTGCTGCTGCTAAAGATGGCAAGTGTTCTAAAAAGGATTTTAACTGGCTTGTGTGGGCTTTCTTTAGGGGTTGCAGACTGTGATCTGTTAGGAAGCTTGAGACTCTCTGGGTCACGCAGATGAAGCCAGACGAGTTTATCTTTTGTTTTTACTTACTCCCTTTACCTTGCTCTTTGGACTCCTGCTTTTGATGTAAAGCGGGGACCCTGGCCTCTTGATCCCATGGGGCTGTCCATGTGCTGCTCAGCTTTGGCTTCCTCTTTGTGCCTTGTTACCCCTGGGACAAAATGGCCTTGATGCTCAGGTGCACGTGCCTGGGTCTTCTTCTCGCCCAGAACCTCACATCTGCAACCCTCCCTGTCATCTTAGCTCTCTGGAACTTACAGGAAGTTTTGTTTTGTTTCGTGACTTATTGCTAATTAACTGTGGTGTGTGTGTGTGTGTGTGTGTGTGTGTGTACCACGTGTGTGTGAACCACGTGTGTGTGAAGTCAGAGGACAACTTCCATGATGTAGGTTCTGGGGATTAAACTCAAAGTTGTCAGACTTGGTGGCAAGCGCCATTACCCACAGGCTACTGCTGTGAATATGTGTTGCTACCATTGGTTAATAAAGAAGCTGCCATGGCCTATAGGAAGGCAGAATAGAGCCAGGTGGGGAATTCAAGGAGAGAGAGGAGGAGAAGAAGGCAGAATCAGAGGAGATCCTGAGCACTGCTGGGGGAGCAAGATAGAATGGAACATATGTAACACCATGAAGCCTTGTAGCAAAACGTAGATTAATAGAAATGGGTTGAATTAAGTTGTAAGAGCTAGTTAATGATAAGCCTAAGTCGTAGGCCAAATAGTTTGTAATTAATACAAGCCTCTGTGTGTTTAGTTGGGACCGAGTGGCTGCGGGATCAGGTGGGACACAGGAAAACTTCCTGAAACAGGCTACCCTCTTTGTTGTTGTCGTTGCTTGTGTTTTGTTTTTCAAGACAGGATTTCTTTGTGTAGCCCTCAGTGTCCTAAGACTTGCTCTGTAGACCAGGCTGGCCTCAAGCTGAGAACTCAGAGATCAGTCTGCCTCTGTCTCTGGAGTGCTGGGATTAAAGGCTTGCGCCACCATCCTCAGATTCTTATGCTCATTGGGAAAGTTAGTTCATTGTCACAAGGAGGAGGCGGAACCAAGTCTGATTCATTGTAGAGACTGATCAGAAAGAAGCACTGTCCCCAGCTCTTTTTGTCTGCCTCTTGTAGCTGGACATTTTCCTGTGTCCGGCCCGGTCTGCAGCCGCTCAGACTCAACTAAACACACTGAGGCTTATGTTAATTAAAACTGCTTGGCCATTAGCTCAGGCTTACTACTGACTAGCTCTTACACTTAAACTCAGCCCATTTCTGTTAATCTATATGTCGCCATGTGTTCCGTGGCTTTACCTGTATGCCATTACATGCTGCTCCCTTGATGGTGGACTGGCATTTCCTGACTCAGCCTTCTTCTTCCCAGAATTCTTCTTGTCTGCTTATCCCACCTATACTTCCTGTCTGGCTACTGGCCAATCAGCGTTTTATTAAACCAGTGTACAAAAGCATTATCCCACAGCAGCTTCTAGTAAGAGATCATTCTCTAGTCGCTTCCCAAATGCTATCCTGGTGGCAGCTGGAAATGAAGATGTTGGGGGTGAGTAAATTTCCATTAATTGGACACTGGTAAATGCTTCTCTATTTCCCTGCATGGATAGAAGTAATTGTCCAGCTTTTTTGTAATAAGATGACCCGGCTGAGAACAGACACTGGAGTGGTACCTGGAACCCCCTTCTTGTGCTTATTGTGAGGACCCAGGGAAGTGCTATCGCGGCACTAAAGCTAAGCAATAAAAAGTAGACTGTGTGTTAGCTGGTGAGACCTTCTCATCCAGCATGCTGCCCAGCTTTCTATATGGAAAACAGAACCTCTCACCCATGACCAAACTTCCCTTTATGGAGACTGAAAAGTCATGTTCTTATCCTGCATCTTGGACCTGCTTTTCAAGGAGTCTCGGGTCTAGTTTTTAAAAAATTACATTTATAACAATTAGTGAAAAAAAAAAAAAAACACAGCCATGAATCTGAAGGTGAGCAGGGAGGGCCTGTATGGGCAGGTCTGGCGGGAGGAAAGGGAAGAAAGAAATGTTATAACATCAAAAAAAATTTGAAGCCGGGCGGTGGTGGCGCACGCCTTTAATCCCAGCACTCGGGAGGCAGAGCCAGGCGGATCTCTGTGAGTTCGAGGCCAGCCTGGACTACCAAGTGAGTTCCAGGAAAGGCGCAAAGCTACACAGAGAAACCCTGTCTCGAAAAACCAAAAAAAAAAAAAAAAAAAAAAAAAAAAAAAAAAAAAAAAAAAAATTTGAGCTAAAAAAAAAAACAAAACCCCCCAAGCAAATAAACAAATAGAGAATTGTCTTAAAAATTACAGATATTTACTTGGGGTGTGTGTGTGTATACATATACATATACATGCTAGTACATGTTGGGAGCTCAGAAGACAGCTTGGGAAAATAGGTTCTTTTTTTTTTTTTTTTTTAACCATGGATCCTTCTGCCTCAGGATGGACCTCAGGTCCCCAGGCCTAGCAGCAAGCAAGCCTTTACAAACCCTTGAGCCATCTCGATAGCCTGACTCTGGTTTCTTAAAGGAAGCTTTAGGCTATTTTCCTGGTCTCCAGAAGCCACTCACTTGCCTGTGTTCTCAAGATCAGCATCCACTCTCTTCCAGCCTTAGAGGTGCTTCTTCAGTAGCATTTATGAAACCAGAGACACTTCTATTGAGAATAATGTATTAGTTGGGCAAAGGGGCAACGTGCTGGGAAGTCCCGTCAGCCCTCTCACCAAAGCCTCTGTACCTTTGGAGTTCCCTTCCCTCAGGAATCCTATTGGATGGTCTCTCTGTCCTCCTCCCCAGGAGCTTCATATCCCCCATCACATCAGGTCTATAGCCATGAGGTAAATGGAAGCTGTAAGCATCAGGGTTCAGCCCAGCAGGAAAGGTCCTTGTCTAGGGTGAGGTATGTGTCTACCAACTTTTTGAGACCACTTCATACCATGGATTATTTTTGCATATTCCACAACGATTGATCCAGCTGATACTTTAGTTTGCTAGTATTTCACACTAGGAAAGAATACATTTAATAGGCTGTCATCTTTCTAGAAACAGAAGTCCACCGATTAATTAGGCTTTAGCAACTGTCCATAAAACAGACCTGTCACTCCAGTCTTGGGTCATTCTCGTCTATGTCTGATCCCATTGGAAGAAACAATAGTCAATTAATCATGAAGAGGCACATGTTTCTATTATCTGGGGAAAAATGTACCTTCCCATGATTATTTTTGGAGGTAGAATCACTAGAAACTCCTACCAGTTTTAAGAATTTGTGTTCTAGATTTGTGTATAGACACATAAAGTAATATATGTACCTATGGCATGGAAGTAGCAGCCTGGTATTTAATGGGGAGATGGAGAGAGCGAGAGGAGGGAAGCCTGGCGGATTAGGCTCAGCATGCAGTATGTACTTGTGTGAAAATGTCCTTACTTACTGTGCATAATGAGTACCATGAAGGAAATTGAAAACACTATAAAATATTTGAAGAAGGAATTCATGAACCATCACTCCTCAGCCTGAAATGAATCAATTCATTTCCTTTAGCGTGATTTACTCTAAGTACGTGCTCCAGCCTCTTTACCAGTCACCTGGGCTCTGGAACTTTTTTTTTTCTTAAGAAGGTAAGGTTATTTGAGAGTCATCAGCGTGATCGTATTTTTTATTTTTGTCACATACTTTGCTTATTCGGATTTGGTTTTTTCCCAGCCACTTGGAGACTATCTTGTTTGCTAGGAAGAGATAATATACTACAGTTTCAATAGCGTGTGTGAAAGCCACAGGAAGCTCACAGAGCACAAGTTTGGTAGACACCCGTGCCTGTCAGAGGCCAAGGTGTTGGTTCTAGGGAGTGCTGGGAATGCCTGGACCTTTGTAGAGGACCTAGAACTGTCATAGTGCTTTCATCAGCACGGAAGGGACAGAAGTCCAGAACCTCAAATGGTCTTATTTGTAAGAGGAAAATGAGAAAGTTGATTGCGGCGAGTTGTTTAGAGAGAAGAGCTGAGAACTAGATCTCAGTGGAGTAGCCACTGAGTCTCAGGATCAGAGGATGGAGAATGAAAACTTTCTCAGGAATTATTATATGTATCAATACCTGCAGTCAAGATGCCTTTGATGGCCCCTCTGCTGTGCAGTAAGCCTCTTGAACTACGTACCATCCAAATGGCAAATAGACCTTAGGGCCACCGAGTGAAGTGGGGGCTTTTCACACTGCGGATGAAAATAGTTGTGGGCATGTTGTGTCTTGACTGTGTTGCTGTTTTTCTATATTTCCCTCTATTTATTTATTAGTTGAAGGCGGACTCGGGACCTTGGTAGTTTGGTTGGGTCTCTTAATGGAAGAGGACGCGTGTATGAGTCCACGGTGGAGATGCTTTTAGCTTACTTAGTGATTTTAGTTAAGAGCTGAAAGAACCCTTTCGTGCTTATTCAGTGAATCTGCAAAACCCCGAAACCTGCCTTTTTCACGAGCTGCCACTGAGCATGAACTTCAGGTGTTTTGGTGCCGCACTAGGCAGTCACACACCCCCGGGAGGGGGGCTTCTCTCTCCAGTTTATCTGACCCAAGACCCCACACTCAAAAGTCTGTCACCCTTGAAGTGTGTCACTTAACGAACAAAGTTCAGAGTTTTCCCCGTGCCTCCGTCCAGGCTTTGTCCTCCTTCCTAATCATTAACCTTCTTGTCTTTCCTTCTACCTTTCCAGTTGACAAGAAATAATAGTAGCCTTATTATTTAATTATCACCACTAGAAGTAATGTCAGATTTCAGTAATCTAAAACTACATTACCTAACACTTAGATTATGTGAAAGAAGATATTTCCTCTCTAGTAATAGATATCTAGAAAAACATATATATAGATACAGACCCAGGGGCAGGTCCAGAAACCTGTACTTTGTAGAACAAATATGTAGGCTTTTTTGGTAGGAGACAGTGTTAGTTGTGGTAAGATTGAGTTGAGGGAAAGGATTTTTTACTTTATGTTTTTTTACTTTCTTATTTTTTTTTAACTTATTTATTTTTAGCAGTGCAGGAGACCTGCCAGAACCCAGCTCCTCATACATGTTAGATAAGTGACCTACCATTGAGCTTCATACTATTTAATTGTTAAATTGAGCCAATATATTTATTCATTGAGAACGTAATGGCAAAACTAAGAAATTGAAGAAAAGAAAAACAACAGGAATGTAAGATCCTCCCCAGAATTCAATCTCGAGGCTTTCTCACTGGAAAACGTGGCTTTTATAAATTAGTTCAAAGTCTATAGGAACATGGAGTTAGTAAGAGTGACGTGTGACTGCCATGGTTTGGTGTAATTTCCACATGTGTCTACATGGTTTGGTGTAATTTCCACATGTGTCTACATGGTTTGGTGGAATTTCCACATGTGTCTACATGGTTTGGTGGAATTTCCACATGTGTCTACATGGTTTGGTGGAATTTCCACATGTGTCTACATGGTTTGGTGGAATTTCCACATGTGTCTACATGGTTTGGTGGAATTTCCACATGTGTCTACATGGTTTGGTGGAATTTCCACATGTGTCTACATGGTTTGGTGGAATTTCCACGCTGGAGCATTTTATAAATCCTGACAGTCTTCTAGGAGTCTCCTAGTGGCACTGTCCCGTGTCCTGGACCAGTCTTGTGATGACTCCCCCTTTCCAGGTTGGAACATTTAACCTGGAGAAGATGGATGGCTTGTCTGAGATGGCGTAGTCCAGGTAGTCCAGGACTAGAATCCATGTTTGGTTTGTGGTTCAATGTCCTTTTGTCCTCAGTAAAAACAACCCTATTTGGGACATTTTTTTTTTTAAACACTTCATGCTGTCTGTCTGGTTTCCTGCCATTATGTCCTTTTTTTTTTTTTTTTTTTCCCTGCATGGAACTCTAGTTAGAAGTTATAATCGTTCTGACTAATGTCATCAGCATAGATATGCTCTCTCTTACTTCATAGACTTACTATGTCTGGTAATTATATGGACAAATTACTTATTGTATTTTGTTTTTATGGGATTGGATACCCAAGGAATTCTTTCTGAAGTTATAAATGGAGCCATTTCTACCAGGCTAATGTCATTGTGCACAAGAACGTTCAAGTCACATGTTATTTGAGCTAGAAGGAGCTCTTTGAGAGAATTGGCTTGCTGGTTTCATAAATGAGTAACTGGAGATCACGTAACTTGTCCAAGACTCCACAGGGAAGTAGAGGTGGCATGGTATCCAGAGTCCAGTTCTGCTGATTTCCAGCCCAGGAGGCTTCCTCTCCGGCTGGAACAGCTGTGGAGAACAATTGTCCTGGTCCTCAGGGTTTAGATGATCCATGCTGGCAAGAAATGGGTCACAGTAAATGAAAACTCCAGCTGGGAAGAGGAAGTCTCAAAAAGAAGAGGCTGCATTGAGCTTATTTTTCCAGGATTTTGTCATTGTTTTAAGAGTCTCACTCTGTAGCCCAGACTGGCTTGGAACTCACTATGTAGCCGAGGTTGGCCTTGAACTCACGGTGATACTCCTGTTTCACTCTCCCAAGTGCTGTTATTACATGTCTCACCCATCACACCTGGCTCCCATATTTTTATATATCATATATTTTAATCATATTCACCTCTCATTACTCTGTGTTGTCTGATCCTACTCCATCCGGATGCCTTCTCCTGTTCAGGATTTCCCCACCTGCTTTCATGTCTTTTCCCCCTCTTTTTATAACCCAGTGAGTTTAATTAGGGTTGCTTGCATACACATAGGTGAGGTTTTTTGTTTATTTATTTGGTTGGTTTTTTTGTTTATTTGTTTTCTGGAGCATGGACCACTTAACAGTGGCTGTACCACTAAGGAAAAAAATTACTCCCTCTCCCTCAGCAGCCATTAGGGCCTCATGAACCCCACCCCCATCCATGCTGACATGCTGAGAGGCTGGATCTACGGGTGATATCGTGGCCATGAGCTTGAGTACAACTGTGCCATGCCCACAGGGAAGCATTGCACAGCAGTCCCCTGTCTTCCATTCTTTCCATCCCCTCTTTGAAGTGCTTCCGGGTGGGGTGTGATATAGATATCCTCTTTAGATCTGGCCACTCAGTGGTCATTCTCAACACATTTTCAACTCGTTACGACTCTTTGTCAGCACACTGCCCTTTGCAAAAAAGAAGCCTTTCTGACCAAGGTTGAGAACAACACCAATCTTATGGGTATAATATATATATATATATATATATATATATATATATATATATATTTAGAAGGCAGTTTGCCAACATGTCCGTTTAGCAAAACAACAGTAGTGAGTGCGCCCCTGCCCCCCCCCCCCCCCCCAGTGTCTATGACTCAGCCATGAGCATTTTTTTTTTAACCAGTTTACAGTACCAGGCGTGGATTCCCCTCTGTGGAGAAGGCCTCTAATCAGATAAGAAATCATTGATTGCTCCCGTAACAGTCCTGCCACTATTGTACCAGTGGGCACCGCTTACCTGGCAGGTCAGGATTGTAGCACAACAGGGTTCATTGATGGGTCAGACTGAATGACTTTTCTCTTCCTGCAACCTCCTAGTGCCGTCTAGCACTGTGCAAACTAGCCAGCAAGAAGGAAATTTCCAGATCAGGTCCAGCTTGATTTCCCTGTGTTCTGGGTCCCACTTCAGCAGTTGGGTTGTCTGGGCGTCGGGGTATCTTCCAAGCTCCCTGGGTCATTCTTCCATGCAGGTGAGATTGCAGCAGACAAGATGGCCTTGTGTCTAGGAGGAGGTGCCCAAAGGTGATGATGACACAGGACATGAAAGGTGGAAGGATTTATAAGGAATGTGCGTGCTGAGATGTTTTATATTCCTGGCTTCTTTATTTCCGTAGGCCTGGCTGTGTTGTACTGTGGTTTAGAGTAGGTATAAAACCTAATACATTCAGCTCATAGCCATAGCCTTCATCGCCATAGCCATCCACTGAACTTTGAGCCGAAACCAACAGCCAAGATCTTCCTAGTTGCTGCTCCCTCGTCTCGGCCGTGGTGGGTGTGTCGCATCTACCTGTCACTCTTTTGATGTATCGAGCATTGTTCTTCAGAGACATGCGGCCAGAAACTAGCCTCTGCAAAAAAGCATGCCAGCATTGACTTAGCCTTGGGTGAACTCTGTCCAGGCGAGTTAAGTTTCTGCCCAGACCCTTCCAGCATCCTGGGGCTCAGAGATCCCCCGGGGTCCAGAGTACCTATGTTACTACGTTTCCTTTTGCTCCCTGGGTGATTGTTGTTTTGTCCAGGGGGAAAGGGAAAGAGTGTATCCAAGTCTGACCCCTGCTGGGGCAGTGAGGACACATTCTGCAGTGAGGGGCTCAGCTGGCTGGGAACAGGGGCCCCTTGCTAAGAGCAATACTGTCTCTTTTCAAGGTTTCTAAAGGCCCGAGGCAGTAGCTCTCTAACCCAATCACCTGGAGGGATTGATAAATAACAGTGCTGGGGGATCCCCGGAGTTTCTGATTCAACAAGTATGGGTGGGGCCCAAGAATAGGCCTTCGTAACACCTTCCCAGCAGACGCTCACACTGCTGTTCAGGTTCTGTCCCTGCTACAAGAGGGAGAAAGGCAGCGGTGTGGTTTAGGAAATGGTCAAAAGATGCTGAGATGGGAATTGCAAATGACCTCTCAGCCAAGAAAATTGATCGTTGTTGTTGTTGGGTTTTTGTTTGTTTGTTTGTTTTAGTATTACAAAGACCTACTACCTGCTAGGTGTTGTACAAGCCATGCTGCTGTATGTATCAATACTATGGGAAGCAACTAGTTAGGTGTGGGGTATGTGTGAATGGCTGACCAGTAAAGAGTTAGCCACAGTGCTGTTCCTTGGTGCTCTGTAGGGGAGCTCCTGAAGCTTTCATGGGATATGCATTTTTTTCATAGGCAGAGGGAATATGTCTCAGAGGGGGCTTCTGGGAGAAGTTGAAGATGCCCAGGAGTTTGCTAGGAGATAACTGGACAGTATCCCAGGGACAGCACAAGAGAAGATGAATGAGAAACAAATGTGGCATGATGGGAAAATCAGGGCTCAATGTTGGAGGGGAACTTAGTCTGGACAAGCAGAGGTTGATACAGAAGCCTGTCCTTGTGGTGAGAAGCTTGGGCCAATCTGAAGTCAAGTGAGGTTGTTCTATGTTGAAGCGGGTGAGGAAGCAATTGGATTTGTCAGCTCACTGTCTACAGGTTGGAAAACAGACTAGAAAGAAACATGCATCTGCAAGATACCCAGGAAACAGTCACAGGAGTCCCTGTGGGAGTGATGAGGCCACCAGGGACATGACCTTTACGTCATCGTCTCCTTGCATCACCCTTTCTCTGCTTCTGCTCGTATTTGAGACGTTTCAAGACTGTGACCACGCTGGTCCTCTTAATACAGATACTAGTTTCCAAGGAAAATGAAGTGACTCTGAATGTTAGGGAAACTTGGGAGCAGTTGAGTCACAGAAATGTAGCAGTGTGAGGGGTGTGTAGAAGGGACTAGGCTATATTACCTCCTTAGTTAGCATACCCGAGGTTGGACAGGACCACTCCTAGTCCACTGTGTATTTGTGGAGAACTCTGAGTTTTCTTGGCTTAGCATTAGCGAGGGTCTCATTCCCCCCCCCCCCCCGCCCCCCATGGCTGACCTTGAGACAGATGACAAGCCCTAGGTCACCTGCTGGTGGCCACATTTCCTTACCTCCTAGCCCATTCCCTTCCAGTTTGGGTTTTAGCCAGGGGCGTCTCCCACGTTCATACCCCAACAATGGCACCAGCGCAGAGCAAGGGAGATCCAGTTGCAACATCACAGTTGCAAACCAGATGTGCACCGCTGAGACTGGGTTGCAGTGGGCTAATAGTTGGATGGAGACAGGTGCGCAGGGGCTGGGCTGGGGGTGAGTTCTCATGTATCCCGCCTGAGAAGAGATCAGCTGCGATGGATTTCACTCGTCGTGCTTCTTGCTTCAGTCTGGTAATGAAAATTTGATTTGTGGTTTCCTCTCAGGGCTCTTCATCACGCAGTAATTGATACATCTCCAACAAATGGCTCTCGAGAAAATCAATTCCGACAGGTCTCATCAGCACCCAGATTGTCTAACAAGGATCCCTGCAGGCGCCACCTCCTCTGTGGCACCCTTTCCTCCCTCACACCGTGGAGTCCCCCTGTGCTCTCTTCGAAGCTCTAGGAAGACTTCTGGAGGAGGACTTGGTGGTGGTGGGAGTCACATGGCATAGTGTGTGTGGTGGGTTGAAAGAAAATGGCCCCCAAAGGGAGTGGCACTATTAGGAGGTGTGACTTTGTTGGAGTGGGTGTGGCCTTGTTGGAGGAAGTGTGTCACTGTGCGGCGGGGCAGGCTTTGAAGTCTCCTTTGCTCAAGATACCGCCCACTGTGTTAGACCACTCCCTGTTTGCAAGCAAATATGTAGGACACCTGGCTACTTCTCCAGCACCATGTCTACCTGCACACCACCATGTCGCACCATGATGATTATGGACTGAACCTCTGAAAATGTAAGCCATCCCAATTAATTTTCCTTCATAGGAGTTGCCGTGGGCATGGTGTCTCTTCACAACAATAGAAACCGTAAGACACATAGATCGATGCTCCCTGTCAGCATCAGCATCAAGATTTCGAAGTCATTTTTGTTAAGATGGTTTTGCTGCTTCGGGTCAACAAAGTCGCCATGGTTTGCAGGAAGAGAGCTGGAGTACGTCCCAGACTGGAAGGGCTAGGAAGGTAATGGACATGACACCTGTCCATGTTTGCCCTAGGGAAGAGATATGATCCAAATGCTAGAGGCGGAGCCCAGACAGTTTGCTAATGACCCCCTGGGACTCTTTGGGGGAACACATTGCTAAAACTGTTTGATCAAATGTCTTCTGAAGACGTTCATTGGTTTTTGGCTGGCAAAGATAATGTGTCTCTTGATGGCATTTGCTGCTTGACTCCAAGTGAAGGTCATCATACTGTCACAGGAGTGTGTACTGTCACAGGAGTCGGTCTTGGGGCATTTGGTTCTCTCCCTTTCTCTGCTGTCAGCCTGGCTCTAACAGCATTAGACTGTCCATTGTCGTCATCGTCATCGTCTTCTGTAATGTCAGTTGCAGAAATGTTGTCTCCTTGGGTGCTGTATTGGGGCCGGAACGAGCCTAAGCCTGTTGAGGAACGTCCTCCACAGCCCTTTCTTGCTTTCTACAATAGCTGTATGTATAACTCTCTCAGCTTTAAGGCGATCCGGGATCTGAATACGCTCGCTTTCTAATTCTCACCCAGTACAGCCGCTGGCCTTTCCACTTGGATTCCCCCAGCAGGACTGACTGAAGCAATGCCTCATGCTCATTCTGTGAGCAACGTAGGAGCTGTAGTTTCTGTGCCCTGTCCTTGGCACATCCTCAGATGCACACAGGGATTGCGTGCTAGATATCTGCCCTTGTGTAACAAAGGACCTTATCGTTTACATGCTTCAAACAGCTAGTGTTTGTTTCCTTACAGCTCCTGTTGATGAGGAATTGGACAGCACCCTAGCTGGGTGGTTCTGGGTCAGGTCTCTCATGAGATTGCTGTTGTATGTTGGCTGTGGCTGTAGATATCTGAAGGCTGTCTTGGGCAGGGGATTTGCTTCTAAGGTCACTCAAATGGATGTTAGAGGGAGGCCTATTCATGCCTGCATAGATCGCTCTGGAGGGCCTTACTAGGGCAAGAGAGAGCACGTGGGAAGGTGTGGAGTCTTTCATGGCCCAGGCTGAATGTGGTCAGTCCGTCTTTGTGTGCATTAGAAGTGAGTCTAAGTCTGTTCACATTCAAAGGGAAGGGGAATTCTGTTGAACCTTCTGAAGCAAGCACCGGGGCTGGAGAGATGGTTCAGCAGGTAAAGGCACTTGCCACCTAGCCAGGATCCACTTGGTGAAAGGAGAGAACAAACTCTTGGATGTTGTCATCTGACAACCATGTAAGTCCACCGTGACAGTACACACACACACACACACACACACACACACACACACACACACACACACACAAAGATACATAATTTTTTAATGGGTTGAACACACTAATTTAAAAATATGTATGCTTATTTTGTGTGCATGAATGTTTGGTTGCACACATGCATGTGTACCGTGTGTGTGCCTGGTGCCTGCAGAGGCCAGAAGAGAGCATCAGACTCGTGGGACGGGAGATAGAGACAGCCCGGAGCTGCCACGCGGGTCCTCTTCAAGAAGCAGCAGACGGTCTTGGACCCTGCGCCGCCTTCTCTCCAGCCCCCTCAACACGTTGGAAACCATTGCAGAAAGTGTGACTCCTGGGTCTGCCTAAATGAGCAAGCAGAGTAGTTGAGTCCGTCCTCTGCTAAGGGCTCATTTCTCATGTGGGGGGCCTCACAGACAATCCCCTGTGCCTGTGGGTTAAAGTGGACAAGGGTCAGGACCCATCGTTAGATAACATAGTTAGTCTGACAGCAGTTACTGACTGGAGTACTTACATCTTCGAGGGGTTTGGGGGCCTAGGAATGTTCCAGGTTGTTCTTTGCCTTCGCGAATCTCACAGGCCAATGACACCCTTTCCATGCACCACAAGTCCCCACCATCCTTGTGAAGACGTTGTTTGCTGACTACATTTCTACTCTCTGCAGAAATAGGAAGAATGGCAGCTTAAAGAAGAGTTAGTTTTAACTGTTGAGTGGTTTATATTCTTTCTGTTGGGCCCTAAGCTTTTTACCTGTAAAATAAATATGGATGTGTTTAGTGAGACTTTATCCTGGGGCCTTTTTAGATAACCTGGGAAACAAGATGATGCCCACAGAAATTCTGATCCGTCTAGTCTGTGTGCCCTGGCTCCTCAGATGTGGGCTAGTTGTTTATGAAGATGCTGTATATTTTGATGTTTGGTGGCTCTGGATTGTAACTCTTTGGTTGTAGAAGATGCTCCATGACCTCACTGAGGAGCCTGAATCTATCTGCTGTGGTCACACACAGTGTCTACGAAGTCACTAGGCTACCTTGTGAGTAATGACTTCCCTGCTTCCAAAACAGCTCAGCCTGTAACTATATCAAGGGGTGAATTCCCGACTTGGGCAATGGGTAACCCAGGCCAGTTGTTCTCAGCCTGTGGATTTTTAAGTAGTGTGCACCCCCTACCCTCAACACACACACACACACACACACACACACACACACACACACACACACACACTCACACTCACACACTCTGTGGTGGGTCCTGATGCAGATAAAGTTTGAGATGCCCGGACTAGTAAATGTTCAAGTTCTCACCTACCCCAAGCGTTCTTCTCTGCAGTGGTGAATTTGGGTGTATAAATATCTGTCTTACAGACCTCAGAGAGCACATTGGGGAAGGTGTGGCTTCACGTTCATCATAGAGTCTACAACTTCTGCCAAAGGACCGATGCCGGGAGTTCAGCCGGGAGAGATTCCTGGAGAAAAACCAAACAGTTTATCATGTCTAAGCGTCTACGTACTGCTTGCTACTTTACAACACGTCTCCGCTGTTGCTTGCTACAGTCCAGGGAATCTGTCCAAATTCTTGGGCCTCTCTTCCTTCTCTTTTAAATAATAGCATGCACCTGCAGTATTGTTCTGGGAATTTGACAGAGAGATTGAATCGTTTCCCATCCACTTCATGTACCCCTGGAAGCTACAGGATATGAAGCTAGTTAAAGAAGCAAGTCTTTGTGGCATGGCTTATCATTTAAAGATATATATATATATATATATATATATATATATATATATATATATATATATATATAAAAGTGCCCTCTCTTTATAACCTGGGCCATTCACATTCCTTGACCTGGTGAAAGTAAGATCCATGAGTGTTAGAACTAGGTCCAGGTTATTGATTCTGTGTTGTTCTGTACCCACAAACTGTATCCCCCACTTTTGATAGTCACCTTATGCCCTGTGGTACGTATGGCAAACACAGCTGGCGACAAGCCTTCACGGAGGAGTCCTCTGTTCCCTCTGCTTCCCACACCAGGAGACCTTGTCTGCTCTAGGCAGTGGGAGCCATCCAGTCCTCGATTTATCTTTGATGAGCACTGATGGAGTTCATTTAATTCAAGAGCTTACACAGATAACAAAGGGATTGGATGGTAATGACTTCTGTGAAGCGTATAGCTCGACCTGTATGTGAAAATCTCAATAGTAGACGTAAAGCCACACAAGCGATATGCATCAATAGCATCACTCCATATTCCCCTCTCCAAGGAGCTGTTGGTACCCTCAGCCTTGTACCGTGGAAGAGAATGTCTCTCTTATAAAAATCTTTCTTGGTTTCTGTTTTGGTCTTGTGTTTGAGTGGTCAGAAAGGGGGGTAGGGGAGGAGTGGGGGGAGGAGGGGGGGGAGGAGGGGGAGGAGAAGGAAGAGGAGCAGGAGATAATACGTTCTAATCTCAAATTATGCTTTATGTTTATCCAATGTCATTTAGATCCCTGGTCACAGAGGAGCCTTTAAAAATAATACAGCTGCCTGGCACCAGCCCCAGAGGTCCTGACCTGACTGGTCTGCGATGTATTTCACAGGTCCAGCTAAACCGGTATTTTAAAAAGCTCCCTGTTGATTCTGGTTACAGTTTGGGCTGTGAACGACTAACTGGCTTACATCTCCATGGCCCTTGATACTCTTGCCCTTGTTTCCCACTATACAGATCCCTCCAGAGCTGATCCTCAAGGAAACGCCCTACCTTCCAGGAAGTGCTCTGCTGGGACGAGTAGGGGTCCTAACCCCTTCTTGTCCTCTCTCTTAGCTCTATGTGGCAACAGGATGAGTTGTGTTTTGACGTATGGGAATCTTGCTATCCAGCAAGTCAAATGCTGCCTGGCGCTTGTCCATGGTGTGCAGAAATCTGACTCTCCTCTTGCCTGTGTTCCCTCCTCAGACACTACCCTGGGCGCCATTTTGCATCAGTGTCCATTTGCACACGGCCTGTGTCTTCTCAACAAGGGGTTCAGTGAATTGAGTGTGACCATCTTAGAAGTGACCTATACCATGAATGGAAAACATAAATTGAGGGTTCCTCCCTGCAGCAACAGGAAAGCCTACATCCGTCTATTCATAAAGGACTTGCAGAGAGTCCTTTACAGTATTTGTGTTTTAAGAGTTTTTTGATTTAATTCCTGGCTTTCAAAAATAGCTTAGAAAACGTTTCTGAGCCACTTTCTGATCAATATTGGTTTGTCAAAGCTGCCAGGTTTGATCAGCGTAGCTAAAAGACCACCAACGGGGATTACGGATCGCCATACTTGAAGCAAATTATCTCTAGTTAGCAGTCCTATAAGAAATGTAAGAGGCAGGGAGGGTTACTAGAAAATTAAGACGGAAGTGATGCCCTTCTAGCTGAGGAGATCAGAAGTGCCTGGAAGTCTTGGTGCTGTGGAGGTGAGAGCTGTGTAGATGCCACAGTCACCTGGCTGCGGATTTCAGCTGGGCAGATAATTTGAACTCGGTCCTCCCCTGTGAACGTGGGGCAATAATTGTACAACTGTCCAGAAGATGAAGTACGATGGTCCTTACAAAACGTGTGTGTGGTGGTTAGGCAGGTTTGGGATACTTTGATTTCCTTTCTCCTTACGTTATCTACATCAAGGAGGAAAGGAGATTTCTCTCTCACAGATCCAGGGGAAATCCTCAAAATGTTCTGACTCTAGGCCAGGACCTCCACCACATCTTCCTGAGGACACAGAACTCATTATGTATTTAGTTGTTACTTAGGATTCCCCCGATTCTGATGTGCACGCCATTGCCATCTGGTGGTGATACCCTCAAATTGCAGGGTGTTTCCGAGGACAAATCTTTCTTTAAAATTTCCGTATGAAGAAAATGATGAGATGACAGCTGGTAGAAGTAGAGCACTATATTTTCCAAAGTATGCTTCTATCTTCTGTCAGATGCACCACCGTGAGAAGCCTATAGATAGAGTAAATGCAAATGAGAACGAGGTATGTGTGAATGCTGTGTGTGAATGTGGTCCTCAAGATTCCTGTGTTCATAGCTGCCTGTGGTGGCCCATGCCGTTAGTTCTAGCGCTCAGAAGGTAGGGACAGGCAGTTCTCTGAGTTTGAGGCCAGCCTAGTCTATATAGAGAGTTACAGGCCATCCAAAATTTGAAAGAGAGCAAGCGGGGACATATAGGGAAGTGATGTAATTGTATTATAATCTCAAAAAAAATTCTAAGTTGAAATCTGTTCCCCAGTAGAAGAGTTATTCCCTTTGTAAGAGAAGTCTTGAGGTCTCTGCCTTCAGTAATGTGATCAACGCCCTTATAAAGAGTCCTGAAGGGGCTTTGTACATTTTTCTGCCTTGTTGGTGACAGAGCTTCATAGACAGAGGCCACATCTTCCAACACCTTGATCTCTTCCCAGCCTCTAGAAGTGGAGGCCTCCATTTCTGTCACCTGTGGTCTATTTAGTATGAAGTACTTATGATCCCTTTAGTATGAAATACTTTGTTCCTTTGTTCTCGGGGCTGGGGTCAGACCCAGGGCCTTGAGCATGCTCGACCAGCGCTCTACCACAGGTGAGGTATGGCGTTACAGTCCTTGTGGACTAGAACAGTAATTGGGTGCACTCTTAGCCTTCTTCTGTGACTGCACAAGTGTGTAAGAGAAGTATCTTCTAGACAGGAAAGGTTTAATTGGGTTCAGCAGCCTTCCTAAGAGGCCTTTCTATAGTGAAGTTATTTGAGTCATCTACTGCTCTTTCCTGTGACTGCTATTTTAATTTTCTGGTAACCGTTTGTAGAGGCTCGTGCTTCTTCAGTTTTGGGCATTTCAGTCCATGATCAGCTGATCCCATTGTTTTGGTCCCGCAGCAGGACAGCGAACACCTCAGGGTGGAAGTGTACAGCAGAACAAGGCTGTTCCTCTCATGGCTCCGACGCCACAGAGAAAAGAAAGGCAAGGGCTGGGATCCTGCTGTCTTCTTTGAGCTGCGCCTCCCATGACTAAGACACATCCCAGCAGGCCCCACTTCTTAGGTAGCACCAGACTGGAAACACAGCCTTCAACAGGTGGGCCTTGGCAGTTCATTCAAGAGCTAAACTATAGCAAGTGCCTAGTCCAAAGTTTGGAAGGGTGGGTCACAGAGCTGGAGCTGTGTGGTCTGCCAGGTCTCTCCCATCAGGTGAACCCCACAGTGAAGGTCAGGTGTAGAGGGTTGTCAAGTGAAGCAGGAGATGGGAACACATAGCCTACTTAGCTTCCCAAAGCTCTAGCTGGGTGATTTTTAGCTACGTAATACACAGAAGGGATTGGAATTCTCCGTCTAGATAGTCCATGGCGCTGGTCACATGAATTTCCTAAGTGAATTGAAGCCTGCCATGGCAGTTATTTGCTTCCGTGTATCTTTTTTTTTTTTTTTTTTTTTTTTTTTTTTTTTTTTTTTTTTGGTTTTTCAAGACAGGGTTTCTCTGTGTAGCTTTGCGCCTTTCCTGGAACTCACTTGGTAGCCCAGGCTGGCCTCGAACTCACAGAGATCCGCCTGGCTCTGCCTCCCGAGTGCTGGGATTAAAGGCGTGTGCCACCACCGCCCGGCTGCTTCCGTGTATCTTAAAATAACAATGGTTTGCTATTTTTCATCCTTTTGCGGTTTGGGCGATGCATGGCTGGGTGCTGCTTCTCCCTGTACCGTCATGTAAGGCTATGTTTGGCTTCTCTTGACCGCTGGCTGGTTTGGATAGGGTCTCGCTCTCGTCACAGGCATGCAAGCTCCTTTTTGTGACCAGTCTATGTCTAGCTTGAGCTTTTTCAGCAAGGCAGTGGCTGAGCATCCTATGTAGAGGCCATTCTCTTAAGACACACCTGGCTTCAAAGCCTCAGAACGAGCATCATTTCCACTGCCCAGATGGACAGGGAAAAGAGTAAACCCCTGCTCTTGGTGGGAGGAGCAGCATGTTCACACAGTGATGGGAGGGCTCCGGGACAGTCCTCTTAGGAGTCTGCCTACCACAGTAAGAGCCCGTGTCTGCTCACCAAGACGAACACGTTTACTACCATGTTCCGTCCACAGACACACAGTAGATTGTTAAATCTACCAGGTATGCAGGAGGCATTAAAATCATCAGCAACAGCGGGCTCAATTCAAGGCTAAAATAGTGTATGAGTGACCTTGGAACACAACTCTGGCTGTTGCCAGTCTAAGTCCCCACTCGGGCCACTTTTAGGGACTGCTCTTATCTTCAGGAATCATGGTCTTGGAATTAAAGCTTTCTTACTGTATTTAACCCAAACTCAGTTCAAATAGGTATTTATGGATAGAAGAATGAAATTGGAGAAATGATACACACACAAAAATAGCCTGTCAGATAAAAAAAAAAAATATCAACTCTAAATGCACAATAAAGATGTGTTTAGGGGGCTGGGAAGGTGATGCCGTTGATAAAGTGCTTTCCTTGCAAGCAATCCTTAGAACCCATGTTTTTTTTTTTTTGTTTTTTTTTTTTTGTTGTTGTTTTTAAAGTTGAGTGTGGTGGCACACATTCCTAATTTCAGAACTGGGGAGAAGAGATGGACAGATCCCTGGGGCTCACTGGCCACCCAGAGGAGCCTACTTGGTGAGTTCCATGCCAATGAGAGACCCTGTCTTAAAACAAAACCAAATCCAAAAGGTGGACACACACACACACACACACACACACACCACAAGCAGTGTGTTCAGAGCCCTCAGTCATATACACATTTCTCCAGTTGCTGAGGCTACGGCGTGGTTCTCCCATTTAGTGTCCACCCATCCATTCAACCACAACCTTGCTCCGTGAGAAAGCTTTTTTTGTTAGCTCCTGTTTGCCTTAAGAGAACTGGGTAGAAGAGTTCAAACTGCAATTAACAGAGAATTCACAGCTGGAGCCTCTTGTTCTGTGTGGCTGTCTGCTCACCTGCAGAATCACACTGACAGTGTATTTATAGAGTAGCTGGTTCTTTAAAAAAAAAAATCTTACAGATGTATTATTATTATTATTATTATTTTTCCACCACACCCGACTCAGATGTATTATTTCATTTAATTTTCATACCAGTTCCATAAATATCTTACTGGTGTTCCCGTTGTTGTATTCCTGCTGTTCCTGATGTGTTGTTTTTTTTTTTTTTTTTTTTTTTTTTTTGGTTTTTCGAGACAGGGTTTCTCTGTGTAGCTTTGCACCTTTCCTGGAACTCGCTTTGGAGACCAGGCTGGCCTCGAACTCACAGAGATCCGCCTGGCTCTGCCTCCCGAGTGCTGGGATTAAAGGCGTGCGCCACCACCGCCCGGCTGTTCCTGATGTTTTTAATGCCTCGTGCATACTTGGTGGATTTACCTATCTGCTTTGTGTCTGTGGACGGGACACGGTAGTAAACCTGTTTGTCTTGGTGAGCAGACACGGGCTGTTACCCTGGTAGGGTAGGCAGACTCCTAGCCAGTTCCGTTCAGTGTGATTGCTCTCTTGCACAATGTTGAAGTTCAGGGATACTCAGAACTCGATCAAGGAGTGGAAAGGCCAGACCATGGACCTCTATTTCACTGGACCCCTCTCTTCCATGCTTCCAGTTTGTGTCTATGCCAGTGGTGGGGGTGAAGTATGCAGCTGTGAGAAGGAAAATGCAATTCTTGGAGTGAGACCCATGCTCAGCCTCACAGTGGCCTACTGCATGAGGTTGAGAGGCAAAGGAAAATGCAGTTCTTGGGGTGAGACCCGTGCTCAGCCTCACAGTGGCCTACTGCATGAGGTTGAGAGGCAAAGGAAAATGCAGTTTTTGGGGTGAGACCCGTGCTCAGCCTCACAGTGGCCTACTGCATGAGGTTGAGAGGCAAAGACATGTGTTTTTAACTTGAATTTCAGTTAGTGGTCTAAAACTTGGCTGTTTGTAGCCACTTGAAGGAGTACAGTGAAATAAAATATGTCCTTATCCAATCTTGGTAGTGACCTCTCCCTTAGAGGAGGATTTCAGCCCTTGGAGGATGGACCTGCCTTCATTACTCTTCTCTTGCTGGGACAGAACACTATAACCAAGGGAACTCATAAAAGAAAAAAGTTTTTTGGGGTCTTATGTTTTCAGAGGGTGAGTCCCTGACCATCATGGCAGGGAGCATGGCAGCAGGCAGGCAGGCATGGTGCTGGAGCAGGAGCTGAGACCTTACATCTGATTCACAAGCATGAAGCAGAGAAAAAGAACTCACTGGGAATGACGTGGGCTTTTGAAATTTCAAAGCCCACCTTCTCCAACAAGGCCACACTTCCCAAACAGGTCCACCAGCTGGAGACCAGGTCTTAAAACATATGAGCCTATGGGGGCGTTCTCTTTCAAACCACCCCAGTCACAAAGGAGAAGAATCAGGACAGCACTTGCTCAGTGGCAGAGGCACTTCCCTATCTGCCCCTTTGGATCAGAGCTGGGCAGGAATGGATGGTATCAGGCTCCATTAGTAGCCTTGTGGACCTGTGAGTCCAGGACAGAACATTTTCACATGAGTTAATGAGGAAACTTTCTCAACGCCAGCTAATGGGCCTTCCTGCTGGGATGAAATTAAAACTGAAAGGTAAACACAGATACATCATCAGAGTGGAATAACAATGTTACACCATGCGGGAAAAGCTGAACATGGATTAATGATTCTTTCCCCAACCGAGCTCATCAAAACTCTACTGTGAACTGTGCGGAGATTGGGGGACAGTGTGTTCTGCTTGCCAGGGACCTATTTATGGCCCTTTGGATTTGAGTTACAGGGCTGTCCAGAGGACAGTGCTTAGCATGTCATCGGCAGTCAGGATAGGTGAGTGCCGGGCTAGCCAGTCCTAGTGCAGGGCAGTAATTGCACGAACAGTGTGCATTTAGTGCTTGAGCAGGCCTCTGCTTCTGGACTCTAGAGGTCGAAATCAGAGCTTTTCCTTGATTAAGCGTCTCTTTTACAATGGGATAATGCTTATTGAAATTCATATTTGTACAGTTGTTGGCCTGACTTTGCATTCATTTGAACATTAGGAAAAGGTGCTTTGTGGGGGAGTCGGGGAGATCATGTTTGTATTGTCTACTGGATTAGTGGCACATGCTATTTCTTTTATGCACGACTTTATTTCTTCTCACAGAAAACCTATTCAGTGGGGACATCCCAGGAACCGGAGACACTGAGAGACTTAGCAATGAGGCTAGAATCCCACAATAGATAAGAATATCATTGAGACTGGCCCTGGACCTCTTGCCTCCTGATGCCACACCTTTCCCATTACCTACTTCATGTAGACACCTTCAGCAGCAGTATTCGACAGTAACCATACTGACTTAAGAGGTTTCTCTTAGCATCTAGTAAAATTTGGGACCCGGTAAAATTGCTGAGGATGTAGTCTGTGACAGTGCAGAGCCGGATTACTTTGGAGCATCCCCTGTTGTTAGTTTATTTGTCCTGCGTAGCCAGGGGGCAGCTGCGTGGATCAAGCTTTGTGTTTGTTGAGTGTATTTCTGGGTTACAAAACCTTATGTGCACATTTGTCTGCCAGTGGCGTTTGTATGATGTGTCCAAAGTTGCTGCGCAGGTGGACATTACCACCGCTCTCTTCCCAGGTGTCTCCTCTTCCAGAGGAAGAAAGAGGCTGTGGAAGACGAAGCTAATGCCCTGGCCACATACTGGAAATCGAGGCGTGTGGCTCAAGGCTCGTGCTTGAGCTCTGGTTCTCTGTGGGCTCCTCACTCCTGACCTCAAGGGGCTTTTCTCCTATGTAAAAGGATGGCAGGGTCGGCATGGCTCGTAGTAAAAAACACATCTTAATGCTGGGAAGATCCTCCTCTGTGAAGGGGGACAAGTGTGGGCCCTCCCTGCTGCCGCCACTACAGATACCGCCACCTTGTCTGCAGCGTGCGCAATTTTAATGACAAGAAAGACTAAGAAGGCTGGAGAAGTTAATTAAGCAGCTCATTTTCAAGTGGAGCAATGTGATAGAAGGTAGTTAGAGGAATAGAGAATGGAGAGTCCAGAAATAGCCCCTTACGTATACAGGGGAAAGACAGAAACAGGTGTTTTGAGGGCTTGCAGCTTCAGCCTGGCATGAATACGTAATGAGCTTGGAGGAACTCTAGAGGTTCATGGGTTAGAGGAGATAATAAAACCCAGAGCAGGGTTCAAGGGTAGGCCGAATAACTTGTTGGGGACTTGTGTTTGCTTCCTCATTGACAAGAAGTACTTGAGGGGCATGACGACAGTTCAGACAAATGGAAGTTGATGAAGTGGAGAGCCAGAGAAGAAATACCAGGGTGGGGATGAGAGCCACAATACCCACTCTCTTTGAGGCAGGAGGAGGACCTTTGCCACTCAACGTGTTCTTTGATAGATTTCCATAGGAGAATCTGAGACCCTCTTGGCCCTCAGACGGCAGAGGCAGCTCACTCCCGTTGTTAGCAAACTGATCAGAAGCCCTCTGCTTGGTGTCTTTCTCTTTCTGTCAAGCTGTGTGACTGAAGGCACACGTTGATTTCGATCTCTCCCATCATTAAAGCCTGTTGCTTCTCACAGTGGTGCAGGAGTATATTAGTAGAATAAAGCGAGAATATCGACGGGCAGAGGGAAGGAGGCCACCTTGCCTCTTACTCTGTTCCCAAATTTCAGGGGAGTTGACTTAGAATCATTGTACCTTAGAACTGAAGACAGGCGAGAGGTGGAGAGGGAACGAGTCCAGCTGGCTGTCTTTCCTGCCACTTTCTCAGTAGATGGCACTTGAGACATCTTAGGACAGCTGTAGGACAAAACTTAAAAGATTTGTATACCACTTCTGAACTTTTGACCTATCTGTTTGGAACCCCTGCTATGTACCCGACACTGATGTGAGCCCTTTATAACTACAGCCACTCATCCCATCTGCCATCTGTCCCCATTTCACAAGGGAAGGAGTGGAGACGTGGGGAGATTATGGGACTTGCCCAAAGTCAAACAGTTAGAGGTGACACATGGGATCAGAACTTAGGTGACCTGCTCCCACAGTCTGTGCACTTCACCACTAGCTTTGTGGACACTCTCTGATGAGATATTTTTTCTCTCTCATGTGACACCATCAGCACTGGCCTCTTGCAATTTCCCGCTGCAGAGTTTTTCATGACATGCCACTTCAAGTATTTCAGACAAGCCGTCACGTCTTCCCTTCGTCGTTATGCAGACTGGTGATCCTTAATTCTCCCAGCAAGCTCTCTTCTGGCGTCGATTCCATCCCTACTGGCTCCACGCCAGCTTCAAAACCCTGGTGAAAAACAGTGAGATTCATGTTCAGCTCCTTCTGGGGAAAATATAGCTTCCGTGATTATTACTTGTATATACTTGGACAGCTTCTGTTCTGTCTTTCTGAACAGGGTGTCCTCCATTTGTGTGTGAATCTGGGTCATTGTAAAGATAGGCAAAGGGCCAGGCTGAGCACAAGCCCCACGGAGCTTGGCGATTGCTGCCACTAGTATAAGCAGAGAGAGCCTTGTCTACTTCCCTGAATGGATTAGGACACCCATCGAACCTTTTAGAGCCCTGGCAGGCTAATAGGAAGAAATTGACTGGGAGAGTCTAAAATTTCTCTGAAAAAAAGGATCTTTCAAAAATTGCAAAACACTTTTTAAAAAAAATAAAATCAGAGTACCCACGCAATCTAATGAAGATTTACTAGGAACCTACAGAAATAAAGATAGTGTGATGTTCCTACAAAGACACAAATAGATCGATGAAACAGAGTGGAGAGTCTAGAAATAGCCCCTTACATGTGCAATTGATTTTTGATGAAGACATGAAGTCAATTCAATAGGAAAGAATTTTTATCAGAAGGTGTGGAGGGGGGATGGATGTGTATCTGTAAGTAAAACAAACCTTGGTCCCTACCTTACTCTTGAGTATCAAAGGCACCTTGAGATGCATCGCTGACACGATGTAAAAGCTAACCCAAAAACTTCTCTGGGATATTAATACTATCTTAAAGATCCTGAATTAGTAAGGAATTAAGTGAGAGAGTGATAAACAGGAATTAGGCAACATCTGATATTTCCACTCATGAGAGATGCTATGAAGAAAATAAATAGGGAGCCTGGAGAGATGGCTTAGCAGGTAGAAGCACTGGCTACTCTTCCAGAAGACCCAGGTTCTAATCCCAGTACCCACATGGCAGCTCACAACCATCTTTATTTAGCTCAGGAATGTGGTGCACAGATATATATGCAGAGAAGACATCAATACACATAAAATAAATAATAAATACAAGTTTAAAACTTGGCATTTAAAAAAACAGGCACTGAACAGATTGGAAAGAGACATTTATAATATATATAAATAAATACAATTTTAAAGTAAAATATTTATACAACCCCAACAAAGCAACAGGAAAAGATTCTCAAAAGGATATATGAGTGAAAGACCCGAGCAGACACTTGGTATACAAATGTCCACTTAGCAGATTGGCATCCTCTACCATGAGAGAAGTACACGTTTTGACCTCAGTGAGGTATCATGCATAGCCACTAAAGTATTTAAAGCCAGAGAGACTGGCCACACCAAGTGCTCGAAAGGGTAGAGAAGCAGAAAACACTCTGCAATTCTGGTGGGACTGTAAAGTAATGCAGTCATCTTAGGGAACCGTTGGCTGTTTGTATAGGTGAGCACGTCTAACACTGTCTCAGCTACTTTATACAAGAGGGGCAAAGATGCATGTTCATCAAGACTGACCGGAGAATGTTTCCAGCAGCTCAGTCCCAGATTAGAATCAACCCAAGGGATGAGTAGGGAGTAGTAACTCAACAAACAGAGGTATGAAGTAGAAAATGGAGTAATAGTGGTGAAAAATACCCACATATGCAATTAAACCTCAAAAAACATAGCATTAAAACAATCCAGGAGAGGGGGGCTGGAGAGATGGTTCAGTGGTTAAGAGCACTGACTGCTCTTCCAGAAGACCCGGGTTCAATTCCCAGCACCCACATGGCAGCTTACAACTGTCTGTAACTCCAGTTCCAGGGAACCCAACACCCATGGCAAAATACCAATGCACATAAAAAAAATCCAGGAGAAAGAATATCTTCTAAACATACTATTTCTGTGAGGTTCAAGAATAGAAAACAGGACTGTATGGTGATAGAGCTGCTTTGGTGAGGGCGAGTGGGACAGACTGAAGGAAAGACATGAGGAAACATGCTAGGGGATGGAAATATTTTATTTACTTTACTTTCTGTTTTTAGTTTTCCTTTTGGAGATAATGCCTTACTGTCTTAGAGTTTCTACTGCTATGAAGAGACACTGTGACCATGACAACTCTTATAAGGAAAACATTTAATTGGGGTGGCTGACTTACAGTTTAAGAGGTTCAGTCCATTGTCATCATGACAGGGAGCATGGCAGTGTGCAGACAGACATGGTGCTGGCTACATCTTGATCAGAAGGCAACAGGAAGTGTAATGGAGATAAGTTCTGTGTTCAAGGAGATAAATGGATAAAGAAATGGTTAAAGGGAGTGGTGTATATCTTTAATCCCAGCACTCAGAAGACAGAGGCTGGAGCATCTTTGAGTTTGAGGCCAGCCTGGTCTACAGAGCAAGTTCAAGGACAGCCAGGCTTAGGCAGTGAAGGTAGCAATCAAAACCAGACAGCTAGTGAAGATGTAATCGAACTAGCAGGCCATGTTCCAGCCCCAGAAAGCAGCAGAACTTGGCATCTTCGGCCACGTGGTTCTAGCTTTAGAGTTAAGGATAGAAGAAACAGGCTATGGAATTTGCCGTCATGCCGAAGGAAAACCTCTGAGGCCAGGAGTGTGTCAGGAGTGTCCCTGAATGGAGGCCTGGGGAGGCCATTGCATGAAGCCATGAAGTTGAAGCCTGATTGCCTTGGAGACCCCAAGATGTTAGAGATGCCCAAGTCATGGGGCGCTGCCCGGGAGAGCTGCTAACAGGGAGTGGAACCAGCCCAAAGAGAGAAGTGTGTTGCAGGCAACAGAGCTGAAAAGAGTTGGAGATCCCAAGAGCATTTCACATCAGACCTGGAGATACAGATGCAGACTTTGCCCAGCTGGTTTCTGGTCTTGCTTTGGTCCAGCATTTCCTCACTATCCTCCCTTCCCTGCATTTTGGAATGGAACTGTATATCCTATGCTATTATATGTTGGAAGTATGTGATTTTTTTTTTTTTTTTTTTTTTTGGTTTTTTCGAGACAGGGTTTCTCTGTGTAGCTTTGCGCCTTTCCTGGAACTCGCTTTGGAGACCAGGCTGGCCTCGAACTCACAGAGATCCACCTGGCTCTGCCTCCCGAGTGCTGGGATTAAAGGCGTGCGCCACCACCGCCCGGCGTATGTGATTTTTTTATTTTGATTTTTATAGAGGATTATAGTTAAGAAATTGCATGAATCATAGAAGAGACTTTGAACTTTGGACTTTTAAACATTGTTGAGACTGTGACAGACTAGAATGACTTTTGAAGTTGGACTAAATGCATTTTGCATTATGATATTGTTACAAGTGTATGGGGGCCAGGGAGTGGAATGTGGTAGTTTGAATGTAATTGGCCCCCGGAATCTCCTAGGGAGTAGCACTGTTAGGAGGTTGTTGGAGTGCGTATGGCCTTGTTGGAGGAAGTGTGTCACTGTGGGGGTGGGTTTTGAGGTCTCATATATGCTCAAGATGCCACCCAGTGAAACATACCACTTCCTGTTGCCTGCAAGATATAGGATTCTTAGTTACTTCTCCAGTACTGTGTCTGCCTATACCCCACCATGATGATAATGGACTGAACCTCTGAACTGTAAGTGAGCCACAACAATTAAATGTTTTCTTTGTAAGAGTTGCCGTGGTCATGGTGTCTCTTCACAGTAATCGAAAGCCTAATGAAGACACTCATTATGTAGCCCAGGCTGACCCTGAACTTGTGGCAGTCCTCCTGCCTCCACTTTCTGAGTGAAATTATTCATGTATACCACCGCAGCCAGCAAACGTATTTTATTTCTTAATTGTGGTGATAGCCCTATGAGTGGGTAGAGCATTCGAAGCCTAGTAAACCACTTAAGAACTGTGTAAATTCCACCTAAATGTTAAGTGCTAATAATGGTGACGCCTGAAACTGAAGATACTATGATTTGTTCTGAACAACCGCCACCAAGGGTTGTTATTCTCACAAAATGATCGCTTTGGTCTTAAAGTGGCCTGCGATTGTGTTCACCGTCTTCATCACACTCTTGCCATTTATTGAAATTGTGGCTGATGAGAGCTGAGTGTCTCTTCTTAGCTGTGAATTGCTTCAAAGCAGTGCTCCTTCGGGAAACACCTCCTGTTTATTCAGGAGGCCCGTGTGCAGCTCTTTGGAAGGAACAAATGGGACTTAGATAAACAAAAGTGGCGTTTCAGAAAGGAAAATAATAGCTCCCGATCAAATAGGACTGAGCGCCAGACCCTTTTAGAGCTTAATACACGTTCATCAGCTTACCTCTTACAACACCTTTGTGAGCTCGGTGTGCCTGTCAACCCCATGAGCTGACCTTGAGGTCCAGTGAGCTAAAGGACTTGTTCAAGATTGTATTGCCAGTGTGTGTGTTGGGTTGGGATGTGTGGGGGGAGGCGGGGGTTCCTGGATTCAAATCCTGGTAGGTCCAATGCTGGAATATGGGCCTTAATGCTGTGTTGCACTCTGCCTGGCTGCTGGCTTATCTTCTGCCTGGTACTTCGACTTTAATTGTCCTGGGATCTGGCCTGTCTCTGGGTTACCATATCATAATAGTTCAGCCCTAGCTCATCTTCCCAAGGAGCATCACAGCCAGGGCACTTTATAAATTTCTTCCTGGGGCTCTAGTCCATGAAGATGTGTTAGGGAAGCACTCAGGAGCTCTGTTGCCCTCATTCTGGGTCCAGCCTTCACCGTTCTTTCCATATACCCAAGACCAAAGAACTGAAACAGCACCCGCTAGACACCAGGCATCTGTTGCTCTTCTAGAAGTCTACATTAGTGTAGTATAGTTAGACTGAAGTGGTACTGCTCGTTAGCAGTTTGTGCCTACAAGAGGAGAAGTCGGGCTGTTATCCCTATCCCCTACCCACAAATTCAATAAATGGCGCAAGTATGATAAAGCCGCCCAAACCACAAAACATCATCTAGTCTTGAGATACATTAGTAGACGAAGAAAATCCAAGCCATGAGGATGACATCCATTACTGAATCTTAACATATCAAATCCAAATGTTGCCATTACTATACTTTTCACATTAAGTGGCCTTAGGTGTTCAGTGTACTGAACACTGTTATTTGTGTTCACCCATAAACCATCACTCCAAATTAGGGCATAGAATATTTTCAGACATAGAACATTTCCAGAAATTTTCCTTGTGTACCTTCTAGTGTGTTTCCACTCGTTCCTACAAAAGACATATTTTGGTGTTAATAAAAGGAGGTCTGGGGTTTTCCCTTACTAACCTTTGTAGGCACACTGCACATTCCATGAATCCACTGGACGGATCCTTTGGAAGTGGGCAGCATGTGCTGGATGCAGCTTGTTGCAAAGGCAGATCCAGTGATCTACCAACCAGAACCCAAAAAGCTATTGTCTGCTCTCAGCTGCTTCTCCTTATGATGCCCCTTCCTCTAAAATCAGGACTCACCTGGTTTGGGTTTTGGATTTTTTATTTGTTTCTAGACCAAGATCCCCAGGGAGTCTTTCTAGATCAGCTCTGGTTTCCCAAAGGTGCCAAGGAACATATGATCAACTAGAAAGTACTAGGCCATGTGCTGCAAACCTGTTTAGATCCTTTGTCTAAAGCAGTGGTTCTCAACCTTCCTAGGCTGCGACTCTTCAGTTCTTCATGTTGTGGTGACCCCCAACCATAAAATTATTTTCATTGCTACTTCATAATTGACTTTTGCTACTGTTATGAATCATAATGTAATATCTGATATTTCCAATGGTCTTGGGTAACTCCAGTGAAAGGGTCATTCGACACCCCCCACCCAAGGGATCAAGACCCACAGGTTGAGAACCACTGGTCTAAACTCTACACAGTCTACTTTTTTTTTTTTTTTTTTTTTTTTTGGGTTTTTCGAGACAGGGTTTCTCTGTGTAGCTTTGCGCCTTTCCTGGAACTCACTTGGTAGCCCAGGCTGGCCTCGAACTCACAGAGATCCGCCTGGTTCTGCCTCCCGAGTGCTGGGATTAAAGGCGTGCGCCACCACTGCCTGGCTACTTTCTTAATGGCTTTTACAAATGTGGCCTTGCTGACTACCTTTTAGTTGCTTCAAGTAAGACAGAAAGAAGATGTGAGATTGTGGTCATGATGACCATGGACCAAGAGACACTGGTAAGACACACCCTGCTGCTGGGTATGAGATGATGGCCGATGTATACTGGAAACAGCTTAAACCACTGACCCTCTAGCTATGGCCTTCTAAGATAGGTTAGGCCTTGACATTTCAATCTCCTAAATGGAGTCAACAGACTTAGTATTGTCAAGCATCTCCTGCATGCCATGCTGTGAAGTTGTAAATGTGAGGAAGGAGTAGTTTTTGCCTGCCAGGGATTTATAACTTGATCTTGTCACTAAGAAGAGTGCCACCTTCCAGATTGTGGCCTCCTGTTTTCCTCACTGTCACATGACTGCTCATGGGTGGTTGACATTGGTCAATCCCAGTCTCTGTTTTTACACACATTAAGTAATTCATTCCTGAGTCTCCTGTCTACAGTGAGCCCTCCCCTCCCCCAAATCCTTTCCCAAACTTTTAAGACAAGACCTAAACATGAGTCATTGCTGTATTTTTGGAAAGACCCAGAAAGAAACTCAATGTTAGGTTGCTAACAGTTCATGAATAAATTCTGCTTTAACTTTTCCCACATGCCTTTCTCTCTCTTAGCCTGACACTAAACTCTACCGTGTTTGGCTGTCAACACACTCTTCACTGAAGTTCTCCTGTTTCAGGAGCCGGCCCAGTGTTCAGCATCTCTCTCCCTGGGTCTAAGGATCCATTGAGAACTGTGATGGTTTCTTATCTTCTCTTGTTTTCTCAGGAGACTGAGATGTCTTAACTCTTGGCCAAATGGCCCTAAGACTGTTATTAGTGGGCTTATAAGACTTCCGCCAAGGTGGCTTCTTGACGTGTGATATATCAAGGGGACATGATATCTATGTTGATTGGTGATGTTGACTCTGATCCCTTCAATAGTCATCCAACACCCCCCCAACTCTCCCCATTGACTATTCTTAACCTTCTCGGTTCTTTGAAAGTATGTCCCTAAGTCTAGCACACCCCAAACTTAACTTCCTGGAGCAGAGAGTATTATTTGGATGAATGTGTTATGAGCAGAATTAATAATCAGCCTGTCTAGCAGACAGTTCAATCTCAAACTCTACTTAGATTCTGCTTTGTTCTTTGAGAGGATTAGTGAATTAATCCCGATTAGAAATTATACAGAATCTTGCTAATTCTCATTTCACTGATCTGTAAATAGAACGGTTTTCAAAAGAGCCTGTCAGTCTTTACTTGACCTCTAAGCTGAGATTTATAGAGCTAAGCATGGCAGTATATGCTTACCCGACGAGTCCATGTCTCTGATTGTATTTCTACTGATCTTATCAGCACAGCCCCAGCACAAGTGACTTCACCCGAACATATTTTACCTTGTGTTTTCTGCTTGCCTGTGGAGCATTATCCTAAGTCATTTTAGAGAGATGTTTGTGAAAGTAGCCTTGGATTTTAATCCGTTTATTGTATTAAAGCCTCTAAATGGAGCACTCTCCTCTAAGGGGTGCCAAGCCGATTATGATACATAATTAAGTAATATCTGTATTTTCAAAACATGGAGTCTCTTCAGGAGTTGAGTTGGTTTAGTAGAATAGAGTAAAGTTGCCTTAGACATTCTCCTGAATTCTGAAGGAGAACACTCTATTTGGTACAATTTGTTTCTTAGGCCTATTCCCCTCAGTTATGGTTTGAGAATAGTCTGTGGTTTTCACCTTTGTGTTCTGTGGAGGTTAGTCTCATTTACAGCAGCCATTTCTGGTTGTCTGTGTAACTGAATGTCAGATTACTCAGGTGCCTTTCCCCTCCCCAGCCAGGCACCTTAAGGGAGACTGGTCCCCACCCCAACATGAACTCAGAGTTAGATCCAGTTACTTAAGAACTTCAGCCCATGATGACCTGGGGAAGGTACACATGACCCCAAAGAGGCCATGACAGGGGCTTGCATGGGGCCCATGGGAAAGGTTTCCCTTATCCTAAGAAGAAGCAATGGAGACAAAAATGTTTCCTCTGACTGTGACACCATCATGCCTGCCCATGTGATTCTGTGTGTGCATAAGGATGCTAATAAATACTAATCCACTGGTTGGATTTCATCTAAGTCCTGCTGGAATCTATCTCCTACTTTCTCAGCTAAGCCAGAGCTGTGGAACATTGTAGAACACTCTGGCAGGCTGATTTGGCTGGCAGCAGACGGGTCTGTCCCCATTCCTGGTTCTGTTCTCAACAGGTCTGATGGGACAGGGAATTACTGACCTCCTCAGAACTTAGCCTGCTCCACTTCAGCTGGCTTCCGTTTCCCTGGTGAGCCCGCTGTTCCATAGAGTAAAAGCTACATCAGGGACCCCGAGCCATCAAGGCACAATACTAAGGAATACCCACCTCTCCTCTCTCCCTGCTGCCACCCCAAAGAGGGTACTCTATGCTAGGTAGCTTCATGCCAGTTTCTTGCTTATACTCTACCTTCCTCCTACTTCTCCTCCTTATATACCTCACACGCATACATTCTTGTGGTTCCTGCAGGAACCATGCCTGTTTCCAAACTGCTACACTGTCTGTCATTTCTCTACAGCCTGATTTTCCATGCCAGATCCATCTGGTCAACCTTGACTTCTGTGTGCCTCAGTGTGTACCTGCAACATGATTATAATAGAATCTCTTTGTGGCCTGTTGTGGGAAAACTAGTTTGTATATGCCAAGTGCAGAACACTGCCTGGCATCTTGTAATACTAGTAATTAGTACTAATAAATATTCATTCCTTTTATCCTCCTATAACAGCCTTCTATTATCCGAGTCAGATGGCACAAGACCCTGTATTAATGTTCCCCTCTACTCTGTGGGGTCCTTCCACTCAGAGCTTATTTTTGTTCTGTGTGCAGAGATTTCTAACAAGATTAATTTGCCTTCTGAGTTCTCAGCGTAGTACGTTAGTTACTTTTCTTACTGCTGTGAGAAAATGGCTGATAGAAGCAACCGTAAGAGAGGGACGGTGTCTCTCTCAGCTCACTGTTTCAGGGGGTCCCCCCATTGTGGCTGGGAAGGATTAGTTCACTGCAGCAGGAGCTTGAGGCTGAGGCTGCTCACATTTTGGAAGGCCAAGAAGCAGAGGGGAAACCCTGCGACTCCTGGCTTCTTCCCTTTTATTCCATCTAACCCCCAGCTGATGAGCAGGTGCCTCCTACATTCAGAGTGGGTCTCCTACTCCAGTTAACCCTCTGGAAAACACCCTCACAGACAGACCCAGAAGTGTGCTTCGGTTTCCTAGGCGATTCTTAATCCAGTCAAATTGACGAAAGATGAATCATTACACTTAAAGAGGGCCAATTAGAAGGGATTTGAGGCAGACAAACTCAGCAATAGGAAAATAGTGAAGAAAATCATAAAAGCTGCAAGAGTCAGATAGAAGAACTTACAAATTCTGTGATCACTCAGCTAGAGACAAAATGTCTCCCTATCTTGATAACTCAAATAATGTCATTGTCTTAACACCCAGGGTAGTGGTTGATGTTTACAATGGTGGTCCCGAGCTGGGAAGGTGATGAAATGTCTTTTAGCATGCTTTGTTTAATGAGGCCAGGAAGCATGTGGTATGCCTTAGAATTCCCAGCAAAGTGGTTAATGTTAATGTTTGGATGCTGGGAGTCATTCATCATAGTCCTGTTAGTTGTTAAAGCAATTTATTTAACATCCTCCCAGTTCCCAGATCCAACTGGATAAATGAGGCATTGCCACACATGGTTGGGGCAGTTAATTGTAAAACACCCACAAACACATAGCTTAAACGTTGCGCTATTAGATTAACAGTTCCCGAGTGTGCTCTCGTTAAGTCCCAGGGAGTCCCCCTTGACATGTGAGGACACACAGAGCCCGTTGGATGATGGATCGGAGGCACAGACTGACACTGGTTGCTAAAGCAGCTCTTTGTGGAGCTCTATTTTTAACTTCTTTTTGTATTGCCCCAGAGGCCCTATCCATGGTTATTTTGCTAAGTTTGGAGCAGACATGTTTTTTGTACCAGGGGACTGTTTTGCTTTGGGCTGGACAGACTGCCACAGGTCGCTGTTGTGTTCAGGAGTGGCTAACCTTGAGGAGAGTGACCCGGGGCAGAATTTCTGCCCTGCCAGTGCCTGGGATGTGATTCCATCTCCATCCTGACTTGGGACAATTGCACTAATATAGACATTGGTTCAGAGGTGAGGGATTTGAAGGCCTGCTTAAGCAAGAGACAGGTCCTTTGGTTACTGGTCATCTTTCCATTAAGGATGGGGAGAGGGGCGGAGGGATGCCGATCTTAGACTGACATGACCTCTGTAACTGCTGCCTCTTTCTGACTCCTTACTCTGGACCACACACTGTGTATGGCATAGAGATACTTAGCTCAGATGCCATCAGCCCCACAAGGTGGGAGGAAATCGAGGCTCAGAGACAGTGAATGACTGAATAGAGAGGGAGCTGAGATGGAAACCAGTGTTAGCCTTGACCTTCATATGGAAAGCAATGAGAGAGGTCCCAGCCATATGCAGCACTGCTCTAAAGGAAAAAATGTCATGGACCCAATCACCTGGCTGGGGCCTTGCTGAGACACTGGTTTTCCCACTTTCCTGGAGGCGGCCCTTTGCCCTGGGAGTTAGAACAGAGCTGGCAGAAGGGCTGGTATTTCCCTCGCTCTGGGGCACTGCTGCCCTGCTCACGTGGTCAAGTGGGTTCTTAACGAGGGCTTCTTCGGGGCTGCTTCTCCCTGAGCAGTTGACCTGTGATCTCCGTGGGAATCACTTCAGGCTTGAGTTTTCTCGTTTGGGATCATTAGGATTGGAGTGGTGTTTCTCCCAGGCCATACCAGCAGGAGGCAGAGACCAGGACAGAGGCCTATCCTACCAGGGCCTGAACTCCAGGAGGCCTCTGCTCCATGTTCCACGTCTATCCCAGCTCCTCCTGGGTCTTCCTATGCTTAGATAAGGAGCAGTTAGAGGGGTAGATAATAAACAAGGACCACCAACTCCAAGGAGAAAAGGTTGTCAGGCTTTCTTGAAGGACTGTGGCAAGAACTCAGCTTGGCTATGGAAGGGCAGAAGCAGACACAGATGCCAACAGGGTAGGCATAGCCATGTCCCAGATACTTGATTTGGCAGCTGGTCTGTGCAGTCTTTTGCTGGCCTCTGGTCCCAAGCATGTGAGAGGGGAGGTGACACATTTGGACAGAATGTCTGAGAGTCTGACTTGCTGTCCCCGCTGTGATCCTGGAGGCTCATGTAGAAGCGAAGTCAACTCTGCCTGTGACCCTAAGTGACCGTACGAACCAAGTCCCTGCCAATGCCTGACATTACACGCGGTGTGAAGGAGAAATGTGCCTGGTATGTTCAGCCACGGAGGCTCTGGGATTCTCTCTCCCTGTGGTACCGTCTCTCCCTGGTGAATGTGGTGTCATCTTTATAGATAGCTGTCACCGTCCTGTCATCATCTCTTGTGTCTGGACCCTCAAGGCTAACACCTTCTGAGCACTTGCTGTGTGTCATGCTCTGCCTGGAGGGTTCTACCAAGTGGGTTCCACGAGGCTGTGGACGAGGTTGTGGCTCGCATATACATGTTCTCTGGATCCCTGTGCACTGAAGACTGAGTCCTCAAGGCAGCAGTGTTTAAAGGTGGAGCCTTGATAGGTGATTGGATCATGTGTGCATTAATCCACTGATGAACTCATCAGTTTATCCAACAGCTGAGTGGACTGTTAGGGCATGGGCCCTGGCCAATAGAAGTAAGTAACTAGCAGACTGAAAGGTAGTTCTTGCTGGGCAGCGGTGGCACCTGCCTTTAATCCCAGCACTCGGGAGGCAGAGCCAGGCGGATCTCTGTGAGATCCAGGACAGGCACAAAACTACATAGAGAAACCCTGCCTCGAAAAACCAAAAAAAAAAAAAAAAAAAAAAAAAAAGGTAGGTCTTTCCCTGCACAGTTCTTCATCTTCTGCTTCCTGGCTTCCACAAGGTGGGCAGCTCTCTCGGCCACATGCTCCAGCCACCATGACATTTTGCCTCATTTCAAGGCTCAAAGCAATGGCATTGACTAACCTTGGGCTGAAACCATGAACAGAAATAAGGCTAGCCCATAACTTGTTCTTCTCAAGCACTGCTACACAACACAGAGCAGACACACTGTACAGTGGCGTATCCAATTTCCCAGAAAAACAAAATGGCATTTTCAAGAGGCAAATGATCTTATAAATGGTCAAGGTGTTGAACCGAGACTCATGTGTTCTAACTCTCTTTCCTAACTCTTGCCTTCTGTGTATCCCGCTTTGGGTCTGGGCCTTTGGGTTGGCCTTTCCTTTCTGTTTGGTCTTTTAAGATGGGGTCTTGTGTAGCCCAGGCTGGCCTTGAACTAGGTGTGTAGCTGAGAAAGACCTTAAACTCCTGATACTCCCACTTCTGCCCTCTGTAGTAAGATTCCAGGCAGGCACAGAGCACCCTGCCTGGAGTTTTCACTCATCCCTGGCTCCCTTTTGCCAATTCGCTGCTGTGGTTGGTTGTATGTGCTCCTTTGATGCAATCCGGTATGTTGTTGCAGGATGAGAATGAAGGATCTTGACTGTGGAAGAATGCTGAGCCGATCAGTGGGGCAGTGGATGGAAATGTCAGAAGGATGGATTGAGCTGGCAGTTCCAACGTGCACAGTTAGATAAACCATCATGTTGGAACTGCCAGGCCTTTGGAAATGCTCTGATGCATACCTGTGGATCTCTGCCAGTCATCTCCAAGACTTGTTATCTTCCTGTTCTCAGCCATGTTCTTGTCTTTCTTTGAAAAGGGGGGAAAATCCTTTTTGGAACCGTCTTGAGGAAATTGTGTTATTTCCTTTTTGGCCGGGGGAGTTACTGCGTAAACTGTGGCTGTCCTCTGCTGTGGGGATGCTGGTGACTTAGCAATCTCAAGCTGCAACAGCCTATCCCTGTTGGGCTTATTGTTATTAATAATAATGTAGGCAATGAGAAGCCACACAGTGAGTTCTTACAATTGAAGATACTGCCCAGTATGCTGTTCAGTATTCCTCTTTTAAAGTCCCATTTAATTACTTTCTGGTGCAATATCATGGATTTTTTTCTTTCAATAAAATAATACTTTTCCTTAATCAAAAAGGATAATAACATAAGTGATTTTATTTCCCTCTTTGACATGCTTGCTGGGAAACAAGATTTATTTGGTATTTGAAAATAATAACTGTTGCCACTCAGGATCATAGCAGAGTACCTTTGCTCGCTCTTCCCCTCCCCTCCCCCTCATGGTTCACTTCTGTTTTTGACATTGAGATTTAAATTGTGTAACATTATATTGCAGATTATCGGAAGTTGTTCTTGGAAGTTGACTGTAAGTACAACTTGACATGGCCCCGAGGCAGCAGGAGGCACAGAGGGAACATTTGGAGCCCTGCTTCCCTCAGTCTGGCTGGAAGTTCTTGTATGTCATCTGAGAGTGTGAGCCATGGCTGTTTTGTAACAAGTCTTTTTCTGTCCCACCAGCCAGCTCCCAAATAATGACATGACACAGATTTCTTATTAATTATGAAAGGTTGGCCAATAGCTTAGGCTTGTTCCTAACTAGCTCTTATAACCTAAATCAACCTTGTTTATATTAATCTATGTTCTATCACATAGAGTTACCTCTCTTTCATCTTGCACCTCCTGTCTCCTCTACATGTTTCCTGGCGTCTCCCACATGCCTAGATTCCTCCTCCTCCTCTTCCTTCCTCTCCCCATACATCCCGCCTATACCTCCTGCCTAGCCATTGGCTGTTCAGCTTTTTATTACACCAATCACAGCACTATATCTTCACACAATGTACAAATATCCCACAGCACTGTTTGGAATGCCTTGAAAATACAGAGCCATTTCCTTCCCACAGAGGCCGTTTGAGGTAATCTTTCTCTAAACACACCACACACAGGTCCCAGAGATGTCAGAAGGAGATTTCTGGCCCATGTGATTTGAAAGATGAATAACAATAGCAGATACCTTGTATTAAGCATTTTATGTTAGACACCATACTAGCATTTTGTGTGCTTTATCATGCTTAGTCCTCTATCCTGCAAGACATCTTAATGGAATGGGGGGTGTGCTGAGGCACAGGTAGGTAAGGTTCCTATAGGTGAACTCCCACAGTGAGTAAGGGGCAGAAACTCGGTTGAAATGGATGACGGTGGCTGAGAGCTGCCCTCTTAGCCATGCTGCACAGCTTCTTGCTGGTAATAATGATGCTAAGGACAGTGATGCTGGTACAGTTTGAAATACCTGGTGTGTGTTCATGTAGTTCAGCATCCTATGGTTGTGTAAGGGTAATACAGCTCCTGTGGTCTACAAGTTGGAAGGTACCCCTGTTGCAAAAGGCCAATTATTGAGAGAGAAACAAATATTTACTAACATGTATACTTCCTATGTATGCGAGTGATATGCATGCATACATGAGTGGTTCTCAAAGAGGTGCCCATGGAGTCCCACTTACGCAGCATATTCAGCAGAAACCAGGAGACTTTTAGGAAAGTGACAATCTAAAGAAAAGGACTTTGAGACTCTGGGCAAAGTCAGGTAATTACCGACAGGTGGAGTTGGGCTAGGGAAGCTTGTTCGTGTGGATTCCCAGGGTGTCACCTGCAAGACAGGAAGGGTCCAAAGTTATCTTTGGTGGTTAACCTTTGATCTCCCTGGTGCAGAGGGTGTGTGTGTGTGTGTGTGTGTGTGTGTGTGTGTGTGTGTGTGTGTGTGTGTGTGTACTTTGTAAATCCATGGGGGGATGTGTGTGTGTGTGTGTGTGTGTGTGTGTGTGTGTGTGTACTTTGTAAATCCATGGGGGGATGTGTGTGTGTGTGTGTGTGTGTGTGTGTGCGTGTGTGTGCGCGCGCATGTATACACTTTGTAAATCCATGTCCTGTTTCTAGGTGAGTGCACGATGGCAGAGGCCTCCCTTGCATCTGGTTCTTTTCGTCTGCAGCTTCATTTTCTTTCTGGTTTGGGGGTGGTGTATTTTCATGTCAAGGTTTGGATCTAGACAGCTGTCTTTAAACACCGCTAGCTCACTGTATTCTCTTTCATCATGTTGGATGGTGGAAGTGTTGGGTGTGTGGTGGACAGAAAATTGAGATTTGGCATCATGAAGGCTGGATCCTGGTTGAGCTCAGCATCAGTGGTCAGAGAGATAAGGCAGGACACTTGTCTTCTGTACCAGTCAGGATCTTGGCTAGCAGAACACCATCATACCGGTTATTTGAACAGAGAGTTTAAGGGAGGGTATTTATTACACAGGCAGGTAAGACATGAAAGGCAAGAGAGGACCTGGCGGTGACCCAGAGGTGCAGATACAGGAAGCAGCCAGCACCCTCGAAGGGAGAAAGCGTGGAAAGGGGACTTCATCAGGGGTGCAGTCACTGGATAATAGAGAAGGGCCACTCAGAGCAGAGACTCGGGTCTGAGGGGTGTCTCTTCCCAGAGGCTGACACTGGGGAAGGAGTACAACGAAGCTGGTGCAGGGGGTCAGGGCTGGGAAAATGGGAAGCCAGGACCCAGTCCAGTGCCAAGGCGAGGAGCATTACGGGGGCTGGCGGAAGAACCCAGCTCCTTCCTACCTTGCAGTCTCCCGTGGTGTCCCCTATTGGCGGAAGCCAATACCGGCCAGCTGTCAGAGGCGCTGTGGTTAGCAGAGTGGCAGATTTCTAGTGTGGCATCCACAAACAGAGACTAGAAGGGCTGGTTCCCAGCTGAGAGTCAAATGTATGCCTCCCCCCCCCCGCTGCCATTTCTTTGTTTGTAGAGTGATGAGCCTGACAGATGGTGTGCAGGGGCTGCATGCGCGGGCTTCTGTCACACACACTACCAACTCCAGCCTCCCTTTCTCCTCCTCCTGTTTAGTGGTGAGCATTTTGAGGAATAATGGTCTCTTCCCCACACTTGTTTGGTGCTGAGGATAGTTCTTGGTACATCGTGCCCATTGTGGGCTTGAAGGCTACGATGATCCAGTTTTGATAACACATATGTCACTGGGTATTCAGTGACCACAGATGATGCCGCCAGCCCTGGTTCAGGGACTATAAGGAGGCAACATAGGATGAGGGATGACGTGGCTGTGAACCAGCTAACCTTTTTCTACAGGTCAGATGAACCCAACAAGCAGCAAAGAGTTGTGTACGTGAGGAACTGTCCTCAAATTGAGAGGTTCAGATGGAGTTTTAGCTCAGGCAAGGAGGGGTGGTATTCACCTCACTTCAGAGGGAGATTGCTGTTCAGCAGTCTCCAGGGAGTTGACCTGGAGACACAGCTTCTCCCCTGGGAGCTCTCCGGGTGCATCTTTACTAGTAAATAAGGGAGCAGCATGGCTCTTTCACTAGGAGGATGCCACTTAGTTCCTTATCCAGGCCTAGGCCAGAGTGACCTTGCAGAAATCACCTCAGAGAGCTGTCATCCCCTCCCTGGCTGCTGCAACACTGTCCCCTGGCTTCAGAGAAGCTCCAGGGAGTCATTTAATGACACAGCAGTGATCTTGAAATTCTACAGAGGAAGATAAAGTGGCCCAGAGGAAATGGTAGTATTGCTCTAGAGGTGCCTGCCCACGTCATCAAGACACAGGGACATCAGGTCAAAGAGCTGAGGAAGATTCTGATGCTGGATACCTTCAAGATGGTCACACTGTTGACATCACTGGCCCTGATAAGAATACTGGTTTCTATCACCTGAAGGGGTCAGAGCCTTCAGGCACTCTCCTTATCCTAAACTGAAGAGTCAGTTACATGAATAAAAGTCCATGAACCTTCTATGTACAGCTTGATGACTTTTTTGTTTGTTTGTTTTTCAAGACAGGATTTCTCTGTGTAGCCCTAGCTGTCTTGGAACTCGATCTGTAGACCAGGCTGGCCTTAAACTCAGAGATCCACCTGCCTCTGCCTCCCAAGTGCTGGGATTAAAGGCATGCATGACTTTTACAACTGTAAATACTATGTACCACGTAAGACTGCAGGTTCTATCCTGCTGTAGAAGGCTTCATGTCCTCTCCTAAATTCTATTTGTCTACCCTTTCTAACTATGGATTTTGTCTGATTTTGAGCTTGATATGAATGGAATCTTAGGAAAAAATACTTGAAATAGACAAAACATTAAAGATAATGAAATGTAGTTACTATTATGCACATTGGGCATTCTGCTAATAGATGGTGGTTAGATGAAGAGTAGGCTATAAATAACATCTAGTCCATAAGATTATTATCTTGCCTTTGTTTCAGAGCAATCATTAATTATGTTGTTCAGTG
The DNA here is from genome assembly GCF_007827085.1 of Peromyscus californicus insignis. NCBI lineage: Eukaryota > Metazoa > Chordata > Mammalia > Rodentia > Cricetidae > Peromyscus > Peromyscus californicus. Next base: position 62,658,073 of record NW_026294469.1, on the reverse strand, counting down.
TAATTTATATTCAAGTGACAATAAAGACTGAAAGGGTTAAGAATTAAATGTGTGCCAAATTTGGATATATATGCTAGACATAAAAATGTGAAGTTATAAAAAACATTTTAAATGAATGTTTTCAAATGTTTTTCCTAAAACATTCTAAACATATTAAAATGAAAAGTCAAAAGTATAAAAAGTCAAACTATAAATAAAATATCAAATTTAAATTAAAATTCTTTCAATAAAGCTAAATTGCTTAATTATTTGAATATATCACTGATTCTTTAAGAGTTTTAATTTAAAATTTGAGAATTTCATACCCAGGTACTGTCTTTACCCCATTTCATCCCCTCTCTCTCTCCCTGCTCCAACTCCTCTGTCCTTTAAACATTTTTATGAACATAAAGCTCCTCCTGATTGCCATTGTTAGAGTCACATCACCTCAGATGTCTGAGACGTGACTGTGTAATGTTGCAAACAGCTGGACAGTTGCCCGCGTCTGCCGCAGTTCTGTGAATCCAGCATGACGTCGGTGGTGTTGGTAGAACCAAGAATTACAGACGGGAAAGAAGCCAGAAAGTAAATATGCCACCTTTCTGGGAAACCAGATTCTTCATTCTGCAGGAATCCGGTTCCTTGATGGCTTCTGGGAGGAAAGACTTGACTTCCATTTCTCACCAGCAGCCTGCTTACTGAAACTATGCCTGTTCTCAACATTAGTTACATAGTCCCAAGTCTTGGGACACAGCGATGTTTTGGTTTGAGCAAGAGATAGAGACATGTTTGCCTGGGGCCTGAACCAAGTTAGTCACCCACATGGACATTCAGGTCACTGTGTGTGCTGTGCATTGCCCCTGGGATGACAAGATGCTCATGTGTTTCTCAGTAATTTCGTGTGTGTGTGTGTGTGTGTGTGTGTGTGTATGTATGTATGTATTTGGTGAGTAGGGTCCATTGTCCACATATTTCCTCAAGCATCTAAGTCAGGAGGAGTTGGTACCCAAGTCTCAGTTGCTTACACAGCATCATGTTGCTCTCTTTTGAAAGATAAGCCACCCACCCTAATCATGGTGACTACCTTGGCTGAGGAACCCAGCTTTCTCTTTCTTTCTCGATCCTCCTCCTTGAGATTGAGGGCTTCCTCTGCATGGCCAAAGGGAAGGAGGAAGCTGAAAGGTAGGGCATGTACTTCTGTTTCTGGATCTGACCCTGAATCACGCAGTCCTGCACAGCTCGGTCACCACAGACAGCTGAGGGATGGAGTCTTCTACAGGGTGGCCTCATGCCCAACCAAAAGTTTCTCTGTAAGAAGAGGACGGCAGTTTGAAAGCAGCCAGCAAGCTCCACACATATGTTATAATATAAACTAGGAAGGGAGGATGATAATTTACATAAAAGAATACAAGGTTGACCAAGTTCAGTTGCATTTTGTCAAAACACAGCCACAGAGGGAAGAGTTTAGATGTTGGTGAGTACCTGCGGGCCAGACACGACTTTCAGGGGTAGTTCAGCTTCCTAACTCCTTCCAGGCCCCTGGAGGCAGAAACTGAGCTGAGTTCAGATCTGCAACCAGCCACCAAGTAGTGTAGTGCCTTGCCGTGGGTTATGTGACTTCTCTCAATCTCGGTTTCCTTCTCGGTAAATTCGGGGCTTTGCTCCAGACTCCTGGTTTGCAGACTGGGAGCCGGTGAGCTCTAGGATTCGTCAGTGTTGCACCAAACACTAGTGGCAGGCTGTGAACTCTTCTTTCCCATTGCCCATAGCAACTCCATTTTGATTAGTTATTATATTAGTTACTATCTTCAGCTCTGTAGCTTCTTAGGGGAGAAGGGGGCTGTGGAGTAGATGGTTCTGCAGGCAAAAACACCTCTGTACCAGCCTGGTGGTGTGAGTTTGATCCCTGGGACCCACATAAAGGTGGAAGGAGAGAACTGAGTCCACAAAGCTGTCCCCTGACCTCCCCATATGTGCTGTGGCACGGGTGCGTGAGCGCACACACACACACACACACACACACACACACACACACACACACACACACTTATGCCAATAAATGAGTAAATAACTATTTTAAGAAAAGAAAAAGGGGTCTAAAATTGACTTGAGGGCACTTACTGCTAAAAAAAATAAGAGTTTAGCCGGGCGGTGGTGGCGCACGCCTTTAATCCCAGCACTCGGGAGGCAGAGCCAGGCGGATCTCTGTGAGTTCGAGGCCAGCCTGGGCTACCAAGTGAGTTCCAGGAAAAGGCGCAAAGCTACACAGAGAAACCCTGTCTCGAAAAAACCAAAAAAAAAAAAAAATAAGAGTTTAGAAATGCCAGGACCATGTGATGCCTGGTGGAGGCAGCGTGGTGTGGAGTCCTGTGGTCTAGATTTCAGTCCCTTCTCTGTCACCAACCTTCTGTGGCACTTCAGGCTCAGGAGCTGGAGTCTTGACTCTAAATATTTTTTTTTTAATCACTTGAATATGCTGTCATTCTTATCTACCTCTCAGGATTGGATTAAGGCTCAAGTGAGATAATCTATGATATTATATCTCAGAGTGTTCAACAGAGCCTGGGATGAAGGACACATTTAGGGAGTGGTGATGATTGCCACCACCCCACGGACCCTCCATCCTGTGGCTTCAGCTTTGAGCTCTTTTAATATGAACAACCTCCGGTGGGTTTTTCTCTCTCTGCTGGGATCCTTGAAGGTTTTCTTAGGTGGCATGCTAGGGCTAGGCCACAGAGGACAAACCAATTTGAACAGCGGTGAAATGGGAGGTTCTGCCATTTCAAAGCCACCGTTGAAAGAACTGGTTTTTGACTGAGAAGAAAGTTCTTACGTTCTAATACATGTGTTTCAGTTAAGGAGGAAAATGACTCCATTCTCTTGCTGCACACAGCAGGAAAATAAGGTATAGACTCGAAGCACTTGGGACACTTAGAGAGACAGGAAAACCTAGAGCTTTGCCTTTGTTGCCCATGACTTTCTCCTGATGAACCTTGACTTTAGGCCCTTCCTGGCTGATTCCAGTTTGTTAAACCCTTGATAGGCTCCAGCCTCTTATATTGGTCATCGCTCACCAGAAAGTCACACTGGTGTCCTTTGCAGAGTCCCCAGAGCTGTAGGGCCAACCCTTGTGAGCCTGGAGGCAGGGGGATTTTCGAAGCATGGGTGACTGCTCTCGTGCACCAGTCCCATGTCATCAGAAGCAAGAGGAAGGGGGAGGCAGGTGACAGGTCTTCTGGCCTCCCATCCTGGGGTCACCTGAAATCCTCACTAGGACGTTCCTGTTACAGCTCTGCTCTGGCTTGTAACACTCCTTTGGAGGGAAGCTCCAACTTTTTTGAAAACTTTCTTTTGCAGCTCAACTTCCCCCCTCACCTCCCCCCCTCCTCCCCGCCCCCCATGTGTGTGCTGGCTGGTTTTGTGGATCAACTTGACACAAGCTAGCATCATCAGGCAGGAAGGAACCTCAGTTGAGGAAATGCCTCCATGAGACCCAGGTATAAGGCATTTTCTCCCATAGTGGGGGTGTTGCCATCCCTGGGCTGGTGGTCCTGGGTTCTATAAGAAAGCAGGCTAAGCAAGCCATGGGAAGCCAGCCAGTAAGCAGCACCCCTCCATGGCCTCTGCATCAGCTCCTGCCTCCTGTTTTCTGCCCTGCTTGAGTTCCTGTCCTAACTTCCTTCAGTGATGAACAGCAATGTGGCAGTGTAAGCCAAGCAAAGGCTTTCTTCCCCAACTTGCCTTTTGGTCATGGTGTTTCATTGCAGCAATAGAAACCCTAACCAAGACCAGAGGAAAGTCATGCATGTATGCGTCACAGCATTCTTGTTACCCTCTACAGCAAGCCTCCACTGACTGGATCCCTCTTCCGTAGGCTACCCACCCTAACCAAGACCAGAGGAAAATCATGCATGTATGCGTAATAGCATTCTTGTTACCCTCTACAGCAAGCCTCCACTGACTGGATCCCTCTTCCGTAGGCTACCCAGAAAACGGTGACAACCAACCCACCTTTGTTCCCAGGGTTACCATGCTGGGCTTTCTCTTCATTTCTGGCGTCTCTTGGAGACCTTCGCCTTCCTGGGTGTTGGATCTGTGAAGCTTGCTCAGGGAGCTGGCGCATAACTGCCTATGGTCACATTCTCTTAACACATCGTAGTTCTAATCTTTCCCAGTGACCGTTGCTGTAGGGTAGATCAAACTGATGACGCACATGCCTTTTCAATTTGTTTCTGTTACAATTTTCTTAGCATTGAAGATATGTGTGTTTTTAAATGATGGCTCCACGGTGTTGAGGTAATGTCTGGACCCACTTCTGTCTTTGGAAAAATGAATTGAATGAGCAAGCAGTGGCTCCCTCCATAAGAGCAGATCCTCCGGATGTACTGGCACAGGTGTGGGAAGGGACACATTGAGGCCACGAAGACCACCCTCAACCCAAAGAGTATGCACAGGCTGTCCCGAGCAATACTGTCTCCCTGCCAGGATGGTACACACTCAGCCCCCACAGAATTCAGGCACCTGGCCTGGGTGCCTGTCCTTCTGGAGCATGTTTCTCTATGATTCAAGCTTATTAAGGTAATCACATATCACTTATGCAAGGAGGTGAATGGAAGCCGAGAAATGGCAAACGTATCATTTTAATTAGGCCATGTCCTTTACAAAAAGAAAGGACAATTTGAATGATCTCTTGTGAGGACTCAAATTTCTATAAACCTGAATTAACATGGCCCAGCCAATGACTTCTAGTTTAAGGTACACAGGACCTGATTTTATATATAGATATAATCTATATTATATATATAATATGTTGGCTAGTCTGCAATTATGAGACCCTTTGTGAGAAAAAAAATGAAGTGATCAGCTATGATTTGTTTTGCTGTGAGTCATTATGGTGTTTACCCAGCACGCAGAAGTCAGTTTAAGAAAATCCTTGAGTGCTTGACTCATCCAACGAGATGAGCAGCTCTCTGCAATCCTTGCTGCTCACTGCCCTCTTCTTCATGTCTCTCAGTAACCCTTCCTGTCCCAACGTGGCGAGCACACACACTCTCCGTTGTGGGTTATTTTTAACCACGTCGTCCCTTTATCGAAGCTAAGCCTAATTGCCTGGGGGTTCCTCCCCACCCCCGTGCAGTGCATTCCCGCTGTAGTTCCAGTGGAGGAGTGGACACAACCTCAGTCTGGCAGGTTGGCATGAGCAGGGATGCTGGGCTGTGTCATGGACCAGAGAGGGAACAGAAATTGGATGTTAGCCTCCCATGGAAATGCAGACCGTGCAACTTGGTTATTTGTGTTGGCAACAGTTGGCATGCATTTCAGTGTGCTGAGGCCCCATCGCTTGCTGAATATTTATTTGTTCCAAAGATTATTTAGCTCTCCTCAGGAATCTGGGAGCTCCAGCCAGCTTTTCTTCTCTGGCATGGCTGCCCCATGGGAGACGTGACTGACCCCTTCTCCCTTAATGATCAAGTTGGAATTAAAGCTGAAATGTGAAGTGGAGCCTAAGAGAACACGTGGTGAGAAAGCATCAGAACCAAGACGAGGACTTAAACCTCCTGACTCCAAACCCTGTTCTTTCCAACAGAGGGATCTTGTGAACTTTGGGGGCGTTTCATTAACCTGAGGAACTTGTTTCCTAAGACGTAGATCCTTAGGTCACCAAACGAGAAATTCAGATCCACATCCATGTGATTGCAATCTGAGGTCAAGGTCCAGCAGGACATGGTGGCAAGCAGGCAGACATCCTGCTGAAGAAGGAGCTGAGAGTTCTACATCTGGATTGGCAGGCAGCAGGGAGAGAGAGAGACACACACAGACAGACAGACAGACAGATAGACAGATACTGGGCCTGGCATGAGCTTCTGAAACCTGAAAGCCCTCCCCTGGTGACATACTTCCTCCAACAAGACCGCATCTCCTAACAGTGCCACTCCCTGGTGACCAAGCATTCAAAGCTATGCACCTTTGTGAGCCATTCTTATTTAAACCACCACACTGACCAAAACCAACTTGGGGAGGAAAGGGTTTCTTTGGCTTACAACTTACAGTCCATTGTTGAGGGAAACCAAGTCAGGAACTCAAGACAGGAACCTAGAGGCAGGAACTGAACTATGGATCCTGGAGGAATGCTGCTTGTCTGGCTTGTTCACTCTGGCTTATCAGCCAGCTTTCTCATACAAGCCAAGGTCACCAGCCCAGGGTGGCACCACACCAGTGGCTTGGGCCTTCCTATGTCAGTTAGCAATTAAGACAGTGCTTCACAGCTATGCCACAGGGCAATTTGACGGAGAAAATGCCTTATTTGAGGTTCCCTCTTCCCAGGTGACTCGGGCATGTGTCATGTTGAAATAAAAGCTAACCTGGATGGGTATTTACTGCATTCCTTTTATCAGAGGTTGAGGGAAGTCCCCAGAAGACTCAGGCACAGGTGGGGAGTATAATTCAGAGTCTGAACATGTGCCAGCTGGGGCTCAGGGTTTGAAGTGTAAGGATTCTGGGACTCAGAGTCTTACACCCCATTCAGCGTAAAATTTTCTACAAACTGAGATTCATCCCAGCTGGGCTTATTCCTAAATGTCCTCCTCCCTCCCTGTCTTTCCTAACGACAGCAGTTCCACCAGCAAATCTCATGAGATCTGCTTCTCTCCACACAATGTCCTATCCCTGACATCTAAGTCTGAAGTACCATCGTCATCGCCACCCTGGGGACCTTAGTGGCCTCCTGACTGGTCCCCGTGTTCATTCTTGCTTTCTCCAGGACATTCAGCAATTTTAAGGGGTTATTCAGAGGGAATTTGTAAACCTACAAATTAGGTCACTGTAGCTAGAGTTTTCCTGCGTGACTCACAGTCAAGACAAATCTCTCTCACCCTCCAGTCCCACAGCTGCTCAGACCCAACCAAATAAACACAGAGAGACTTATATTGCTTACAAACTGTATGGCCATGGCAGGCTTCTTGCTAACTGTTCTTATATCTTAAATTAATCCATTTCCATAAATCTATACCTTGCCACGTGGCTTGTGGCTTACCGGCATCTTCACATGCTGCTTGTCATGGTGGCAGCTGGCAGTGTCTCCTCCCACCTTCCTGTTCTCTCAATTCTCCTCTCTGTTAGTCCCACCTATACCTCCTGCCTGGCCACTGGCCGATCAGTGTTTTATTTATTGACCAATCAGAACACATACAGACCATCCCACAGCAGGTCACTTTCGCTTGGACTAGTTCATGGCTTCCTAGGGCACTTGGGATAGAGTTGGAATTCCATCCTGTGACACACTTAGTCTGTTCCTCCTCATCCTATCCTGTGTATCCTGGTTCTGGCTTCATCTCCGCTGGTTTATTACCTAAATATTCCAAACACCGTCCTGCCTCGGGGCTTTTGCTCTTGCTGTCTTCCTAAGCTTTCTTTCCCTCAGGCAAATGATGGTTTATTCTTACCTCTCAGTTTTTAGTCAAGTTGTATCTTCTCAAAGAAGCCTGAAATAATCTCTCGGCCAAGATAAGGTAAAGCATCGGCTGCCCCTGTCTGTTACCTCATGACCCTTAGTGCGGTCTGTCTTATCTCCTGTTACTTAGCACTGACTGCACTCTTGTTAGCATGTAAGTTCCACCAAAGCAAAGACCTGTTTGCTGTCTTACCACTCTGGCTCACAGTGATAAGGACAGCTTTTTGTCATTCCAATGAAATGCTAGAGACAGGATGTTTTTGAGAGTAGGCAGCATGACACTCAGACCCTGGTGGGGCCTCCACCTTCCAACGTCACCACGTTGGACCAAACTGCCAACGCCAAGAACACCGGGCACAAATTCAAGTGCTGTCCAGGGCACAGCTGCATGTAATTGGCACTTGGTGAATGGATGACTGCTTGAGCACAGGCTTCGGGGCTGCTTGTATAAATGGAAACTCAGTACGAAAGCACCTGTCAAATGAAGACTTCCTAGAGATCTCCATGGTAAATTATACCTTGCAAATAGTTTAAGGTTCTAAGAGAGCATGCTGTTTAAAGAAAATCAACACCTGAGAAAGTTGGGGTGCCCGCCATGCTGACATTGGACTTCTCACTTGATGGAGCAGGCTCCATGTTCCCAGATTTTTATTTTTTTAATTTTGCAGTACAGCATGTACTGATGGATCCTGGTTTTTTTTTTTTAAAAGCCTGTGATTATATATGTAGAAAAAGTTGAAAGGATTTTAAGATTATTCTGTGCTTTTTTTTTTTAATTAACTTTTTAAGTCTTTGGGTTATATGGGTTGAGGGGCAGAAGAGAATGCCGGATATCTTCCCTGTCATCACCCACCTCCTTCATTTAAGACACTGTCTCAGCAAGGCTGCCTGGCCATTGGCTCTCAGGACCCATCTCTCTCCACTTTCTCGCCCCAGTCCTGGGGCTACAAGCATGTAGAGCTATGTCCAGCTTTCTGCGTGGGTACTGGGGATTCAGACTCAAGTCCTCGTGCTTACTCTGCAAGTGCTCTTGCCCACTAAGCCGTCTTTTAGCTGTCTTCCCAGCCTTGCTTCATTTTTCTTATCTTATTATCTGAAAACTTAAAGTCTTCTTACTTAATTTCTGAAAAAAGTCTTTAAAGGTTCTTTTAGATTTAGAAAAGTATGTTTATGGGTGTTTTGTTTACATGGATGTCTGTGTACCTTGCGCATGCCTAGTGCTTTCAGAGAGCAGAAGAGGGTGTCGGGTCCTCTGGAGCTGGAGTTAGAGATGGTTGTGAGCTGCCGTGTTGATGCTGGGAATCGAACCAGGGTCCTCTGGAAGAGCAGCCAGTGTTCTTAACCGCCGAGCCCCTATTTTCTGAAATTTTAACGATAAAATTGTAAACTCAAAGTTTGGGAATAGGGGAGACAGATAGATGCTCAGTTGAGTTAGTAAAGAGCCTGCCACTCTACAAGTGTGAGGATCCCCAAATTCAGATCCCCAGCACCCACATAAAAGCCAGCTATAGCAGCCTTTTGTTACCTTAGGGTGGAAACCTGGAGCTCATTGGCCAGCCGGCCAGGGTAGTGGGTGAGCTCCAGGTTCTCAGAGAGTAAGACAGGGTCTCCAAAGATAAGGTGGTGAGCAATGGGAGACACCTAACATCAACCTCTGGTCTCCATCTGTGTGCACAAATGTATATTCACCTCACATACATGCATACAACCGCACATGCCTGTACATACACCACACACACACACACACACACACACACACACACACACACACACACACACACACGAAACAACCACACTAAGGGCGGATCCTTATGGCATTAAGGGATGATCATCATGTTTGTCTGAATCTGAATGTGTCTCTCCTGGCGGGTGACTTGAACGGATAAGCTGGGAGTTAGGAGCTTAGTGTGGGGGTAGCACCGCAGGTGTGAATTCATATTTTTGGGACTGAGCTTATCCGGGAGTGCAGGTGCCCTTGCTGGAGGGCCTCTGCCACCTGGGAGCCTTGGCGGCCTTGGGTCTTCAGAGAACTTGTGTTCAGAAAAGGACCCTTGACGGTGCCAAATGGCATGCTCAAAGAGTGCCCAGTCAGCTGTTAACTTTGTCAACACCCAGAGCCTCTCTCAGCCTGGGGCACTGAGTTTCATGCTAATCCACTCTCTTGGGTGCCCCAAAGATGAAAAACACGTGGAGATGAACTCATATCTTGGCTGAAGTGTGTGTGTGCCCCAGCAGGCCAGTGTGGAGAGACTCCAGCACACCAGCATGGAGGACTGGGACCCTGGGGCTGTGGGTGGGGTGGGGTGGGGGATATACTCCCTCTGTGTCTTTCCCTAAGCCAACTCAGCACAGGCCACCTGGTGCTGGAGAGGAGGAACTGGGTCTGTCACAGAAAATGCCACATCTGGGGAAGCTGGCCTCCATAGCTGCCAGATACTGAGTTCAGTGACCAGAATCCTGGGATGCTCATGGTCAGCAAGGGCTGAGTGTGAACCGTGTAAGCCTGTCTGCTCGCTCACTTCCCCGTTATGTTCATTCTGTCCTCCTCCCTACCCTGGCCCTCAGCATCGTTCTTCAGGAGCTTCTTCCTAGCCTCCTTGCTTAAGGACTCACAGGAGTCAAGACGGAGCAAGTCCTTAGGACATGGGAAAGCCGGTGCACAGGCCAGAGCAGAGGCAGGGAGCAGATTTCACAACCCGCCCTTCATTGAGCTTCCAGTTGAATTCAAGACGGGGATGCTCTTGTGAGCAAGGCCAACTATGAGGCACAGATGCCAGTTGCTGGGACCCTCCAAGGCCTCTGGAAGAAGAGCTTGCAAGTGAGGGGCTGCCAGTTTGGGCTTCGTTGGTTTCTGGTATATTAGTCGGTGTTCTGCAGAGAAAAAAACGTGTGTGTGTGTGTGTGTGTGTGTGTGTGTGTGTGTGTGTGTGTGTGCGCGCGCGCGCGCGCGCATGCATGCACATATATTGAAGTTTATTGTAAGGATCCAGCTTATGTGATTATGGTGGCTGGTGTGTCTAAAACCTGCACATTAAGCCAAGACCTAGAGATGCAGAAAGAGCTGATACCGTAGTTGAAGTCTGACAGTGCCTAGCAGAAATCAGTCCTGGTTCGTGGAAAGTCAGTCTTTGGTTCAGCCCAGGTGTTTCAGCTGATTGGGTGAGGCCTACCCATATTATGGAATGTGGGAAGTAATCTGTTTTACTCCCAGCCCACTAATTTCCTTGTAAGTATTCAAAAATACCCCCCCCCAGAAAGATCCAGAATAACCAAACCAGTTGACACATAAATTGTTCTTACCCTGCATAGTGCCACACTGGATGCAGAAGGAAGAGCTGAGTGCTGTGGACCAAATGGTTAGAGAAAGCTTATTTCGTTCAGGAGGAGAGGTGGAATGAATGGATGGAGTGGACATTCTGGCCTCTTGTGTACTTGTGTTGGGCTAACAAGATGGAGTGGGGAGTGTCATCAAGGGGCACGTTTTTTTCCCTCTTTGTGCCCCTCCCCCTCCCTTTCCTCCATTTTTTTTTAAGCTTCTGCCTTGGGAAGAAGGGGAACCTTGAAGGGTTCATAGGTGCTGGCCGAGGAGCTCCAGCTTCCCTTTTAAGTCCTCAGAATAAATCACCACCTCCATTGTGCATCCATATCCCTACATGTTCAGAAGCACTGGACCTGTGGGCTCTTTGCTTAACATGGCACAAGGGCATTCATCATGTAGGTGTAAATTACCAGTAGCCTACTGCACAGGGAAAACAGCCTCCTGGCTATCCCCAGGCTCCCATCAATCTGCAGGACAAATGGCTGTTTTCCCCTGACTTGTCACTAAAGGAAGGGGCAGTTACGCCTGCAGCAGCTCTGTGTTCTCCCTCTCCCCCTCCATCTGGCCTCTATTCCAGCCCCTGCTGTTTCTTCAGCTGGATTCTGTTGAAGCCTCTCTCTGAAGGCAGGGTCCAAAAAGAAGCTGATAAACTCTCCAGGGATGTTCCAGTGACCAGCAGTGGCCTGTTGAGACCATAGACACTCCCTAACTGCTCACCACCAATTTCAGAGTTGACCTGGGCTCTGGAGGTCTCAGTCATTTCTCCCACTTCCTGCCAGTACCCAACCTTGAGAACCTTCTCATTTGAAAGCAGAGTCCAACTCTACCACTGGGTTATCTCCAAACCACGTTATCTGGTTGCAATTGTCCTCTGCCTGTGATCAACACTTTACAGTATTTAGGACTCTACAGTGTTCAGTACTCAGCCATGTAGCCTGGCAATGGCATATCACCATCCCTTGTTAGGTGGGTAGAGGGAGGCCTGGGACTCAGCATCCGTTCTTAGTCAGCACCAGGACTTGAAACAGACCCCATGCATGGGACATCCTCTGTGGGAAATGACACAATTGCAGAGTCTCACAAGGTCTTCTGTTTGGATGTTGTTTACAGGTCACAGTGGAGATCCAGCCCCATAGGGCCCTCTCCTAGTTTATACAGGCTGGATGGGAGAAATTTATGAAGTCGATAAGTCTGTCAACCACAGCCTTCTCCCTGATGCCTTCAGTTTGGCATGAACCCACAGGACCTGGAGTGTAGGGGTGTTGGTGTTAGATAGACTAGGAGCAACTGGGGACCTTGTCTTAAAGCAGAGGAAGCAGAGAGAACAAGCTCCCACCAGCTCCCCTCCCCATCTGTTCCCCTTGGTCACTTCTGGTACATTCTCTGGGATAAGGTTCCCAAGCCGTGGGGGCTAGGGCAGAAGGATAAGTTCCCATTCTCGCCTTCCTCAGATGCCCGGTTGCAGCTGGCGCAGCTAATTGGCCAGAGAGAGAAAGAAAAAAAAAAAATCGTGCAAATCTGTGAATTAATAAAACAGCCTTCAAGCAACCGCCAAAATATGTCCAAATCATGAAGTAATTAGAAGTGTGAAGAATTCTACCATGCTCGCTGCTTTCAGGCTCAGCGTCTGATCACTTTAGGAGGCCAAGGGCTGGCAGACCATGGGGAGTGGAAATTCTTTCCATTGCATTTTGATCTCATCTCCCTGGGAGCCCGGGTTCTCTTGAAATCTTTTCAGGGTCCTGACAGTGCCCAAAGGACCAGCTAAACCCAAACACGACCGTCTGCAGCCTTGTGAGCCTACACAACACATTGTCCTATAATCTTGGAGTAAGGCTGTAAGATTTCACGAAATGCTTTGGGGACCCATGGTCTTATTTAATCTTACTCTCAGCAAATATTTTTTTGGAAAATGTTTGAGGAAGAAACTAAGGCTCAGGGAGCAAGAGGATGTAATGTAGCTCCAGGTTGGAGTCCGTAACAGCAGCAGGGCTCAAACCAAGGTCTCCTGCCAATCTCTCCCCTGGCCCGTGCCCCTTGCGTGGCCTTCGCTGTATCTCTCAACGGCACTAGACATTTCCATATCACAGTTTTCCTGACTAACAGCCAATTTCAGGTCTGTTTGGCCATGATGTCAAGTCTAGATAAGTAGTTCAAACACGGTTGTTTGTTTAATAAACTGAGGCTCTGGCACCTGTAGTTATTGGTTGATTTTTCCATCTCATTTTATACCCAGATTGGTCTGGGGAGAAGAAATGTGGGAAGCAGTCTAGTAGAAAGGGATTTCAAGAGACTTAAGCCTTATCATATACCTGGAGGGGGTGGGTAGAAACACTGCGAGCTTAGAGTTTGATTGTTTGGGCTTTCTCCAGGGTAAGTGCTTAAGTTCACTGACACACTAGAGGACTTTGCTTGGGGCTGAAATGCAGCCTACCAAGGGCTGGAGATTTGGAGAGCAGAACCCAGAGAGAATCATGTAACAAGCTTGACGTGTGTGGCTAATTCCCAGCCGGCAGCAGAAAGCTCCTGGGAGGATGGAGTTTACACAGTTTGCAGCCAGATTGAGCAAACAACAGTGTGATTAAGTTACACACGTTGGCTGGCTCCATAACCAGAATAGAAATGTACGTGTTCATTTAGGGTGGAAAGTTTTCCACCAGGTAGTTGCTACTTGCACAGACTTGTCCCTGGTCCTCAAGTCGAGCCAACACCAAAGCAACCCATGGTAGAGGGAAATTGGGGGATCAGAGGCACTAAGTTTCTGCTCACTGGGGTACAATTGCTCAAAAATAATTGGGGATTTCAAAACAATGATAGGAGTGCATCCCATGATGTGTGGTCCTGGGTGTGTATAGGAGTGTGAGTGGCATGGGTGATGTCCTCTGAAGCTAGCCCAGATTGGAAGTGGGGGAAACAGCAGGGTAGGATTTGAGGACCAAGTAGTCTGGACTAATCCACAGGCTGCCCAACTGGATGCTGGGAGGCAAAGACCTTTAGCTCATGCTTACAGGGATGCTGTGCTACAGGGAGATCTGGTCTTGACTCCAGCAGCAGTCTCAATTCTTGTGGTCCCAAAAGAGGAGAATTCATATGGGAGACAGGAGTAGAGAGTAACTAGCCAAGAGTTTAATTACAGCAAGCAAGAAAGCAAGAACATGCTTTTTAGTAAAAGATGAGGCCGGGCTAAGCAGCAAGGACCCCGATCCTGTCAGGTGTGGGGCTTGTATTTCTCTTCTGTTTCCCCCTCCCCTCTCTCCTTCAGCTTGGGCGTTTCCAGGTAAGGAGAATGCTTTTCTCAGAAGCCTATTTTACCTAGAATGCAGTCTGTTAAGTAGGGGTGTAAGGTGTAAGGACATGCATTGGGGTTTAGGTTCTCCTAAAGTTGCATGGTTCACTAGGGGAAAAGGTGGCAGGGCTCTGTGGGTGCTCCTTTGGCTGGCCCATCTACAGACCGCACCCACCGTCTTCATGTCCTATTTTGGGGGTCCCAGGCTGGTTCGTCTGTAGTGACTGCCACCACCTAGTGTTCTTTATGTCTTGTCTTGAGGGCCCATTGGCCAGTCCTTCCTAGACCTAACCTCCTGCCTAAGAGGTTGGATACACAGAATCTGTCTCAGAGCAGTGACCTGCAGGAGCCTCAGGCAGCAGTTAGAACTGAGGCAACAGCAGCCAGCCTCAAGGGACCTTCAAGAGTTCGGCCTCACTTATCCATTTCTTATCCGGAAACAGCTGTTTCATGATCCCGCCCTCCGCTGTTGAGCACATCAGGCCTGTGAGAGGGCCTCCAACTCCTTAAGGCTTTTAGTGATTGCTAACATGCAGGCACACAGTCAGGGACCGGCTACCAGACTGCCAAGGGGGAAGCTTTCAGACTTCTCTGGTTTGAAGATGGAGTAGGCCATCCCTCAGGGCCTTCAGCCTATCTTGAACCAACCTCTCCCTAGTCATCTTGGGGATTCAGGGGCAGCAGAACGTGGGTAAGACCTCTAGCTCCCCTGCCCACAGCTGATTGTCTAGCTGTGCCCTTTCATCAGACCATAACCCAGCACCACCTGCTTCTTGCTCTTCTGTAGGCTCTACATTGGTTTTTCCCTTCTGGCAGTCACACCTGGCTTTGTAGCCTCCATGCAGTCCTATTGTCTCCTTTATCTTCTGGGCCAAGATGTGCGGAGGCTGCATAACTCACAGCTCCCCGCCTGCCAATTTACTTGCCCACCGAGGTTGATTTGTGTCCCCACAGCAGCACTCTCAGTCCGTCCACAGTTACTTACGGGTAGATCCGGAACGGTGAGGCCGTTTGCTGGACTGACATGCGCATTGCTCAACTGAAGGCAGACAAGCTGATACTCTCCCTTGCTTTGGCTCTTACTGGTAACAAGTGTCCTCGTGGTCTATTGAATGCTATGTTTTTGTGCTATTTTTGTTGGTTTTACAGTTTGGAACAGCCATTAGACTCAGTGGTGAAGTGCTGTCTACTGTTTCTGAATGCAGGGAGGCCGCCATGGACCTCGCCGAGAAGTATGTGATGTCACATACTGTCAGGTTCAAAGGAACTCCAGTTTCCCAAATTCCAAAAGGCAGTCCATACATATATCCAGAAATGAGCTCAAGCTGGACTATGAGATTTCCGACAGTGAGATAAAAGCCAGCGTTCCTTGGGAACTTGTGCATCCGGTTCCCATCTACTAAAAGGAGTCATTTTCTTCACTCTGGCCGGAGGAACAAATGGCTGCCTGAGGTTGCCCATCAAATCCCATGCAGCCTCCAGGCTCCCTCAGTATCACAAGTACCTGTTACACATCTCAAAACCTCCATCCTACCATGCTGGTTTCTCACCTCCCCAGGCTTCCCTCCTCCTGGGTACCCATTGGCCTCTCTATACAGACAAGGGTTTTCCCTCTGCCCCAGTTAGCTGTTTTCACGATTTCTCTCTCCCCCTCTGCTCTCTTCCTCTCTTCTCCATCTCTTGCTATCTTGATACCACAGCCATTCCCTCCCACTCTCCTGCTTCCCTGGCCCCGGCCATGTCCAGTCTGCTGGCCACGTTCAATCCGCTTCTTTGTCTGTCTGCTCTGGGATCTCCCAGATGCCTCTGGCTGTTCTCTCATATCTACAGTAAAAACCTTAAGCATATCATGGGGCAGTCCTGTTGGCAGTTTCTGTACTGCCCTCCCTGGCCTTCGACCACATACCTCCGACCAGACAAGAATATTGCATTGTCGGTGTTTATGAGAAACAGTGTGGTACATTCAGAAAAAGGAGGAGAGGCTTATCAACGTGGTTTCGGGCTTCGCTGTGAGCGGTAGCGTGTATCTTGTAGAGCAGTGGGTGAGCGGTCCCTAATTCATTGCTTAGTGTGACTTTATAGAACACAGCTGCCACAGCTAACAAGGGTCACCTGTATAGATGGTGAAAAAAAATAACGAAGTTGAGTTTCTCGCCAAGGGCCACAGCATTCAAACCCTTCTGGTGTCCCAGGCTTCCTACTGGAATAGATCTCTTGGCTTCTCCTGTGATACTGTTTGGTGTGAGTGCTGGTGTGCTTTATTTGCTGCATACACACCCAGACTCTGTTTTCTGACACACCTTGAATTATTATTTCTTAAATCTCCAGCTGGGCAATAAGTCCTAGTGAAGCAGAGAACTGTTGACCTATACAGTGTCCTTCCTAGGGAGATGAACAAGGAAGATATGCAGAACCCAAGTGTGGAGAAAGTGTTTGAAGAAAATGTGCTTGCTGATAGAATCCCAGCCCCGTAAGACGGATACCACAGAGCTCTCATCAGCAAGAAGTGTGTGTGTGTGTGTGTGTGTGTGTGTGTGTGTGTGTGTGTGTGTGTGTGTCTTGTATAATATTAGAGGGACCAGCCTTAATATTAGACATCCCAGGGGCTCAGGAGAGAGAACTACTAACGGCGAGGACTATTTTTGGGAAATAGAATCTCAGCACACTGAGCTCTGTAGTCCACTTGCTTTAATTCCTCTGATATAACATCCTATATACACAGCTTCAGTTCTGTTCTCGTGCCTAGTTCCTTTCTTGCCTGATTTCTCTCTCTATATTTATCTACTGTTCCCTCTAAGTTCTATCTTAATTCTCTCGTCTTAATTCTGCCTCATCTAGGTCCTTTTCATCTTGTTCTTACCCAGCTAGGACTTCCCCATCTGACTCTTCCTCATCTTCCATCTCCTCCACACGTACGTACTCTCTGGTCAAAATCCTCCTTATCCCTCTCCGTTCTCCGTCTCTCTGTCTCCCCAAGTCTCTCAGGAGTCCAGTTATACACCCAAGTAATAGCAATCCCCTGGTCGAGCAAAGTCACTAGGCTTGAATTCCTGTGAGGTCCTAAAGGGAGGTAAGAGTTTCCTCAGGCAGTGATTGTCAGGCTTCCAGGGTCAAACTGAGGGATGATAAGAATCACATAAAGGGGCAGTAATTGTTAATTATCATTTGCAAACCAAAGGGGAAGTGACTAATGAATTAACTAAAGGCCAAATTAGGGTAATATCTAAGAAAGAGGGATCGTATGTGCTCCACTGTAGTCTTAAATGTGATTGGTAGAAAATGTTAAGAATCTATAAGTTGCTAGGTCAATGGGGGAAAGTAAAACTGCCCCCTTTTTTCTTGTGGCTCCTATCTGTCCAAGCTATCTGCCGTTTTTAATGCAGGGTGGGGGAAGGTGTGTTCAGTCGCTAGGCAACCTGTGTACAACTAGATGCCTCTGGTGATAGTTAAAGGGAGATCTGGAACTAGAGGTAAGATTTGGAAAAGGAGGAAGTTAAGCTTAATTGGCACATCCACCAGGCTTTCTCAAACAGGTAGTCTGGACACTTAAGTCTATTCTTAGAAAGTATGGAGGTAACTCTGATAAGGTACTTTCCTCCTTCTGGGGATGGACCTGGCTGGATGCTGCCAATGACGATAATTACAGGGAGGCTTGAACTGGGGTTCTGGCTGAGCATAGCTGTCAGCGCAGAAGGTTATCTAAATACTCCTAGAAGTGGTTAGGTAAGGAGTTAGAGGTCTATAAAGTTAGTAAGGATGTAAGAAAGGAGGGTCGGAGCTAAATTGTGTAAAGCTATTACTTAACATCCACCTGACCTAGGTGGTGTCTCCTTGTGGAATCAGGAGACTTGCATGTGGACTGTTATTACCGTTAGTCCTTGAAAGTGGCCAAGGGAGATATCTGATTCCAGAGGAAACTTTTCCTGAGGCTGTTCTCCAAATACCTTGAATGTATATGTCCAGAGAGTGATCAGTCCACACTGTTAGCCCTTCTTAGGGAAAAATCAATTGGGAAAACTATGAAGGCACACATGATTTTCATAACAGAAGACAGCTGATATATAACAAGCCAAGTAACACCAAAAGCTCCTTGGAATTTGGCTTCCTCTGAAGGAATTCCTTGTTCCCTTCAGGTAGTGACTTTGCCATAACCAGCTGAGTTCTTATGATATATTCCTGCGACCTGCAGTGTGTGTGTGCGTGTGTGTGTGTGTGTGTGTGTGTGTGTTAGACAGTCTCTGCATCTGAGAAAGGCTTTCATGCTACTAAGGGAAGAGAGCAAGAGTCTAGCTGTCCTGCAGCAGAGCCCAGCCCATGTGCTTTCCGGTCACTTCACATGGTTCAAGCGGTTCTAGATGGGGCTCAGCACCCAAGGCTTGGACGTTCCTGAGAGGCAGTAGGCTGCTGCATAGGATGACTGTAGGGAATGTACTCGTGGACTTCTTTCTCTTCAGTTGTAAGACACCAACATTCTTCTTGCTGTGTTGCTTAATTTCCAAATAATTAGATTCAGGATGTTTCTGTGTTTGTTAAAGTCTGTGTTCTAGGGTGTAATTAAAATGTCACCCTCGCCTGTCTAGACACGTTTCCCCATCTTTTCCCCTGGGTCATTTCTGTATCTCTTCTGCCTTTGGGACTTCCTCAATCTTTCTTCTCATGTTCTGTCTTATTCTGTCTCTCATGGTGGGTATTTGTGAGTTATAGCAAACACCTCTGGACTTTAGTCATTCATTAAGAATGGACTTTGAGTCTAATTTGGTGATCTTCTATGTACCACTGTGCTTAGTACAATTTCTAGTGTCTCACAGATCTTTATGATTATTACTGTGATGATGACAGTGGTTATCTATTGGTTGGATGGAGTAATTTAATAAAAACCCTAACAAAGGTTACAGGTCTACATCTGGGTCCTTGGGTAAAGAAGATGTTGTATGATATTTTGTTTGTGTTCTAACAGATAAAGCTTGCCTGGAGATCAGAGGGTGGAGCTAGTCACTAGTTAACCATAGAGGCCAGATGGTAGTGGCATATACCTTTAATCCCAGCACTTGGGAGGCTCATGCCTTTAATCCCAGCACTCGGGAGGTGGAGACAGGAAGTGATAAGGCAGGGCAGAGACAGGATCTCGGCCCTTTTGGTCGGAGGATCCGAAGAAGTCACTGTTGGCTGCCTTTCTGCTTCTTTGATTTTTCAGGTTATTACCCTGATATCTGACTCCTGGTTTTCACTGATAAGACAAATTAGGTTTATGTTTCAAGAAGACATGGGTGTGCCCTTGTCACCCTGTGTTCCCAAATGTCTCTATTCTGATAAGGAAAGTTTGGTTTATGATATGAAAGAGGATAGAAGGAAACAAACCCTTCTAGAATCTAAAGGTTCCTTAGAGGCACCAAAGAATCCCTTTCCCTGGGAATCTTTAGGGTGGAAAATGCTAGCAATCTGTCTTGACTTGTTTAGCAACAGTGGCTTTCTGAGAATGGATGATTATCCCTACCCAGGCATCCTGACCTTAGCTAAAATAGCTTGGTCTCTGAACTGTCTGGCAGAGGGGTCCAATGAGGTCCTGTGTCCTACTTCAAGAGACACAGCTGTCATAGCAGGTGTTGGCTCAGAGTATGTTCTAGGTTATCAGTGATACACTTGATAATGCTGAGGGCTGGATTCCTGTCAGGGACCTCCTGCTCAGTAGCTCCCCAGCCCGAGCCACTTGGACAGGCAGCTGTCTGTTAACCTTACCGGAACACCTTGGTTTTACAGCTCAGGCACCTTAAGTAGCTTCCTTCGCTCTGGGGATAAAATTAAATTCCTTAAATCTTACCCTGAGTCCTTAAGGTTATAAACCCTGTCTGATCCTCTTTGGTCTCCTCAGAAAAGCTAAGGTCAGGGGTGTGGGGCCTGGATCTTATCTCTGATCACTGTGGTGAAATGTGAGTGAAGAATTTTCCTTCAGACAGCTAACTCTGTCTGCCACAATGTAAAGAAAACAGTCAACCCCATTTAGGGACCCACTGTTGGAGGGCTTGTTTATAGGTGGGTAGGGCATTAGGAAGAATTCGAGGGGGCAGAGCAGGAAGCAAGGTAACAGCAATTGGGTGGAGGATGAGGGTCGGGATTCGTTTTTTTTTCCAGGTCATTGCTGTTCTTAGATATGTGCCTTTTTCTGTGTTTGAAAAACTCTGTTTCTCTCTTTCTAATTATGTTGATGAGTGCCAACACCTTCCTGTCAGCCTGAGGCAGAGAAGATCGGAGCGCATTTGGAACAGTGTTGGGCTCTGTTCCTGAGGAGGGCGGGTGCTAACACCTGGCACAGGGTGAAGTGCCGTTGCCTGGAGTGTGTCTTGTTTTCCACCATGTCCTGCTTTGGTTTTTGCTCTTCAGGAAAACTGAGATGTGTGCTCTCAGACTGGGTCAAGGACAGGGGAGGTCCATTCTAGGAGCCAGAAACCTGACTTAGTCCCTTGTGGTGACTGGGACAAGGTAGCTGGACACCGGACAGGGTAATTGGACAGACACGGGTAGGCTTAGATTTCTTTGGAATTCCTTAGCGTTTATGTCATTCTTTGATTAATGGCATGGGTCCCACCCTGCCTTTATTTTGACTAATGCTTCTTATTGGAGTATCAATTCTTCTAGACTAGGGGTCACCTGCTATCAATAGTTAACTCCCCTAGATACAGAAGAGGTATTTCTATATATCTGGAAGGAATTCTCTGATCTAAGACAGCCAGGCTCCACTCCTAATTAGTGAGCCAAGGAACACCCAGGGACCAGGAATTTACTAGGGATGAAAATATATTGGTTTAATATCCAAATAACACTATTCCCATTATACCCATGTACTTGAGTATTTCTGTTGTAAATTCTTACGGCCTAAAACATGATTCATCTGTGACTTCCCATCTGTGTGATTAGATTCAGGCCAGGGTAGGTTTTTCACATTCAGGAACCCTGATGCTCAGCCCTGACTGTCAGATTCCCTAGGGGAACGTTCACTATTCCTGATGCCCTGTCGGCTCTCCGGGCCAATTAGGGGAGTCCCTCTGGGTGGGACACTTTATTTGCCAAATTCCCCAGGTGACTCCAAAGAGCAAACCCTACTAAGCATGAGCTGTTTGAGAGCAGGAAACCTGCTTTATTCACCGCTGTTTTCTCTAGCACTCCATGTAGTGTTTGGCACAAGAGAGTTCTCTGCAGCTGCTAGCATCTCCTATCACGTCTCCTCACAGGTGTGAACACCACCAACCAGCGCCGCTGTAACCCCAGCCCAGGGCTTGCCCCTTTCCAGTGTCCTTACCCGGGAATTTGCAACCCTGTCCATCTAGGAGTATGAATCAGAAACACGATTCAGACCTGATCTCTACCCACTCCACCCTGTCCTTCACTGTCCTTGGGGATTTTCCCATACTGAATATCTCTCGTGTATGTCATGGTGTGCATTTATTTCCACACCCCTCCGTACCTTCTGAGTCCAGATGCCATCTTCAGTTCCCCAGACTTCAACAGCTCCTGAACGGGGCTACCAGTGTATATCCCAGAGCAACCAAGCCATTGTCCTCTCTGTAGTCAAGACCGTCTTTTCAGGATTCAAATGTGATCCAGTGATTAAGATACACCCATGGTTTTTCAGTGTTCTCTCCTTTTTCCTGATCCACACGGTGACTCTATGGGCTGCTGTGTTCTAGTACACAAGGTGCCAGGGTCTGTTCCACAAAGTCCCATGGTGCACTGTACAGTGACCCTGAGGTTAGGCCTACAGGCCCCTGTGACCTACAAGACCCTGTGGTCCGGTCCACATGGCCCCATGGACTGATCTCCTTCCTCACACTTAATTCACTTTACCCTCTGTCTTTGAGCTCCCTCTATTAGCTTTCTTATACTTGTGAATTCTGTCCCCCTCCATCCTTGGAGCCTTTGTACACCCATTTCCCCCATCTAGAACATTTTCTCCACCTTTTTGTCCCTCCTTGCCTCGTTAATTGCTGGTAATCCATCAGGTCTCATTTTATGACCTCTGAGTTGGTGTAGCCATCTCAGCCATCCAGCCCAAACTGCTTGTTATGCTCTCAACATCATGCTCCCATCTCTTGGAGTACTTTCTTCAGTCGGTGGCTCCCCTTCCATCTGTGGTGTTGGACTCCCGCCCCACTGCCCACCTCATTGAAGTTCACACACACAGAGACTGTGGCTGACTTCACTCGTGTTTGTCCCAGCGCTGAGCAGAGAGAACAGGGCCACCAAGGAAGTGCTCAGTAAACTGTGGCCAGCTGGATGACCCATTGTTCCTTCAGAACTGCTCCAAATTGTACCAGTCTGGCTGCTGTATGATCGGGTAGTTCCTCCCATCCCTCTTCCTCAGGTGGTGGTGGGGAAGGGAGGGAGGGTGTCTCTCCTTCCTGAGACCCATGTGGTTCCTAGAAGCACTGTTATTTGTAACAGCCCACATGACAGGTCTGCTGGGCTCTATTTTTAGCCACCTCCTCCTAAAGATCTATTAATATCTACATCCATCAGTTGCTTTTCTCTGGGAATCTTTGGATGTTTCTTCATCTCCTAGAACTTCCCCAAGACTGAGTTAGGGTTTTGAGGTATACCCTTTCTCCTGCCACTTGGGCCCCCTCCAGGGTGTTTTGTTTCATTTTCTCACAAGAATTTTTTTGTTTTAATTTTTTATTTATTATTATTGTCTGTGTGCGTGGCATGTGGTATGGGCATGAATGCTATGGCGCACATGTGAAAGTCAGAGGACAATCCCATGGAGTCAGTTCTCTCCTTCCACCTTGGTGTGGGTTCCAGGGGTCAAACTCAGGTCTCCAGGCTCTCCGGGCAAGTGCCTTTCACCTTGGAGCCATCTTACTTCTGCAGTTATTCCTTCTCAGACTTTAGTTTCACGTCCCATGTCACTGAGATGATTCCTGTCTGAGGTCTCCCCATAGTCTTGGGCCTGAAGGTAAGAGACAATCAGTACGAGTTTCCTGGCTCCTGCAGTAGACTCCTGGTCAGCTCTCCTCCACCTCTCTGCAGTCTTAAACCCACTGAAAAAACAATCCCTGCCTCTCAACATTTGTTTCTTTGAACCTTCGGAAAACCATAGAAATAATTTGGACTAGACCTCAATTTCTAGGTTTTATGACCTTCTACAACCTCTTCTGTCTCCCAGCCTCACTTTACTTGATCACATGTGAAATAAAATGCTTGGACTAGATTATTGAGAATTCCTCAGTAATATTAATGATAATAGGAATAATAATGGCAATGATCAGATTAGCTGACATTTATCAAACATCACATAGCCAAGCACTAAGTATTTCATGTATATTTTATCAGTTCACTTTAAAATGATTTATTCCCCTCATTAAGCAAACAAGGCAGAGATTTATGGCTTTTTTTTTTTAAATAGATGTTGAAACTCAAGCACAGTGAGGTTACACCACAGAGCTGGGAGGTAACATTGCCACGATCTGAACCCAGGAGCACTGGCTCTAATCCTTCACTCTTTAAAAAAATAAAATTATACTATATTTTGATCATATTTTCTCCTCCTCCAATTCCTCCTAGATCCTTCTACTTCCCTACCCACCCAATTTTGTTTTTTCTTTCTATCTCTCAAACAAACAAACAGCAAAACAACGCAAAAACCCAAGAAACACACACACACAACCCACAGTAAACAATCAAAAGACCAACAAGACAAAAAATGCCAAAACAAAGCAAAATGATACGAAAAGACTACAAAAATACTATTGAATTTATTTTGTGTTAGTCAACTGCTCCTGGGCATGGCACCTGCCCTGAAGTGTGGTTGATATACCCACTAAGACTCCATTGAGTTTTCCTTTGCCAATAAGTATCCCTTGCAGACAGCTTCTTGGTTAGGCGTGGGAACCTATATCCACTTCCCTATCTCAGTGCCGGGACCCCATTAGGCTTGAACCTGTGCAGGCCTTGTGTGTGCTGCCACAGTTTCGTTCTGTGAGTTCCTATGTGCATCAGTCCTGTTGTGTCTTGAAGACACTGTTTCCCTGGAGTCATCCACCGACTCTGGCTCTTACAGTCTTTCCACCCCCTCTTCCACGTAGACCCTTCGTCCTCGAGGAGGAGGGCTTTGCTGGAGACATCCCATTTAGAACCGAGCACTCTAAAGCCTCACTCTCTGCATTTTGTCCATATGTGGGTCTCTGTGCTGATTCCCATCTACCGCAAGAAGCTTTTCAGATGGTGGCTGAGCAAGACACTGATCTATGGGTATATCCGTGTGTCATTAGCAGTCATTTTATTGCTGTGTTCATTTAGCAGACTAATAGTAGTAGTAGGTTTTCTACTAGGATCCATGACCCACCTAGTCTCAAGTCTATTCTTGGCCACTTTAGCAGTGTCGAGTATAGGTTCCATCTCAGAGAGTGGCTGGTTACCCCAATAACGTTTGAGCCACTCTTGTCCAAGTATATCTTGCACTGTTGTCGGCTGTAGGGTTGGTAGCTGGGTGATATTTATCCTTTGGTAACGTGCAAACTACCTTCCAGTACCACGAATGTTAGTGAGTAGGGGTGAAGTCTCTAGGTAGGCAACCAGCTTGACAACTCCTAGTTTGATAACATATATAAGTGTTGTGTTCAACAATAGGGCCTTACCATCAGTTGTGGAGAGCAACCAGGAGCTTTTGATGTTTTGGAGTTTCCAGAAGGCCCTTTGGGTCAATGACTCAACAAAATGTACCCCGTTCCTGGCACTCGAGGTTTTAGTCGGTGATATAAGATGTCTAGTTGGGGCATTGTCTCCCCTTTTATTTTGATGCTTCCATTGAGATTCCTTTTTAAATATATAGATTTTAGGAAGTTTCTACAGTAGTAGGTTTCCATGTGGTTTTCAACTGGCCTTTAGTGTCAGCTGTCCCTCCCCCGGTTCCCTTCTTTATCAGTCCCTTCCATAGCTCTTGCTATTGAATCCACCTATTTGAGTTCCTCACTGTCCCTCCGTAACAATATGTTCTATTCCCCCTTCCTTGGGAGATTCTCTCCTCCCCCAGGCCCTTCCTAGATACCTAACCTTTGTGGTTACTTGGGTTATAGAATTGAAGGCTTAAAAGCTAACATCCACATGTAAGAGAGAAAAATTCAGTATTTGTGAGGTTTTTTTTCCCCTCTGGGGTTAACTCACTTAACATAATTTTTTCTAGCTGGATCTTGAGGTAGATCAATTCCCAGATTTCTGAGAAACCACCACACTGGTTTCCATAGTTTGCATAACCACCAGCAATGGATAAGTGTTCCCCTTTCTCTGCATCCTCACCAGCATAGGCTGTCATTTATTTTATTGATCTTGGCCATTCTGACTGCCAGAAGGCGAAATCTCGAAGTTGTTTTAACTTGCCTTTCCGTGATGGCTGAGGGTGTTGAACGTTTCTTTCAGTGCTTCTCAGCCGTTTGTTGTTTCATCTTTTGAGAACTCTCTGCTTAGTCTTGTAATCCACTTTTTCACTTGATTATTTGTTTTCTTGATGCTCAGTTTTTTAGTTCTTTATATAGTCTAGATACTAACCCTCTATCAGACGTTTAATTGGTAAAGATTTCTTCCCACTCTGTAGGCTGATGGTGTCCTTTGCTATAGGGAAGCTTTTTAGTTTTGTGAAGTCCCGTTTATTAATTGTTTTTAGTGCCTGTGCTATTGATGTCCTGTTTAGAAAGCCTTTGTGCCAATGAGTTCAAGGCTAGTCCCCACTTTCCTTTCTATGAGGTTCAGGGTACCTGGTCTTAAATTGATATCTTTGATCCATTTGGAGTTGAGTTTTTCCCAGGGTGATAAATATGGATCTGGATTCTCAGTCTTCTACTGAGACATCTAATTTGACCAGCACTATTTCTTTAAGATGCTATCTTTCTTCCAGTGTGTATTTTTTTTTACTTCATTGTCAAAAATCAGGTATTCATAAGTATGTGGACTTATATCTGGGTCTTCAATTTGATTCCATTTATCAGTGTATATGTTTGTATGCAAGTACCATACTGTGTTTATTATTATAACTTTGTAATACATCTAGAAATTGGGAGTGATAATACCTCTAGCAGTTCTTTTATTAATCGGGATTGTTTTATCTATCCTGAATTTTGTGTGTTTCCATATGAAGTTGAAAATTGGCTTTTCAATTTCTATAAATAATTGTATTGGGATTTTGATCAGGATTGCATTGAATCTGTAGATTGCTGTGGTAGGACGGCCATTTTCAGTATATTAATCCTATTAATCCATGAGCATAGATCTTCCCATCTTCTGATATCTTCTTCAATTTTTTTCTTTAAAATCTTACAGTTTTTATTATCCAAGTCTTTTACTGGTTTGCTTAGCATTAACTCAAGGTGTGTGTGTGTGTGTGTGTGTGTGTGTGTGTGTGTGTGTGTGTGTGTGTGTGTATGTTGAGACTATTGTGAAAGGTATTTTTTTCCTGATTTCTTTCTCAGTCTGTCTGTCTGTCCTTTTTTGTGTTAATTTCGTATCCTTCTATTTTGCTGAAAGTGTTTGTCAGTTGAAGAATTATGTGTTGTGGAGAATTTTTTTTCTTGGTCCTATCTATTTGGTGTTCTATATGCTTCTTGTGCCTATTTGTAAATTTGGTCCTTTCATGGTGTCCCAGATTTCCTGGATATTTCGTCCCTGGGTTTTCTTAGATTTAACATTTTCTTCCACTGAGCTACCTTGCCTTCAGCGCCTGAGGGTCTCTCTCTCATGCCTTCTAATCTGTTGGTAAGACTCACCTCTGAGGATTTTATTTGACACCCTACGTATTTTATTTCCAGTTTTACCTCGGTTTGGGTTTTCTTTGGTGGTTTTTTTTTCCTTTGTTAATCTCTGCTTTCATGTCTTTAATGATTTTCATTGAACTGTGTTTTCACAGATTTCATTAAGGGATTTATTCATAGCCTCTTTAAGGTCCTTGAACATATTCTTAATTGCTGTTTCAAAAGCTCGTCTTGTGCTTTGCTCCGCTGCATTTCTCAGGGCCTACAGCAGTAAGGTCTCTGGCTCCTTGGAGAAGCCTATTGCCTTGGCTGTTCACAGTTGTGCTTTTGTGTTGGGATCTAGGTGTCTGGAGTTAGGATGCTTAGGGTGTTTCTTGGTGTCGATATCTAGTCTTGCCTTTGTTGGGTGGGTCTTCGATTCCTTGGTTGCTGTTGCCCTCTATGGATCGTAGGCTAATGTGGTGGCTCTGGGGTCCCTGGGAGAGAGTGCTTCTGTGGGTCAGTGGGTGACAGAAAGGAATGGAGATGAGCGAGGAAAGGGTGATTGGGGCCTCCAAGAAAAAAAATGGTGCCGGGGGTCCGCACCAATGTGCAGAGTCCCCAGGGAGTGGAGGTGGAGTAGGAGGAGGGGCTCCATTCAGCACACAGGCTGAAAAGAACACAACAGAGGACAGGGAGGAGAGTGAAAAATCTCCTACCTGAGTCCCAGTGGCCACTGGACCCCTGGTAGAGAGTCCGTGGTTGACACAACGCAATGGAGTTGGGCTAGAAGAACCAACCCTCAGCCAGGTCACTCGTGTCGAGGACGGAGAACAAGATTTAGAGTCAAAGGTTAGCGGTCCAACTCTGCTAGTTAGCTGTGTGGCCTGCCAGGCTCCTTCTGAGTACCTACCTGTCCCCTACACGCAGAATGAGAAAGCCCTGCAACAAGGTGCAGAACCTGCTGGGAACACTATAGCAAAATGTCACAGCTTGGGCAACTGAGCAGTAGATTTATGTCCTCCCAGGCCTGAGCCAGCAATGATGGTTTCTTCCACAGCCCTAACCTTGACTTAGAGGTAGCCGTCTTTCTGGGTCCCCTGTGGCCACCCCTCACTCTGCTCCTTGTTGGTGGCATTATCTCTTCTTGTAAGGACAATTATCCCGCCGGGTTGGGATCTCACTAATGACCCCACTTACCTTAATTATTTTTTTTAAAGGTCTTGTCTCCAAATATAGTCGCAATCTAAGGTACTTAGACGATCTAAGGGCTCCGACTGAAACTTGGGAGGCACAGTTCAGTCCCTGACAAGTGGGTTCTGTACAGTTTTAAGAGCATCTTGGGTCCCATCCTGCTGCCAGTTCTAACTTCATACCCATTCTTCTATTCTTGGGCAGTGGTGGGGTTTGAGGCTCTGCTAGCAACATGTGACTGACATGGGGTGGAATCTGTCTGCTTGGCAGCTATTTCTAGAGTGGAAAAAAAAACTTACTTTAGATGGCTCATGGCATGGTTTACAGTCCTCAAGTTGACACTGGATGCCTTGAAGTCTTAGAAAAATATTATGATATGTTGCAGCCTTTCAAACTTGTATTGCGTATTTACCTAAGGATGTTAGCTTGATTTTCAAAAATGGCTTTACCCTCCTGAATGACTAGAGGTAGCCTTCTCCTTACAGCTGGCTAGGGGAGGCATCAGCACTTTAAAAACGAATAGCAACAAATGGGTATCTCGGGGCTGCCAAATGCCACTGTGCCCTCACCCCATAGGTTTCTGGGTTTCCAGCTAGGCTTCACTTTCCCTCCTGGGAGACCTTCCCAGAGTCACAGCAGGTTAGAAGTGAGCCATGCAGAAGGAGCTGAGTGAGAGCCTGGGAGAAGGGAACACTGCTTAGTCAGGATGCTTTAGCCCAGTACCTGTAGAGCAGTGACTGTGGAGAGACACTGGGGAGCCCTGGAAGGAAGAACCGAGAAGCATGCAGCACGTTGGCTCCATGGAGTTTAAGCAGCTGCCCCTGCCTGGGTGCCTGCACATGCCCAGCACCATGCACAATCCTTAGTACATGACCTTCCACTTTTACACCACCCTGCAAGTTGGCCCCATGATCCCCTTTCTTCCAAATGGAAGCTGAGGCTCAGAGGTGCAGAACCGTCTACCCAAGGTCTACAGCAGGAGAAGGCAGAGCCAAGACTCAAGACCCTCTGCTCATCCGCAGACCGCCCCGGGGAGGAAGGGGCTCGGGGCACCATCTGGGAATGCTGTGAAGGATCCAGGTCGACAGGGAGAGAACAGCTACCTCCTCCATCTGGAGGGAGTGCCTGGGCACCCAGACCTGAAATGACCCCCGGTTGTTCCAGAAACCTGAGGAACGGAGAAGGCAGCTCAGGCCGGCCTGTGGGTAAAAGTGAGCAGCCTTGACGAAAGGGAAGTAATTCCCCAAGGGCCGCTGCCAAGCTTGATGACTGCCAGTGGGAACGAACCAGAGAAACAGGAACCTTTAAACCTGAGCCAGACTGCTTTTGTTCCAGGACAGGAATCTGTCATCTCCCCTTTCCATACACAGTCTGTGCTCTAAGAAGACTCTTCTCTGTGGCTGTCCCTGCCGGGGCTTTGTAGGCACAGTGTTTTGTCAGGCGGGGAGTGAGGGGAAGCGAGAAAGGCTGAACTCTTCACGTTCAACTACTTCGTCGATTGCTGGAGGAAGGCTCTCACTATGTAATTTCTCAGGCTAGCTTCGGACCTATGATGCTCCTCTCTTAAAAGCACTGGGATTGAGGGCATATGCCACCATACACAGCATTTACTACATTTCTTACCTGACAGTGGGGTGGGGGTGCCGGAGGGGTTTTTAGTGAGAAGTCCTGTTTATAACATTTAAAATCACATAACCACCCTCCGTTCCTGACCCACGAAGGCCTGAAGCATCTCTTTTCAAACAGTATCGACATCCCGACCCTTCTCTCTCTTCTTTACCTTTTTCTCTTCTCTCGTCTTTCCCCATGCCCCCTCTCTTGCTCCCTCTCATTTTCACCCGGTGACTCGGAAACCTGGAGCATACAGTGTAGGCTGGCTTCTGACGGGAGATACGGCGTTGATCTCACGCCGGCACTAGCCTCACTGGGATTTGGACTTGGCCCCATTTCTTGAGCCCATTTCCCATCTGTGAAGAGATTCATAATGATCTGTAGTTTGCAATTCATGTTCAAAGCTGC
Organism: Peromyscus californicus insignis; assembly: GCF_007827085.1. Lineage (NCBI taxonomy): Eukaryota > Metazoa > Chordata > Mammalia > Rodentia > Cricetidae > Peromyscus > Peromyscus californicus. The sequence goes on along the minus strand of NW_026294469.1, from coordinate 62,628,116 downwards.
CCTGCTGTTACACAGATTAGAGTTGAACTTTACAAATTACATGGTTATGTCTTTTGAAAGTGACACTCCTATGTTCTCAATTTCAGCCACGTGTTTATTTGATTTTTCAGTGTTATATTCTTCAGTGTTGTGCTGCTGTCTTTTAGCTTAAAAATAACTTGAGATTTTTTATGTGAAATTTTTTTAAAACGAAAATTGTTATGATACCTGTCATAACCTAATCTGTTGTTAGAAACATAAGGGTTTTTCTCAGTAATGTGTAGAAATAATCTAGGTAAATGTTATATAAGAATAAGGTTCAGTGTTCTCATTGGCTGGTTTTATAATTAAATAACCGAAAGTGGGTATACTAAGTAGCATAGTCTATAGTATCTGTTGCAGTGTGTGTATTTCCTATAAGAGTTTGTTATTCTAAAATGTTCAACTGTGGCATCTGAGCACCCTTCAGACATCACACTATATAAAAATTCTTTTTCTATGTACAAAACAAAATATATTTGGCTCTGCAAACATAATAGTATGTACTGAAGGCCATTAATGGTTTCAGTAAAAGGCAGGGGACTTATAATAAGCAAATGGTAACTGTTGTAGAAGAAGTGCAAGCGGAATCCTAATTAATGAATTTGCTAATTATTTTCTTCACTATATGGCTGCTGTTGCTTGTCAGCAGAAGCATATTATTGGATATTTGGGAAGAGGAAATTTACTTGAAGACTTTGAAAGCCAGCCTACGCACCAAGCACCAAGCCGAAGAATTCCACCCGAGGGAATTTTAAGAAATAGAGTTTGGGTGACTGCTCAATTGATCATTCTAAATTAAACTACAGAGTACTGGCTTAGAAAAACTTGGCTGGTGTATGGGTTCTGCCGGCTTTCTGTGTCTTATGTTATATAATGACCACACAGATATACTAAGTAAAATAAAATTCCAAGAAGTTGCCTAAGCCCAAGGCTTACCAGGGCAACCAAGTTTCTTCAGGAGTAGCTTCACCCTCAAATATAAACCCAGGGCAGCACCCTAAACAACAAATGCCTATCATTTAATTATTTTTATTTACCAGGAGTTCAACAACACTGAGCCATAGCTCTTGCCCATGGTCTGGCTGAGCAGGGAACATGGTAATTGGGCTCTGGCTCTACAGTGGTTAATACAGGGACCTGGATGGTCCCTGTGGTTAATACCATGCAGGAGACCATGGAAGTCATTGATAACCAGCCTCAAACTTGAACCGTCATGGAGAGACTAAAGGCCTGCAGTACTCAGTCCCCTCAGTAGCTGCCTCTGCGCTATTGAGACAAGAAAGAGGGGTGTGTGTGTGTGGGGGGGGGTGCGTGCGCATATATGTGTTTGTATCTATGTATGTGTGTGTGTGCATACATATGTGTATCTCGTATGGAACCCAGGGCTTCATTCATACTAAACAGAAACTCTACCACCAGATCCTGCTTTTATGTTATTCATGTCTTGAGAAAAGGGGAGTCTGAGTCCACTATCCCATCACCTTTCTGCTTTAAGCCCCCTCAGTTAGTAGTTTTTAAAGTCTGTCCCTGGACCAGCAGTGCTGGCCTCACCTGGGAACTTGGGGATGCAGATTCTCAGGTCCCACTCCAAGTCCACTGAACCAGGAGCCGTAGTAGGCCCAGCCAGCTATGTGTTAACAGGCTGGAGGCCCAGTGCTCCAGGAAATGGCTCCCGTGTGCAAGTTGCACATCCAAGGACCATATCTGGGTCCTTGCTCGAGTCACAGCAGCTGACCTGGAAGGAAGCTTGGGCTCAGACCCTTAGCCAGTTCAGTTTGGGTTCCTAACAATCTCTCCTTGCCTACAAAACATGGTGTGGATGGTCTTGCAGAAGGATGACTGCGGTCATGTCTTCCCCTGACCTTAACACAGACACGCAGTCAGGATCTCTGCCTCCCGCATGCTGGAGTGTGTGTGTACCACTATGCCGGGCTTCTTACAAGGAAGATCAAACCTAGCTCCTCGGGCTTACCCAGCCAGCACCTTGCTGGCTGAACCATCTCCCTAGCCACTGAATTTTTTTCTAAGTCTCCTCCTATCCTTTATTGCTCATGGCAACTCTCACCAACACCCCCTGCCTTCCACCTGGGGTTTAGAGAAGATGAGCATGAGGAGGGAGGAAATGCTGCTTGTCTCCTCAGGGAGGCTGGTGTTGGGGAAGGAAACTGTAGTCCGTTAATCCTGCCATCGTAGCCCCTCTATCTTATTAGCCCCAGCCTGGGCCTCTGTGTGTCTGAGGGAGGTGTGGTGGGAGGGAGGGGGCTGACAGCATCATCCCAGCTGATACCACACCCAGCCTCAACTGACCACACTGTGCTCTGGACTGAGACTCTGAACTCTTCCCTTTCTGCAGCGTGGAAATCTCTTGCCCTGTGGTCATTTCCCCCCCAGTCGTCTCCGTAGCTGAGAGTTCATATTGATGACACCCCTGTTATCATGTGGAGGGGGACCAAGGCCTGACCAGCCAGAGCTCAGCACATCTATGCCACATCTTCACTTTTGGAGCTCCTACCTAGTAGGATTGACCCCAGGACTTGGAATTTCTGCATGTTGAAGGGGAGTGCTTGCTTAGATGATAACTTCCATGTGGTGTGAAGAGGGAGGAAGGTGGCAGAACTCTATAGCATTGAGTAATGCCCATGGTGGGTTGCCTTAGCAACAGCCTCTGGAAACAACACCTGGGGATGTTGGGGGAGACGAGAGCTGCCATTAGTTGATCTTGTAGGAGGGGCGTGGAGGTGGGAGGAAGAGGTGACTGTCAAATTGGAAACACTCAGTGGCAAAGATCCCTGGGAACAGAGTCATACTTGTCTAGGCATCAGAAGAGTTCCGAACTCTCAGGACATGCCAGCTGATGCCTCAGAGTGGCCTACCACTGAGAGAGTATCACCCAGCAATCCAGGGGCTGATGCACTACTCCAGTAACATCATCCTCTACCCCACCCTCTGGAAGGGCTCCAGGATCTTCCTTTTCTTTCTCCTGAAGCCGAGGATATAATCTTTTAAGTTGCCAGAAACATCATTCCCAAATAGCCCAGATGATGCTCAGACTTGCATAACCAAGGCATAGATTTTCATAGTCAGAACTGAAGTGGAAATTATAGACCCCCCTAGGAACGGAACCCTGGCATGTCAGTTGAACTCAAATCTTAACGAGGTTAGGACAAAGGGGAGAGTAGACATGTTTGAAAAGGAGGGAGAAAAGAACAGAGGGCACTCTGGAACCAAGCTGATAGGTCCGTTTCCACTATTTGCACCCTTGCCCACGCTTGCTTTCTGTCCTCTTCTGGAGCCTTTCTGAGGCCAAATGTCTAGTGAGGAATTGGGGAGAGGGTGTGGGTTCACTGAGGGGAACTGTCTCTGGGGAAGATGTGGGGGGAAGGGAAGAGAGAGCTGGAGGCTGGGAAAGAATGGGATGCGGAGTCATGGAAGGTAGACCTGGCTAAGGACACCCTGCAGGCAGGTAAGGGAGCTCTCTGTCAGGTAAAGCAACAGGATCAAAGGAAGGAGAAGGATGTGCTTCCAAACGGCCCTAGGAGTTTCCCATGCACCGTGCATGCTCCAGCCTAGAGAGATGGTGTTGCTGGATTGGAGTTGGAGGAGAACGGGGAACACATTTGTGACTGATTGTGTGTGATTATTGAACACTGTGTCTAGGCCCTTACCTGTGGCTGTGGCTGCCCGTTACCTCTCTATTTGAAATCCAATTGTGGTCCCAGTTTTACAAGTGGGTACAGCAGGAGAAGGACAGTCTCTGGCCAAAGGCATGGGCACTGACCACTCCCAAGTTGGTCGTGTCCTTTAGAACATAGTTTGGCTGACAGGGCAGCCCCTAGAAACTTGAGGGGAACCTGCAGTTGTCATAGGAGGGAAGTGAACCTCGGGAAGAGATAAGAATGAAAATCCAGTGCAGATTGACGTCGTCAACCTGGATCAGACTTTGGGGAGTCTAATGCCAGGCAGTTCACTGTCAGCAGATTTAAGACACAGTACAATTTGAGAAAGGGTTTCCAGGCAACAATCCGTCCAATTCCAGGTGTACAGTAAAGCTTAAGGTGTGACTACTAGAAACTCCTTTACAAAGTACACGTGACCGTGAGGGTGTGTTCTATAAATAGCTAAAAGGCTTAGAGTCTGTCTAATCTATCTCTGACCAATAACATAGAAGTCAGCAGGTCATAAAGTAGTTGTGACATCTCCCTTAAATATGGGTGACCATCTAGGGAAGGAAGAGTCTGGGATAATCATTCTGGGGAATTTGAGTGAGGTCTGCCTCCACAGATAGCAAAAAGGTCACCAGGTCTTTAACAAAATCCACTTCCAGCCTTCTGAGCAGGAAAACAGGTATTTTATCTCCTCCACTGAGGAGAGGTCCCTGTGTGTTTAACATTCCTGGTTTCCCCAGTGATCTGTGGAAACAAGGAGCAAGGACCTTTGTGCCCCCAACAGAACCTGAGGCATTTAGTTCACTTCCTAGCTGAGAAGTCAGGTCCTCGTAGTTAAGTGCCAGCAGACTGCTCTGCCCCTTTCCAGCTATATATACTTGAGCAAATTGCTCAACCAGTCTGTGCCTCAGTTTCTCTGTTTGTAAGATTGAGATGAAACCATAGAGGGCAGGCTTGTGCAAGGACTGTCCTCAGGTCCGCCAGTGACCTCTTTCCCCAGGGTTTCCTGATGCCGTCAGACCTCCTCCTCCTCCTCCTCCTCCTCCTCCTCCTCCTCCTCCTCCTCCTCCTCCTCCCTCCTCCAAGGACAGAAGGGGTTGACGCCTCTTGTTCAGGCTCTCCTAAAGCAGAATCGCATAGTATTCATTCAGTCAAATCAATCAGCCTCTTGACCCAGGCTGACCTTCTCCCTGACCTCGTTCATCCACCTGTGGCTCTCAGGATCCAGCCCACCAGCCTTCTCTCTCCCTCCAGCATCCGACTGACGTCTCAAGGTCATGCTACTGACAACCTGCCCCAAGTGCACTCCACCGCCCAGCCCGGATTCACTTTGCAAGTCTCGGCTTAAATGTCGACTCTTCAGGATGTCTGCCATTGTTCCCCAAAGTAATTGGTCTTCTGGTTGTCTCCACTCTCAGCACTGTGTGGTTTCCAGTCAGAAATGCCTCACCGTTGAGCTCCAGCCAATCTTGGTGTCACATCAGCCTCTCCACCCCTGAACTGTCCGTTTCACGGGGGCTAAGGACTAGGCCTGCTTTTTTTGCACCTGAATCCCCGCTGGCCTGGAACACAGGGATGTTAAATAAATATTGCATGAAAATATTAAATATTAACTAGCACTACGGGCAAGTGCTTTGGACAGTAGAAAGTTGCTTTGCAAATGTGTTTTCATTTGACTTTTATTGCTATCTGCGGGGTTACCAAACAATAAAAAAAGAGCTGTCTACAACAGCTGAGACTTCCAGAAGGATTGAGCAAAAACATTTGTGAGGAGGCCTTACTCAGAATAGTTGGTGAACTGTGTGGTTTCCCGTGCTGTGGCTGCGCCTGAAGAACGAAGGTAGAAAAGGGACTCTGAGGGGACAGTTTGTCTTCGGTCCTGGAAACAACCTGCATTTAGCAGCCTGAGTTTGCCAGCGTGTGATCTGACAGCCAGAGAAGAAGAGAGGAAGCGGAAACTCACAAGATGGCTGTTCCCTAGGTTTGCTGTTCCTTGAGTGTACTTCTAACCTGCCTGTTTGACAGCCTGCCTGCCTGCAGGCACTGTCTTGCTGTGATCTCCAAGTCCACCCCAGCATTTGCGGCTCAGCCATCGGCTGCTCTCACCCTGCTCCCCTTAGGCCTGGCGCTCTTGTCCCATGTTACTGACTGTGGCTCCCCGGGCAAATCACACCCTCCAAGAGATGTTCCTTCAAAAACCACTCCCCGGAGCCCTTCTTCCAAGCATTTTCCATTCTCGGGTCCTAGCCCCAAACCTACCCTGCGTTTTTATTTAATCCTGCCTTTTAATGTGCCAGGAGCGGTACACAGCTGGGCACATCAGGGTCAAGTGGCCACTCCACTTTTCGTGGAAGTCTCAGTCTAAGGGAAGGAACCCCGGCTGAGAAATAGAGGCCTGTGGGCTGGCTGTCACAGGTGTGTGCACTGTGAACAAGAAGGAAGCGTTGAACCTGGAGGTGTCTTTTCCCCTGGAAGGTGACAGTGACTCCAGGCACAGAGTCACATGGGGACGGTGTTTCACGTTCTAGGGGTGTGGGAACTAAGGACAATCACTCCAACCTGTGAGGCCATGCCATGCAGTTCACAGAGAGATTAGAGTTGAGGGGTACACAGACACAGGTCTAAGTGGGGGTGCTGTGACCCCTGGGGCACTCAAGCTTGGCCTCTGTAGTAGAGAGCTAATGCAAAAAATGTTATAGTTGGACAGTGAGAAGACCAGATGTCATTTGGAAATAAAACAGAAAGGAAGAGGAAGTGGGGGGGGGGGGCAGCAGGAGATGGCAGAGAGAGCGCTGGGTGGCTTACTCTAACCCTGCTCATGAAAGGATGCCATCGATCCTAGTGTTTTCGTGACAAGGAAGCAGAAAGGAATGCTTCTCTACTCCACTGCAGCCGTGGTGACAAGAGGTAGCATAAGCAGACTCGATGTTGAGAGATACCCTAGCCCCGTGGCTCCCTGGGTCACAGCCTTGTGAGGTGCCTCGGGCAGAGGCGAAAGAGGTAGAATTTTAAGCTAGGAGAGGCCCTAGGCCAGTGTTTCTCAACCTAGGGGCCGTGACCCAATTTGACAAACATCTTTCTCCAAAAAATGTTTACGTTAAGATTCATAACAGTAGCAAAATTACAGTTATGAAGTAGCAACGGAAATAATTTTGTGGTTGGGGATCACCACCACATGATGAACTATTTTGAAGGGTCGTAGCATTAGGAAGACTGAGAACCACTGGTCTAGGCGCAGGCACTGGGGCTTTCCTGCCTTTGCTCCCAGGTGCCTTTGCTGCCCACTCAAAGGAGCAGGGAGACATTTGGCCCCTAGAGCCAGGGGGAATGTGAGCCTCTGTCTGTACACATTTGAAATCCTGGTTTACCATTTCAGCTTCAGAACTAGACACAGTGTGTATCCCTAGCAGAAAGAAAATTATTTTCTTAGTGGTAAAATAAACCCTGGTTCTAAAAGCAGCCCTCTTGCAACCAGAAGTGGTCTCACTCGGGTCTCTGTCCCTTCCGCATTCCCCAGTGAGCAGAACTGTGCTCAGCTTGCCTGAGGTGAAACATGACCAGCTCTGGAGAGGTGGCTTCTCACTGTTCTTTGACTGCCTACCACCACCTTACCCTGCTTCCTTCATGTTCTGGGGGCAGCTCTGGCCACGATGCAGAAGCCCACCGCTATACCTTCTCCTTCAGGCCCCAAGTTGCCTGATTCCCATGGCACTAGTGAGGGCAGCTTGGAAGGAAGTAGGGTCTAGACACAGCCTGGGGTGGCTTTGAACCTTCCTAGGCTACCCCCTGCCATACCTGACTCACCTAGCCTTCCTGGTACATGGGGGCTCCAGATCATATTAAAATGACAGAGCCAAGCTCGGGCTGGTTTTCAAGATTTGTTAACTCCCAAGTTCTTTACCTGGAACAGATAGACAGGAAGAGGTGACGAGAATGTTCTACGTGTCATCTTCCTGCCCACTGCTGGCCAGACTTTCCACTGCACTAGCTGGGACATCAGTCTGGCCCTGGGTGCCAGTCCCATCCTGTATTCCCAGCTAACACCCTCCATCATGGCGGGGGTGGGGGGTTGGGGGAGGAAGGAGCCCAGGTCCTGATAGAAGGAGAACTGTTCAGACTAAGTACTGTAGCCCATGGATCCTGTTGCAGCTAGCTACATCAAGGCTCCAGGGTCTTCTGCCACGAGGACTTTATCAGGGTGTAGCAGAGGCTCCTGGGAGGTGGGGATGGGGGTAGACACCAAGTGCTGATGACAATTGGGTGACTCAGGAAGGGAGACAGCTGCCCTGGGTGTGGAGATAAGGCTTCCATCGTCTTTCCTCCCAACCCCAACCCTCCCTTCCTGATCTCTAGTCCCTCTCTGGTTGCTCCTGTCTAACACGAGACCCAGAAGCTGCTTTGTATCACCAGGACTCTGATTGGGTGGATTCCTGTGGATGTGCGTAGTGTAAAGACTGTCCACACCTCTGAGTCATCCACTGTCTCCGTTACACCCAAGGGGAGAAGAGAACCTTTTTCTACCTGGCTCCCCTCAGACTGAAATAATACAGAGCTAACTTGAACTATCAGAGCCTGGCCTGGCTCCAGGTGCCAGGTGCATCGCCGGGCATCAGCTCCACACATCCTCTTTGGGGATATGGACAATATCCTGACAGTTATGGTCATCCAAAGACTATGGGGTGCCTGGATGGGCCTCTCTCCACACAGGCAGCTGTGCAGAGTCGGGTCCTGCCACACTAGTGACCTGGTGTCCTGTGGCCATTTCCTCAGAATTGAAGCATTCCCTCTTGGAAGTTGGAGCAAGGCTCCTAAGACTTGGAAGCCTTGAACGTGTGAAGGGCCTTCTCCAGGGTTATGTAAATAGCAAACAACTGATGAGAGGTAGAGGTGCTGAGTGCAGCTGGGACAGGGTGCTCTAGAGATTCAGCTTTTGTGTGCCCCCACCCAGGCTAGGGTGGTCTTGTTTGTTTGTTTGTTTGTTTGTTTGTTTTTCGAGACAGGGTTACTCTGTGTAGCTTTAACGCCTTTCCTGGAACTTGCTCTGTAGACCAGGTTGGCCTCGATCTCACAGAGATCCACCTGCCTCTGCCTCCAGAGTGCTGGGATTAAAGGCGTGCACCACCACCAGCCATAGAGTGGTCTTTTTAGTGATGAACCGATCTTGAATCACCAACTGTCCTCTGATTCACCAGCCAGACTTTGCTCTGCCATCTGTGTCCTATCGGAAATGAAGAGATGTCCAAGTGTTTGCCTCTCCCCAGAGAAAAATCACATGATACCTAGGGAGAGTCCTTTCTCTTCTCTGAGCCTCAGTTTCCCCACCCAGCCCCATGGTTAATCAAACTTCCTTCCTTTTCCACGGGAGATGCAAGCACACACAAGACTTTTCCAAGCCATACCTGATTCGCGTGCTGGACTCGGTCTCTTTAAATTTCATAGACTGCTGACTCTCCACAAGCCACACTCACTGCCTGTTACTCGGCTAATGCATGCTCATGACTGGCCCTGCTCTTCCCGAGCAGCCTAATCATTTACAGGGGTGCACTCCGAGGCCAAACGAACTATTCCGAGAGCGGAGGGAAGTGTTCCTCTTCCCAGCAATTGCATCTGCCTGTCCACAAGTAACCACTGTGGCATTCTGGCAATTTGAGTAAGAACGCAACAATTCCTAGGCCATTCCTGGATGTCATTGAGTAAATCTGGGGGCTGGAAGCTTGGAGGACTGGCTTCTACGCCTGTACTACCTGTGAGCTCTCCACAGCAAAGGTCTTATCTCTGGGGAAGGGAAATGACCACTTGCCTCACCTATTCACAAGAAGAATAAAGGCCATTAGCGAATTTCCCCAAGAAAAATGCACCCATCAGAGGCACAACTCAGTGTATCAAACCTCAAACCTCCCATGGTACCCCACCCCGGCTCTACGGTCAGTGTTGCCCTTTCTTATGACTTGGACACATCTCTGCACTCCTCTAGTTGCAGTGGCCTTCATGTGGCAAACAGTGAGTAGCATCCCACGCGCCATTGAGCCTGCTTTGAGCTTCTTTTGGGAGGGGGTTGGAGGGAGGAGCCCGAAGCGACCTTCAGGTTATGGTACCTGCACCTGTCTTCCAGCACATGCTGAGATACCCAGCTGGGGTGGCGTCTACAGGGAGGAGTCTATCGGCAAGCCTGTCTTTCCTGGCTGTGTTCTTACACACCCGACACACCCACTCTCCTGCCCTCTGTTAACATCTCCTTCATAGAAAAGGTTTTAAAACTAGAGTCAGGACCACATGCCAGAGAAAGCTGGACAGAAGACATGCTGCTGTGTACCTTTTTTCATTTTACCTCTCACTCCATCAGGAGACACCAAGGAATGTCATGGGTCTCTTGGGACAGGATGATTTTTGAACGGCATTCTACACACACAAGCCTCTTGGTCCTGACGGTCAGGACCCTTTGGGAGGCCGTTGGTCCATAATGCACATGATGTAGGGAAGACAGAAGTGACCAGCCGTCCGATGAGGAACCCTCAGGGGAAAAACAAGGTGAACGAGGTCAACACAGTGAGCAGTGGCCTGATGACTGCTTTTGCTTTCTAAAACGAAGAGCTGAGGGACAGTGTCCGAGTGACACTGGTTTCCCACCAGCAGGCATTTTTTTTCCCCCTCAGCTCATTTTGTTTTCACTTGGAGAAAAGTGAATAATCAGCCTTTAGGTGCTATAAAAGTTCAGGTGATTCCTGCTAATTCCTGGCTCACCGCAAAAGGAAGAGTAAGGATTGGTGGTTAATGTCTACCGCGGGCACAGGCTGGCGTAAAAGGAGCGCACAGACACATTTGCTTTTTCTGCTCTAGAATCAAGGTATTGCTGACTCCTGTGGTTACCCGGCCTTTGCACATCTTGCCCTGGGCTCTGAGTAAAGAGGATGTGATCCTATTGAAGGTCCCCAGAGTTTGGTAGGAAAGGTCAGGTGCAAACTCTGGGCCTTCCCAGGCTTGTGTGTTGCATGTGGGCTCACAGAGTAAGCTCCAAACTCAGGAAAAGCAGTGGGACCCCAAGGAATTGCAGAGGCCTAGTTTCCTGTCAGAACACAGCCCAACAAAGCCAGCATCAAACAGACCTCACCGACTAGCAGCCAAAGTCACCATGGCGCTGTTAGATGTTTAAAGGAACTGCCATCTTTAACTGGACATGGTGGCATACACCTGTGACCCCAGCACTCAGGAGGCTGAAGTCAGAGGATCATGAGTTCAAGGACACCTTGGGCCACATGGCAAGACCCCATGTCATACTCCCCACGCCACACCCCAAAAGAAAGAAATCTCTAGTTTCTACTCTTCTAGATTTCCTTTTAAGAGAGAAAATGGGAAGTTTTGCATTTAATCTATAAAAGTTAAGTGCAGAACTCACCTGAAGTCAGAACTGAACCACTGCAATGCATGCCACCTCTCTGGCATATCCTAGAAGTCGTATTCCCATGCTCCGGCTGGGCAGGTGTCTCTCCACTGCTGGCACCGTTTCCATGGAGACACTTCATGTAAGGGAACCCAGACTGCTCCATTTCCTCAGCTTCCCCCAGATCGGGGCTGGAGCTACCACAAAGTCGCTGGAATTTCTCCCCCTGCTATTTCAGTATGTTGAAAGTTCTGGAAGGTCTTTGTTTCCCTGGATGGCTATATGATGTTCTCAAAAAAGAAATGGTATCACACGCCTTCATTTCCAGCACTCAGGAGGCAGAGGCAAGTGGATCTCTGTGAGTTCAAAGCCAGGCTGGTCTACATAGTGAGTTCCAGGGCAGCCATAGCTACATAGTGAAGCCCTGTCTCAAAAAAACAAAATAATAATAGTAATAAATAAGAAGCAAAGCCTGCAGGCTCTGCTTTACTCGTTTATGGGAGGTGACCCTGCCACAGGTCTGATGTTCCTTAAGCAAACATTTTATTAAGCCCTCTGAGGCTTTATTCTTAACTCCTACTCAGAGAGAAAGACAGCAGGCGTCATCTCCTTTCTTGGGATCCCCATGAGCATGTTCTTTAGGAAACTTGATAAGGGGGCTGCAACCCGTGGCGGATGGTATGGCTGTGTCTCAGGGACACTAAGTGTCTGCAGTTAGAGTGGATTCATAGACTTGACCATCTGTCTGGACAAGAAAGCCGGGGTTGGGTCCCCATAGATGTGGCTCAGCTCCTCATGGTTGTCAACAAGCTCCCCTGCTCATCTGCCACTCCTAGTGTGCTGGGTTTGGTCCTCCGACTTTACCACACATCATCTCAGATGGCTGCCATTATACCAACATCAATTCCTCTACAGCTGTGTCCACAGACGGCAGGCGGGGTTTCTTGCTCCTTGGGGAGGAAGGTTTTTCCCACCCTGAAAAGCGTTCCTTTAAAGCTGATTGTTCAGGAGTTGACCCTGTGACCACCCAGTGTCAATTTCTGCCCACCGGAAATCAGATTACAACTGTTGTGGGTTCCGGGTTTTCACTGGATTTGGGGTTGAGAAGTACAGTTGCCCCCTAGGATTTTAGGGGCTGAATGAGGTTGCCTTGGCAACTGGGGAGTGCCATTTGTAGGTGGTGGGTTAGACCAGGGTTAAACCTTAGGACAGGTGAGCTGGCTGAGTGGGTAAAGGCACTTGCCACCAAGCCTGAGAACCTGAGTTCAATGTCCAGATCTCACGAAAAGGTGGAAGGAGAGAACTGACTCCACAGTCATCTGACCTTCACATGCATGCCATCGTACAAGTGTGCCAGCAGTCACGTGGCATCACATGCACACACATATACACAGTAATAATAATTGCCCCACAAAACAAGGAGGGGGCTCCTGACCCTGAGCAGAAACCATGTAGATCACATTGGTGAGCCTAGTAGAGACTTTAACCCAGCCAGTCTTCACGTGACTCCAGCCTTGTCAGAAAGTATGACTGATGCCCTGTGAGAGACACTGAGTCAGGCACTGGGTGGCCTCTTAATACTAATCTGCCTCTGTTGAATCTTCCCTGCAGACAGCAGCTCAGTGGAGCTGACTAGACCCCGTGGTCAGTGTTTAGAGACGCTGCAGACAGAGTATTACTGCCATGGAGTGGGCAGAGGCCAGTGCTCAGGAGGGGCCCTGCTGACAGTGACCTGGACTCAAATATCCACAGTACTGAGACTTAAAAACCCAGGGTAGAGATGAGATACCTTCTCCATGACTAAACCAGATGTGGTTTCTACTCACATGGAGAAAGCACTAGAGACCTGGGTAGGTGGCCAGTGTCAGCTAGAGGTGACACCAGGCAGGACTTCTGTGAGTAGTCAGCTCACTGGGAGGAAGTCTGGCCACAAAAACGTGTTGGCCCTTTATAAAAATGGCTTACTGATCTTCCCTCAAGAACCTTGGAGTCAGTCAGGCCCATGTGTGTGACATGAACGGTTTCTCCTGAGATTGTGCGGTCTGTCTGTCTGAAACTTCCGCCCCATCTGAGAATTGACTGCAGGTTTTGGGGGGTGTTTGGGAGAAGGAAGGAATCAGTAGCTTCGAAAGGTCAATGCCTCATAGGAGGTCTTTCCTGCTGAAGTCAACAGCATGAGGTTTTGGGAGATGCTGAGCAGGCAGAGGGGTGAGTCTAAATTTAGATTTCCCAAAGCCAATTTGTAAACCAGAGCCCCAGGAATCCCAGAAAGAGACAGGTGGCATATACCACTTCACCTCTGGTTTGCCTCCATCTGTTAAAGTGCTACATAGTGAGAGAATAATTCACTGGAGTTCTGGGAAGCTGTCTGCAAGAAACCAGGCAAAAGCTGGGGTTCCACTGTTAGGAGGCCTGGGCTCGAGGTTTTTATGTCTGTGTTTATTGCGCGGTGTTTGCTATGGAACTGTGGGAACCTGCGCTGCCCTTAAGGGAGCTACACGCATTCGTCTTGCTGCCTGCCATCTGAGCGCAGCTGAATAGCTTGACCTTTCTGTCTCATACAGTGAATGCCATGTCCTTTGGTTTGAAATCATATCGGTTCTGAGCAGCTCGAGCTGCCACCTCCTCATGGAGATGACCGGTCTTTGCTGCGGAACCTTCTCCGCTACCCAGGGACACATCTAAGTGCCATCTGTCCCTCTCTGGGGGGCGAATAGCCCTGCTTCTTGGCATCTCGTGCCAGAAGTGAAGAGAGGACGCTTCCTAGCAAACCGCCTGTGGGGAAAGGAAGTGGGTTTGCAGTAGATATTACAGAGGAACTAGAGAGAAATGTAGACAGTGTCTCAGTTTAGGAAGAGATGAGTGACAGGAAACTCAGGTGGGAATACTTGCATGAAGGCCACCTGTATGGGGTGTTGAAATTGTGAGAGGCGATATTGGAGTGACAGATGATACTGAGGGTCAAAGTTCAAGTGTAGGACAATGGTCTGCATGGTTAGAGCTCATGGTAACAAGAACCTACTCCCATAGCACACAGGGAGAGGAGGCCCACCATCCAGGAAATGTGCTGAAAAATCTGAAAGGCACAATCGAAGAAGCCAGGTGAGAATTAAAAATGGTCGGTTTAGACCCCTAGGAGGAAAATGGTGTTGCTGGAATGGAGTCTTCCCAAGGTGACATGTTTCCCATGTGCTTTAGCTGACAGTGTGTTGGGAAGAGACTGAGAAAGAAACAGGACACACAGGGAAGAGAGTCCCTCCCACAGGGCACAGGAAGAGGAAAGAATTTAAAAATAAATGAAGCCCTTCTTAATTATTCACAGATTATCTGCATTGCAGCCCTGATTGCCAGCAAGTCCTCCTCTGAGCCATTCCAATCTCTGTTTACCACCCAGCAGGAGCTGGAAAGGGGAGGAGGCTTGGGCGTCTCTCCTCTTAGAGAGATGTTCCTAATTAGCTCCCTCTGCAGTGCCCTTGGGGACCATTGAGGCCCATCCGTGGAACTGCAAGACACTCCAGCTCAGGTGGTATCACCTAGCTTGGCTGGAATGGAGATAGAACCAAGACACTCACTTTCTCTGTCTCTCTCTGTGTGTGTGAGGAGAGAGGGGGATGTTTCCCTGAGTTAGGTGTCCAGGAGGACTTTACTATACACAGTCTGTGGCATTGTGTCTTATCTCAGCCCCCTGGTGGCTAAGTGGCCCAGGCATCTGCATACCAGTGAAGGGTATTCCTTTAGCCAAGTGTCTGTCTCTGTGCCCGAACCACTGAACCAGCGCTCACAAAGTCTCAGCCCTCCACCTGAGAACTTGGGTCACCTGAGAAGTGAGAACTTGGGTCAGAAGCAGCCTCAGAGGGCATGCTCTTGGCATTTGGGGACATGGATAGGGGACAGGGGTTCGGGTGTCAGTCACTAATGGATTTGCTCAGTAGAATACTTAGTAGCCTGGCCCTACCCAATAAAGGTGACTCCTGGTGACATGAGCCAAGGAGGACAGTACGTCTGCAGCTAAAGACAATGGGACCTGTCCGCTTTGGACTGGTCCCAAGTCTGAAGTTTTATTAACTCTGCGGCTGTTTTGCCTCTGGGCCCAATCAAAGCTTCAGAGAGGAACCGCTGTAAATGTGACAGGCTGTCAGCAGAGCCCATCTCCTTCAGGTGTGAGGAACTGCTGGGCAGCCGCCAGCCATAACAGCGGACAGCTGTAGAACTAAGCACGCACTATTATGTTCCAGAGCCCTGGCTAATTTCCTTGTTCAGGAACCTCAGAGGGCACGGGGTGGGGAGCGATGGTACAACCCAGGGGATGGACGGCTCCTTCCATAACGTTCTTGCCACACAAGCATGAAAACCGAAGTTCAGCTCCCCAGCACCCACATAACAGCCTGTAAGCCCAGAGCTGGGGAAACAGAGGCAGGAGGGTCCTTATGGCTTGCTGGCTAGCCGCTCTAGCCAAAGCAGGGAGCTCCAGGATCAGTAAGAGACCATGCCTCAGAGGATAAGGTGGGGAAGTCGTTGAAGGAGGCAGCTGGGTTCAACTTCTGGCATCCACATGCACAGATGTGTGCCTTCAGTGGGGATCTGATTATTCACTAGTCTGATCATCCGTATGCCACACCCTCCATATGCATACATGCATGCACACACACACCTACACTATAATTTCAGAGCATGAAGCTCATGGTTGTTTTGCTTCATTTATTATTTGTAGAGTTGTTCGGATGGGAAAGTGTACTCACATGGGGCCCTGCACTGTGTGAGACTTAGACGAGGTGGGAATTAAGAATCGAGGAGACTAGCCAGGTTCCCTCTGCACTAGGCACAAAGTTCTATCTTTGTGTACCCGTGAACTCTGTACACTTGGGAAACGTGTCACACCCCTGAAGTCACTGTTGCCTTACTTCAGAGTTCCGAGGTGACCTGCCTTGGATTTGGAGGGTTTTTCACTTATCGCCTAATGTCCTGTATCTGCAATTTGACAGCCACCAGAGGGGAGCTATCAAGTCAGATGTGGCCAACTGCTTCAAGCAGTTAGGTCCCCAGTGTCCTTGTCATAAAAAGATCAGGGCTCTCCACGCCAGCCCCCATATAACATTGGTTTGGGGACAGACAGCTCCTTTTCTGTGAGTGGCAGGAGAGTTTTCTTGTAGTTCTGTATGTGTGTTTCTGCCACCTATTTGGAAAGAATACAAATGCTAATTGAATCTCAGAGGAGGCGAATTTTCTCCTAAAGTATTCAAAGGCGTTTGCAAAATAAGGGAGGGACCCTCGTGAGAACACAAGATTACTGAGCCCTCATTTTCGCCTGCAACGGGTTCCTTTCGACTCTCAGCCTTCCGAGCTAGCGCAGATGTGTGTGTGTCTGGAAAGCAGAACAGATTCATCTTGCAAAGGTCAAAAGGGATGACTCCCACCCCCAGTCTGCACATGTTAGCCCTGGGGAAACAGGCACTGATGAGCTTATCAAATCAACCGGTCTTTCTCCCCTCTGCCGGGGCACCGCTGCACACAGCGTGAGGGTGGCTGAGCAGTGCAAAGCTGGAATCCCCTGAGCAAGCAGCGTTTCAGCTGGCTGGACAGATCAAATAACACTTGGGCTAGTTAACAAAAGACGCCAGTGGGAAGGTGTTGGAAGCCGGAGTGTGGAAATTTACCCAACATTGTTTCTTTGACAGGGAAGGGGACTCTGAAAGATGCTGCATTCCTGCAGCCCTGCCACATCCCGCGGAGCAGTCTCAGTCAAGGTGGCGTGGAGGCGTGGGTGAAAGAGGATACGCCCCCATCCGAAGCCTCTGGAGGGTCCTGGCCTGGCAGCTAAGTTCCTTTTGGACTCAGGACAGCCCTTGCAACTGCAGAGCTCATGAGAGAGTGTGGCTTTTCCCGGCTTTTTACTCACCTAACTAGTTGGAGCTTTGGATTCTAAAGGGAACTTGTAGAAAGATAAACTGGCGGAAATGAAAAGGCGCCCCCTAGAACCTTCTAGAATCCATTAACTGGATCCCCTCTTACTGCTCAGGGCACAGAGGGAGGCTGTGATCCGATTAAGCTTTGGACCCACTTAAGTAAAGCAACACAGCTCGGCAAGCAGCTCCTGCATTGGGGCCAGACAGAAGGATTCCAAAGGGGAGAGTTGCTG
Source organism: Peromyscus californicus insignis (assembly GCF_007827085.1). Taxonomy (NCBI): domain Eukaryota; kingdom Metazoa; phylum Chordata; class Mammalia; order Rodentia; family Cricetidae; genus Peromyscus; species Peromyscus californicus. Next base: position 62,610,916 of record NW_026294469.1, on the reverse strand, counting down.
CATATTTTACTTTGAGATCCGTGGAGATAGAAGATAAGGACACTGGCTTTTCTCCTTCTAATAATGCCAGATCTGGAAGAAGCATGAACCATTTTAAGCGTCTAGGAGGGTTCTTGAAGCCCAGGAGTCGGTGGCAAACCCTCCCGGTGCAGACGAGAACCCTTGCAGCATCCCGCTGAGCACATCAGTGAGCAAGGACTTGCAGTCAGCCGTTCCTGTCCCCTGGCAGCAGTGACCTCACCAGGAGCAAAAGCATCCCTCAGCTGTGAGGTCGGACAGAATGAGGTGTGCTGGGGAAACCACTAGCTGGAACTTGGCCTTTCCTGACTGCCCCTGCATCCCCCGGACGGCCCCAGACCACTGAGTCAACAATGGCCGAGAGAGGGGACTGCCTCGCCAGTGTCTACGGGTATGACCTTGGAGGGCGCTTCACTGACTTCCAACCCCTAGGCTTTGGGGTCAACGGGCTGGTGCTGTCGGCTGTGGACAGCAGGGCTTGCCGGAAGGTAGCTGTCAAGAAGATTGCTCTGAGTGATGCCCGAAGCATGAAGCATGCGCTCCGAGAGATCAAAATCATCCGGCGCCTGGACCATGACAACATTGTCAAGGTCTATGAGGTACTAGGACCCAAGGGTAGCGATCTGCAGGGCGAGCTCTTCAAGTTCAGCGTGGCCTACATTGTCCAAGAGTACATGGAGACGGACCTGGCGCGCTTGCTGGAGCAGGGCACACTGACCGAGGAGCATGCCAAGCTGTTCATGTACCAGCTGCTCCGTGGGCTCAAGTACATCCATTCTGCTAACGTGTTGCACAGGGACCTGAAACCCGCCAACATTTTTATCAGCACAGAGGACCTTGTGCTCAAGATTGGGGATTTCGGGTTGGCAAGAATCGTGGATCAGCATTACTCACACAAGGTATGTCTGTCCGGAAAGGCTGCTACTGCTGCTGCTGACCTGTGGGGTCCTCAAGGATGCACACAGTGTTCCAGAGGGCTTGTCTTTCTCCATTGTAATCAGGAGACTGCTATTAATGTTAGGGAGGGGTGAAAAGGTGCAAGAAAGATCCATGGCTTGAAAAGTTGTTGAGAGTGGGAGGTATCTAGTTCCTAGTCGTGACTTTGCCCACATAACTGTGGCCAATCACTCTGGGCTATACAAGTGAAAGGTCAGACTAGACAATGTCTAAACTATTTTTTAGCCCTGAGCTCTATGGCTGTAATATTGTGTGGTTGATGAATTTTTCTATCGCATCCACTGATCTTGGACATCTGGCTGCTCAGGAGACACCAGAAGGCTCTGGCTTGTCTCACCTGTTCCTCTTACCAGGGCTGGCCCATCCTGGGTTCTTTTCAGTCAGTCAGGAGTGAGCAATGGGGGGCGGGGTGGGGGACTAGTCTGATAAACTAATGCTCACTACAGATCAGCTAATGACTGCCCTGTTGGTCCTTCCCTCAATGTGGAGTGGCGTCATGCTTGAGGATGGTTCTGTTACAATTCCCCATGGTGCGTCACAGAGTCATCCCAGCTGCGCTGATAGAGACATATGTCACCACGATTTGTTTCCAAGGCCCAGGCCTCCTCCTAACCCGCTGTGTCTTCGGGAACAGCAAGTTCTCCTCTGCCAGACATTGTTGCTACTGTAGGGTACCTGGGAGCCTCCTCATGAGCGTGTTACCAGTCACCCTGAAACAGTGCCAGTCTCCCAGCAAAATATACTTTGATTTTTTTTTTAATTAGAATAGAACATCCTATTGGAAGCAGGTACCCCACGAAATGTTAAAATCGTCAAGGGTGAGAGTGGGCCATGGAAGATGAGGGTTTGGCTCTGTCTCTAGGGTCCTCCCTTTTCCCTCCTCTGTGCAGGCCAGGGAGCAACAACTCCCCGTCCACCCTCACGGGCTGGAACTTGGGCTCCTGACCCAATTTCAGACCCCACACCACTCCCACTGCCTCTGGCGTCTCAGTGCCCAAGTAACTTCATTGCCTTAACAGTGTGCTTGCCCTCTGCACCCATTCCTGCAGCCATGCCATCTGACAGTCGAGTCTGTAGGCAAGAAGCCCATGGCAAAGACCCAATACTACAGGCTGTTTATTCCCCTTCCTTCTAAGGGGCTATGATGTCAAGTCATTGAGCCAATGGTTCTAACCCCGATTCGTCCTTTTTTGGCAAAAAAAGATCCAGATAATCTACATTTCTACCTGGGATACGTGTATGGGTGTTTGCCTGCATCTATGTTTGTACACCATGTGTGTGCAGTGCCTGGAGAGGCCACAAGGAGACATCAGAGACCCTGGAACTGGAGTAAACAGGTGATTGTGAGTTGCTGTGTGGGTGCTGAGACTCGAACCCAGGTCCTCTAAAAGAACAGCAGGTGCTCTTAACCACTGAGCCGTTTCTCCAGCCCCCACAACCCTCTTAATTGCAGTAAACTAGTAACTCTTGGGAGTCATCTGATGAGGTAGTTTAGTGAAGTGTCCAACAGTCAGGAAGACGGCTCCTTGGGGTGAAGAGCCACCACAGTAGCAGTTTTGTTTTGTTTGAAACGGCGTCCAACTCTGTAGCCCAGGATGGCCTGAAACGCGAATCAGTCCTCATGCCTTGGCCTCCTTAGTGTTGAGATTACAGGCGTGTCCCACCAATCCCCATTGTTGAAACAAGTCTCGGGATGGGACACGGTATGAGCGATCCCACAGGGTGAGGAGTTGAGGAGATGGGCTCCCCGTTGATATCACTCGCCCCTGGAGCCTCAGTTTCCCCACCTTTGACAGAGCTGTGTCCTCCCTGCCTCTCTGGTTTGTAGGTAAGAATGAAAATTAACCATAAATGTAGAATCCCTTGAAAAGTGGTTAAAAAAAAAAAAACCTGCCACTGCAGGGGGCGGGGGCTGGAGAGGGGCAGGGCTGGAGAGGGGCAGGGCTGGAGAAGGCAGGGCTCACCTGACTCTGCTTGCTAGGTTCCTGCTACTTCTCTTAGTGGGGGTTTCATTCTCCCCACGCAAGGGAATTCATGTGTTCTCTCACTTCATCTTTTTAAATATGAGAGAGCGAGAGCGCGCTCTATGAGATTAAAAACAGTAATTGGAGCCAGTTACTAACCTGGGGCATGGTCACATCAGCCTGCTACCCCGGGGTCCGTCAGCACCACCCACTGCAGCCATTTGTCCTTACTTTCTTTTAGCTCGCCGCCCTCCTCTCCCTCCAGGGATGATGAAAGGCTTCATACTCGCTTTTATTTATCCAATGTGCATTTAAATCAGTTCTCACTTAATCCTCATAATACCGTGAGGCACTTAGGGCAAATGGTCCATTTGACAACCCGGAGAAATGGCTTGATGAGAAAGCATGAGGCTCCCTGGGCGGAATGGCAGGAGGGGAGGAACCTGAGGAACCGGGGCCTCTCACACATGGTGAGGGCTCTTCCTGAGGTGCACTGGATTCTGGGTGGGAATTGCCTCTGAGGGTTCTGGACCTTCCTCTCTTCCAGCACTGACCACTCACTATCCACTCTACCTTGTGGTTATTGTGTTTGCACTGACCACTCACTCTCCACCCTACCTTGTGGGTATTTGTGTCTGGGTCTGTTCTCCCTGGCAGAGTCCCATGCTTTGGGGGTTGGGGACACTGTTTCCTTTTCATAATAGAATCCTATCAGTTCCTGAGGTCTGGACCTCAGTTGATTTTGCCGGTTGTACTGGTCAGAGGGAAGGACAGTGATCTACCGGATCCTCACAGATAAGAAGCTAATGTGCTTGTAGATTCCATGGTTGGAAAGTCTAACTCAAAAAAAGGAACTCTACATTCTTCAGATGATAGCTGGAGTCAGATGTGTGTGCATCTGTGCTCACTAGTGTGCTTGGAGGATGGTGTCTACAAGCCCGATGCTCTGTGGGTACTCAGTCTCTCTTGAAGAGGACCATTACTTATCTGGACATACCTTTTCCACATCCTGGTCCAGTCCAGGGCCAGAGTGGTCCAGCTAGAGACTTCTTGGGTGTGCGTGGCCCATGTGGCAGTGTGGAGCAGTCTGGTCCTCACCCTTCCATCTTTATCACAGGTGGATAGTGTCTCTTCACACCTGCATCCTTCAACTGCTACGGGACCTTCCTAGGGCAGGTACCCACTTCGCTAGTCTAGAGATAACAAAGGAAATGGCCTTCTCTTCTTTAATGAGCATCTAAACTGAAAGAGCTCCATGGCACACTCAAGAGCCCTCTGGGTCTGTCATGCCATTTCTAGGGATCTTGGCCTTTACCTGGTCCAGGAGCCAGTAAAGTCAGTGTAACACAAAAGCAGGAGATGGCATGGGTGACAGTGAGGAAAACACATTGGTTCTCCCTCATCAGTGGCAGCCTAGGAAACCCTGGTACCTATGTCATTGAATTAGTGACTTTTGCATCATTGTGTCCAAAGTATTTGACGGGGGGGGGGGTGCAGGGGGGGACCTTACTGGAAGAAAAGTTCATTTTGACTTTTAGTGGGTCTCTCTCAGTCCATCATGGTGGGGATGACATGGTAGAGTTCACGGCAGCGGGATGGGAGGGTAGGGAGCTCCTCCTCGCACTGTGGGCCAGGAAGACGACGGGGTGGTGAAACCTTTAAACACCCACACCTAGTGTTCTAGTTTCGTTTGTCTTGCTGTGATCAAATACCCTGACAAAAAGCAACGTAGCAGGGGAAAGGTTTTAGTTCACAATCCTGGGTTACAGCCCACAATAGCAGGGAGGTCAAGGCTGCAGGAACTGAAAAACCACTCAATAACATCCACAGTCAAGAGCAGAGAGAGGGATGGGTGCGTCAGGCTCGTTTCTCCACTCACATAGTTTAGAACCCCCAGCCTAGGGAATGGTTCTACCCACAGTGGACTGAGTCTTCCCACATCAATTATTAAGACAACGTCGTGTGGGTCAACCCAGTGTAGACAGTCCCTCATTTTTTTCAGAGTCTCTTCTCAGGTGATCCTAGGGTGGGTCAAAATGACAATTAAAACCAAACCATCACAACGAATGGTGCCCCGCCTCCTAAAAGATTACACACACTCTTCTAAAGTCCCCAGGATACGACCCTCTAGGGGACATTTCAGGTTCAAACCATGACAGTCATTATTTAGCTTACTGCACGATTGACAATTCCTTTTCCTTACGTAGCAGATTCTTGGAGTAAGAGATCCATACACACGCTTCAGGGCCATCTTGCCCATCTCTGTCATTTCCCAGGTGTAAGTACGAGAGGGGAAGAGCCCTGCTCAAGGTCGAGTAACGAGCACTCGGAGCTGGTTGTGATTGTGTGCACTGTTTTTACATGAGCCCCTCTGCTCAGTTGTTGTCCCCATTCTGCTGCAGTTTCTGTTTTCGTTGTGAGCAGCTGGGTTTGGCCTGGATCTCCTGATGTATCCCACCCTGGCCTTAGACTCCGGATCCTCCTGGCTCAGCCTCCTAAATGCTATGTTACAGGCATGCACCCCCCCATCCAGCTTCCATTCTGCTTCTCTCCGAGGATGTCAACATGCTTTCAGATGCACTAGGGACTAAATCCCTAACACAGCTGCCTGCCTAAGTAGATGTCATAATGAAGCCAGGCATCAGTTTACCTCTGCTGAAGCCTGGACCACAGCGTGGAGCCAGTCTTGTCAGCCTGGCCCTGGATGGGTCACGAGACCCTTCTTAAGCGTGTATTCATTTTTTTTTTTTTGAGTCCCTTTCTCCCACTTCCTCCACAAACCTGATTATTAGTTCCTCGTTATTTGTGTCAAGAAGAGGTGGCTGAGTGATCAGAGCATATTTCCCTTTGAATTTGTCATATTAGGAGACGAATGATCTCAAAAGGAAAAAATAATGCTTAAGACTTCACTGAACCGTGTGTAAACTCTACGAAATGTTACCAACTCCCCGGAAAGCAGGCAAGACTCCATCCACTCACTGTCTGAGTCAATGTGCCCTTCCAGGAAGGGCCACCCAGAGCCTTCCAACCTGCCAGAAACCTTCACAGGGACTTCTAGAAGACTGCCTGCAGACCCAGCTTCCATGGGGTGCAGGTGGAAAATGCCCAGGCAGGAAAGGAAGGGGAACAGACTCCTAAGAATTTAGGCAGCAAAAGGTCTTACGTTTTTGGCAGATTTACCAAGCAAGTGTACCCTTCCTGTTCGGTTGGTGCTTTGAGCCCCCAACCCCTAGCCACTTCCTCGTCCTTTTTTTTTTTTTTTTTTAATTTAGTGGCTAGAGAGACAGCCGTGGGTGCTGGGAACCGAACTCTTATATCTTTGGTTGTGAGCCTAGCCTTTAACGGCTGAGCTCTCTCTCCAGCCCTCTTACCTCATTCTTGACCAGAATGCTTTCTCTTCACCTTCCCTATCTCCTTACAATTCCTTAAAAACCAGCTAGCTTGCCGGGGTCTCGAAGGGTGGCTACAAGCCAGCAAGCATCAGCTACACCCAAGAACTACTGAGGGAGGCCAATGCTTGGCCTCATCTCAGAAGCTCAGGTTCAACCACCTGTGTGTCCGTGGGCCCCCAGGGGAATCTCAGGCTCCTGACCTTTTAAGAGCCATTGATCTAAAGAAATGAGGTGCCTTGCCTGTGGATGGAAGCTGGTGCCCGTGATATGTTCCTTGTGGTTCCTTACGCCAGCACTGGGAAGACCATGTGGGTGAACTTGAAGCATGTACCTTCACTGGAGGACTTGATCACGATGGATCTGTGAGGCGCACGCAGCACAGCTCTGGAGAGCCTTGATTTCATTACCTCGGAAACCACCCCGTGGTACTATGTGGCCAAACCAGGAACCTGCTTGATTTTAACAGTTCGGAGATATGAACAGTGATTTTTGGGAAACACGGACTTTTCTTTCTGGTGTAAACTACTTCAAAGATGTTATCTAAAAAACAAAACACTAGTTTCACAGTTGGGTAGGAACGAGTGTTTGAAGGCTCAGCAAATTGCTGGAGTTTGTTTTAGGCTGTGTTCATTTGTGGCCCTGGAGGAGTCCACGAGGCTGAGCACAGACCTGGGAACCCTGCCAGGGACAACTCAAAGCCAGTGCTGCCTTCATGGTGTTGGTTAGTGTCACCTCGCCTCCTCTCTTGTCTCTTCTACCTGCCTTGGGTGCCCTCTGCCATCTGCCTGAGAAGGTACCCAGAAAGGGTCCCCCTTCCAACATAAACCCTCGAAACTGAACCTAGGAGGAAGAATGGTCACCCCTGGGGCTTCAGGAGTCCTTGCGATTAGGAGAGCATCCTTTGGGGTTTCAGCGCTTGCTTACATCCCAGATGCTCTCTACTGGGAAAACAGTGCAGAGTGGGGAAGACCTGCCCAGGGCCTCACAACAGAACGAGGGTCCATCATACTGGTCCCGGGAGGGACCCAGACACCCACAGAGGCCATGGGAAAATTGACTTGTAGGACACTTTGCTGAGGGACCAGCCAGCAGGGAAGGTCCCTTTCTTCTTAAGCTGTTAAACGTGTTATTCCAAACCAGTGGAGCCGAAAAGATGTATTTAAAAGACTATGGAATATCCCTTTTAAAGAGGAAAAATATGACCTAGGGGATTAGAACAGAGGCTGGGCTGAAGAGCAAGTGTCTGGACACTCAGGCAGACTTGGAGAGCTGATTTTCTTGGCTCTCGGGGCCTCCTTGCTCCCTTCTCACTGTGGAAGTCCTGGGAGCAGGTATCTCAGCCTCGTGGCATCCTTCTCTGCCCACTGTACCCAGGCCCTGCTGAAAGCAACCCCACTGAGTTCCAGGGGAATATTTAACAAATTGTCTCAGCCCAAGCAAGCAACCAGTCAGGACTAAGCTCACCAGAGTCGTGAGGTGAGGGCCTGGAGTTGCCATGCTTACCGGCAATTCACCTTTGGCAAGCACATGAAGGCGCAGAACAAGGGAGTAAGGGACTCGGAGTACCAACCATTCACCAACCAGTCTGCTGGCTCATTAGGCTGAAATGGCCCACAGCATCCACACATTGCTGCTGCCTCCTCAAACCCAAGTTCAGCTTCTTGAGTGTGCCTGGGGGTGGAGTCTCCCCTGGGGAGAACAGCTGACTGAAAGGCTCAGGGGGATCCATGGCTGCCTCCTCTGGCCTCCCTTCCGTGAACCGCCCGCTGGCACTTACCTCTCAAACTGAGCTGCCTGCTGCAACTGCTAACGCAAAGGCCCAGAGTCCAGGAACACGCAGCCTGCCGAGGATGGAGTACAGGCTGGCGGGTGGCGCATCCTTTATTACTGGAATAAAGTACCTTTAGTTGACTCTCGTTTTAAAAGTCTGCGCTCCCTGGATTCAGGACTCACAAGTTTTTGTCAGTCTTTAAGAATGCCCTCTCTTGGCTCTCTGTCACTGTTATCTACAAAGAGATGTTTTTACTTCGTACCGTTAGTCCTCCCGTATGTCATGTGTCTTTTCCCCTCTGGCCGCTGTCAAGATTTTCTTCGGCCGTCTGACCGTCAGGAGCTGAAACATGGTCTTTTTTTATTCAGCCTTTGCCGTGTTGGACCCTTGAGGACAGCGGCATAGAACAGAAGGTTCCAAGGGTGAGAACCATTTTGCTGTGAGTTTTCTGACATTTATGGCTCCCTTCTAAATCAGGATCATACAGCTGAGTTGGAGGAGGCCAGCGCTTATCTTGGGCGTAATTTGCAGTCACCCACCTCACCTAGTGTAACATCACCGACTTGTCATCTTGCCCCCAGAAAATGCCATTCGCAGTGACAGCTCTGGTCCCACACACTGTTCCCTCACTCCCACATGGACTGCCATTTACCCCTACAGATTCTGCTCAGATGTCCCAAGTCACCTAGTTCTCCAGAGGAGCCAGTCACTCCCTCCTCTTGCCCAGAGCGCTTATCCACACTGTTGAGCAGCCGATCTGCGTGCCTCTTCCCAGATTGACACTGTGGGCCCTTGGATGAAGTACACATTCATGTCCATTTTTCTGGCATGTAGCACGGTATCTGTCCCATAAAATGTGCTCAGTAAAGGCTGGTTGACTAATGAACAAGCCATGCCTCTGCTTCCTATGAACCAGAGTGTGGTTTTCCAGAGTCTCAGTGTGAAGCTTAACTTACCCTCAGGAGAGCTTTCAAATATTTAACGTCCCCCATCCTGTCCCTTCTACCACACCCTGCAGTCTGGGCCCTTTTGTCTCTAATGATTTTCAGGCTTTGTTACTCGGTGTTAAGTGACTCAACCCTCACATTATTTATAATAGGCGCTACCGTTTGCAGATGGGGACACTGAGGCACAACCCAGGTAGGCTGTGGCAGAGTTGGACTTTCAAGCCCGGCTGCCTGCAGAGGACACAGGTACAGTCCCTGCCCCGCTCTCAGTTCTCTTCAGCTGACTGCACTCCAGGGCTCACACCGTCCTACCTTCCCTCTCGTTGACCACCTCTTCCTGTCAGAACCTTTTTTAAAGTTCACGTGCAGATCAGACCCTATGTGATTTCATCAGCAGAGTCAGTGCGCGTGCGCGACCTCTGCTCTGTAAACGACAGGCCACTCCTGTGCGTTCCTGGCCAGTGTGTCACCATAAGGGCTCACACTGGGCTGCTAGCCAATTAATTTATGTCAGTTCCGTATTCTCTAGTTTAAATGTATGGGATTGGGTTTTGGTTTTTGTTTCTTGCCGTTGATGTTTGGTTTTGTTTTGTTTTGTTTTGTTTTGTTTTTGGTTTTTTGAGACAGGGTTTCTCTGTGTAGCTTTGCGCCTTTCATGGAACTCACTTGGTAGTCCAGGCTGGCCTCGAACTCACAGAGATCCGCCTGGCTCTGCCTCCCGAGTGCTGGGATTAAAGGCGTGCGCCACCACCGCCCGGCTTGGTTTTGTTTTTAATCTCAAGCACAAGTTGTGGCCTTTGTTCCTGGTAGAGTTCATCTTCTTGGTTCAGACAAATATTCCAACAGGAAGAGATCTTTTTGGATCTTTGTTTCATCATACAACCTTGCCCTTTATAGCTTCATAATATACTTAAGGACTTCACCTGCCTCCTAGGACTTTGCCTATATCACTAATTCAAATGGGCATAAAGAGATTAGGTCAAAGGCCCAGCCTCATGGCCACTGGGCACCTCTGACCTACCCAGTCAGTTACCTATTTACAAAATTATAGCCATTTAACTCACATTTTAAAAAATTGTCTACAAAGACGTTGTAGAGGATGTAGCTAAAGGAGGTGGAGTCTCTTTATTGAGACTCAGGGGCACTGTTCTCAGAAACCTCATTTCCCCGTCTCAGACTACGTTTAGGGAGGATGCCTGGTTTAAAGTGTGGCTCCAGACAGTGGCCCTCAGCTTCAAGCTCTGTATAGCACACTCCTGTCTCTGGGACAGGTGTCTGATGCCTCCAGTGAGTCCTGCCAGAGACACAGCAGGTCAGAACGCTTAACAAGAGAGCCAACAGGGTCTCTTGATCAATTCTTGATTGTCACAACCAGATTTTAAAAAAAAAAACAAAAAAACTCTCCACTCAGCCATGTACCCAGAGAGACCTCTGGAAAAGGAAGCTCGGAAAAGGAAAAAGGAGAGAGAAGAGAAGGAGGTGGAGAGAGATGCCAACTTGGCGTCCATTTTGTGCAGCTGCTGCTGACCCTCCAAAATGTAACTTGCCTGAGGTAATGGCAGAGTCAGCTTTGTGGAAGGAGGTAACGGACAGCAAAATAAAAACAAGTCTCTTTAGGAATTCTGTTGGACTTCGGCTTTTAACGTCAAATTGGTTTCTAGTCTGAACGCTCATGGTCCAAGCTGCCAGATGTAATTTAAGGTTCCCTGTTCCTACCTGTGGGCTTGCGCCATAATAAACTAAAATTCAGAAAGTCCTGCAAGTGAAGGAAGCCGTTCAGCCATAGAAAATTAAATTCTGTTCCCTGGGTGTTATGTACCAAGGCCGGAAATTGAATAAGGACATTCGAAAGATATTTCTAGCAACGGGACCTGAGACAAAGTCTTTTGTGCTTAACCCTCATGTGGCCAGAACTTCGCCTCACTCCCCAAACAGCTACCAGAGTTTTGCCCACCATATGCTCTTTGCAGCAATACACTTTGGAACAGTAACTGTTCTCAGACGTGGTTCCTGGTTTAAACAGATTAGGTCTACATGATTTGTTCTTAACCACGTTGCTAAATGTGGGCTGCCTGTTCATGATACAGAACCATGGCCAGCTTTGCACACGGGCTTCCACCGATGCCCTTTAAGCTCCTGTATTTGAAGGTCTGCGAGGTGTCCCTCCATCCAGCGTGGGCCCTCTTAGCTCATCTGCTCTGTGAAATGAGACTTTCCTGGAGTCCTGTCTGGGTTACTCAGGACCCTTGGATGTCTAGGAGATGGGAGCAGAGTTCAGTTGAGACCGAAGATTCTGGGCTGTGGGACCGAGGAGCAAGGCCCGATGAGGTCAGGTCTGCATGTGCCCTGAGAGCATGCAGATGGAGACAGCTTTCCTGAAACACGCTTTCTCCAGATGGGACGTGTCTCCCAGTACCCCCACATTAGTGCCTGCGTCCATTCCTTCCTCCCCCCTCATTTCCTATCCCCCCCCCACCCCCTCCACCCCCACCCCACGCCCCCTCACACATACCTACCTACTCCCAAAACCATCTCTAGACCTTAAAAAAAAAAAAAGTGGCTAGTGCCAGCCATTTACATTTTGGAGACACTTCCGATGTAAGCTTTAGTTTTGATGTGAAAAGGAAGGTTGCAGCCAAAAAAAAAAACACCCCTCAGGTATTGGCCAGCAGGTCGGGGTTGTATGTTTCAAGAAATCTTTTTGTTCTTGCTATAGGAACTACAGCAGCCGGCTTGTCATTTATAATCTCGATCATGAGTGTTTCACCTGGAGCATCCCCGCAGGGCTGTACTCACCACCCCTTGCGGCCTCCTCTGCCCTTAGCTTGGTGATGTATATGAGATCTACAGGACAGCCCACTGTACACAAAGGAGAGAATTTCCTTGGGTTTTGCTGGGGGAGAATCCTGGAAGTTGAATGCCGAAGCAGCTGAGAGGGTATATGCCCTCCGTGCAGTTGGGCAGGCTGTGCGAGCCTTCTCTGGCCTGCCTTTCTTAAGCTATCAAAGGCAAGCAGCATCAACCGTACAGGGTTATAGCCCTGCAGCCGAGTGCTCAGTACCAGGCCCAGAGGGGGGAAGCAGTAGGCCAGAGCTCTTCGAAGCTCTTGTTCTTGATGGGAAAGAGCCCGGGACACATGGAAGAGAGAATTGAAGGAGGAAAACAAGTGAGGATCTGGGGCAAAGACACCCACTCCAGCTTTGACCAGGTGTCTCCTGTGAGTCTGTTAGGGTCCCACAGAGCAGAAAGAGTGAACTGACTTCCCAGAGTTGTCCTCTGACTTTCATACGCCTGTAAAGCGTTACATAAAATGCAAGAAAAAAAATCATGTAATCTCTCTCTCTCCCCCCCCCCTCACACACACACACACACACACACACACACACACACACACACACAAATATGTTTCTTTTTTAAATACCCTAAGCAGAACATAGCACAGTCTACACACAAAGGCACATGGTACAGAGCCAGTGTGCCCTACTTACACACACATCTTTATCATCCACGTATCAAATCTAGCAATGGGGACCAGCAGATACACCCTGAGCAGAGAAAAATGGAAGCAGATTGTCTGGCAGGTAAGGAGACAGAGAATAGAGAAACAGACAATCGCCAGGCCCAGCTCTCAGGCTAAGGAGACGGAGAATACAGGCCTGGCTCTCATGCTCTTCAGCAGTGATTCTCAGAGCTGCACTAAGATCTAGGTTATAGCCGATGCTCCAAATCTTGCCCCTCCAGAAGGTAGTAAATTATGTTCGGTGTATTTAAAGAAGCCCGTTGAGTCTGTGCTGTGATGTACAACAGGCTTCAGCCATCACTCCCAGAATGTGCAAACCTCCCTCGCCCTTCGTTTCCGTTTGGTTCCAGTGACAATCCTGTAGTACAGGAAGGGCCCATGTTATTGGGCCCGTTTGATAGATGAGAAACTTGAGGCCTCAAATGGCTGAGATTCTCCCAGCCTTAGAGAACTCAAGAGTGGTGATCTGAGCTTGACTCCGGGGCTTCTGTCTGAAAGTGCAAAGCTCTTCCCTGAAGACACTTCCAAGCACTGGCATGCTGGGTCTGTGTGGGGCAACGGGGGTTATGGTAGCAACAAGGCTTCCCACTTCTAAGCAGTGTGTTTAGTGTTCGGGATTCAGGTTCTCTGAGGAACCCCTCACCAGGCAGGTGGTAAGCTTCCACTTCTACACCCTCCACCCCAGGCACCCAGCATCCTCAGGCCACCCAGAGTCCTTGGCATCCTTGATGACCCATCTCTCACGAGCCAAACATGTTCCTCTCTCTGACTTCACAACCCTCCCTCCGAGCTGAGGTCCTGGGCCCTCAGTGTCCCAGTGTGAGCACCCTCTGGAGCACCTCTAGATGGCATCCTCCTAACGGAGGCAACTCCGTCACACTGTGTCTTCTCCATCCAACACAGCCCTACGTTAAGCGCTTCATAGTGGGCTTAGACCTGAAGGTAAGCGACCATGCTCTCCATTGTTCCGTTGGCTCCTTCTGATCCAGGGCAAGTGAGCTCCAATAAGACAGTTCAGACCACAGTCCTAGCAGAAAAAGTGGGCAGATAGCTGGTGGGAGTGAGTGTCAACATCCCCCTCACACACACCGTGGATATCCCATCCCCCCTATGCGCTGAGCACCCCGAGGACCGGGCCCTTGAAGTGGACCTTTGTGGAATCTAAGGATGTAGATGAGTAGAGAGAGAAGAGCGAAGGTGGTAACCCCTGTGGAGACGGGGTGCCTGGGGAGAGAGGAGAAGACTGCGTGGGAACGGGAGAGGGGAAGCCAAGGAGCTCGGATGCAACATAATGAGCCAGAGAAAGGAACCTATCAAAATGGAGGCCGAGAAGGGAAAGGGCAGACTGGCTGGGGGCTTCTGTGTGTTTCCTGCTGGTCCTGATGGCAGCAGACAACACAGGAACTACCCCTACTGTGCTGATGAGGGACCCGGGCCTCACAGAGACTAAGAGCAACGGTGCTGTTAGTCACCAGAACAGAACTTGCTGGCACAGGATTTGAACGCAGATCCGAAGCAGGTGTTCTCAACACAGGTTCGCATCCTCTGAGGATCCTTCTGTCTGGCAGGGGAATACCGGAGGCACTGGTGAGATGGGAACCAAGTTCTGCTGTAAAAAACACAACCATCACACCAGAAACTTCTCTGTGCAGTGAGTACCCAACCCAGAGGCGGGCCTCCAGCAAAACAGGGCGTTCACCAGGATTTGCAAAGAATTTCGATTTGGTGGTTGGTTTGTTTTTTTTCAAAGCAGGGAGTTGAGGAAATGGTTTAGTGGATGGAGTGCCAGATGCACAACAAGCATCAGTCCTGAGTTTAGATGTCTGGCACCCCCACAAAAAGCCAGGCGTGGCGGCACACTCTTATAGTCTTGGCAGAGACAAAAATGCTGGGGCCTCTGACCAGCTAGGCTGGCTGAATCGGTCCGGGGACAGACCTTGTCTCAAAAGAGAAAAGGTGGAGAGTAATTAAACAGGACACCCGGTTGACGTGGCACACATGTGCACCCACACAACACACACTCGCCATCAGAGGAGTCATAGCAGACTGTGTCAAAGGAAAGACATTTCTGGGTCTTCCATGTGCTCATTTTATGGTTTGGGATGGATTTATTCAGATTGCACCTAAGATGCCATCCCAGCCTCAACCCTAAGGGCTGGAAGAGGCCTCCATCTGCCCTATGGATCTACTGAGCTGAGGGCTGAGGACAGCATGCCACCAACCTGCCCTGACCTTGAATCCCAGCTAAGGTCACAGGGCTTAGCCTGGAAAGATGGGAACTGAAGCAGAACCTGCAGGCTTTCAAGGACAACTCAGGGTAACCCTAGCTCCGAACAGAGCCCGGGGAACTTCCTGACCCCCGGGCAAGGACTCCGCTGGTGTGCCATCTTGGCACAGCCTGGGCATCAGGTGCAGGCACAGCACTTGCTGAGCAGAGCTTGTCTACATGGATAGTAAGTAGAATGTGTTTAATGAGGGTAATTATATGCAGGGACAGGCGGTGACAGCAGCGACCACTCATGAGGGCTGTGAGCCTAAGGACTCGGGAGCATGCTGCTGCATTGGACCGCTTGCAGGTGCATGGAGGATAGGCATGGCTCCCTGGACAGAAAAGAAAATGGGGCTTGAAAGAAGCAGGAGAGCAGGATGGCTTGGAAGCTTGGTTCTGTAGTGAAGCTTCAGGCTGCTGTTAGACATGCAGATTTTCCCACGTGACATGCAATGGCTTCGAAGCCGTGGGGTAGGTCCAGCTTCTGAGTGTCAGGTGACTAAGGGAGCTGAAGCTTGAGAAGCGCGGATGTGAATGTACTGTACAAAACAGGTCACCACCACTTTATCATCTCAAAGCTTCACTTTGCCCATCTGTAAAATACCCTGTGAATACTTGAACTGCCAGGGTAGCTGGTGCATAACATAGGATGGGGATGTCTATGCCCAGAATCCAAATTCAGGACTGCACCAGTGGTCCTGGCAAGCAAAATGAGGTGAAACTGGTCTTCCACAGATGGTCTCATTGCCTAAATAAAACTTTAGCCTACAGGTTAAAAAGTAAAGACTTCATGGGTTTTAGTAAGTTACCTAATATATTTCCAATGGATAATTAATGACATCGGTGTTGAGAATCACGATTCACACATTCATCTGTACAAAAGTAACCAAACAAAGCAAATGCAGGCCACTTGGTCAGATACCCTCGCTTGTACAAGTCAACACCATTATCAGTAATTTTTTGTTATATTTTTAAATTTAAAGCTATTTTGATCATATCTTCTCTCTACCCACCCAATGTAGGCGGAGCTTTTCTGTGTCCCAACCTGCCTGCGGTCAGGACAAATCTCTCCCACTCGCGTCCCCCAAGTAAACACACAGAGGCTTTAATTATAACTGCATGGCCGTGGCTCAAGCCTTTTGCTAGCTAGCTTTTATATCTTAAATTAGCCCATAACTATTAATCTACATGTCGCCATATGTTCCGTAGCTTTACCTGCGTCCCATTACATGTTGCTCCTTGGGCGGCTGGCTGGCATCTCTCCCCCACCCCCAACTTCTTCCTGTCTCTTTGAATTTCCCACCTGCCTCTAAGCTGCCTTGCCATAGGCCAAACAGCTTTATTTATTAACCAATCAGAGCAACACATATTCACAGCGTACAGAAAGACATTCCCCATCAACCCAACTTTAAGTTCTTTCACAAAAACCCAATATAACAACTAAACCAGCCGGGCAGTGGTGGCATGTGCCTTTAATCCCAGCACTTGGATCTCAGTGAGTTCTAGGCCAGCCTGGTCTATAAAGTGAGATCCGGGACAGCCAGGACTGTTACACAGAGAAACCCTTTCTCAAAGAAAAAAGAAAAAGAAACCCAAAACCAAGAAAACAGAATAAAACCACACCCAAAAAGCAAAGCCATCAGACCATAACCAAATAAAAGCACACAAAAACAACTGTGAAGTCCATTGTATATTGATCAACAATTCCTGACCATGAAAGCCTGACTTGGAGTGGTTGATATACCCAGTGTCTCTCTATTGAAGAAAACTGATTTTCCCTCTCTCAGCAGGCAGAAAGTGATGCTTCAATATAATAATAAAAACTTTTTGGAAAAAAAATAGTAAAGACTTTGGCAAGGTTGCTAAATATAACAGCAGTATACGAAAATCAACTTTATTTCTGCATGCTGACTAAAAGCACAACGTAGTTTGGGTACTATACCATTTAAGTATAAAATAGCAAGCAAATAGTATTTGCCAGTTTGGCTATATGATCCTGACCCAGAGACAGGCCAGATTTCCCAGGGTAGGGGAGGTCTCCACCCACTGGCCACAATTCCCATCTTCCCCTCAGGTTTAACGGTTTTCTAGTCTGGTTCATAGAACTTAGAAAAGTCCTATATGTAGTCAACCAAATGACACAAACCAGGGCCAGATGAAAGGAATGGTTGCAGGTACACAGTGTCTCTGTTCTTCAGAGGCATCACCTGTGGCCACACTGACATGTGTCACTCAGGTGAGCTTCCATGTCCAGAGGATTTCTGTTGGTTTGGTTTCAGGAAGGGAGGTCTGTGACCTAGGCATGAATGACCTAGTCATGCCCACCTAAACACTATCCAACTCCATTCTGCTCTGAGACCACCCAGGAGCCTGCCATGAACAACAGACAGATAGTCTCCACTCAGGACTTTCCAAGGGTAGAGGTTTTCTCCCAACAATTGGAAATAAAGGCCAGCCATATTCTTTACGATGCAGCCAGCAGCTGAAGGTAAATAATGACAAAAATTTATAGACCCTTACAAAGTCTCTGTATCGCTACACTGAAATACGGCCTGGCTGTGAAAATAAATAAGCTACAATCCTTGTCAACTGTTGCGTATATTACGGTTGGGGCTGCTGAACTCATTGACGGTGCTGTATGGTCAACCACGAAACAGAGATCGCCATTCTCCTGTAGAATCATCAGTAGCAGGATTGAAGATCTGAGCAGAGGAGCCTCATGAACACAGCTCCGTCCCCTCCCCCAAATGACCATCACAGCTACATGCCTTTGGCTCCCTGTCTCTGGTTTCCTTCCTGAAGCCAAATCCTTGCAGATGCATTGCTCATGGGAAGAGTGAAATCTGCCTATTGTGTCATTTTCTCATTGTTCCTCTCATAGTGGTATCAAGGTCTAGGCCCTTGATACATTTAGATTCCTTAGCTAAAGGAATCTAAGGGGACCAAGGAGGAAGGGGGCCAACCAGGGAGAATGTTCTAGTGTCCAAAATCTCTCCAACCTCCTGGTATGAGGACAGAGGAATTCCCTTTCAAAATCATGATGGGGTCTCTGAAGACACCCTTAACCCTCACAGCCTGTCTTCTGAGAAAACCATCCAAGGTGACCAGATCTCTCGATAATTTGTCTCCACATGTAAGGCCACGGGCTCTGCTGTAGCTGACTTCAAAGAACGTTCTATAATACATCTCTGCATTCCTTCCTAGCTTAGAAATTCTCACAAAAGATTCCCTGTCCTCGTTAGCCAATCCTCTCCTCTTGCCTTTTTACTCACAGCGGAGTTCATGAAAGCTAACTTTACGGCCACTTACCTGCAGTTAGCTTCCATACTGGAGGAGCGCCCGTAACCAGGCATTTGCTGGGATCAATTTAGTTGGGTTAGTGGGATGTGTTTACGTGGATTTCTGTTACCTCTCTCTCTATAGTGACTGTCAACACTTTACCAATTAAGTTACTCCACAAACACTCGGTGACACACTGAATCAACTCCCTGAGGTCATTAAACAAAGAGACAAGGCCAACCGGTGACTCAGAGCATGGGACTACGAGGAGAACATATCCGACCATCTGACAAGTGTGTGTCAGCAGTCCCAAAACCGCTCCCGAATCTTACAATTCATAGGCCAAAGGATACTTCATACTTACCCCATATTTGATAATAATCAGATAATAATAGCAAATGTATAAAATCCTACCAGTAGCTAGTTTTGAACATGAGAAATGTTTCACATAGCAACCATACTGAAGTGTCACTCATGCTGGAGGAAGAGACCATATTATCTTTTCAATTATCTTCCAGGCACTACTTTAAATTCTTTCTGTGGGAAATTATATTACAAAATTCCCATAGAAAAGATAATTAAAAATTATGCAGCACACATTTGCTACCTGCAGCTTGCCAAGCGACTAATTAGTGGAAATGTGATTTTCATGAATTCTGTGATGTTTGCAGTACCTGCCAACTTTTTTGTAATTTGTTGCCATTACTTTTTTGATTCAAAATAAACATTCATTTTCATACCTAATTTTATACTCATAATTTGGTATTTTTAAAAGACTCCCAAACCTGGATCCACCTGGCCCTTTCTCTCTCTCAGTGACTGCCCCATCTGCCCTCCCTCAGCACTGACAGTTCCCTGGATTGATACTATCTTTGAGATTAAAGTAATGTGCTCTCTGCCCAGACTGGGAGTGTAAGCTCTCTGAAGACATGCCCCTGCCTCAGCACACCACAGTCTTTATCACTGGAAACAATAAGTCACAGTTAGCAGAGCATTGGGAAGTTCAATGGTAATTCCCCAAACAGGTGGCCCTGGGTAGCCTCCCAGCTTGTGGGCATCTTATAGTAAGCATGCCCAGTCCCAAAGCTTGCCCAGGAAGACAGTGGCCCTGCCAAGAGCCTGTGCTTTCTGGTCAATAAAAATTCTAACACGTACTGTTTACCAAAGTAAAAAGACCCTTCTCATGGCCAAGCTCGGACAAGGTTACCAAGCCAAAAGTTGAGCTTGGGCCCTGACAGAAGTCACGTTGAAGAAGGCCTAGAGTTAGTACTGGACTTTTCTGTGACCAGTCTCTCTATCCCAGTATGCCTTCACTTCTTCCCTGTCTGGGGGTGGAGGGTTCCAAGTGGCTCCCTTAGTCTCCTGCCTTCCCACACCTTGCCCAGCCTCCCTTAACAACCCTGTCATCTCTGCTTTCCTTCTAGAACCTCTGGTGTATGCAAGTAGCTGATATTTGTAATGTCAGCCCCCAGCCTCTTCTGTGCCCTCATCCCAAGCATACCAAGCGAGCACTTGGGTCCCTGTGAGCAGGAGTTCTAGGGATAAGTTGGGGAGGCAGTGGGAGTATTTGTTCACTTAGAGGTGGATTCATCAGGTGTTGTACTATTAGTCATCTAATGGGAGACAGTCAGTGTGGTTCCTGCAAGAATGGAGGCATTCGTAAGACTATAACCAGCATTTCCCATAGTCTGTCCTGAAAACTTTATAAATAAGTTGATTGTTGCCCACCAGTTCCAACAGCCGCCACGATGACAAACAGCATGTGAAGATGCCGGTAAGCCACGAGCCAAGTGGCAAGGTATAGATTAATGGAAATGGATTAATTTAAGCTGTAAGAACAGTAAGCAAGAAGCCTGCCACGGCCATACAGTTTGTAAGCAATATAAGTCTCTGTGTTTACTTGGTTGGGTCTGAGTGGCTGTGGGACTGGCAGGTGAGAGAGATTTGTTCTGACTGTGGGCCAGGCAGGAAAACTCTAGCTACAGAAATATACCTGGGTGCTTGTGTGCAGGCTTCTTAGAGTCGAGTCTAAGTGTCTGAGTGGTGACCATATACAAGATTTTGTGAGCTCTGGGGACTTGGTTGCTTAATGGTTACTAAGGGACCCTCGCCTCCTTTTTCCCTCTTCCCCTTTTCAATGATTGGAACTACAAGGTGGTCCCTGAAATGCTGTGGGCACAATTATGCTCTTATTAGATCAGAAGTCACTGGGATTGCACAAGGGCTTGTCCTCGTACTGTAAATGTGCTCTCTGGTGAGAAGCAGAAATTGCAGGTTTGTGGCTGGAAAGGGAGAAAGGCCTTAAACACAAACACCATTAGTTATGTTGAACTTTTTATTCTCTGCTGGGGAGACTTCAACCAGATTCTAGGGGGAGAGGTTCCTTTCGATTCTCAGGCTCACATAATTTTCCCCATCTTGCTGGCCTGCTTCCCGGAGCTCTAACCACCTCAGGCAGCCCTCTGGGGCTCATGGCAGCCCCTGCCCCACACCCCCCTAACAGTCTCTGTATAATTAAGCTCCCAGGGGGTACTAAGATTTGCCCTACCCTCCAGACCTAAGTTCCACCTGATCCTAAGTGACAGAAACAAGACAAAGATATGTCTCCCCACACCTGGTGCACTGACTCTATCAGTTACCTCGGTGAAGGATACCCTCAAATCCCAGAGTCTTCTGAGAAGGATAAGGTCTGGGGAAGTTCACTGTTTTGAGTTCATAGCTGAGCTGTGGTGAATTACCATGGGTTGTGGGGGGGACTTCCATCTGAGGTGTGGTAAGCAAGCTAGGGAGCAGCCATAGAAGAACAGACGAGGAGACTGTGTGGTCGGTCTTGTCGGACTTTCTTTGGACAGCCATCCCCCAAATAATAACAGGTAGACTTATTATTAACTATGAATTATGATTTCAGCTTCAGCTTGTTCCCAGCCAGCTCTTATGGCTTTTTACCTCTCCTCCACTCTGTATGTTGGTGTCTTTTGTGTGCCTAGATTCATCCCCCTGAGTTCCTCTCTCAGCCCAGAAGTCCTGTCTAACCTCTCCTGGCTAGCTATTGGCCGTTCAGCTTTTTATTAAACCAATCACAGTGACCCATCTTTACACAGTGTAAACAATATCCCGAAACAAGGCTGGGTTTGGGGGAGGCATGTGGTGTTGTTGTTGATGATGATGATGATGATGATGATGATGATGATGATGAGTGTGTGTGTGTGTGTGTGTGTGTGTGTGTGTGTGAGAGAGAGAGAGAGAGAGAGAGAGAGAGAGAGAGAGAGAGAGAGAGAGAAAAGGTCAACACTGAGTGTCTTCTATCTCACTCCACCTTATTTTTTTGAGACAGGGACTCTCAGTGAATCTGGAGCTCACTGACTGTATACACTGGCTGGCCAGCAAGCTCTGGGAATCCTTCCGTTTCTGCCCTAACCCCCAGCATTGGTTTCACTGAGGGACTTGCCGTGTTGCTACTGTGACCTTGATGCATGGCCTCAGCTGCCTCCTCTGCAGAGCAAGGGCAGAGGTGATGAAGGGACAGAAGAGAACAGGGAGAGCCAAGAGGGGAGGCAGCACACGGTCATCCCCCAACAGCATGTCACCCTTATGATTCTGACTGCTCAAAAGTGCTTTAGGATTAATATTCTCTGCCTTTCTGAGTTGGGGGTGGGTGGTGGTTGCTAAAGTTCGGATTCTGACAGCAGAGTTGGCAGAACAGAGGGTCAGCAGCCTAGAGGACTCACCTAACACACCGTAGGACCCCAGTCCAGTGAAACGGGACACTCCACCAACACGCCACAGTGCCTAGACCTCAAGGTCAGCACTTGAACAGAGACACTGCCTGTGTCCTGTGGGGTTTGACTTCTGAATAGCTCCCTTTTAACTGGTGATCGATTCCTGGCATTTCCTTTGGTTTGGGCATATCATTAAGCAAGAATTTCAAACAGGCAGTCCTGGGAATAGCAATCATTCCTTTAACATTTGTATTCCAGTCACTCAGCAAAGTTGAAGTGAGCCACGACCCTGCGTAGGGTGTATGGAGAAGCGGAGCTATAACAGCTAGTGTCCACCTGCGGGGGACTCTACCTGCTTCCCCTACCTTAGAACTGATGACCGAAGATCAGGCTGCTATGCAACACCAAGGCTTACCAGCTGCATCAGATAAGGGGATCTACAGTAATTTCCACAGATAGAAGTGAAAAAAGATGATAGATATGATGATTGATAGGTAGAGAGATAACATATAGATATGATGATAGAGATAGATATGATAGATGATATGATTGATAGATAGACAGGATGATAGATCAATTGTACTTAATGTGCCCTAACTAGCCTCAAACTCATCATGCTCCTGCCTCAGCCTCCCGAACGCTGAGGATCCTGAGGAAATGAGCTGTCAGCTGCTGCTGTCCAATCCTGTGTGCAGAGCAAGTGCTCACTCAGTGTGACTTCCCTGCTGCCCCCCCCCCAAGATGTTCCCAGAGCTTAAGAACTGCATGTAAATGAGGGAGCTAAGAGGAAGGCATGCCGGTGGGAGGGAAAAGCAAGCTTGCTGCCTCCTTTGGGTTTGGAGAAGAGGGCAGAGGTCGGGTTATCTGATGTTCTCCCAAGTGGCCCCACGACTCCAAGATAAACTGATCTCTTCTCAGAGGCACTCTTGTGAAAGCGGCCGTCCTGGACCACTGGCCCCATCTCCTTACACTGTTTTGTTTTGTGTTTCCTTCCCCATACTCATCTCCATGATCACGTTATACGTGCGACTGCTCAGCTGTCTTTCCTACAAGAATGTACTCCTATTACAGAGACTCTGTTTTGTCCCCTGCTGACGTCATGTCTCCACTCTGCTGAATTTGACCTTGGCCATATCATTCAGCTCCCTAGACTCTCTTGGGTCATTTTGATAATTAAATGCACCAATAAGAAAGCAACACTGGGCACCGTGCCTGGCACACCCAACGTTCTCAATCAATCCTTGCTGTCATTTGATGAATTATTTTCTAGATTGTTATCTCCCCAGGATCAGCTGTGTGGAAAAAGCTCCGTAGCTGTTCAGGGACTTGTTTCATCCTGAGCAGAGCTAGAAATAGAAAGCTGCGCTAATTAGGGACTATGAAATTGCTGCTTACCTTTCCAAAGCCAGTGAACTCGAAACCTCTAAGAGAGACCCTGCTTCTCAAATATGACTGCACATTGGAGTCCACAAGGGACTCTTAACAATTATTGGTGCCTAGATCTCACCCCAGAGAGTCTGATGTCATTGATGTGGCAGGTGGCCTGAACATCAGGATTTTTTTTTTCTTTAACTCCCCAGGTACTTTTAACCTGTAGCAGGTTTGAGAGTCCCTGCTTGCCAGATTTCCCCTTGAAAGTCAGTGAGACAAATGTCTATTTGTGGCCTGACAGTTACTGGATCTTCCTAAAAAGAGAAATGTTCTGGAAGACTGGCACATTAACAATTCACCACCGTGGTCTAGCAGGGCTCCTCTCCAGAGACTGCTGTTGAAGCAAACTCACCTGGAGAGAGTATGTAAGCCCAACGTTGAGTTGCAGGCCAGCCTGGGCGACATTGCAAGGCCTTGCCTCGAAAAAGGGAAGGGAAGGGCAGGGGAGCTGTTGACTAATGCAGAGTCACAGAACGCTAACAGAGAAAACCTAGGAGGCTCCAGCAGCTCAAGCAAGTGGGGAAACTGAGGCTAGAAAAGCCAAACCAACTTTCACTCCACCCCACCTCTGCTTGTGTCCCTCAGCATCACATCCATTGGCCCCCATAGGCAATGGCCATTGGCAACATTGGGCTGCTTATTCTAACGTACCTTTGAACAAGCAAAACATTTTGTCCTGTCTTTGAACAACTGAAGAATTCAGAGTTCTTGATTTGGACCTTATGAAGAAAAGGCCCAAAGCTGTTCTCTGTGTCAGTAAACTCTAGTTGAATTAGAAGACAACCCCATCGGTAAAGTGCTTTCTAGAAAGCAGTCCAACGCCATGTTCCCGTCGGCATGCCATTTGAGAGCAAGGGGAAGTACATGATGCTAAATGAATCAAGCCAGTCACAAAGGGACAAACCCTGTGTGGTTCCACAGAATAGGAAGACCCTGGAGGTGTCACGCTCACAGACAGGAAAAGTGGTCACCACGGGGTGGAGGGAAAGTGAATGGGGAATTGTTATTTAATGGGGACAGAGTCTCAGTTAGGAAGGACCCTGGAGATGAATAATAGTGGTTTGACAACTTTGTGAACATTTTAATGCTGCTAAACTGCATACCTAAAAAATGGTTGAGATGGTGAATGCTATGGTATGCATATAACCTACCCCAATTAAAAATCATCTTTTGAAATGTTATTCTATCACTCAGGTGTACTGACATACATGTGTAATGCCAGCAGGTGGGCCGACACACGTGTGTAATCCCAGCACTTGGGAGGTTAAAACAAGCCACAGGACCTCGTCTCCAAAAGAACTGGGAGTGGGTGGGTGGGGAGATGGCTTGATGGCTAAGAGCAGGTGAGAAAAATCCTGATTCTCAAATATGACGGCACATTGGAATCCACTGGGGACTAGTAAACAATACCCTGGAGAGTCTCATGTCACTGATGTGGCAGGTGCCCTGAAGAGCAAGATTATTTTTCTATTTTTAACTCTCTGTGTGCTTCTAACCTGTAGCAGGTTTGAGAGCTACAAGCAAGAGAACCTGATTTCAGGTCATAGCACCCTGGAAAGAAGCCTGGTGTAGGCATGTGTGTGCTTGTAGCTTTTTTTTTTTTTGGGGGGGGGGGGGGGCTTGGGCTTCCAAGTTCCAGCAAGGCTCCAGTGTCCTGGATCTGACTGGGACAATGAGGGAATGAAGAAATGACATATGGACACAGGAAAACAGCTGAGGTCAGGTGGACTGGGCTCTCTGGTAGAGACTGCTACATCCTGGAAGTTCAACATGTTCACTGTATAGAGTGCAACAGGGAAGTGGGGTCACTGTACACCCTGAACAAGGAGATGGGGTTAGTACATACAGATAAACAAAGGGGCAGGGTTTATACTATACAGGTAGACCAAGGATACAGGTTTAGCTAACCACAGCAGGAGAAGTCTCTGGAGGGGAGCAGACTTCAGGCCATAAACATCTGTGAGGGTGGCTGGGGAGAAGCTATGGCAGATGTTTTCTGCACACACTGTTAACATTCACATGGACCAGAAGACTCTGTGGTCCCTCTGAGCCTCACCCTGAAGTATGATGGCAGGCTTTGCCATTTTCCCACGGGACTGAGGCTAGGGTCCTTGCCATGGCGATGCCCGTATCTCAGCAACACACATTCACTCAGGACATCCTCCACTCCCCACAAGGGCAGAGAGGAAGGCCTCAGGGCCTGACTGGCCACTAGCCCAGCTCCAAGTTCAGCAAGAGATCCTGTCTCAAGAGACACAGAATGCTAGCAAAGGACACTGTCCTTCCAGTCCAACTCTGCTTTCTAATGGCTGCCACATGAGAAACCACCACTGCACATTCCCACCAGCTGAGACCAGCCCACTCTAGCTGTCATGCCTTCCTTGTCGTGACTGTACCCCCTAAACTGTGAACCAAGAGAAACCCTTCCCTCCTTAGTAATAAGAAAAGTAACGGTCCAGTGCTAAATGGAGTCTGGGGACTTAGTACAATCTTGGTGATTTGAGTTAGCATGTAAAATAGTGGGATTATTATGGCATTACTTAAACTGGCTTATTTTTAACTGTGTGCGTGGGGCAGGGGTGTGCACATGTGTGAGTGCAGTTGCCTAGAGTCCAATGAGGGTATCAGATCTCCTGCAGCTGGAGTTCCAGACAGTTGTGGGCTGCCTGACATGAGTGCCAGGAAGCACACTTGGGTCCTCTGTAAGAGCAGTACATGCTCTAAACCACTGCCCCGTCACTCCGGTTCCTCATGACATGTTTGTTCATGTTTATCATGGCGCCTGATCCTATTTTCTCCCACTGCCTCCCGCATCTCCCTCCTCCCCCTCACTGGTCTCCTACCTCATCTCAAATGGCTCTGCTTTTGTACTATATATACATGTGTGTATTTGTAACATATTTAATCTAGGTCCCACATTTGAGTGAAAACATGCAATATTGTGTTACTCTTCCCTCCTTTTAGACCTCCTTCTCCTCCTTCATAGTCTCCCTGTGCTTTCATGTTTAAATATATATAAATGTGTATATTTAAATCTGGATTCCACATAGGAGAGAAATGGTATTTGTCTTTCTGTGACTCCTTTATTTCATTTTACATGATGATTTCTAATCCATCCATTTTGCTGAAAATAACATGAGTGGGAGGGAGGGAGAGGGGGAGAGAGAGAGAGAGAGAGAGAGAGAGAGAGAGAGAGAGAGAGAGAGAGAATGAATGCACAAATGGAAGCCAGAGAACCACCTCTGTCCTTGTTCCTTAAGCTCCACCTACTCTGTTGTTTTTGTTCTCTTGCTTTGCTTTTGAGACAGGGTCTCACTGGCCCCGAGGTCACCCTGTAGGCTAGGTTGTCGAGCCAAAGAGCCCCAGCGATCCACCTGTCTCCAGCCTCCCCGGTGCTGGGAATACAGCTGTGTGGCACCACAGTTTTTATTTAAACGTATGTCCTCATGCTCGAGCATCAAGCACTGTGCCATCTGAGCCATCTCCCCGGCCCTAATTGGATTCTTCTCTATGGCTGGGTGGATCACATTTTCTTTATCAGCTTGTCTCTGGATGGGCATCTAGACTGGTCCCCTCTCGGCTGGCGCCTTGGCTCTTGCGAGTACTGCAGCAGCAAACCTCATGTGCAAGTATCTCTTCCGTATGCTGGCTCAGATCTGTTCAGATAGGTTCCGACCCAGGAATGTGTGCGTGCTGGCTGTTACTCCTTCTTTAAAAGGTTTCTAGCATGCTTCAATGTATGCTAGCATAAATGGGAATCACACCGTCAGAAGGAGAAGGCTATGGAAAAGGAGGCCGTATATTTCTGCTTAAGCAGGGCCTCTCTGGGAGCATGCTGCTCTTCTAAATGATCTTTTGATGAGCACCACCCACAGCAAAGACTTAACCTCTGAAATAGTCTGCTGCTGGGCTGAGGAAGTCCCCCTGGCCTGTAAGCAAAGCTAGTCATCAGTTCCTAGACAGACAGGCCAGGGTATCAGAGATCAACAGGAGCGCTCAGTCTAAGTGAAACGTCTGTTTCACTTCCCTCCAGTGCTAAAGGAACATTTCAAAAGGGGGGGCGGAAAGAATGTAAGAGCCAGAGAGTGGGGGGGAGCACTGTGACATGCTGTCTTCTGCATAGGACATGGCCGTGGCACACATGAAGTCACCACAGCTGTGGTTACCTGCACAGGAGAGAGCCTGTCAGCATTCCTTCACATCCATGACAGCGGGGTTCATGGTTCCAGTTACTCATTCTGAGAGAGGGGAGACATTTCCTTCAGTGGTGTGGCCATTAGTAAGACTGTCCACGCTTCAGTAAATCGCTCCACACTTGCTCATGCCAGCAACCCTAATTCAACTCAGTAGATCATTAAAAAAATAATAACAGAAGACATGAAAAAGTCGGAAGGAGATGGGAAGAAGAGTAAGAGGAGGTGAGAGAAATAGGGAGTAAAATGAGCAAAATACGGCATATGCACGTATGAAATTGTCTACAGATTTTTAAAAAATACATTTAAAGGAAGCAGAGGTGAGAAGAGCAGCCTGCAACATGATCAGGGAGTCCAGGTGCTCGCCGTGTGAGTCTAGTTACCCGAGTTCAGTCTGTGGAACCCACATGGTAGAAAGAGAGAACGGACACCCCAAAGTTACACTTGAAGTTGTTCTAAAGAGAAAGTATCAAGAGAGTTGCTGGCCCTGAGAGGGCTCCCCAAAGGCAGGATCAGCTTGTGGAGTTGAGAAACGGAATCTGCATTTAATTGATCAAGGGCTCAAGGTGATTTGGGTGTACCCCCGAGTCCAAGAAGCCAAGCTTCGGGTCATCCACTAAAAGCACAGTATTGGCAGAGGTCTTCTTGAGGCTGTCCATTCTGTGTTTGAATTCTCTGCCTATCCTAAGAGCCCAGTGCCCACATGGACAGCCATTGCGGTCTTTCTTATGTAAGGGGCAGTAGAGCCCCTCTTCAGATGACAAGCCGGGGTTAAGTCCTATCTCTGCCACTTGCAGCCTGTGTGACTTATCCTTTCTGTGCCCGTTTCCTTCCTATGAGAGGACTGTTAGGAGAGCCCCTACCTCAGATGGCATTGCAAGGACAGAGTGAGTCATCCATAGAAAGCAGTTATAACGTGAGTTGAAGGAACTGATTGCTGTGAGCTGGTGTTCCCAGATCACAGATGTCACGCTCAGCTCCAGTCCCCCTGTACACCTCAGAGACCAGCAGCTCCTCAGATGGCAGCCTTGCCGTGTCTGAGTGTGACATCCTGTCACCCCTCCTTGTCCTGTAGGCTACACATGCCCATTTCATCATGCCTTTGTGCCAGGCTTTTGATTTCCCCAGCCCGCCCTGTGAACCCAAGCCCTCCAAGGAGCATAGCATCTATTCCTCATCCATACCTCCCGTAGTCCATTTCTCCCCAAGGCTGAAATTTACACTTCTCTCTATTCTGTTTCTTTGGAGTTTGACTTAGTTTCTCCTCCTAGATCTGACAGGAACACATGTGTGCCCCACCTACCAAGTAAGTGTGTTCAGGTCTCTCTCTGGCCTGCTGCCCTCCTGAAATGCAGCATAATTGTTACCTGTGCCTCTCTCCTTGGTGGCACATGTCTCCAGAGCAGTTCCTGTGTATAGGTACCAACCAGGTAGGACCTGGGCAAGCTGTTTCACCCCCCTCAGAAGAGTCACATCCAAAGACCGGGGGTGGGAGGTGTCTGGGAAGACATCTCGGTGGATAAACTGCTTGCTGGACAAGTATGAAGACCTGAGTTTGGACGCCCAGCACTCATGTAAAATAAGCCATAGTGGCATGCAGCTGTAAAGCCAATGCTGTAAGGGCAGACAGCCGGACCCCAGAGCCTCACAGCCAGACGGCCTAGCACAGTTTGGGGTTCACTGAGAAATCCTGTCTCAGAAAACAAAATGAACAGAGAGGAAGACACCTGACATCAACCGCTGGCCTGTGTGCGTGCGTGCAGATGGACACACACACACACCGGGGGGGGGGTGGGGGGGGGGGGGGGGGGGGGGGGGGGGGGGGGGGAGTGCTGGGAGAGGATTCTTGAACTAATTATTATAGAACACTGACATGAGGCTGGGCACAGCCTATGTCCCATATCCATGTTAACCATGGCGATTTCCTGGTTACCCTTTTCATATTAACATTTCACTGTTCTCATCACATGATACTCTATATAGCTCTACTGGGAACTGACGCATGTTGGATTCCCAGAATACATTCTGGAAACTTCTAATGGAGAAAGAGTAGCCATTAGAACCTCTTACATCCTGGCCTGGGAATGGTGGCCACATTCAACATCTACTCCGAAAGAGAGGAGAAACAGCCCTTCCTACTTTACTCCACAGTCTCTCTCTCTCTCTCTCTCTCTCTCTCTCTCTCTCTCTCTCTCTCTCTCTCTCTCTCTCTCTCTCTCTCACACACACACACACACACACACACACACACACACACACACACACACAATGGGGGGTGGCTGAGGTTTTATTCATAGAGAAGGTATTCCTACTCACACCTGTAAGGGATTAGTGGCCACCTAGTCATTAAAGGGTTTGTTAGGCCAGAGCAGGGGAGGCATGGAGGGGCAAGCAGACCTGGTACCCACCTGCCCGGTGTCGCTTGCCGGTGTAGCGACAGCCCTGCTGCCAGAGTGATATGCATCTAGGCTATTCCGAGTCCCCACACAGGCAGCAGGGAGGACTGCCCCCTGCTCCCCGTGGGAAGGGAACACTCAGAGCTTTAATTATACCTTCTGTCTACATCGACGAGGCCACAATTACACTCTGTGCGGGGCAGCGGCTGCTAGATTACTTCCCAAACACTTTTAAGCTGTTGAAAGCAAAACCTTCTGTGGATTCTATACATTCAAAGAGAGAGCAAAATAGCCTGGTGGGAACAGCTGCAGAAGGACAGACTGTATCTAGCTACCTCCTCTGCTCCCCCACTGTGCCTCCAGAGTCCTTCTTGGCCGCCAGAGGGGAGAGCAGCAGATGAGACCATCTGAAGCCTCTTCAGCCCTGCCTTGTGCATGGGAGAAGGGGTCAGGGAGAACCGCCCGAGTGTGGGCTGCTTCCAGTGACCCCTGCCTGCAGATCACCCCTTCAGCCAGCCTCGCAGGGCACACACCCTGCCCAAGAAGACAATTCTTGAGACCTGAGGACAGCCATCATACAGATGGAGCCACAGGCAGGGCAGAGAGGCCAGTGGAAGACCTCCCCCTTCCTGATTTATGAGCCCTGCTGACAAATCAAGTCTCATGCCTAGATATTTGTGGGATTTTTTTTTTCCTAGAAAAATCAGAATGTCACCCCAACCCATTCAACAAAGACTCTTCTTTTGGATTCAAATCACCAGCATGGTGTCATGGACCACCCCTACTCCCCACCCCGGGCTTCCACCAATCAGCTCTCTAGGGTTTATCCAGCCAGGATTCCCTGGCCCCAGTGCTCAACCCCTAGACCCAGGAATGGAGCACCGTCATTTGTTCCCATCTAGAGTGGGCCTCCTGTTTGTCCCAGGCATTCTCTCGGGACAGGGCTTAGCAGAAGACACCGTGATTTCCCGGATCCTCCCATGCCCAGTGGCTTCTCAATACACCCCCATTTATCTTTTTTTTTAAAAGACTTTGGGGGACCAGCATCCATAAGGAAATAGCTGTTGTCACTAATCCAGCAACATTGAAAAGTAAGGAACTGTCTTAGCTTGTATCACAAACTAGTCCATAAGTGTAGCCTATGAGCAGTCTTGTCATGTAAATGAGCAGGTGTTTCAGATGGAGGCTCTATGTCCTCACTTTTTTCCAGTCCTAGACTCTACAGTGAGGTAGACTGCTTCCAGAACATTCTATTCAATACAGGTCTGCTTATCTACTTGGCGAAAGAAAGCTCTTGAGCCACCTCCCCAGTGGGTACTGTGCTTTAGTGTTCTGTCAGTTCCAGCCTCTGGCTAGAAAACAAAACCAAGCCGTTCTTCCTCTGTAACCCAGCCAGCCACACAGGAGTCAAGAGCTGCTACGGACACGGTGGCTTCTCCCTGTGGTTTTCACAGTCACAGAGAGCCACTGTCCACATGGCGAGGGCGAGTCTCTGACGTCCTGTTCTAAGTGAAGAGTGTCAAACTCAAAAGGCTAGGAACTGGTTCTACGTATTCGGTATCGTATTTGGAGTGAATCCAGGAGACGGCTGGGTCCACGGTGAGTACTTGTCATCTCAGCACTCAGGAGGCAGAAGCCGGAGCATCAAGGGTTCGAGGCTGGGGCCAAGATGGTGGAGTGGTTAAGAGGACATGGATTTGGTTCCCAACACCCACATGGTGGCGCACAACTGTCTGGAACTCCAGTTCCTGGGGATCCCATGCCTCCTTCTAGTTTTCATAGGCATCAGGCATTCACTTGGTGCACATAAGTATATATGCAGGCAAATAGTTGTGCACATATAAATAAACTATTTGTTTAAAAAATAAAAATGGGGGTTCAAGGCCAACCTTCATAGTGAGACTTTCTCAACAGATAAGTAATGTTGAAGAATACAAAACCCCAGGGGAACAGAAAATGGTGACTGCCGGGGCTGCTTGGGCCTAGAAATGGTCAGAAGGAGACATGATGGAATTGCTGGAGATAACTGAACTATGAAATACCAAGACTAGGATGGTAGAGGCATCCTTGACAAAACTCACAGAACCTGGCTGGAGAGGTGGCCCAGTGATTAAGATCACGGCTGCCCTTCCAGAGGACCTAGGTTCAATTCCCAGCACCCACTTGGTGGCTTGCAACACTTTAACTCTTTGTAAAGTTCCAGGGGATCCTATGTCCTTTTCTGGCCCCTGAGGTGGTACTGCTGTAAATGTGCAGACAACACATCCATACACACTGAAAGGGTAAATTATACTGTGTGAAAATTATGTCTCAATAAACCTGACTTTTAAAAAGTGAAACTATTGTAATAATTATACTCACTAATCCTTATTTTGGAGCAAGGCAAAACATGAGAACTGTCAACCCTAGATAGCCTCCTATAGGGGGAAGTTTCTTGGTCCTGCCTAGCTCCAGGGTCCAGACAAATCTCTCCCACCAGAGCTTTCTCATCTGCTTATAAAATAATCACTTAGAGGTTTACAATTGTGTGGCCTATGGCAGGCTTCTTGCTAGCTAGCTCTTATAACTTAATCCATTTCTATTCATCTATAAGTTGCCACGTGGCTGTGGCATTACCAGTCTACTGGCATCTTGCTGCTCCTTCAGCAGCGGCTGGCGTCTGTCTGCCTCTTTTCTTCCTGTCTCTCTCTTGGATTTCCTGTTTGGCTATAACCTGACTCACCATAGGCCAGAGCAGCTTCTTTATTAACCAATCATAGCAACACATATTCACAGCGTACAGAAAGACATCCCACAGCAGCCTCCCCATCCACCTTTGAAAGTAGGATTTGGAACTGACCCTGAGGTTGAGTGTGTCAAAGAGAAGGACCACTGAATCCTTCAGAGCTTTCTCGTTTGAAGGGGCTCAGGCCACACAAGCAGGGTGGTACTCAGCCCCTTGTTTAGTTCCTCATAGTGTTTTGTCGTGCTTCCAAGGAGACAGACGAGACTGGGCAAGGTCGAAGCAGCAGTGGAACAAGCCAGAGCGACTCCCCATGAGGGTCACATCATCCAGTGTTCTTAGGGAAGGGGTGGGGTGGCATCTGAGGAGCTCTGGAGATGACACTGTCTTAGGTGTGTTAGCCAGGAAGGGCCACAGGTCTGATGACATCCATCCAATGGATGTGAGGAGAGCGAGAAGCAGCTTCTAATGCTGCAAGTTAGACATGGAGGCCAGAGATGGTCCTATTTTAGTCATTTCTAGCTAAAGGGTATCCTGAGGAGAGAGAGGAAAATGAAGTCCCACTCATTTCCTCCTCCTGTCTACTCCCCAAAGAACGAAGTGTTCTTTTGTGACTCGAAAACATGATTATGGAGCCAGCAAGTAAACTGTTCGCCAGGACCACCAGCTAGATGTCTGCCTTAGTTAGGGTTTCTACTGCTGCGATGAAACATCATGACCAAAAGCAACTTGGGGAAGAAAGGACTTATTCAGCTTACTCTTCCACATCACTGTTCACATCATTGAAAGAAGTCAGGGCAGGCACTGAAACAGCAGGAACCTGGAGGAAGGAGCTGATACAGAGGCCATGGAGAGGAGCTGCTTACTGGCTTGCTTCCATGGTCCTGCTTTCCTATAGAACCCAGGACCACCCGCTGAGGGGTGGCTCCATTCACAATGGACTGGGCCTTCCCACATCAATCACTAAGAAAGTTCTCTACTGGCTTGCCTGCAGCCCAATCCTATGGAGGCATTTTCTCAATTGCGATTCCCTATCTCTCAAATATTTTTAGCCTGTGTCAGGTTGACATAAAACTAGTCAGTACAAGGTCTTCAAAGTCATTTTAACCTGGATGCTGTCTAGCTGGAGATAACATCAGATCCCACTGGGTGGGCTCGGTGCCACCAGAGTGTCCCTACTTTTAGACAGCAGTACCAGGTAGAACTTCTGGAACTTGTGACTGGTTAGCTAAGCTCCCATGACCCCTCCCTGGGTTGGGCTCATTTGGTACAGTGGTTCATAGAACTCAGGAAAACACATCCACAGGTTGAATTTTAAAGAGTACAGATGAGGAGATGCAGTAGGGTGAAATATGGTGAAGAGGTGTGGCACGTCTAGGCTTTCTCTGGGCACACTACCTTCAGGGTCCCCTGTCCCTTCTATTTGCATAGAGACGTCATTGAGTAAGCATGACTGAAATGTATGCAATTCTGTAGAAAGGTGACTGGACCAAAAGTTAAAATATTTTTAAAAAGTAGGAGGAAATGCTCACAGACTGAGGGGGGACCTGGATTCTTCCTGGTTTCTTCGTAGCCTGCTTGTTTCTGGTTTGCAGAGCAGGAACCCTCAAAAATGAGGGACGCCTTTATGGCCAATTATGGACAAGAAGAGATCCAAGGATGTCTTTATGGCCAACTCCAAGACAGGTGCAGGAAAATCAGAGCTGTTGTTAGCTGCCCTAGGTGGGAAGGATTCTAGTGGCCATGGCCTGACTTGGGAAGTAGGAGCCAGGAGCAAAACCACAGATCTGTATATGACAGTATTACAGACAATCCCCATAGTCCTCCCTTTTCCCACCAGTCTTGGACCCGCTCTTCAGTCTTTGCTCAACCAGTGAAGAGGCGTCAGACTAATGCATCAGAGGCTCCTGGGTCTGTGGGCTTCCTCATTTTTTTGTCTGCGTTAACCTCAGTCTGTGATACTCAATATCAGAACAAAGAAACATTTGGATGCCAAACTAGGAGCAACAGCAAATAGCAAGACCAATCCCAGAATTTCCTAGGGCCCCTTGGTCTTAATATTTACCTACAAATGAGTTTGTGCTTTTCCTTCAATGATGAACCATTCCGGGAAGTCCTCATAGACAGTCTGGCTTCAGTGTCTGGCCCAGTTTCTGAATTACACAGAAGACAAGTTCTGTGTTTCCTAAATATATTTCCCTGTCTGTGCATAAAAGATCATCACCATGTACAATTAGGACCAATTCTGTCCCAGACTACATATCATAATACAGCGACCCAAATCAGCCAGAATATCTAGCCCTCAAGAACAGTTCTCAACTTGTGGGTTACGACCCCCTTTGGCAAACCTCTATCTCCAAAAAAATATTTACATTACAATTCGTAACAGTAGCACAATGACAGTTAGGAAGTGGTGGCAAAAATAATTCTATGATTGGGGGTCACCACAACATGAGGAACTGTAGTAAAGGGCTGCAGCATTAGGGAGGTTGAGAACCACTGCTCTAGCTCTGTAGAATCCCCAGGGTCTCCTGGATCTGTAGGAGCCCTGGCTGCCTTGTGACTCAGGGCTGCTTTGGTGCGTGCGTCAGTTGCCTGTATCTGTTAAGGTCTTTCTTGTGCTCATCAGGGGCCTGCCTGGTACCTGTTGGGGCATTGTTCATTCCCATCGTCAGTACCAGTGCCACTGGCTCAATTTCCGATCTGTGGCTGCTTCTCAGATTCGGCCACCAGACAGTTCCAGTGTTTTTATCATGGCGGTTGAGGGCAGCAAAGAACTTGAGCACATGGCTGCCATTGACCTATCTCCTTACCAGTGTGAGCAGACTTGGTTATATCAAGGGGTGTGGAAAGCCATTCCTTCCGAAACAATGATGCCCTGGATCCCTCCCTCCCACAAGGAAGAATCCCAGAGCCTCATAAGGTCCCTGAACCTATGATCAAGAGAAAAGGAACAAGGACAGGAGGGATTCTGAAAGCAGCTCCAGTCTTCTCTGGAGGGGAAACCAAGAGGGATGGAGGGATGGATAATATCTGCAGGTCTCTGGCTGATAATATAGGGGAACTTTATCTTTTAGGGTTATCTGTCAGAAGGGTTGGTGACAAAGTGGTACCGCTCTCCACGACTGCTCCTGTCCCCCAACAACTACACAAAAGCCATCGATATGTGGGCAGCTGGCTGCATCCTCGCTGAGATGCTCTCGGGGAAGATGCTCTTCGCTGGTAAGTTGCTTACCAAGGCTTGCCCCATGCTTCCTTTCTGGTGTTGTCCGAGCTCTGCACAAAACACTCGCTGAGCCCAAAACCTGCTCCTCTTTTGCTGAAATGACTCCTTTGCTTTTTACAGTACTTCTTGTAGATATAGTACTATAATTTCATATAAAAATATTATAAAAGCTCAACGTAGCCTTCTGAGCACAGGACTTTTGCAAGTGACTAGCCGTTTTCCAATGGTCTGAAGCCACCACCTCAGTGTAGTATGCAAAGAAATGGGGCTTAAGGGAAGCAGTCTGTGGGGTTTGTCCTCTTAGAAGAGCTCCCTCACCCCTTACACCATGCGAGGACATAGCAGGAGTGCACCATTTAGGAGAAGCAAGCCCTTAAGTAGTCACTGAATCTGCCAGTGCCTTCACTTGGGACATGTCCACCTCCAGAACTTCAAGAAATAAATGTTAGCTGTTTAGCTGCTTTGTTGTAGCAGCTAAACAGTGAACTAAAATGCACTTATACTCCAGCACCTTCAGACTAAACACTAAAAACAACCACTCAGTGTTTTCAGGCTCTTCCTCCTCCCTCCCTGACATTCTGTCCCCCATCCTATAGCCCCACCGAGTAACCCTTTGCTTCCCTAATCATCTGTCAAGACTTTCTTTACCTTGACACAAAGTTAAACCCTTCTCTGCTTGGAAAACTCCCACTGAAGCCTTACTTGTGTCCTGTCCTCCATGATGGCTTTGCTAACGCCCCCAGGTGGTCATCCATCCCTCCTGGCGGTCCCACACTTCATCCTCACCCTTGTTCCCGATCTTTGCCTGGAGGAGCGGTTGCAGTCTCCACTTACACCTGTCCAGTCTCCCCTCACCCCCTAGCTCAGCTGTCTCAGTCATTTTGCGTCGTCGTAGTGACAAATACCTGATAGAAGCGACCTAAGAGGAAGGCAGGCTTAACTTTGACTCAGTTTCAGAGGTATCAGTTACTGTGCAGCTGGTTGTAATCCTTCAGACCTGTGGCAAGGCAGAGATGTCATGGTGGAAAGGCAATGTGGGGGAAAGGTGCAGAGAGAGAGAGATCCAGAAATAAAATGCACCCTTCCAATGCATACCTACAGTAAGCTGCTTCCTCCAAATAGCACCCACCTCCTGCTCCAGCTATGAACTCTTCAGTGCATTAAGCTACTGAAGACCCAGTAAACTCTAAATAGTGGCCATGGACGCTCTGTGCACTCAGACCACAGGCCTGACTGTTCTTAATCCAGGAGAACCCATTTTACCCTCATCCTGCCAGGCTGGTTAGCAGCAACTGTCCCCTGCTCCTTCTGAGCCAGCAGCTTCTACCTCCCTCTTTGGCCAGGTCTCCAGACCTGCTTCTTGGTCTACTGTTTCCTCTGTCTTGGATCCCTCCAACCTCCCCTAGTTCCCACCTCTCGCAGTTCTAAACCAGCCCCAGTCCCTCTGACTACAGTGTCGGAGAACCAAAGCAATGCACAGCTGACCTCCTTATGCTGAGGCAGACAGTGACAGCCAGAGGGCTTCATTACAAGGGAGGTAGGAAAGCCAGCAGCTAGTCAGGTTGTCTCTGACCCTAAGGACACATCAGAAGAAAAGGGAGAGAGGTCACAACAGCACCACACTGTAGCTAAAGTTTTCCTGCCTGGCCCACAGTCAGGGCAAATCTCTCTCACCTGCCAGTCCCACAGCCTCTCAGACCCGACCAAGTAAACACAGAGACTTATATTGGTTACAAACTGTATGGCCGTGGCAGGCTTCTTGCTTACTGTTCTTACAGCTTAAATTAATCCATTTCCATTAATCTATACCTTGCCACTTGGCTCGTGGCTTACCGGCATCTTCACATGCTGTTTGTCATCGTGGCGGCTGGCAGTGTCTCTCTCAGCCTTCCACTTCCCAGCTTTATTCTCCTCCTTGCCCCGCCTGTACTTCCTGCCTGGCCACTGGCCAATCAGTGATTTATTTATTGACCAATCAGAGTAATTTGACATACAGACCATCCCACAGCACCACACTGCTCCCAGTTTTAAATGGTTCCTTAATAAACTCACAATGTTAATTTGCCTCCCCCACAAGTGACATCTGTCACCAAAGATCACCAGGGATGATCATCAATTAGGTCATCAATTTTCCACATGAATTTATGTCATTGGCTTCTCTGAGGAATTCACATTCCACCAGCTCTAGAAAGCAGTGGAAGCCAGGGTTTATCATACATTTGCCATGAGCTGGCACCCCTGGTGTGCCAACAGGATGGGTTCCTTTTACCAATCATTCCAAATGTCAGAAGTCATCCTCCATCTATAAGGTGTTGCAAGAGAGATGATGGATAGCCAGGTCTCCCTGACTCCAAGATCTCTGCCCTTTGCCCCCTGCATAGATCATGAGACCCTACTCACTGTCTCTGATAGGACACAGTTGCTCCCTAGCAGGAGCTCACAAATGAGAAGGAAGAGTTCCCTGCCAGCTCAATCCTTACTGAGGAAGTGATGCCACCATCTGTCTTTGACTTGATCATCACTGACCTTCTGGTCCCCTAGAGAATGATCTAAAGTGCTCATCCAGCGAGGACAGTCTGCAAAAGGCTCCTAGAGTCCCACAGATGACTTTCGTTGAGCGCAGGACAGGGAGAGGCCAAAGGCATCTTTTAGGGAATTCCCAGAGCTGTAGGCCCTTGACTATAGTGCTAGATGGGCCACTAGGGTATGATATCCCCTAAGCCATCAGCTGCTGGAAGACTGGGGTTCTGCAGAAGCCAGTGGACAGTGAAGGGCTCCCTGTGCAAGTGGATGGCTGGGGAGGCCTTTCCAGGAGGGATAGGTATGACTGAGGGTTCAGCCTGGCAGAGGGGAGCAGAAAGAGCCTTGAGGCTGAGAAGAGGGGATGGAGGGCAGAACAGCCTGACGGCGAGGAGAATTCGCACATTCAGTATGATGCCTGACGTAGGGAAGACACCTACCTGTCCTGTTAGCATTCTATTGCTGTGAAGAGACACCATGACCAAGGTAACGTATAAAAGAAAACATTTAATTGGGGACTTGCTTACAGTTTCAGAGGGTTAGTGCATGATCATCATGGTGGGGAACAGACAGGTGTGGTGCTGGAGCAGTAGCTGAGAGCTTTACATCCTGTTCCGCAGGGAGCAGATAGATAGATATTGGGACTGATGACACACCTCCAACAAGGCCACACCTCCTAACCATTTCCAAAACAGTTCCACTCCCTGGTGACTAAATATTCAAACTTGAAAGGATGGACTGTGGGGGCCATTCTCACTCAAACCACCACAGAACTCAATACACAACTATTGAATGAATGAGCAAATGGATGAATGAATGCTTGCCTCTATCCTGCCCGACCATTTCTCCTTCAGACCTGGCAGGACCCCACCTTCCTCCCTGGGCCCACACAGGGAATGTGCTCAAAGGGCCTTCCAAACTCAACCAGTTACTCCTTATTTTCTTACGCCTGAGAGTTTTCTGGATGGGGTCCTCCTTGTGGAAACTTAAGGCTCATCCTAGCCTTATAATTGTTCCTTCCCCAACCTAGTAGAGAGCGCACAAAGCCATAGCCCGGCTGCTCCCATCGCCTTAGCATCAGCCGCCGACTCGGTCCACATGGGACACCAGATGCTAGTGGAATAGACAAGCCTCAGAGAGAACTAGATACAAGCCTGGATGAGCTACTTCCCTGATTACTGGCTGTGACAGAATACTTGACAGAAACACCTTAAGGGAGCAGAAGTTCGTGTTGGCTTATAGTGTCACGGCAGGGAAGGCTTGGTGGCTGGCGTGGCCTGGTCAGTGGCAGCAGGAGCTTTATTGTGCAGCTGTTCCACATCTCAGTGGTGGACAGGAAGCAGAGAACTCAGGTCAGAAGCAGGGCTCTTACCCACAAGACCTTCCCCCGT
The DNA here is from genome assembly GCF_007827085.1 of Peromyscus californicus insignis. NCBI lineage: Eukaryota > Metazoa > Chordata > Mammalia > Rodentia > Cricetidae > Peromyscus > Peromyscus californicus. Next base: position 62,571,201 of record NW_026294469.1, on the reverse strand, counting down.
TGGCCTCTGCCAGCCAAATAAGCCCTATGTCACGAAAGTCCACAATCTCCCCCAAACAGCACTGCCCACTGGGGTCCAAGTGTTCAAATACATGAGCCCTTCAAGGACATTTCATGTTCCACCATAAGAAATCCCTGCTTTTTTTACATTTAACAAAGCCAACCCCGAAGACAGCAAGCACTCTGCAATGCCCACAGCTAATTTAGTTGTAGAGTGGATATTCGAAGCCAAGTCCCTCGGCTCCGAGCCTGGGGCTGCCTGCTGCCCCATGGTGTTCCCTCTCTAGCCAGCTGGAGCTGCTCTGGAGCATCCTCAGATGCAGCTGTCCAGGGAAACAACTTACCCGTGTGGCATTTGCCTCCCCAGGGGCTCACGAGCTGGAGCAGATGCAGCTCATCCTAGAGACCATCCCTGTGGTCCGGGAGGAAGACAAGGAGGAGCTGCTCAGGGTGATGCCGTCCTTTGTCAACAGCACCTGGGAGGTGAAGAGGCCACTGCGCAAGCTGCTCCCTGATGTCAACAGCGAAGGTACCCAAGCCTGCACCAGGCCACCATCCCAAGAGGCGGAGTTCTGGCTTTACCTTTGGGGGCGAGGGCAAAGGGCATGTGGGCCTCCATCCAAAGAGCAGAACAGGAGATTCTGACACCAAGCACCCCTAGCAGCTGGTGCTTTTCCTAGCTACAAGCTCAAAGAGTTTCACATTTTAGAACACTTAGGTGTTTAGATTTTTGGGATTGGGGGTTCCCAACCAATAAGGAGTATATAGATATTTTTTAAAAAAGAAAATATCTGAAATTCAAAAGAAGATTCAGGTGGGAAACACTTTGGATAAAGGATGGTCAACCTGTGCTTTCAGACCATAGATTCCTGACCACGTGGCAGTCCCTGAGGCGGTCACTAGTGGGCCTCCACGCTCTACTTACTGCCTGCCTCCTTTGCTTTTCTCTCCTCTGGAAGCCTGATGCAATGCAGAGAATGTGTACATCCTCAGCTTCAGGGCTAGACGCATGCTCAGTTCCCAGGGACTAGCTGGCTGTGTCATCTTGAGCAGACTACTTAACTTCCTTGAGCCTCGGTTTCCCTAACTGTAAAATAGAGCATGTATTAGTCAGCTTTCCCTGACTGTGACAAAATACATAAGAGACACCAAAGGAGGGAAGGCTCATCTTGGCTCACAGTATCCGAGTCTCAATCACTTGGCCTCCTTGTTTCTGGGTCTCTGAGAATCAGAACATCATGGTAGAAGGGCCATGAGAGAACAAAGCTGCTCACTTCATGAGCCAGGCACAAGAGGAGGGTGGTATGCACACGAGAGCATGAGCAAATGGCCACCAACAGGATACACCCTTGTAGAATACACCCCAAGGACCCACTTTCTCTAATCAAACACCAAATGCTCACCTAATAGTCTATAGTTGTGAATGCACTAATGGGTGGACCCACAGGTGAGGTCAGAGCCCTCCTGACCCAGCCACTTTCTAAAAGGCCTCTCCGAATATCATTGTTCTGGGAACCAAGCCTTCAACACCCATCTTTGGGGGACATTTCCAATCCAAACCACAGTGGGGTGGATGTAACAATTAACATGAGCTTGTAACATGAGCTCAGCAAAGCCCGTGGTACAAAAGAGTTGTTCTGTAGGTTGTATGTGCTACATCATCAGTGGGTCTCACATACAGATGGGATCCAACTTCAGCCCATTTTATGAGAGAGCCAAGATCCCAATGGCTTGAGTAAGATTTCTTATTGAGAAAAAATGTTTTTTGAAGTTTATTGTTCTCTCACATTATAACGTGATGGCAAGTGATCTGGGCCAATGTGGTAGATTTGCTCTACAAGGTCACTCAAGCACTCGGACACCTCTTACAATGCTGCCAGCTTAGGGTGTGGCCCTCTTGTAGCTAGAGTTTTCCTGCCTGGCCCACAGTCAGGACAAATCTCTCTCACCTGCCAGTCCCACAGCCGCTCAAACCCGACCAAGTAAACACAGAGACTTATATTGGTTACAAACTGTATGGCCGTGGCAGGCTTCTTGCTTACTGTTCTTACAGCTTAAATTAATCCATTTCTATAAATCTATACCTTGCCACATGGCTCATGGCTTACTGGCATCTTCACATGCTGTTTGTCATCGTGGCGGCTGGCAGTGTCTCTCTGACTCAGCCTTCCACTTCCCAGCTTTATTCTCCTCCTTGTCCCACCTACACTTCCTGCCTAACCAATGGCCAATCAGTGTTTTATTTATTGACTAATCAGCAACACATTTGCCATACAGAACATCCCACAGCACCCTCTTCCCCCAGAGAAAGGTAGGGAAACAGAGCCAGTGCCTTAGCTCCAGGAATTCTGGATCTAAACTTCGTTGCCCGGTCCATTTGTCTGCAAGCAGCCACACCCAGCAGACCCTCACCATTGTGGCTCCGAGAGGGGTGGATGCTGCCTCCAGACAAAGTCAGTACGTGACAAAAGACAAAGCTTCTTGTCATAGGTAGTCAACATTTGAGAATCCCCTGAAGCTGGGAAACCAAATTAGGCACAAGAAATCAAAGAGACATAAGGCGGTCTAACCCCAAGACAAAGAAGTGCTTCCCAGTTGAGTATGATTGGCAAGGAGTACATCCTAGGGACTGCTGAGGGGTTGGGGGAGCAAGAGGGAGGCACCAGATGCTGGGAAAGCTCGAAAAGCAGGGCTGGAGGAGGTGGAGAACTCAATGGATGAGTGTCGTGGTCAAGCAGAAGGCAGGCCCAGAGGCTATGGGCTTGCACAGACCAGCTTCTCTATATCTGCACTTGATCCTGGAGCGGACCAAATGCCCTTGAAGCCTTGCTGGCTTCACCTCCCACTGTGCGTGTTTCCCAGTCTCCCTCTTTGTCTTAAAAGATAACCCCAGCAACCACTGGTCTTGAGGTAATGAAACGTCATGGACTTGAACTAGCAGCAGGGATAAGAAGCCCAGTGGAACCATGGTGGCTTTCAATGTTGTCCCCTTTGCTGGTATATTCGAGATCTCCAAAGCCAGGAGAAGCCAAAGAATCTGCCTGGCTGGATGTACCCTCAGAGGGTAAGAGATTCCAGCTAGGTGACAACATCACTCAGCAGGTTTGAGTGACCATCACATGACAGATGAAAGACCAGGGAGGTAGGACCTGATGCCATAGTGTCTGCATCTAGTTGGGTAGATTCACAAGTAAATACACCCAAAGGGGCAAATCTGGTAAGAAAGCTTGATGCACAAACACATAGAAGGAGTGCTATGGGCAAAGCAAGGTGATGAGCCAAGTCCTAACTCACCTGCTAGAGGGAAATCCTTCCAGTATGCCTGGGGCGCTAAGAGCCCTGGGTAGGATGCAGTGAGCCAGAGGAAGGTGGCATAATTATACAGAAGCCTCATTATGCAAGAAATGTCTTAAGCTATTTAAGGGGACTGAATGACTCCACCAGGACCCAGGCCTTCAGATCTGCTATCTAAAGAAAGCCTGCAAGGCTGCCCTGGGCAACCACACCCAACAGAAGCCAGTAGTCGGCATAGACTCCTGTAGGAGTTGGGGTTGGGCTTGAAGTAGGATACATATATTAGTCCAGAATGACCCCAGTCACAAGCCGCCTCCACTACAGGAGTGTCTGGAAGAGGCAGGTCAGTGGGGTGCCATGAGAAGGGATTTGTAGGGGATATACAATCAATATCTTAAAACAAAGGGCAACTGTAAGACAGAGGGGTCACCTTGGTTCCCGGAACCAGCGACAGCAGAGCTAAGTCCAGGGGTGAAGTTAAAGGGGGCAGATCTAAGGTTGATAGAAGGCTTTTCTGTCTTGGGCACTGGTTGGCGCCTGGGCTGTCACAGAGAGGGATGAGGGCAATCTCACTGTTGCTGGAGCAGCCTGGGGATGGTGTTTCCCCCTCCCAGTTCCACTGGCCTTTTTTGATAAAGATGGCAATGGAGTGTGGAGCTTTAGTGCTCTGTCGCCTTGTTCAAGGCCATGGGTAACAGGTGAGACTCAGGGGAAGCCCAGAGAGGAAAGACTTGCCAGCCTGGAGCTGTACCCTGCCTGGATTTGTGCAGTCCTGAGCACTCTGAGGTGGCATTTCTTCCAGGTCTGCAGCCAAAGACTCTCTGAGCATCAATCAGGAAGGACTCAGAGTCTCCGCTGCTTAACTGGTCCTTCCAACCCAGGGTTATTCAAGGCCACTATGTCCTCTTGAGAAGCCGGTAACCTGAAGCCATTGACTTCACACCTTGTTGGGAATGTTTCCCACAGAGAGGTCTAGGGCTGTTGTGAGGAGCCGGTTTGAGGAACACTAAAAGTAGGGAACTCGGGCTTGGAGCTCAGCTCCATCTCCCCCACTGTGTGGGGGGGAACATGACCCAAATGGAGCCAGTGAAATGACAGGGGTGAGAAGCACTACAAGCCCCTAAGCCAGGCCATGCCTTGAGATGAACCGGGGCACAGTCCTGCTCAGGGGGATGCACACTAGCCGCTGGATACAGGACACTGCCCAGCCAGCGCACCCCAGATAACTGTCAGCTGCTGAGTGGACGGCCACGCAGGTTGGCAAATGGTTACTGCCGTGATAAGACTCCACCTTCCTTTCCTAGATGACTCTGCTCCGACAGAGTCCCCTGTACCTAGTCACTGGTGGGTGGTTGCCAAGCACAGGAGGGTACTGCTAACTGAGTGCTGAGTATTTCTGAGTATTGATTAAGTCACCTGTCTTGGTGAGAATTCTGGGGGTGACATATTGTAGAAAGAACTCTGGCCTCAGACAGGAGCCATGGCATGCATATCCCTTGTCCCTCCCTCTCCCTCTGCACACCTCCACACTCACTTTTCCCAGCAGGGCTTTCTCCCATGGGCTCTTGCCCCTCCTCCAGAAGTCCTCAACGCAGTCAATGGGGGTGGTGTTTGAATACCCTAGATTCTCCACCCCTCTGAGCTGTCCCGGCTGTCTCCAGGAGGATCCCAACGGAACTGAGCATCTGTGTCTCAAGAATAACCCCTAACTGTCCCCAATCCCTGTGTTTAGAGCAGTCCAGTGTAAGGCCAGCTGTGGCCTCTGCCCAGCAGTGAGACCTTCAGCACATCACCTTATCCATCTGCCGTTCCGTTTTGTTCGGTTGCAAAACCAAGAAAACACTTTCTGCGAACACAAAGTTAGAAGGTGCCAGGGGGCTGTCACCATGCTAAGTCTTCTCAGCTTGACAGGAGCAGCACATGACCTTTGTGCGCCTGCCTTTGCTCCCTACAGCCATTGACTTTCTGGAGAAGATCCTGACCTTTAACCCCATGGACCGCTTAACTGCAGAGATGGGGTTGCAGCACCCCTACATGAGCCCTTACTCGTGCCCCGAGGATGAACCCACCTCACAGCACCCCTTCCGCATTGAAGACGAGATCGATGACATCGTGTTGATGGCCGCCAGTCAGAGCCAGCTCTCCAACTGGGACAGGTGCGTGGCCAAGGCTGGTGTCCAGAGCCAAGCCCCCTTATTCTCTCACGTCCGTTTTGCCTCTGATCCTCCGTGACCTCTGTTTCCCAGATTGTATATTGCGTTGGGCATTTTCCCCAGCTTAGTTCCCTGCCTTTTTCCTGTCCCCAAAACATTCCCAGTGAGTAGCCACCTAGGTGCCTACTAGGGAGTCAGGCACTTCCACTCTGCAGAACATTGCTCCCGGCTCTCCTTGACACCCTAAGACCACTGAACATAAGCTCAGTGCACAAGGGCCAAGTGTTGGTGAGTGTCCTCTGAAATACTCCGTGAACAGCAGGCTGGAGTTTTTCCTCCTGGCGTATGCTACCCAACTACCCTGCCACTGCACCACATCTTCAGTCGAGATTCTGCCCTTGAAAGGCCGAATAGGACAATGCAAGAAAACAATGCAGAATTCCCTGTCACAACACATTTCTCATTTCACACATCATTCACACCTCCCGCCGAGAGCGCCCTTGAAGGAGGCTGTGACATTATTACAGTCTGTGAGAAAGCCACAGCTGAGAGAGGTTAAGGCGCTGGCATCATGATACACAGCAAACCCGCGTAGGGCCATCCCCAAACTGTACCCGTGTCCCACGCTACTAAGAGCTTTACTGCGGAGCCTCGCTTAACTTCAGGGTCTTTGACAGGTGTGTCAGTGTTAGAGAGTAGATTTGTAAACCGTTCCTGCGGGAATACTGGGATGTCACAGGTCCTTTCCTGTCCTGGCTTTCTCCGATCAGGCACCAGGGGAGGCAGCGTCAGTACTGCTCAGTTCGGAAAAGGCAGTGGAGAGGGTGGGTGCTTAGCTGTGTCAACTCCAAGGGGGCTAACTGGGAGCCCCGCTGCCACGGGAATGTGACAGCTTGTTACATAAGTGACAGATAGGCAATTTCTCTTTTTTCAGTCATTTGACAGATGAGAGGTTTCAAATTGAGGGGGTGCAAAGAGGGGGCAGGGCACTGTTATTTGGGGCAGGTTTGCTAGCTTCTTCTTGTCAGCAAATAGCAGTTTAGAGACTCTTCTACCAGCTTCATGCTGGGGCTGCCCTAGACTGTGGTTCTTAGACTTGTGTCGTCTCCCCCCACCCCCACCCCGCTCCATGCCACAGAATTCAGGGCACACAATGTTGGATTGGCACCAGGAAAGACTGTAGCAGGGTCACTAAGGTCACTGCTTGTCTGTTTAGGATAGTATCAAGCCGGACACTCTTGCCCCCTGCCTTCTCCACCACAGCTGCACAAGGGACCAGGATGATAAAGTCCATGGCCCCGCTGCAGTGGCCTTCACGTGTGTGGTATGCTAATTGTCTCATCTTTAAGGCTGTGGCAATCCCAAGTCCCCTCAGGATGGCTGCAAAGGCGATTGAGAACGTATGACCAGCACTTGGGGTATAACGGGGGTTCCCAGCTCTTCTTCCTAGAAACCCCTGCAGTTTCAAGGCCGTTCAGGGAAAGGGCAGTGCTGAACTCTGAGAACCATGCCTCCGTTAATGATATTCCTGGGAGGTGGGCAACTCGAGCCTTTCCCCTACCTCTCCAGCCAGAGCCAGAGTACCCCCATAGTCTCTGGGCTGCAGCTGCTCGGCCTTGGCTGGTCTAATTGTCCTGTGTGAGCACCAGGCCTCTAGCTCAGGGGGCAGCTGGCCAGGAGCTGCCACCTTGTCTGTGTTCCTCACCATAGCACCTGGTGTGAGAAAGGGTTTCAGCCAGAGCTGCCAGCCAGCCGCCCGCCTGCCTGCCCATCTGCCCTTCGTTTGCTCTTGGCTATCTGATCCCACTCTCCTTGGCTTCAGAGCAGTCATAGGAGGGCAGAATTCCAAGGATCTTTGGCCTCCCCTGATGGTGTCTGTGATCTTTCTGCAGGCCCCCATCTGCTCTGCTTGGATGCAAGGTGCTACGGGGCACCTGTCCAGATCCGCCGTGGCAGAGGTTTTATCAGCCCTGGCTACACCTTAGAATCCCTGAGGGAAGTCTCACAAACATGCCCAGGCAGGGCCATCTAGACTTATTAAACCAGAACATTGGTAGTGGGCAGCAAGGGATACCTGGTACTTAGTTTTAATCCTCCTGTGTGATTCAAACCTGAGCCAAGGTTAGGAAGCACTCTTTAGGGTTTGTCCCTCAAAATGTGGTCCAAGGATCAGCAGCAACAATAAGGGAGCCTGTTAGAAGTGCAGAATCCCAGGCCCCATGCAGTGGCAGGCAGGGGATAAGGCAATTTGGTTCCCCATCCCTCCTGGGTGTACTATCGCATCTCCATTTGCACCCTTGCAGGTATCCTGTGAGCCTGTCATCAGATCTGGAGTGGCGACCAGACCGGTGCCAGGATGCTAGCGAGGTGCAGCGTGACCCACGTGCTGGCTCTGCACCGCTGGCTGAGGATGTGCAGGTGGACCCACGCAAGGACTCGCAAAGCAGCTCCGAGCGCTTCCTGGAGCAGTCCCACTCGTCCATGGAGCGCGCCTTCGAGGCCGACTATGGGCGCTCCTGCGACTACAAGGTGGGGTCCCCATCCTACCTAGATAAGCTACTGTGGCGCGACAACAAGCCCCACCACTACTCAGAACCCAAGCTCATCCTGGACCTGTCGCATTGGAAGCAGGCAGCCGGCGCGCCCCCCATGGCTGCGGTAGCTGCCGACCCGGTGTCACGTGAGGATGAGCCGACCAGCCTCTTCCTAGAGATCGCTCAGTGGGTCAAGAGCACGCAAAGTGGCCCCGAGCGTGCCAGCCCTCCCCCTGATGCCCCAGAGCACCGCCTCTCTGCCTCGCCCCCGGGACACCCGACACCCATCGATGGGGGTGCCAGCCCCCAGTTCGACTTAGATGTGTTCATCTCGCGTGCTCTAAAGCTCTGCACCAAACCCGAGGACCTACCGGAAAACAAACTGGGTGATCTCAACGGCTCGTGCATCCCTGAGCACCCTGGCGACCTCGTCCAGACAGAGGCCTTCTCCAAAGAAAGGTGGTGAGCACCGAAGGGGTGCGGGAGAACTTCCGGAGCAAGATGGCACCCAGAAAGCCGGACCGCTCCCTTGCTCCCCTAGCACTTCCGTCAGCCTCTCTCTGCTGCATTGGGGTTAGCAGAACGCACGAGGATCCGGGGAGCGAGAGGAATGTCCATTTCTTAAACTGCCTTAATAACTAGCCTTTAACCTCTGGGAGCGGGTTCGAATGGAGCCGGGCTGGGAGCTATCACTTTCCCATCGTAAGGGCGGCCTGTGCTTTGTAAGTGACAGTATGCAGGGAAGAAAGGGATGTCGGAAAGCAGTCTACAGCCCTACCCGGGTCGAGGAGGGGGCAGAAGCAGCTTGCAGACAATAGTTTCCAAGCCATGTGACCCACCTAGTCTCAAATGGACATTTGGGCCCAGAGAAGCCTTGTCTGACTTAGGACCACAGGCCTAGTGAATGTCAGGGTGAAGTCTGAATCCTAGGCTCCTGTCCCCTGAACCAGTGTCGGACCACAGTATAATGGCTTCCTCTGCTGGGGTCACTCTGGCTTTTTGCTCAGCAAACTTGGTCCCGAGTGCTTCTTGCTGTCCCTGACCATCTTTGCCATCCATTCCTTTCATTTAGAACAATGCTTCCTGTGTTCTGAAACTGGAAACAACCAGTTTCTTCCTCCTAGCCACCAGACATATTTTTGTGACTCCCCAAGTGCTTCAATGCCCTCACCTGCCGCATTCCCTCTATTTGCCCAAACTCAGCACAGTCTGTAGTTGTTGCTTGAGATCAGAGCAGTTCGGGGGTCTCTGGGTGAGTTTACTCATCTCCCAGGCCTGCACCACAGCAGCCTCCTCCAGCATGCCCTCTGCACTTTTCCTGACTCAACATAGCACAGCCCTCATTCCGCAGTGGATGTCACACATGGGTGAGTTTGAAGCTGGCTATTCCAAGAATCCCTCTTGTCCAACCCCTCAGCATCCCACCCACCCCACCCACATACACACAGCTCCTCTCCAAACCTACTTCAGAACCAAATGTTCCTGGCACAAATTGCTCATTTGTAGGAAAAGCAATAAGGTGCTTTCCACAGAAACAAATGAGTTAGGAGAGAAAGTTCCACACAGGGCCCATCATCCTTCATTAATGCTGCCCTTGATGCTGAGCATCTATTTAGTGCTAGCCAAGAGTGGACCCTAAAGGAATGACTGGAGAGCTAGTGACCTTGTGGGCAAGAAACATAGAAAGATAAACTAGGTGTTTAAAGAGGGGTACCAACCTCAAGTGTCCTGAAGAGGCAGCTATCAACTGGAGAACCCATGACAAAGAATTCAAAGTAACCATGCCCTCATAAGCTTAAATTAAGATGAACTTGGAGTCCAAAGCCCTCTACAGAATCATAGGGTGGGGAAGCCAACAGTCCCCAGTCTGTCCCTGAGTACTCTGCCGCTGGTTTCTATCCTCCCCCTACCCATGCCAACATCCAAAGATACCCACAGGAAGTCTAGCTGGCCTGACGAGAGATCCCTTTGGAATGTGTTTGTCTTCACATCGCAGCACCTTAAATCTAGCTAACTATGGTTTGTATATTGAAACCTATGAGGCATTAGAAACTTATATTTTAAAACAGAAGCAACCACACTGACCAGTTTTAAATGGAAAATATGTAAATACAAAGTGTTTAGGTTTTCCTTTTTTTTTTTTTTTTCTTTAAGAAAATGCAATGCACACCACCTTTCCTCATGTGCCATTTGACCTCAGAGGGAAACTTTACTTTTTGAGTAAAGGGACATGCTGCTGATTGACCCTGAGTTCACAGAGAATTGTTATTACAGGAGAATTGTTATCATTATTCATGTTCTTAAAATAATCTGTTACATATTATTAAACTTGATCAGGATGAGCCAAATAAACTTTTATTGGAACGTAGATTCATCATGAATTGCCATATTAATTGGCGTCTTATCTGACCCTGTCTTTTGCCATGGTTGAGTCATGAGAGCCTCATTGGCTTCTCCCTGCACCAGGAAGGCCAGTGTTTGGAGGGGTGAGGATGTGGGGGTGGGGGTGGGGGGGTCTGGAAGGGGAGAATCCACAAATGTGAGATCAGTAAATGACTCCAAAATTAACTGTGGATTTCTATCTTGATGTCACCTCCAAACCTCTGATAGGGGTTGGTCCTTCCTTATTGTCATAGGAGGTCTCAACATCATGAAATTGCAGAGACAACCTGTCTCAAATAGCCAGCTGTGCCACACCCATCACAGGTACCTACCTAAGGCTGCATCCATCTGAAGCTGACTGCTTTGTAACACCTGTGTCAATATGAGCCCTTGTAGATGTAACCAACTGTCTTAGTAAATAAGAAACACAGAACCAATGCAAAGAAGAAGCCAAGAGATCAGAGCTAAGAGCCTTACCCGTCTGCTGCAGCTAGCCTCTTCAGCCAAGAGACCTACTTCCTGTGTTTTTGTCTTTATATAGTCTTTCTGTTCTGCCTTCTCATTGGTTGTAAACCCAACCACATGACTGCCTCATCACTGCCTTTCTGTACAGACCTCCAGGTCTTCTATGGTTGGTATTGAGATTAAAGGTGTGTGTCTCCAACGCTGGCTGTATCCTTGAACACAGAGATCTACTTAGCTCTGCCTACCAAGTGCTGGGATTAAAGGCGTGCACCACCACCACCCAGCTTTCGCTATGGCTCTAATAGCTCTGACCCCTGGGCAACTTTATTAACATACAATTAAAATCACATTTCAGTGCAAATAAAATATCACCATAAGCCCTGGCTTCATCCATTACCCAACAAATAACCGACCACAGAGTTTCCAATTTTTGTTTCTGTTTGACTTCTCAGGAAGGCTCTTTGGCTAGAACACACGGCTACTGAAATGCACCTATGCCAAGATGAGCGGGCTTGTGAGCCATTTATCAGATTCTCTCCAAACCACCTGCCAAGTGTACAGCGGTGCCCCTTACCCGCCGTCTCGGTTAGTGCTCACAGTCAACTGCAGTCTGAAGGTAGTTACTAGAGGAGTCCAGAAATAAACGGTTCATTGGTTTTACATTCCACACAATTCTAAAGCACAACGAAGGCTCACATGGTTCCACTGTGCCCCCACTGGGACCCAAATCATCCTTTGTCAAGTATATTCACTTCACTGACCCTCGTGGTCACTTCTGTAACTATCTTGGTCATGAAAGCTGCTGTTACCTTAGTGTTTGTGTATGGGACTGGGTATTATGCAGAGCTTCAGGCAGCCACTAGGGATGTCGCCCTACCTAGGTGGTGTGAGTGAAGACAGAGCCCACAGTCAGGACAGAAACCTTGTTGAGTTGTTCTTGTTAGAGAAACTTGTATGTCCATTTGGAAGCCTGAGCTATTAAAATGTTTTAGAATGTAATAGGGATAGAAAAACAGAGGGAGATGAGCAGCCCAAATAGCACCAAAGAAGAACTAAGAGAAGGGAGAAAAGGGACCCCAAAAGGAATATATCACAATTAAACCTAGCCACATGATGCTAAGATGAACACTTCCTGAAAGGGCCCCACGAAGACTGTGTAATATGAGACAGCAAACTCACCTACATGCCAAAGGGTTTTATTGAAACATAACTACGTACATGCATTCAGATATCTCCTGATTCTGTATTTGAACTTTTGATATATTATCTTAAGGAGGCCTTTTAAATAAAATTTTCCATTTGGGAAATAACAGCATTAAAATATTTATCTGGTTTACTGAGGTTTTTTGGCTTCCTTAAGTTCTGTGCCCAAGGTTAAGGGTCCCTTCTCCCCTCCATCCTCATCGAAGGTATAGTTTGGTCTGCCATGCCTCAGCAGCAGAGCTGAGAAGTTGCAGTAGTGACCACATGGCCCACAAGCCTGAGGCATTCTATAGCTGACCCTGTGCAGAAGTTTGCTGAGCCCTAAAACAAGATGCCTTGCTTGGCGGTGGTAGCGCACACCTTTAATCCCAGCACTAGGGAGGCAGAGCCAGGTGGATCTCTGTGAGTTCGAGGCCAGCCTGGGCTACAGAGTGAGTTCCAGGATCTCCTCAACCTTCTAGTCATGGTTTACTAGTCACACATTCCCACCCTGGTTAGTACACTACTTATCTTCCAATTATATTGGATGCCATGTCCCTTTAGCTAAATTCTACTTCATGTAACTTAGTATTTCTTAAGTGAGTTTATTAGTAAATCCTTTATAGCATCCACTATATTGCTTCTAAGTTTCTCCTGCACCAAAGTCAGACTTTCAGCTGGAATGGTTAGAATAGGCAATTGGGAAGCTAATGTGAAAGCTGGGGTTTTGCTAAACCAGCAAGCTCCACATGGAGAGGGGGAAGGGTCACACAGCCTCTCATAACCATGCATCAAACATCTCCCCTCAAGACACGTCACCTGCCTCTCCCCACTATTTAACAAATACGGATGTGGACAGTATGTGGGGATTTACAGGTTACCCACTCCGACCCCCTCAGTTTGCAGAGAAGTTAATTGAAGCCTAGAAACTGAAACCACGGGTTAGGACGTGGCAGAGCTGGAACTAGAATCTAGATACTCCTTTAAGGACGCACGTTGTCCCAGCAGCCCATCTGGGTACACGTGGTGGGGTTGTAACTGGAACAGCAGATGGAACACAAAGGTGGGTCTGGATCACGAAGGGCCACCCTCTACCTCGGTGCCTCTAGCTGCCTGGAGCCCCAGGACAGCTGGTCTTAGAAATGGTTAGCTGCATCTACAGATAATTTCTGCCCAACTTGGAGCCTGGTCTGTATAGCAGGGAGGAAGTGGGGGAAAGAGAAACAGACATTGGGGTGCGAGCATAGACGGATTTTCCTCAGAAGCAAACTGAGGTAAAGACAAGTACAGGAGTTGTGGGGAGGGTCTCAGGAAACACTGACAGGGTAACGGGAAAGCAACAGGAAGGAGAGAGAAGCCACTGGAGGGCACAAAAGTTCCTCCCCCAGACAGCGGCCATGGCATCTTGCAGGGGTGTGGGGAATTCTGGGAGGCAGAGTCCTAGCTCAATAGCTGAAGGGGGACTCTAGCCAGCCCGAGCCTGACAAACGTGGCTCTGGCAGGCCCTGCCCTTCTCCCCACTCCCTCTGCCTTGCTAAAATCCGTTAGCTTACATTTCTAAAGCTGGCCACTGAGGTCTACTCCCTTATTTGGCCACTTCCTCCTCCTGAGACTGACTACCCAGGTCTAGCTATCGAAGTATTGAAGGCCAACAATCAGAATCCCCCTTGTGGCTGCCCTAATTAACATGCCCAATTAAAATTAAGCACCTCACCCTAACACGGGGTTTCCCCTTTCACATTTTTAAACCACCGTTTTCCTATGGGCCACATCTGTCTCCTCTCTATCCAGAGGCGGTCCTTTGTCCCTCTCCCGGGGATGTGCTTCCCCCTCTCCCTTGTGCCCACCCCCTTCTCCCTCATCCTCTATCCCCTGTCTTTGTCTCTTATTCCCTGCCCTCTGACCCTCTGGGACAAATAAATCTCCTTTGCGCTGAGAACTTGGTCTGGGGGTGTCCCAAGACGATACCCCTTCTTTCAACAGCAAAGTGGATAACCTTGGGATACTCACTGATGACTCTTCGCCTCAGACAGAGAGAGCACTTCCCCAGTAACTCTGGCCTCCACTGCATCCAAACAGGTCCCAAATGGCCACAGGCAAGAGGACACAGGTGCAGGCAGGTGGAAGCTAACATGGCATGCACAGAAAGGTGAAGGCCAAATGCCTACGGTGTCAACAGTGGGAATCCAGAACACAGGCCGAGAACACCTAGTGCTGGCAATGCCCTACCTACTCTGGCTAGGACTGCTTGGATCTCTTCTTTCCTTCCTACAAGAGTAACAACTGAGCTCCGGACAAGCAGCTGTAACCAAACTTCAGAAGTAGAAGGAAGGAGCTGGGGAGATGGTTCAGCCCTGCTGTGTTAGCAGGAGGACCCGAGTTCCAGCCCCAGCATCCAGCTAAATGACAAAGCACACCGTACATTTGTAATCCCTGCACTGAGATGGGAGGTGGAGACAGGCAGCTCCCCAGAGACCAGAGATCATTCATTGGCCAGCCAACCTAGCCAAATTGATGAGCTCCAGAGTCAGAGATCCTCACCTAAAGAATAAGGTGGAGAGAGATCGAGAAAGACACCCAACATTGACCATTGGCTTCCATGTGCAAAGACACAGAATTCCACATGCACAAAGCACCCACCCACATGAACACAAATATACACCACATACACAAAGAAGTGTAGAGATGAACGTGTTCCTCTGAGTTATGGGGCATGATCAGTCACATGGTCGCACAGTGCCAAGGAGACTGACCCTAGCTGCTTGATCTCCAGACGCCTCCTCCCCTGAGATCAAACCTGATGCCCCAGCCTCGGAGAATCATGGAACTCTTATCAAGACACTACGTATTCCAAAGGCTCATAAGTTATCTCAGGAGCCAGTCAAGGACCAGTCCTCCTAGATACTAGACTTTGTTAGGAATGTGCAGGCTTTGAGCAACCAAAGTCTGCTGAGTTACCCTTTACTGCAAAGTGACATTGAATACACTTGTGTCTCCTGCAATTTCAAACTTATATGGGACTTTTACCTTATATGGAAAATACAGCTAAGCAGAGGCAGTATATTATTAAATTATTAGTGATCCTGTTTGGTCCCATGTGCCTACATACTTTTAAGCATATATTGCATTATTAAAATATAATAATACAAAGCACACACGCTGAGGCAAAGCAATTCTGGGATTCCTTGTCTTATTAACTTGTGCCCTGTTTATGAAAGCTAAACCTGTTGATGGGTTTACAAGCTACCCCAATGCTCATTCTGTTATCATGGTTGTTACCCCTGGGGCATAATGGGATGCTTTGGGAAGCAATTGTTTCCAGCTACCCCAGAGCTGTTCTGTAGTAGAGCTGAAGACTTCAAGACTTGAAGCCAATGGGATCCCTGGCTGTGAAGCTCTGCATGTTGGCCCCCTGAAAAGGCAAGGCAAGAGATGAACGTCGACAGCCGTTCCTCTCTGAATGATGTATCCCAGACACATCAACAGCTGTATCCCAGCTCCAACCCTCAGATCAGATCATGAGAGGTGTATGCAGTGCTACCAGCCCAGGGCTGGAAGTAGAAAGGAAGGCAAAGGTGTGACCTCTCACCAACAGGCTCCCACAGGTGTGACTAAAGGATATAATGGTTCATCTGATGTGTCTGTTTGTCTGGGCCACAGTGATGTGGAAATTACAATGGGTTGCAGCATGTAAAACCATGCCCTGCTGTACTGGTCAGGATTCCTCAGAAAAAGAAACACAATCAAAATTAATGAGAGAGAGAGAGAGAGAGAGAGAGAGAGAGAGAGAGAGAGAGAGAGAAGAGAGAGGAGAGAGAGAGGAGAGAGAGAGGAGAGAGAGAGGAGAGAGAGAGCACTCGTGCGTGCGTGCGTGCGTGTGTGTGTGTGTGTGTGTGTGTGTGTGTGTGTGTGTTGTTCGTATGTACATGATGTGGTGGGAGGCATGGGTGCAGAGGCTGGAGGTCAGAAGACAACCTTGTAGAGCTGATTCTCTTTCCCCCCCTTTAGATGAGCTGTGAGGATTGAATTCAGGTCACCAGGCCTGCCTGTGCACAACATGGACCTCTATCTGCTGAGACATCTCGATTTATTTAAGGAATTATGGAGACTGGCAGAGTTTAGATCTCCAAGATGTGCAGCAGGCTAGAAACCTGGAAGCGCTGATGTTGAAGATTGTGTAGGAAGGCCCTCTGCTGACAGGAGGAAGTCACTATTTTGATCTATGTAAACTTTGATAGGGCCCAACCATAATGTTGAAAATAACCTACTTGACCTAAAATCCAGTAATCAAAACATGAATCCGTTGCAAAAATACTCTCGCATCAACACCTAGAACAACATTAGACCAAATATCTGAGCATCGCTTACCCATTTAAAAACAAAATTTGACCACAAAGACACTAGCCTTTGGGGTATTTACCCAGTCCAAAACACCTGCTACCCTCATACTACCCCGCACAGAGAAGGGTCCTGCATTCAGGACTGGGCTGGGCTATCATTGTTCATCCCTGCCACACTTAACATAGTAACCAGCTTAGGGTTCACTCCTGACCAACACTGATGAATTATGTTCTGTGTTTGGGGGATACAGATTGAAGATTCAGGTGTGTGTATGGAGGGGTGGGGGTCAGTCTTTGTTCTTGCATGAACCGAACTGAGGACAGGGCTCTAGGAAATGTTGTATAAGGCCTTCATCTGGACAAAGGAGCCAGGGGAAACTGCCAGGGGAAGCAATGGATGTCAGGTAAAAGATGGGTACATGGGCTGGAGAGATGGCTCAATCGTTAAAGGCTAGGCTCACAACCAAAGATATAAGATGAGTACACAACCTCCTCCCCAGCTCCCCCTGGGCCAGAGTCCTCCATTTTAAGAGGAGTGCCTTCAGCCTAGGTCAGCTTTCTCGAGACTGTTGTCCTCCCTGGGAAAAGAACTCAGAAACCAGAGCCAGGAGGCGGCCATTACAAGTCACTTTCCATCAGTCTGTGAACAGGGGAGTTTATCCCTCAACAAGGAAGAGCCACGGCTGCCTTTACCAACAAGGTCTTTTTAAATTAAAAATACTACCACAGAGTCGGGTGGTGGTGGTACACACCTTTAATCCTAGCACTCAGGAGGCAGAGGCAGGTGGATCTCTGTGAGTTCAAGTCCAGCCTGGCCTACATAGTGAGTTCCAAGACAGCCAGAGCTACACAGAGAGACCCTGTCTCAAAAAACAACAATAATAATAATAATAATAATAATAATAATAATAATGATAATAATAATAAATAGTAATAATAATACCAGCACCACTGAACAGCTCATTCGCCACCTGCAAGGACTTTAAAATAAAGATTGGACTGCTGAAGGTAAAAAAAGATCCCCCCACCCATGGAGAGGCAGTGACAGATCCAAGGTCCCATAGGAAGCTGGTAGCTCCTAAGTGTGACCTTTGTATCCTTTTTTCTACAACATGATGCTTGGCCTTGGGATTAGGGACATTAACTGTGGTTGGCCATCCAAAAGCCAAGTTTTGTACCCTCTCTCTTGCCTCTCTCCTTCCCTAGAAGCTGAAAAGTGGCTTTCTCAGCTTCCTTGGGAGTAATCCGCAGCATGTGACCCAGCCTAGCAAGATATCAAAAGATGCTTCCTGAGAAACTTTTCAACACTCAAGTTAAAAGGGCCTCACCAGAAGAAAACTTTGCACCATCTGCTTTCCTTGTTTAAACCGTACGATGTGCCGGAACTGGAGCGACCTTCTTGAGATCATGAGGCAATAACCCAGAGGAGAAAAAACTAAGCAGACCAAGGGAATGAAGAAGAGATGGAAAGAGCCCAAGTCAATCATGATGTCATACATGTTGCTGAGTCAGCCCTCGAGGCACACATATGCAGGTTTTTGTTAAGACAACAAATACTCTTATGAGAAAGCCAGTCTTCATCAGTTTCTTTCACTGGCATCTGAAGGCATCCCAGGAGACTCGGGGCTGATTTGAAAGTCCCTGATTCCTTTGCTATCTTCTTCTGCAGTCTAGGTTACCTGTAAAAATTCCTTTTATTCCAAGAGCAAAAGTTTCAGAACACAGTATACCAGACACTTTTCTGTTGCTGCAATAAAATTTCATAACCAGAACAACTCATAGAAGAGAGTTTATTTTGTTTTTTGGATCCATAATGGGTCCATAATGGTAGGGGAGTCATGGCAGCAGGTGGCTGGGGCAGGAAGCTGAGAGATAACATCTCCACCACGTGCTAATGGCAGACTGAATAAGCAGGAAGTGGAATGAAGCTATAACCTCAAAGCCAGTCCCCAGCCACATACTTCCTCCAGCAAGTGCATCCCAAAGGTTTTATAACCTCTCCCAACAGCGCCACCAGCTAGGAACAAAGTGTTCAAATACATGAGCTTATGGGGGACATTTCTCATTCCAACCACCATAGACAGTGAACGTCTGAGCTCTTGTAAATTCTATTGACAGTCACATGCTACACCTCACCTCCTCCTGCCACCAGTGACACTCTTCCAATCACGTGGTCCTTAACCTAGGGCTTTCTAGCTATCCCATCTCTCTAGGTTATTTTGTGAGATATCTACTTGATTATTAGCCCCCTCAAGAACAGTGTCAGGGTTTGGAGACAGAGTTAACAGTTAATCGTACTTGTTACTCTTTCAGAGGACCCAAGTTCTGTTTTTGCTGTACCTACATAGTTGTGGGGGATCTGCTTCCACTTTTTCCCTAGGGTACTCTTGAAGGAGGGATGAGAAATATTTAGATAGAAAGATAGAGGGGAGAGAAGACAGAAACACAGGATAGCCTCAGGAGGGCCTGGATCAACATCCACAGGCCCCTTCTGTCTCTTCAAAGGGGTTTTTATAGGAATGCCAAGGGGTGGAGCAAAAGACCTCCCCCTAGCACAGCCAAGTGTAGACCCTTCCAGTCACCTGGGAACCACGCACACGGTCAAGCAATCCTCTAATGCAGCCCTGCTGGGTAAAGCAAGCTCAGATCCCACTAGGAAACCTCTGTGTGCCTCCACACATAGTGGCTCATAACCATCTGTAACTCTAGTTCCAGAAGATCTGATGCCCTCTTCTGAACTCTGCAGGCACCAGGCACACATGTGGTGCACATACATGCATGCACACAAATGCTTATAGACATAAAATAAAAAAATTATTCCAAAAGAATTAAAACAAAATCAAACAACAATAACCAACCTCGGCTTGGACTCCAAGTCTCACTCCTTCACTGTAAAGTCTGCTGAGTCCTGAACTAAATCATCTTCTGGGAGAGAAAAGACAACTGCCAGGGGAAACTGCACCCGTAGGACCCTGCCCTTCTCACTGCCCATTCCATTTCTCCTTAACAGAGGTTTCAGAGCAGCCTCAGGGAAGGGGAAGGAAGTAGGAACATCATGCAGGTCCAGCAGGACATCATGCAGGTCCAGCAGGAGGGCTCGAAAATCACCCATACCCCCCCACCTCCAATATGCCATGGACTCCATGTGTGGCATCATGGCTTAGAACTAGATCTACAATATGAAGAAACTAAGGCCTTTCTCTACCTGCCTGCCTTCTTTGTGTACCTTATGCATGCCCGGGGCCCCCTGGAACTAGAGTTACAGATGGTCTCAGGCCACCATATGGGTGCTAGTCATCAAACCTGGGTCCCCTGAAGAGTAGCAAGGGCCCTTAACCACTAAGCCGTCTCTCTGACCCCTGTCTGCCTTCTCATCAAAGTCTGCCATCTTGAAATGCTTCCTAGTGGAAGCTCCCAGACTCACTGTCCAATCCAATGACCACTGGCCACACCTGACTGCCAAGCGTGGGCAGTGCATCTAGTCTGTATGTAAAGATGTGTCATTTAAGGAAGGAAACACCCTTTCCTCCACATTCCTAGATTTATGACTAGAGCCCTAGAAATTAAACCTAGAAGACAAATTAACAGGAGAAAAGTTGGTGAGCCTGTGAAGCATGTTACACTTAGGAGAAAAACTAACCAATGAATAACTCAAATTGTTGTTTTCCTTCATTGTTTGCTATATATCATTTGCCTTCAGCTCAAAAATCACCATTATGCCAGAGTACCATACTTGGAAGTACCATATTCTGATCCCATTCTCCTATAAGTGTAAGATACATACCAAATGTTACAGATGGAATGTGAAATGCCCCATCTCAGTCACTGTTCTATTACTATGAAGAGACACCATGACCAAGACAATTCTTATAAGAGAAAGCATTTCACTGGGGACTTGCTTACAGATACCTGGGAGCTACATCATGATCCATAGGCAGAGAGGGGGGGGGGAGGGGGGAGGGGGTTGAAGGGGGGAGGGGGAGAGGGAAAGGGAGGAGGAGGAGAGGGAGAGGGAGAGGGAGAGGGAGAGGGAGAGGGAGAGGGAGAGGGAGAGGGTGTCTGGACCTAGCATGGGCTTTTGAAACCTCAAAGCCCACCCACAGTGTCACACTTCCTCCAACAAGGTCATACCTCCTAATCTTAATTCTTTCAAATAGTGCCATTTCCCTGGTGACTAAATATTCAAATATATGATCTTAAGGGGACATTCTCATCCAAACCACCACACTCCCACAGGCTGTGTCTGAATACTAGGTTCCCAATAGGTGGCACTGCTTCGGGAGGTGGTAAGACCTTTGGGAGGTGGAGCTTAGTTGGAGGAACTGGGTCATTGAGCAATGAATCTTGAGGGTTCTAGACCAACCCAAAGTCCAGTCCAAGCTCTCCGCTTTCTGATCCACCACGATGTTAGGAACAAGCCATACAATAAGCGTCTGCATCCACAGATGGAGCTGCCCACCACACTGCCTTTCTCACCGTGATGGATGGATCGTATCCCGACCTGGGAGCCCGAACAAACTTCTCCCTTAAGCTGCTTCTGTTGTGTCTTTGGTCATGGCAAAGCAATACTCCAGATGCCTCAAACTGTTTGCAAACACCACTAAACAGCAACATTTTATATATAGAGAGAGAGACAGACAGTCACAAAGAGAGAGAGACAGAAACAGAGACACAAACAGAGTCTATTAGACCCATACAACAGTGTCTCTCAAAGGCAGAGGGTAAAAAGAAGTGGGAGGGGCTACTCCTCAGAGGAGCTGTCCCTAAGTCCTGGAAAGCAGATAACCAAGGCTCATCTTTCTACGTCCCTGTACAAAGGGGCTTGTTGTCTCATGTTTTGGCCCAGCTGCTTTGATTCCACTCAAATCCCTGCACCTGAACAACATCCTTCTGCTTCCTCTGAGTTTCATACAATCTACCACTGAGGTCCCTAGGACAAAGTACAGCATCAAGATGACCTGCTTACCAGATTAAAGGTGATTTATTTTATCTCCAGTGGTGCCAGACATTATATTTTCCATCGGAGTCTCATGGCTCTAAGCTGTGATTTATTTATTAGACTTGATAATGAGAGCTGTCTACTCTGAGCATGCAGAGGAAATTTCAGCCTGGTTCTAAAAGTAGAAGGAACTGCTGTCAGGTATGTTCCCTGATTGAATGTGGGTTGGGGAGGGGCACGTATTGCCACACTCATGGAACTTGTCCCTTAGCTTGCAAAATGAGGTCAAGATGAACTCATAATCATGAAGAGCTGCATATTGGCTCTTTTCTGTGGGGCTGTGCAAAAACAATAACAACAACAACAACAACCCTGCAACCTTTAAAGACCTAGTGGACTCACAGCCAAGGCTACAACTCTTGGAGGTGAAATGTCCCTCCAAATGCAGTGATCTGAGTTCTGCAAAGATCTGCTATTCTTCCCTGCATCACCCCAAGTCCAGTCTGTCCTAGGGTACCAACCTCTATCCACTGTTGTAGAATATTATTTTAAGATGTGTTACTTTTGTTTATGCGGTGGAGCATTTATTTAATGATGCAAAGATGCAATGTATTCTTTTATGTTGCATTTGTTTAACTCTGTAAAGCTGTGTTACTATGCCTGTCTAAAACACCTGATGGTCTAATAAAGAGATCATTGGCCAATAGGAGAAAGGATGGGCAGAGCTGGCAGACAGAGAGGATAAACAAGAGAGATTTTGGAGGAGAAAGAGCAAGGAAAGGAGGAGAGGAGTACTCAAGGAGCCAGTCACCCAGCTACACAATCAGCAACTGAGTATAAGGAAGAAAAAAAGATATACAGAAATAGAAAAAAGTAAAAACCCAGAGGCAAAAGGTGGATGGGCTAATTTAGGTTAAGGAAAGCTGGCTAGAAAGAAGCCAAGCTAAGGCCGGGCATTTATAATTAAGAATAAGTCTCCATGTGTGACTTATGTGGGATCTGGGTGGCAGCCCACACACCCCCAAAAGAGCAAAACCAACCAACAATAATCTACCATGTTAATTCAGTTGAGATCACATGCAACTAGGTCACTTCAAAGGGACAACACACTTCACTAGCACGAGATCTCTCCCCAGCAGTAAGTTTTAGTGACATGGGCAGTAAATGTGAGAATTTGCAACAGCCCCCTAAGGAACAGAGATGATGAGCAGGTGGAAGGATCAATGACAGATCTCAGAAAGAACAAGGAGTTGAGTTGGACTGAGAATGAAGAAGTGAATTTCCAACAGAGGATGGCCTTCTGGGGGAAAGCGGTTTTTTGTTTTGTTTTCTCAGGACAGAAAATCATATCTCTTCCAAAAGAGGATGAACAAGTTCAGGCCAGGAAGCTGACTCTAAGGACAGATGGTGACGGTAAGAGCCCGTGCCTAACAGCAGTACCTCATCTGGACCACAACTCTGAGAATATCCATTCTGCAGATACTGCCTCCCTGGGTTGGCCTGACAGAAACCAAACAGAAACCACAGAAGCCCTTCTGTAAGTAGTGAGTGAGGTCCTGAGTGAATGCATATAGTTGACGTGAGCACAGCCATGTCAAGAAAACCAGAGCCTCAGACCCATGAGAGGGGCCCCGCCTTCCTCTAGTCCAAGTGTGAACGTTGATAGTTTGGGCAGAAAATGGCCGCCTTAGCTTTCTCCCTCCTGGATATTTCCTGCCTGAAAACTGCTCCCTTCTGAGAGTGATCCTCCTTGTTCATCTATCCCACAAACCCCACCTCCTTGTTCAGCTGTGTGCAGTAACCAACCCTGCCTCCTGTCCAACTGTATATAACAGCCACCCTGAGCTTCTGAAGTGCTGTGTCTTCTCCATGAGAGAGCCGGGTCTCCCTGATCCCAGCCTTTCTGTGTGTCCATGTTCCTGTCCTGCCTTCCTTCCCTCACTGCCTCCGTCACTTCCACCCCTGGAGTGGTCTGGCACCTTCACGGATCATCCCTCGGTAGGAAAGTCAGTCAGTCTTTTAGTTCCTAGGATAGAACAGTCCAGGATGGTTAAGGGCAAAGCAGATAGTGTGTCTTTGGTCCTTTGGTTTAGTTGTTGTTGTTGTTTTTAATCTAAGTTGTTCTATTACCAATAAAGACTCGGGAGTCAGATATCAGAGTCAAAATGTGAAAGATCAAAGAAGCAGAGGAGAGGCGGCCAGCTGTCCTTCTCTCCACACTTCCCAGAGAGACTGTGAAATCTCTTAAGTTCCTCCCTAATCCTTCCTGTGTGTCTTCTCTATCCATATTCCTGGCTTCTCCATGGCCAATTCCGGTCAGCTAGTCACTGACTCCGCCGAGTCAAGTATAACCTTATTAACACAGTCTCATGGTAAAGGCTTGCTCCCCAGAATGGTGCTACTAGGAGATAGAGGTGAGTTGTTGAAAGGTGGGTCTTCACTGAAGACCTTTAGGGCATTGGGAAATTAACCCTTAAAAGGGATCTTGGGACCCCAGCTCCCTCCTGCTTCCTTACCCCCCTTCCTTACTTCCCGTGAAGTGAGTAGCTCCCCTCTAGCAAGAGTCTGCTCTGTCATGCATCCCTGCCTTGCCACAGGCCCCAAAGGAATCAGGCCAACTAATCATGGGCTTAAATCCCATGTTTTAAGTTAACTGTAATTATCTCAGATACTTGTTATAGTATCAGAGTTGACTGACCTATTACCTGACTTTCAGCCCTAGCCAATTCCTTCCCCAGCGATTCCTGAAGTTATTCTAGGGGCACCTAACCATGCCCCCGGAGAAGGCATCTGGCTACCCCAGGCCCTCTTTCTTCAGCTCAGGCTCTGAGAGGTTGAGAGGCCACAAGACCCTGCATTACCATATCACCTCTCCCTCCTCTACTTACTGCTTCAAGGCTTCCTTCCCTTAGCCAGAGCATGAGGCAGGAACTCTGTCTCTTCAGGCAGATGGACCCCCAACTGGATGCTCCCTACTAGGTATCCAAGCAAGCTCAGGCCTGCCTCCCTCTCCTTGCCAGAGTGCCTGCTGGGTAGTTGGTTGGTTCTTGGCTTTTCTAGAAAGAAAGTCTATTGACTGAAGGGGGAGGCTTGCTAGGGCTGGAGGATTAGGCTCCCCGCCGCTGACGTTCTGTGAAGGGAGCCTGGCTGTGAGGGTGATTGCCCTGCAGCCCACCAGCTGTTCGGCCAGCTCTGGCCACCTGCACACACTACTCAGCTTTGAAATCTCAACGCAGGAATCCAGCCTCGCAGCCAGAGCAGAGCCCTAAAGAAAACCATTGGCTGTTAATGCCTCTGGCCGCTGGCTGGGAAACGTCCAAGCTGATTGGTGTAATTTCTGTTTTCCCTTCTCTTTTCACACCCCTTTGTGCTGGCCACAGGCCAAAATCAATCACTCCCTGCCTTCCCCACAGCGACTTGTCTCACATGCTTCTGCCTTCCTCTCTGCCTTCCCCAAGGAAGACTTTCACTTGCACAGACCAACAGGACTATGGATCCAGCCCTTTGTATTCATGGCCTGAAATCCAGGAACTGACTTTTGGTGAGGAGTGTGGGGGCTGGGCTAACGTCAGAATCAAGCTCCAAATACTCTGAGTTCAGCTCCATCCTTCTTCTGTCAGGTGGGTCTCAGCCGCACCCACAGATATTGACTCACCTCCGGATGCGGCCTGCTTACCCAAGAAACAGGCCCTTCCCTTCTGATGGAGGGCCAGGCTAACAAAACAGAGCTCTCCGGGGGGTTATCGGTACCTGTGTGTGCTGTCTGCTCAAAACACACTGCTCTCATCTTAACGGGAGTAAGAGAAAGTTTGTTCGGGAGCCATTTTGAGTGGCCAGGGCCTAAGAACACAGATTTAGGGTTACCCCGAATTCCATGTTCCAACACGGGAGTAATTTCAGGAAGTTTTACAGATTTACACTACAAGGAATGTCATAACTCAAGGCAAGTGTAAAATACATTGGTGGGCACAGCAGAGAGGCAAGTACAGCAGGATGGGGGAAGGTTTTTGTTTTGTTTCATTTTGTTTGTTTTTGACCCACCCAAAACACTATCTGGTGATTTCTTAGCTTTTGGGGTGGTGGAAGTTAGTGGTCTTCTAAGATAATAGGTTCTAAAAGATTTCTACCTACTAGTCACAAGACGTTAGTTCAGACACAGAGGTGGGCAAGGAGTGCCTGTTCTGGAGGCTAGAACCAGCCCGAGATAAAGGAACTAGCCTCTTGGACCTGTAACATTCCAACTCTGCACAGTGCTGAAAGCCTGATATCAACCATTCTCTGCAGACCAGGTTCTTTTCACAATCAGGATCCAAGATGGTGCCAGGTTTGCTAGGCCCAGGGGAAGGGGGACAATGTCCTCAGGAGAAATGAAGAGAGAAGGCAGGAAGGAGGGACTGAAGAAGAAAATAAGAGGAGGGAAGGAAGAGGCAGAGTTGTCTAGAACACGATTTGTCTAGAACAATGGCGTCAGGAGTCCCACAGACCTCATCTGGCCAGCTACTCCACACCTGCTTTCCTAGAACTCCACTTGTTACAAGTGGTGCACACGACCTTACTTCTTGTGTGTGTGTTCACATGAGATTTTGTCCTAATGAATATCTCTAGCTACACATACACACACACACACACACACACACACACACACACACACAGAGGGAGAGACAGAGAGAGACAGAGACAGAGAGACAGAGAGACAGAGAGAGAGTCAGTCAGTCCCTGGTTTATAATCCGCCTCTGGAGGCCAAGAGCAGCCATGCACTTGGACCACGCAGAATATACTCACCTCGTGGGAAAACTGGAGGCCCTGGGAACCTGAGAGACAGATGAGGCTCTGCAAGTTGGAATTAGGTGCCCGCAAGATACATCTGTATGGATCGTTGCTCTATATAGCACTCTCTCCAGGAGCTGGGCCCCTGCTTTGCTAGGGATGCTCAGGGGACAACCATCCACTCTTGCTCCGACACACACTGTGCATGACCCTAGCACACAGAGCTGAACTTCCACTCATGTAAGGGAAAAGAGGGGACACAAGCAGGAATAGATGGAGTTTGGGGGTGAGAAATGCTGGCTCTTGGAAAGCCACACTCCATTGGAATGGCTTGAGTTTCATGCTTAGGCCTCTTTGTTCCACAGACAGTAAGAACTGAGAACATCTGGAATCCACGAAACAACTGTCGACTCAGCAAGTGTTGGTCTAAAACCGTTCCCGCCATTCAGAGCTTAGGTCAGGCCACCCAATTTCTTGTGCCTCCAGGAATTAAAAATTGCTTCAATTATTTCCTCAGTGTGCTAATTAGGAGCAAGAGTCTATTATACCCTGGAACTTGGCCAAGGGCTAGGGAAACTGAGGTCACCATGACAGCCTTGGCCCATGGCGAAGACTTTAGCTTGCGCAAAGTGGGCATTTCCTCATGATCTCTATAGCAGAGAAAAGCAGGGAAATTCCAGATAAGAGCCCTCAGGGCAGAAAGCTAAGTGTCTCTCCATGATAATAATGGTGGCCCAGAGGTTTAGAGAAGCTGTGTGAGGTACGTAAGAGGGCTGTGCCTCTTCTGTGGCCATGCTGCAGATCCCCTCCTCCGCAAACAGTTTCCTGCTTTTTAGCTGGTTGAGCCTAAGAAGGCACCTGCTGGCTGGTGAGACTCAAGCTGTGAAAAGAATGCTGGGCCATTGCACACAGGGATGAAGGGAACTAGCTCCCTGGAACCAAGGACTTAAAGTAAGAGAGAAGCCCCACCACCTAGGACATTCTTGGCCACTGTCTATGAATGTTCTTTCCTTACAGAGAAAGCCCCCAACAGCTGCTTCTGCCTTGAGAGAGTTGAAACAAATTCTTTGCTCCCTTCTTCCCTCTCTCCTTCCCTCTACTCAGTAACTGTTTGTTGATCATCTGCTGTACACCAGGCACCGTGAGAATACAGTGATGAAGGAAACTGTCATGTCTCGCCTTCGGGAAGCTTGCAGTGTATACTTTTTTCACCCCATGGGACATCTAGAAGGTGACAGGATGTGCATCATATGTCATGACAAATAAGAAGGTGACTTTGGCTATTGAGGACCAGTCCAGATCCTTTGCTTGATCCAGGATCCCCACTGACCAGTCCAAGGATGAAAGGGTCAATAGTATAGAAAGCCGTTTACAGTAGCACACTGGCTAGGAAAGCCGTTACAGGGCTGGGAGCTGATTCTACTTAAGAGTTCATAGATGAAGATGACCAGGGCACCAGAACCTGCAAGTACAAGACCTTGAGAACAGTGGTGCTTTAAACCGTGACTGGAAGCAAGCAAACACCAAATCCCTGAACAAACAGAACCAAGACTGCAAATTCGCGTCACTCTTGCAATGAAAAGGTGTGGCTCTGTGTTTCTGTCCCCTGAATGAGAATAGATTTCACCCATAGATGCACCAACTAGCTTTGAACAGGTGAGGCCTGAAAATAACTCCATCCTTAACAATTTGCTTTTCTGACCCAGCTTCCTTCTCAGCACCAAAGCACAGGGCTTCTAGGAAGTGCTCAACACTCATCCATGCCCAGACCCAGAAGTTCACATGATTTGACACCCTGAAAGAGAAGTCAGGTGGGAAAAAGATAGGCTCTCCTCTTCTGTTTCTTGGGAATGCAAATCTGAGGTCCATTCCACACAGTTCCTCAAAGATGCCAAGTTAGGTGGAACTCAGCTGCTCGCCGCAGGGACCAACTCAATTCTGCACCCGGTTTTATTGTTTGCTTCTGTTGCCTGCGACCCCTTATTACAATAAGCCACCTGCCCACACACTGTGTGCCAGCTCTGCTTTCTGGGAAGAATGCAGGTGTTCTAACATGCACAAAGCATTTGGCTGAGACACGTGCTAATCCATGCAAATTTACCTCAGATCTTACACCGTAGTGATGCTAAGGGTTTGATTTGTTTTGTAATCTAGTCTCAATTTGAATCATTGACAGAATTAAAGGGGCCCACAAGAGCTGCTGTAGCAAAGCTTGTAAACTGGGGGGAAGGCTTCAAACAACTGAAACATGTTCTCAAGCAAGTTCCAGAAGTCCTAAGTCTGAGATCAAGACGTTAAACCAGCCCTAGCTTCCTGGCTTCTGTGGCAGCTGGCACCCCTTAGCATTCCTGGGCCGACAGTCATCGCTCCAGTGACAGTGCCTTCAGCTTCACACGGTTGTCTCCCCATGTGTCTCCAGGTCATCCTCTGCACCTATGTGTGTGTCCAAATGCATCCCCTTCTATAAGGACACTGCTCGTGGCTGATTACATCCCACCCTGAGGACCTCATCTTGACTTGATAACCTGCAAATGCAGTGTTTCCTAGAGAGAATGCTCACACCAGGCAGGATGCACACAGTAGAAAATGTGTTGGTTTAAATTGAAACTCTGAGCCACATTGGTCATGGGAAGTTGATTTTCTCCCAGCAATCCTAGTGAAAAATTAACTCACAATGACATCACTCATCTGGCTCAAATTAACTCCACCTTTATAAAAGGGCTGAGCACGTTTTATTAAACGTCAGTGGAGTTTTCTCCTTGCCATACACAGCAGTCAGCCAGGTTCTACTGCTTTAAATCTTAAGCACAATTTCACATGGTGATCTCACTGATTAGATTGAGTTGATGTTCTGTATCACCTCATCCTTAAGTGGAATGACCTCACACCTAATCCATAACCAGGCTGGCAGTCACCTCATGGGTTATGACTAATATACTACAAATTTTGTTAGTATGCATTTGTACACATACGTGTGTGTGTGTGTCTGTGTGTGTGTGTCTGTGTGTGTGTGTGTGTCTGTGTGTGTGTGTGTCTGTGTGTGTGTGTGTGTGTGTCTGTGTGTGTGTGTCTGTGTCTGTGTGTCTGTGTCTGTGTGTCTGTGTGTCTGTGTGCACAAGAAGACCAGAGGACAAGTTTAGGTGTCATTCTTCAGGAACTGTCCACCTTTTTTCTTTCGTTTGTTTTTTTTGTTTGTTTGTTTTGAGTCAGAGTCTCCCACTAGTGCCAGGCTTTTTCTTTGGGGGACACCAACCAGCTCCCAAATAATGACATGGAGACTTATTATGAGTCATGGATGCTTGGCCTGGCTAGCTCTTTTAACTTAAATTAACCTGTTTCTCTTTATCTACGTTTTACGTCAGGGCTTTTTACCTTCTTTCTTTCCGTACACCTTACCTTTCACTGCTTCTGGCGATGACTGCTGGCTGGTGGCTTCCTGGCTTCTGCCCTTAGGTGTCTCCTTCATTCTCTTCTCCTCCTCCTCCTCCTCCTCCTCCTCCTCCTCCTCCTCCTCCTCCTTCTCTCACTCTTCTTCTCTCTCTCAAGCCTGGATTTCTCCTCCTATTTAATTCTCTTTGCCCACGAGCCCCGCCTATCCTTTCTCCTGCCTAGCTATTGGCCGTTCAGCTTTTTATTAGCCCAATCCCCTTAGGCAGGCAAGGGGAAGCAGATGCAACACATCTTTGCACAATTAAACACATCCTTACATCATTAAACAAATGCAGCATAAACAAAAGTAACACACCTTTACACAGTTAAAGTAATAGTCTGCAGCATAAACAAATGTAACACATCTTCACATAGTTAAAATAATATTCCATAACACACTAGCTTGGAAGTCATCAAGTAGACAAGGCTGGATGGCTGGTATGCTCCAGGGATCCCCACCTGTCTCTGCCTCCCCAGCAGTGGGATTATAAACACATACCACTACATTTGTCTTTCTTAAAGTGGCCATTCACTATTCACTTTCACTGTTGCCACAAGAAGTTTACAGGTGAAAAATAGCAAACCGAGAAGGCTGATTCCATTAGGAATACGGAAGGGAAGAGGGGAACGAAACAGAGTAATGGGGTGAATATGACTGGAGCTCATGATGCGAATGTGTATTAGCTGGTTTCCCATCACTGTGACCAAAATACCCCTGACAGAAACAAGGGAGGAAACTTTTGACTGACAGTTTCAGAGGACTTCAGTTCACCGTGGCAGGGAAGGCATGGTGCAGGAGCAACATGTGATGCCAGGCAAGTGTGGCAGTCACTGTGACCCCAGTGCTTAGGTAGGTGGCGAGACAGCAAGGGGACACTAGCAGAACTGGCATGCTTTGGATTCGAACGAGAGACCTTGCTTAACACATAAAGTAGTGAGGGATAAAGGAAGCCACTCAGCATCACTCTCTGGTCTCCTCATGCATGAGCACACATGTGTTCACACACCCATGCAAATGCACACATACAGGCAAACACTACACACACACGCACACACACACACGCACACGCACGGGGCAGCAGAGAGTAGAGAAAGAGAGAGAGAGAGGCACAGCCCATTATTTATAAAACATTAAACCTTATCAGATAAAAAAAAAGTGGGAGGCGGAATGAGAGAATGAGCAGGCACCCACCCTAGTCGTCTTTGACTGCCTACAATACTGTTTACTGCAAGGGCAGGACACTAAGAGCTGCTGGATCCAAACTGCCATCAGGAAGGCATGAAGTTGGAAGCAAAATTCAACACCTTGGGGTGAGGAGAACTAAGCAAAACTAAAGCATCGCCACAAAAGTCTGACTTTAAAGACGTGGACGGCTTCAGTCCCTGGAGTGCTATCTCTTAGACTTATTATAAGAAAAGAAGGTTTTGATTCTTCATTACTTTTCGTTGGTCTGCAGTTGAAAACATCCTAATTAATGTGTGAAGACAATTAGCCCATTTTATACATAGTACATCGTAGGCTTGAGACGTTCAGTTACTTGCCCAAGAACATACAATTTGAGAAGATGTAGCTGGGATTCAAGCCTCATCCCTTAACTCTTAACAGCCCGCAGCCTTTCGGTCTCACACCCCCTTCCCTAGAATGTGGGCAAAAGACGTGGTCATGGCAGACATACTGTGGTCATGGCAGACATTCTGGTGACAGACTGCTGCCTTGGCGAGGCGATGGCCACAGTGGGGAAACTCAGGACTGCAGGCAATCTCCAGGGACTTCAGGGGCCACTAAGGTCTGATGCTGGCTTCCAGAAGAGAACAATTAAAACCCTGGGGCTTGGGCAATGCCATTCAAGCCAACGTCTTGGGTGAACTGGGAGTGGATTCTTCCCCACTCAGCCTCTGGATGAGAATGTGGCGCAGGCCACACAAGGATTGCCTTGTGGCACTGAGCCACGGACCCAGCTACATTGTGCCTGAGCTCCTGACCTACAGGAAGAGTAACATGATAAATGGCTATGTCTTTAAGCTACTAAATGTGTGATGGCTTGTCACAGGGCAATAGAAAACGAACCCACTGTCCTTTGCAGGAGTCATGTTTTCATGTCCTACAATTGTCTAAGTTCTAGTTTGCAAATCGTGACGTAAGTACAAGCAAGGTAGGAAGCCTGTGTTTCAGATGTGTGAACAATGCTCTGGAGGGAAAAATTTGTCAACAGTGCTTCTCTTTCTACTTTGTGTTGGAGAATGCTGTCTTCTGAGCAAAACACAGTCAGCCTTTCTTGAGACCTTGCATCAGTCTGATTAGCAAGCCATTTGGTCTTCATTTGTCTCCCTGGGTTGGAAGTAGTTTCATTTCTCTGGTGCCATTTTCCAGAGGGACTCGTGACACCAAATACCCGAGCACGGTCAGGTCCAGTTATTGTTTTCTTCACGTGAGGAGTCTCTAATGCACCAAATCTATGCAATTCTCTATCACCCAAGTTTAGATCTCAGCACCTAGAGTGGACACATCTGTAACCCCAGTGCCGCGAGACAGAGACAGGATTCCAGGGACTCACTGCCCAGAAGTCTAGCTAAATGGTGAGCTCCAAGTTCAGTGAAATATCCTGCCTCAAAGACGAAGAGTAGAGAAGCGGTTGAGGAAGATAACCTGACATCAACTGCAGACCTCCACATGAAAAGGCAAGCACACACCTGAAAAATACCACACACAAACACACACACACACACACACACACACACACACACACACACACACACACGCACGTCTTTCATCCTGGAGATGTACTTAAAACACAGCGTGGTGGTGAGAATGAGAACGTCACAGCCTGGTCACCCCAGCAGGCAAGGAGTAGGCTCTGCCTACTTATGCTTCTGCAGCAGAATACCAGAGACAGGTGTTCTCACAGTTCTGGAGGCTGAAAGGTTGATGCTTTGGCATCTGGTGTCTGGCCATCTTCTCGTGCCCTCATGGGGCAGGAGGGGAAGGGAAAAAGGGGACAAATTTTCTACCTTCTTCAGCAGAAGAGAAAACAACTGAATGTTTACGCACAGAAGCATAAAGCCCCCACCTCACGCCACATATGAAAATTAGCTTGGGGCTGTCGAGGCGGGTCAGTAGGTAAAGATGCCCGTCTCCAAGCCTTGGAGGACCCAAAGGGTAGAAGGAAAGAATTGACTCCCACGGGCTGTCCTCTGACATCCCTGTGTGTGCTGTGAAACACAGGCTCCCACACACAGGCAAACAAGTGTAAATAAAAAAAATATTTATAAAAAAGTTAACTTTAAGTGGACCAAAGGCCAAAATATAAGAAATAAAACTAAAAGTCTTAGAACTTTCAGTTTTCAATGTTTTCACAGCTCTAATTTTAGCAGGGGTGCTGTGGGATGGTCTGTATGTCAAATGTGTTGCTGATTGGTCAATAAATAAATCACTGATTGGTCAGTGGCCAGGCAGGAAGTATAGGCGGGACAAGGAGGAGAATAAAGCTGGGAAGTGGAAGGCTGAGTCAGAGAGACACTGCCAGCCGCCACGATGAGAAACAGCATGTGAAGACGCTGGTAAGCCACAAGCCATGTGGCAAGGTATAGATTAATAGAAATGGATTAATTTAAACTATAAGAACAATTAGCAAGAAGCCTGCCACGGCCATACAGTTTGTAAGCAATATAAGTCTCTGTGTTTACTTGGTCGGGTCTGAGAGGCTGTGGGACTGGCGGGTGAGAGAGATTTGTCCTGACTGTGGGCCAGGCAGGAAAACTCAAGCAACACAGGGGTTTATTAGATATGACAGCAAAAGCACACTCAATCAAAAAATAAATATATAAATCAAATTTAGTCGACATTTAAAGCTTTGGCACATTCCAAGGCATTATCATGAAAATGAAAAAAGTAGCCCACAGAAGGGGAAAAAAATATATGCAATTCATATGTCTGATAGGGGTCGAGTGCCAGAATATATAAATAATTTTCTAATTCAATAACAAAAACCACTTGGTATCATCAACTTGAGACTATAAAAGAATTTAAGGAAAGGCATCTCTAAAGACGATATACAGATGGCCACATGACCAAGAAACACTTCAGAAGATGCTCAAAATCATTCCACAGGGGATACAAATCAAAATCACAATGAGCTGCATCTTCACACACGCTGGTTAATATAACACACTTTGAGAAATGTAGGGTCTAGGAGATGGCTCAGTCAAGTGCTTGACACACAAGCGTGAGGGTCTACATTCAGATCCCCAGCACCCACGTAAAAAGCCATGTGCAGTGGTGCAATACCAGAGCTGAGGAGGTGGAGATAGCAGGTTCAGTGAGAGACTCTGTGCCAGAAAATAAGATGGCAAGTGATAGAAGCTAACCAATATTGACCTCGGGTCACCACATGTACACACACACACACACACACACACACACACACACACACACACACACCAGCCCCCTGCCCTACAATACAAAGACTTTCTTGCTGTGAGAATTCCAGGGGTGTCTGGGAATCCTAAACCTTTTGAGGTTGGGAGAATGGCTCTCCAAAGGTAGCAGGCAGGGACGCTGCTGCCCTCCCCTGGTCACTCTCTGAACAGCTGTGACTGTGTCCCTCTGACCTAGACCGTAGGCCAGTTCTATTTGCTGGTGTGTGATCACCAAAGCTAGATAGGCAACCATCCTGGCTGTGTATCCTGGGCAGGTCTGGAGGCTTTCAGAGGCTGAGCTGCCCCGGCAGTGAGGGCAGGGGCTCTTTGCTCTCTCTTGCTTCCCCTTCTCACATTAGCACCCTGCGCCTTCCACCCTTCAATGCAGCTGACTCCTAGGCTCGAATGACCCTGCAGACATTTTCCCTCTCTTCTCATAGCTTGAAAGTCAAGTTTAATGTTCATTCGCAATGTTTGTTTATGTAAGTGCAATCATACATGGTTGGTCTTTTTGTTGGTGTCTTATTTCTCTTAGCATAATGCCCTCACTAATACCCTTTTAAAATATGTTTTAGGGCACCTAGGGAGTTGGGGGTTTCTTTTTTTTTGAGATGGAGTCTCACTACATAGCTTAGGCTGGCGTTAAACGAGAGATCTTCCTGCCTTAGCCTCCTGAATGCTAAGATTACAAGCACATGCCACCATGCCCTACTTCTTTTGTTGGTTGGTTTAGCTGTGCTGTGGATCGACCCAAGGTGTTCAGAATGATGGGAAAGTGCTCAAGCCAGAGTTAGACCTGAACTTACCCGAAAAACCTAAAACTTACCTGAAAAAAGTCTGAATTTGTAGACCTGTGGTGCATGGTGGGCATATGGATTATCAAGACACCTCCCCACTCCCACCCCTCCGGAGTGGTCAAGGCTGTGAGCAACTGCCTGCTTTCAACCCAAGCTGGGCATTAGACATCAGACTGGGGAGTTTTCACAGCCCAAATTCACAAGTTCCTACGCCCTGCCTCTGACAGTTCATTCAGAATGTTCAAGAATAAGCCCTTTTTTTCACCACCCCTCTGAGTGGTTTCTAAGTAACCAAGTCAGACTGGGGCTGCCCAGAAGCCCCTGGGAAGCTCTCTCCTTGACAGGGTTCGGGCCAGTGACACTGTGTCATACACCCAGCTGCGGAGGCCCAGAGGCATGGAGGGCTGTCTGCAGCTGGGAGAAACGGAATAGAACTTCTGTTGTGATCTCAGGAGACAGGGGCTCAGAGTAGACGCTGCTGATGTTCAGTAGAGATACCCATGTTCGCGCTTACCTATGATCATCCAGATTCTAGCATGATTCCGTTTACACACAGGGTTAGGGGGAAGGACAGATATTTTCTTGTGATCTCACACTGGTGCATGAGGAGGAAGGACTGTGGGACCCTGGTAGGAGCCATGTCCTTGACGGAGCATGCCTAGTGGGCTCCACACAGCAGCTGGATGCTGAGAGGCTGTGGATGAATGCTCTGCCTATAACACTGACCTGCACACTCCCTGCTCTTCCTGCACACCAGTCATTCCAACAGCACCTGCTGCCCTGGGGCCTGGAGGAAGAAAGCATGTGGGTTCTTCCTCACTTCACTGTTGTCTTTCCATGCAAGCCTCCTCAACCCCTTCCCCTCTCTGTGCCACTCAGTCCCTACTTGCTTTCTGGCTGCAGCTTCCCACTGCTGAGGACTGTCCCAGTTCAATACTGAAAGTACTTCCCACGACTTGGGAAAACTTCCCTGTTCTCTTCACGTTGTTTGGTTCTGGGTCTAAAGGTATATGTGTACACCTACTGTGTGTGGGTGTGAGTGCGTTCACCTGTGCATCACACAAGGAGGCCATACATCAACATCAGGGACCTTCTATCATTCATCACTTTTTTCTTTCTTTCTTTTTTTAGATAAGGTTTCTCACTGAACCTGGAGCTAGCCATTTCAGCTAGACTGGCTGGCCAGCGAACCCTTGGGACCTGCCTATCTCTACATCAACCCCCCAGGACTGGTTTTATGGGTGCTTTTACGTGGGTCCTGAGGATCCGGATGGGGCAGCAAGCATTTTTACCCACTGAGTCATATTCTCAGCCCGTTTGATTTTGTTCTGCTCTGTTTAAACAGTCCCATTATGTAGCCCAGGCGGGCCTGGAACTCACAGTCCTCTTACTTCTGCCTCCCAGGGGCTGGGATTCTACGTGGGCCACCACACGTAACCAGACCCTTCTCTCTTTCCTCTTCCCTCCTTACTCCCTCCCTGTTTGCCATCTTTGTAAAAATTCTGTATACGCGCAGCAGCTCAGCAACTCGGGAGTCTCATCTGGCGCCTTATTATGTCATCAGCAGGCGACTGCGTCCCAGCCTAAAAGCTGGATGTGCTCTCCCTCACTCTCTCCCTCTCTCCCTCTCTCCCTCTCTCCCTCTCTCTCTCTCTCTCTCTCTCTCTCTCTCTCTCTCTCTCTCTCTCTCTCTCAATCTCTCTCTCTCTCCCCCTCCCTCGGGTTCTCTCATGACTGTGACCTTTCCATGCAGTAACCAGCGCCAGCCACCAGCGCCAGCCACCAGTGCTGCCGTATACCTTATGATCTTGATTTAGTTATTAGACAAGATAGTCAAATACACTGTATCTTATGCCCCTATTTCCCATCCCCATGCTGAAGTTTCAACCAAAACCTTCACACTTGTTAAGCAGGTACTTAACACTCTACCGCTGAGCTACATTCTCTGCCCAGGACATCTCCATTTAGACTAGCCATATGTAAAGAACTGAATAGTCACCTGTGTCTGGTAGCTTCTGTGTGAGACAGCACATACCAGATGCTCAGGTTGCAATACAAGTATTCCACTGTCTTGGTTAGGGTTTCTATTGCTGTGAAAAGTCACCATAACCATGGCAACTCTTACAAAGGAAAACACTTAATTGGGATGGCTCACTTATGGTTTCAAAGGTTCAGTCCATTATCCTTATGGTGGGAAGCATGGCAGCATGCAGGCAGACATGGTGCTGGAAAAGTAGCTGAGAATCCTACATCTTGCAGGCTACAGGAATTGTCTGTGACACTGAGCCAAGCTTAAACAAAAGAGACCTCCAACCTGCCCCCACAATGACACACTTTCTTCAACAAAGCCACACCTCCTAATAGTGCCATTCACTTTGGGGGCCATTTTCTCTCAAATGACCACATTCCACTCCCTGGCCCCCAAAGGCTTGTAACAATATCATAATGCAAAATGCTTTTCGTCCAACTTCAAAAGTCCCCATAGTCTATCACAGTCTCAACAATGCCGGGCGGTGGTGGCGCACGCCTTTAATCCCAGCACTTGGGAGGCAGAGGCAGGCGGATCTCTGTGAGTTCGAGGCCAGCCTGGTCTCCAAAGCGAGTTCCAGGAAAGGCGCAAAGCTACACAGAGAAACCCTGTCTTGAAAAAACCAAAAAAAAAAAAAAAAAAAAAAGTTCAACCTCTTCTGAGATTCATGCAGTCTCTTAACTGTAATCCCCTATAAAATCAATATCAAAAAGCAGATCACATACTTGTAACACACAATGGCACAGGATATACATTACCATTCCAAAATGTAGGGAAGGGAGCACAGTGAGGAAATACTGGACCAAAACAAGACCACAAACAAGCTGGGCAAACTGCAAACTCTGCATCTCCATGTCTGATGTCAAAACACTCTTCCGATCTCCAACTCTCTTCAGCTCTGTTGATTATAACACACTTCTTTATCTTGGGCTGGTTCCATTCCCTGTTAGCAGGTATCCCATGACTCTGGCAATCATGGGGTTTCCAAGGCAATCCAGGCTTCAACCTCAAAGCTTCACACAAAGGCCTCTCTAGACCTCCATGCAGGGACACCCCTCACTCATGCCTGGCCTCAGCAGCTTTCCTTACATGTACTTGGAGGCAGATTGCATAACCCATTTCTTCTATTCTGAACTCTAAAGCCAGAACCAGGTGGCCAAAGCTGCCAAGTTCTGCTGCTTACTGAGACTGGAATATGGTTCCTTGTTCAATTACATCTTCACCAGCTTTCTGTCCTTCACTGCCTAAGTTTGGCTATCCCAAAACTTGCTCTGTAGACCAGGCTGTAGAACTCAGAGATCTGCCAGCCTGAGTTCAGTTCTCAGGTGCCACATAAAAAGCTGGGAGTGAGCCGGGCAGTGGTGGTGCACGCCTTTATTTCCAGCACTCAGAGGCAGAGCCAGGCAAATCTCTGTGAGTTCGAGGCCAGCCTGGTGGTCTACAGAGCGAGATCTAGGATAGGTTCTGAAGTGAGAAACCCTGTCTTGAAACAAACAAACAAAAACAACAACAACAAAAAATCTGGGTGTGGTGTATGTCTGTCATCCCAGGACTGGGGAAGCAGAGACAACAGGGTACATTGGCCGCTGAGCCTATCCTAAACAGTGAGCTCTGGGTTCAGAGAGAGACCCTCAGAACATAATAATATAAGGTGTGTGTTGACAGAGGAAGACAACTAGAGCTGACCTCTGGCCTCACATGTCCAGGGGGAAGGGGGGAGAAGGGGAGTGGAGTGGGAGAGGGAGAACATGAATGAGCTAGTGTTTAAGAACACAGAGCCAGGCCATTGGCCACAGCACCCTTTAGCATGAATGACACCCACTTGAGAACCTGAGCTTCTCCCCTTCTCCAGCAAGTGGCTCTGTCTGCTGCCACCCTGGGCAGCCCTGCTGGAAAGTTTAGGATTTCTCTCACCCCGTTTTTGCTGTGGCTCCTAGGAGTGTGGCATAGGAAATGACTTTCCAATACTCAGATCTACATTTCTGAAAAGCATTTTCTTCTTGCAGGGAGACATTGAACCAGTATCTGGTTAACATTTACAAAAGGCTGTAGGAAACTCATTCCTGGGAAGGAACATGACGGCAGCAATCACTCTGCAAGGGAAGGTGGGGTGTTAATTATTGACAAGAGATTGCCCAAAGGTACAATGTAGAATTATTTATTAGTAGAGCTTTGGGGAATACTGAGTTAAAATGAACAGAGCCCCAGAGCATAAAAAGGGATTGCACCTCTTGCAAACATTCACAGATCTCCAACAAGGGTTTGGTGAGAATAAACAACTTGTTATTCTCATTCAGTTATGTTTATGATGTTGGTTAAAATGGTAAAACCTGAGGTGAGGAAAGGCGTCTGCCAGAGAAGCGTGAGGACCTGAGTCCAGTCCTCTGAACCCAAGTGAAAGGACTGGTATGGGGGTGCACGCTTGTAAACCCAATGCTGAGGAAAGATGGGTAGACCCCTGAGGCATGCTTGCCAGCCACTGGCCTTCTGGGTAGACTCCAGGCCATTGAGAGAATCCATCTCAATAAACAAAGTGGATGGCTCCTGAGGTGTCACAACTCCAGGCTATCCTCTGGCCTCCTCCACCCACCCATAGACACATGTGCAACCACATAAATGTGAATACACACCCCCCCAAAACACACACACACCATACATACATGCATACATACATACATACATACATACATACATACATTCATACACACACACACACACACACACTGTAAAATCTATCAGGTGGCTGGTACGTGCATGGTTAAGGTGTCACATTTTTCAATTCGACAAATTCAACTCATCTTTGAGACAAGCCAGTTCTGATCCACATTCTTGGAAAACTGGTAAGAGGAGGGTGCAGAGTCCCTTCGGGGTCCACAGACCAGAAAGCACAAGATGGACTTCTTGTACTGACTAGATAGATAAATAATGCCTGACTCACTAGTTAAGAGTTAGGAACACAAGTGACCGTTTTGGAGTTCCTTACACTTACCAGGAAATATACCAAGCACTCAGTGTTGCTTAATGAAGCCTTTGATGCCCAGCTGCCCTAGGAGTTGGGTTGTCATCTATGTTTAACAGACCAGCAAACTGAGGTGTGGTGGATGCACTGACCTCCTTATAGTCATGTGAGCAAGTGGCCGAGCCAGGTCCCCAACCCCACCAGATCCACTCTGCCTATGAAGAGGGATGGATGGAACAGGAAGTAGACAGCAAACCACTCCGCACAGGGGGTTTAGGAAGAGTCAAGGGAGATCACAGGTTGGCACAGACTGCAGAGAATAGTAGATGTTTGCCTTGGGGATTTGTGCTTCACTTGGCAAATAGTAAGGGCCTTAGCATATCAGACCATCTCTCCACAGAGAATTGAGATGTGTTGGCTTCATCTAGAACCCAAGTGTTTGTTTGGGGCTTTTGGTTATTCCTCTGACAGGGTCTCCTGTAGACAAGACTGGCCTTAAAGGCACTGTGTAGCCAAGGATGACCTTGAACTCCTGGTCCTCCTACCTCGATTCCCGGAGTACTAAGATTTCAGGCATACACTACCACACTGGGCTTTAGAATTCAAGGTTTTTCTAAGGACATTTGACACATAGATTCAGGAATAAAAGGTTCAACAATGACTGAACTGAAATGATTCAGGTTCAGTATCAGCATGATAATCAGTTGAAAGCTTCTGTAATCAGCAAATGTTGTCATTTATGGGTTATTGTCACAAACTGGTTAAAACAAACTGTCATGAAAGGAACTAGGCATCTGGGATGACCCCAGGCATCCACAGCATCACTTCCATGATTGGACATTTTCTTTTCACTGCAAAATCTTTGCAAGAATTTTATGATTATAAAAATAATACATGTTCATTAAAGAAAACCTGGGACACTGAAAAAAAGCACAAATATGTATCTTACATCACTAGTTCCTAATCATCCCTGACAGCCTGTGGTAGTGTGAATGTTCTTGACCCCCATAATCTCATAGGGAGTGGCACTATTAGGAGGTATGGCTTTGTTGGAATAGCTATGGTCTTGTTGGAGGAAGTGTGTAGCAGAAAGTTTTCTACAGTCCTGCCCAGCCCTGTGGACCTGCAGCCACTTACAAAATAATCACTCAGAGGCTTAATATTATTTACAAACTGTATGGCCTATGGCAGGCCTCTTGCTAGCTAGCTCTTATATCTTAAATTAACCCATTTCTCATAATCTATGTTTTGTCACATATTCTGTGGCTTTACCAGTCTGCTGGCATGTTGTTCCTTGGGTGGCAGGCTGGCATCTCTCCAGACGCCACCTTTCTCTTTCTTCTCTCTCTCCTTGGATTTCCTGCCCACCTCTAAGCAGGTCCTTGGGGCCGGGTGGGACCAGGGAAAACTTTCTGCTACAGAAGTGTGTCATTGTGGGCACAGGCTTTGAGGTTTCCTGTGCTTAGGATACCGCTCAGTGTTTCAGTGGACTTCCTGTTGCCCACAAGCCAAGATGTAGCCCGCACCACCATGCTCCCTGACATGATGATAAAGGACTGAACCTCTGAAACTGTAAGGAAGCCACCCCAATTAAACATTTTCTTTGAGAGTTGTCATGGTTATAGTGTCTCTTCACGGCAACAGAAAACCCTAACTACAACACAGCCCATGCTGCCTTCTGACACACACTATACTGGTTTTAATAAAGTGTGAGGCATCTCCCTGTTTAGTGACTCTGTTGCCTGGAGTCCCACAGGCTTCTATTCACACAAATACATCCATGAGGCCCTCAGCGTCCTATGCAATCTCTCATACTCTCTTTAAGAAAGACCCATCTCACAAGCTTCCTTTCATTCCAACCTGAAGGCCCAGGCCAGGCTTTCCTCATAGCTCCATCAATGTAGCACTCAGTGTGACAGCAACTTGACATTCCATTCCCCTTCATTCATTCAACTGCTCTGTATCTAATGTTAAGGAGGAAGAAATGTCAAACCTTTAGGTTGGCACTCAAATTAATAGCCATTGTATTCGTCACGATTCTCACTGCTGTGACAAAACACTCGAGACAAATAACTTAAGTCTCAAGGGGTTTTGAGAAAAGACACTTCCACTTGGGGCCTGAGCGAGGCTGACACCATGGTGCTCTAAGTGCATAGCAAGGGAGACTGTTGGCCTCACGGAAGCCAGAAAACAAAGAGACAAATGCTGACACCAGCCAGCTTCCTCCTCTCCTCCATTGTTGTTCTGTGTGGGCTCTCAGTCCATGGGATGGGATGCCCGTCACTCAGGGTGGGTTTTCTCAGTTAGCCCTTTCTGGAAACGCTCCCACACAGGTGTTTTCTAGGTGATTGCTAATCCAGTCAGGTGAATAGTGAAAATGAAACATCCCAGGCATCTTATGAGCTAGGGGACATTTGAGATAACCTGGAGAACCCTTATAAGAAAGGGAGTGATAACCTGCCTTTGTCAAAATGGGCTCTCAGAAGAAAGAGCCATGGCTTCAGATGATTTTTCCTTCCCTGGTCATCATTTATTTTCTGAGCACCTCTGATGTGAGAGTTACAGAACTGACAAAATGCATGCCAGGAGATGCTGTAGCTATTGCTTTGTATGCTGTGAATGTGTTGCTCTGGTTGGTTAATAAATAAAATGCTGATTGGCCAGTAGCCAGGCAGGAAGTATAGGCGGGACAAGCAGAGAAGAGAATTCTGGGAAGAATCAGGAGTCGCCAATGAGACACAGAGGAAGCAAGATGTGAAGGCA
The DNA here is from genome assembly GCF_007827085.1 of Peromyscus californicus insignis. Lineage (NCBI taxonomy): Eukaryota > Metazoa > Chordata > Mammalia > Rodentia > Cricetidae > Peromyscus > Peromyscus californicus. The sequence continues at coordinate 62,528,752 of NW_026294469.1, read as the reverse complement.
GAACTGAGAAAAGGTATCAAGCCACGTGGCTAAACATAAATAAGAATTATGGGTTAATTTAAGTGTAAGAGCTAGTCAATAGGTAGCCTGAGCTAATGGCCTGGCAGTTTTAATTCATGTAAGTCTCTGTGTGTTTACTTGGGTCCAAGTGGCTGCAGGACTGGTGGGTGAGAGAGATTTGTCCTGACCACAGGCCAAGTGGGACACAGGAAAACTCCAGCTACAAGGAGACTTTCTTGCTTCTATTGCTATGTGACAAACTATCCCCAATGTGAAAGCCTGGAACTGTCAATCATCTGCTTCCTCATTCTCAGTTCTACAACATGCACGAGCCTGGTGGAGACGTCAGTTAAGAGAGCTCGAAGAACTGGGATCTGAATGGACCACCCAGCTCGGGTCCTGGTTCTGGATCTCAGACATTGCTGTGGGCTGGGTTCCCACCTCTCCCCAAGGTCATCTCAGGCTTCCTGCTTTGTTTGTGGTCATTGGACTTATGCAGAGGCTGGCCTCCCCCCAGAATGCAAAAGAGGAAGTTGTCAGGGCTTCTAGAATGGGCACCATGTACTTTCACTACTTTCTGATGGGTAAAGCATGTCACAGTATGAACCTAGACTCAGGAGCAGAAGGCTATACAGGGTGTGGCTGTGAGGAGGGGAATTCATTGGTTATCCTAACAGTGGGCTACCACAGAAGCTCAAAACCAAACATTAACTGCATTGTCTTTTGTACTGCAGAGCACAGGCTAAGGCCTCACCCCATTGCCACCATTTCTGAATGTCATCAAAATTGAGTTGTTTCTCCTGCCACTTGAGGATCATCAAACAGATCTGCATCAGATTCGAAACCTATCTGGCAGTCTAGTTTGGCAATCCCGTATCTGAGGAAGAAGAGAGCTCATGATTCCAGATCCACGGCACCTGCTATTCAGTGTAAGTCACTCCTTACAGCTCCTGCTGTCACCAGCTACAGGACTGGAAGGAGGAGGCCCTGCTGTTTCTCGGTATCTGCTATCACTTCTGCCATCTCTGCCTCCTTCCTCTCCTGGGACACTCCTAAACACCCTCTCCTCTACATTTCTTGAGGACAGCGCAGAAACTGATCCCCCAGTTCTGAGAATGGCTCTTCAGACCCCTCCATATTTTGATAACCTCTTGTCTTCTCTACCCTTGTTGACCTCTCCAGTTCCCAGACTGAACAGACTGTTCCCGGGGTGACCGTGCACAGTGAGGGCCTCAGAACTGTGAGGAGGGAAGCCTGGGGAGCAAGCTGGCTGGTAAGGAAAGAGGGACTAAGCAATTCATTCTTGAAAAAAATTGTTTTGAGATGGAGACAATAGGCTACCCACGCCAGTCTTGAACTCATGCCATTCAGTGATCTTCCCACTTCATTCTCCCAAATAGCCAGGGCTAGAAGTAGGCACAGTACTGGGCCTGGATGCAACTTTTTATAAGAGTGATAAGACCCTTCAGATAGTGAGGATGGGTCACCAAAACATGAGCACATCAGTCAGTAAGTGATTAATAAGAGTATGTACTTAGTTCAAATAATTAAATGTAGATTGGGAATGGACGTATAGGCGAATGCCGGTGGCCGTGTCAGAGGAACTCCCGTCAGCAGTGGAGCTTATACAGCTCAGAGGATAACAAAGCTACTCTGGGTGCATCCTGGAGAGGCAAAGCCTTGGGAGGATTGTTCCCAGAATGCCCCTGGCTTCTGCTGGGCAGGAATTCCTCCTGCTTGCTGCTGTCCTGTTCCCGCTGTACTTGGCACGGTATGATTACTACAGGAAAGGATCCTACTCTCTCTATTACAGTGTGATTGTTTCCTGGGAACATCCCACTCCTCATTGGGGAATTTACTTGCAGATCATAATGAAGTTGATTTTTATAAGAGCAGTGATGATTAATTAGATCTATAATTTAATTGGACTTTCTGAGGTAGCCCAAAAGACACAGGTGGTGAGGACAGTTAGTAAAGATGAATGGGGACATGATTTAGGTTGTTCTTATTCTGCCAATTGCTCCACTAAGAGATATAAATTTAAAAAAAAAAAAAAGGCAAATATAGGCTTAAAGTCACCTTCCTCTTTGTTAGATATGAGATTTGCAGAGGATAGAAAATCAGAACAAGGAAGTTTCATTCATTATAGACTCATGAATTCTGCCTGTGAAAAACAGGCCGATGACTAAAGACAACAATCATGTCCCTACACCCCAGGTTAGGCCTAGTTCCTTGGTCATGTGACTTACAGAATTAATCACAGGCCCCCCGGCATGCACCTTGAGGAAACAAAGTTGTAAAAGGAAATTAAACGACCTTATTGTGTGCAAAGGAAAATAGATGGTGAACTGAGCCCTCGATTAAAGTTTCTCTAGAGTAGAATTAAGAATAGAAATCTCCTACACTGAAACCGCAACAGCTGCCTGCCGGTACCAAAAAAACAAACAAGCAAAAAAAACCCACCCCGGCTGAAATAGACTTGGCTTGCTTAAAACTTTGTTAATCAATTATAAAAGAATCATATATTTGCTTTGTGATAAAGAAAAATATTTAACTACTTGTGGACTTGTAAGAAGAACTTGTGACTTTTGACCTTAATGTGACTTCCGTGTAAAGATTTTTGCTTTGTTTTGGAGACTATGTAACCTGTGGCTGTGAGGTAATCTGTTCTTGCATGGAAGTCTTTGTATTAGGAGGTATAACGTGGATAAGCCAAAAAAAAAAAAAAAAAAAATAAGAGACAGAAGGAGAAGGAAAGATGTAGGAGAAAACCATCTGGGAAAAAATAATCGAAGGGAACCATCAGGGAAGAAATAGAAGGAAGACACCAGAGAAGAGTTAAAAGGATAACATCAAAAAGATGTACAAAGAGAACAACGGGGGCGGGGGGGGGGGGGATAAAAGAAAAACAACAGGTTAAAAGTAACACAGAGAAAAAATAGAGTAAAAAGAACAACCAGCAGAGAGAGAGAAAAATAAAATGAGGCATTGAGCTTCGGCCCTCAGACAAAGTTCCTGTGTGTGTCTGTGCATCTGTCCAGTGGCTTGCCTGGTTCCTATCTCCTCTCCAGTCTCTCTGAACTGCTTAAAGCCAGCCTTTTGGCAGCAGGCAAGCTTTAGAAATGACCCCTCATGGTAAAGTCTTGGTATGTGTGGACGAGAGTAAAAGTTATCTGGGTTGAGTGAAAGAGTGGAAGCGGGTAGTGGTGTCCACTGTTTGTTTTTCTCATGTCCGACCACCCACCAATGAGTCCAGGCACAGTCACTGAGCTTCAGTTCCAGAAATCAGGCCACATGGACCTAAGTTCTAGGCCTACTATTTATCTTGGGCGAGTTAATTTCCGCAGTTTGCGCATCCATGAAATGACAACCATAATGGCACCCATCTCGGGGCCAGTGAGATGGCTCAGCACATAGAGGTGCTTGCTGCCAAGTTTGACCACCTGAGTTCGATTCCTGGAACCCACATGGTGGAAAGAGAGAATATCCACATGGTGAAAAGAGAGAACTGACTCCTTCAAGTTGTCCTCTGACCTACACACACACACACACACACACACACACACACACACACACACACACACACACACACTGTGGTATGTGCTCACTCCCAATAAATAAATAATAACACCTATTGCATACAGTTGTTGCATTAATAACACTTTCAAAAAGTTATTATTGCCTATGTTAGTTACTATTCTGTTGCCCTGCAGAGACATCATAACCAAGGCAACTCTTATAAAAAGAAGCATTTAATTGAGGGCTTGCTTACAGTTTTAGAGGGTTAGTCCATGATCATCCTAACAGGAAGTAGACAGGCTTGGTGCTGGAGCAGCAGCTGGGAGCTTCACATTGTGATCCATAGGCAGTAGGCAGAGAGAGAGACACAGGTCTTGGCGTGGGCTTTTGAAATCTCAAAGTCCACCTTCAGTGATACACCTCCTCCAACAAAGACACACCATCCAATCCTTTCCAAACAGTCCAACTAACTGGGAGCCAAGCATTCAAATATATGAACCTATGGGGCCATTTTCATTCAAACCACCACAGTACCCAATATGTTGTAAGCACTCTCAGTAAATGTTACTGTTTTTATTCTGTAAGTTATCATCATCCTGCAGATTTTCAGCAATATTTCTTTTCATTGTCAGTCCTTTTAAAGATGACCTTTAAGACAATGACATTTTAAGATCATGAGAAATTGAAGATACTTTGCAAACCACCTTCTTGGTATCTTGACAAGAAAAGATGTCAATAGCAAATAGCAAACCATCAAAAACAAATACATTTTAAAATGTTTATGGTAACAATTATTCTCCCAAGCCTCAGAAGCTACATATTAGAAATGTATGTCACCTGACAGAGAAGAACTGAGACAGGTGCTTCGGAACATCATGCATACTAAATGCCTTTAAGGAAGTGTGCATCCATCGGGCTGGGGAGATGGCTCAGTTGCTGAAAGTCAGTACAAGGGCCTGAATTTGGCCCCAGAACCCATGTTAAAAACAAACAAACATGCCGGGCGGTGGTGGCGCACGCCTTTAATCCCAGCACTCGGGAGGCAGAGCCAGGCAGATCTCTGTGAGTTCGAGGCCAGCCTGGGCTACCAAGCGAGTTCCAGGAAAGGCGCAAAGCTACACAGAGAAACCCTGTCTCGAAAAACCAAAAAAAAAAAAAAAACAACAACAACAACAACAAAAAAAAAACAAACACAATAAAAGCTGGGGAAAGAGACAGAGACACCCACGCCCCTCATTCCCACTGTTGAGAGTCCCACAAGAAGACCAAGCTACACAACCATCACATATATGCAGAGGGCCTAGCTCAGACCCATGTAGGCTCCATGATCACCGCTTCAGTCTTCGTGAGCCCCGATGAGCCCTGTTTAGTTGATGCTGTGGGCTGTGTTCTCATAGTGTCCTTGACCCCGTGGCTCTTGGGGGACCCTTTCCCTCTGACTGGGTTGCATCATCCAGCCTTGATATGAGGGTTTGTGCCTAGTCTTATTGTAACTTGTTAAGCCATGTTTGGTGGTTATCCCTGGGAGGACTTCACTCTCGCTCTTGCAGAAAATGGAGGAATAGTGGACCTGGGGAGGAGAGGAGGTGGGGAAGGGACTGGGAGGAATGGATGGAGGGTAAACTATGGTCGAGAAATAATAAATGAGTGATATAAGATATGAGAGAAGAATTTTTTAACTATGGTCGAGAAATAATATATGAGTGATATAAGATATGAGAGAAGAATTTTTTTAAAAAAAAAAAGCTGGGTTCACTGGAGTATAGTTATAATCCCAGTGCTCAGTGGAGGAGACAGATCCTGAGGGACTCACCAGCCATCAAGCCTAGCCTAATCTACAAGCCCCAGCAAGTTAAAGGACCCTGTTACAATGGAAAGGTGAACGGTGCCTGAGGAACAGTATTTGAGGTTGTCCTCTGACCTCCACAATAATGTGCATATATGTGCACGCACACTATTTAGAAAAGGAAGTGTGTACCTCTCAACAAATTTGTTTATATAGAGAAGAGATGAGATCCATGAAAGTAATGTTGCATTTTACTTTGGGTGCAGAGATACTCTTCCAGGGTTATCCCCGCCCCCCAGTTGTTCTCTTACATCTTCTTTTCTGTTATATTCACGTGAAGAGAGTCAAAGAAGTACCCAATGAGACAGAGCAGAGGGAACAGGATGCCCGGAGCAGGGCGCTCACATGGGGCCATTTTCTCTGCCGCTCTGGACTTATAGGATCTTATTGGCATAGAAGAACAGCAGGACCTCAGGATGATAATGGCTCTGGAAGAAATTTAAAAAAGGTACATGTGAGGGAGGTTGCCATACAGGACACGGGGAGAAAAGGCAGGAGTGGAAGCAGCCAATGGTGAGAACTGAGCCAATGATAATTCTGTGCATCATCTTCCAGGAACCTTGTGGTTTACATCGCCTTATGAGTCCACTGCAATTGCAATACTAGCCTAAGGTACTTTAGGAGGTAGGAGGAGGTAACTTCCTGCTGCACTGGGTCCACTTCCAGTGTTAAGTGCCTGAAGGTGAGGGACTCCCAGGAGAATTCTCTCCTGCCCTGGCTCACTCACCAGCTGCCGGGAAAGCCTGGGGTTCCTCTGATCTTCTTCACTTTGGAAACTCTGCTCCTTCCTGAGTTTCAGATACGGAACACAGGCTCGAACAGTCGTTTTGCAAGCCTGAGGAAAATAACATTGCCATCCAATTGGCTAAACTACTAGAGAATCCTAGAATGCCGGGCATGGAAGGTGATCCCAAAGGACTGTAGACAACCTAAGGTCAGAGCCACCGAGGCTGGGAAAGTAATTTTCAGGTCATTTGTGAGCTTGAAACTTGAAGGATTTCTGCTCATGAAGTGGCCGTGGCTCAGTCTGTGGCCTGTGGAGAGGGCACAGCTCTGCCTTGTACGCAGCCCTTCTCGCAGTTACACTCATCCACAGTCTCTCTTCCTCCCGTCCCCCAAAGTGATTTTGTAGAACTCTTTGCACCTCTCCCAGTCCCATCATCCTTTGGGGGCCTGGCCTCACCTATCTAGCTGGCACTGGCAGGTGTTGGGTTGGGCAGAGACGGGTCAAAGGGGAAATGGGGGAGATCGTACCCTGGAGGCCCCTTTGCCCAGCTTTACATAGACACCCTACAGGCCATTCTAACTGGCAGGAACTCCAGGGCCTGACTTCTCCAATTAGCGGAGCTGCCCTCACCCCCTCTGGGGACAGCAGAGATTCACAAAGTGAGTCAAGAATGACTGTCTCACCTTGGCAACCTGAGGGCTTTTGTCCTGTAAATGGATCAGGAGGGAATCTTGTGTCTGGTTAACCTGGTGGGTGAAAAATTTCTTCCATTTCCTCCCAGCAAATGCAGCCAGTTGCCCAAACAGAACAAAGGCCGAGTACCGCACACTGTCATTCTCCTGTGGGTTTCCATCAACAAAAACAAAACAAAAAAACAAAAAGCCAGATCACCATCATCAGATCTCCATCAGAGCAGATCCCAACCATCATTCTGAGCTGCCCATTAGAAGTGAACATTATGTTTTAGCCATATCTCCTGACTTTGGTACACAGATTTTTGTTTTGTTTTGTTTGTTTTGATTTGGTTTTGGTTTTTCCAGACAAGGTTTCTCTGTGTAACAGTCCTGGCTGTCCTGGAACTTTGCTCTCTAGACCAGGCTGGCCTCGAACTCACAGAGATCTACCTGCCTCTGCCTTCCTTAGTGCTGCGATTAAAGGCTTGCGCCACCACAACCCTGCTGGTACACAGATTTTTATATCCCCACTTCATGGTCCTGTCCAGGCTCCAGGGAAACCAGAGAGAAGAGGGTGTGGGCCTCTCCAAAGGGAAAAAAGCATCTAGAATTGGGTCACAAAGACTGAGACAGCACTGATCATTTTGTGAATTACTCAAAAACACATTTTAGCATAAGTGACTCATGTAAATTGCCTTGGGGTGGCATTCTGTTTATTGCTCTGTCCAGGGTGTAAGTATGTTTAAATAAAATTGAGTGAGAACTTGCCCCAAGTCAACCCTCCCCTGAGGCCTATGTACCGGAATGCATAAGCCAGGTGACTGTCTCCTGACAGTGTGGCGATCATCTGGTGGGGGTACATGTCCCAACAAACATGGCATGAAGCAGGCCATATTTAAAGTGTAACCCTTACATAGACTCGGCCAGTAGGCAGTGCTGTGTGGGGATTTCCTTTTCTACATGGCCAAGGATTCTGCTCAAGAAAATGACATGTAAACTGGGTTTCAAAAGCAGTTGAATAAAAATCAACTGAAGTTCAGACGGCACCAGAAGGATTTAAGGATATGTCCTCAAGATGTATGCTGACATCCTAGGGTGGTAATGTAAACACCTTCTCACCCTCTTCTTAGACAAGACAGGTTTGCATTCAACGGCAAACATCTAGGCCGGGGTAGTGGCTCATGTCTGTAATCTCAGCACTCGGGACCTGAGGCAGGAGGATGGCCGTGACATCAAGGCCAGTCTGGGCTATCTACTGGGTTCCAGGCCAACAAGGGCCACCTCCACTGAAATATTAACATCTGTCCCTGTGGATAAGGATGAGCTCTGACAAGCATGCCAGCAGCCCTGATGTAAGTTCTGAACTCTGTAAGCTCAATGTCTCTCCTTTTCTCTTTGTTCAGCCACTGTGTGGCTCCAGGGGGAGTTAGGATGGGAGGGGCAGGTGGAAGTTGCTCTGGGTTATGTATGAATAAAGGTCTGGAGTATGACTGACAGGTGCTGTCTTCGGTAAAGAGACAGCGGCAGGCCTGATTGTCAACTTGCAAGTCAGTTATGGAAGAGTCCTCACTTCGAGATTACACATTGCACCTGAGCACTTCTTGGTTGACGCATTTTGTCTTGTGGCTGACAGGGCAGGGGCTGCAGTCAGAGGGCTGCTTTCGGGATGCATGCTGGCTCTGTGAACTGTGGGCAGGCCCTAATCTTTCTATGCCTCAGTTTCTTCGTTTTATAATAAAGACCACTGTAGCACCCATCGAAGAGGGTTGATGTAAGGACTGCATAAGTATCCATGGCAACTGCCTGGCACTGTGAAGGGCACACCGGAAGGGCTCACTAAATGCTGACTTGTTACACAGAAGGAAGTACTGAGCACCAGCTGGCATCTTCATCACTAGTGTGCATGCTCACTTCCCTATTGACATGGAAACTCCTCGAGAGGGAGTGATAGGATTCTATACAGCCTTTCTGGTCTCCATAACCCCCACCCGTAACTCCTCTCAATAACATTAATTCATGAACTAGAGAGTGGTGCAGACCTTGTTCCTGAGAAACACACTACCCAGGATTCTCATTCCTTTTTGTTTTTGTTTTTTTGAGACAGGGTCTCTTTATGTAGTCCTGGCTGTCCTGGAACTCACTATGCAGACCAGACTGGCCTTGAACTCATAGAGATCAGCCTGCCTCTGCCTCTGCTGGGCTTGCCTCTGCCTCTGCTGGGCTTGCCTCTGCCTCTGCTGAGCTTGCTTCTGCCTCTGCTGGTGTTAGAGGCATGCATGTACCACCACCATACAGCTCGGCCTGGGATTCTCATTTCTAAACCAGGACAAGTTCACAGCCCAAAATTTTATGCTTACCCTTCTCACTTACATCATCCAATAAAGTCCTGGTCTGAAGGGTGATGTCTATGAAGAAGGAGCCCAGGCCTTGGCCCTGGATCTTGCCCAGCATGATGGTCAGAGTCTTCACACTCTCATGGATAACTTCAGAACTCACAGGATCGTACAGCCCATGCACCAGGAGGTCAAGGAAAACTTTCTTGTACTTTCTCACCTGCTATCAAGGTTGGAAAAGCATTAGCATCACACACATTCACACACACACACACACACTCTATTCAAGTTGAAAAGCAACTCCATCCCCAATTTTCCAGTAGCCACAAGTTGGGACTGAGAGGCCCTGGCTTGCTTTCTTTTCTTCTTTAAATTAATATTTGTAGTTAATGTTAAAAAATAATGGGTTTCAGCCGGGCGGTGGTGGCGCACGCCTTTAATCCCAGCACTCGGGAGGCAGAACCAGGCGGATCTCTGTGAGTTCGAGGCCAGCCTGGTCTCCAAAGCGAGTTCCAGGAAAGGCGCAAAGCTACACAGAGAAACCCTGTCTCGAAAAACCAAAAAAAAAAAAAATAATGGGTTTCATTATGGCTTTTTGACATATACATCACTGTAGTTTGCTCATGTTCATCCCCTGCTACCCTCCCCCTCCCTCCCCCCTCCTTCTGCTGCTCTCCTTCTTCCTTACAAATCGTCCTTCCTGTTCGTGTCATCCACATGTACAAATATAATAAAATGTATAATATATATGCTACACGCATGCGCGTGCATGCACACACACTTTCTTCTGGATCTGCCACCAACTCTTATCCAAATACAAATGTTTCTAGTAACCCAGCCCAAGAGCCCTCCTAGGTCTTAGAAGAACAGCAAGGACAAACAGGAATTAGGCCTCTGGGTGATGAAACTGGGGAGGTACTTCAAGAGCAGAGGGTAGACAGGAGTGTCCCAGGGCCCTTCAGAGAGCTGGGTGACTTGATAATGGAGAGGACATAAAATGGTATCGACGTGGACAAGGTGCTAAGGATGGGGTATGAAAATGTCTCTCACGAAACAAGCAAAAATTATGAGAAAAATCGTTTAAACTCTCCAAGAGAGTGATATGAACCTGCTGTAGCTTCATTCCCAAGGCTGACAGAGCTGGGGCATGCTGGGCCCGCGATGACCTTGAGTGAGTCACACCCTTGTATAATCTGTTCTTCGCCCGTGTAAAAAGAACCAGTGGCTTGCTTCTAGCCAGATATGACAAAAGTACAGCGGTCTCTCCTGGTTGCTAAGTTACATTATATAAGACTCCAGTAGAGCAGACAGGAGTGAGAGACACCTTGAAGAAACAGGTTATCAGGTTTTGAGAGTGTGGATCCTGGGTACCAGGGGGTGGCCCCCGGCAGACAGCCAGCAAGGAAAGAGAAACCTCAGTCCTACCCTTGGAAGAGTAAGTTCTGCAAAAAGCCACTCTTGGAAAAGTGCCCTGAACCTCAGGAAGACAGTCTAGCCAGCAGTGGTTTGCCGCCTTGCAAGATGCTGAACTACGGATCCAGCTCTACAATCAGGCCCCGGAACACAGATACCACTGTTTGCTACTAGGTCTGTGTGACTTGTTACAGTGTTAGCTGTCCACGGGCACTGGGGACTCCATGCCCTGAGGGCTTAGAGTCTCTCGGGAAGGCTGTCACAACTCCACCTCCCCCTACCTTGTCAGGGGCTTCACAGGCCATGGTGCCCAGGCATCTCATTGCCAGATGGCGCTTTTTAGCATTAGGATCCCGGGCTTTTTCTGCCAAGATGAAAAACGCATTCTTCAAAGGCTCCCGCTTCTGCAACCTCAGTTTCCAAGAGACCTGGGTGGTGGGTCAAAAGTGTATTAATTCAGGGAAGATGGTTCTGTTGGTAAAGTGCTTGCTCGACAAACAGGAAGATCTGAGCACCCACATAAAATTCTGGGTGCAGCAGTGCATGCCTACAGTCTCAGGACTGGAAAGACAGACAAAGAAAGAACTCTCAAGTTCACTGGCCAGGCAGCCTAGCCAAATCAGTGAGCTCCGATCCAGCAAGAGTGGACCGCAATGAAGGAGACACCTGATGTTGACATCAGGCATGCCCCCCCCCCCCGTGCGCACGCAAGCACACACACACACAAACACACATACACACACACACACACACACACACACACACACACACACACACACACACAGAGGATTCAAAAGGGCTCAGAACATCAGCTCCAATTAGACCAAGAGAGCCTTCATCTAGTAACTGAAGGAAGCAGATGCAGAGATCCACAGCCAAGCACCAGGCCAAACTCTGGGAGTCCAGTCAAAGAGAAGGAAGAGGGATTACATGAGCAGGGTTGGGGGTGGGGGTGTCAAGATTCTGATGGACAAATCTACAGAGACAACAGAACCAAGCTCATAGGAACTCACGAACTTTATATCAACAGCTGTGGAGTCTGCATGGCACCAGACTAGGCCCTCTACATACAAAAGACAGTTGTGTAGCTTGGTCTGTTTGAGGGGCCCCTGGCAGTGGGTTCAGGATCTATCCCTGATGCATGAGATGGCTTTTGGAGCCCATTACCTATAGTGGGACACCTTGCTAAGCCTTGATGCACAGGGGAGGGGTTTGGTCCTGCCTCAGCTGAATGTTCCAGGCTTCACTGACTTCCCATGGGAGGCCTTACCCTTTCAGAGGAGGGGATGGTCATTAGGAAGGTCTGGGGGGGGAGTGGGAAGGGGGAATAATAGGGGGACCTGTGGTTGGTATGTAAAATGAGTAAAAAAAATTCTTAAAGAAAAAAAAGATAACTAAACATGTCTAAGCATGTGTGTGTGTGTGTGTGTGTGTGTGTGTGTGTGTGTGTGAGAGAGAGAGAGAGAGAGAGAGAGAGAGAGAGAGAGAGAGAGAGAGAGACAGGATTAAAGCAGGGCTTTGCATGAATTAAGCCCTCACCTCACCACTAAGCTACACTCCAACCTTTAAAGATGATTTACTTTTGTAGACAAATACATTTGTCTACATAACGAAGACGCTGGTGGAGAAAATAATGCAGGGCTGGTGTTGAGGTGGGTTGGGGAGTTCTGGCAAGAGACACACAGCAGTGAACTGTGTGACAGAGGCTAAGAGGAAAGGGGCTGTCCTCAAGACACAGGTCCCTTTTACAGTGTATGCTATGCTGTTATCTCTCCTCGCTGGGAAGTTCCCTTGACCCTCTTCCTCCTCCAACCCCTTCTTGTCCTTCTGCTGTACCTTTAGCTAAATCAAATGAATGACATGCTTTATGGTGTCTGCTTTATTCCTCTCTTCCAATCTGTCTTGATACTCCTGCAGTCAGGCTGATGGCCCTACATCTCCATCCAGCAGGAGTCACCTTCCTCAAACCCTCACTAGCCTGCGACTCAACTGGCAACATTTCAACAGACATCAATGACACATCCATAAGCATTTCAGGACACTTGAAGGTTTGAAGGTTGTCCCGACTTCCGAATTCATGGATCTGAGCAATTTAGAAGAAGAAAAAGCAAAAATAACACTGCACTTTTATGCAGAATCCTACACTTCCACAACTAAATACTAAGTAAGTGCAGGATAAGATATAGATGAGATGGAATATAGATCAAGATAGAGGCCACCTTCCTCACAATCGGATGAGCTGCCTCCCTACTAAGCAGATGAGCTCCAATGACAAGAAGATACTAGGGTTCTTCGGGACAGAGAACAAGGCTGCCCATACTAGAGTCAGACCCCAGACGATGAAAGATCCCGACAAGGGGGCCAGGGAGATGATGGGTAAAACACTTGCCATGCCAGCATAAAGACCTAACATTGAACCCCATATAAAGCCAGGCACAATAGCACTCATCTATAATCCCAGTTTCCCTTGGCAAGATGGGAGAATCCCCAGAGGTGCATGATGGCTGCTATATAGAGACAACAACAAGAGAGCCCTTGTCTCAAAAGAGATGGGAGGTGAGGACAGACAGACATCCGAGATTGACCTCTGACCTCCACATGCGCATCATGGCAGGAACCTGCATTCACACTGGAGAGAGAGAGAGAGAGAGAGAGAGAGAGAGAGAGAGAGAGAGAGAGAATATCAAAGGCAAGCTAGCCCCCATCCTTAGGAAGCAGGAATGGATGCAGGGTCCAGATCCAGCTGTTTGCTCAGCACTATGGATGAGACAGTATAACTTTCCAGCATCGTTGCTATTTCTGAGTATTTATTGCAGTTCATTTTTTTTTTAATTTTTGAGTTAGCATCAAGCTGAAGCCTTCTCATCTCATCTTCTCAAAAGCACCCTCTATCCCTGTTGAAAGAACTGTCATTACATGGCTTCCAGAAGGAACCCAGGCCAAGCAGTTCTAACCACAGAGCGAGCAGGCTCACCTCTTACATAGTGATGACTGGGGAGGGACATTTGTGTCTCACCTTGGAAAAGAAAGATTTCACTGTCATCCTTTTCTTCTTGGGCTGGGAAGTGGGGATGGGAGAGGGCTGGCTCAGGAGTCTCTGTGTTTGCTCCATGAAACTAAAAAAGAAAGGAAAAAATGGACAAAATCACCACATGAGCCATGAACACTCTTCTGAAGTATCAGTGTCAACCAGCCTTGTTGTGTGGAGTGTGCCCTGTTGTGGAAGAACACAAAGACTAGAGTCTTCACCTTGGTGGTGAGCTAGGACTCACAGGGCATGGTCAGATGCTTTCAAGACTGACCAAAAGGAGCAGCGGCTTAAAACTCCTGGGGGTCGTTCCTCCGGTCCCTATTCCTCTATCCTATAGACTCCTTATATCATAACTATTCAAGAAATAAAATTCAGATTCTCAGCCCCCACCCACAGAAGCTTCAAGAGTTAAAAGAAGAAGTGGTTGAAATTTTGCGTTTCTTAAAGATCTCTAAAAATACTGATGACACTTTTTTGGGGGGAGACAGGGTCTCATGGAGCCCATGGTGACCTTGGACCAGCTTTGGAGGTGAGGATGACCTTGAACTTCTGATCTCTCTCTGCCTCCACCTCCTGAGTACTGGCATTATAGGTATAGACTACCAGGCCTGGTTCATCTGGTGGTGGAGATGGAACCCAGGGTTCATGCATGCCAGGTATTATGGTTGGTTTTAGTGTCAACTTGCCACAAATTAGAACCACCTGAGGAGGGAGCTTCACCTGAAGAATGTTCCTGATTGCCTTGATTGGCGTGGGAAGGCCCCGCCCTGATTATAGGTGATGCCTTCTGGTAGCAATCCAGATTATAAGAGAGGTCAGAAAGGAAGATAATCTTGCTTTTTGTTCTCTTGGCCTTCCTGCTTGGAAATGAGTTAATTTGTGTGCTGCTGCTGCTGCTGCTGCTGCTGCTGCTGTTGCTGCTGCATTCCAGGCTTCCATTGTGGACTAGAAACCAGAGGCACCAGATGAAGACTTCCGGAGACACCCTGCCTTGTAGACTGAGTGATAGCCTTTTGTGGTCCCCCCTCTTCCATGAGAGATAGCTATTGTGGGACTACCCTGACTGTTGAAACATCCAGCCTCAAGGACCAAGTACGTACCAGGTGAGGAACCCAAGTCCCTGTCCGGACCCCTGCCTTGACTATTCTGCAGCCATGACAGACTGTGGACAATACCCAACAGAATGTAGGCCCCTGGCACAGCACAATGTGCCCCTGAGCCCCCAACCTTGAGTCTAGCTCTAGTTACAGGAAAACCCCACCAGATGTCCTCATACAGTAAAAGATGCCAATCAAAAGGTACAGGCAGCAAGGTCAGGATAAAGAAAATATGTAGTAGCCACAACTGCTAAGAGAGATAATAGTTTTCTTGCAGCTGCAAACTGACCAAGGACAGCACCTCTGGATGGGAGAAAACCTCAAACCCGAGTCTGCTCCTACATAGCCAATAGACCCCAGACGCCCCCTAGCTACTGGGGGTCTCTCCTGCTCTGCTGCTGGGTCAGATGGACATGAGTCCCGAGTTAACTCGTAGTAAAAAAGACTCGTTGCTTTTGCATCGGATTCGGTCTCTTGGTGGTCTTTGGGGGACTCTGGGTACAACACCCGGTTCTCAGCTAACTGTGCACTGAGGATTTGGTTCAGTTTTCTGTAACTTGAGTTCTACACTGCAGGAGAGACGCGTCTCCTCCAGGGCACACTTAGAAGTCATTGGGTTGTTTCTGTGCATCTGGAGCAGGTCAATTTTATTACTCAGCTCAGTTTTTTTTTTTCCTTTTATAAATTTGTCTGAAAATACTAAAATAACCAGCGTTGTTATTTTCCTTATTTCTCTAGAAATGTTCAAAGGTTTCATACACAGAGTCATCAGATTCCACACACCTCACAAGAGGTGCATCAGGATCATCAAATGCAATTGATATGTTCTTTAATTCATGCACACCATGGACTTTCAGTGCTCTCCATACTGTCTGAGGAGTCTTTAGTAACCGTAGGTTCCGTCCATCTGAAAAGTCGGGTTCAGTGGTCTCTAAGCCCACTAGAGACTCCACTAGAAGAGCTGAGTGTAGTGGTGTTTGTTCCACCTATGATGTTGGGCTATAGGGCCCGAAGGAGGCGGTGCTTCCCGCCATTGTACACGACCTCTTAAAAAGAGAGGGAGATGCCCTCTTCTCCCTGCTGCCTCCCTGCGAGGTGGATTTGCTCCCGATCAGATCAGAGGACGACTTCAGCTGTCTACTCAGTTCTTTATTTGTGAGTGTATTTCCTCAATTTATATCTTAATAAATCCCTACTACTCATTAAATAGACTCATGTGGATTTATCACAATAGCTCAGCCTTACAATTCTGTTTCTCCAGCCACATTCCCAGTACCACAATTTGTTTTAGTCAGGGTCCTCTAGGGGAATAGAACAAAGAGGGTGTATGCATACATACATACACACTCACATAGATGCATTCAAAACTGCTACACACACGCGCGCGCACATGCACACACACAGTGGTGGTGGTGGTTTGAATGAGAATGGCCCCCATGGGCTCATATATTTGAATGTTTGGTCCCCAGTTGGTGGAACTGTTTGGGAAGAATTAGGTGTGGCCTTGGAGGAGGTGTGTCACTGTAGGGTGGGCTTTGAGTTTTTAAAAGCCCACACCATCCCCAGTGTGCCTCTCTCTGCTCTATGGTTGTTGTCTCAACATATAAGCTCTAAGCTACTGCTCCATTGCCATGCCTGCCTGCCTGCTGCCATGCCCCTCACCCTGATGGTTATGGGCTCCAACCCTCTGTAGTCATAGGTGCCAAATTAAATGTTTTCTTTTATAAGTTGCCTTGGTCATGGTGTCCTGTCTCGGCAACAAAAAAAGGTGTGTGTGTGTGTGTGTGTGTGTGTGTGTGTGTGTGTGTGTGTGTGAAGTTATTAAGTCAGCTTTAAAACTGTAACAGCTAAATAACACCCAAGAAGCTGAGAACCCAGTAATTCACTCAGTCCTTGAGGCTGGGTGCCTCAACAACTAGAGTTATCCCACAATAGTTGTCTCTCCCTGGGGGACAGGGTCGACAGCTAGTAGTTCTCAGTTCCAAGGCCCCGTGCCTCAGTAGTCCCAACCTGGCACCGGAAACCTGGAAGGTTCCCAGAGAGCTAGCTGCTGGTCCCTGTCCTAGGATGAAGGCTTGGAAACACTCGCTCTGCCATCAGTGAAGGAATCCGCAGCAACAACAGCATGAATCAACTCAGTGGCGAGAGCAAAGGCCAGTGGAGCAGGAGAAGAAACTAGTTCTTTCTGGCAAACCCTTCGTGTGGGGGCTGCCACCAGAAAACAAACGGCATCGGGCTCGTCGTGTGAGGCACTTCAGGTACAGGTTCGAACTCAGTGGGTCTGGGCAGGAGCTCCAGATTCCGCTTGTCATCCAAAAGACACTATGTCAGTCAGCTTCCCGTGACTATGACAGAATACCTGAGAGATGATGTTAAAGACTGAATGGTGGGTTTGGCTCACAGTTTCAGCACTATCTGTCCAGGTAGGCTGACTCCACTGCTTTGGGCCAGGAGCAAAGCAGGATGGGATATCATGGCAGGGGAGTACCATGGTAGAGCAGGCTGTTTACTTCACAGTAGCCAAGAAACAAAGAGAAAGAGGGGGGAGAGGCTGGGGATAAGACATAGTTACCACGGGCATACCTCTGGTGATCTCTTTGATTAGGCCCGACCTCCCGAGTTCCCATTACCTATCAGTTGATGAACACATTGATCTGTCAATCCATTGATGGCTCAGGGCCCTCATGATGGAATCATTTCCCCAAAGCCCCACCTCTGACCATTGCTGCCCTTGAGGACCAGGTTTTCAACACATGAGCCTGAAACCATGGCGTTTCACCTCCAATCCATGGCATACATGAGCTCTGTGGGTTGAGGGACCACCGTTTCAGCAGTGAGGGTGTCAGTTAAAGGTCACAGGAATAGTTATTGAGAGAAGACCATGGGTGGGAACTGCCGGCAGGGGTCTCCTGCGGGGCACAGGTGAGTTGGGAGACAGAAACATACAGCCTGTTGGTTGCAACATATGGTTGCAATAGGATTCAACATGTTCGGAACAATTATTAAAAGAATATGGGCGTGGCCAAAGACAAGGCTAGAGGGCCCAAAGGTCACTGTAGAGGACTCTGGCTTTGCTCTTTATCATGCTTTACAGATAAGAGTGTACAGTTGGATTCTTTAAGTTGAACTGAAATTCATGTAAGACATGGTTCACTAGCTTTAACAACACCCCCCCCCCCCGAAAAAACCCTGCACCCATTAAACAATCATTGTACTACTTCATCCCCTCTCCCCCTAGCCCCCAGCAACCACAAATACACCTTCCATCTCTGGGCTGTACCCACTTGTTTTACATTGCATGGGAGCGGTTTGACTTTCTTAAAAGGCCCATTCATACTGGAATATATGTGAACACCTCATTCATTTCTTAAGGTTAAATAACATTCCATTACATGGAGATACAACTATTTGTTTATACATTTATCTCTTGATGGGCAATTACTTTGTTGACTACTGCAAAAAAAAAATGTTGCTACAAATATGTGTACAAGTAACTGTTTGTATGTATATATACCTTCACCACTCTAGGGCATATACTCAGAGTGGAGTGTAGCACGAATCTTAAATGGTCTTATTAATAAGAACAAACCCAAGGCCAGTTATTGGGGTGAACGCTGAAAGATCAGAGAAGCAGAACAAGCCACAGCTTCCTCATCTCGCCAGTTCCTCAGCTGATCCTGTTTCCTCAGACTGGAGTCCTCATACAGAATGAATCTCAGCTGAACTGTTGCTCAAAAGCCTAAAAGCTTAACCAGCCAATTCCTGGTTTTCACGCCTTTTATACCTCTCTGTTTTCTGCCATCACTTCCTGGGATTAAAGGTTCTTATTACCATGCCTGGCTGTTTCCAGTGTGGCTTTGAACTCACAGAGATCCAGATGGATCTCTGCCTCCAGAAGGCTAGGATTAAAGGTGTGAGTGCCACCATTTTCTGGCCTCTATGTCTGTCTAGTGGCTGTTCTCTGACCCCAGATAAATTTATTAGGGTGCACAATATTTTGGGGAACACAATATCACCACAGTGGAGTTACTAGATTTTAAGAAATTTTATGTTTTAATTCTTTAAGGAAGTAGCAAGCTTTTGAACATATTGCCAAATTCAAGGTCATGAACGATTACTGTTGCAATTCAAGTGTCCGGTAGTTTTCATTCTTAAATTTAGGTCATTGGATTGGGGGGAGTTGGTTTGGTTTTTTGAGATAAAGTTTCATTGCATGACCCTGGCTGACCTCAAACTTGTAGCAATCTTCTTGTCTCTGCTCTCTGGGTTCTGGAATCACAGCTATGCACCACCACACCCAGCTTCAGCCATGCGTTCTGAGCTACTTGTTTGAATATGGTGTGCGGGACAGTCCTTCTTTAGTGACCATTGGCTTTGGAGCATTCTGCAGCTTTAACAGGAGAAAAGGCCAGCAAATGTCCACAGGTGGTTCTCAAGCCTGCATGCATTAGAATCACCTGCAGTGTTTTTAAAACCCAGTGCCCTGGATGCCCCAGGTCAAGACTGTCTTCATCTCTGGAGTGACACATTGTCCAGGGGTTCTCTCAATTGAGCATGCATCAGAACTGCCTGGGGGAGCATATTAAAACACACACACACTCCAGGCCTAGTCCTCAGAGTTTCAGATTTTGTACCCTGGAAAAGGCAGGAGGCCTACTAATCTGTATTTCTAGTAAACTCCCAGGTGCTACTGAGCTACCACTGGCCTGGGGGCCACACTTTTAAACCACCATAAGACAACAAGGAAGCCAGGCTGTGGTGGCACACACCTTTAATCCCAGCACTCGGGAGGCAAAGGCAGAACTGTGTAAGTTCGAGGCCAGCCTGGTCTCCAACAGAAGGAGGATCAGGACAGGCACCAAAGCTACACAGGGAAACCCTGTCTCGAAAAAACAGAAAACAAGAGACAAAGAAACCACAGCATTGAAATGCTGTGGGATGTTCTGTATGGCAAATGTGTTGCTCTGATTGGTCAATAAATAAAACACTGATTGGCCATTGGCCAGGCAGGAAGTGTAGGCGGGACAAGGAGGAGAATAAAGCTGGGAAGTGAAAGGCTGAGTCAGAGAGACACTGCCAGCCGCCACGATGACAAACAGCATGTGAAGATGCCGATAAGCCACGAGCCACGTGGCAAGGTATAGATTTATAGAAATGGATTAATTTAAGATGTAAGAACAGTTAGCAAGAAGCCTGCCACGGCCATACAGTTTGTAACCAATATAAGTCTCTGTGTTTACTTGGTCGGGTCTGAGCGGCTGTGGGACTGGCGGGTGAGAGAGATTTGTCCTGACTGTGGGCCAGGCAGGAAAACTCTAGCTACATTGAAAGGCTGTCCCCTCCAGAACAAAGGACTTACAAACTCATACTGAGGCAAAACAGAAAACAACCAAAGACATGTGTGGTTGCTCCTGGGGTTTTCTCCAGGCAACTCTATGTGTGACTAGAAGCTGCTTCTCCTTGGGTGAGACACTGTGGATTAGAGTCAACAGATACCTGATGACAGTTTACTGGTAACTTAAAAGAGCACTAATCTGATCGGCTGGGGCCCGCTCAGCGAGGAGGGCCATGAGCCTCATTGTAAAGCAGTTGGTGTCTGTGTCCCATGGCAAAGTAAAGCATGACTGGAGCTACTCTCTGCTGGGCAAGAAAACAAGCTATTCCTTGTTTCTTATACTCAACCTCTTTTTGCAAGAGCAACTGAGCCACAAAGGATGCGCTGACTGGCTAAGGTGGTTTCCCCCAGCTTCCAAAACCAAGCAGCAAGCCCGGTCCTAATAGGCAGAACTAGAAGTCATGGAACGTTCCCGAGCAGGGCAACGTGAAGGCAAGTTGAGAGGCTCCTCCTGGAAGATGCAGTGCCTGTGGTTAGAGAGACTCTCACAGGTTCCTTCTCTAGCTTGCCGCTTGTTCTAGCAAACCGTCTCCGATGTCCCTGCTTTCCCTCACGAGACCAAAGCTAGGCTCTCCTGTCAGCTGTCAGGCTGGCTTCCAGAGCTTATCTTGATCTTGCATGCAAACTTGAAAGCGTTTTCCACACTTACGGGGGAATCTTCTACATCAGCATTCCTAGGACTTGTCAGACCCCAGGCCCACTTCAGAATTGCTGGACCAGAATCTCAGGCAACAAAGGGCCCGAGTGTTACCCTTTTTGTACAAGACTCTGGGTATTGCTAAACAAACACTAGTGTATGTGAATCTCTGAACTAGCAATTAATCCCAAGATTGGCACACTCTGTGGAACTGAGGCCATACCCCAAGAGAGACCCCAGAAATCACAGAAGGACTTGGGGCTGTGTTTTGAGAGAAGAAAAAGTTGGTACTTGCAGAAAGTAAAGAATTGCAACATGTGTTTGTGGAACACACTGAAGTTCACAGTTGCTAATGGTTTGAATATGGTTTAGCCCTTCCAGACTCACATTGAAACTTAATGTTCACTATGAGCCGGCTCAGGCTCTGCCCTGACGAATAAATCCATGTGAGTAAAGGACCAATGGGTTAATGCTATCTGAAAACTGAGTCTGTTGTAGAATCCAGCTTGGTTGGGCTGATCTCTCACCAGGGGATGTTTCTACAACACTTTAGGACTCTGTCAGCAAGGAAACCACTCCCCAATGGGGTCCTTTAACTTAGGACCAGAACGGAGAGCCCAAATCACTCTATTACTTATCCCATCTCTGGTGCTTTGTTATTATGAAATAACAACAGAAGTGAACGAAGATAACTAACTGTCAAGATAAAATTAAAATCAGTCTGGGGTTTGAGAGTGTAGCCCAGTGAAAAAGCATGACCTTAGCATGCAGAGATCTCGGATTCTAGGATGCTTTTTTTTCTTCCCAGTATAGAGACCAAGTGCAGGAGTTTGCATATGCTGGATAAGTACTCTTCCTCCGCCTATAGCCCCATCCGTCCATTGTTTAAAAGCAAGTCTCATGACATAGCTCAGGCTAGCTTCAACTAGCTAAGTAGTAGGTGCTAGCTTCAAACTTGAGATCTCCCTGCCTCAGTCTCCTTGGTGCTGGAATTAGCGACAGGAGCGGCTGTGTCCATCCAGGATGCCATTATTAAAATTTCCTTAAAAAAGCAAAACAACATCTGTTAATCCTAGCATTCAGGGGGCAGAGGCAGGAGGATGGCTAGTTCAAGGCCAGCCTGGGCTATGTAGAGAGCTCCCAGGCACCATCCCAGACTACATGGAGAGACTCTGTCTCCAAACAAAATGAAATAAAAACAAAAGAACAAGCAAGCAGGGTGCGGCGGTGCACCTTACCCTCGAGGCTTTCGGGCAGCAAAAGCAGAAAGGCCACGAGTCCCAGAAAGGTCTAGGCTATAGAACAAACAAGACCTTGTCTTAAAAACTAACGACAAATAAGTAAGTAAAGCAAACTCAGAGTCCAAGGCATTGCACAGTCCTAGTACCAGCAACAGACTCAGTACCAGCAGCATTCTTCCAATGCTGTGACCTTTACCCCCAAAAAAAACCAACCAAAGAATCATCTCCACCTGTGACCACACAAGCTGTCTGAAAGGAACACGGTAAACAAACTACTGATGAATGCAGGACACAGAGTCCTGGTCACTTGGCTCTTCCCATAGGTGCTAAACAGCCATTTCCTACTAGAGGTAGACTCTACTGTTGAGCTTAGCGAGACCCAGGCTGGGGGACCGAGGAGGAGGAAGCTTGGACACCTCGAGCTGAAGACAGGAGTCTGGCTGGTGCTTGTTTGGTCCCTTTACCCACTGCTTAATAAGACCCTCTGCCTCTGAAGGTGCTTCCAATGTACGCCACATCCAGGCTCAAGGTTTTCATTACCCCCAAGATCATCAATATGTCATGGTTCTGCCTGGTCCTACAGAAAAGTTATGGATCAGAAAAGTTAGAAGCCTTCCAAGCAGTATTCTAACACTTCACAGACATAAATCCCTGAGACTCAAATATTAGCTTCATGATATACACCCTTCGATGTATGGAAGCCACGAGGCATTTTATGAAGACCCAGGTTACAAACAGCTGTATTTTTTTTTCTCATCTGTAAAATGATGGGGAAAACTGCTAGATTTCAAACTACCCTTTGAACTCTGAACTCATTAGCGATGATAATAATGTGGGTAGCTCCTGACAGCAGATAAGGCACTTTTGTTCAGGAGCATGAGGTCAAGCTCTCTGAACGTGGGGCAGGAAGTACTGAATCCACCTGTTTAACTCAGGCTGAAGGTTAACTGTGATTCTCTGGGCCCCGTGAGAACTGTGTCACCCACTGCAGTGGGGACAGTACTCATTACATCTGCTCCATGGTGGGAGCATGCTTCCCAAGAGGCAGTTCACAGCTGTACCTGTTACTGCAACTGCGAAACTAATTAGTTTACTTAATTAATTATTAGTGTGCAAGGGATCAAACATCTGAAAGCGCCCGAGTGTACAAGGAGAGAAAGCCGTTCTCTGAAAGCAAAGTTAGATGTTCGCCAATGACTTCACGATGGAAAGCGGTTAAATTGTTGCTGTGTAAATAGGTGTGCAGACAGACGAAGTTGGAGGAAAATCGTGACTCATCTGGAGTGACTTTTTGAATTGAAATGATGTTGCGGGTAACTTCGAGAGTTTAAGTTCTTGCTAGAGTAAAACAAATCAAAGCTAAAAAATGACATGACATTACATGCGTGGTTTGCATAAGAAAATAACTGGAGGAGCCAGCTAGTAGATTAATATTCAAAGAGAAGGCCATGACCTGAATTAGTAGGAAGACTGTACTTCAGGTCAAGAACTGGAGGTTTTAGTGTTCATGAGTCTCTATTAACTAAATCCAGCCCCACCAACTCAAATAAAAGAATTCTTATTATATTTCATTTAATTTCCACATTTTCTTGACAGGCAGGCTTCATTATCTTCCTTTTAGAGAAAAAAAGCAAAACCCTGGGGGTTTAGGATAATATAAAATAACTCATTTGAACTCAAACAGAAATGAAATTCAAAATCCTGAAACCTTCCAAACTGCCCTTGAACTTGCAATCCTTCTGCCCCAGCCTCACTCAGGAACTGGGGGTGATAGCTGTGCATCACCTCAGCAGGCTCACTGTCTGTCTGTACTTACCATCGGAACCTGAAAACTCCTAGACAGCTAACTCCCTGTGTGCTCACCAAGGGTGCAGACACTTCAATCTGAAGCACCCGTGTTTTCCCTCGGGCCTTTCTCCACTAAAACTCTCTGCTAAAATACAACAATCCATAACCCATCTAGTGACCCAGTTGTATAGTTCACTAATAGAAAAAAATAATAAATGGCTTGCAGGTCTGTTATGGTCCACTTTCATCTTCCAAAGGAAACGTCACCCGATAGTAACATTCTTGGGATTCATTTTCCCTCCGACGCCAGTGGCCAGAGCACATTCCAGGATGGATGTGGGAACCAGGGCGCTTGCACGTCTGCACAGTCACCTGCAGTTACCTTACCTGGCTCCTGGGGAGGCTGTCACGTGAGGATCTGCTGTTGTGGGGCTGGAGGCTGGTCCGGGACCCCTCGGGAGGCACTCTGTTCCAGCTGATCGCCAAATGTGGTGACTCAGCGAGATTTTTCCCGGCTGTGGTTTCATTCCATACGAAAAGAGGAATCAGAAGGTGAAGAAGGGTCGTCTCGGAATTTGGAGCCAGCAGAGAATAGGAAAGCGAGACCAACGGGGGAGGGGATCCGTGAGTACGAGGTGGGGTCAGGGGCGGGGGTGGCGTGGGGGCGGGAGCAGGACACGGGTGATGGGACTGCCCTCCAGGGACACCCACAAGGTTGTCGCTCGCCGACCCAAGGTGCTGTGCCCTTCGCGCCTCCGCATTACCGAAGGATCTCCTACCTGCTGCTGGCTGTGCCTGCCCCTTATTAATTTCTCCTGTCCAGTCCCACCCACACTTTGTCCAGAAAGAATGGCAATTCTCAGGACTTTTACCCTCAACCAAGACACGCACCACTCAGCGTCATTTCCCCATGTCGCCAATAGATGGCGACATCCTTCCAGTCAAGGCTTCCAGGGTTCTGGCCGCCTCTCCCCACATAATCCAGTTAGAGTAGCATTTAATCTAAGGATTGGATGCTGTCCCTACGCCAAGCAGCCTCGTTGTAACTGACTGTCGCACTAACAAGTATTTCAACTGCTAATGCCGCCTCTTGCTCAATACACGCCATATGTCCGGAAAGGAGCGATTCAAACACTCAACAGCTTAAATCATCTATTAGTTAAAAACTGAACAACAAGGTTTCTGCTGCTTGCGGCAGTCTCCCGGAGCCTCCCTCGGTGCGTCGTTTCTCCTTCCCTGAACTCTGCAAACCATGTGCATGAATCTTTGCATCAATAAATGGAGGCAAATATGTATTGACTGGCCCTTTGTGGGATGAGGAGAGCAAAATGACCTTAAAGGGGCAGAGATAAGAGGGAAGCAGTCTGTTTTCACAGAGTTGAGAGCTGGTTATGCTAACAGGTAACATTCACGAATACTTCCTCAGGCTTAGCCCTAAATATTACATTAATTATTCCATTTAATTTTGACAGCAAACCAAGGAAACAATGCCTCGCATTATCCTCGTTTCCATACACTTAGTGGCAGGACGAGAACTCCATTACAGGCACGCTAATGCCAGGGGCTTGGACTCCCAGTCAGGATGCTGCTCTGCAATGGACCAGTTTAGAACATCCAATTAGGTGATAGGTGGATAAATATAAACCACATAAGTACATCAGAGGAGGGGAAGGGAAATCGATGGTCCAGAGGAAAGAAAAATTAAGATAAAACAAAACCCTCTCTGGACTGGACTTTGAGAATACCACAGCTGACCTTTGAGATGCAATTTCAATAGGGCAAGGACAGAAATAGCCCTGGAAGATGTGAAGGGATGTGTGGAATGCATGGGGGAGGGGCGGGGGGGGTACCTCTGGGGAGCAGAGTGGTGCCTCCCCCGCCCCTTGCCTCAACCTAGGAGGCAATCAAGGAATTAAGAAAGGCGCGTCTACATGAAGTGAGAACACCTGTGGATTTGCAAGTTCAGGTCTTCCAAATGAGCTCTAATCTTTTCGGTGAAATCTGCAAGAGTGGGAGTAGACTTGAAAAGGCATCATCGGATGCTGAGCATGTAGTGCTATGAATGATGCAACGCTGGACAGGATTATACCAGGGACAGAGGAATCCGGGGAAGAGAAGCCTGGGCTGTGCACTGTGACTACAGATCGCAGACCAGAAATGAAATGTACAACCCTGCGTGGACACAGACACACAGGAGCAGTGTCTGTGCCTGTGATTTGCAAGCCTCCTACCACTGAGCCGTGCCTCCAGCCCCCGCTGGTACCCTATTAATAATCCCTTCTTTCTAATGTTACCCTGTATCCAAGTTTAAAGACATTTGATAGAGTATAATGTCCTCTCTGTTGCCAAACAGAAAACTGTCTGTTTAAAGTCACCAGGGAAACTGAGGCTGAGACTAGCAGTGGTCACTGGGAGCCCTGAGAATGCCAGCCGTGGTCTCACCCTGGCACCTGTACACCGTGGTCACAAGGGCATGGGTGGGGCTAGCACTCAAGAGTGTTCCCAGCACAGCGTGCTCCAACTCTTTATCAAGACTCTTTATCAAGATACAAGGTCCAAGAGAACCCAAGACTCCCGTCCCTCAGCCTTATGCCACCGTAAGATTCTGGGAATTAGAAAAGTGTCACTAATAATTTGATGGTCACATGTTGATATTCAGGTAAGGTGCTATCCTTAAAAAAGAAGCACACTATAATTATTTAATTTGATTATCTGATAGCTCTATTTTTATTCCCCATGGACATTTTCATTTTGTCAGAGAGACACCCAGGGGCTGACACCACTAGAAGTATAAGCCACCAAAAGTAATGATTTCTCCTGAGTTATTGATGAAAAGGGCGTATCAAATCAATAGACAGTCCACTTTCCACTTAGACCTGTGAAATCGGGAGACAAACGACCTGTCAAAATGGCTTCTCTTTAGTTCAGCATTCACAGGAGAGCTTCCTGCCTGAGTGTGCATTGTCCGACCAGAAACGTGTCTAAAAGGAGGGACTCGCGTTTCCTGCTTCTCATCTTACTCCAGGAAATGCCAGGCCAAGCCTCGCTTCTCATCCTTTCTTGCTTCATTCATCAAGTTTATCTGATCCTACTTCTGATACTAGGTTGTTCAGCCGGTGAAGCCGATACTCACCCTGCCCCCTGACAACCCACCAGGAGAGGACTTAAGACAGAGTATATGGTGTCCCTGTTAATCGCAAAGCAAAGTGTCACCAAAGTTGCTGATTAAGAGCCAAAGGGCAAAGGGCAAAAAAAAAAAGCGGGCTCAAGCTGGAGCCCTGTCGATACCAGCCAGACAAGAAATCCTGGTCCCTCTTCACACTCCTCAGCACACCTGAACCGGTGTCGGGGCCACCCACAGCAAGAGAAGGCCCTGGGGAGGGTCTTCTCAAACGTGCCACCGTCACCTCCCACTGTCCTGCATACATGTGCTTTAGTAAGGAAGTGATGGTCATTGCTTCCAACCTGGAGTAAACTGCAGGCCACAGAAACAGGTGCTGGGCTCATCCTCAGCTTCAAGTATGCCGCGGCACACCAACGCGGGAGTCTCTCATGGCCCTGGTCTCTTGCAGATAAGAGTTCTGCAAACTGAACAGGAAGCTGCTGCGTTCTTGTCCCAGGGCTCTCCCTTCTGTGTTCCTGCTTTTATTGCTTGACAGTCACTGCTAAAAACTCCCAGTCCTGCTGTGGACATCTCCTTCGACCCAGAAAACCCCCGCACTGCCGTAAGTACCAAGAAACTTAAACCTTCCCCTTAAGAACACTGGGAACTGCCCAGGCCACTAACGGACTTACGTCCAGCAGTCCATCAAATGCCTGAGAGTTGTTACTTTGCAGAGCAATGTGTCACCTGTCATCACAATATCCTGGACAGGTACACCAGGCCAGACTGGCACAGGGCTGGCCCAGAACCCAGCACTCCAGGAGCCCAAAATGTACAGGTGACAGTGATCTCACGGGCCTACTATAGATGTCTCGATGAATTGATGTCTCTGTATCTGTGCCCTCCCTCCTCTCTCTCTCTCTCTCTCTCTCTCTCTCTCTCTCTCTCTCTCTGTCTGTCTGTCTCTCTCTCTCTGTCTCTCTCTCTCTCTGTCTCTCTCTCTCTCTCTCTCTGTCTCTCTCTCTCTCTCTCTGTCTCTCTCTGTCTCTGTCTCACCAGGATCTTGCTATAAAGCACACACTGGCCTGGACTTCATTAGGCCTAGCTACTAGAGAGTCTCTGGTCACATCCAGGAGAACAAAGCCCCACTGTGTGCCCTGTCCTCACAGAGCTTGTGTCCAGAGCCCCCTTCTATGTGGACTCTGCTGTCTCATTAAGATGATCTTTCCTGAAAAGGGACAGACTGCTTCTGTGCTAGAGGGGAGGGGTGGCATGGAAGAAATGGGCATCCAGAGAACACGAGGCCCAGGAATAAAGTCAGTGGATAGTAAATGTAAATGACAGGTTTTAAAGGGGGGCACTGGGGTTGTAGCTCAAGAGTACTTACCTGACATGAAGGAGGCCCTAAGTTCGATCCCCAGTACTAGCAGAGAAAGTAGAAAGGAGGGAAGGAAGGAAGGGAGGGAGGGGAGAAGAGAGGGAGGAGTCCTAGTTAATCGCTCCCACAGCGTCTCCAGTGCTCCTATTTCCCAGAAGTAATCATGAACTTACGTAATCATTTTTTAGTCTTTCTGGTTAAACCCATACAGATCAACAGCCCATGTTGTACCCCACAATAAACAGAACAGATAGAATCTAGAAACTGTTCGGAGCCGCCTTACCTGAGTTATGCAACGGGGAGCCCCGGGCACCCGGCTTTTCCTTCTGTGCTCATCCTGATGGATGACAAGTACAGCCAACTCTAGGAACACTGCTATCCTCTGAGAAAACCCGCAATCCACAGCGAGCTGTATTTTGTCCTTGAAGACGAAACATTGAGCACATTAGAGAGATGCACAATAGGGCCTTTTGTAGACTCTCTGCCCCCTGCTAATTGCTGGAGATACAGAACAGGGCACGTGGCTCTGCACGCTTGGAAGATTCCCGTGGTGTGTTTTTCTTGCTGCTCGAGCTGGCTGCAAGCTGCTGTGCTTTCCTGTGGATCAACAGAAAACAGATCAGCGGCGCCCACAGGAGAGAGCCCGAGGCAGCCGCGTCCACGCGTCCACACGTCCACACGTCCACGTCCACACGCGGTTTCCCCTCTGCCCTTAGCAGCCCAAAGTGTTCTTACTAGGTGATTTCGACCTCCCAGCCTCGGGGGTGGGGCCATTCTCTGCCTGTGTGAAGAGTAGGGAAGGAGAGGCAGTGTGAGTCGTGGCCTCCCCCAAAGATTCAAGTTAATGGGGCTGGGATCTTGGGGTTCAGCCTCCTCCTCTCCTGCCTTGACCAGCTAAGGGCGGAGTCATTGTCACCGCCTCCGGCCTGGCCTGCTCCGGCTCCTTCCTTGTTTCTCTCTTAAGTCTATTTTGAGCAGCACTTAACATGTCCTTTTCGTTTTCAAATTTCAAATTTACATTTTTCATTCATTCCTTCACTCCTTCACTGGGGACATGTGTAGGGTCAGAAGAGTCGGTTTTCTCCTTCACCAGGAATCGAATTTAAGTCCTCATGCTTGGCACTAAGTGAACCACTGAGTCTTTTTTTTTTTTTTTTTTTTTTTTGCATGCTTGGTTTTGGTGTTTGGGAGACAGGGTCTCATGAAGCCAAGGCTAGCCTCAAACTCACTGTGTAGCCACTGAGAATGACCCCCTGATCATCCTGCCTCTATCTCCCAAGCGCTAGTATGTGCCAACAACCACATCTGGCTTTGAAATAAATGTTTCTTGTATCGGTACCAGGGATTGAACCCAGGGCCTGTCGCATGCCAGGCGAGCACTCTCCCTCCAAGCCACGTCTCCAGCCCTTCCATCCTCCTTAAAATAACCTCCTCCAGGACTGTGCTGTTCCATTCAATTTCACATGTAAATGGTTGGATCAATGACGTTCCACATGGTGTCATGTGACGGGAGAGCACTGTCAGACACTTATTTGACCAAGAGAGCAGCAAGCCCATGTCCAGAGTGCTTTGTAAGGGTGCTGTCACTGCCCACTCACTCTCTTACTGAGATAGCAGACCCCTCCGTGAGAGGAAGATACCAGCAGGGCAGCATTCTTCTATGTACCCCGTAACAGATATCCCATGAGCACCCCATATTCAATCCCAGAATGCCCCCTCCTACTACAACTCCACCACAGCACTGCAGCTCTCTTCCCAGTGTTGGTTATTTGAGATCTCCAGAAAAAAGGGGGGGCCATTGTCAACACATGTGTGTTCACAAACCGAGGATCCTAAGTGCCTGGGATGAAGGGCAGCATCCTTTGTTGGCTGATGGTGCACACTCTTTCCAGGGATGCATTCTCAATCATCTCCAGGAAGGACAGGAGAGCAGTGATGTGCCAATCACTGTTGTCATGGTCCCCACAACCAGGATTTGGGGCCTTTGTTTTTGATTGTTACTTTGACTCTCTCTCTCTCTCTCTCTCTCTCTCTCTCTCTCTCTCTCTCTCTCTCTCTCTCATTTATAAACTCGGGGAAGTGACAGTTGATTATGACTTAAAACAGCTTAAGATTTAGATTTTAGGAATGAAGCCCTACCCTAGTCAGAATGGAAGGCTACTGATGCAAGCCTTTAGCAGGAAAAGTGGACTGTGGCTGTCAAAAGTCCACAAGTGAGCGCCTTTGGCCAGTGGTTCTTACAGAGTTACCTACCCAGGGCCTGGAGCGCTGGGCACACTAGACAAAGCAGTTCCTTCAAGAAAAGCTTTTACATCCATCTGCCATAAAGAAATCATAATAAGCACTTTAGGTGATGAGATCTATACTGCATGGTGCCCACTGGGTGCAGGGTACTGCTTCTGCGTCTGTAGGCATTAGCCCTGGTTGTTGATGACGACCAGAGACTGTACGATGAAGCGTATTTATTATAGTAGCAAAACAAATGTGGGAAAAACCTTCCAGCAAGGAGCAGGTTAAATAAATATATCAGAATACTTTCATCATGTATTTATTTACTTAGAAACTGTTTCATATTGCTCAGGCTGCCCTTGAGTTCACTTTGTAGTCAAGGATGACTCTGAAATTCCAGCACCCCACTCTCACATCTGGTTTTCTTGGTGCCGGGGATTCAACCCAGAGCTCAAGCACAGGAGGTGAGTGCTCTATTAACTAAGGGGCAGCCCAGCCCTAGGATACTGTTAGACAACAACAACAACAACAACATAATAATAATAATAATAATAATAATAATAATAATGTGCATTATAAAAAAGAACCTGTCAGATCCTTGTCTGCTGTCCAAGGAAACAGTGAGCCTCTGGCAAGTGAAAAATATCCCAGTGTGTAAGAGACTATATTGCAATTCAGTTTATGTGCATCTTTTAAAAGCAAAATAAGCTGGGGCTGGAGAGATGGCTCAGCTGTTAAGAGTGCTACCTGCTCTTCCGTCTTGGGTGGCTCACGACTGCCTGTAACACCCGCCCCAGGGGTTTCAATGCCCTCTTCTGGCTGCCTTCTATCACCTACATACACAGACATATACATAATAAACATCAATCTTCTTTAACAAAAAGAAAGATAAGCTGAAATGCCTCTTTTTTTTCCTCTTGAAAGGATATTAAAGAAATCACTAACCTCCAAGGAGAGTAATTAGGTTAGGGAGAAAACTGTTCAAATGTACACATTCATGTATTATTTGCGTTTTATTGTTAAAAGTAGTTACCATTTTCATTTTTAAAATGATAAAGATTATTAGAGAAAAAAGAAATGACAGATCAGATCTTTTTTCTCTTGTATCTTTTAGCATGAAAATAAAATCTAAAGGGTATTTTTTCATTGCTCTGTGCCTCCCCCAACAGAATACACTATAAAAAGAAAAAAGATTCTGAGCAACGAAGGGACAGACAGATCTCTTTCCACTTGCCCCTTGGTACAGGCTTCTGGAAACAAAGCTGACACGTGATACACAATCACACATTTATGGTAGGAGAAGCACATCATGGGGCACATTCATATCTCGGGAACTCAGTCCTAGCTGAGTGTAAGCCGAGCACAAGTAGACCTACCCACCACTGGACAGGCCAGTCACCCACTGTCCACTTCCTCCTCACATGCTGAGTGAGTGTGGGGGAGGGGGACAGCTCTCCTTCTCCCTTCTGACTCTGTCCCTAGAGGAAGGAGACTTCCTGCTATGTCATCCAGAAGTTTAAACCACCATTTTATTCTTAAAAGGAAAGGTGAATTTGTTATTACAAATTCTGTGCTACAAATGCACTCCTCCAAATGAGTACTTACTCAGGGTAGGTACACAGTATTGAAGAAAATAAAAAAGAGGGGAACAAAAGGACTTTCTTTGATGAGCAAAAATTACACTTAATTAAGTAACCTAGCAATCCCAAATCTAACAACAGAGTAATATATATATATATATATATATATATATATATATATATATTTTAAAGACGAAATATTTGTGTTACACAACATACATTTATTTATTTATTTATTCATTTTCCTATCAGGGACAGAGAGCCGGCTCAGTGGTTAAGAGCACATACTGCTCTGGACCCGAGTTCAGTGCCCAGCACAGTTCCCGGTGGCTCACAAGTGCCTGAGACTTCAGCTCCATGGGGGTCCTCTTCTGCCCTCCATAGGCACTTGTACTCAGGTATACACACACACACCTAAAACATAATAAAATAAATCTTCAGAATTATTTTCCAGAATGGATGTCAAAGGAGAGCCCTTCGTTATGAAAAACAGAACAGTTTTCTGCTTTGGATTTTGCATTTTGTAGCATGACTTTGCCCCAATGTCAAGGAGCCAGACCTTGACTTTGACTACAAATTATAAACAGTTTGGTGAAGGCTACATACACTCCATTCTTGTGTGCACTATAAAAGAGGTTTTACTGACCTCTTTCTGGGGCAAGCTCTTCTCTCTGCCCACCAGGGCAACAAATACTCCTTCTATCTGCAGAATTTCTGTTGGCAGACTGATTATTTAGAGTATTTATTTGCTTATCATCTTTGCTTGACTGCCCTGACTGTATCATTAAACAAATATTGATGCATTCATTAAACTTTTATTGGGAATTTTCTAGGTCCCTGGCTCCCAGCCCAGCACTAGAGCCCAGGGAAAAATAAAGATAAATACAAGATTAAAAACTATATGGTTCCATCCTTAAAAGACTTCGACTTTTCTGACCAATGTTCACTCTGCTGTTTCCTCTATCCTCTGAGGCAGGACCACGGTGAGGCAAGAGACTGTGGGGCGGGGGGGGTGGGGGGGGTGGGGGGGCACATTTTGCCCTGAGGTTTCTGCAGGGTGCACACCAAAGAGTCAGCCTGAAACTCTAGGGCTCCTGTTTCAACTTGGGCCTGGTTCCGAAAACAATAGTCTTACTGACAGGAAGATCATTCAGTGTCATCTTACATAAGATAATTCAAAGTGGTTGTGTGCCTTGAATAGAGCTTTCCTGACATTAAGTAGCAGAAGTAGGACCTAAACACAGGCTCTTAGCTTCTTCAGTGATGGGATAGTCATTAAAGTTCTTCAGAGACACGGGACTAAGAGGCATGTTATAAAAGGGGGATGGTTCCAGAATCCTTGTAGGAACCAAACTCCATGGATGCCTGAGTCCCTTGTCTACATATAATATACCCACAACCTCCCATATGCCTGAAGTCATCTCTAGATGCCTTATAATGCTTAGCACACTGTAACTCTTGTGTAAATGGTTGTTACATTGCCTTTGGGAATGATGTCCAGTACAGGCACATTTTTTTCCTCAATAATTTTGATCCATAATTGATTGAGCACACATATGCAAAGCCCTAGCTGTAAGTGAAGAGGAAGACAGGTTAAAATAGAGAGAAAGGGGGAGAGATTTTAAGAAATTGGTCGACATAGTTGAAACTTGGCAGTCCCCAAAGGTTAGACCACAGGCTGGAGGCTGAGAGCTGAGCTGTGGTTGGAGATCAAGGGCTTTTGCTGGCCGAATTTCTTCTTGCACAGGGGAAGTCAGCTTCGTTTCTTTGTTCTGTTCAGACCCTCTGCTGACCGGGTGAGACTGTCTGCATTATTAACGAGGATACTCTGCGGGACTCAAAGCCCAACCAATTTGAACTCATCCCAAAGTACCTCCACAGAAACATCCAGCCAGATGACCAAACCAGCCAGATGGCTGGGGGTGGGGTGGTAATGACCACAGCTGCTACCACGCCCTTGTGACCTGAGTTCAATCCCTCAAACCCACATGGTAGAAGCGGAGAATCAATTCCCTCAAGCTGTAGTCTGCCCTCCATACATGAGTTTCGTCATCCCGCCCCGCCCCATCTACATATACACTTACATCAAATAAATAAATGAATAAATGTTAAAAAAAAAAAAGTTTGACCAGACCATTAGGCATCCTTGACCAGCCCAACTGACGTATAAAATTAACTATCACCCTAAACAGGCATAATATTTATATCATGTAATTTAAGGGCAATTATTTTTAATTTTGCTTTCTTTAAAAAAAAAAAAAAAAAACAACTTTCCTCCTCTGTTGTGATATAAGCCACCCCTCTTCCCAAACATTACTCCAGTTCAGGTCAGTTTTTATTTGAGTATGAAATGTCCCTTTTACAAGTTGATGTGTTGGAAGTTCAGCCCTTATCAGTATTTTGGGATGGTGTGGCAATTTTAGGAAGAAGGATTGCTGGAAGAAGGGGGTCCCTAGCAACTCATCTTTGAGAGGTCTTCTTTGACACTATTCCTGGGAAGAATAAACCCCAGATAGGAACTAGCTACAGACCAAGATAATCATATTGCCAAAGTCCAGCTTAGATAACAAGTTTCCTGAGGTCATTAACAGGAGTATGTGGCGGGGCGGGGGTGGGGGTGGAGGTGGGGGGTGGGGGGTGGGGAGCATAAACAACTTAAAAGCAGTTTCGTCCCTAAAAGACCACCACAACATGGGTGGTGACCCACAAAAGCTGGAACCCCAATGCTCTCTGCATAAGTTGTAGGCAGCTCCAGAGGTTGGAGAAATTGCTCCTCAAATATCCCTAAGGCCTTGTAGAGGGAGGGACTTTGGAAGTCTGGTAAGTTTCAGGGACTTTCTAAGACTTGTGACTTATTTACTTGCTAAATCTTAAGAACTTTAAGAACTTCCTCCCTTTAGAACTTCCTGAGTCTTAATGAGTTTCCATCAGGGATGGATTATTTCAGTTAGGAGGAAATCACTATACAACAGGAATATCATGTCCCAACCCCGACACTTTCCTGGCTGCCATGAAGTGAAGAACTTCTTCTACCACACAGTCCTGCCACCATGAAGCACTCTGCTCCAGTACATGGAAAGAAGTTAACCATGGACTGAGCTAACCCTGGAACTGAGAAAAAATACATCATTCCTTCTTTTGAGTTGTTCTCATGGGTGTTTAGTCACAATGACACAAAGCAGCCAAACACAAGGACCTTCCAAGATCCCTGCCAAAATGTCTCTACCTATTTTTCCACTATCTTTTCCCAATCTACCTAGCATATTTCTTTTGGGGTCATCTTTCAGGAGCATCCAACCATGATACCATTTCTGGGGGACCTCATCATGAATGAAATAAATATACTACAGGTTGGCATCACAGCCTACCAATGCTTGAGCCTGGACTTTTGGCTGTCTGTTCAGACTATGTGCTGTATAGTTTTACATAAATTTGACACAAACTGAAGTCATCTAATAGGAGGGAACCTTGACTGAGAAAATGCCTTCATAAGATTCGACTGTGTACAAGCCTGGAGAGCATTTTCTTAGTGATTGATGTGGGAGGGTCCAGCACATTATAGGTGCCATCCCTGGGCTGGTGGTCCTGGGTATTATAATAAAGTAGGCTGAGCAAGCCATGAAGAGCAATCCACTAAGCAGCACTCCTCTATGACCTCTACATCAGCTCCTGACTCTAGGTTTTTGCTGTGTTTGAGTTTCTGTCCTGACTTCCTTCGAGGATGAACAGCAATGTGGAAGTGTAAGCCAAATAAACCCTTTCTTCCCCAATTTGTGCTGACCATGGTGTTTCTTCACAGCAACAGAAACCCTAAGACAGTCCAGTCTACCAGTGTGCTAGTCTGGACACTGGCTATCTGGTCAACCCACACTGTCTACTCCATCCTGCTTCTCACAGCTGCAGACACAGTTTTTCTCACAAGCAGCTCTTTTTTCTTCTCCAAAAATGTCTACCTTCTTGTCCATTTGTCATGGCCTAGATCAGGCAAAATACCTTGGAATCCCCTCAATTAGCTTAGCTATTTCTTCCAGGTCTTGCTCAGACCTCGCACTGAAAGGTTTCTTTTGATACACCTCTCTCCATGTACTTCATGCACATGTAGAGGCCTTTATCTCAGTCAATTTGCATAGCAACTATTCCACAGGAATCTGTCCCCCATTGTTTAGCGTTTCTTGGACCCCATCTCAAGTCTCTGATACCAGCTCAATGTCTGAGGCATGAAGGGCTTCTAGCAAACTGGTCCCCAGTCATGTGAACCTTTACAGTCTTCAGCACACTCTGAGACTGTTCCTTCCCTTTAACAGAGCAAGCATTGGTTTGAAGCATTCCTCACACTTGAATTTAATTCCACAGAAGCAAAACAACAATTATAACGCTTTGCTGGCTTAAGACAACATGTTTTCTTCTTTCCCAACAGCCAATTAAAAGTAAAAACAGCTTGCCAGGTTGTGGTGGCACGTGCCTTTAATCCCAGCACTTGGGAGGCAGAGGCAGAGGCAGGCAGATCTCTGTGAGTTCGAGGCCAGCCTGGTCTACAGAGAGAGAGAGTTCTAGGACAGGCTCCAAAGCTACACAGAGAAACTCTGTCTTGACAAACAAAAAACAAACAAACAAAAAAAGAATGACTGTTCTCCATCTACAGAGACTTTACTGCTACAATCAAATAGCAAATAGACCAGGTTAACCAGGGACGGCACCAAACTTGGATGTTTCAGCATAGGTGACAGAGAGATACTTTGGAACACAGCTAGGTTGTGGTCACAAGTCCAAATAAACAGAAAAATAAAGAGAGGCACAGTGTTCAGTGAGCAAGTTCTGGAAGGGTGTGAAGATCAACACCCTTTAAAGCCAACAGGATTTTAAATAAGTGGCAGTTGTGTTTTTTAAAGCAAATGTAAATGAAGAATTATCCTCTAGTCTGTGTTTAGGGTTTGAGTTTGGAGCTAAGATCTAGGGATCTTCACAAAGTCAGGAAAGAGTCTCAGCACCAGGGCTGTGGACACACACTGTTCATTAAGTCTTAGAGGGAGGAAGACTGCTCAGCTCTCAGTCTTCTGCCTTGAATATCAGGCAGAAAGATTTGCAAAACTTCCATAGTCTTCTCTCGGGCATGGGTTCCATTGAAAACCTTTTGTTTGGTCTAGGTTGAGTAAATTGAATGTATGCTTTGGATATAATGTGGTTTACTCATATGGGGATGCAAACAGATGAGAGAGGACATGGCTGCCCTTAAGAAATGCCTGGGAAGGACTGGCAAGATGGCTCAGCAGATAAAGGCACTTATCCTCCAAGCCTGATGATCTGAGTTCATGTGTGCACCCCTCCCCAACACTAAATAAATGAACAAATTTCTGAAAAGAAATGCATAGGTAATTAACAAACCAAACTAGTGTCCCCAGTTCCATTCTCTGAGCTCATCACCACATCCCACAACACATTTTCCAGCTGATCTCTCTAGTTCCACCTGCTCAGTCCGTCCTCACGTCCTGGTCCATAGGAGATCACTGCAATGGTACAGCCAACAAACATTATGTAACAGGTGGTTCTGGGAAGTAGATCTGGGAGATTTCCGGTGGTGGCCTGAGCTAATGAACTCCCATCTCTTTACTCTGGGCATGTTCCTCTTCATTTGAATAAACCTGATCCAGTGAAACTTAATCCACTTTTATAACTTAAAATTTTTAGGTAAGGGTTAATTGAAAGCTTGACACTTATTTATTTGTTTGTTTGTTTGTTTATTTTCAAGACAGGGTTTCTCTGTGTAGTCCTGGCTGTCCTGGAACTCACTCTGTGGACCAGGCTGGCCTTGAACTCATAGAGATCTGATTGTCTCTGAGGTGTGCATCACCACTGCCTGGCCAAGCTTGACTTTTAAAAAAGACTTAGTTATTTTCACTTACATGTATGTGTGTGAGCCTACATGAGCATCTGTCTCAAAGCATTGCCTGTGTGTATGTCTGTAGGTTGATCTTCTAGTACTATCCGGTCTTCCCCCTTTATTTATTACCCATCAAATGAATTTGGAAAAAAAATTGCATTTGTAATGAACATGTGCCAATTTTCTTATCATTATTCCCTAAAGGACACAGTATGACAACTACTTGTGCTCCATTTAATTTGTACAAGTTATCAGAAGTCATCTAGAGAAGGCTTAAAGTACACTAGAGAATGTGAAAATGCATTTCATACCATAGACTTGAGTATCCAGGATTTGGGTGTTGTGGTGGTTTGAATGAAAATGGCCCCCATAGGTCATATATTTGAATGCTTGGTCCCCAATTGGTAAAGCTGTTTTGGGGATGATTAGGAGATGTGGCCTTGTTGGAGAAAGTATGCCACTGGGGATGGGCTTTAAGGTTTCAAAAGCCCATGACAAGCCCAGTGTCTCTCTCTTTCTCTCTCCTCCCCTCCCTCCTGCTAGTGAATCAGATGTAAGATACTGCTCCAGTGCCATGCTTGGATTTCTAGTAAGCATCAGGATAGAGTCTACTGATGGAAGATGCAAAGTACACAGGACCTCTTTCATAAGAGTGAGTTTTATAAACCGAGAGAGACAAAGCTCAGGTTTTGGGAGGGGTTTAGGAGGACTGCCTCCATAGAAGAGCAAAAAGATCACTGGGTTGTTAGACAACATCCGCTCCAGCCTTCCAGGTGATCAGGCGTCAGTCATTCTCTTCCTATGAAGGCCTGTGTGTTTAACAGCTCTGGCTCCTCCAATGCTTTCTCTAAGCTGTGCCTCTACAATATATGAGAAATAAAATGTAATATTTCTGAATGTGTCTTATTTAACTTAATAGGATAATCTACAGTCTCATCCAGTTTCCTGAAAATGACATAATTTCATTCTTCATTGTGGCTGAATAAAACTCCATGATGGAGGAGAGAGAGATGGCTCAGCAGTTAAGAACACTTGCTGCTCTTGAAGAGGATTTGAGTTCGGTTCCCAGCACCCACATCAGGCAGCTCACAACCATCTGTAACTCCAGCTTCAGGGGATCTAATTCTAATGCTCTCTCTGGCTTCTGTGGGCACCTACACACACGTGACATACTGTGGTGATATTTTGTTTGTGCTCTCACAAATACAGCTTGCCTGGAGGTCAGAGTGCCGAGCTAGCCACTAGAGGCCAGGCAGCGGTTGGCACATACTGTTAATACCAACACTTGGGAGGAGGAAACAGGAAGTGATATGGCTGGGCAGAGAGAGGAAGTGATAAGGCCGGGTGGAGACAGGAGCTTGGCCCTTTCAGGCTGAGGATTTGGTAGAGGTAAGAAGTTTCTCTAGTGGCTGGCTCCTTTACTGATCTTTTAGCATTTACCCCGATATCTGGCTCCAGGTTTTTATTATTAAGACCGATTAGGGTTCATGCAACAGCATACCGACACAGACACATAAATAAAAAACAACATTATGTATATATGCCATATTTTCTTTATTCATTCACTTGTTGGTGGACATCTAGACTGATTCCTAACTCAGCTGTTGCATCCCTAAACATGGATGTGGAAGTACCTCTGTGCTAAGGGAACCCTTTGGATATATCCCAGCAGTGGTGTAGCTAAGACATATTGCTGTTCTATTGAGGACCCACTATATTGAGTCTCACAGTAATTGCAGTAACTTGAATTCTACCAAGTGTCATATGAATTCCTTTATGCCCTCTATCCTTGCCAATGTTGGTTGTTTTCTTGATGAATAGGAAAAAAAATAGAACGGAATAGAAGATGCTCTGGTGGACATACTGCAATGCATGTGAAGTCCCCAGCTACTCAGGAAGCTGAGAGGATCACAAGCCCAGAAGTTCAAAGCCAGCCTGAATAGTACAGTGTAACTCTGTCTCTTAAGGAAAAATAAAATAGCAGAAAGTATTTTACCAAGTGAGGTAAAAATTGTTTCATGAAAGTTTTATTGCAAGTTTGCATACGTGCATATGTGTTTCAAGTTAACGTAAAACAGATTTCTAACAATCAAAAAAATTAAGTTTATTGAAATACTGTCGCGTCCGCCTTGACCAGCAAGGAAGACGCAACACCAGGCTCTTCTCCAAGCAGTTTATTCAGGAACCTTGAGACAATCTTCTGACCCCAGGGAAAGCCATCTTCTGAATCTGGGGAAATCCAGCCCACGCCCTTTATAGCCACTGGGCAACCAACCCCGTAGTGCCACGTGGACAATGCCGATACGGTCAGACATACGCAAGCAAGCCAGATTCCACGCCCAAGCCAAATAAGGAGTTGTTCATCCCAGAGAACACCTGCCATTGGGAAGGCGGAAGGCAGAAGCCAGACGCCGGCGCCATCTTTGAGGCGCGGCCGTGCACGGCTCTCTACAAAATACCACATGGCAACCCACAAATGTACAGAGTTTTGTGTGCCAATCAAACCTGAAAAGAATTAAGCCTCTGAAATAAAAGCTCTCATTAGCTGCCTAGAAAATATTTGTTGGATTGAATTGATTTGCTGGTGTGTTTGCAAATTTACTTAATAAACACTAAGATTGCATCTGCAATATTGACCCTTGCATCTTTTATTTAAGTTTATTATAAATGGAGGACACCTGCAGGCTGTCAATGGTCAATGGAGGTCAGGAAAGGTTCTTTTGCAGAGACAAGTCATCCTATTTACCAGGACTGTTTCATAATCTTTGATCCATCTTCAATCCCACCTGCTATATGAAATAGAGTCTGAGGTCTCCAGACAGTTGTCTAAAAAGAAAAAATAAAAATGTCCCAGGAAAGCATGAGGTGCAGTAGGCCATTAGCAAACACAGTCTTCCATTCCTTTTCAGCTCCAGGAACAATGGTCCACTCCTGATCCAGATGTTTCCTCACAGTCAGAGCATGGGGGCACTGCGCCCCATGTTCCTCATAGATGACATCACAGGTCTGATCCCCAGTTGTTCTGGCCTTGAGTGCTGGGCATTTTTCTTTGTAATGTTCTGTCATGAGGCTGCACCGCAGTACCTAGTACCTAGTACCTAGTATATCCCTGAGGCGTATTCTTTCCACCAGGGGACACAGCTTCCTGTTGTCCAGAGTCACCACAGTGTTTCATTTTGTTTGCTTTTTCTCTTTCTTTCTTTCTTTCTTTCTTTCTTTCTTTCTTTCTTTCTTTCTTTCTTTCTTTAAATATAGGGTAACTGAAGCTGGTGCTTATGAGGTAGCCCAGCTTGGCTTGGAACTTATGGCCACCCTCTTGTTTTAGCTTCCCAAATGCTGAGATTACACAGGGATGTGCCACCATGTCCTAACGTTACCACTGTTCTTAGTGCTCAAGATGTACCCCACATACCTTATGCTGTACCCCAGGAAACTGCAGCTTGCTGGGCCCAGGACATCCCCACAGCTCCCTTCAGTGTCTACTTGTCCATCTCTCCTGCAGAGTTCTCTGCCTGGCTGCCTAAGTGAGGACAGGTCTATCAGCTGAAGAACGTAGTGATGACTAAACCTCATCTTTGCCCTGCTGGTAAGCTACCTCCAGTGATGCTTTGAAGATATGTTGGGGGTGAGGAGGGCAAAGTTCCCTGAGGTCCCCTTCCTGGCTCAGCCTCCCTCTTCCATAGGAGAGAGTCTTCCCTGGTCATGTAGATTTCATTCCAAGCCCAAGAGTATAAAACATAGCAACATAGCTACTATAGAGGAATTGCTAAATGGTCTTATTAAATAAAAACCTGGAGCCAGACATAGGGGTGAAAACCTGAGAGACCAGAGGAATAGGGAAAGCCACAAGCTAACCTCACCTCACCAACACCTCAGTCTCCAAAGAGAGAGAGAGAGACCTACTTCCTGTATACCCATGCCTATATGCCTTTCTGTTCTGCTATCTCATTTGCTCTCTGTCCAGCTACATCACTTCCTCTTCCTGCCCAGCTCTGTCACTTCCTGTCCATCTGTACAGACCTCCACAACTCCATGGTTAAAGAGTGTTGAAATTTAAGGCGTGTGCCACCATGCCTGGCTCTGTTCCCAGTGTGGCCTTGAACTCACAGAGATCCAGACAGATCCCTGCCTCCCGAGTGATAGGATAAAAGGCATGTGCTACCATTGCCTGACTTCTATGTTTACTATAATGGCTGGCTTTTTCCTCTGATCTCCAAGCAAGCTTTATTAGAGCACAAATAAAATATCACCACAAGCTACCCATCAGGACTGAATTTCCCAAGGAAATACAGCAGCTCCTGCCTTCCCTTCCTCATGGCTCATCACGACGGAGGTGGCATGAGTGGTTCAGTGGAGAGTCAGCCCTCCAAGAAGCTTCCAGATTTCTGAGGGTACAGTAGAAGGGGACTGAGGCAAATAGCTTCAGAGGGACCGAACACTAGAACCCACTAGATAGCTGGAGTCTACAAAAGGCTGTATATGAGTGCTCTTGGTTCCAGATCTAAACATCCCACCCACCACTGTTTGTGTCTCAAAGCTACTCCAAATTCCCAGAACTTCATTCAATACAGACAGCTCAGGAGTGACACAAATCAGCAATATTCTAAAAGAAATGGAATCGCCCAGACTCATTAAGGAGATAACAAGATCTCCTTCAGAAAGTGAGAGAAAGTCCTGGTCATCGGCTGTGATGTAGAAGACTGGACACTTTGCAGAATTCTCTCCCTAATGAAAAACTCTACTCAGCGATGGGTGTTTAGGCTGTTAACTGGCTCTGAGTACTACAACAAAATGATTTTTGAAACTTTCTGAGAAGCTGGAGGTCATAGCTAGAGAGATGCCCCCAGAGGTTAAGAGCACTTATCAGTCACGCTGAGGACCCAGGTACAGGTCCCAACATCTTCACTAGGCAGCCCACAACTGCCTGTAACTCCAGTTCCAGATAATTCAATGCCCTCTACTGGCCTCTATGGGTACCTGCATGCAAGTGGTAACCCTAAACTCATGCAGACACATGTAGATAGATAGATAGATAGATAGATAGATAGATAGATAGATAGATAGATAGATAAACAGATAGGACCACTAGGTTCTGGTGGTACTGTATTGCTCTTTGTGTTGTTTAATGTGTTCTTACACTACTGTCTACCCATTTCTTCCTTTAATCCAAACAGATGGGGTTCCAGGTCACTCTTCTTCCAACTGGAGCAGGTGGGGCCTTTGGCTCCTGTGGTGGTTGTTCTTCCCAGTCAGACCAGGAGGGGACTTATAGCTTCGGTGGTCTCTGTTCCCAATCAGTACAGGATGGGTGTATGGCTGTGGCGGTCACTGGTGCTGCAGGGGATGGTTGGTTTGGTGAGGTATCGGGGGAAGAAGCTGCTGCCCAGATACAGTACCACCAGAACCTAGTAATCCTAAAACAGCAAGACCTGAACATCTCAAAGCAGATGATCCAGAAGAAAACAACCTTAAGAACAAATTTATGTAGATGATAGAGGACCTAAAAGAGGAAATGAAAAATTCCCTTAAAGAAATGGAAGAAAAGACAAAAAATCGGAGGAAATCAAGAAATCTCTTACAGAAAGTCAAGAAACTCAAGAAAAAAACAATCAAACAGGTGAAGGAAACAGTTCAAGACCTGAAAATTGAAATAGAAGCAATAAAGAAAACACAAACTGAGGGAATTCAGGAAAAGGAAAATCTGAGTAAATGAACAGAAACCAAAGAGGCAAGCAT
The DNA here is from genome assembly GCF_007827085.1 of Peromyscus californicus insignis. Taxonomy (NCBI): domain Eukaryota; kingdom Metazoa; phylum Chordata; class Mammalia; order Rodentia; family Cricetidae; genus Peromyscus; species Peromyscus californicus. Next base: position 62,485,147 of record NW_026294469.1, on the reverse strand, counting down.
AACCAACAGAATACAAAAAAAAAAAAGGCAGAGAGAATCTCAGGCGCTGAGGATACAATAGAGGAAATAGACTTATCAGTCAAAGAAAATGATAAATCCAACAAATTTTTAACACAAAACATCCAGGAAATCTAGGACACCATAAAAAGACCAAACCTAAGAATATTAGGGATAGAAGAAGGAGAATTCCAGCTCAAAGGCACAGAAAATATATTCAACAAAATTATAGAAGAAAACTTTCCCAACCTAAAGAAGGACATACCTATGAAGGTACAAGAAGCTTACAGAACACCAACTAGACTGGACCACAAAAAAAGTCCCCTTACTACATAATAGTCAAAACACTAAACATACAGAATAAAGAACGAATAATTAAGAGCAGCAAGGAAAAAGTTCAAGTAACATATAAAAGCAGACCTATCAGAATTACACTTGACTTCTCAATGGAAACTCTGAAAGCCAGGTTATAGAAGTAACCAACCATCTTATTAAATAAGAAACACAGAGCCAATACAGAGATAAAAGCCAAGAGGCCAGAGCAATAGCTAAGAGCTAAAAACCTTACCCTTCACTATCGCGGTGGTCCTACCTCTCCGAAAGAGACCTACTTCCTGTGTCTGTCTTTTTTTATTGACTTTCTGTTCTGCCTTCTCATTGGTTGTAAACCCAACCACATGACCTCCTAGTCACTGCCTGTCTGTACAGACCTCCAGGTCTTCTATGGTTGGTACTGAGATTAAAGGCGTGTGTCTCCAATGCTGGATGTATCCTTGAACACACAGAGATCTACCTTGCTCTGCCTACCAACTGCTGGGATTAAAGGCGTGCGCCACCACCGCCCAACTTTCACTATGGCTTGCTAATAGCTCTGACCCCGGGCAACTTTATTTATTAACACCAGGTCCTGGACAGATGTTCTGCAGATATTAAGAAACCACGGATGCCAGCCCAAACTACTATACCCAGCAAAGCTTTCAACCACTGTAGATGGAGAAAGCAAGATATTTCATGGCAAAACCAGATTTAAACATTACATATCCACAAATCCAGCTCTACAGAAAGTACTAGAAAGAAAACTCCAACCCAAAGAAGCTAACTGCACCCACCAAAACACAGACAACAGACAACCTCACATCAATAAATCCCAATGAAGGGAAATACACACACACTACCACCAAAAAATAACAGGAATTAAACGCTGGTCATTAATATCCCTTAATATCAATGGACTCAATCCACCTATAAAAAGACACAGGCTAACAGAATGAATATGAAAACAGGATCCATCCTTCTGCTACATACAAGAAACACACCTCCACCTCAAAGACAGACATTACTTCAGAGTAAAGAGTTGGGAAAAAATTTTCCAATCAAATGGACCTAGGAAACAAGCTGGTGTAGCTATCCTAATATCTAACAAAATAGACTTCAAACTAAAAATCAATCAAAAGAAATGAAGAAGGGTATTTCATATTCATCCCAGGAAAAATCCATCAAGAGGACGTCTCAATTCTCAACATTTATGCCCCAAATACAAGGGCACCTACATTTGTAAAAGAAACATCACTAAAGCTCAAATCATACATCAAACCACACACACTAAGAGTAGGAGACTTCAACACCCCATTCTCACCACTGGACAGATCTGCCAGACAGAAACTTAACAGAGAAATAAGAGAAACAGATGTTATGACTGTCCTGAGGACCAAAGAAGCGCCTGCCACTCTCCTCTGGTCCAGCGACGATGTGCACACACACTTCTTGCTCTGCTCTACGAGAACCTTCATCACATGGACCATAGCAGCTCACCACTATAGTAAACACCTCATAATGGAGATGAACCTGCTGTGCTTTGACATATTTGGTATCTAGAGCCAGCTGTGGATATAGCGTGTGCTTAGTAAAATCTCACAAGAAAATTGAATCAAAGAATAAGTGTAACTGACAAAAAAATAGCAGAAATATATTAAATCCCTTTTTGAGAGTGTTTCCTGTTTTCCGAGCTGGCCTCAAGTAGGCTGTATAGCAAAAGATGGCCTTGAACTTCTGATTCCCTTGTCTTTCCCTTCCTAGTGCTAAGATTACAGTTGTGTGCCACCACACCCGGTTTATACGGTGCGAGTGGTCAGGCCCAGAGCTTTCTTCATGCTGGGCTGTCCACCACCATGCCTGCATTTGCCGGCATAGTCCTTTCCTTGACTGACTCTTGGCCCTCTGGAACTATAAACCCAAATAAACTCTACTATAAGTTTCTGTGGAGGTTTGAATAAGAACGGCTCCCACAGGCTCACATGTTTGAATGCTTGATTCCCCAGTAGATGGAACTGTTTGGGAAGAGGTGTGGCTTTGTTGGAGGAGGTGTGTCACTAGCAATGTTCTTTTGTTTTGTTTTGTTTTTTTATTTTTCAAGACAGGGCTTCTCTGTGTGGTTTTGGTGCCTGTCTTGGATCTCGCTCTGTAGCCCAGGCTGGCCTCGAACTCACAGAGATACGCCTGCCTCTGCCTTCCAAATGCTGGGATTAAAGGTGTGCGCCACCAACACCCGGCATTAAGGGTTTTGTTTTGTTTTGTTTTTTTAATTTACTTATTTATTACGTGTACAGCATGTATGACTGCAGGCCAGAAGAGGGCACCAGATCTCACTACAGATGGTTGTGATCCACCATGTGGTTGTTGGGACTTGAACTCAGGATATCTGGAAGAGCAGTCAGTGCTCTTAACCTCTGAGCCATCTCTCCAACCCCACTAGCAATGTTCTTTAAAGTTTCAAAAGCCCATACCATTCCCAGCATTTCCCAGGTAGCTCGCTCTCTCTCTCTCTCTCTCTCTCTCTCTCTCTCTCTCTCTCTCTCTCTCTCTCTCCCTTATCTCTCCAGCACTATGCCTGCCTGCCTGCCTACTGCCATGTTTCCTGCCTTGACTGTCACAGGCTACTCAAAATTAAATGCTTTCTTTTATAAGTTGCCTTGGTTGTGATATTTTAGAAAAGTAATAAGACAGCTGCCTTAGTCATGGTGCTTTATCACAGCAAAGGAAGAGGAAATATACGGTCCTTGATTGATTTGGAGTTTTGTATAAGCTGTGAGATAAGGGCCCAGTTTCACTCTTCTACGTTTAGCTACCCAGTTTGACGAGAAACACTTTTTGAAGATTATCTTTTTTCCAACATGTATTGTTGGCATCTTTGTCAAAACTAAGGTGGATGTAGGCATGAGGGCTTATGTGTGGGTCCTTAATTCTATTCCATTAGAATATCCATGATATTTCCATTTTCCTCCCAGTATTATGTTGTTGTTATTATTATAGCTCTGTGGCATGACTTGAAGCCTGCAATGATGACATCTTCAGCAGTTTTGTTACTGTTCGGGATTGTTTTGGCTATCTGGGCCTTTTGTGTTTTCATATAAAATTTAAGATTGTTATTTTCAATTTCTGTAAAGAATTGCATTGGAATTTTTATGGAGTTGTGTTGAATCTGTAATTTAGTTATGGTAGGAAAGCCATTTTTACAATATTAATCTTGCCAATCTATGAGCATGAAAGATCTTTGCATATTCATGTATCTTCAGTTTCTTTTTCAATGTCTTTCACTTGGTTAGATTTATCTCAGTGCATTTTTGAGGTTGTTGTGGGAGGGACTGTTTGATTTCATTCTTGGTTTGTTTGTGATTTGCATAGAAGAAGGCCACAGATTTTGTATGTTAATTTTGTATCCTGCTACTTTGCTGAATGTGTTTTTCCCCTGTAGGAAGTTTCTGGTGAAGTTGTGAGGAGTCAGCAGGAAACAGTCAGGGATGAGGTCATAGGGAAAGAGATAACAATCCCATGGAGCAACTGTACTGTAAAGAGAGAGAACACCCTGGCCCTGCAGCTAGGACACAACCTCACTCCCCTTTGTTATGTCCTCAGACCAAGGACCATCCATGCCCCGAGATTGAGTAATGGGAAAGAGGAGGAGGAGACAGCCTTCTTCTCTGAATCTTCATTATCTGTTCCTGGGTGTCTAGTTCTGTGTTCACCCTTGGAAAGGACCTACCCCACTAGACAGTAGACCTTCAGCTCAAGATTCCCTGCTGCCAAGCCTTTAGGGTCTCTTATGTACAGAATCATATCATCTGCAAAACAAGGATACTTTGACTTCTTCCTTTCCATTTTTTATCCCCGAGACAGGTTTTCTCTGTGGCTTTGGAGCCTGTTCTGGAACTCCCTCTGTAGACCAGGCTGGCCTTAAACTCACAGAGATCGGCCTGTCTCTGCCTCTGGAGTGCTGGGATTAAAGGTGTGCACCACCACCATCCGGCTTCCTTTCTTATTTTTATCCATTTATCTCCCTTGCTTGTCTTATTGCCAATCTTGTTCAACCGTGAATCCTGTAAGCTAGAAAAATGACCACCCTGATAAGACATGCCCACTGGTCGATAGTGTCATGATGTCATGATAGCAACCAACCACTTTCTGATTGGATTTAATCCTGCTTCACAAGTTGAAACCCATATCTGGCACCAATATTTGGGCCAAGAACCTGTGATAAGACATGCCATAGGCCCTAAAGGAGAACCTACTGCTGTTTCTTTCTGCTAATGACTCCCTCCTTGTTATACCCATAGATTAGTGCATCTCTCAACCATCACCAGAGAAGCTCCTTTCATAGTAGGTGGTTGTTAACACAAAGACCCACAACTGGTCAAGGTGCAGAGACTAGAAGACTGCAGAATGTCCAGAACTGTTCTCTAGGTACAGAGGAGGGTTGCACAGATAAACTCTAGCAGTTGAGACAGCATGCACAAGACCCCCTCAACTCAAGCCAGATAAAATCTGAACACGAGATGGGAAATGAACACAAAGTTCACCCCTCGCTAAGGAGCTATTGGCAATGGACAGCTGCTGGGGGAGGGAGAGTCAGTTTCTTTAAAGGTGCGGCCCTTGGTGGGTTGACCATGTTTCACTGGATAGCCAAGAGCAGGTGGGCAACGCCATCGGTACTTGAGGGGTTTAAGAAAAAAAAAAGAGGACACAAAGTTAGCAGAGAAGGAGATGGATCTAGAAGGAGATTTGGATGGGGTAATGGTGGTGGTGTTAACAATAGAAATGGTGGTGGTGTTAACAATAATAGATGGCTTGGTGGATAAAATGCTTGCGATGCAAGCCTGATGGCTTGAGTTCAATCCCAGGAACTCTGTTCCCGAAAGCTGTCCTCTTAATGTCACACATTCACCATGACAAGTGTCCACATGCATGTGCACACGCACACACACACACACATGCATGTGCACACACACACACACACGCACGCATGCATACACACAATTTGATTAGAACCCATCCTCGTCGTAGTTCCGTTGCCTCTTTACAGACCTATCTCTAAAGCTCAGCAACACTCTGAAGGACGGAAGTGCTGGAGCTTTTAGCCCTATGACTTCCAGGGGAACGCATTTCATATCATACAGCTCATCATAGCTATCATGCAATTCATTTGTTTGAATGAGCAGTTCAACGAGATGGGGACGTCTGCAGCTATCTTCAAGACTGAAGCAACCGAGGCCCAGAAATTAGTCCAAGGCTGTGCACCTAGAGTCCAGCTGAGAAAAATCACACGGCTTTGAAGCAGGCAAACATAAGGAATAATAGTTAACAGTCTGGGACTTGATTTGCTTCAGGTTATGCACACCCACCCCACTTCTTTTTGTAAAGATTTATTTATTTAATTTTATGTGCACATGTGTATACTTGAAGGCACGTATGTATACCACATGCATGGAGGTGAATTCAGAGGCCCAGACAGGGCATTGGCTACTCTGAAACTGGAGTTCAGAGAGGTGTGAACTGTCTTATGTGGGTGCTTGAAACCAAACTGGGTCCTCTGCAAGAGCAACAAGTACTCTTCACTGCTGAGCCATCTCACCTCCATTTCTAAATAATGCATGCGGCAGCCTAACCCCTTTACCTCTTTGTATTACGGACATACACTGCTCTCTAAATGATGGCTCTAGTAGTGTCAACCATCCCATTCCCCAATCTCACCTGCATCAGGCTTCGTGTACACTCATTTCTGAACAATACTATTTTCCTCACCCCCAAGAATCACAAAATTTATAAAAATTCTATTTGGATATATTCCAAATGTACTTGGGAAAGTCGATATAGCCTGAACTGGTATGGGGTACATGGGCAGTCAGGTAAAGCTGTGTCTTCAAGTAAACTTTTAGGGAGAATACTTGGCTTACCACCTTATGCCTAAGCATAGTTAGGTGTGCATATCATTAAAATCAGATGCTTTGTGGGGAGAGACATAAGCAACATGAAAAATGAATATATTACCTAATCTGTCAATCAAAAATAGGGAACCACCCTGTCTTAGTTAGGGTTTCTATTGCTGCATGTGGCAGCCTAACTCCTGAAAAACCATGACCAAAAAGCAAGTTGGGAAGGAAAAGGTTTATGCTGCTTAAATTTCCACATCACTGTTCATCACCAAAAGAAGTCAGGACAGGAACCTGGAGGAAGGAGCGGATGCAGAGGCCATGGAAGAGTGCTGCTTACTGGCTTGCACCCTATGGCTTGCTCAGCCTGCTTTCTTACAGAACCCTGACCATCAGCCCAGAGATGGCCCCACCCACAATGGGCTGGGTCCCCCACATCAGTTACTAATTAAGAAAATGCCCTACAGGCTTGCCTACAGGAGACATTTTCTTAATTGAGGCTCCTTCCTTTCGGATGACTTTAGCTTATATCAAGTTGACATAAAACTGTCCAACACAATTGGCTCCTTTTCAACTTGACATACAAACACATTACTGCTAACCCACAACTTTTCCTTTCTTGTTTATCTCCAAGATGACACATTAATATCAATATCACAATGTAAAATATTTTACAAACTTAGAAAGTCCCCTGTCTCAAAAACACAAAAACAAAACAACAAAAAGATTACAGTCTTTACAAACACTTTAAAATTCAATCTTTTCTTTTTTTAATTCAAAGTCTCTCTCTCTTTTGGTTTTTTGAGACAGGGTTCTATGTGTACCTTTGGCTGTCCTGGAACTCATTGTGTAGACCAGGCTGGCCTCAAACTCACAGAGATTCACCTGCCTCTGCCTCCTAAGTGCTGGGACTAAAGGTGCACGCTGCCGCCACCCAGCTAATTCAAAGTCTCTTTTAAAACCTGAAATCTCTTTAAAAAATTCAATCTTTGAACTGTGGGCTCCTATAAAATAAAAAAAATAAATATATCCTTACTTCAAGAGGGAAGAACAAGGGAACAGTCACAATCAAATCAAAGCTAAATCAAACCCTGACTGTGTAAACAACACAATGTCCAATGTCTGGGACTCACTCACAATCTTCTGGGCTCCTCCAAGGGGCTCGGGTCACTTCTCCAGCTCTGCCCTCTGCAGCACACACAGCTCATCTTCTAGGCTCCAGCTGGCTCCACTCCACACCTGCTGCTGTTCTTGGTGGTCACCCTATGGTCCTGGCATCTCCACAATGCTGGGGTCTTCTGCTGCAACTGGGCTGCACTTTCACCCACAGCCTCTCATAGGCTCTTCTCATGGTGCCACGCCTCAGCTTCTCTGCATGACCCCTTCAGTCCTGGGCCTTTAACTGCCACTGAGGTTGCACCTTCACCAATGGCCTCTCCTGGCCTCTCAACAGTCCTAAGCTGAAAGGACCAAGCAGATGCCATAACAGGCTGCTCAGTCTTCTCTCAGAGATCAGGCCTTGAGCAAGCAGTTTCTGGGAGGGCCGTAAACAAAAGACAGTCCTTGCAGTAGCTCCCTTTCTGCACATACTCTGACTGCTCAGTTGGTTGTTTACTGTCTGGGACCCCTCACCAACTTAGAGCTACGTGTGTGGGTCAATGTGAATGTGTAAGGCCAGTCAGCCTCCATGGCAGCTCAAGGACAGAGCCTGGGACTTGTCCAGGCCTGCCCAAAAGTGGTAACTGTAACCCCCAACCAGTAAATTCAAAGGTTACACACCCTCACCCAATCATATGATGCAAAAGCTTGTACCACCTTGCTTGCAGTTTTTCCCTTTAAAAACCCCTCACCCTGAGAGCTCAGGGCCATCCTCCTCCACCCGCTGCGTCAGAGTGTTGGACACGGACCAAGCCCGGGCTTGCTTGTTATCAATAAACCCCTGTGTGTTTTGCATCAGATATTGGCTCTGTGGTGGTCTTGCTTGGGGGGAGGGGGGGGTTGTCTCAGGATGTGGGTACAACAAAGCCTCAGCTGCTCTCCATGACCTCTTCACGCCTTCAAAACCAGCAGCACCTCGGGACTTTTATACTACTAAGTTCAGCTGCCAGCACAAGGTACAACCTTAGTCACCTCTGAACACGGCTTCTGTGTGCTAACTCTCAGGAAACACTTCTCAGGTTTCACTTCAGCGTTGCTGGTCTCTTCTTAATCACCACTAATTTCTCAGCTCCAGCTGACCAGCATCAACTGTCCCAGTAATGTAAAGGTTTCGCTTTAGTAGTTCTAGTATCTGGTTAATCACAGCTGATTCTTCAGCCCCAGCTAACCAGAACTTTAAATCAAAACAACAAATGGCCCTGATAGAGTCTTTAAACTTCCCTCTGAAACTTTACAAGCCAGGCCTCCATCTTCTGCACTGCCCTCAACATTCTTATCTTCTCCTAGAGAAGAGCTCACCAAGCATTGAACAATCAATGGCTTTTTTACACAAAGTAGGCCCTTAGAAACTAGGCCCCTTTTCCTTTAAACCACTTAAAAAGAGACCTCAGACCTGGGGCCCTAGGGCACTGTCTGTGGATTCTGCTTCCTTGCAGTGTCTGTCTGTCTGCTCTCTGTCTCTCTGTGAGTGTGTGTGTGTGTGTGTGCCTCTGCCTCTGCCTCTGCCTCTGTCTTGAGAGAGGGTCTCACTGTGAAACCCTGACTGGCCTGAAATTTGCTATGTAGATATAGACCAGATTGGCCTTGAATTCACAGAGATCCCCCTGCCTCTGCCTCCTGAAAGCACCACAAGTAGGTCTATTTTGATTCCTTGATTTAAAGGAGCCCAGGAACCTAGAAATCCCCTGTTCCGACCTGGGTCCTACAAGGAGGAGTTTGAGGTGAACTACAAGTCACTTGCTCAGTTGTACTTGGTCTTAAGTTCCAAGATAAGAATGTAACACCCTGGTGCACAGGTGGAATGATGCTGTGCGGCTTTGCCCACGCATACCCCACAGCTATGACTGTCCCGCTTCCACTCAGGTCCTTCCACACCCAGTGGTCCGAACTCCAGGGGGCCGTGTGTGCTCCGCTAGTGAAGGGCTCCCCTACTGCACTTCTCTCCCAAGGCTTAGCTCACAACATGAATCTCAAGGGGATAAAAAAGCCAAGATACTGTTCACAAACGCTGCGGCGGCGGCATTATCCCCATTTGGAAGAGACAAAACAGTTATTTTTGGCCGGGCGGTGGTGGCGCACGCCTTTAATCCCAGCACTCGGGAGGCAGAGCCAGGCGGATCTCTGTGAGTTCGAGGCTGACCTGGGCTACCAAGTGAGTTCCAGGAGAGGCGCAAAGCTACACAGAGAAACCCTATCTCGAAAAACCAAAAAAAAAAAACAGTTATTTTTATTTATTTAAAAGGGCAGTGTGAAAAGCCAAGATAAATTATGTACCGAGTTCTGTGGTTTGGCGATTTGAAAACGAAGAGCCGGAAGGAAGGACTTCCTCTCCAGCTCGGCCCTGCTGTCCTTTTCCCTTTCACTTACTTGCTAACGTGACCCCGGGGCACAGCGCCGGGAAGTCACTCTGCAGCTTTGCAGCTTTCAAACAGAACTGTGCGGTTTGAGAAGATGCTCACCCAGGACTCTTTCAAATTAAAGGAGACAAAAAGTTATTCTTAGGTGGCGGGCTTTCCCAAACACACGTAAATGGTAAGAGACAAAAATTAACCAGGAGCAGGTTTACTCAACAGTTTGGGGTGGTACGGTAGATGCTCGTAAGAAGGGAAGCGGGTCGCTTTCAAGTATGCCGATGGGTTTGGGTGTACCCTAGTTTTTTAGATCTTTTATGGGCCTCAAAAGTTAGTAACAAGGTCCTTCATTGTGACAAACATGGCTGTGTGTAGTTGTCTCCTTAACTATGTAAGAACCCTGACATTACAGGGTTGCAGAATTACATGGTAAACTCAGACTAGCCTGTGGTTTGGAAGGTAAATATAGCCCAATTACCAGAGTCAAATGTCTACTGGTGAGAAAGACTTGCGGACACATACTTGACTGTGTGAATGTTTTACCGGTCCCAATTCTAGAATCAGGCTCAATAATTCTTGAGGCAAAGTCTCACTCTGTGCCTCTGACTGGCCTAGAGTTTGTTATTTATAAACAAGGCTGGCCTTGAACTCACAGAGATCCACCTGACTCTACCTCCTGAGAGCCACCACTCAGCCCTATTTTTGATTCCTTGATTAAGAGACCAAGAATCTGGAAATCCCCTTACCATAAGATGATAATCATCTACATATGGTGTGTGTGTATACGTGCATGTAGAGAGATACAGAAAGGTAGAAAAGTTTATACAAGAATATATTATAGTATATTCTATTGACTTCTACTTCACATATATTGATAATAATAAATAACATTTGTTTACACTATAAATCTATGGTGGTTTGAAGAATGGCCCCTGTGGTGGCCCACAGAGGCTCCCTAGTGAGGCCTTACTCAAGGTCAGAGAATCTGAGCTTGCTTTACCCAGCAGGGCTGCATAATGGGATGATTTGGCCAAAGGCGTGGTTACCAGGTGTTTTGAAGGGTCTACATTTGGCTGTACACTGTGCTTTGATCTTGAAAGGGGGAGGTCTTTTGCCTCTCCCCTTGGTAGTGTATAAAAAGCCCATTAGACTAAAACTGGAGGCGACTGGGAATTGACCCAGGGCCCTCCTGAAGCTATTCTGTGTCTCTCTCTTTCTCTCCATCTGTGCCTATATTTCTATCTAATACTTCCTCATTCCTCTCTCCTCCCCCCAAGAACCCTTCGACAGGTTGGAGCTGGTCTCCCACAGGCCCCCATAGGCTCATATATTTGAATGTTTAGTCATCAAAGAGTGATACTATTTGAGAAGGATTAGGAGGTATGGCCTTGTTGGAGGAAGTGTGTAACTGGGCGTGGGCTTTGAGGTTTCAAAAGCCAGCCCAGGTCCTGTGTCTTACGGTTTCTACTGCTGTGATGAAACACTATGACCAAAAGGCAAAGTTGGGGAGAAAAGGGTTTATTTGGTTTACACTTCCATATCACTGTAGATCATCCAAGGAAGTTCAGGACAGGAACTCAAATAGGGCAGGAACCTGGAGGCAGAAGCTGATGTGGAGGCCATGAAGTAGAACTGCTTACAGGATTGCTCCTCATGGCTTGCTCAGCCTGCTTTCTTATAAAACCCAGGGCCACAAGCCCAGGGATGACACCACCCACAATGGGCTGGGCCCTCCCCCATCAATCACAGGCTTGCCTACAGCCCAGTCTTATGCAGGCATTATCTTAACTGAGGTTCCCTCCTTTCAGATGACTTTAGCTTATGTCAAGAGTCTCTCTCATCCTGCTGCTTGTAGATCCTGATGTAGAACTCCCAGCTCCTTCTCCAGCACCATGTCTACCTGTGTGCTGCCATGCTCTCCACCATGATGATGACTGACTAAACTTCTGAAACTGTAAACAAGCCCCAAATTAAATGCTTTCTCTTAGAAGAATTGCCTTGGTAATGGTGTCTCTTCACAGCAATAGAACTGTAACTAAGACAGCATCCATATAGTCTATCATATATTCAGGTATAATCATATATTGCTTATTTCTATTGAATTACAATTTATAGCATATATAACACATTTCCTTTCATAAATGTGGAGACAGAGAGGTTCCCTGGAGACTCAGGAAACTTCATGATCCAATTTGAAGTCCTCAACATCAGAGAGCTGATGGTCTAGATTCTAGTGAGGCCTTGAAGCCCTAAGAACCAAGAGCATTAAGGATGGAAAGTCAATGTCTCAGTTGAAGCAGGCAGAGCATGAATCCAACTTTCTTCTCCCTTTTTATTCTACACGTGTCCCCAAAGGGGATGATGGCCACTTATACTGGGGAAAACCATCTGACTTACTCAGTAAATTAATTCACCTGTGAATATTGCTCGTGGAGGTGGCTCAGTGAATAAAATCATTCACCATACAATCATGAGGACCTGAGTTCCGATCCTCAGAACCTATGTAAAGGTTAGATGCATAGTGCAAACATCTATAATCCTAGTGCCCCTAAGGGAGATGGGAGATGGAGACAGGAAAACCCCTGGAAGCCCCTGGGTCAGCTATCTAACACTGGAGGTTGTCCTCTGACCACCAACACACAATCACATGTCGTGGTACCCATACACCCACATTCACATCCCCCAGATTTAGAGTTCCGATAACTTGGATCTATGTCCAACTCACTTAACCTTTTTTTCTTTTCTTTTAAAAAATTTTAAATGATTTTTTAGATTTATTTTATGTAGTGGGTGTGAGTATGTCACCTGCATGTCTGTCTGTGCCCCCCATGTGCCAGGGGCCTGAGGAAGCGGTGAGCCTCCATGAGGGCGTTGGGAATCAAACCCCAGTCCTTTGCATGAACAACAAGTGCTCTTAACCACTAAGCCAGCTCTCCAGCCTCATTATCTTTTATTTTCTCACTCTCCCTTAGTCCATTAGCCTCCCACTCCTACCAGCATGCCTTCCCTATCATGATGGACTGTATCCCTCAGGAAATGTAAGCCAAATGAACCTTTTATTTCTTAACTTGCTTTGACAGGATATTTTACGGCAACCGTGAGAAAGTCACTAAGATACCTAGGCCTTTGTTTTTCAGTACAGAACCCCTTTCAGTGGGATTCTCAGTTCAGATTCTCTCCTTTGATGTCAGTTTGCATTTTCGCAGGTTAGAACACGTGATGGGTAAGGTCCTCAGAGTACCTTTCATGTTGGTCTAGGGAAGAACACAAGGTTTCACTTTAATAAGTCTGTCATTTAACAGTTACGGCTACGTTCTTTTGACCACATCTGCAACTTCAACCTTGCCTGTGCGCCTCTCCTTGCCAAACTACTAATTAAAAACATTTTTTTTTCTGCTTTTCATCACTAAAGAACTGACTAAAAGCAATACGCAATAACTATGCCTCAGCTTGGATGTTATGATGACTTCAATTTTTTCCCGCTAAACAACTTAGTCCATTACCTTTCTGTAAAAAGATTTATCTACTTATTTTTATGTGTATGAATGTTTTGCCTACATGCATGTGTGTGTACTACGTGTATGCCTGGTGCTGGCAGAGGCCAGAGAGGGCAAGAGGGCATTGGACCTCCTAGAACTGAAGTTACAGATAGTTGTGAGCCACCATGTAAGTGCTGAGAACTAAATCCAGGTCTTTTGGAAGACCAGCTAGTGCTCTTAACCACTGAGCCATCTCTTTGGCCCGGTCTTACCTTATTATAATACAGTCTCATTCAAGTTTTTAAGATAAAAGGAGCAAGCACATAATTTTTTTTTGCCAGAATATAACACAAATGGCCTCTACCCCAGTTCCTGATAAAGTCCAGTTCCCCTCCGAAACCTCATGAATACAGTCTTTATCATCTTCCTTCTACTGACACACCCTCACCAGAATAGCTCTGCTTACTGAATTCTAAGAATTCTCTCACCCAAAGATCAAAACTCTTCCACATTCCTCCCATAAACGAGTTCCAAAGGCCCATGACCACATGGTGCAATTTTTCACCATAGTGGTCCCACACCTCCGTATCGATCTTTGTATCAGTTACTTTTCTCACTGCTGTGATGAAATACCCAACAAAAGAAATTTACATAAGGAAGGGTTTCCTTTGGCTTACAGTTTGAGGGGATAAAAAGTCTATCATGGCGAGTAAGGAACGGCTGTGGGAGCATGAGGTGGTTGGTTACATTGCATCTGCAGTAACAAAGCAGAGAGAGAGAGAGACAGACAGAGAGACAGAGAGACAGAGAGAGAAACAGTGAGAGAGAGAGAGAGAGAGAGAGTCTGGTGCTCATTCTCACGTTTTCATTTTACTCTTTTTATTCAGTCTGGAACTCCAGCCTGATGCTGCCCACATTCAGGATGTGTCTTCCTTACTCAGTTCAACCTCTCTGGAGAACCTTCACCGACAGTGATGTGTCTCCTAGGTGATTCTAAACAGTTGAGTTGACAATGGAGTTTCATCACATAGGTCTTAATACTAGAAAAAAAAAGTCTCATAAATTTGGAAATCCCTCACCCTTCCTTCCATTCCTGTCCTCCTGGTTTAGACCTCTTCATGGTTTTGCTAGTCTAGAGGATGTCTGTATCTTCTCATGTGGTCATCTATTCCCATATCACTCCAGAATGCCTCAGAGTTATGTTTTCACCCTGTCACTATTGTCTTATCTTCCTGACAAACCTTTTAGTAACTACATTGCTCACAGAACAGAGCCCAAATTATTCAACATCAGGCAATCCCAGCTTCCGAGTCAACCTGCTGGTTTAGTCTTACAATCTCCAACCATATGTTCTTTCTAATGGAATAAGTCCTAAGATTCCATGTTTAACTTCTTATTGACAAATTATTTCTACCTTTCAGAACCTTAGGAGTGGGGCTGGAGACATGGCTTGGCAGCTAAAAGCACATACTGCTCTTGCAGAGGCCCCAATGTTGGTTCCCAACATTTGTGTCTAGTGACTCACAACTTCCTGTGACTGCAGCGCCAGGGAGGCCTTTGCAAGCAACCTGTACCCATGTGCACACATACAGATAATTTTAAAAAATAAAGATAAGCCTTTAAAAAAAAAGAACTTTATCTTTCAAGGCTGAGATCAAAAGGACAGTTCTGTGCAAGGCTTCTGTTGCAATGCGAATGTGAAATGGCCCCTTCAGGTTCTGAGTGCTTGTTTCCCAAGTTAGTACCACTCGGGGAAGGCTGTGGAACCTTTGGGTGGTGTGACTGATGGAAGTCCCTGGGGCTGGACCACTGAAGGGTGGAGCCCAGCTCCTCATTCAAGCCTCTCTTGCTTCCTGCCCAGTGTGTGCGGCTGCCACACTCTTCCAACGTTACACACTCAACAACTTGGCAATGCCTCCCCTGCGACCTTCTGAAACCGTGGGCCAAAATGAATGCCTGTAGGTTGTTTGACCACGGTGACTAACTGACACAGCTTCTTTTATTTCCTCTACCTGAAAGGCTTCGGGTGTTTCTCATGCACGTCTGTGAACCACCCCTAGAGTACTCAACACCTCTTTGTATATCAGTAACTCATGTGCACACCCTAGCTCTTCCAAACTGCAAACTCCACTAAATCGAGGAAATGACTTGGATATCCTTTTTAGTGCCTCACATACTCTCTTACATTATCTGTTAATCCATTTATCCACTGGTGGTGAATTTACTCATCATTTAAAAATGTAGTTAAATTGCTTCGGATTTTTAAAATTTAGGTATGTTTTGTCAAGAAATGGTGTTAATGATTTCTCATGTTATCATCTTTCAGTCCAGAGGTTAATCTGTGTGTAGATGAGCTTTAATGATCAGTTCAAGTGAATTGTATTCTAGATAACAGTGCAGGGGTTTCTTGGCGTGTCCTATAAGAACCAATTCTTTTGTCTTCCCTGGGAGTTAGGGGAGGAAAGGAATTCAGAAGGTTAGGCAACACATTCAAGGTCTCAGCAAATAAAGGCCAAGATTAGATTACAGCTTGGCAAGGCTCAGAGAGTGTTTGTGCTGGGCTCTCCGAGTGAGTCATCCACACAGGCGTGCTGACAAGCATCAAAATCTGACCAACAGCCCACGTAAGACACTGAAGATAGGTCTCTGTAGACAGATGACTGTCCTGTCAGCCTGGTGCGTGAAAAGAGCTGGGCCTTCATCAAATCCTCCTTGGGGAGTCAGTGAGGCTGTGAGATCTGACCTTAACACAGGAGAGGGGAGGTGGACAGGGAGTCCAGCAGCCTGGGAAGGGAGTGGTGGGAAGGAGAGACAAAGTGTTCCTCTCTCATTCCAACCCCCCGCTGTATTCGCCAAGAACCACACGAAGTACAAGGACAACAAACAGGTTTGGCCTACTGGGGCATGAAATATTTCAGGCTCCCAACAGTAACATCTTGATGGGGATGATTAAAAAGGTTCCCCACATACATGCCCTGATGGGGAACGCATTACAGATTCCCTTGTGGACAGATACTAAATTTGAGGTGGCCTCCCCTCAAGGAGTCAGGTCTAGATGGGTAGATGTGGAACTGAAAGATTACACAGATAACCAGCCCAAGCCTCATTCTGGCCCCACTACTCTCTGTAAACACACTAGGGGGAGTCCTCTGTTAGCAAGCTCTAGAAACCACCCAGGTGCCAATGCTGTCCAAACCTCTCTGGCCAATGCAGACTCCTCTCAAACTCATCCTGCCACCCAAGTGATCCACTCTGAAATCCAAGAGTGGCCTCATCATTCATCTGCTTGAGACCCTCCAGTGTTTCTTACTGTCCCATCCTTCTCTTCTCTCCAGCATCATTCTTGCCTCTACCCTCTTCCCTGTTCCGGCAGTTCTGAATGGCTTGGGTTAAACTGTTTTTTACACTGCTTCATCAGAGTAAAAAAAAAAAAAAAAAAAATTCCTCTTCTAAGCCTCTTTGGTGCTGTCCCGCTTTACTCAGGTCAGATGTGCCTACAAAGTCATTCCCAGGACTCAGAAAAACAGTACTCAAGTCACAAAGTGTGATGAGCGTTCCAAGGTTACAGAACAGCGTCAACAACCCTGCAGATCCTGACCTCCAGGCTTCTCTCCTACCACTGGACCGTATAATGACCCAGTTGTATGTGGGTTTCATGGCACATACCTGTAATTCCAGCACTGGGGAGGCAGAGGCAGGAAGATTGTGAGTTCAAGACCAGCCTGGCTACATAGTAAGTTCTGTCTCAAATAAACAAACAAACAAAACAACAGCAATAATAATGGCCCAATCCATTACCAGGCCATATATTGCTCCCCTCACCCATACAACATCCTAACACACACTGCTCATCTCCAACATCACTTTTTTTCCCCTTATGGTACTAAGTATTGAACCCAGGGCCTCACGAATATTAGGCAAGTGCTCGACCATAGAGATAGACTCCCAGCTATAATGGTTCATTTTAAGAGTCAGCTCGATTAGATTTAGAAACAACTAGATAGATAGTGAGGTACAGTTCTAGGTATGTCTATGAAGGTATTTCCAGAGAGGGTTGAGGGAGGATGGCCCACCCTGAATGTGAGGGATACCATCTCACGGGCAAGGGACCCACATGGAAGAGAAAGGGAGAAAACAGAGAACTAACAGCACGAGCATTCTCCTTTCTCAGCATCCTAGCCTGACATGACATGAGCTCACTTGGCTCAACCATGCATTCTGCAGCATCACGAACTAACTACCCTCTCGGCAAAGTAGTGTTCTTAGGAATAATCATTTCATCATATTCTGTGCTATGTGAGTATAAATTCAGTTCAAGTGCAGGAAAAAGAGGCTGTTTTGCTTCCTTTTGGATACTCAGAATCCTTCCTGTTATTCCCTGGGCCTAGTCAGGCCCCCAAATGACTAAGTTCTAAAATGAACCACTGAAATCGGCCAGATCTTAGGGAAAGCTCTGAAGTCTTCTAAATATTCCTGAGAAAGTTGTCTACAGAGAGAAACTCTTCAAGAAATCCCCAGCCCAGGAGAACACTGGGACATGAAGGGTAGTTGGCTTCAGAAAGTACTTGTGACTTCCAGCAAATCTCAAGTCAAAAAGTACTGGGGGCTGAGTGTGGTGGCACCCACCTGTAGGCCTCATACTCAGGAAGCCAAAGCAGGAGAATCTTGTGCTTAAGGGCAGCCTGGGAGCCTTAGTGCAACCCTATCTGAAAACCCAGGCAAAAGTATTGGGCGGAAAATTACCTCCAGGAGGTTTCTTCTGTGATCTGAACACATCTTGTTGATGTAATGATGTCGAAACTGTTTTGTTGGGTTCTGACATCCCACACAGCACAGGATCCACCATTTGCTGCTTAGAGGGAAGAGGAATTAGATAATCAAACCCAATTTATTTGTTTTGGTGGCTTTAAGTTACTATAGCTGTTGTAGCAGATTTCTTGGCCCACAGTCTTGGATACTTTATAGAAAAAAAGGCCCTGTGCTGCCCCCCAAAGATAGAATTTCAAAGTTTACAGCAGTGTTATTTTAGAACTCCAACACCTGCCGGGGTTGCTACAGGGTCACACAGAGTGGTGTTCAAACTGCCAAGAACATTATTTGAATAATCAAGGCAAACATTCTTTGGATGTTTTCCCCTTCAGCTGTCAGCCAGAGATTTTGCATCCATTGTATGTGTTGCAAACTTTCTCCCAGGAAATATGATTCACTGTGCACATAGTGAATGAACAAGAAAAAGGACTGTGTGCTTTAGGCATAACATTTTCTCAGTGTGTCAAAGAAAGAGAACAAGTGTGTTTGTCTTGCACAAGGAAATTTTACATTTCCCAGGATGGCTTTGAACTCACTAACTATGTGAAGATGGCCTTGATCCTCTGGTCCTCCTGCCTATGTGCGCCACAATACCCAGTTTACAGACTGCCAATGATGAAACCTGGGGCCTTTGGCATGCTAAACAAGCACTCTGTCAATATCCCTTGAGGGTATTATACAATATATCTGTATGTGTTGTAATATATTGATGCATTTTACATTATCCAATATTCAGAAATAAGAATCTGTTCATAACAATGTGCATTCCCAGTATCTAGAACATCGGAGGCCCTCCATGCTTCCCAAATGCTAACGTGCATAGAACCACCAAGGCAGGAGACTACAGGCTGGGATGTGTTTTTCAACCATGATCTCTGGGCATGGCATGATGATCGTGGGGTCCTTTAAAACAAGAATATATGGATAATGTTGGTGTCAAGTCTAGGTTTACAGTAAGTGGCACCAAGCAGTTGTAGCTAAGGGACATTTTAAAGGCAACTCTAAACAAAATTAAAGCATTTCATTAAAGGACTCCCACAATGCCATGATGCTAGTCAATTTGTTTTGCTCCCTCCACTTTATCTTAAAAAGTTCTAGGAAATAAACACAGTAAAATAAAACATAGAGAAATCACAGTAAAATGTAGGAATGATAAATTTAAAGGCTGTGGTGTTCTTCACAGAGATTTTGAGATCTTTCCTTCAAATAATTTTGGAAAACAAGATACTGTTCATTATATAGTATTATATATTCTTAGCCAGAATGTCATGTTGATTTTAATTTTAAAAAAGAATTGTAGAATTTTTTGGAGGCAATTAACACCATTTACACTTTGTTGTATTTTCACAAAACATGTCTCTGAATGATAGTCCTTACCAGCTGGGTAGTGGTGACACATAAGTCCCAGCACTCAGGAAGCAGAGGCAGGCAGATCTCTGAGTTCAAGGCCAGCCTGGTCTACAGAGGGTGTTCCAGGACAGTCAGGGCTGCACAGAGAAACCCAGTCTCAAAAAACAAGAACAACAGCAAAACGTCCTTGCAGATGAGGCTGAAGACTTGTTTCTGCAAAGCCTGGAACATGAAGGTCTTAAGAAGAACCGTTCACTTTCTTTTCTGTCCTTAAAGAGTTTGCAATTTTTTTTTTTTTTTTTTTTTTTTTTTTTTTTACTGTTCCTAATCTATTGCAGGCTAATTCCCGGTGGTGCAGGCAACATTAGTTACAAACACCTCCTGTTTGGGGACAATCTCAAGACGTGATCTTGGTCAGCACACTGTGTCTGCTGGTGCTGCCGAGCGTGAGAACCTAAAACCAACTGCCCGTGCATGCAAACCCAACCCACTGCAAAGAAAATGACCTCCCAGAATTCTCAGAAAACTCAATGTGGATCTTCCTTAGGGGAAACACATTCCTGGGTGTTTGGACTGAGTGAAGCTGCTCGGTTTCCACGATGACTGATACAAAGGCCTTCTCCAGCATTCTACTTGATTTTTGAGAAAGGCTGGGGGGTGAGGGGGAGTGCCGTCCTGCAATAATAGGAACACACACACTCCTGCTGCTTCTCTTTAAAACAGGTTTTTTGGTTTTTTTTTTAGTCCAGGCTGGCTTTGAACTCACCATCCTCCTTCCTCTGCCTCCTGAGTGCTGAGAACACAGGCATGTTACTCCATGTCCTACTAACACAGCACTTTATTTTTTTAATTAATTAATTTTACATCCCAGCCTCGGACTCCCCCCTCCCCCATTTTCATCCCCTAATCTACTCCTCCTCTTTTTCTGTTCAGGAAAGGGTAGGTCTTCCCGTGAGTGTCAACAAAACATGGCATATCAAGTTGCAATAAGAGTAAGCACCTCCCCACATATTAAGGCTGAGCAAGGGGCTGGAGAGATGGCTCAGTGGTTAAGAGCACTGGCTGCTCTTCCATAGGACCTGGGTTCAATTCCCAGCACCTACATGGCAGTTCACAACTGCCTGTAACTCCAGTTCCAGGGGATCTGACACCCTCACACCAACGCACATAAAATAAAGTTAAATAAATTATTAAAAAAAAAAAAAAAAGGCTGGGCAAGACGACTCAGTATGAGGAGTAAGGTCTCAAAAGCCAGTAAAAGAGCTGAAGACAGGCCCTGTTTCCAGTGTTAGGAGTTCCACAAGAGGACCAAGCTGCACAACTGTAACATATACGCAGAGTGCCTACATCAGTCTCATGCATTGACGTTGCACTGACGTTGGTTGTTGGTTCAGTTGGGTTAGTTGATTCTGTGAGTTTTCTTGTGGTGTCCTTGACACCTCTAGCTCCTACAATCTTCTCTCCTGTTCTTCTGCAGGATTCCCCGAACTCCACCTAATGTTTGGCTGTGGGTCTGCATCTGTTTCTATCAGTTGCTCGAAGAAGTCTCTCTGATGACAGTTGGGGCAGGCACCAATCTGGTCACAGGAGATGGCCAGTTCAGGCTATGTATCTGCTATTGCTAGGAGTCTTAGCTGGGGTCATCTTTGTAGATTCCTGGGAGATTCCCTTGCAGCAGGTTTTTACCTGACCCTGAGATGCCCCCCTTTTCCAGTAGTCTCTTTCAGTACTCTCCCCCTCCACACACACACCCTCACAACCTGATCACTCATGTTCCCATCTCCACCCACCCTCAGTCCACTCACAAAATCTCTCTTCTATTTCGCTTCCCCAGGAAGAACTGGGTATCCCCCTCTATGAGCCTTCCTCGTTACCTAGTCTTTCTGGGTCTGTGGATTGTAGCATAGTTATCCTCTATCTTAAAACTAATATCCACTTATGAGTGAGTACATACCATGTTTGTCTTTCTGAGTCCGGGTCACCTCACTCTGGATGATTTTTTTCTAGTTCCATCCATTTGCCTGCAAATTTCTTGATGTCCTTGTTTTAATCAGCTGAATAATATTCCATTGTGTAAATATACAGTATTTTCTTTATCCATTCCTTGGTTGAGGGACATCTAGGTTGTTTCCAGGTTCTATTACAAATAAAAGTGCTATGAACATAGTTGAGCAACTGTCCTTGTGGTATGATTGAACATCCTTTGGGTATATACCCAAGAGTGGTGTCGCTGGATCTTGTGGTAGATTGATTCCCAGTTTTCTGAGAAACTGCCACACTGTCTTCCAAAGTGGCTGAAAAGTTTGCACTTCTACCAGCAATGGAGGAGTGTTCCGCTTGCTCTGCATCCTCTTCAGCATGAGCTGTCACTTGTGTTTTTGATCTTAGCCATTCTGACAGGTGTAAGATGCAATCTTAGAGTCGTTTTGATTTGCGTTTCCCTGATGGCTAAGGATGCCAAACATCTCCTAAAGTGTTTCTCAGCCATTTGAGACTCTTCTGTTGAGAATTCTCTGTTTAGATCTGTTCCTCATTTTTTTTGTTTTTTTTTTTAAAGATTTATTTATTTATTATGTATACAGTATTTTGCCTGCATTATGTCTGCACACCAGAAGAGGGCACAAAATCTCATTACAGATGGTTGTGAGGCACCATGTGGGTGCCGGGAATTGAACTCGGGACCTCTGGAAGAGCAGCCAGTGCTCTTAACCTCTGAGTCATCTCTCCAGCCCCCTGTTCCTCATTTTTTAATTGGATTATTTGGTTTGTTGATAGTTTCTTGAGTTCTTTATATATTTTAGAAATCAGCCCTCTATTGGATGTGGGGTTGGTGAAGATCTTTTCCCATTTTGTAGGCTGCCATTGTGTCCTGTTAATGGTGTCCCTTTGCTTTACAGAAATGTTTCAATTTTATGAGGTTCCATTTATTAATTGTCAATCTTAGTGCCTGTACTATTGGTGTTCTGTTCAGGAAGTTTCTCCTGTGCCAATATGTTCGAGATTATTTCCCACTTTCTCTTCTATTAGGTTTGGTGTAACTGGATTTATGTTAAGGCCTTTGATCCACTTGGAGTTGAGTTTTTATGCAGGGTGACAGATATGGATGGATCTATATATGCATCCTTCCACATGTTGACATCCTGTTGGACCAGCACTATTTGTTGAAAGTATTTTCTTTTTTCCATTGTATAATTTTGGCTTCTTTGTTGAAAATCAGGTGTCCATAGGTGTGGATTTATGTCTGGGTCTTTGATTCGATTCCATTGATCCACCTGGCTATTTTTATGCCAATACCATTCGGTTTTTATTATTATAGCTCTGTAGTAAAGCTTGAAATCAGGTATGGTGATACCTCTGGAACTTCTTTTATTATTCAGGATTGTTTTAGCTATCCTGGGGTTTTTTTCCATATGAATTTGATTATTGTTCTTTCAAGGTCTGTAAAGAATTGTGTTGGGATTTTAATAGGGACTGCATTGATTTTTACTATGTTGATCCTACTGATCTGTGAGCACAGGAGATCTTTCCATCTTCTGATATCTTCTTCAATTTCTTTCTTCAAAGATTTGAAGTTCTTGTCATACAGGTCTTTCACTTTAAACTCTGCCAATTGAAGAGTTTTACAGAGAATCACATGACCAGATAATGTAATCAGCTGCCTGTCCTTTTAAGACTCCTTCCATTCCACATGCAAAGAGAGCAAAAGGAACACAAAACCTGAGGTGGCCAGCTAAACTCCAATAGTTCAGAACTCACACAAACTGAACACAACCTACAGCCTTTTCTGTGTGTTCAGTGGCCCACTTGACACCTGTTTCCTCCTTCAGGCTTCCTATTGATTTGGGTCTTGCCACCATTTTCCTTACCCTCATGTCTTGTAATCTGTGATTCTTACAAGAGGAACCTGTGTCTTCTTTCTGGACCCAGTGTTGTTTGTATTTGCCTGCAATGCCATTTGAGAACTCTGACAAGGCCAGGCAAATTGCATTCCAGTTAGCTATGAACATGCCAAGAATGATCTCTCCATTTTGTCAGAGAGTCCAACAGTGGACAGCAATGAGGAAACAGGTAAGGAGGACAGTACATCTACACCAGAGTACCGAAGGCAGTTTCCTCTGCAAGAAAAAGTTCATTAATGTGAGTCCTCTTATGTAAACACCAGGATATAGATACAAAAGGCACACAGAGAGGTGTGTATAGGAGACACGTTTCAGGAAGTCCACACCTGTGTAGCCACTGCCCAGACTGAGCGATGGAATGTTCTTAGCCTCCACAGGTTTCTTTTATATCTCCTTTCAGTGAATCCACGTTAAGACAAACACCTCACTACTGACCTCTATCATCACAGCATTACGGCTAAATCTTCTAACTTCAATGAGTCAGATATTCCTGCCCTCAGACAAGCATGTAAGATGTCAAGATGGTTGTTTCTCCTTCACAGTAATCTAGCTTTCTGAGCCTTATAACAAGCCGTCTGGGGCTGGCAAGCTAGTGCAATCCTGGAGACCCACCCCGGAGAGAAACTGACTCAAGTCTTCCTCTGACTTCTACCTGTGCACATGCACATAAACCCTAAGCAAATCAGCAATTAAAATAAGCAGTTTTAATGTAATAAATTACCTGCTTAATCTCAGTAAATAGAAAGAACTGCCCATAGCCTTTCCTCACTAGCACTGGGAGAAAGGTAGCATCTTTTTTTTTTAATCATGCAAATGGATAAGGCCATGGGGTCGAGGATTTGGAAACTGTTGGATTCAGAAAAATATTACAATGTGTGTATTGTGCATGTTATGCACTACTCACAGTGGGATCTGGGTCTGTGACTCAGAAATGCATTCATATTTCTTTAAAAATTTTTGTTGCATGTATTTATTGTGCATATGTATGTGTGCACGGGTGCATGCCACAGTGCTCATGTGATTGTCAGAGGACAATTTGGGGGGATCAGGGCTCTCCTTCTACCATGTGGGTCCCGGGTGAACACAGATCATCAGCCGGGGCAGCGAGTGCTTGGTCTACTGAGCCATCTCACCAACAGAACACTCACGTTTCTGAGGAGAAACGGATGACTATTTATATTACGTTCGGAAAACAAGGACTACAGACAAATTCTGATTGTCACAAAGTCTTAAACTACCAAACTTTCCTGAAACATTTGGATTTGAGGATTGTCTATAACACTCTGTGGAGCTGTAGGAGACAGGTTGTCATTTAAGGAACTTTTCTAATAATCAAGGCTTACTCTCATGTTGTGTTCCCCACAGAGCTTTCTCAGGTAATCCCTCTTTTCGAATAACTACAGCACTTGGAGCTTATTCTCCACATCTTATGAAAACATCTGTTCAAAATAAAATGTTCAATTACACAAAAGTAGAAATTCAAGTATAATAATCCCTCATAAAAACGTCAACCAACTTTGACAATGTTATTTCGTCTATTTCCATTGAAGTAACAATGAAAACAATTTTAGGGTTGGGGATCACTACAACATATATTAAAGAGTCTTAGCATTAGGGAGGATGAGAACCACTGCTCTAACCACTGTCCTTCGGGGAAGCTCCTTAAACTCAGGAAGTGAACAACTCAAAAGGCTCAGGAAATCCCTAAAGGAGAATAGCTACATTAGGTCCCTCCCTTCCCAAGTATATATAAACAGTAAAGACTACTGAGAGAAACTCTTAGATAAGTCCATCTTCCTAGAAAACTCTCTGATAAACTGAACTGCTTAGAAGAGGCTCAGACCAACTGACTTCCTGAAAAAAAAAAAAAAAAAAAAAAAAAAAAAAAACCACTCCTACCTGGAGGTTTTGTGGTATGATAAGTTTTAGGCCTCCTGAAGGCCTCTCCACTGTTGCAACAAACCGAATCAGACCAAATTGGAAAGCCCAGGTTTAATGGGTAAAGCGTTCTCGGGCAATTCCCCCAACATGGGGATGCAAGACCAGAAGAACCACATGTATCTTTTCTGGGATGCAGCTTTTATACACTGTGGGAGTGATCTTGAGCCTCTCCGGGGGAGGAGCTGTGTTTGGTGGGCTTTGAAGGAGCAAGTTTAGAGAGAGGGGATGGGAGTTGAGGTGGATCTTCCACCGGACTCCATCCAAACATGGTGTACCTCAGGTCTCCAGCTTTCATCCATGCTGGTTGGGTTTTTGGTGGCTCAGCTGTCTGAGTCATTCTGTGCCTATAGTAACCCTTCACTTATACTCTCATAAGTAACCCTAATAAAACCCATAGGTTCATCAAGTTGGCTCTGGTAGTATCCTTACTGTGGTGGTGTAAATGAGAATGGCCCTCATAGGCTCATAGATTTGAATACTTGGCTACCAGGGAGTGGCACTATTTGAAAGGACTAGGAGATGTGGCCTCATTGGAGGAAGTGTGACACTGGGGGTGGGCTCTGAGGTTTTAAAATCCCATTGCAAGACCCAAGTTTCTCTCTCTTCCTGCTGCCTGTGTGTCCGTATGTAGAGTTCTCAGCTATTTCTCCAGCACCATGTCTGCCGACATGCTGCCATGGTCCCTGCCATGATGAAAATGAAACCTCTGAAACTGTAAGCAAGCTCCAATTAAATGCTTTCTTTTGCAAGTTGCCTTGGTTATGGTGTCTCTTCACAGCAATAGAAAAGTAACTAAGACAGAAGTTTGGATTTTGTGCTATAACCTTACTTAGGTCAGTCTTGAGTTGTCTATCTGGAGTAAGTGGACATTTGATCACATCTCCCCAGGAACAGTGTCACACAACACCTGCTCTGGAGCCAGTATAGAATTCTAAAAAATAATAATTAATTAAAAGGTCTACTGCCTATTACAGTGGGTCAGAGGCACACAGAGCAAAGTATGATTATCATTATTATTCTATTCCTGCTACTAATAACTCTAATGTCCTCAACTTTATCTAATAAGTGTTAGGATATATTCTATGGAAAGGATGATAATTACTGTGATACAAACAAGATTTGTTTTGTACATTTGATCAGTGACTGTTAAGAAATGATTTTTTTAAGGTATAAAACCAGAAAACCTTATTATAATTGATTTATACAAATAGAGTATTATTTTTTAAAATAAGAACTGAAAGTAGGGCTTAAGGCTGAACATGGCTCAATCACTTTCTGAATGGTCTCTAAGAGGATGAAAGAATTTCTTCCAAAGGAGGAGAGTCCCTTGTAAATGGAATCAGAAGCTGTTGACCCTGGACCAGAAAGAAGTATGGCTCAACTCTAAGCAGAGTGTAGATGGCAATCCTATTGCACGTGTCCTAGGAACGAGTCATTTGGATTCCTATGTGTTTGAACGTTGTGGGGATGGAGAGGGAGGGAGAGAACAACAGGAGGAAGAGGAGGAACCGCAGAAAGACTAGCTTGTTTTTCTAGTAACAAAGTATTTACTTTTCACTGGAAGGCGTTTGACCAATCTGCAAGTCAGAGTACACTGGGCACCTGACATTAGCAGATACTGCGTTTAATGAGGACTCCAGTGACCTCAAGCAAATTAAATCCCATCCTGATAGCTCTTTGCAAACCTTCAACCTGGAATAACCCAAAGACGGCAGTCAGAGACAACAGAACTCCGCTGATGAGGAATTCATGACATTTGCCATTTTTCAGCTTCTATCATTCAGCTTGCCACACCTTGTTTCTGGCAGGCGGGGTTACGTCAGGCCACACTTATTTATAGTTCCTCTTTCTTGCGGTGGTGACTATAGCAGCCATACCTATTATTTGTCATCTAACTGTAGTTTTTCCTCAAGTGCCCCACCCTTCAGTGTTCAGGGCAGTGTAACTGCCTGGCTTTGAGGGGAATGATTCACTTTTCTCTCTCTGGCTTCTCTTAAACTTTTCCTATACATTTCCATCACCTTTAAATTCCTTATTTTCTCTTCGTTGCCTCTTATTTACCCTTGTATCTTTTAAAAATTATTATTTATATCCCTAAAGAGCATATCGATTTCATTATAGTGGATAATTTCTAGCGATTACAGTTTCTGAAACAAAAATAAATATCTTCCAAAATCCTAGTTGTGGGGGGGAACAGATGCGGGACGGGGTGCGTGTGTATGTGAACCTTGCTGCCTTCAAGGATGAGAAGGTGAACTGTCCCAGCGCTTTCCCAAGAACACTGAATATCTATTCGTGGTGACGGTGGCAGCATTAATGATTAGTAAATTCCCGGTAGGTCAGTAACTGGGCCAGCAGCCATGGAGGACGGCATAGAATTTTGGAGACGACCTACATTCGCCAATAAGTACTGCTCAGAAAAATGCAGCCCCATCAAAGCGCCCAAGCTTGCGCTTCTTGAGCTCCCTACTCTCCACTCTCCTGCGTGGCCCATCTCTTCCCTCCTCCACAGGCGGTCCAGGAGAACCCACATCACAATCTCCTCGTGTCTGCTGGACTAGAGGATTGGTACCCGCAGACCACGCGCCGCGCCTGCGCACAGCCGTCTTCTCGCGTGAACGCCCTGCGGTGGCTGCCGAGTCCCTGCCGACCCGGAGTGCCTGGCTGGTGGCTGGCATAAGCCGCCCCTCCGCGTCCTCATGGAACCGGGTACCACCCTGCTCCCCCGAAGCGCATCCCTCCTCCCGCCGCCGGCGTCGCGGGTGAACCTTTGCGCGCCGCCTCAGAACAGTTAACAACACCCAGGAACCCGGCGCAGGAAGGTGCAGCCGAGAGGAACCGAGCCCGGGGGGCGGAACCAGGCTGGAGCCACGTCCCGCGCCAGCTCCCGGCCTCCCATTGGCCTGCGCGCCTGTCCGTCCGCCCGGCACCGGCCCGCGCCTCTTTCTCCGCTACCTCTGCGCGTGTGGGGCGGGCTCCCCCCCCCCCCCCCCCCCCCCGGCAGAGCGAGCCGGAGCTGGCGCCGGCTGCCAGGAGCTCGCGGGAGGCCGGCCGGGGCGGCGCCAGGACCGAGCATCGCGGGCTGTAACGCCGCGGCCTCTCTGCCTGCAGCACCACCTGGCGCGGGCCAGGGTTCGGTAAGGCACGGAGCGGGCGGCCTGGTCCTGGAGGGTGGGCGCGGGCCTTTCCGCCCCGGGAGCCGCGCGCGCCGTTTGTGCTTCGCATGTGCGGCCCGCCTGGCGGGTGGGCAGCGGGGCGGAAGGAGGGACTCCGGCACTCTGTTGAGCTCCAGCTCGCCGGTGCCAGGACACCCCGTTTTCCTCCCAGGAGTCCAGCCGGGTGCCTTCCAGATCTCCAGCATCCCAGTATCTTTTCCTCTTGCGCTGGGGAAAGACATACTTTGTGGTTCGAAACCCCTTTGGCAAGATTTCTTTCTCAGCAGAGCCCAGGGAGGCACAGGAGTTGGGCTGTGTGTGTGTGTGTGTGTGTGTGTGTGTGTGTGTGTGTGTGTGTGTGTGTGTGTTCCTCATTTTAAAAGAAAGAGTTGTTGCGGGCTAGAAAGTTCTAAAGATTGGAGTGGTTCTGTCCATTCATCTGTAATGGCACCTGTGCACCGGGATTGGCAGGTGACTCTCACGCTCTTCATGACCAACCCAGAGTGTGGTGTTGCGTTTGTGGCTTTAGGTTCGACTTTATTTTGGGGGGTACTAGTGATCATTCTAGAAAATGTGTATTGCTTGTGGTGATGAGCATGATCAAAATAACTGACCTCAACAGAAGTGCACCCTTAGTAACGTTGGATCCCTGGAATTATCCTCTTAAAATGCTTGTGGCAGTCACTTCTAAGCAAAGCCGTAACGCTGTTACTTCTGTTGGTGTAGGAATTGTTGGTAACAGTAGAAAACACTGTTGTTAGAAATGGTCTGGGCGCTGTTCTCTGAACAAGTTACCCCAGAATAACCTTTTCAGGTTAATGCTGTTATCTCCCAGTAAATACCTTGGAAGGTTAAGTAACTATTTCAAGACCCGAGTCTTTAAATAAGCGAGGGACTGGATTTAAACTCAAGCTAACTTCATAGCTTTTTAACTGTGCATACTCCTTAAGTGTTGTTTTTGTTGGTAAGTGATTGCAAAGTAATGCAAACTTTTTTTTTAGTTTCCAAATATTCTGGAAGATAGAGAAGAAACGGTCGGTCGCATCCCCCGAATAAATTGAAAAGTAAATGTACCTTGTGTGTAACCGCTGTAATTAGGTGGTTATACATCTGCTACACGGTTTTCAGAAACACAGTACAACAGTTTAACTTTTTTAATACTGGATTTTTAAGAAACCAGCCTTGAGCATTGATTGTAAGCTGCAATTGGCTCTTTTGTGTAGTTATGAAAGCTTGAAAGTTAGATACAGAGGCCAGAAATGCTGATACAATGCTTTATCATCACTAGGCTTGGTGGACCTTGCTTTTGTTAGAAGGTCCTCGTTTATTCTTAAAATGAATGAAGAAGCAGCTGAGTCACATCCCTATAAGGAGTTTAGTGTACTTAATGAAAATACATTTCAGAGTCCTGAAGGACTCACTGTTTCAGGGTTGCTGTGTTTATTTGGTTGGTTGGTTAGTGTTTAGAAAGGGGCTAACATAGCCCCAGTCAGCCTTGGATTCTGAATTCTGCCTTGATTCCCAAGTGCTGTGATTCACCCCTGAGCGTCCATAGCCTGCTCATTTTAGAGCTGATGTTTAAGTTAAAAGCTTCTATAGTGCTGTTTATGCCTAATTTGTATTTAATTCCATTTTTAAAATTCTCATCTATTCTAAATTTTATATTATGTTTAAAATTATAGCTCATTGAAGTTGAAATAAACTAGACACACATACACACACACACACACACACACACCCCCCAAAAAAAAAAGAAAGAAAAGGAAGAAAAACTCACTGAAATCTGTTAATCTGGGTTCCAAGTTACGTTCGGTTTAGTAAAAATGTAATTATTTATGGAAAGTGAACTAGTTTATTTGAAGGTGATCATTTTGTTTATACTGCTGAAATTGATCAATGTTTGCAAATTTCAAAGTGAAGAACATATTTATGTAGATATTGTTTAGTATTTTCTGTTGACGGGATCTCTGTCTCCTTTTTTCTTTCTTTTTTTTTTTTGGAGCTGAGGACCGAACCCAGGGCCTTGCGCTTGCTAGGCAAGCGCTCTACCACTGAGCTAAATCCCCAACCCCCTCTGTCTCCTTTTTGACCAAGAGATTGAAGTACTTTAAATGTTAATCTTGATTATCCTCATAGCCTCTAAATTTAATCATTTAAAAAATGTGGATGCAGAAACTCCCAGGTGTTTAGAATGCAGCTTCTGACTGTTCGCCAGTAGCTCCTTCATAAGGAGCGTTTGTACAACAGCGCAGGAAGCATCTTGAGTCTTATTTAAATTTAAACTGTCTTGATTTAAAGCTTGAGGGAGTGAAGAAAGCCCTTTGAGTAGCTCTTGTGGTGAGCTATGAGAACTGAAACCCAGGGAGGGTGTGACTTAACTACAAATTAGTTGATTCAGCAAGTGGCAAAGCAGGGTTTCAGGCCGAGCAGTTGGACTGTAGAACTTGCCCTTTTTATTGGAAACCCTTCAAGTCGGGGCCGTGAGGCTTCCGACAGGATGACGGGTACTGTGTGTATCGCCATGGTGTATATACGCCATCACTCTGTAAGTTTGTCATTGGATTTGCCTTTCCTTTGTGTGTGCCTGTGTGCACTTGGTGCAGAGGCCACCGATGTCCTCAGTTACTTCCCATCTTCTTTGGAGACAGGATCTCTCACTAAGTCTAGACTGACTGGCAAGATCTGCCTGTCGCAATCCCCCCCACCCTCAGCACTGGGGTTACACCCATGTAACTGGCTTTTTATGTGTGGGTGTTAGGGGTTTAAACGCAGGTCCTCGTGGTTGGGAAGCAAGAACTTCACTCATGTCCCCAGCCCTCATTGTATTGAGACAAATGAGTGTTCTGGTGGAGTGGTTGGTTCCCGGATTAAACTTCGTGAACAGTTTTTTTGGGTTTTGTTGTTACTGTTTTTTAAGTATATATGTAGAGGGTATTTGGGACCAGAGAGGAAACTGCCAACTTCTAAGTTAAGAACCGTCTTTAAAACTACTGTAAATCTTGCTGTTTGGAAGGCGGGAGGATTGCTATGATTTTGAGGCCAGTCTTTTCTTTTTTTTTTTTAAAGATTTATTTATTTATTTTGTATACAGAAGAGGGTGCCAGATCTCGTTATAGATGGTTGTGAGCCACCATGTGGGTGCTGGGAATTGAATTCAGGACCTCTGGAAGAGCAGTCGTTGCTCTTAACCTCTGAGCCATCTCTCCAGCCCGAAGCCAGTCTTTTCTAATTAGTGACTTCAGGACCAGCCTTTGGAACATAGCAAAAGTGTCTTTAAGGACAGAATCAGAACTTCCCTCCAAAGTCCACTATTCCCATCCTGTCCTAAAAGATAGGATTTAACTGCCATAAAGTAAAGGTGATAATTAATAACATAAAAACAAAGGATACATTTACTATTATGAATGTCCTAAAAAGGTCCTTAGGTGGTCACAGGCCAGCGAAAACCTGACTAACCCCAATGCCAGTTCAGAGACCATTTGGGATCTCCACGGTGACAGCTCATTCCAAACCGGTCATTATCTGAGTCCAGACTCAAGTTCAAATCTCTAACTGCCAAACTCGCTCATTACACCAAGTCATGACCTCTGTCTTGTGAAGAGTGTCGAAGTCTGGTCTCTAGTGGATAGCCTTTCCAGGTGGTCGCCGTCTCATTTCTGTCTCCAGGGCATGCAGTGACTTTATAGTTGAAGCCGTTTGTAACAGCACCGGGAAAGAGAGGTCCACTGCCTCAGCATTCAGTGAAAGGGGGCAGGGAGAACGGCAGTGGCCATGCCAGCAGAGAACCAGGATCCATGAAACTGGAGTTTCCTGGAGCATGCCCCAGGTTCCATGACCCTCTGGAGTAGGGGACCACAAAGGAAAGCGGTAGACTTTGGTGATGGTAGAACATAAAGAACATTGCATTGTAGGGTGGGGAGATGGTACAGCAGTTAAGAGCACGTGTTCTTGCAGCAGACTGGGGTTCAGTTGCCAGCACCCAAATGGTGGCTCACAGCCGTCTGTAACTCTGGTTCCACAGGATCTGACACCTGGTTTGACTTCCTTGGGCACCGCACTCCCATGGTACACAGACATGAATACAGATAAAAACACCTACCTGAAAGACCCTCCCCTTCCTGAACAGTGAAGTTAATGAAATAGAAAAAAAACACAGAGGCAAATTTGAGAGGGAACTCTTCAGATACAGGAATGAAGAGAGACCCTCCCAGCAGTGGCCAGGAGTTGAAGACAGACTTCTCCTGGGTAGACACGGAACTGTAAGGACAGGTTGAGTCTGAAGTGTTTATTGCTCTACAGGAGATGGAAACGGATTTCCTAGGCCCTGTTTACCCATAGGAACCAAAATTTTATGTCCCGAGTGAGAAGTATGAGAGCAGTCGGCAGGGCTAGGAAGTCTGTCTGTCCTCCCTAGGATGGGGATAGGTTAAGCCCTACATCATAAGTGTGTCCTAAACCTTCAGCTCACTTGAATCTGGGTTTGACAGTCTGCATCCATTTAGATATGGACTAATTTAAGAATTGCTTTTAGGCTGTAAACCCTGGATCTCACTGACGCAAACTCTCAGCGGCCTCCAGAAATTGGCTTCTAGAGAGCATATAACATGTAGGGGCCCACTGTCAAAGATCTCTGCTGTAATTGCCAAAAGAAAATTACCTCAGATAAAAATTATGCCAGGAAAGAAATTAAAACTTATATCTGAGTACTACAGACATTAGAGTGATTTGGAAGGGTCTTGAAAAGGTCTTTGAAATATGTAATGAAACCAGAATTTTAAATTATAAAATATGAATAGGTTCAAATAGAAATATGGACAAATAAAGTGGAAAAAATGCCAATCAGAAATAGGTAATTAGGGCTGGAATGTAGTTTAGTTGGTCGAGGGCTAGCCTGTGGGCCAGATGCCCTGCTTTGCTGTCCAGCACCACAGGAGAACTCCCCAGGCAATGGTGCAGGAAGATCGGAAGCTTGAGGCCTGAGATAGGAGATTTGTCTCAAAAAAAGAAAGGGATCACTGAAGAGCTATGAGAATTTAGGGTAGAGCAGTTGTTTAACAATTTTATTTGGAAGAACGGGATTTAGAGGGAAAAGAAATAACTACATAAAAGTTAAGAAACAAATCTAACCAAAGTTTCAAGGGCTGTAATTTGGAACATGAAAGGAAAACCAGACCAGGAGCCCAGACAGTAGCTGTGATGCTGGATGAAATAGAGCATGCCAATTCCTATGATTGGGCTTTCGTGGTTTTCAGTAAATTAAGAAGTTTCAGGAGGGTGGAATTATAGGTGTGATTCAAAGAAAATCTGTTTAAGTATGTCAATCCACTAATGAGTGCGTAGTTAACTTTAAGGCTATTCACTTGATTTAAATAGCTGTAATCTTTGGCTTCAGGCAGGAATCTCAAGGAGCTAGGTGACATCCTGTAATCCCACAACTTAGATGCTGAGGCAGGAAGATTTACTTGATTTGGGGCTATAGAATGCAATCCTACCCCCCTCCCCCAATAAAAAGAAGGGGGGGGATTATAAAACAAACCCCTCTCCAAAAGACATGAGAGTGGGAAGGGGACCTGTTGGGAGCCAGTTGGAGGGATGGGAGGAGGAAGGATGTGTGCATGTGTTACGGGAATGTATTATATACATGTATAGAATGACAAAGAGTCTTTTTTTTTTTAAAGATCAAAAGTAAGAAAAAAAACCCATCAGGGTCATATGAAATGTTTTTGGTATTTGTCCTGTTCTTTGCTGAGAGCTACAAGTTTTGGAGTTTCTTGAGGGATAGGAATGTCATTTGTTGTTCTTGGTAAGACTTTTTGATTCTATCATTTTATGCTGATAAATGAGGTAACTGGGTAAAGTTCCTGGAGAGCTCCAGGATGGGGCTGGGCACTGCGGGGTCTAGAGGACTGAAACGTTCAGCCTCACCCATGACCTCTGGGAAGGGTGGGGCTGGACATTAAGCTCTATAAAACCACCTGAATTAGAAGAGTTCATGTGCTTCTGGGTTGCCAGACACGTGCAAGACCAGGGGAGGTGGCAGTGTACCCCACTCCTTCGCACTTTGCCCAGCACATCTATCTTGCTGTTCATCTGTATCCTTTCTGTATCATTTAGAGTTAAACAGTAAATAAAGGAAGTCTTTCTCTGAGTACTGTGAACCATTGTAGCAAACGATCAAGGCCAGAAGGGAAGCTGCTTGGTGAGAAGTATAGGTGGCAGTCTTCTTGAGTCAGCCGCTGGAGTGAGGCCAGTCTTGTGAGTGTGGGTCCTTCACCTATTGGTCTGACACGATGTGTAGTATCGCAGTTGAATGGAATTATAGAGCATCCTTGGTATCTGCTGTAGAATTGTGTGGAGTAAGCCTTGTATACAGCTCATCAGGCATTTTCTGTAATTCATAGGAGAGAGATGCTGCATCTCCACAGAATTGGTGACTGAAATGTGGAAGGAGAGGAAAAAGTTTTCTCTTTACCCATAAATAGTTTTGTCCCCTAATTGTTCTGTAGGTGGTAGATCCACTAACTAGGTCCGGAAATAAGTTCTGGTACTTGTTTCCAGAGGAGTGGGGAGCCGCACGCCAGGGAAAACAGAAACTTCACTATTCTCTTAACATTGTGTCTTCAATTTTCAACATGTAAATGAAAAAAGTGAACTTAAATCTGAAGAAATTAGGCTATTTGATTTTTAGATCTCCTGGCATTGTGATCTTCAAACAGTAAATTTGGGTATCTTTATGGATATTCAGGTCATATATAAGTTAAAATTCTAGGAATGACAAAAAAATTACATGCAGTAAAAATTGAAAGTCAAATTCACTTCCGTCCTTTCTGCTCTCCGGTCTCTCCAGATCTCCAGGTGTGTGTTTGTGTTTTCAGATTTGTTTTTAATGTGATGCTCATGTTGTATGTGTACCATCTTCACTAACACAGAACTCTGCTTCTGTCTCACGATTCTTGCCATCCTTTCTCTTAAAAGAAGCCTCAGCTGCATTTTAATTGCTGGCCAGAATTGGACCATAGATGGGTCTTTGAGGGATTTGAACAGGTGGTTTATGAAGATTTTGATGGTTAGCTTTTCCTTTAATCGTCTTTTTTTTCTGTTCTCCCACTTCCTGCTGTGTCACCTTTTCTTAAGGCTCACACTCAGTGCTTAAATTCCTTCCCTAAAATGTTTGCTTAAATTTGTCTCTGTGTTGGCCTTTCATGTACAGTGATTTTTCACTTTCTTCTAGAAAACCTTTCATTCACACGTTCTTTTCACTACAGTCCCTTTCATACTTTATTTTAAAGTTACTTGTATCCATGGCTACCTAAGCTGAGTGGGAACGTTTGTGACAATGTTGAAGTCTTCAGCTTCGCATTCAGTCTGCTATCAGCATCACCCTGAGCTGTGGGTGTGTTGGTGGGGCTCCAGGCCTTATGCGAATGTATCTGAAACAGTGTATCCCAGTGTATCTTCTGATTTCTGGTGCCCGGCAGAAAAGAGCTTCAGCAGAGCGTCTTGAAAACTGCAGTATTTCAGTGTCCCTAACTAAACAATCAGCAGTGCTTGTAAACTAGCTGATCTCTGGATTGAAATACCTGTAGAAAACAATCCAGAAATGCTGCTGACTTCCAGCCCCTAGGGGTGTGTGTGCAAGTACAACACAGGAAGGAGAGTTTCCGTCCTTCAGATGACAGGGATTTGAAGCCTCTGCAGCAGGGGCCAGCAGCTTTGTTTTAAAGTAAAGAATTAGTGAGTAAACAGTTTAGGTATTCTGAGTCACCTGTTTTCTTTGTGTTCTCTGCTTTTATTTTGCTTATGTGTTTCTGCAACCCTATGAAAAATGTGAAAACCCTTCTCGGGTCAAGGACCACATACAAACAGGCCTGTTGCTTTTAGAAGAGCACACCCATTTTCGATTGCCAGCCTACACTGTCATAAAACAGTATTGCTCGCCCATAAAACAGTATAGTCTTGAGACACTTTGAAGCTAGTGTCTTGTTCGATGATAAAATTTAAAGTGTGGTGCCCCTTTTTCTTCCCTAGGGATTTCCCGTTGTTTCGGTGGTGTCTCCTGGGGGAAGCAGAGGAGAAACTAAAAAACGGGAGGAATGTAACCCGAGAACTCCATACTGTCCCTGTAACTTCTGTGAAAGCTGGACCCAAGCGCTTATTTGAAAGTCATATTTTATGGTTGTTCTTTAGGAAATGTCTTTAGTTGGTCGAGCTGTGTTTTTGTTTTATTGCTTGGTGAGCAGTCACTTGGCTTTGACAGTCTTACTTAACAGAGGTTCTTCCTGTTTACTCGGGACTTTGAGAAGAGCAGGGGAGAAGCCAAAAGACTTTCCATAACATCAGCAGATAGATAACCAGAAGCTACACATGTCAGCCTTCAAGGCAGCTCCATATTCGTTCTATATAGCTGTATGTAGCTATATTATACATAGTATATGTAATGCCATTTCAGTCTTCCTTGGGGTCTTATAATAAATTAAATGGTTATTCCAGCATTTGTTGGCACACTTGACACCACTACATAGGTTTTTTAAAAAATAATTTCAAAAGATGCATTTTACACATCTATCATATCCCTTTCCTCTGTACCTTTGTATCGTGCATTCAAAGTGGAATACCTTCTCTGTGACTACTATATATTCATTTTTTGGTTGCCGTGATCAAAACCTGACAAAAAACTTATAAGGAGAGGGGTTTGTTTTGGGTGAAGGCAGGGGAAGCATGGCAGAGTCCATGACAGCGGAAGAGCTCGAGGCTGGGACCAAAGGGGTGGAGGGAGATAAACACTGACTTACTCTTTTTCCCCTCTTCATTCAGTCCAGGACCCCAGCCCGTGCATGGTGTCACTCACATTCAGGGTAGGGTTTTCCACTAAACCTTTCTGGAAGTGCACCACAGACATCATCACAGACATCGGAGGCATGTCTCCTGGGTGATTCTAATTCCAGTCAGGTCGACAGCGAAGTGTAGCTCAGTTGCCAAGGTCAGGGAGTGTAACATCAGTAGTGTATCTCCCTCCCCGTCAGCTGTCTCAGTGATGCCTTTAAACTAGAGCGTTTTCCGGAGTGCAGTGAGCATCCACGTCTGCCTTTGAAATGGGTGATGCTTTGGAGCTATGTGTTTCTTACCAGCACTTCGTTTTTCCCAGGGGAGAGAAAAGATGTTTTCCCGGGTAAGAGCCGTTACCACTCCTTGTGCTTTGACATGCCGCCGCCATTTGCACCTGAAGGAGAAAGGCAAGCCACTCATGCTGAATCCAAGAACAAACAAGGTTAGTGACGTTAATGCCAGAGTGATTTATCTTCCTGTAGAGGTGTGCTTTTGGACTGATAAGGCTGGAAAGTTTTGTATTTGATAGCTCTGTAGCTGTCCATCTAAGGCCTGTGGAGGGTTGCTTTTTCTGTGTCGGATCTCTTCATTCAGCTGGCTTTTGTTTCTTTGTTTGTTTGGTTGGTTTTGGTTTTTCAAGACAGTGTTCCTCTTTGTAGCCC
Source organism: Peromyscus californicus insignis (assembly GCF_007827085.1). Classification (NCBI taxonomy): domain Eukaryota; kingdom Metazoa; phylum Chordata; class Mammalia; order Rodentia; family Cricetidae; genus Peromyscus; species Peromyscus californicus. The sequence goes on along the minus strand of NW_026294469.1, from coordinate 62,447,317 downwards.
TGGCTGTCCCGGAACTCACTCTGTAGACCAGGCTGGCCTCGAACTCAGAGATCTGCCTGCCTCTGCCTCCCGAGAGCTCCCGAGAAAACATTCAGGTTTTGACTCATTCTGACCTTTATTTACTGGATGACACTGGCATCTGATTCAGACCTCTTGGCAACTCAGCTGATGTCATCTGAAAAAAATGGCAGAAAGCAGCTCCTGCTTGTTGATGCATTCTATGGAGGGAAGAACACGGGGCTTTTGACCTGCTTTGCATCGTGTCTGGCATGTGCTTAAGAAATGTATCAACAGTGGTCAGGGGAGAGTTCAGTGGTAGAGTGCATGCTTACCGTGTTCCTAGATTCAGTCCTCAGCACCACAAAACAGTCGTCAATAAAATGTAACTCTGGGTAAATATATACAAGATGGACTGGCTGGTTTGTGTGTCAACTTGACATAAGCTAGAGTCACCAGAGAGCAAGGAGCCTCTGTTGAGGAAATGCCTCCATGAGGTCCAGCTGGGAGGCATTTTCTCAATTAGTGATTAATGGTGGAGGGCCTAGACCGTGGTGGGTGGTACCATCCCTGGGCTGGTGGTCTTGGGTTCTCTAAGAAAGCAGGCTGAGCAAGCCAGGGGAAGCAAGCCAGTAAGCAGCACCCTCCATGGCCTCTGCATCAGCTTGTGACTCCAGGTTTCAACCCTGCATGAGTTCCTGTCCTGCCTTCCTCCAGTGATGGACTATGATCTGAAAATGTAAGCCAAATAAACCCTTTCCTCCCCAACTTGCTTTTTGGTTGTGATGTTTCATTGCAGCAATAGAAACCCTAACTCAGACAATGTAATATTTTAAAAATGTAATCTGAAAAGAGATTTCTTAAAGAAAGCTTGCAAGAGGGTACATAGTGTTTATCACATATATGAAGTGTGTATGCCTTCTTGGGAATGCTGCATTGAGATGAAAGGTGTGATCTGTTTTAAAAAACTTGCTGTAAAAATTTTGCCTATTCTGTTTTTTTCTGTTGTAAGAGAAAAATTATGAGCTGTTTAGCATACCGTGTTTACAGGAGTTTGAGGCCTGCAAAGGAATAGTGGGTGCACAGAGTACTCCTCAACTTAGCATGTCGGATACTTGCAGAGAGTTATGCAAGCTGCAGTTACAGGGTGCGTAAAGAAGGAGCTCCCTTCTCGGTTTCCCCCTTCTCGGTTTTCCCCGCCTCCACATCCTACATGCTCTTTAACCTGCAGCTCCTTCCTCATCCAGGACTGGAGACATGGGGTGCTGAAAGAGCACCAGCAGGGCGTGCTTGGAGACTCATTCAACCCCTAGAAACGTTATAAAGCAAAACAAAGCAGAACTCCAGTGACCTTTCCACACCACCATAGATGGGTGGTTGCTCCTTTTCTGAAACCCTGCAGCAATTCTTAGCCCGTGTTCCTATGCCATCACCAGTTTTTGTCTCTTTCTACTGCTTTCTGTGTCTTAAGATCATGTTCCCATGAGTTTATCTTTTTGAGTATATTTCCTGTTCCTTTGGGACAGTACCATTCATCTACTTTGTATCTTTTCTAATGCCTCATAGTAGCCATTTTGTACATATGTTGGGTTTGCTTATTTGTCTTTAAAGTGTGTGTGTCTGTGTCTGTGTCTCTGTGTGTGTCTGTGCCTGCAGAGGTGTCCGAACCCTCTGGACCTGGAGTTACAAGTGGTTGTGAGCCCCCAATGCGGGTGCTGGAATTGAACTCGAGTCCTTTGAAGAGAAGCCTGTCTTCTTACCTGCTGAGCTATCTCTCCAGCACACACACCTTATCTGGCTTCTTAGAGTGATAGATGTTTCTTTTTCTCTCTTTTCTTTCTTTCTCTTTCTCTTCCAAATCCAGCACGGAGCATCCAGCTCCGGGCCTTGTACATGCTGAGCAAGCTTCTATCACTGAGCTATGTCTCAGCTTCTACTTTATAGTGATATTTAAGTGTGTATTTTTATTCTGTATATCTAATGAAGTCTCTGGTTAGTTTGGCAGTCAGCTGAGGATAGGACAAAGACTTACATGTCTGGAGCTCGAACCATTTAGTCTCCCGTGCTTCGCTCGGGGCTCTGTTGCATGATGCACGCCTGGTCCACTCAAACACCTTGTATAGCTCCTGCTCTCGGACCTGCCGGTTATCTTCCGGCTTTTTCCTGGATGCTGTATTCCCCCAGCTACCTCAGAGCTTTTCCGTGCCTCACTCCTGTGGACATCTTATTCCCTAAGCGTTTTCCTACGCAGCTTTTTGTGTATCCTGTTGTTTAGTGGGCATTATCCAGTGTTTCAAGCAGTTGTCTGAAACTAGGTTCAGCTGCTTTTCTTGGATAAATGCTAAGCCTTCGGTTATTTTCCAGAACTAAAAAAAAAAGTTGATTCCTGATCATTTGGCTAATGCTCTTATCCCTTATCCCTTCTATGGAGGAAAGAATTTTAATAAATCCATACCTAAGCATTTTTGCTGGGTTCATTTTAATATAATTTATCCATGCCTAAAACCTGGAAATTGAATATGTTTTGACATAGATTAATTTTCAGCTCTATTTCGTTGATTTCATTTATATGTTACATGCATCTATATATAATATGAAGTTTTGGTGAGTTTTCTAAGCATAAATGGGTTAACAGTGTGCTTTGATTGGCACTCTGTGGTACTCATTGTATGGATATACCGTGAATTTCCTATGGCATAGATGATGAACTTGTAGTTTGTAATAGCCAAGTGATCTAGGAGCATTGTTAGAACTGATCACTGTTATATACCTATGTATTCTCTATTTAACTAGATATTTCTCTGGAATGACTATGTGCAGGTTATATTGCTTAATTAGAAAATATGTGCACTAAGTGTAGCCAGGTGTGGTAGCACACACACCTTTAATCCTAGCACCTCACTAGGGAGGCAGAGTCCTGCCTGGTCTATGGAGCAAGTTTCAGGATAGCCAGGGCTACACAGAAACCCTGTATCAATCCAGAAAGCAAAACAAACCCAAGACGTTTAGATGTTCTTTAGGTCTTCTTCCATCTCCAACAGCAGCATCTCCAAGACAGAACTCCCCCCCCCCCATACATTCATCTTTTATGATATCATCAGTCTTAAAACATTTTGAACTTCCTGGAAAAGGTGTTTTACTTTTCAGGATTTTCATTTAACTTGTATTTTAAAGGGCGGTGCTGTTGCTCCTGCAGTTAGTACTAATTTTAATTCTTCACTTCTGTTTTTTAGGGGATGGCGTTTACGTTACAAGAACGGCAAATGCTTGGTCTTCAAGGACTTTTACCTCCTAAAATAGAGACGCAAGATATTCAAGCCTTACGATTCCATAGAAACTTGAAAAAAATGACTAACCCTTTAGAAAAGTAAGAGCTGATGGGATGTTTAGTTGCGTGTTGGCAGTCTTTTTTTAGAATCACAGTGCGATTGTTCATGGCCTGAGAAATGTCCACGCTCCCAGTGAACTTTGTTCTTTTATCAGTTACTTCCTGCTATGGTGATTATGTCTTCTTCCCTTTAGGGCATGCTTGCCAGTGATCACGGCTGTAGAATTGGGCAGAAATAAGTTCTGTGCCAATGATAATGCCTTGCATTCACATTCCACGTGTGATTTGGAAACAGGAGGTGCCGTCTGATTTGCTCCCATTTCATTCCACAGCTCTCACTGGTCTCCCACTTTGTGTGTGACATTTTGCTGCTAGATTTGGAAGTGCAGGAATCCAGGAATAAGGGGCTGCCTCTGAGAGGGCTTTCTTGCTGGTAGAGACTTGAGGTTCCATGGGACATCAAATAATGAGGGAGCTAACTGTCTTTTTTAAGTAAGTTGCGTCTGCTGATAACTAACCTGCTCCCATGATAGCCCAGGGACCAACCCAGTGACATACAGCCCCACCTTCTAGGAGTTCAACAGCAGATAGCTATGCTGTGACTGTAACTGCATTCTGTCTGTACTGCGGTGTGTGTTGTGGTAGAAAAATTGCATTTTTCTATTCTGAGAGCATGAGGGGTCATGTAGCCCAACTTGGGGAATGAGATAAAACTTCTAGAAGGAAGCAATATCTAAGCTGAAATCGAAAGCCTGTTGCAAGCTAACAGTTAAAATGAGAAAGGAAGGTATTGCAGGTAGCGGGAGCTGTCTGAATTCAGGACTGACTGTATCTATTGGGGTAAATATAAACACTGCTGACCTGTGGGAGTAGTTCCGTTGATTGGATGGGACAAAAAGATAGCTCCATTGAGAAGCGAGTGGGTGGGAAGAAAAATGTAATCTCCTCTGAAGTTCAAGTAAGAGGGGCAAGAAAGACATTGAGCCATGGAAAAAGTGGAACTCTGGTTTAGGTATTCTCGCTTGGGGAACAAGTTGAAAGTGTTCATAGTTGCACAGAACAGACTCAGGAGAAACTGCTGCAGCAAGGTTCCAGAAGAAGATAAAGGGGCAAGTGCAGAGGTAGAAGGCTCCGTTAATCCAGAGGGGGTAAACGCAGATATATTGGTAAGGGTAGGTGTGCTAGTGATGGCTCTGAACTCTTACCTGGTGAAATGGAATTTGAATGTCCCAGATAAACTATAGAAGGGCTAAGGTCACACGGAGAAAGCCTATTCAGTTAGGAAGTGAAGCCCCTCCAAGTTAGATGGGTCGGAAAGAGCAGCCCTGCCATTGTGGCACACTTACTTCTCAAGTGTTAACAGCACTTGAGAAACTGATGAGGAAGGAGCAGGTTCATAACTTGAAGGCTAGCCTGGGCTACACAGTGAGACCCTGTCTAAACACAACAAAATGCACGAGAGCAGGCCCTGAAGCCCCGTGGAATGATCTCATTTGTAGAGCTGTCGTTCTACGGGCAGTGTTAGTTTCTACAGAGGAGGAGAATGTAGCCTTGGATCAGGTTTGGGGCATTGTTCTAGGCTCCTTACTGTGAAGTGAAATTCAGCCTGTCTGGAGTTGACTGATTGGTGGGCGGGGACATACATGCTCTGGTAGGTAGGGTTTTGCAGTGGTAGAGATGTGTGTACCTGTAACTTCGCAAACGGTGACAGTTGGGGAAGAGGGTAGGGTTGTGATGGTGTGGAATTCCGGGCATGTGTCACCCCTACGTTTTAAGAGACCTGGGTAGGAACAAGATCAGTGTGAGGCAGAGTGAAGGTAGAGTGGACGGAGGAGGGGCCAGAGTTGCACAGCTCCCTCTCACGTGCCTGAAGGGTCATCTGTTTCTTTACTACCCCGTCATCTCTTTCAGAAAGCCTTCTTTTCCATTTTATAGCCTGATTGCTTTTGATTACTTCCCTAGAGTGAGGAGAAATCTTCTCTTTAATTTCTACCTATTATTGATGTCATTTCTGTCCCTGGTAGCTATATAGAAAATACAGTTCATTTGTATAAATGGTTTAAGTATTCACCAAATAAAATATAGAAATACAGACGTCTCAGCCTAAAATGGAGTTATGTTCAAATAAACCATTTTTTTTTTTTTTTTTTTTTTTTTGGTTTTTCGAGACAGGGTTTCTCTGTGTAGCTTTGCGCCTTTCCTGGTACTCGCTTTGGAGACCAGGCTGGCCTCGAACTCACAGAGATCCGCCTGCCTCTGCCTCCCGAGTGCTGGGATTAAAGGCGTGCGCCACCACCGCCCGGCTCAAATAAACCATTTTTAAATTGAAAAATATTGTAAGGTGAAGGTGTGTTTAGTACACCCAACATACCAAATACCATAGCTCAACAACACAATCCATTTCAGAGCAAATTGCTGACCTTTGATTGCATGACTACCTGAAAGCCATGGCTTTACTGTAAGAGCCCGGCATAAGAGAGAGTATTTGCATATAACCTCCACATATATATACCCTCCCTTTTACAGATGATCACTCCCTTAAGGTTTTTTTTTTCTTTTTCTTAACAGTGCAAAAGCAATGTGAAGTTGCATACAGTAGAAATAATAGGGTGTGGTAGGACCAGAACCCAGGAATGTAGAGTATATGTGTGCAGTAGGAGAGGGGAATGGATGGCCTCAGAGCTACATTAGGAGACATGAGTCAGGAAGTGTTCCTAGCAGATAACAAGACAGGGCCATCTGATGCATCGTTTCCAAGGAGATGAAGTAAGTCAGGATAGAGGAAATGAGGCCGGAAAGTACATGAGGGTTTGTAACTTTTAGGGGTTTGAGCTTTATTTTACTGGCATTTAGAATTCATTTAAGAGCAATTAGAAATGATCACAGATCATGTATTTTAAAAGAGTGGATTGGAGCAAGAAAGGAAAATTGTCTAAAGACTAGTTAGTGGTTTAGGCTGGATATGAGGAGAAGTGGACATAGTTGAAAGATACTGGGAGGGAGGGAGAGAGAGAGAGAGAGAGAAGAAAAGAAATTAAGAATGGCCTTGAGAGCAGTGCTGGGGGCCTTCAGTGTGTGGTGAACATTTGGATGCATACCATTTCCTTTAGCTGCTTCTTTATGTGTGGGCCTCTGTTGACCCCTTAGCGTTTCCAGGCCTTCGTTCAAAGGGTTAGCTGTCATTTCTCTGGTTATCATCTAACACTTAAGTACTCCTGTGTGCTGCTAATTTTTAGTACTGTGTGTTACAGAATTATAACTTAGGGTTTTGGTGTGGTTTCTTTTTTTGAGGTAGGGGCGCATGTGTGTCTGTGTTCATGAATGTATGTGAAGGTGCACAGTTTTAGACATCTAGGTTAACTTTCAAAAGTCAAATTTTTCAGTGTGATGCAAGCTAACTTAGACATTATTTGCTGTGCTTAATTTTAGATACATCTATATAATGGGCATACAAGAAAGAAATGAAAAACTGTTTTATAGAATACTGCAAGATGATATTGAAAGTCTGATGCCAATTGTATATACACCAACAGTTGGTCTTGCCTGTTCCCAATATGGACACATCTTTAGAAGACCTAAGTAAGGCTTGTTTTTAAATACAAATATGCCATTGATTATTGTGTAAGGAAAACATTCTGTAATATCTAATTAGATTTCTGTGTGTTACGGTCATATCCCTGCCAGATTTCTCGCCTCACATAAGCCGAGTTTGTATTAAAAGCCGAATTGGTATTAATAAAGACTCAACATGTTCATATCTCTTGTTTTTGTAGAAATAGCTCAATTAACTAGCTCCTAATAATTGTTGCCGTTATTGGAGGAGTTGTATAGTAACTGCACCTTTCTCCTCCCCAGGCCATAATTACGCTTCAGCCTTTGGCAGTTTGCCAGGTTGGGGGTGGCATTTATCAGCTTTAGTTTCTAATGCTTGTCCTCCCTTTTAAAAGAAAAGTTAGCTTTGATGAATTTTAATTTCAGACCGTTCTAGCACGGTCAGACATCTTAGTAGGAAGAGTTCCTCCTCCGTGTGCCTCACGTCCTTGAGGGAGCACATGGCTGCCTGCCACCTCAGGGTGACAGAACCGCAACAGACCATTGAGAGGAAATTGACGGGCTGGATCTGCTGGAGACGGTTTCTGAGTTTTTCTGCCCCTTCTGATCCCTTGTTTTTTCCCAGGGCCAGCTCACATTTTGATATCTTTGTAGGCATTTAGATCAGGAATGACAGCATCTCCCCCCCCCCACATATCTAGTCTGAAGACTCCTCTCAAACTTGAGTCCGTAAGAAGCACCTGCTGAATTATTTAAAAGGTTGAACCCTGCCAACTTTCTCTCTCCCCACCAGCTTCTGATGAGGAAGAAGATCTAGCAGCCTGAACTTAGCGAGCACCCTCCATGCTTACGTGACAGAAACCCCCTGGCAGACACCGAAAAGCACTGTTGAACCTGTATGGTGCTATTACCAAAGTATTCAGAACATTTCTAGGAGATAGCCTAGTGGTTGGCCGCATGTGTGGTTTCTTCTGAGAAGAGTCTTTCCCAACTCAGCTTAAAGGAGAAAAGGAAACTGGAAGTGTGCTGCCAAACCTCACCCTGTGTGGTTCAGTTGTCGAGGCGTGGGCCCAGGTGTAGTTTATAAAAGCCCCTTGAGTGATTCTCATGTGCACCGCAGATGAGAATTGACAGGAGACGTAACCACACGGGCCAGGGCTTTTGGATGCTGTTACAGCATGAATTCTTTGTTTTCTGTGTAGGAATTTTTCTTTATTTTTCGCTTTGATAATTAGACCATGCAATGGGGACACATTTCTTTTTGGGAAAATGATCACATCAGTTAACAATAATCTTTGTTATTCTGTAAGCAGCATAGTTATCATTTGAAAGAGTTGAAGTGTTTAGAAATAAATCAGTGCTTGGAAATGAAACCATATCTTGATGCTTTATTAAAATATCTTTAAGTATCCCAATTATGGACAAAGACATAGAAAATATTGGTCATGAAATGTGAAGGTGTTTTGTTCTGTTGCAGGGGATTGTTTATTTCAATCTCAGACAGAGGTCATGTCAGATCAATTGTGGATAACTGGCCAGAAAATCATGTTAAGGTACGAAGAGCACACCCTCCTTCTCACATGTCTTCTCCTCCTTGTAAGTTAACTTTAGATCGCCAAGAACAAGTTTCCTTTGTTGCGCTGAGCTGTTTACATCTATGTATACATGCAGATGTGTGCTCTGAGACGGATCACCGGGACAGTGCTTCGCTCTGAGCGAGACGTTGACACTAGTGTACAAAGCAAGTGTGGTCATAGCCCCTCCGGCTTTAGGTTTTTGGTTTTGGTTTTTTGTTTTATTTTGTTTTTTGTTTTTTGTCTTGGTTTGGTTTGGTTTGGTTTTTCAAGACAGGGTTTCTCTGTGTAGCTTTGTGCCTTTCCCGGAACTCGCTTTGTAGACCAGGCTGGCCTCAAACTCACAGAGATCCTCCTGGCTCTGCCTCCCAAGTGCTGGGATTAAAGGCGTGTGCCACCACCGCCCGGCGCTTTAGTTTCTTGGTAGAGAAAATCGAATGCTCAACCCAGTGAACCCAGTGTGGTGGTACAGACCTATAAATCCTATAGTCCGTCCCCTTGGAAGGAAAAGGCAGAAGGCCCAGAAGCTTGAGTTGGAGGCCATCCTGGGATACATGAGACCCTGGCTCAGAAAAGGAAGGAAATGACAGAGGAACTTTGGTTCTGGAGGGTAGTATGTTCTCTCTCTCTATCTCTCTGTCTCTGTCTGTCTGTCTGTCTCTTTTTGTCTAAGGTAGATTTAGATCCTTGACAAATACTGTACTATCAAGAGAGTTTTAAATGTAGCAAATACAAGCCATGGTCAATGTAACTGAATTCATGAAGCAAACTGAGTAACTTATTGAAAGACCTTTGGGTGGCTCTGTGCTTGTCACTGCAGTCATCTTACGGCCGTTAGTGTGAATGTCTCGTTCCCAAACACTGATGAATCGTGAGTTCAGCCGTGTGCAATCCCAGCACTTCCACGGTGAGAGTACAAGGATCGGGTCATCCTTCACTACACAAGGAATTCTAGGCCAGCCTGTGCTAAATTGGACACTGCCTCCCTCTCCCCCACACTTCCAAAATCATTAGTTCAGATAATTTAGGAAAAATTTGGTAAAATAACTAAATTTACAGTATCGTCTTACACACTTGTATGTAGTTGCATATATATATGTATATGTATATATGTATTTAAAATCTAGATTGTTGTTTTTCTCCTTTATTTCACTAAGGTTTTTCTTGATGGCCCTAGGTTTTGAAATCATGCTGTTTGTTTTTAGACTTTTTATTGTGGTAACTTTGGACTTTAATTCACTTCTCCTGTGTTTCAGACTGTGGAAAGAATACATAACTTGATCCTCCTGTCCCCTCATTCTGTTCCCAAGCCAAAGTCAGATGGGAAACGTGTTTAGTTAATTTTCCTTTAATACCTCATAATAGGCAGAAGCCCTAGTTTAAGCATGCTCATGGGGTTATGTTTGGAGCTAGGTAAGAAGTGATTCTGCTTCTGAGGGCGAGAGTACAAGCAGAACACGAGAGTCCTTCCTCTTTAAAAATGCACTTCTTTGTGCCCACTTCTGGCAGCTTTTAATACGCTTTTTGTTTTATTTATAATGAAGGCTGTTGTGGTGACCGATGGAGAGAGGATTCTGGGTCTCGGAGATTTGGGTGTCTATGGAATGGGGATTCCAGTAGGAAAGCTTTGTTTGTATACAGCATGTGCAGGAATACAGCCTGAGAAGTGCCTGCCTGTATGCATCGACGTGGGGACCGATAATAATGTGAGTAGCACCCTCCCCTTGGCCCAGCCTCTCCTATCCTAAACAAACAAACAAACCAACTATAGCCATCTCTGAAGATGATTTGTGAAGGGGAAAATCTTGTCATTTTAGATCTTAATCTTTGTCTTAAACGTGGCTTCTAATGTTTATATAAATAAGAGTGAATCAAGTTTATTAAGTTTCTTTAAGGATTAAAGTTTTATATGTTTAATGTAAATAAATACTGTAATAAAAGACTTTATTTTTATATTCAATTTCTTGTATAGGCACTATTAAAAGATCCATTTTATATGGGCTTGTATCAGAAGCGAGATCGTTCCCAACTCTATGATGACCTGATTGATGAGTTTATGAAGGCGATTACTGACAGGTATCTTGTGAAGCTCATGGTTATGAAGAACCTCTTCTGGGGGCGGGGGGCACCATTCTGCTGTTTTCTTTTATGTCCCGAAAGCATGTGAGGGAAGGGTTAAATTGTGGGAACTTTTTCATGCCCACTGATACGTGCTGGCACAAGATGGTACCTCTGTTGTGCATTGCTGGCTAGGATTACGTGACATCTAGAAGGAAGTCTGCTCTAGCCTCTCCTAGACTCTCACAGTGCATTCCTCCCATAAGCCTTCCGTGGCTGAGCTCATTCCCACCACTCCACCAGAGCGCTCCTGCATCTTTGACGTCTTACCTGGGCTCACTTTGTGGGGTTTACTTGTTTGTTTCTGGAGATGTGTGCAAGTGTGTTTTGGGGCGAATGTGGAGGCCAGAGGCCACCTTTGTAGAATCTGTTCTCTCCATCTACCTTTATGTGGGTTGAACTCGGGATTTTTTGTGGGCTGCTGCCCTGGGAATGGAGTTCAGGGCCTTACACATGCTAGACAAGCACTGTATGACCAAGATGGACTCTCAGTTCTTGCATGTGCAGTAAATTGTGGCCTCCATACATGTGACTCATCAAGCACATGTGTGTGGCCCTGCACTCCAAACTGCTGGGGCATCCCGTCTTGAGAAATTCTATCACTGTATCCTGTTCCTATCTTAGATTGGGTTCTTTCCTTTCCAAACAGCCCGCCTTCTCTATTCCTAACTGCTAATAATGGCAGTAACGTTCACCCCATTGCCAAACCTTTAATCTCGGTGCCATTTGTGACTCTCCTCCACCAGCTGTTCCATCAGCGCCTCCTCAGACTCCGCTGGCACCACCATCTGCATGCCTCATAAGTGTGTCTCTTTTGTTACCACAGCCACCTTTCACCTCCTCTGGATTCCTCTAAGCCCTTCTCCAGCCGGTTTCTCTCTAGTTCATTTCCATCTAACACTGGGATTAATCTTGTAAAAATGTGTATTGCCTTACTTTTTTTTTTTTCTGGAAGTTTCTCAGTGGTTCTCTGTTACCACAGCTTAAAACCCAGATTGTTCATCTTTATGGTCTAGTGTCCCGTCCCTCCCCCCCCCCCCGTGTGTGTACACGCATGTGTACGTGCATATGCATTTATATGTGTGTGAATGCTGGTGCATGTACCACGGCAAGCGTGTGGAGGTCAAAAACCAAGCTCCTGTGTCTATCTTCACCTTCAACCTTAAAACAGGGTTTCTTCATTGTTTTTTTCTACTGCATACTCTCTTGTGTGGCATGCTTTTTTTTTTTTTTTTTGGTTTTTCGAGACAGGGTTTCTCTGTGTAGCTTTGTGCCTTTTCCTGGAACTCACTCTGTAAACCAGGCTGGCCTCGAACTCACAGAGATCCGCCTGGCTCTGCCTCCCAAGTGCTGGGATTAAAGGCGTGCGCCACCACTGCCCGGCTGTGGCATGCTTTTTATGCTGCTGGCTGGTTCACAGGCTTCCAGAGATGCTCCTGCCTCTGCTTTCTGTCTCTCTGTAAGAGTACCGGATTATCTATGCTTACACTGAGTCCAGCGTTTTTGAGGATTTTGGTATTTGAACTCAGGACCTCACACTTACTGGGCAAGCACCTTTACCCACTGAACCATCTTCCACCTCTAGCTCAGCTTCTAAAACTCCCCACGTGGAGACACTCAGACATGAATTCCGTGTACAGGAAAAGACGGTGACTGATTCAGAGCTGAGCTGCTCCTCTTCCCACACACCGCCTCCTCTTTCTCACTCTCCTTCCCTGGACAGCGAGGTGGTGTCCCTTAGAGATCCAGACCGCCTTGGCCCCGGACTGCCCCCCGCTTTCCAGCTTGTTCTGGTATTCCATGGCATCTGCTGCACGTTTCCTGGGTCGTCGTCGTAGACTCCTGGCTGCTGCTCTGTCTTTCCTCTCCCCACACTCGCACGTGCCACACACCTCTGGTGGGTTACCACTGCTAGGAGGAGGCCTCTGTGAATTCTTCCCTCCTCTGTAGCCTTCGGGGATTCAACAGGAGCCAGCTTCCCCCCTGTCTTCAGTGTGAACCCTGAAATATGTAATGCCCTGGCTGTTGAAAATCCGGGGTCACTAGAGTGTACCTTGTTTAACTTTCCTCTTTACGTCTATTATTTGTTTCCCATATGAAGACCCCCGTGAAGCTAGCTCCCTTTCCAGGCTGTTTTGCCTTTCATTGTCTTGGTTTATTTGTTTGAGTCCGTCTCCCTTTGTTTTCTAGACTGGCCTCAAACCTGTGCTCCTCGTGCCTTAGCTCCTCTGGTGCAGGATGCGTGTGCTACCATACCTGCACGGCCTTCCTTCTTACTCCCGTTCACCAGAGTGCACTCACCTGATAGCTCTCTCCTACTGTTTACTTAATGAACCTTTCTGCGTTGTCAGGCATCCATCACTTAACGAGACTCATCCATTTCAAAGGTCTGCTCTCTGAAATGCAGAAAGAATCCCTTTTAGGGGGTCACTTTGTGCCTGTATGCATTGGACACCCTCCTGGGCCCTTGGCAAGCGTTTACACAGAGAATGGCCATAGACACATTTGCGCCTCCGTGTCCATCAAGTAACAGATGTCCACATTTGGGCTCTAGACTTTCACAAGCTCTGAAACTCAAGGCCTTGAGCCAGTATAATACCTTTCTTTCAGATACTCATCATAGAAATAGTAAACAGGAAGTCTGTTTAATAGTGGTGCTTTCAACACGATTATTAAAGACTTTGCTGTTTCTAGATATGGCCGGAACACGCTCATTCAGTTTGAAGACTTCGGGAATCATAATGCATTCAGGTTCTTAAGAAAGTACCAGCAAAAATACTGTACCTTCAATGATGATATCCAAGGTAAAGCAGAAGTGAGAAGATTTTCCCCTAAATTTTAAATGTTTATTATAATGTGTCTTGTCTGTCTCATTGTGAAATCATGGGTTTTCCGACAGGGACAGCTGCAGTTGCTTTGTCGGGCCTTCTTGCGACCCAAAAAGTTATTAAGAAACCAGTCTCAGAACACAAAATCTTATTTCTTGGGGCAGGAGAGGTAAGTTTTTAAAGCTTTTACAGTTTCAGACCAGTACTTTTGTTTTCTTCTATAAAGTAAGACTGACCGGGGTGGCGGCGCATGCCTTGTTTCCATCGCACTCGGGAGGCAGAGGCAGTGAGTTTGGGGCCAGCCTGGTCTACAGAGTGTGTTCCAGGACAGCCCGGGCTGCACAGAGAGACTCTGTCTTAAAAGAAAAAAAAATTAAGTCAGACAGCATGTTGGTGCTTATTGAAGATACAGCGAATTTAGAATTTGCTGAAATGGTGTGAATCTTGATCTCTTATAAAATAGTAAGTACTTTGTGATCAGAGAGACTATGTAATTTGTAAGGGAAAATAAAGCAAATGTGGCCGATAACATGATCCTCACATACAGAGCAATTGAGCATCCTCTCATACTCTAGGCTTGATTTTTACAACTGTGCTTCCTGGACAGGCTGCACTTGGAATTGCAAATCTTATAGTTATGTGTATGGTGGAAAGTGGCCTCTCAGAAGAGGAGGCACGGAGGAAGGTCTGGATGTTCGACAAGAACGGCTTATTAGTTAAGGTAAGGATGCAGAACTTGCAGGAACCACAGAGCATCTGGCTGGGGTGTTGACCGTCTCACCCCTTACAGACGGACATCTCACTCCCTGCCACCGTGTGCAGGAGCTGGCCTCCACTGTGTTGTTGGCAGAGGCCATCGCATCTTTCTGTCTGTCGTGGTTTCGTTTTTGTTGCTGTGATAAAACAGCCCCGACAAAGAGCAGCGTAGGGGAGAGAGGGGCCTTACTTGGCTGCAGTTCCAGGTTATAATCCATTACTGCGGGGAAGCCAAGGCAGAAACTTCAAGTGTCGCAACCGCAATCCAGAGCAGAGAGAATAAATGCATGCATGCTTGCTTCTTGTTGTCTGGCTCCTCTTACTCTGACACTGTCCAGGCCCAGCCCGTGACATGGAGTCATCCACATTAGGGTAGGTTTTCCATCCATCCTCAGGTAAGGCAATCCAGACAGTCCATGCATACACACACCCTCCACACATATCTAACTCCCGCCAGGCATGTCCAAAGACCAACCTGGTCTAGATAATTCTTCATTTAGACTCTTCTCAAGTGATTCTGGGTTGTTGAGTGAAGTTGGCAGTTACAGCTGACCAGTACACTGTCTCCTATAAAGACTCTTCTTCATTCTTAAATCATAATCTGTCTGCTGGGACCGGACTTACTTTCTCTTGCTGTGCTCTCAAGCTCTTTTATTGTATCTGATTGTATTTGACTCTCCTAAACTGAAATTTTTTGTGGTTCTGGGGATTGATCCCAAGGCCTTGTGCATGCCAGGCAAGCATAAGCATTCTATCATTGGTCTACACCCCTAACACTGAAACTAGGTTTTGAGTTGGAACCCAACATTCTGTGTAAACTATTAGCAATACATCTAATATTTGAGCAGAAACTCTTAAATGTTATAATGTCGTTTAAGCCATAATCCCCTGTGTCAGTTCATGTGTAGTAAGGAGCTTTCTTGGGTTATTTTAGCAACTCTGAGCCTGCCTGCCTGCATTCCTTTGCATTGGTTACTGTTTTTAATCGGTTAAAGAATACCATAGGCCTTGTGGGAGTCCCTGAACCTAAGTCCCTGTTCAGTGCACCATCTGTGGGAGGCAGGCTCCCACCTTTTAAAGGGTTCCTATGAGGAGGAGAGAGGAATAAGAAACTTTTGGATAGAAAGATAGCAGAGAGGAGACAGACAGAAACACAGGATAGCTTCTGGAGGACCTGGATCAAAATCCACCGGCCCCTTATGTCTCTTCAAAAGGGCTTTTTATACCAATGCCAAGGGACCTCCCCCTAGCTAGATCAAAGCATACTGTACAGCCAAGTGCAGACACTTCCAGACACCTAGTAACCATGCCTATGGTTCAGTCATCTCCTTATGCAGCCCTCCTGGGAAAAGCAAGCTCATATCCCACCAAGAAACCTCTGTGGGTCTCCACAAGGTCTTACGTTGTGTGACATATTTCATCTATCCGATATGCAGTACTATTTTCTTTTCCCATGTTTGCATCATAATCTCATGACAGGACAGTTCTTGCCCATTTACATGTGTTGGGCATGCTGTCTCCACGTACATTTACATGTATAGGACATGTGCATGGCTCTAGTTCTGGTGCTTTTTCCTTCACTGGTGTCCGTAACCAGATACTGGGGTAACATTGTATGTACTGTTGCCTTTGGTCCTCTCAAATATCCTGTCCTTTTTTGGGGAGAGGATGTTGGTTTTTTGGGTTTTTTTTGTTTTGTTTTGTTTTCCTTATGAAATTTTATAATCACAGCAATAAGTTTAAAATGGCCATAGAGGGCTAGCAGCTAAGAGCACTTGTTGCTTTTGAGAAGACTTTTTTTTAATGATTAAAGACTTTGTTGTTTTCAAAGTCATCAGTTTCAAAGAGATGGAGGCAGAGTAAATAGCTAAGAATGTGATCTGGGTATAAAGCCCAGTCTGGATTACCAAACAGTTCTTACAGAGGTGCTGTAGCTGCAGTGTTTGCTAATCCATGTAGAGTAGAATTGTTGTAAACATCACACGTTTACCGGGAGAGGACTATATTTCTGCAAGTCTACAGTTCAGGGCTTCATGTTGTAGTGCTGGTTTTCATCAAGGGTCCGAGTCTAAAGGGACTGTAGTGTTGGTGGCGACAACAGCTTCTTCCACACAGGCGAGCATCCCTGTTCACCTGTACCTCAAGTGTGTTTTGCTGTTGTTTGGGTTCTGTTTTTTTAGAATATAAAGTTAAAGTAGCTTGGTCTGTGGGTCTTGGACTTTCAGTCTCTTCTAGTGGTTCTAAACCTGTCATCCATTTGGATACGCTGCATGTTCCCTGCTAAATTCCCACTCTCTAGAGCTGTGATGATACCGAGGCAGTGAAGCCAGCACTCTGAGTAGTCTTAACCTTTCTTACTTAGAGCTGCTTGGGCAGGGCTTAAACCATGTAGTGAGTTTGAGACCAGCCAAAGCTAGGCCATTCAAGACCCTGTCTTAAAGGGAGAGTGGAGTTGGGCCGTTTGCCTCCACAGTAGAGCATTTGACTAGTATGTTCAAAGCCCTGGGTTCTATTCCTAGTACCCAAAACAAACTTTTTGGTGTGACTGTTCATAAATTTGGTAGGCTATGTTTTCCCCACTTGGTGGGCAAATTTACAGTATTTGCTATATTGCTATATTACATTTCTAAAATACTAAAGATTCTTCATTGTAAATATTGAATTTAGGAGGACTTCATGGAAGGAATGAGTGTTTGAGAGAGATGCCAAGTTTGTGTTCTAGACATAATTTAATTTGATGGACTGTATTTTTGGATTCTGTGATGTTAAAATTAGAAGATAAATGTTGATGAGAAAAGTAAATAAAAATACACTTGTGTTATAAGGACAACATTTATCTAATTGATTTGTCCAGTTAAATATGCACTTAGTGATACTGTATTTTATGAAAACATTCAGGGAAGGACTGCTAGCATCGATAGTAACCAGGAACCATTTGCTCACTGGGCCCCAGAGAACATACCTGGAACTTTTGAAGATGCAGTGAATGAACTGAAGCCTTCAGTTATAATTGGTAAGTGAAGCTGTTGAGAAATAATCCTGTTACTTAGCTCTCTGCCATAACTCTCATGGAGGATTACTAAAGTAAATTGATGTATTTTACCTTGCTTTTAGCATCTGCAGGTGATCTCAGTGTATGAGGGACTGGAGCCAAGGCCCACTGGACATACCCAAACCTGCCACACCTGTGTCCCCTACGTTCAGAGGTGTAGGACTTGTTCATAACTTGTACACACCCCACTGTATACTTGAGCACACCTGTAGGCGGCTTACACTTAAAGCTGTATTGATAGAAAATGATGCAAAAAGGTCTGCTCAATGTTCAGTATGTACACAGTTTTGTTTCCTTCAGCATTTCCAGCCTACGTTGAAAATGTACATTTATCGAATCTGTGTATACAAAACCCCGCAGATAAAGTGGGCTGACTCAAATAAATATTTTTGGTTACTGTGCATAAAAATTTTATTTATTTTTTTCTGAGACAGGGTTTCACTCTGTAGACCAGGCTAGCCTTGAACTCACAGAGATCTGCCTGCCTCTGCCTCCCAAGTCCTGGGATTAAAGGCGTGCACCACCACCACCCCGGGAATAAAAATTTTAAGAGACAGAATCTCATACTAAATATGGTGGTGCACACTTGTAATCTCAACACTCTGTGGAGACTAAAGCAAGATTAAGAGTTCAAGGCCAGTTTAGACTACTTATTGAAACGTTATCTAAAAATCTGGAAATGGGGCCAGCAAGATGGCTGAGCAGGTAAAGGCTTGCTATACAAACCTGATAGTGTGAGCTGAGCCCCCAGGATCCACATAGTAGGAGAGGAACATCTCCTGCAAGTTGTCCTCTCCACATGTACTCCGTGGCATGGCGCCTCCACACATGCACATGCAGACACTAAATAGATAAGTGTAATTTTAAAATTACATTTGAACTTTCACTGAAAACAAAACCGAAGCTCTTTTACTCTCCTGTGGGCTGGCTTTGAACACCTGGGCTCCAGTGCTTGTCCTGCCTGAGCCTCCCAAGGCGCTGGGACTACATGCCTGGCTCTTTATAGTGTTTGACTTATAGAGTTGTGACTGTTGAATGCAACTTTAAAAGGCCAAGGTCATTTCAAGACTGTCCCGGGAAAATGCAGTGCAGAGTGGGAATGTCATTGGCAGCCAAGCGGAAACTTTGGGTGTGTTTTGTGAGGCCCATGTCGCTGACATCTGTGCTGACGCAGCCCCGAGTTCTCGGCACAGATACAGTGCTGTTCCCTGTATAGCTGTAGATTTGAGTTCTCAATCCTGTGTTTTACTAGCTTTCATTTGGGAACTCTGTTCAGTGTTGAACCGTAAAACCTTCACAATGAGTTCCTGTGCTGAGAAAAGTATGCCTGTTCTTTTTATTGATAAGAACTCTTTATTACTTTTATACTGAGAAGAAATCTTAAAACGTTCTTTACTCCACTTCTTTCAAAACTCAATATGGAAACAAGAATGTATCCACTCATTGTTTAGCTCCAGAGCAGTGGTTCTCAACCTGAGGGTTGTGACCCCTGAAGCTGAAACTATGCCCATTAAATGACTTGGCACTTCCCCAGGCCCTGGCAGCTACTGTCTGATCTCTGAGGGTCTGTTTCTGGTCCCTTGGATGAGTAGACTCTCACAGTACTGTCTCCATGTCCCTGGTTAGAATGGAGGAGTCATGTTTTTTTTACCGCTTTCCCTAGAGCTTACTGTGTGAGCTAGCCAATAAATATTTAAGTGAAAATTTTCGGCATTTCATTGCTTTTCTTTTCATATCTGAAGCTGTGTCCTCATAGTATTCTCCCATCACTACAAAAATCTATCTTTGTAATGACTCCTGTGGTTTCGTTATGGTAAACGTGTTATAAAAACAATTGGCAAGAACCGGTTTGTTATGCCCGTGCTTACTGTTTTTTCCATCCTTTATTGTAGGAGTGGCAGGTGCTGGCCGCCTTTTTACTCCTGGCGTCATCAAAGCCATGGCCTCTATCAATGAAAGACCCATAATATTTGCGCTTAGTAACCCTACGGCACAGGCTGAGTGCACGGCTGAAGAGGCCTACACACTTACGGAGGTATTGTCAGTGAAAACCTCACAGGTTGCTGCCGTGGTCCATCAGCTCAGTAGTCGCACATTAGTGCGCATGTGGTTCATCAGTGTTTAAGTGGCGATGGCCATGGGTCACCAAGTCTAACCCATCATTTCTGAGAGCGGTTACCTCATGACTACCACTCACTCGCCCGCCTGCTGGGCATCTGTGCTTCTCTGGATAGAAACCAAACATGCTTCTTTTTTCTTAATTCTTTTTGTATGGAAACTATCCATTTTGATTTGCCTACATTTAAGGTTTTTGTTTTTCATCCTATAACCATCCTTCCTGCCCGTCTGCTTCTATCTGGGACAATCCTCCCAGAAGAACCTCAGTGTGGGTCTGAGGAAGTCTTTTGGTAGTGTATTTCGCCTTCATTTTGAAGGGCATTTTCACCCCACATGGAGTTAACAGTTGCTGTATTTCAGTGCTTTAAGAACAGTTTTTTCTGTTTCTGTTGTTTCTGAATTGTGTCTTGACGTCATGGCTCCGGGTTTTCAGCACGGACTTGGGTGTGGTTTTCTTTGTGTTAATTCTCGCCGGAGACAGAGTGCTCCCGAGTCCACGGCTTGGTGGCTGGCAGTTGAGTGTCATTTCTGTTTTGGAAACACAGGGCTGGTGTCTCTGCTGTGCCACATTGTCTCTTGTGAGACTGTTTGCGCAGTGGGTACTGTGGCCGTGTCTAGACTGTTTGGGTTGTGTGCCGCCCACTGTGACTGGCCTGGCCCCTTCCGCTTTGCGGTCCCTTCCCTCTGTGTCAGTCTGTCCTTAGGGTCTTGGTGCCAGTTCTTACATAGTTTTCACTTGTAGAAATTCTGCTCTTTTTCTTTTTCTTTTTGATTTTTTTTGTTGTTGTTGTTTGGTTTTTTTGGAGACAGGGTTTCTCTGTGAAACAGTCCTGGCTGTCCTGGAACTCACTCTGTAGACCAGGCTGGCCTCGAACTCACAAAGATCCGCCTGGCTCTGCCTACGGAGTGCTGGGATTAAAGGCGTGAGCCACCACCGCCTGGCTCTCATTTTCTTACTTTATAAACGACACCTTTACTCCTTTCAGACGCCCTTCGCTGTCCGCTTTTGCCTGCACTGGGGCTGGCTTTTGCTCTGCTGTGAACTGAGGCTGTCTGGACGGGACTTCTTACTTTGACCCAGACGGTTAGCGAGTCGGTGCTTTGGGCCTTGGACACTGTTGCTGTACTGCATGTCAGTTACAGACAGGAGCGTATGTGTATACCGTGTATGCACATATGTGTGTAGTGGGGGTTCCCTTGTGTTCTGTGTTTTAATCTCCACCGCGTAATCACTTCTTCCGTTTTTGTAGATGGTCAAAGTGACTCTAGGAAGTGGAGCTTTCTTTTTCTTTTCTTTTCTTTCCTTTCTTTTTTTTATCCTGTGTAATAAACCTATAGCCTTGTAGATATGCACATTTAGGCCACCAAGCTACCACTAAGATGTATTCCTTGGATATGAATTTTACAGTTCTGTTTACCATGATATGCCTAATTTCTACTTAATTTCTTCAATATATGAATATTCACGAATATAATTGTTAGGTTATACTTTTTTGTCTTTTTTTTTTTTTTTTTTTTTTTGGTTTTTTTTGAGACAGGCTTTCTCAGTGTAGCTCTGGCTGTCATGGAATTCTGTCTGTAGACCTTTCTGGCCTTGAACTCACAGACTCTGCCTGTCTCTGCCTCCTGAGTGCTGAGATTAAAGGCATGTGTACCACCACCTCCTGGCTTGGTTATACGCTCATAAATAAAGAATGTAATAATAAGTCTTTATTATTCTCATTGCTAACAACTCACTGGTGGTTTTGTTTTTTTCATATCTCCCCAGATGATTTTAAAGATCTTAGATATCATCTGTAAACACTGTATCTCTCAGAAGTTGAGTCTTTTAAAAATAATGATATGGGTGCTGGTAAGGTCACTCAGTGGGTAAAGGCTTCGCCACTGGCCCTGACAACCCGAGTTCAGTTCCCAGAATCCATGTGGTCGAAGGAGAGAACTGACTCCCACAGGTTGTCCTCTGACCTCTACCTGTGTGCCTTGGCAGGAACTTGCACACACACCCCTCCAGGAAACAAATAAATAAATGGTCAAGATCATCAGTAGGACTGTACCATCTCTAAAATTTAAAAACATGCTATTTTGTGTTTATATGTGTGGGCAGACTCATGCCACATCATGTGTGTGTTGGTCAGAGGACAATTTGGTGGCCAGTGCCAGCGTTCACTGTCGCGTGGGTCCTGAGGATAAAAGTGGAGGAGTCAGGCGGGCGGCCCTCCCGTTCACCCTCTGAGCTGTGTCATCTCATGGCCTCAGGTGTCATTTTAATACTTACTTGTCCTCTGGCATACCTTTCAGCTTTCTACTGAATCTTTTCCCGTTGTGGATTTTTGGGGTTTTTTATTGTTGTTGTTGTAGTTGTTGCAGACTCTCACTGTGTAGCTCAGGTTGAAACTTAGTGTCCTGCTCCAGCCTCCCAGGTGCCCAGATCAGAGGACTGCACAGCTGCATCTCACTGTTGAAATTTTCTGTCTTTTCATTTCCTGAATACAGAAATTATAGTTAAAGTTTCTGGTTGTAACAAAATTTCCCTTTCTGGAAATCCATTTTATTACCCCCCATCCCCCACCCCACCCTACCTCTGTCATTAATTTGTAATTCTCTGGTAAGCTTAGCCGTTTGTCTGAATGCTGGGTAGCGTGGATGGCAGGTTTCACAGTTACTTGAGGCTTGGGGCCTTTACCTCTTTAGGGGTTGATAGGCCGGGCTCTGTGGCTCTAATCCATTTGGCACACAGTCAGGTAAAGGCTAGGCTTCCATCCCTTCCTCGCTCCTTCCTGCTGGGCAGCCCGAGGTATTTACTGAGAACCTTTATCCTTGTGTTCCTGAGCTGCTGTTTGCCTGTGTTTCCGGAGCCTCCCCAGAGCTGCTCAGGGTCTCAGCCGCAGGCTGCTGTGGAGATCAGCAGTCACCTTGAAGGGAAACACTTGGAATGCTGGAAACAATGGGTCTCAGAGCCTTCTTTCTCTAGTCTCCTGGCACCAAACCCTGATTGCTGTGGTTCCTCTCTGCTTCTTTTAAAACTCTGTAGGATGTACTTCTTAGTGTCACTCCACAGTAACCAGAGGGGACGTGAGCATAAAACAGCCTGGAATGTCACTGCCAGAGCAGAACTTGGAGAATTTGTTCGGTCGCAGTTTCATGTTGCAGATGGACTTAGCATTCTCTTTTCTCGTTGTTAGAGTGTTTATTCTCTCAGCTCCTTCTGCCGCTGCCACTACTCTGTCAGAAAAATAAATTCTTGTGACTATTATTAAATCTATAATACCGCCGGGCGGTGGTGGCGCACGCCTTTAATCCCAGCACTCGGGAGGCAGAGCCAGGCGGATCTCTGTGAGTTCGAGGCCAGCCTGGGCTACCAAGTGAGTTCCAGGAGAGGCGCAAAGCTACACAGAGAAACCCTGTCTCGAAAAACCAAAAAAAAAAAAAAAAAAAAAAAAAAAAATCTATAATACCAGTTGAAATCCTTACTTTTCAAATCAGTCACAAATCAGCATAAAAGAGTTTTTTTAAACTGATCTCCTCCTCTTTTCTGCCCTCCATAAACAGCAGTCACACACACGGCGCACAGACATCCATGCAGGCAAAACCCATACACATAAAATTTTACATTTTTTAAAAAAATGTATTCTCTTTAGTCGTAAGCTCTTACCAAAATACAGTATTTTTTTTTTATTTTTTTTTTATTTTTTTTTTAAGATTTATTTATTTATTATGTATACACTGTTCCATCTGCACATACCCCTGCAGGCCAGAAGAGGGCACCAGATTTCATTACAGGTGGTTGTAAGCCACCATGTGGTTGCTGGGAATTGAACTCAGGACCTTTGGAAGAGCAAGCAGTGCTCTTAACCTCTGAGCCATCTCTCCAGCCCCCAAAATACAGTATTATCGTTAGCTTGATTGCTTATCGTTAGCTTGATTGCTTATCCTATCTATCAGTTTTGGATAAAATTGATGACTGTTATTCCCCAAATTAAGCCATTCTCTTGCATAATAAACATTAGGCTCAGATCTAATATATCAGTAGCTCTGACATTTTCAAAATAAAGAAACATATAACATTATATATGTGTGTCTACATATATATAGTGTTTTACAAAGTTCTAAATCAATAAAAGACTGTTCAGATATTTGAGAATTTTATTTTTGAACAGTATTGTTGAACTTAATACACATTTTTGGAAAGAACCAAAATTCTCCAAAGAGAATAGTTTGATAAACTGTAAACAATCAGTTCAATGATGCAGCTTTTAGGCCAGGGAGACGATTTACCTGGTAAGGGCAGTTATCACCAAGACCAGTGTTCTGAGTTCAGTCCGTGTATTCCACATGGACGGAGAGAACAAACTACCACAAGTCATCTGTTTACCTTACCATATAAATGGGCACACACCACACAAGTGTGAGAGACTTGAGATTCTCTTCCCAGAGTAAAAAGCATGGAACCATTGAATCGGAGTTCATATAAATTCTTTCTCACTGTTACACAAAACAATGGTGTTAAGTTTTGTATTTGCCTCTTGAGTTTTTAGTGCTCCTCTTTTTAGGGGAGAAATGACTTTTGTATTTGCCCCATAAATTTTTAGTGCTCCTCTTTTTAGGGGAGAAATGACTTGTTGCTCTAACACCCTTTGCTGCTCAGCAAGAAGAATACTCCCTTTTCTGTTGTGAGATGAGGTTTCAGTGTTGTCTGGGCTGACCTAGAACCTAGTTATCTTCCTGTCTGCCTCCTAAGCAATTGGGATTACAGGAGGAAATTGTTGGAACAGTGTCTTCATGTTTTAATAGCCAGTTAAAACTAGACTGCTGCTGTCGTGAAATCTGACCATGTTACACTCTGCATGAGGACCATCTAATAACTGTAGAATAAGTGGAAATTACTTAACGTGTGGAATTGTACATGTGAGATACTTTCCTGGCCATTAGCATAGTTAGCTTGCTCCCACACCTAAACTTCGTATCATTTTGAAATTAAATTTTGAATTTGCACTATATTGAAATTACTAAAGTAACACAATGTAAGGTAGCCCTTCATTTACTATAAAAACTATTAGTATTAGGGCTTGGGAACATAGCTCAGTTGGTACAATTTTACCTAACGTGCACAAAGCCACTGTTAGATCCCCAGTATTGCATAAACCAGGTGTTGTGATACATACCTGTAATCCTAACACTCTAGAGATGGAGGCAGCCGTTGGATGTTCTAGTAAGTGGCAGTTTGTCTTTCCATTTCAGTAAGTTTCCTGTGAATCTTTTGTTTTTGTTTTTCAAGACAGGGTTTCTATGTGTAACAGCCCTGGCTGTCCTGGAACTAGCTTTGTAGACCAGGCTAGCCTCGAGCTCACAGAGATCTGCCTGCCTCTGCATGCACCACCACCACCTGGCTTCTGTCAGTCATTCTTTAATCTAACTAAATTGGGTATTTAAACATGATTTAACGTTAGCTATTCTTGAACATTGAAGATAGGTTGCCCTGTTGGAGTGCTATTGTGTGCCTTTGTTCTTTGAATTTGGTGGGGCAAGGTAATAATGTAAACAGTATTTTATGAATGAAATGTCTAGCCCCTTCGATCATAAGGGTGTCCAGTTTATTTTGGAAATACAGACAGTTCCACTAGCATCTCATCTCTATAGACATAGTACTAAAACTGGACAAAGAAGAGATATGTGGAGACCTACCTTTCCTTAACAGGGCAGCATGCAAGCTTGTTGTGTACCAGTAGTGTCATTATATCACACGCCCATATTTTAAACCTGGGGGGGGCGGGCGTATCATGGTATCATAGAAAAAAACATTGGATTTAGAGTTATAAAAATTTGGATTCAAATTTAACTGCTACAAATTTTAGACAGTATTTACAAAGTTCTTGGAAATGTCCTGTCCTTAGTTCTGCTGTACTTGTTGGTTCTTTTAATCAATGAATGGAAGGTGGTAACAAGCAAGCAGGGCCTTCAGGAAAGGTGAATGAACTGAGTGGCACACAGAGCGCCCAGCACAGAGCTAGTGGAACAGACGGACCATGAGTGGTAGGAAGTTAATTTTGCTATTTCCCGCTTCATTTATGAGGTTCACATCAGTCTTTATTATTTGAGGTGCTATTTATTAACCAGTGTTAATTTTATAAAGGAAGTAGAGTGTTAGGGTTTAAAGAGTTAAATGGATATTTTTCAATTTCATTTGCCTATGTACTATGCACAAAACAAGCTTTATTCTAATAAAAGGATTTAGATTAAAGGACTACGTTCTGTAGTAAATGATTTCTTGTTTCTAGGTAATTTAGTAGTCTAACTTAACCGTAAGACTTACTCTTTTATGAATTTCCCTGAGTAAGTGGCCAGAAAAATTGAGATGATTTCATCTTAACAGGGCAGGTGTCTGTTTGCCAGTGGCAGCCCATTTGAGCCAGTGAAACTCCAGGATGGACGAGTCTTCACCCCAGGCCAAGGAAACAATGCGTATATCTTTCCAGGTAAATGCCATCGTGACTGATGTTATAGATCTGTCGTTAATTGCATAAAATTGTTTCAGCACCAGCTGCTCTTCCAGAGAACCCTGGTTCGGTTCCCAGCACCCACATGGAGGCTCGCAGTTGTTTGTAACTCCAGTTCCAGGGGCTCTGGTGGCCTTGCCTGGCTTTTGCCAACTCTGTGTGAAAAAAGTGCAGAGACATACATGCAGACAAAATAGCCAGACACATAAAATAATAATTTTTTTTAAAAAAATTGCATGGAATTTTTCAAATTTAAAGTTGACATAACCAGTAGTATTTACAGAAGTGTGATATTTTACAGGGAAACAAGGAATTCAGTAATTCTAATTTGCTCTGTTTTCTTTGAAAGTCTATTCATTCTGTTAGACTGTATTATAGCGATAATGTAGTACCTGTGTCATGAAAGTACAGAGGAACAGAAGGTTAGGGTTGTTCAGCTCTCTTGGTACTTTTCATCACACTCTCTGATGTAACTGCTTTCGGGTTTTGCCCTTTTCCTGGTGGATACAGTCCGTGGGTGTATCCCTCTGGCATGGTTCTTCTAACTTGTCTGTAGATGTGAACTTCCTGCTGTGAGCCATCAACAATACTGCACACATCCCTTCCACTGTTTGCCGTTCCTGCTGCCCACCGGGGGTGTCTTGCCTGTTCTCCTGAGTTACCTTTACCTTACACAGCAAAGCGCTTCATTAGAAGTTTACATTTGTGTGTCTGTGGTGTATACGCACACGTGTGTATGAGTGTGTGTCTATAGTGTACGTGCACGTGCAGAGGCCAAAGGATGGATCGGTGTCCTTTACTGGTCTCTTTGCCTTATCCCTTTGAGGTGTGGTCTCTTCTGAACCTGGAGTTCATGTTCTTTCAGCTAGACTGGCAGCCAGCAAACCCCAGCATTCCTGTCTCCATGCCTACAAACCAGTGCTGTGGTTATAAGCACATAAAAGACCAGGCTGGCTTTTTATGTGGGGGCTGGGATCCAACCTCAGGTCCTCATGCTTGTACACCAAGCCCTCTGAACCATGGAGCTGTCTCTCCAGAGATCATTGTCAGCTTGCCAATGGAGAAGGACAAAATTCCAGTGTTTAGCTTTTACCTTACCCCACCTCCGGGTTGGTTAGTTTCTAGTCTACATTGTGGAGAGTTTTTCAGCAAGTGTGCGGTGTTTTGTTGATTTGTCTGGATTGACTTGAGTATTCCGAAATATTATTTTAAAAAAATCGTGATTACATAAGTAGTATTCACCAACTAGATTGTGATTTGTTAACTATAGAACTTGTTGTCACTGTGTTTTTCTGCAAATATCAAGCATGATGCCCCTTTCCATTTCACTTCACTCTTGATTTCTGCAGCAAATCGTCTCGGACCTCATCTTCTGCACAGGGGTGCTGTCCCACTCTATCCTGTGTTTCTAGAATATAGCTTTTGTTTTGTTCTAAGTTGTTTGTTTGTTTGTTTTGAGACAGGGTTTCTCTGTGTAGCCTTGGCTGTCCTTGGACAGCTGTAGACCAGCCTGGCCTCGATCTCAGAGATCTTCCTGCCTCTGCCTCCGGAGTGCTGCGATTAAAGGTGTGTGCCACCACTTTCCGGCTTAGAATATATATTTGAATAAGCCTTTGAAACAGGAAAGGTGCAAAGCTACACAGAAAAACCCTGTCTCGAGAAAGCCAAGATATATACTTTTTTTTTTTTTAAAGATTTATTTATTTATTATGTATACAGTGTCCTGCCTGCATGTATGCCTGCAGGCCAGAAGAGGGCACAAGATCTCATTACAGATGGTTGTGAGCCACCATATGGTTGCTGGGAATTGAACTCAGGACCTCTGGAAGAGCAGCCAGTGCTCTTAACCTCTGAGCCATCTCTCCAGCCCCGATATATACTTCTAAAGAGTATGTTGTGGGGGGGGCATCCCCCCACCCTACTTTCCCCAAGGTACTCTTGTGCAGGAACAGCAGGAAAAATTAGATAGAAAGATAGCTGGGGAGAGAGAGAGACAGAGACAGAGACAGAGACAGAAACACAGGATAGCCTCAGGAGGGCCTGGATCCTAATCCATTAAGCCCTGACTGTCTCTACCAGAGGGTTTTTAAAGGAATGCCAAGGGGTGGAACAAAAGACACACACACACACACACACACACACACACACACACAGAGCCAAGTGCAGACTTTCTCAGACAACTGGTAACCATGCACGTGGTCCAGCCATCCCCTAATGCAGCCCTGCTGTGTAAAGCAAGCTCAGCTCTAACTTGGAAACCTTTGTGGGCTCCCACAGTATGTAAAGGCAAGTGTGTTCATACAGGCTCATGATCCTAGCACTTGGAAGTTGAGGCAGGAGAATTACCATGGGTTTGAGGCCTATCTGGGCCACCTAGCAAGTAAAGGCCAGCCCAGACTGCATAGTAAGACCCACTCTCTAGAAAAACAAAACCTATGAAAATGTTGTACGTTTGCTAATCTCACATATCTTTGTTTTGTCCTCTCACTGGATTATTTGAGCGAGATCTGTCATTGTCCTCAGGCCTTTGAGGCCTCTCCTTCACTCACTTCTGTTAGGCCCATGGTGGGAATGGGAAATCTGTAGTCAGGACAGGCTCCATTCATTTACATAATACAATGTTTTTCTCTCTCACAATATTTGCAGTTTTCCCTTACAATTGATGGTTTTACCGGGATGTGTCTGGGGGTGGGATTGTTTCCATTTGTCTTGCACATCTGTGGGTGAGCAACATCACTATAAAAACAAATGTTTACGTATGAATTTTTATTTACTTTTTTTCTCATTTCCCTTTTTATTTCATCTTTTTCTACATGGAGCTTAATGTTTGATCATGGTTGAATCTCTGTATTGTAGCTGACTTCTAAATCTCATTTTTACTTCCTCTTTATGTCTTGTAACATGGGAGGCTGCTGTGGTACTCACGCAGCTTGTGTCTGTTCTGGGTTTTAGCACGTTTAGTGTATTTCCTAAGTTTCTTTAAAGATAGCTTACAATTTCATTCCTGGTAACTTCAGTATGTATCCGAAAACTAAGTGGGCCCTCCCTTCTCAGCCTTTGGCTAAGACAGTGAAGAGAAATCAGACACTTCATTTTTTCATTGTGACCGCTGTACTGGTATCTGAATATAAGAGAAGTCTGTAGTTGCTTAGCAGCATGTTTATCAGTTCGTGGGATTTAACAGTTTCTTATTCCCAATACCTTATTCTAGAATTGCGTTTTTCATTTCTTTTTTATTTTTACAGTTAAGGATTTTTTTTCCTCTGTCATTGGAAATATTTCTTCCTTTGTGTTTATTTCCATAAATTTCTGTTGATCTTCAGTTGCCTTTTTATTTTTTTACTTTTTGCAATACTAAGGGTTGAACCCAGAACCTCATGCAAAATAGACTCGTGCTCTACCATTGAGCGACATCCCAGCCCATTTAGAAAGACAGTATTGAGCAAAATGGGGATCTGGCATGAGTGCCTTTGTCACATGTTTCTTCTTCCCCCCTTGAGTCTTCCCTAAAGAGCTGACAGCAGGCTCTGGCTAAGTTGTCAGTAATGCATGGCACCAGCAGGCTCATTATTACCACTGTCAACGTAAACAAGGTGTTTATTTAACCTGTGATCACCTAGTGTCTTTGTTTTGTAATGCCCCCTTTACTCTTCATGTTGTTGTGGTTGTTTCTTGAGACCTAGCATCTGTAAAGACACTCCTCTACCATCAATGATTTCTCTCTAGCATTTGGTAATATTTTAAATTGTCCTATTCTATCCAGCAGTATTTCTGTAGTGTAAAAATTTGAGAGCCAAAAAGAGAATACTTTGCTGACTTTGACAAAGCAATTTTTAAATTTGTATTTGACTTTTTTAAAGATTTATTTAGTTTTTTTACTTTACGTATATGAGTATTTTGCCTGCATGTATGTGTATGCAACATGTGTGCCTGGTGCTCGTGGAGGTCAGAAGAACGCA
Source organism: Peromyscus californicus insignis (assembly GCF_007827085.1). Lineage (NCBI taxonomy): Eukaryota > Metazoa > Chordata > Mammalia > Rodentia > Cricetidae > Peromyscus > Peromyscus californicus. The sequence continues at coordinate 62,417,541 of NW_026294469.1, read as the reverse complement.
TCAGATATCCTGGGTGGGTGCTGGAAATCAAACTCAGGTTCTCTGCTAGAGCAGCTAGTGCTCTTGACCAATGGCCATCTCTCTAGCCCTTATATTTTACTCTTAAGAACTTTGGCAATTGATTCTTTACATATATAGCATTTTAAAGCCTTGGCTTTATGAGTGAAAGCTATTAGCCCTATGAAGAGACAAGATGGAAGTCAAAACAGACCCACCAGTGGGAGATTGTCTGAAAGTCTTATAAAAAGAAATTTAAAACTCAAAGGCTGTGATATGTCAGAACTACCAGTCCTACCACTCTAACAATGGGTAAGATTTAAAATTCAAAGCTGAGTATAATGGTCCAAGCTCGTAGTTTCAGTAGTTGAAAGACTAGGGCAGGAGAAGTGTGAGTTCAGAGCCATCATGGGCTACATATTTAGAAAAGATTAGAGGGCCTGGAGAAAGTACTTGCTGCTTTTGCAGAGGGCCTAGGTTCAGTCCCAGCATCCATGTGGCATCACATAACCATCTGTAACTCCAGTTCCATGGGATTCAATGCCCTCTTCTGGCCTCTGCGGGCATCAGGCACATACATGATGCACATACACACATTCACACATGCAGGCAAAATACTCATAAAAGTAAGTAAAGATGTACAGATAAATAGACAGCCTTCAGGCCGGGCGGTGGTGGTGCACGCCTTTAATCCCAGCACTCGGGAGGCAGAGCCAGGCGGATCTCTGTGAGTTCGAGGCCAGCCTGGGCTACCAAGTGAGTTCCAGGAAAGGCGCAAAGCTACACAGAGAAACCCTGTCTCGAAAAAATCAAAAAAAAAAAAAAAAAAAAAATAGACAGCCTTCAAAGATCAAAAGGTGTAGGCAGAGTTTTCTCATCCCAGCAGCTGCTTCCAAATTACCACACAGAGGCTTATATTAATTGTAAATGCTCTGTTGATAGCTCAGGCTTGTTACTAGCTAACTCTTACATTTAAATTAGCCCATATTTCTAGTTATGCTTTGCCATGTGGCTCATGGCTTGTTACCTCATTTTCTGCACCTCATTTGTGCATCCTGCTTGTTCAGTGGCTAGTTAGCATCTCTCGACTTTCTTGACTCTGTCCTTCCTCCTCCCGTAATTCTCTCTTGCCCTGCTATCGACCAGTCATTTTTTTTTTAACCATGAGTATAGTCCACAGCAAGAAGCCAGTAGCATATTGATTGATAAGACATGGGATTCTGGGTCAAGATCAATGAGTAGAGAGCTTGGTGAGGTGGCCAGGGTTTGTAGCCTCCCCCCCACACTCTAAAAACACTCACTAATCAGGAAATAAACAACCAAGGGGTAAGTTGTGTTTGTCCTTCAGTGTTGTTTTGACTTCAGCACAATGGCTACTCCAAAATCTGCAGCTATTTCAGCCAGCAGTTGCAACTCCACAGTTACTGACCTGCTTCTCTGGCAGCAGCCAGCGGGACTTCTGTTCCTGGGCACCAGCTCTGTCGCTGCCACTAAAGGTAGCTTTCACTAAATCTCTGTGGTTCTATTTATAAATCAGACTGGAGATTCAAAGGCTGGGGTGAAAACCTGGGAGCTCAGAGAGGATGAGTAGCAACCAGCTAACCCTCTCTCCTTGCTGGTGTCTCCAAAAGACCCGTGCTTCCTTGCCAAACCAGAAAAGGCTGCACCGCTTCACCAAACCAGAGAAGACTGTGCCACATCAGATCCCTCCCTGCTACTTCCTGTGTCTCTCTGGTGCTCTACGATTACTTCCTGTCAACTAGTTGCTAACTCAGCCACTTGACCCAAGGTTGATTTTATTTAATGAATGCAAATACAAACTTGGGTTCACAGTGTAATCAAATATCCCCCAACACTAGAGGAAGGACAGTGTTGACGAATTGTCCAGGTATGACTCCCCGGCTTATGAATGGCCACCCGCACTGGGCTGAAACCCTACAGGACTACACCTGGGAGTGGATTGTGGTTTATAGCTGTGGGTGGTCTGGAAAACTCCAGCCTTTGCTCTGGACTGCCAGTGCCTGGCAAAAGCAACCCGAAGTCTCTGAAAACACACCAGTCCTCAAGTTGTTTTTCTAAAGAAACATACAAATGCAACTCTTGTTTGGAGGGGGAAAGGAGACGTGTGCAAATACCTGACAACACCAGCAGACACCACAGGACAAGAAGACATGTTCAGGTCTACACACAAGATAAGTGCCATAACACAAACATGATTATTTTATAGCAATAAAAGCGAAGCTTCGGAACGTTGGTCAAAATCATTAACTTCTAGAATTGAGTAACAGCAATGATCTAACGGGTGGGTGAAGAGTAGACCAAAGCAGGTGACTGGAGGGCACTGCAGAAGAAACTGTAAGTGAAGCAGAGTCTAAAGGGAACTTATGGAGAAGCAAGGGAGAAATCGACCTTTAATTGTCATTAAGTCCCGGAAGACAGTGGGAGTGGGAATGAAGCAGAGGCAGCCGTGTGGGCCGCGTGGCCAGGAATGCCTTCCAGTGTAGCTCAGGAAAACCTGTGGGGTAGACAGGAAGTCCCTATCTAAGACTCTCACTGTGAGGCTTCAGAAAGTCCCAAGAAAGAGAAGTCATGACAGCAGAAGGTGCAGCTGTGGGAACAACATCTTATTTCTCAGTATCGCTGCGGGCTAAGAGGCAATGGAGTGATCGGTTCTTGTTGCTTCTTGGAAATACTTGCCAACTAGAATTCATTACACAGAGACAGTATCTCACAAGAATTGGGGCAAAATGGAGACATTTCAGAGATACCGAGAACTCACTGCCTACATATTTGTATGAAATGAAAGGACAGGAAGTCTTGTTCCTTAGGCCAGTGGAAAACAGTCCCAGAAGCTCAGGGATGTAGGAGGGAATGGAGAGCAAATCATGTTGTAGATGTGCAGTTAAAGCAAACTTGTATAGACAGCAAAACAGTGATGTGGTATTTCAAAAAAATGTATCGAGACAAAATGCACAACAATGCATTCTCGGTTAAATAGACTTGACCTGTTAGCAGGGGTTTGCCTTGTCTGGCAGGAAGATAAACTTTAAACTAATGGAAATTTTTAGTGAGGATACATGTTATAAACTTGAGGATGATCACTAGAATACTAGAAAAACTTATCATTTCCGGTCAGGGAATATTGAGGGATAAAATGCAACAATTAAAAAAAAAGCAAGAAGGGGAAAAAAGGGATCATAGACTGGACAAGACAAATATAAGAGCAAACACTAGCTGTAGCCTTCAGCACTTAAGTGTCTGCACTAAAGTGAGCTAGCCCACTAACAGAGGGAAGAGGGAGAGGAGGGTGTTAAACTTTGGGGCTGGAGAAATGGTCAGCAATTGAGAGCACTGACTGCTCTTCCAGCATGTCATGTAAGAAAAGTCTCTCATTAAAAAAAAAATTAAAAAATGGTTGATATCATAAGAGGCCAAAGCAGTGTTTAAACAAAAACGGACATAAGTTGAGGGAGCCACTTCAAAATAGAGTTTGGGGCAGGAGATAGCACATGAATAAAGTTAGGTGTCAGCTCCAGAAGTACAAGTTCAGAAAATAGAAATTTCAGGACAAAGGAGAAAAATAAAGAAAGTGGTGGGGGGTGGGGGTGGAGGGCGACATCAGAGACAAACATTTCTCCAAGTGGAAAGGCTCGGGTTCAGAGAGGGGCTCACCGTGGAGTTCCAGACACGTGGGTTTGAGAACATATCCAAGACACAGTCATAAGATCAGAATCAAAGATCTCCGTGCTTCCAGAGATGAAAAGACAGTGCCCGAAGCTGGAAGCCAGGAGATGCCGAGCTATTTTCAAACGTAAATTCTAAGTCCAGAAGAGTGGAAATAGGTGAGCACATGTTTTCAGAAATTCTGTTCCAAAAATTAAAAATGCATTCCCATCAGCTGTTCTCAGAACATTGCGGGGAAAATCTTTCCTGCTAGAAAGAGAGGGTAACAAAAGACTAGGAAAGGGAGTTTAGTAAATGGACTCAAAGAAGCACAGACCCTAAATGATGGGGTGGAGAATCAGCTGAGCGAAGAGAGCTGCCCCAAAGGTTTATGCCAGAAAATACACAGGGTGCCAAAATACAAGAAGATCGGGCAATTAAAGACGAGTTCTGAGATGAAATAATGTTAATTAATAAAGATGACAGTAAAGGGGGAAACAGAACAGTAAACTCGGGGAAAAGAAAATGTATACAGAAGGGGACATGGTCCCCGCACAGCGTTAACACAGCCTGGACTGAGCAGCACTTAGAAAGCCATACTGTAAACCGTGCATGTAAACTGGACCCCAGTTCTGTTTTTGTCCATATTGGGAAGAGAGAGAAGCCGGGAAACAGCAAGAGGGCAGGATGCTTGTGTTCAGCCAGGAGGAATCAGGTCTCTAAAGCTCAAAACTGAAAGAAATTAAAGTATCAGAGACTCAGAAAGAGTGAACTCATCAGCTGGAGGGCTGACAGGAGCTGCTGCTGGGAAGTCGGGCCCAAGGTGGCTTGGGCCTGCTTTGTTGTCTCTTCCCTTAGAGGTTGGTGAATGCGCGTTTGTGTGTGGCTGTGGGTGTTTCTTTGTGTGTGTGTGTGTGTGTGTGTGTGTGTGTGTGTGTGTGTGTGTGTGTGTGTGTGTCTGTCTGTCTGTTTCTCTGTCTCCCTTCCTCTTGTTCTTTGGCACTGGGAGTTGAAGCAGGCCCTGACACAAACCCCTGAGTACTCACTGTGTTTATAAAGGTAAAACAGTTGAGAAAGCCACTTACTTCTAAAATGATTTTGTTAATGAATGAGAAGCAGACATTGACGAGATCGTTCGCTTTCACTTTGGTTTGGTTTTGCTTTCTCTGGGGCTGTTTGGGCCGGGAGTTTATTACTGTGTATTTCTTTTTCTCAGTTTAGGAATTCAGCCTGTCATAATTTGAAAAGTGACCTTATTAAATAAATAAGCTGTGTAATGTGTATTCTAGGTGTGGCTTTAGCTGTTATTCTCTGTCAAACCCGGCACATCAGTGACAGTGTTTTCTTGGAAGCTGCAAAGGTAATGTTTTAAATATTGCTGATTGTATAAAGTATGGATTATAGAGGTGAATTGATCTTAAAACCAGAGTAGGTTAACCATCCTTATAGATGAAAAGGAAGTTAGCAGTCCATTTCTTTTTTAATTTGTCTACTTTTGTATTATGTCAATTTTTTAAAATCATAACTTTTTCAAATGCCTGATTATAAGTTGTGAATAGTTCATATTTCTAACACTTGTACCTATGTCTCGTGTGTGTATATATGAAGGTGACATGGCATTCATGCCCTATCCTGGGTGTCAAGTGACCTGTCATGTGAAGGTAACACTATGACAGCATAGACGGTGATAACGGTAGAAGATAAAATATAACTCCTTCCATATTCGTAGTGGAACACCACACTCTCAGTAGGAATTCTGAAGAAGTCACATTAACTCTAGTGCTGATGTGTATTTCCTTCTGTGATGTTGGTATGTGTGAAGCAGAACATGCCATTAAGTCTTTAGATCTGGTTATTGATTTATTGCTGAACAGTGAGCAGTGTTGTTTGGGTTCTGTTGTGTTTTGGTGGGGCTTTTTGATTTTATTTTTTTAGACAGACCGTCATCGTGTAGTGTCACAGTGTAGACAAGGCTGGCCTCAAACTCACAGGCTCACCTGCTTCTGCTTCTGGGTGTTAGGATTAAAGGTGTGTCCCACCATGCCCAGCCTTGATGGCAGTTTTAATTTCTATATTGGTTTAGCGTAGTCCTATAAGAAATAAAAATTCTGCTGTCTATACTTTTTTCTTTCTCCAATGCTTTCTTCATTTTACTAGATTCTTCTGTTGAAACAAAAACATGATGCTGGTTTTCCTTTCAGGCCCTGACAAGTCAATTGACAGATGAAGAGTTAGCCCAAGGGAGGCTTTACCCATCACTTGCTAATATTCAGGAAGTTTCTGTTAACATAGCTATTAAAGTAAGTAATTTGTGCCATCTTACATGAACTCTAATGACTTTTTCTTGTCCTAGTAATACAAGTGCATTAGAAATAAGTTATATTTAGAAGGAAATTTTATGTGATACATGTTCTGATGGTTTTGTTTAAGAAGGGAGTGACGTAGTCCAGGCTACTATGTCCAATATGACCCAGTGAAGGAGATGTGCTCTGCGTTACCATAGGATTGTGAACCTAGGCTCGGTGCACCCCTAGCCCGGGGAAGGGAGGGAATCTGCTGCCGCTTGCTTCAGAGTCTAGCTTTCCTTTTGAAGACAAAAGCTCAGGAAAATGTGCATGTCTTTGGAGCCACAGGAGCCTGCAACCCCTGACCACCTCTTTATAACACGGCGGCCAGCGGTGGAGCGCTGTGCATCATCAGGACAGTAGGCCGCCTCCAGTCACCCCTGCATGCCTGCATGACCAACTGGGGCTCTTGTCTAATGGCTTGCTTTTAGCCATTTGTCAGCATGTCTGAGGGGGAAATGCCAATGTGAACTGCTGTGTTGCTGGGCCTCATGGCCCGGATTAAAGCACAAGCTCATGTTCACTGTGGCAGCACCGGAACATTGTAGCTGCCTGTTACCTGCATTCTGAGAAGGGCCCCTCTTCCCTTGAAGAGGCTTGTCCCTCCTTTATTAGAGGTTTTTTCCCTTTCCTTTTTTTTTTTTTTAATTATTCTCATTTTATTGTATAAGTGTTGTGTCTACATGTATGTTAAGTATACCCCGTCCTTGGCAAGAGCATCAAGTGGTTCTAACCACTGAACCATCTCTTCGGCCCAGAATTTTAAGTTTCTTTGTTATCTTATATTCTTTTTTTTTTTGGTTTTTCCAGACAGGGTTTCTCTATGTAGCTTTGTGCCTGTCCTGGAACTCACTCTGTAGCCCAGGCTGGCCTCAAATTCACAGAGATCCGCCTGCCTCTGCCTCCTGAGTACTGGGATTAAAGGTGTGTGCCCCCACTGCCGGGCTTTGTTATCTTATATTCTTAACTCAGTGGATAGGCCGAGGAATTTTAAGAACTTTTAGTTTATTCAACTCTTGGGATTTTTTTTTTTCTGCAGAGTTTTACATTTTAATCAAAAGTGAACATTTTTTTCCTTTAAGAGGATGGCACTAAAAAATATAAGAGTTTAGAGTTTGAGAGGAAGAGGTGTTTATCACACTAAACAGCATATCTCAAATGGGAAAAAGCATCAGAATTGCCTGTACTGCTTGTTGGCAGAGTCCTGGGCCCTAGGACCAGGCTTTGGTCATAAGAGGCAGTGTAGATTTGGAGCGAAGCCCAGGATTTGCATTTCCAAGTTCCCAGGTGATGTTGATGCTCCTGGTCTGAGGACTGGGATTAGCACTGGCATGAACATCGGGGTGCCATCTGGATTGCCTGGGAGCTAAGCACTGTTCTGTGCTTCCCAGCAGTGCCTCCTGTGTTGTAGGAAGGAGGAACTGTCTAGAACCAAGAACAGGAAGTTTCAAACAGGAGAGCTTGCATGCACAAAGATTCACAAAAGAACCTGGTACAGATCAGGATTCACTCTGAAGGCAGTGACAGCCGCTGAGGGGTGGAGTCGGCCTTACGTACTTCAAGAGAGTGGCTGACAGCAGCCGTGCTTCGGGATGTGTCTGTTCCTCTGTCGGTTCTAATTTTTGGGGGGGAGTTGGGGGTAAGATTGCATTTTGCTCTTTGGGGCGGTTCTGATTAGGAAGTAGAGTCGCCTGAACAGCACAGCCTTTCAGCAGGGCTGTGGGAATGCTGGCTGGTACATATATCACTTGCATGTAGATTTCCCTACTAGAATTTCAATTTGTTTGTTGAATCTAGAGAAATACTATAATTCTTTTCTACATCAAGAAAGGTGACCAGAACATATTCAAGTTGTCATGAGATGACAGATAATTTTTATTTTATCTTTCAAATTTTGCATAATTTTAAAATAATTTGAAATTAGTCAAAGTAATATTATTTTATATTTTGGAAAAAGAAAAGTGCCATTTTTCTGTATTTGCGTCTGTGTGTTGTGATGCTACTTTAGTTCTCTGATAGGTTAACATTCAGAGCCTAAACACAGGAATGCTGTTTCTTTTCCAGGTTGCAGAATACCTGTATGCTAATAAAATGGCTTTCCGATACCCAGAACCTGAAGACAAGGCCAAGTACATTAAAGAGAGAATATGGCGGAGTGATTATGTTTCCCTGCTGCCAGATGTGTACGATTGGCCAGAGTCTTCATTGAAGCCTCCTCAGATATCAGAATAGACGCTTTCCCATTGAGGCGCTCCATGCTGCAGGGAACCACTATTTTTAGACAAAGAGATAACACTCTCAGAGTTGCAGTCGTCTCTGTGTTATTCCTCCGCACCACTTTGCCTGGCATTTTTTTTTTCCCCGTGAATCTCTTTCTTTGGGAACAGCTATGTTGAATATACTGTTAATGCCCACCCGCGCCCACAGTCCGGTACTACGAATGCTTTAGTTCTGCTGGAGGTCGCCCCGTGTGCTCCTGTTTGAGCCTGCCACGGTGTTTTTGCTGTTACATGAATGTATCTTCCACTTCCACTCAGTTCCTCAAGGGCTGTGGATATGAATACAAAATGTTGAGAAGAAACCAAAATTTAACCTAACTCCAAAGAAAAACTGTCAGTAGCTAAAACTGTTCTTTTATATATGCTTCATTTTACTTTCATGCTCTGGAATCCTTTTGTAGTAGACAGATATGGGGAAATATGAAAAAAATTCCCGATTTCCTAGAACTAAATCGTGGCTAACTATAACATTATAGCAGAGTGGGAGGAGCCACCACTGCCTTTAGACAGGCTGAGCAGTCATCTGCAACAGTGTACAAAAAACCACTTTTGTCTAATAAAAGTCATACCTTACATTTCATTGTTTCAGCTACATTATCTTATTGACCGAACAGAAACTTAGGTGTGTTGATTATGAAAACACAGTTTCATCATCTTCAATTCTAGTTGAGGGAGGGTTATCTACCTAACATCTTAGGACAACTGTCATGTGCTTTGGAAATCCTATCTGAAGTACTTCACCACAGTCTATACCTTTTTTTCTGTCCCCTGTGTTCTTTATTTTGCAGTAGTTAGAGATTCTCCTATGACACGTTCCTTTGAATATTGGTAGTGACATCTTTCTCTGCTGAGAATGGATAATAGGTTTCCAAGCTCAGTGGATATAAAGAAAGTAGAATTAGACCAGGAAATGCCTTCTTTTGTTTTCTCATGGCAGGGTCTCACTATGTAGCTCAGGCTGTCCTAGAACTCCCTCTGTAGACCAGGCTGGCCTAGAACTCAGAGGTCTTACCTGCCTCTGCCTCCAGAGTGCTGGGATTAAAGGTGTGTACCACCACACCTGGCAGGAAATGTCGTTTTTTTTTTTTTTTTTTTTGGTTTTTCGAGACAGGGTTTCTCTGTAGTTTTGCGCCTTTCCTGGAACTCACTTGGTAGTCCAGGCTGGCCTCGAACTCACAGAGATCCGCCTGGCTCTGCCTCCCGAGTGCTGGGATTAAAGGCGTGCACCACCACTGCCCGGCCGAAATGTCGTTTTTATCCCAGGAAGATGTTAAGCACTGTATGAAGATGTCAGTGTTCATGGGTCACATGTTGGGGATTCTGAAGGAACTCTCTGAAGTGTTTTGAGAAATAGCAGTGTGGCTGGGACATTTGCCTATCTCAGTGCTTTGAGGGACAAAGCTTGTTTTTGTTTTGAGACCAGCAAGCTGGTCTGGAACTCACTAAATGTCCCTGGCTTGCTTCCAAGTGCTGAGATCATAGTTATGAACCACATACTCAGGGACAGAACTTAAAAATGCTCACCCTGGAATGGATGCAGTACAAAGCAATTCATAGGTACATATCACAGTACATATTTCATACTCTGTAGGTGGAAAGGACCACTTTTCCAGCTTCCTGCTTAAAGAGATTGAAATTCTGATATTTAAGACTGCTTAATGTGCACCAGACCCCAGGTTCAGTCCACAGGACCACCCCCAAAAGAAGGTTTGAAATGGCATTTCCATTTTAAGTATGGGTAGATATGGTGGTGAATAGTAGTCAGAAGTCTGTTTAGTAAAATAAGTAAATCATAGTTTTATTCATCTAAAGATGAAAGATTATACAGGCATGGGTCCAGCACTGAGGCAAGAGGACCTCAAGTTCGAAGCCAACTGGACTACTTAGTATCATCCTGTCTAGAAAAAAACCCACAAAATGAAAGCAAGATGGTTCAGTGGTTAAGGCCCTTGTTCCCAAGCCTTGACACTTAAATTTATTCCTGGGACTCGTGGTGGAAAGAAAGAACCAACTTCCAGAAGTTGTCCTCTGACACACACACACTACACACACACACACACACACACACACACACACTACACACACACACACCATAAATGTAACAAAAATCATGAAATAGGTTTATTTTTTTTATGTTCTTGTTAACATTATGTATGTAAAATCTTAGTTTGGAACACTGCAGGTATAAAAATTGCCAGCTTTTTGCTTATTTACTGAAGGTGAGGACATATGCTGAATTAAAGTAGTCTTACCAAGACGTTGCTTATTAAATATCTAGTACAATTCACAGCAGTCATTTTTAAGGAGAATATGGCAAAATGAAATACAACCTGCTTATAAACATTAATTATTGGATGCCAGTTTCGATGTTTTTTAATCTAAGAGTGGGAGGCCATGATGGCATCATATTGAGGGGGAGAAATATTTGGGCCTTCCATGGGTAATTTTGCCAAGCAAGAAGGTAATTATTTGGAAGAGTGGTAATGGGCTTATACTCAGTGGAGTAGATGAGCTTCCAGTCATCAGTAGGAAAAGGGTCCCTGTTTTCTTTCTTTCCATTGTGATGCACAGATGTTAATGTTCTAAGAGTTTCTAAGAGTGGCTTCTTAACTACAAGTTTGCTTCAGAATCACTGAACTTTTAAATGGCCATTATCTCTCCTCCCCGCCTTCAGACGCCTAAATGACCTCCTAGGGAGGGGAGCCCTGGCAGGTATTTTCAGCGGAACCCCCAGGGTTCTGATGGGCACCTTGTTCTCACAATCACTGCCGTAATGTGGGACATCAGGGTCATCTGGATGGTTGGCCCCATGCTGCTGGTGCTGCTGGTGCAGTTTCAGGATGGGGTTCACAACCTTGCAATTTTTTTTCTTATTTTTTATTAAATTAATTTTCATACACTGTATTTTGATCCTGTTTCTCCTCCCGATCTTCCCCATACTCCTACCCACTTGATGTTCATTCTCTGGGTCTCTGCTTCCTCAACAACAAAGATGACAAATGGAGTGTCACTGGGTATATTAACACACTCCAGGGGACTGTCACTGGGTATGTCAACACACTCTAGGGCAGTCCCCATGCCTAGGAGTAGTCGTCTAACACAAAACAGACTCATGTTTTTCTGTCTGGGTGTGTACTTTTGTTTTGGCTTACTGTTTGGTTGTTGAGGTCTCAGATTTCTAATGACCTCACTGGTGGTGCCCATGTGGTTGGAGAGAACTGGCCAGGCGGTTTTACGTTGCACGCACTTTTACATTAGTGCTCAGACGCTGTATGCTTCAACATGTATGGAAAGAGTCCGCTGAAATTACCCTATACGGAATAGCTTGCATCTAATTTTCCTTAGTTGATACAGGATATTTTTGGAGGTTAATAAGGAAGCTTTAGATATATTTTTTTTCTGAAAACATAATCTGTAATACTTTATTAAGCTCATAGAATCTAGTGACCAGTTTGTATTTGTGAAACAGCAGCTGTCCAATGGCTATTTGTGGGGTGGTGTTCTTCGTTCTCTAGAAGGACTTGCTGGTCCTTGACTTTTCTCTAAATTCCTGGCTTCTGGAGAAGAGATTTTACAAAGTTACTGATGAATTCAGACTGACGTCCTACGGAGTGCAGAGCGGAACATTCGTTATTGCTCCCACAGGGGATGGTGACGTGCAAAGAGCCTTGCCTTTGGGGAAAGTACAGATGTCCCTGGAGCTTTTTGTTTGGGGCTTTCTTGTCAGTGTTCTGGAGTTCACCTACACAGAACCAGCCCTAGTACAAATCTCAAAGCTCCTTACTGGGATTCCATTTCCAGAATCCCGCAGGGAACAGCAGCAGCATCCTGTTGCCATTCAAGATGTACTCCAGTGCAGACAGACATGTTGCTGACTGCACACCTGGACGTGTCTGTTACCAACCAGTGTGATTTACACTTTGTACATGATGTTAAAACGAGACTCACTAGCCAGAGGTTCTGCGAGCCTCTAATCCCAGCACATGGGAAGTAGGAGGAGAAGGATTGGGAGTTAAAGGCCACCTTCAACAACGGAGGTCAAGCCAGCCTGGGTTCCGTGAGACCCTGCCTCACAAACCCAAACCCCTAAAGATGAGCGAACGATACGCACTAGATACGTTAAATGTTCAAGATAATTCAGCTGTAGAAAAACTACCTCATCTGAAGTCAGATGTCTTAATATGTGCTGGAAGAAAGAGTGCTGGGTTTATGTTTTTTTTTTTGTTGTTGTTGGTTTTTCGAGACAGGGTTTCTCTGTGTAGCTTTGCGCTTGTCCTGGAACTCACTTGGTAGTCCAGGCTGGCCTCGAACTCACAGAGATCCGCCTGGCTCTGCCTCCCGAGTGCTGGGATTAAAGGCGTGCGCCACCACCGCCCGGCTGGGTTTATGTTTTTTCTTTCAAATTTCAAGACATTCAGGTAGTCCAAAGGAGGACATGCCTTGGGGAACTCTCTAATCTTTCCTGGCACTTAAAGTATCGCTTAGGTTTTAAAGCAATATCTTAAAGAAAATTGTGTCCCTCAGAGAGAAAAAGGAAATGGTCTAAATAGTTGGTTTGTGTTACTTTCACATTTAATTTTACCTTGTGTGCTTCCAGGAAAGGCCCAGGCTAGCACACAAGTAAGTGTATCTTTGGCTAAGTAATTATTTCCCCAATAAATAGACTCTTTAATTTTTTTTCTGCCACATAAAAATATATGTGCAGTCTGAGTACCTTAGACATTGTTCCTACACTTCATATCCTCTAAGTCTTAGACACCCAGACATCTGTTGGTTTATATTCCTCGGTTTTCAGGACCTTTGTTTGCTTTCACTGGGCCTTTTTATTTCTGATTTGGGGGCAGGGCCATTGTAATGTCGTCAAGCCTTACACTTGTGACTTAGCCACCCCCCTGCCCCACCCCCACCCCTGTGCCGGAATGGTCTGCGCACATTCTAGAAAGTGTTTTCTCTTTTCTAACTGTGTGCTTCCAGAAAATCATTGCTTTCGTGGGGTCATTGGGTTGTCACCAATGCATTCCATGTGCAGTTGCCAAGTCATGACAGACTCACCCGTGTGGCTGTGCCTACCCCGTGTCAGGCGTTCGAAGCATCTTGCACGTTTACACTGGATCACTGTGTTTCTGACCCTGTATTACAAACAAGGACAGAGTCCTAGGGACGTTAAAGAGCTCGCGGTGAGCTGCCAAGCTGGGGCTCAGCTCAGACCCCTGTCAACGAAGGGCCGGCCACTGCAGCCAATTTTATCTGAGTGGAAATTCTTCACCTATTTGTACAAGATTAGTTTTGAGTCCTCTTGAATGCATTTTACCAGTTCATGTGATTTTTTTCCCCTTTGTTCCTACTTAATAATTCAAATACCCTACAAACCCCTTATTTGTTAAGTATTGGGTGTGTTTATTAAGGGGGTTTTTGGTTTGGTTTGGTTTGAATGTGATAGGTATACCAAAGATTCTCAATAGCTAACACTGACAGCTCTAGATTTGGTAATATTCACAGAGCCACCAGCTACTGTCACTTTCCTTTTTCATCACTCACTTTGTGAATCTGCTCCTGTCAGCGCACACCTGGAACATACGCGCACCTGGAACATACTGTCGGTGACGTTTATTGTATTATGTGCACACACAACTTCAATGAAGGAGGGCTATGTGTGGAATAAGGAATTTCTGGAAAGCCATGTTCGCTAAGTATTTGATAAAATTTCTACCCAGTGTTTTTATTGTACTTTGCCTAATAAGCTTTAACATCAGCAGGAGGTAAAACTGTATTTTTCCACTTGGTGTTATTGTCTCCCCTTCAGTGATATCAGCAGCCATCAGTTGCTGACTTGGAGAAACCACACATTGCATGTCATCGCTCAGCTTTTCTCACCTTTGTGTTAAGGTAAAATAACGGGATGACTAGTCTTGTGGTGATTCCCTAATGGAGAGTTTATCATGCTGTGTTGACTTCTTACACATAGTCCCGAGACTGGTATAAAAACTTGATCATTATGGGAACTATTTTTCCTTTTTTGTGATTTATTATTACTTGTAATGAGATGTGTTCTTATATTTTCTTAGTAAAATTTTTCTTAAGCATAAATTGTTGGTGACCTCGTTTTTTATTAATTAAATTTATTCATTTATTTTACATCCATCCCAGCCGCAGTTTCCCCTCCCTCCTCTCCTCCCATTCCCTCCCCCGACCCTTCCCCATCCACTCCTCCTCTATTTCTGTTCAGAAAAGGCAGGCTTCCCATGGGTATCAACAAGGCATAGCATATCAAGTTGCTGCAGGACTAAGCTCCTCCCATTGTATTATAAAGGCTGGGCAAAGCAACCCAGTATGAGGAATAGGTTCCCCAAACCAGCCGAAGCATTAGGGACAGCCCCTGCTCCAGTTGCTAGGAGTCCTACAAGTAGACCAAGCTACACAACTGAGTGACCTTGTTTTTAAAGAGTGTATAGGGTACCTTTAAAGCTTGGTATTATTGAGAGTCCCTCCTTTCCTCTCCTCTCTTCCCAGATACTTGACCCCTCGGGGATTTGTTATACTTAACTCACAGGTAGAACACAACTTTGCTCCTCATCTTTACCCTTTATTTTCTTCTGTTCCATTTCCTACTCTTTGTATCTCCTTATTTAGATTAATTGCAATGGTAAAGGAGACCCGAACTCCATGCCAACACTTTTAGAAAAGCGTGCTGATTTGATGGGGGAGGTGCGTGTTGTAATCAGTAGCGACCACTGTTTACCCAATCCAGCACTGTTCTAGGTATCTGGCAGAATAACTCATTAAACTTCATAACACTTAGGGGATGTCAATATTTCCCTGTTTACAGATGCAAAATCTGAGGCCAGAGTGGTGTCAAGTATCTGAGACGGCAATGGTAAGATTCAAGCCTCCCCCATCACAGTCTGATGGAACCTCAGTCCCCTGAGGTTCTAAGGCGGACTCTCCGGACGAAATCTCCGGTCAGTGCAGCAAAGGGTGACTACAGAACCTGTCATTGTCAGTTGGTCAAAATCACCAACTTCAAGAAACCCTTCCTGTTGCCTGGCATGTCCCTGTGATACCCACTCTGTCAGATCTCCTGCATCTCAGACATCGTCCTGCACCTTCATGCTCTGCAGATACCTGGCTTCCGGCTCACAGAGAAAGAGAATGATCAGAAGAGGGCGCCCTGGCGCTCTCTCACCATCATTCTCCAGGCTTGCAACTCATCTAGGCTTGTGTTCTGTTGCATGTAAATCATTACATAGGACATCAGGGGTTGGGGATTTAGCTCAGTGGTAGAGCGATTGCCTAGCAAGCGCAAGGCCCTGGGTTTGGTCTTCAGCTCCAGAAAAAAAAAAAAAAAAAAAGGACATCAACCCCAGCCAAGGCCACCCTGATCAGGATGGAACCAGATAAAAACAAGAGCTTTCTGTAAACCTTGTCTGTACCTAGTTAAACACACAAGCATTGATTGCTGAGACCACAAAAAACGATCATCCCCCTCCCTCTCCTGGCCAGGATGATCAAGATGATCAAGTGCTGATTCTTGGCGGAGAGCTTATTGAGATTAGCTGTCCTAGAAGTGTCTCTGCTTTCTGACACCCCCCAATCCTGAGTGAACCTCAACTTCAGTGCTCCTGCAAGTTCACCTAACCAGATCCACCTCTTGCAAGAGGTCTAGTTATTCACTTTTTAAAATTTGTCTATGGAGTCAGGGGATCAAATCCTCATGCATGCAAGGTAAGCCTTCTGAGCTCAGCTCAGAGAGTACTAACTTATTAAGACACCCCATATTTCCCTGCAGTATACATACTCCCTCACAGAAATAAGCAATGGCCCGACTTGGTGAGCTACACATACATTCCTAGAGGCCTTTGGCTAGAAGACACTGACAACCTCCAACCACACACACCTAAACAAACAAAAGCACCAGGACCATGTGCTCTTTGGGCTCTGGGCTCATTGCCGCTCTGTCCGAGAGCTTGGTGCCATTGGGTCTGCTGTCTTGCTGGCCGTCAGTCCTCCCTCCCTCCCTCCCTCCCACCCACCCTCTGCAGTTCACTAGCACCGGGATGCAAACATGCTTCAACTTCCCTCATCCTGAAAGTAGTGTGGCGAGGGCTCGTGGATGCTCTTCCTCTCAGGATGTCGCCCCCAAACAAAACTCAGCAAAGGAATTTTGAGCTAACTTCTTCTTCCTGGCCTCAGTTCTCATTGTCCAATCTCTGGCAGTAGTGGCGACTGAACCCAGGGCTTGCCACAGGCTCAGCAAATGCTTCCCCACCGAGCTGCACAGCCAGTCCCCCTCGGCTTTGTCCTGTATCACTCCATTGAGGCCTTCACACAGATCCCACACTCAGAGATCTTCCCATTGCTAATCAAAGGCCAAATTTAAATTGCCATAATCCCGTATGCATACATACAGGTCATTTCTTCTGGCTTTTATATTTGTTTTGACCAGGGGCAGGGGCGGGAAGATGGTTATGTCCACGTAACAGGGCAGGTGCAGGAAGAATGCCAGGGACTTGGCAGCCTTGACTCGGAGCACAGAGTTTACTGTTTGCCTCATCATTCCCTCTCTCTTCCTCCTTTGTCACTCTGTACACATAAAGGTTATTTTCAGAATGACTGAGAATGGGCTGCAGACATGGTGTTCCTTTACCCCAGGCTACACACTGGACCTCCAAAGCCGCCTCCACACTCACTGCACCTCTGCCTGGAACTCTCAGAGTTCACAACATCTGCACCTCCTTCAGCTTTCAGGGCTATCACTTCAGGAAGGCTTTCTCTGACTCACCCTCTAATAACTGCAGCCGAGACTCCCCAGCACCCCTCTCCAATTTTCTCCCCTATCTGATACAGTGAGAACACTTATTTATTTGCCTCTCCTCAACTGAGCAAGAATGCTATGAATACGAGGCTTTTTCCTTTCATGTTTACAAAAACACCTGAATTTCTCCCCCAGCATCCCCACCACAGCCTCCTGACCTCTGGTATGTGTGGATTTCCCTTCACCCCTGCCCCGCCCCCGAGGAAGCAATGCTGCAGCCCACAGGATCTCAGTTTCAATTCTTTCACTGTCTACCTGGAGACTCGGGTGTGGCAACCACGAGAATGCTTTCATCATGTCGGATTAGGAGCCACAAGTGCCACACTCTGAAATCATCTTCCCTTTGAACTTGGAAGACAGGCTGCCTTTGGACTCTCTCAGCCAACAACTTAGGGCAGCAGGCAGAGACTGGCAGGCCCTTTCCTAGGAGCCAAGGACTGACTTCTAAAGGGCAACACCAGTCCATGGCTCCCCAGTGGTCTTGCAGAACAAAACTGTATTTCCATGTGCTTTCTTGTCCACACCTGTCTTCCTTACCTGTCTCCTGCACACTGCATCACATTTCCATCGTTTTGAAGGCTCTCACAGCCTTGCTTGCTCCCTCCCTGCTCTGACCAAACAGGTCTCCTAATATGTTCCTTGCAGGTTTAATTTCATTTTGTGTGTTTCTTGGAAGGCCCAGGCTAGCACAGATGATTCTGGAAATGCGTCTGCAGATAGGAAGGAAACACTAAAATGATGGGAACTATTGGTGAGGTAATTAGAATTTCTGTATTCTTAATACATACCATTCTCTCCTCCCACCCCCAGATTTACTGTCCCAGCTTCAGTCTATACTGTGAAATAACCTCAGACAGTTTGGAAATATGCTATTAAATAAGGTACTTTAAATTTAATGGCAATACCAAAAAAGTTTTACGTGAGTAAGGTTCAGGTACCCTCTACTGCATTATGACTAGGAATTAATGAAAACAAGTCTTAAAACAACTCTCATATTCAATAAGCAAATATTCTATTAACAAGCAGACTTACATTATTAGTCAGCCTTAGTTTTAGAGGGCTATCATAGTAAAATGCTAGAGATGAGCAATTAAACAACAGGAATTTGTTTTCACATAGCTCTAGAGGCTGAAGCTACGGGACAGCTAAACCATCTTGGTTGGTTTCTGGTGAGGGTCCTCCTCCCAGCTTGGATATTAACTCCCCCATCCTTGGAAGATGAATCCAAGACCCACAGGGGATGCTGGACGCTGTCAGAAGTCAGATGAGGGAGCTGAGCTCCGTGATGTTATCTTCAG
Source organism: Peromyscus californicus insignis (assembly GCF_007827085.1). Classification (NCBI taxonomy): domain Eukaryota; kingdom Metazoa; phylum Chordata; class Mammalia; order Rodentia; family Cricetidae; genus Peromyscus; species Peromyscus californicus. The sequence continues at coordinate 62,399,147 of NW_026294469.1, read as the reverse complement.
AAGCCTGAAGATTTCCCATAATCTTTTAGGAACCTCGACGCAGGACAAACAGAGAATCATGGCTTCAGTACGGAAAAGAACTCAAGAGCTCATCAGTATGAAGCAGAATTGGAGATTTTATTCAAGATACTCTAATGCAGTACGGGTATGGTGGTGCACCCCTTTAATCTCAGCAATCAGAAGGCAGAGGTAAGGTAGATCTTTGTGAATTCTCAGCCAGCCTGGTCTACATAGCAAGTGCCAGAACAGCCAGGGCTATATAGAGAAACCCTGTCTCAAAACAAACAAGCAAACAAATAAATAAGTAAATAAAGTATTTTAATACAGGTTTTCAGCATGAGATGAGGGTTAAGAGAAAGTAAGCTGGTCAGAAAGAACCTATAACATACTCAGATGTCAAGTGGGCTCAAGGAAGCCCTGCCATTGCTCTCTTAGTATTAGATATGGCTCCGTTTTGGTGGCTTTCAGGTTACATCTTAAAAGGCTAGTAAGAGGGGCTAGAGAGATGGCTCGGCAGTTAAGACCACTGGCTGTCCTTCCAGAGGACCTGGGTTCGGTTCTCAACACCTACCCGGTAGCTCCTAGCTCTCTGTAACTCCAGTTGCAGAGGATCTGATGCCCCCTTCTGGCCTCTATGAGTGCTGCATGCAAGTGGTGCACAGGCACTCATGCAGATAAAACACCCATACCCATAAGATACATTTTTTTAAAAAAAGTTATTAAGGGTGCTCACTTCAGCAGCACACATACTAAAGTTAGAACAACACAGAGAAGACTAGCATGGCCCCTGTGCAAGGATGACATGCAAATTTGTGAAGCAGTCAGTATTTTTATACTCATGGGAGGCCTGCCCCTTTCTGAACAGAAACAGAGGAGGAGTGGGTTGAGGGGATTGAATCCGATTTTTTCTTTGGACCGTCAGCTCACAAGTAATGACATGATGTCTTATTATTAATTATGAAAGCTTGTCCTTAGCTTAGGCTTGTCCCACTAACTCTTATAACTTAAATTAACCTGTTTTTATTAATCTATGCTTACCATGTGGCTTTTTACCTTTCTTTCATTCTGTATGTCAATTCCCTGTGTCTCATTGGCATCTCACTGGTGTAATTCACATGCCTAGATTCCTCCTTCTCTCTTTGTCTCTCCCCGGAAATCCTGCCTATCCTCCCTGCCTAGCTATTGGCCCGTTCAGCTATTTATTACACCAATCACAACAATTCATCTTCACAGTGTACAAATATCCCACAACATTCCCCCTCTTTGTCTAAATAAAAAGGAAAGGTTTTAACTCTAACATAGTAAAAACTATACACAATAAGAACAGTTATTAAGTAAGAATTACATTCACAATGTACAGTCCATTTGTATTTGGCATATTCAGAGAAAATACTCTATTACCTATCTTATCTTGATGAATACAAAGTTTTATACCTAGACCATTTTCTATTATAATTTATATTACCATCCTAACAATATCTTTTTAGACCTTAAAACATTTTCTTAGATAAACAACTTAAGCTTTTATGTCTCCCAACCTTATACACTTTACACCTCTTTTGGGAGTTTCTTTTTCAAATTTGGCAACAAGGAAAACTGTAACTGTAACTATCTAGTCTTCAACCCCATCAAAGACCCAAGAAGGATATACTATTACCTGAGTAAACAGGAAGTGCAGAGCAAAAAACCTCCCAAAACTATAGAAATGACAGAGACATCTGGCTGTCTGGACAGTCACCCAAGGTTTCTCTGCAATGTTGAGGCATCCACCTTCAACTTACAGGCCTAGAATATCTGACAGACTTTTCTGTGAAGCAGGAATTTTGAAGGACTGCCCTACCTTGTCTTGACAAAGTTTGGCAGTTGCTTCCTTTTGTGTCCTCTTGTCCAGTTTGAACAGCATACTGTCAGCAGTCGAGGCAAGGGCAGTTTGTTGCCCAAATGGCTAGCTTTGTCACATTGAAAGCAAACTCCATATGGAAGTTCTTCAAAGTCCATCATCCTTTTTTGAAGTATTGGTGCTGCCAGAAACAGAAGTATCTCACTGTCATGAAAAACCTTGTGTTATTAAAACATTTTAAATGCCATATTCTACAGGTCTCTGAAGTGTTTAAAGATCATCTATCTATTTAGAATATATCTCTGTTTGACCTTGAAGAGATACCTAACATGACTGTAAGTTTGATTGTTATAGATGACTAACTACTAACTTGTCCTTCTTTATTGTTCTAAATATCTTTCAAGGACTAGAAATTTACATTACATTTTAAAATGAGCTGCATAGGTACCATACCTTAAACAAGAGTAGAAACTTATATACAGTATAACAAAAATAATCTTAAATTTGTATCAATATATAAAAATCCATACCAATGTAAAATATTTGAGACTAGTAGTTGTTCAAAAGTGGACTTAACAATCTACCCTTTTATCCATCATTTCTATACTATATCCCCCCTTTTCCCCCTCAGAAAGAGATCTGAATCTAATCTCCTTTGTTCAGTGTTTTTCCTGACCATGACCAACAACAACTTGTAACCAACCCCTATAAACAATGACAAGCATCCATACATAATCCATTGAATGATCAAAAACTACCTACTTGGGAATGTGGGCATCATGTTCTCTAGACTGCTTCCTGTTATCTGGGGGCAACAGCCTCTTTAGGTGACCCAGAGAAAATTGGGATAATGGTCAAGTCCTGGGAGAGCTGGCTGTATCATTTGTTGCCCAGTCTGTGTGTAGTGGGAAAGTGCAGGGCTCATCTGAAGTTCTGGCTGGAGTAGTGCATGTGGTTGAACCATCTCGGCTAGCCACTTTGAAGTTGTGCTGGATGCAGAATGTTGGGGAAACTGCAACAGAAGTACTCTGAGATGTGGTGATATTGTGTCCCCCAATACATTGTGCACCCTAATAAACTTACCTGGGGTCAGAGAACAGAAAAGCCACTAGACAGACATAGAGACCAGAAAATGGTGGCACACGTGCCTTTAATCCTAGAATTCCAGAGACAGAGACCCGTCTGGATCTCTGTGAGTTTAAAGCCACACTGGAAACAGTCAGGCATGGTGACACACGCCTTTAATCCCAGGAAGTGATGGCCGGAAGCAGAAAGGTATATCAGGCATGAGGACCAGGAACTAAGTCTTGTTAAACTTTTAGCTTTTAGCAGCAGTTTAGCTGAGATCCATTCGGATGAGGATTCTGAGGCATCCAGTTTGAGGAAACAGGATCGGCTGAGACGTTATCGAGGTGAGGCTAGCTGTGGCTTGTTCTGCTTCTCTAATCTTTCAGCATTCACCCCAATACCTGGCTCCAGGTTTGTTTTTATTAATAAGACCTTTTAAGATTATGCTACACTGAGAGGCTGGATCACCTGGGCTACTTGTCTTCACTGGAGTCTGGTCCTTTTTTCTGAAAACATACAAACTTTCAAAGGTAACATATATATCTGCATTAGCACGAGTATGGAATATGTGTTTTGTACAAATCAGCTAAAGATGATTTTCTGTTTTCTGTTTGAACAGTAAAAGGCATCTGACAACTTTAATTTAGCCATTTTACTTTACATGAAAAGTCATTTATAATCCAATTTGTTCCATGGAAACAGAAAAAACAAACAAAAACCAAGCAAATGCAAACAATGAATACTTATACATAGTCATACATAAAGACTGATTAAGAAAAACCAGAGTGATCTGCGTTGCCCCATGGGGTAATGGTACCATCCATGCCCCTGCTACTGCTGAGGACCACATCTGGGTCCATGGTCCTACTTCAGCCACAGTCTGTGTTGCCACCAAAGACCATACAGATGCTCGGGTTCTAAGCTGCCACCTGTGGCCATGTTGGGGTCCAAAGGACGTGCCACTGCCGGGGGCTAGGCTGATCTGAGTGGCCTGTTCTGCCACCTGGGGCCTGAGCTTCTGCCAAGGGCCCTGTCAGGATCCGTGGCCCTAATACAATCGGGTTCTGTGTGTATGTCTTTAGCTCCTATTACCAACAAAGGCTGTGCAGATGGCTGGTGTCTGGGCCGACACTTGAGGCCATGTTTGTGTTTGAGGGTCATACTGCCACCGGGGCCATTCAGATAGGGTGGCCTGCACTGCTACCTGGGGCTATGGTGACATCCAGGCCAAACTGTAGCTGGGAGCCATGTCTGGGTCTACGGCCCTACTGCAGCCAGGCTCTGTGTTGATGTCCATGTCTCCTGTTACCATCGAAGGCTGTGCAGATGGCCAGGATCTGAGCTGCCACCTAGGGCCATGTTGGAGTCTGGGGACCACACTGTTGCTGAGCCCGTGCCAATCTGAGAGGCCTGTGCTGCCACCAGGGGCCATGGTGACATCTGGGCCCAAGCTGCTGCTGCTGGTCATGTCTAGGTCTGTGGTCCTGCTGCCCCTAAGGTCTGCATTGATGTCCGTTGCCTGTGTTACCACAGCGGCCCATGTGAATCATGTGTTGAACCATGTGTTGAAGTATGAGGGCTGTGCTGAGCTGGCCCCACCCCTTACTGGACCTGGGAGAGTTCCCCCAACCACAGAGCTGACCCCTTCCCCCTCACTGGCCCTGGAATAGAGGCTCCCCTGACCCCGGCACAGGAGAACTGGCCCTGCCCCTCACCTGAGGGGGTGGTCCCAGTAGCCTGGACTGACCAACTCAGCTACAACCCAGGCACACATCCAGGGCTTTGAGTTGGCACACCCCAACATCTACCCCATCTGTGACTTGCTGGAGCACATGAAGGGACTGGTCCTGCAGAGCTATGGCCACAGGATCTCCATGACTCCCGGCCACAGCAGGGTATCCAAGGGGAGTTTTGGTGAGGGTCCAGTATTGGTGGTGTACCATGTGCCAGAGGCCTTGAACCTGACCAATAGCACATTAAACAATGAACATTTGCAAGTAAAGCTGCCTAGACAAAAGGGTGTACTGCATGATACACAGCAGCTCCCACTGACCCTAATACAAATGAGGAAGGGAAGGAGAAACAGGAAAGATGGAGGAGTGAAGTAGTTTTTTTTTTGTTTTTGTCTTGTTTTATGTTGGTTTTTTTATTAATATTTTTGTTTGTATTTTTATTTTTTACTTTTTATTTTTATTTCTTTTTAAATCTCCTTTTGGGGGGATGCTACAAGGGTGGAAGGCAGATATGGAAGGACGAGGAAATGAGTGAGATTGGGGTGCATGATGTGAAATTCCCAAAGAATCAATTTAAAAAACTATGTTTAAAAACAGAAAGAAAAGAAAAGCCAAAGCTTTTGTACCTTTCAATTAGAATCCCCACTTGTCAGTTTTAAGTTAGTTTATCTATTTTCTTTATAGCACAAGCAATCCTTAACCTTCAGTCTACATCTCCAAAGGAAGTCTTTTCTTAGAAATGCATCGTAAGGACAGAGTCTAACTTGATCATTAAGGCTCAAGGAGATACCCAGTGAACGTGTAAAAGTCAAAACGGGAAGCTCGTCCTACAGACTGGAAGTTCCTGTAAGGTGTGCCCTCACAGATGGACATGCCTTTCTCAAAATCATTTGAGGCCAAAACATTTTACTTTTAAAATTTACAATGAGGCTAAGCCATGCATGCTTCTAGAAGGAAAGGGAAGGAGACAAAACAAGCATAGATTCCTGGATCAAACACCAGTCCATCTAGTTGCCAACCTGGGACAGTTCCATCCCTGGGCCAGGAATTGCTGGCCCATCCAAGATAGTCACTACTGGACAAGGGACACCATTCCCTGTAGCTTCAGAGGTGATTTTTACCCTCATGGGTCAGACACATGGTCCATCTAGTGTAAAGCTGGAGAACTGGTGCAGAACTCCCCACCTGGATCAGACACCACTGTCTGTCCAGTGCAAAAGTTTAAGGACAGACACATAGAGCAGCTGAGGTCTGAACAAACTCGAATGAGAACTCCTGAAGTCTAAATTTACCCATGTTAACCTTAAAAGTTACGGAAGTTCTTCAAAACATCATTTAGTGAGCCTCCAGAATTAAGATGAGAGACTGGAGTCTCACAAAGAGAAAAGTTAGAGGTTAAAACACAGCATTGAGGAGGGGAAGGAAGCAGGGAGAGTTGTCCTTGAGATTTATAAAGCAGACCAGTAAATCAGCTGTGAGGAGGCGGGGTTCTCTTTCCTGACGCTATTAGCTTGACAGAGAGAAAACAAGAGTACCAACAACCACCTTGAGTAGATAGGAAACGAACAGAGAGTGCGTCTACGATGTAGGATCAAGAGTACAGAAGCTGGAGATCAAGCAGCCGGTGATCCACTCTCAGGCGTGCCTTCCAGGAAGAGCCAATAAAGTCCCTTCTCATCTAAGAACGGGGCACTGATACATCTAAGAGATTACCATCTTTGGTGCCAATGGCACTCATCAAACGCTAAGTAGATCTCCAGCCAGAAGAACAAGAACAAAGAACCGAGACAACACGGAAGCCAATGTTAGTGTTCTAGCTTCATTTCTGCGGCTGTGATAAAAAGTTTATCCTTAAATAGCAAACTTAAACACGAATATGCCTTTAATCCCGGCGCTCTCGGGAGGCAGAGGCAGACACAGATGGTTTTCGGTGAGTTCCAGGCTAGCATGGTCTACATAGCAAGTTCAAACCTAGCCAGGGTGACGTAGTGAGACCCTGTCTCAAAACAAACAAGAAAAAAAAAAACCCCAAACAAAATCCTTAAATATGATCAGAGGTCTATTAGGAGGCACGTGGTTATGCTGATAATGCACTCCGATGCCAAGTGTTTTCCTCTCAAGGCACAAGCTTACACTTTCTGGTTTTGCGGTTGAAAGATTCATCCCAACCAAAGACTCAAAACTTACAGAAGCGCACGTATGTGCAGCACATCAGGGAAAACATTCTTGTCTGGAAAACAGGGCAGGAAAAATCAAACCAAAAGCGGAAGAGTAAACGTTTTCACTTTGGGGTCCCAGCCGGCACCGCCTTGGAGATTTGGAAGTAGGTGGGGACCCGCGACCCCGCGACCCCCCTCCAGGCGGTACAGTCAGACGGGCCGGGCGGGGGCCACCGAGCGCGGACCTCCCGCGCACTTCCCGCGCGCCTAGAGCGGCAGCGCCGGACCGCGGGGCGGCGCACTTCCGGCCGCGCGTCGCCGCTCGTGCACTGCTTGGGCCTCGGAGCCGGCCTGCGCCTCCCTCGGCTCCGGCGGGCCTCGCAGAGAGGGTGAGTGGGGCAGGACGCCCGAGGGGGGCGGGCGCGCTTCCTCGGAACTCGCAGGCACGCGGGGCGGGCGCAGAGGTCCCGGGAGCGCCGGACAGCGAGGACGCGCCGCGTGGTGCCCTGGGCTTGCGGTGGCCACAGGCCTGGCCACTCGCTCTCAGGCCCACGCGGCTCCTTCAATCTCAAAAAAAAAAAAAATGAAGGGCGGCATCATCACCCTCCTGCACCCCAGGCCTGACACTGCCATCCTGGATACTGAGGAGCGGCTGGTCTCCACTGGTCACCCAGGTGCTGTGGGAGGCCCCACGGTCAGCAGAAATTGTGATCTGCAGCCAGGCCCCAAGTGACAAGTCAAGCCTTGTCAAGACTGAAATTACTACGCACTATCTCGAACGTGTGGATGATGAGAGTCTTGAGAAAGCGAGCAGCTGGTTTTTTGTTTGTTTTTTTTTGTGTCCCAAAAAACAGGGACCGAATGTGGTTTGCTCGCATTTAATTCCTAATGCCTAGAGAGATGCATGTCACAAAACCACCGTTGCTTAAATGCTGTTTGCCACCTGACCTACCAGGAGGGTTTTGATTATTGAGTCTATTTTTAAACTTTTTATTGGAGAGATTTTCAAGCATATACGGAGGAAAATTCCCAATTCGTGGTCAAGCTTGTTTCACCCATTACCCTCTTTCCCACTGTTTCAAAGCGATTCTGAAATGTCCCGTTGCATCTGCTAAATGCTTGTCTATAAGACAAGATAGCTGTGTTTTTTTAAAACATAAAGTCATCATCAGTCTAGTTAGCATTTCATGTTCTCATCTATTATCCAGTTAGTGTTTACATTTCCCCTACTGTCTCTTCCTTTATCAGTTAATCCAAATCAGGAGCCATACAAGTACACATATTTCAGACCAGTGATGTCTTCCGTCTCTTTTGCTCTCTTAATCCCTTCTCTTTTTTCCCCCCTTGTACAAGCCATGTGTTCTATGTATATTTTCCTACAACCTGCATATTGCCCCCCCCTTTTTAAAATAATCTCCCTGGAATTCTTTAGTAAAGTGGTATTTAGCCTTTTCTGGTTCTGGTTCTACTTTTGGCAAGAAAACCTCATGGAGGCTTCCTGTGTGCATGGAGGCCCACTGTGTACATGGAGGCCTGTTTATTTCATGCTGCATTATCAAGACTTAAATAAGATCTTGCCTCTCTTCATGGGTCTTTTATATACAAAGCGCTCCTTGGGGTAAGCAGATAATTGAGTAAGGAACAACTAACAACTTGCGGCCGAACTGTCACCTAGTAGCAACCCTGGATGAAATAATGGATCTTGCCAGTGATCATTAGTAGCTGCTGTTAACATCAAAAAAGGAGACATTCCAGCACTGTGTCAATCCTGTAGAAAGCACCTCATACCACTGAGAAAGTACTTTTGGAACAGTGGGGATCAAGTTGGAGTGTAGATGGATCAAGGTTGCCCAGGAGTTGATAATTTGAAGTTTTGTGAATACTCTGTGGCAATGTATTGTACTGACATTTCTAATTCTGTATGTGTTTGAAATCTCTTGTTTTTGTTTCAAGACAGGGTTTCTCCAGCCCAGGTGGCCTCAAACTCTTTTTTTTTTGGTTTTTCGAGACAGGGTTTCTCTGTAGTTTTAGTGCCTTTCCTAGAGCTCACCCTGTAGACCAGGCTAGCCTTGAACTCACAGAGATCTACCTGGCTCTGCCTCCCGAGTGCTGGGATTAAAGGCATGCGCCACCACCGCTGGCTGGCCTCTAACTCTTAATCCCTCTACTTTAGCCTCCCATCATGGATTTGAGGTGTTTACCAACACACCCCATTGGAATTGTGTGTATACACATGGATGTGCAAATGTGTATGGAGGCCAGAAGTCAGTGTTGCATGTCTTCCAGATTACTCTCTACCTTAATTTTTTGAGACAAGGTCTTTTACTCACAGATTGTCTAGATTGGTTGCCAGTGAGTTCTAGGGATCTGCTTGCCTGCTTCCCCAGCCCTAGGGTTATAGACACCCCTGTCAGACCCAGATTTTTATGTGGGTGCTGGGAATCTGAACACAGATCCTCATGCTGTGTGTCAGGCACTTCACTCAACTGAGGTATCTCTCTAGCCTCTGAAAAATTTCAACTCGGGTTTTTTTTGTTTTTGTTTTTGTTTTTTTTTTTTTGTTTTTTTTTTTTGAGATAAGACCATACTGTGTAGCCTTAGGTGGCCTGGAGCTTGCTGCGTAGACCATTTATAGAGATCTGCCTGCCTCTGTCTTCCAATAGCTAGTATTAAGGGCATGTGCAACCATGCCCCGCCTGAAATTTTTAATAACGCATATTTTAATGTTTACTAATGACTTCAGGTTATGATCCTTGGGTTATGGTTTTCTCCCAAGGCATTCTTGTTTGTTTCATTTGCTAAGCTGGTTTGAGAGTATCTCATGTAGCTCAATCTGGCCTTCAAGTTGCTATGTAGCTGAAGCTGGCTGGTTTTGGTCTCCCAGATCCTCTTGGCTCCACCTTGTAAGTGCTGGGATCACAGGTATGCACCACCTAACATGCTCACTAAATAGTTCTAAATGTGACTGTTAGAATTACAGGGGAACAGCCTCTCTGCCCCTTTAAAAACTACTACACATATGCCTTACAGAATTTCCTATGTAACAGTTCTGGGATGGGACCTAATCATTGGTGTTTTCAAGCTGCCTGAATAATTACGATATGCTTCCAGTTTTTCCAACCTCTTGTCTACATCCATTATTCGTTAGGGATTGCAAAATGATTATGTAAAATAGGCTTCGAAGACTCAGATGAGAGATTAGGAAATACTGTCTGAGAATGGAAATGCCCAACCCAAAGAGCCCTGACTTGAGATGTATTTGAGTTTTGATGACTGGGACTCATAGCTAAATTCACATATACGTATCATTGGGCTTTCGATTCATCTTTTTCTATAAATGATAGCACTACTCTTGGCAAGGCACAGACACATTGGGAACTTCTCTTTCCCCAGTTCTGGACAGAACTGTAAAGAAACTCATTTCTTTCCATCAGTTTCTGTCTTCCAGAGCCTTAGATTCCAGTAACAATTACATCCTGTTCTTCCTTCTGCTTTTTACTAGCTATAAGTTAACTTCCTATGGACTGTTATCCCTACCTCTTGAAAATTGCAGTGCAATAAGGAAGGAATGCAGTAAGCCTGTACATACTAAACTACTTCATTGTCAAAAGGTAAGCTTAGTCTTAGAGGCAGAAATGTGAAGTAACTCATGGAAGGGATGCTAACAGTAACCTTAATGCTTGGGTGTAGTTAACCACCTTGTGTGTGAGGCGTGTGCAGGGCAAAGAGTAGGGAGCTGTTTCCCAAAATGGAAAGAAAAACTAAATGTTGTGTAGCTATAAAAGCATGTTTGGCCTTTTACTACATTAAAAAGTTCACTATTAAATACAAAGCAAAAATAAATAAAACATTGCTCATTGCAGCTGAAAACAAAAATGTAAGTTACCAGACATTGTCCTGTCTGTCTCCCATCATTCCAAAGATCCAGGAGACTGCCAGCATTAATGATGTTGTTTACCCTTTCCCCACACTGTCTTATGTAAGTGTAGGGACTTGGAGCATTGTTCTAGAACAAGATTATACTGTAACCATTTATAATTTTCCCTTTGTTATCCTTGTAGTTACAGATCAGAGTGTTTACCCATAGACTATAATTCAATAGAATAATATTAAGAACATACACTAGTAATTTTCCTGTTGACATAGAAATTACTTCTATATTTTAGCCCACCCAGAAGCACCAAAGTAAGCATTATTATACATAAATATTTATTTCTATAAGCTAGATTCCAGAAAATGAGATTGCTTGGATTTATTATCAACACTATCATTACTGGCAATATTTGTCAATTATCCCAGAGTGCAATAGCAATTCACCCCTCCACCATCAGTAACTTGTAATTGCACCTGCTTTCCCATTTCCCATCACCCCAAGTAGCTCTGGCTGGCATGGCTTGATTAGTAGCTGCCAGCTGATATGTGGGAAATTGAGTCTCTTTGTTCTTTAATTTGCTGAGCACTTTTAATGCTTATTAGTCTTTTGAATGTATTCTATGATTTGGTATATAGCTTCTTTACTTTTGTGTGTGTCAGTATTTTTTATTAAGTGCATTTCCATAGACTAAAATGAGCTGGAAAGGACATGTGAGGCGGTCAGAGGACAGCTTGTGAAAGTTGACTCTCTATTTCTACCTTGTGGGTTCTAGGGATTGAACTCAGGTCCTCGGGCTGGGCTACAAGCTCCCTTACCCAAGGAACCACTTCTCTAGCACCCCATAAACATTTTAAGAGGCTTTAATCTCTTAAAAACAATTTTTACTTTCCTTAAATTTTGAGAATCTCATAACAAGTACTGTATTTGTATTTCTACCTCTCCCTTTTCCCCTTCCAGTTCATCCCTGCCGCCTCCTACAAATTCATGACCTCTTCTTTAATTACTACTGTTCCACACATATAGACAAATAGGTATATTCAATCTAATGAATCCATTTAGTGTTGCTTATGTGTGCATGTATTTAGGGCTGACCAGTTGGGATTGGATAACGGGAGTGGAGGAAGCCCTGAGTGAATGTGTGCTGCTGACATGGCCATGTCATGGACCTTAGCCTTAGACCCAAGGGAAAAACACAAAGCCTCCCTAACCCTCCCCACCCAGGGTGAGGCTCAGTGGGATGGACAAGCCTTCCTCAGGAGTCCCAAGTGTGAGTGTTGACAGTATGTGCTGATGTCCACCTTAGCACCATCCTCCTTTAAGGTCTGAAGACTGTTCCCCTACAGAGACTGCTCCTGCTGAGATTAGCTAAACCTGCCTCCTCGATCCAGCTGTATGCCATAACCCTGCCTCTTTGTTCAGCTATGTGCAATAATCCTCGGTTCAACTCTATATAATAGACACACTGAGCTTCTGGGGTGTTGGGTCTGTCCGTCAGATAGCCCAGTCCACCCTACTCCAGCTATCTGTGTATGTCTATGTATGTTTGTCTTTTCTTTGTTCCCTTGCTGCCTCAGTCAGGCCCATCCCTGGATCCATGTAGGACACAGCAGATAACCTGTCAGGTAGCTCGTCCCTGAAGAAAACGGATTCTTCCTCCCTAAGCATCCATTGACTGTAGCTCTTCATCTAGGGGTGTGGCACCTTTTGAAATTTCCGCCGTCCATATGGCCATGGGACTGGTGGTATTATTTGCAGGCCCTGTTTAGGCAGCCATGCAGTTGAGACTTCACATTTGGAAGCTTCTCTCACATTTGGAAGGCCCTACCTAGCAGCAGGCTTCCTGTGTAGCGCGAATTCTAATTGGTCTTAATAAGAAAAACCCGGAGTCAGATATTGGGGTAAACGCTGAAAGATCAGAAAAGGAGCAGCCAAAGTCACCTCTTACCTTTCCGACTCCTCAAACCAAAAAGGGGCCAAGCTCCTGTCTCCACCCGCCTTATATTCCTCTCTCCGCCCAGCCATATCACTTCCTGTCTCCTTCTATACAGACCTCCAGACCTCTATGGTTAACTAAAGGCTAGCTCCACCCTCTGATCTTCAGGCAAGCTTTGTTAGAGCACAAACAAAATATCACCACAGTCCTGGTCATCTGACTCCTAAAAAATCTTGCTGCTCCTGAGTGTTTTCTCTCAGCCTGAGGTTTTGTGGATGTTTACTTTTTCTGTCATTTGACTGAGTTTTTGGTACACAGAAGTTACAAGATGGTGTAACATTGTTTTTAAATGTCAGAGCTTCTTGCCTTTGCAAGGAAGACTTTTCCACTCCCCAAAGACATATTCTCCAGATCCCCCCACCCAGTGTTGGGGATGGAACCAGAGCCTCTTGCGTGCGGGGCAAAGGCTCACCCATTGAACTATATCCGCAGCACTCTTCTAATTTTTAAAGCACATCTTATCATTTTTTGTATTTAAATTTCTATCTCGTGTGGAACTGGTTATTCATAAGTTTCAGCTAACTCTCATTTATTGCGTGTGACGCACATCTCCGTCACAGACACAGATCAGAGGGGACACCATGCCTAGAGCTAGTGAGATTAGTGCCAGGAGTTGGCAGAAATCTGCACACTGGCTGGGTTGCAGATCACTGAAAAGAGCAGATACAGTCCCAGCTGGAGGTATGCTTATGGCAGCTCTTCTGGCCTGGGCACAGGTCTGTGTCTGAGCAGGGGACTTGGGGGAGAAGGCAAAGGTGCACTCTAACCAACCCTGAACTCTGTCCTTGAGGGAAGGACGCCATTTGCATTGCTGTGAAATATCAGCACTGTTATCCAGCACCCTGATCCTTCAGAGGAAGGACTGGTCACCATGGCCACCACCTGGTGAGCATGATCAAATACTATCTCTTGTTCAGAACCTTAGCCAGAACCAAACCCAGGTGGGGCTTAGTGTTTATTAGGACTTAAAAAAATGAACTAGTACAAACAAGTATGGAGCCTTCTCATAGACCTCACCCTTCACTCCCCATTTCCTTCTGTACAACATTAGTCTGGTAAGTTCATGAGCCAGCTTTGACAATTATTAACAAATGTCATTTGAATTTTTGTGTTGTGCACTGTGTGTACCAATACATAATAACATTTCTTTGTCTGTATATGTGGTACTGGGGTCAAATCCAGAGCTTTCTATGTGCTAGGTAAGTGCTATACCAGTTACATGCCCATTTCCATATAATGACATTGCTGAGTTGATGCTGTCATATAGAATGGCTTTGTTTCCTTGAAAATGTGCTTCCTCTATTAATCCTCTCCCTGGTATCACTGGCAAACACCCATCTTTTACTGTCTCTGTAGTTTGTCTTTTTTAGATTGTCGTAGGGTTGGGATTCAACTACAGTGCTTCACTTGTAGTGCCAGGTACTAAGCCCAGAGCCTTGTGCGTGCCAGGTCAGAGCTCTACCCATTGAGCTAGGTTTTTAAAAATATATATTTATTGATTTATTTGTGTATGGAGGGAGCGTGGAGGTAAGGGGGCAACAAGGACCTGGTTCCCTCCACCATGTGTATTCAGGAGTCAAGCTCGGGTTGTCAGGGGTAGTAGCAAGTGACTTAACCTGCTGAGTCCCAGAACTATAGTGGTGTGTGTATGTTTATGCGTGCGCTGCCCATGCCCATGTATGTGCGGTTATATAAGGTCTGGTGACCTGTAGTTTTAACCAGTTAAGACATAAAGCAGGCCTGGGGCTATAGTTCAGTGGTAGAGTACTGGCACTATTTTAAACCACCAAACAGATCATTTTAACCAGAAAATAACTAGGGATCAAAGATATAGCTCCATGTAGATAGAGCTCATGCTCAGCAAGTGTGAAGATCTGGGTTCATTCCTAGTACCAAAAATCAACCAATCACTCCATCAGTCAGTAAATCTCAGAGGAATGTGTTTTGGTGCAGTGATTTTTTTAATAACCCCCAGTGATATTTCTGTTGCAGGGTGGAAGATGTCTATGGATGTGACTTTCCTTGGGACAGGAGCAGCATATCCGTCCCCAACCCGGGGTGCCTCAGCTGTGGTTCTTCGGTGTGAGGGCGAGTGCTGGCTCTTTGACTGTGGGGAGGGAACACAGACACAGCTCATGAAAAGCCAACTTAAAGCAGGTCAGTGTGCATCCCACTTACTCAGATTTGGCCTCGGTCATGTTTCATGTCTTGACTCTTGACTCTTCCATAACAGCCCTAAAGAAGCATCCACTTCTGAAGCAGAGCTCTGTCTGATAAGCCTTGAAAGAGTATCAGGCATCCAGCAGTGCCTGCTGAATGTCCTATGTGCCTTTACTTGCTTTTCACTTATCCTGTGAGTGTGAGAGAATGATTGACGAAGGCCTGGGCACGCAGGATGTCGAGAGACAAGAGGTGTAGCAGATGAACCCTGTCCTAACAAGGGAGTGGTGGCCACACTGCTCTCCACCAGGAGACAGTGTTCTGGGAGAGTGCAAAGGGCAGGAGATGGGCAGACGAGAGGACACTGATACTCTTGCTATCACGGTAGCCCTCTCAGACAAGGTTATCTCTGAATTGCTGAGAGAGGGAAAATCCCTGACCTGGCGAGAATAGAAGTCCAGTTGAGGGAATGGAGTAGTAAGCCAAGACTGGCCCCTGGAGGCAGAGGAATCCCGTGTTGAAAACTCTCAGCCTGAGCCAGGCAGACCTGGTGTTAGGCCCAGTTGTAGCTCAGGCTTGACCTTAGCAGAGCAGCAGGCTTAAATTTGCTTTTCTTGTCCCAAAGAACAGGTATACAAACTGCCTAAAAGAAATGTCATAAAGCAGGTGTGTGGCACTTGCCTGGAATCCCAGAACTCAGGAGGTAGAGAGGATTGTGAGTTAGAGGACAGCCTGAGCTACACAGTGAGACCTTGTCTCCAAAAACAATTGAAGGAATTATATATATTAAATAATTTGTGTCCTACATGGCTGCTTCCATCTCACCATTTAAATCTTTAAAAATAATTTCTAATAGCTCATCAATTATCAGGTTTTCATCATTTAAATCTCATCTCAAAGGCTCTTTCCTCAGGATTTTCTGAACCTCCTGGGTTAAGTATCCTCTCCCTACCCTAGTCATTCCTTTGTTTTATACTATTTTTATTAACAGTGTCCTTAGTGTCTGGAACTATGCTATGTAAGGAGTTTGTTTTTGTGCTTGCACATTAATGTATAGTCAGGTGGGTCTAGTGACACCTGGGTGCCTGGTAAATGCCTAACAAGCCCCTGTTCATTGTGAACAATGGACATTTAGGGTCTCCCACTTCTGAGGTCTTGATAAATCACAGTTGCTACAGCTCATCAGAGGGTGTGCACTTGGTATTTAAAGAAACATACTTCTAGTATCCAGGGACCAGAAGCTATCAGTCATGTAGATATAGGAAACAAAGGAGGGATTTTTAAATACTTGCAGCATGAAAGAGGGGGCACTAATTGTGGTGGAATGCATGCTTAGGATGTGTACCACCATGTTCTAGTCCCCATCATTGAAACCAAAATCAACAAAGCAAAAGAAATGAGGATTAAGTGATTTCTAAAAGCATTACAAAAGCACGATCTTAACACAATAGTAAAATTTGAAAATGGGACTATGTGCAAGGCCTTGAGTTCAGCCTCCAACACTAAAAAAAGAAAAATTAAAAAATTAAATTTTATATATATATATATATATACACACACACACACACACACACACACACACGCGCGCGCGCGCGCGTGTGTGTGTGTGTGTGTGTGTGTGTGTGTGTGTGTGTGTGTGTAATCTGGCAATTGAGTACTCTACCACTGAACCAAATCCTAGTACTTTTTACTTTTCTAGGTTTTTATTTTGAGATAAGATTTTGCTAAGTTACCCATTGACTATTCTGGAATTCACTCAGTAGTCCAGGAAGGCCTTGAATTTGTGGTTGGAATAGTAGGCCTGGCCCATTTTAAGAGAGTGTGTGTGTGTGTGTGTGTGTGTGTGTGTGTGTGTGTGTGTGTGTGAGAGAGAGAGAGAGAGAGAGAGAGAGAGAGAGAGAGAGAGCGAGCTCGAGAGCTGGAGGGAGGAAGGGAAGGAAGAAAAACACGTTGCTGTGGCTGCTCTGGTGACACATTCCTGTTAGCCTAGTACTTAGGTGGTAGAAGCCAGAGGATTAGGAGTTCAAGGTTATCCTCTATATTTGAGTCAAGCCTGATCTACATGAGACCTTGTCTCAAAAGAACAAAACTTCTTAATTAGAAAAATTTTTGAATGCATATTTTTATTGAAGAAATTCAAATAAAACAAAACTAAAATGTATAAATAAGAAAAGCCCAAGTCTTCCTCACACAGATGCGCCCTCCACCCCAACACACATACACATACCTCTCTCTCTTTTCTAGGAGGCAGAGTTCCATATAGTCCAGGAAGCGTTGAACTTATTACATAGCCCATGACTTTGACTATCAATCCTCCTGCCTCTACATCCAAGTGCTGGGATTATAGGCATGCACCATAACATCCAGTTTTATGTGGTACTGGGGAGTGAATTCATGGCTTTGTGAATGGGTGATAGGCAAACACTGTACTGAGTTAATGTCCATAGCTCCCACAGGTACATTTTCTATGAATACAGATGTGGTAATGGTATGGATATGTATAAAAGTATGTGTAATTTGCCTAAATGGAGCCACACTTTGCTCGACATTAAGTGCTTTTTGTTTTAACTGAACAGATATATCATATACTGTTGGGACAGTATATTTAGTTGCATTATCATGTCCAGCTAAGGATGCCTAGTGTTCTGCTTCTCTGTGGCCAGTGTTTCCCCACCACTTCCTTCTTCTTAGGGGAAAGGAATCGAGTGTGATTTTTACTCTTCATCGGATAGCTTCCTCATACCTTTCATGGCTGTGGTTGCCATTCCTTGTCTCTCAGAAATCACATTTCCTGAAAATGAAACGCCTGCCCTTGAAACTGTTTACTGTGGGAAGCAGTTCTCTCTCCCTTTGTGTGCTGCACTTGCCTTGCTTCCCAGGCTGTTTTGTATTTGTTTGTTTTTGTATTTTGTATCCAACTTTG
Organism: Peromyscus californicus insignis; assembly: GCF_007827085.1. Lineage (NCBI taxonomy): Eukaryota > Metazoa > Chordata > Mammalia > Rodentia > Cricetidae > Peromyscus > Peromyscus californicus. The sequence continues at coordinate 62,381,397 of NW_026294469.1, read as the reverse complement.
GCTTTGTTTTGCAGTAGATATAGTGAGGAGGCCTAGAAAGTCTGATGTTGGCAGTTTTGAGGCCAACATGGGACCTGGACTCAGTGGCTGCTGTAATTATTTTTTTTCTAGAGTCCTTGGGTCATATTGAAAGACAGTCTGGAAAGGGAAAAATGGGAAAATTTAAGGAATATCCTTTCATTTGAAGTTGAAAAAAAACAAACCAGCAAAAATGAAGGCTTACAAGAGGCCTGGGGGTATAGCTCTGTGAGAGAGCGCACCCTAGATTCTAGCACCCTAGATATCTCCAGCACCATACAGAAATTACAAAACAAACCTGAAGAAGAGCAAAGGCAGCATATGGAAGACATCTATAGAGAGAAACCTTGTGAAACTAGAGAGCACATCCTGGGGGAGGGGGTCCTCAAGGACCCAAGTCAGCCTCTGAGCCAGCCTGGGCGTAGTCATTCTGGGAAGCTGTGCTTTGAGAGCGTTTGCTGTTAGAACAAATCACAGTGTGATAAACTGTTCCTGTTCTTTTATGGTATCAATAAACTGCTCCTGTACTTTTATGGTATCATATACTTCAGATAGGTGGCCCTTGAGCCTGTTCTACTGGAAATATACTGGTTGTGATTGTTACTTTCAAAATGCCTGTGGTGCATCTCAGAAAATGCTGATGTGGCATCCTGCCATTTCCCAGCAGTGAATTCAGTTTGTCATTAGCTAAATCAAGTTACAGCCCGAGCCAGTGTGCACGAACAAGCTGGTGTGTAGGTTCAGCCCGGAAACAAGAATAGGGCCCAGTGCCCTTGTGCAGTCTGATCAGGGATCTGCTGTAGTCTGCGTGCTGACCTCTGATGTCCACGACCTTCCTCATTCCTACCTCGTTCCTCTTCTAGTTTTCTTAGTCTTCCTCCTCCCAATCTGTGTCCCGTTTGTCCTTCCTCCACATCCTCACTGGGACACATGGCTCAGTCTTCGTTAGTGAATCCCTGTCCAGCAAGGAGACCTTAGAAGGCAGTTTTGGGTTTAGGCTTGATACAGTCAATTAGAGCCATGGAACATTCCATTTTGCATTATGTACATGTTTGCTCATCTCAGAGGGACTGATAGGGGACAGTGTAACTGAAAGATGCTTTGACACTTGAGGCCATTTAGTTAAGTGGGTTATCTTGGTGTACTTTTATATTTCACATTTGGAATGTGAGAATATGTAGGAAAACACTTGAAAAGCTGTAAAACACTGTAATTTGAAGATTTTCATAGAAAAAAAATACTATCCTATTTAAACTATCCTGTGAAGCTGGGCTTGGTAGTTCACACCTATAATCCTGTCACTTGGGAGGCTAAGGCAGGAGAATTGCCAGAAGTTCAAGGCTGCCTGGATTACATACTGAGTTCCAGGCTAGCATGGGCTATAGAGTGAGAGCTTGTCTCAGAAAGCAACCAAGTAGGGCTGGGTAGATGTCTCAAGGGTAAGAATGCTTGCTGTCTAGCATGAGGTCCTGAGTTCAAATCCCCTCATCTGTGTAAAAAGCTGGACATGTCTGTGTGGTACCTATAACCCTAGCATTAGTGGGTAGTCAGGAGGCAAATCTTGGGAACTCATTGGTCATCCAGCCAAGCCAAATGATGAGCTTTTGGTTTCTGAGAGACTCTGTCTCAAGATAATAAGTTAGAGGGCCATGGAGGAAGACTCCCAAACTCCTCCTCTGGTCTCTACATGCATGTATATCCACGTATTCATTGCATAGACTACACACACAACACCACATGCACCCCCCACACAAACACACATAAATAAAACCAACCAACCAAACCAACCGGACTGTACAGCATAATAAAGCCTATCTCTCTTTTTTCTGAAGTCACGCAGCAAAATGAAAGGAATAAATAAGTGTATGGTAACATACAGAACATCTAATTTCAGTTTACTACTTTATATGTAAGTTCTTAGGCTTGTTTTAAGTTGCTTTGTTTGTGGAACTGAGGATGTTCTTCGGTGGCAGCGCAGTGGTAGACCAACTGTGTAGTGTGCACAGGGTTAACTTACAGTGTGGGGCTGAGGAGTGGGGATGCTGAGTCGAATAGTTTTGTCTTGGTTTTTATTTCTGAAAAGTTTCCTAATGTATTTCTCTGTCTCGATCAAAAGGGAGAATTACCAAGATCTTCATCACACATCTTCATGGAGACCACTTCTTCGGCCTCCCGGGCCTCCTTTGTACGATCAGCCTGCAGAGTGGCTCTGTGGTCACAAGGCAGCCTATTGAAATCTATGGCCCTGTAGGACTTCGGGATTTCATCTGGAGAACCATGGAGCTCTCTCACACAGAGTTGGTTTTTCCTTATGTGGTCCATGAGATAGTGCCTACAGCTGATCAGTGTCCTGTGGAGGAACTAAAAGAATTTACCCATGTGAATGAAGCAGACAGCTCTCCCAAAGGACAGGGACGAACTATCTGGTTAGACACAGAAGAAAACTCCTACTGTCTGGTTGATGATGAGCAGTTTGTTGTAAAGGCATTTCGCCTCTTTCACAGAATTCCATCCTTTGGCTTTTCAGTTATGGAAAAGAAACGTGCAGGTAAACTCAATGCACAGAAGCTGAAAGACCTCGGTGAGTCTGCCTTTCCTTCTCTTTATCTGAGCTGTTTTAGCGGAAGCCACTGGGAGTGTCAGGGGAGCCTGTTTCCTCTGTGGTCACAGTAAGCACTCACTTCCTTGGCCCAAAATTGGCTTATTAAGGAATATCTTTAGGGTCCAAAGATGCTATTCAGAACAAAACTCGAATACTTAATATATTTGAATCTTTTCTTGTTAGCTTCCTAGATTCACATTCCTTTTTCTTTCCTTTTGGCTGCACTGGGCATTGAATCTAGGACACATGCTAAGCAAGCACTGCCTTCCACTGAGCTAGATCTCCAGCTCGTTCGTCTTTTCACCTGAGCCAGCTTCTCACTAAGTTGCCCAAGGTGGCTTTGAATGTGAGATCATTCTGAGAAGCTGGGGTATAGCCTGTATGACCAGGCCCAGCTCTGACTTGGTTGGCAGGGTGGTTTGAATTGGGCTGGTAAGTCCAGGATTTATTTTTATTTCCTTGTGCTTTTCTTTTTTGTTTTATTTTGGCCATGCTAGGGTTCAAGCCCATGTGCTTGAACCAAATCCTCATGTCTCATTTTTGAAGTTGTTGTGTTTTTGTTTTTTAAATCTGTTCCTATTTTCATTTTTGTTTGATACAGGGTTTCACTCTGTAGCCCAGCCTGGCCCATTGTACTCATTATGTAGCTCAAATTCAAATTCATGATCCTCCAGCCTCTTCCTCAAGATTGATTGGAATTGGAAATATACATAGTCCTCAGGTATGCTTTCAATGACATCTTTGTGTGAGGTGTGTGTGTCCTCTCGTTCATGCATGTGCATGCAGAGGTCAGAGGTTGACATCAGGGGTCCTCAACTACTCTCTACCTTTTTGATACAGAGTCTCTCACTGAACCTAGAGCTCATTATTTTGGCCAGATTGGCTACCCAGCAAGACCCTAGGATCCACCTCTTTCTGTTCCCCAGTGCTGAGGTTACAGATGCGCACCACCACACCTGGATTTGACATGGGGGCTGGGATCTGAACTCAGGTCCTCAGGCTTGCTCAGCAAGCACCTTTTACCCACTGAGGCATCTCCTTGGCTCTTCAATGACGTCTTCAGTGTAAGGATTTTTGCCATGGGTCTTTACTTTACAGTAGCAGCCAGCTACCCCAAGAGTTTCCTTTTTATCCACCTTGCTTACTCATTCAATCTTGATTGAATTAATTTGGCATTGCACCTTAACCAGTTCTACATGTCATGGTTCATCATAGTGGAAAGGAAGCACACAAAGATGGGCAAAGGTCCTTGAAGAATTGGTAATTTCTTCATGTGAGGCCATGATGCATAAGTGAGGAGACCCAAGAAATGGAGGTCTTTTTCTGTTCTCACCACTACACCTGGCATGGCGTGAATATTCCTGTTGAAAGAATGGTAGTGATTCATCTAATGCTTAGTTATTTTCCCCTACTAAAACAATATACTAGATAATGAGGAAAGTGATATAGGTCGAAGGTATTTTTGTCAAGTAAATATTGTGTAAATGGTTATATTTGGAAAATTTAAACATGATCTTTGTTGAAAATCTGTGTTGACCATGTGTTTGTAAGTATTATCCACAGTTAGTCTATATTAAATAACACTGAAGTTTGAAAATCTGGAACTGCTACCATCTACCAAGAAGATTAATCATGTATGATTGCCTGAACTACCCTTGACCTTATTTTTGGTTGTTTTGCTTGGTGTGTGTGCATGTGTGTTTGCTGTGGTATGCAGGTAGAGGTCAGGGACAGCTTTTGGGAGTCAGTTCCCTCCTTCTACCATGTGGGTCTCAGTACCAACCTGAGGTTGTTAGCCTTGGCTGCAAGGGTCTTCACCTGCTGTACCATCTCCCTATCTCAAACTTAGAATCCCAGTAGTCCTTCCGAACAAGTTTCTTATTTAGTCAGTCAGTTCATAGACACTTGTTCTGACTAGAGAGACTGAGTCTGTGTTTATTTAGATCCACTCTTTGATGTCATGGTAAATAAAGGATCCCCAGGAACTGTTGTTCTCATGCAGAACAGAAAATCAGAGCTGGTATCTCGAGTATAGTAAGGCCTAAGTGATAGATACCTCAGAGCTTAACAGTCAGCTCACACATGTTCTAGGAAAAGGTTTCCAGCATAAAGCCATTGTTCATAACAACAGTCAACACTGAGCTTTTAAAATGTTTAAATAACCAGTTGTCTACAAACAGGAAAGCATTTCTTGCAGTTTTGAAAATAATTGGATGCCTTTAATTTTTTAATTTTGTTTTATGCGTATGGGTGTTTTGTCTGCATTATGTCTGTGCACCATATATATATGTCTGGCACCCTCAGAGGCCCTGGAACTGGAGTTACAGACATTTGTGAGCTACCAGACATTGTGGGTGCTGGGAATTGACTCCAGGTCCACTGGAAGAGCAGCAAATGCTCTTAACTGCCGAGCAACTCTCTCCAGACCCCGGGAGATACCTTTGCTATTTGCTGTTTGCTATGCTGTAAAAGTTGTCTCTTTACAAACCATAATTCCATATCTTTGATGTAGTATAATCTGTTTCATCATCAGGTGTACCCCCAGGTCCTGCCTACGGGAAACTGAAAAATGGAATTTCTGTTGTTTTGGATAATGGAGTTACAGTTTCTCCCCAAGACGTCTTAAAAAAGCCTATGGTTGGAAGAAAAATCTGCATACTGGGTGACTGTTCTGGAGTTGTGGGTGATGGAGGAGTGAAGCTGTGCTTTGAAGCAGACCTGTTGATCCATGAAGCAACTCTGGATGATTCTCAGATGGACAAAGCAAAAGAGCATGGCCACAGCACACCGCAGATGGCAGCAACATTTGCGAAGCTGTGCCGTGCGAAGAGGCTGGTTCTAACTCACTTCAGCCAGAGATACAAACCCATAGCCTTGACTAGGGAAGGAGAGACGGATGGCATTGTGGAACTGAGAAAGCAAGCTGAGTCAGTGCTAGGGCTCCAGGAAGTGACTCTAGCAGAAGATTTCATGGTGATTGGCATTCCAATCAAGAAAGGAAGCCAGTGCTCCTGAATGCATAAACGTGGACACGTTGTGCCTGTATTACCAGACCTGTGCTAAGACTTTTATTGGTGGTGGTGGTGAGAAATTTTTTTCTTTAGGTTTTGGATTTTTTTTTTTTTTTTAATTATTTTGGCCCTGATAATCCTAAAGATGGAGCTGGGTTGCTGAGCTGACTCAGTAGTGAGAGGGAACAAGATTTTTAACAATAAATCATTTTTAAATGATAAAAATACCCAGCATCCTTCTTAAAGTGCAGATGTGACAAAATAATCGATTTTTCAGGGGTACTCCTCTTGTGTCTCTGCCACAGATTGAAGCCAATACTCCACCCAGTGTTGGACTTAGCTTTGCCCAGCTTAACTGCCATTATCGGCAAAGTATCTAGGATTGGGTCCTCTTGGCTAAAACTGACATTTTGGCAGTCTGTATAGAATCTGTGTTCCTGACACAGAGATAAATGTATGAAGGCAGTCTACGGGCAGTATTGATGACAACGTGTTGGGGGTGTCATTGGAATAGTCCATGCAGGTTTGCACTAGGTTTTATCTTAGCATTTTATTCAACATTCTGGATTCTTTCAACACATGGTCCTGGGAAGTCTACTAGGAATTAGATATTATGGAATTTTTTTTTCTTGTTGCAGTGATTGAGGGGAGGTGGTGGCTCCACAGAAGTTTACTCAATGGGAGTCACGAATGCCATATGTTCTGCACAGTTTGGGTTAGTCCTGCATAACAATTACCTTGAAATTCTAGGCCTGTTCAGTGACACAAAACTTGTATTCCCAATGTGAATATATGCTTTGCCAAAATTAGTGATGTAATAGGCTGAATTAATAGATAAGCTAAATCTTCCAGTAGATGGTAAAGGATAGGCATGTTAGAATGAAATGCCACATCAAGTGTTATTTGGAAAAAATGAGTCATCAAGTGAAGTTTATAACTGTAGGGAGAAATATTCACGATTCCACCACCCAGGGTGAGTATCTGCTTCAGGTCTAGGGCCCTGGAGCTGTGCTGTGAGCTGAGTGTGGAGGTGGACAGAGAGCTGTGGGCTCTGCTTCCATAGACGAAGTCAGGAGTCAGCGTGGACCCTGACACTGCATTGCTAAGCCACCTGCGTGATTCTGAAAGACATGAGTGCTGGACTAGCCTCGGAGGAAAAAAGAAAAAGTCTTTTTTTTCTATGTACTTAAATTGAGGGTATATATAGATAGATATTTTATAGATTCTTATACATATGTTTGTGTATGTGTATAGTTTATTCATGCATATTTTTACATGAAGGCTGGTCTCCCTCCACTATTTTCTTAAAATAAAGATATTTTATTGGATAAACAAAAACTAGGAGTTTATTATCAAAAAATCCTCGGTAAGAAACTCTGAGGTATTATTTTTGGCACAATAAAAATAATGAAAAGCATAAAGGGGCAAGTAGATGAGTGATGTAGAGAAACCCTGGTCATAGGACTTCAAAACAGAGTGCGCACTAACGGGCAGGTCCTTCACTTCTGTTTTCATTAGCACTTCTGCAGCATTCAATGGTGATTTTATTTCATTTTAAGTTGGTTCTTGGAGCCCTGAGGTTGTTTCTGTTAATAGAAGCAAAGCTGACTGGGGTTCCTCTGTTCAGATCTCTGTACCCCCAGTCAGTCCTTCTTTCCAGTTCTCTCTCTAGATGTTAGTGACATCTTAGTCGGGCATGGCGGCACAAACCTGTTTCCTTTGCATTTGTGAGATCCAGGAGAGTCTGGCTACATAGTAAGACTTCATCTCAGAAGAAGAAAAAAGGACAGAAAGAAATAAATCTGACTTATAAGATACATTTTCATGTTTATTCACATCCTAACCACCACACAGGAGTGGCCTGTTTTATTACTCTATGAAGATACGACTTCATCAATTTAAAAACCTCTCTCAAGTCCCACCCTCTCTCCATCTTCTCTCTCCCTTTTTAACAAGTCTCACTGTGTAGCCCAACCTGGCCTCAAGCTTACAGAACTCCTGCTTAAGAGGTGGGGTTATAAGCATGCACTTATAATCTAACCATAATGTTTTGAATGTTTCTTTCCCAAGAAAGTTTTAGAAATTTTAGGCTGAGAGTGTAGCTTGGTGGTTAGCGTGTCCGAGGCCCTGGGTTTGATCTGTAGTATAAAAAGCAAAGATGAATTTTGCCTCCTCGTGCAAATATCTTTATTATGCCTTTAAGTTAATACTCATAATTCAACTCTGATTTCTTTGAATATTCTGATGCCACCTTGAAAATTTGCTACTTTTTCCTTTATTAATGAAATAAAAATCCCTCTTTCCAGTGTATCCATCACAAATAGACAGTGATGACACTTTTATTTACAGAGGTGTATGCTTACGGTGAAATGTACTAGATCTGTCCTTACTAGCAGATTTGAGCTAATGAGCTAAGGAAGGCAATCAGTGGGAATATTGCCCCCATCTTTCTCTTTCCTCTTTTCCTTTGAGATGGGGTCTCATGTAGCCCAGACTAACCTTGAACACTTGCTGTGTAGCCAAGGATGACCTTGAACTTCTGATGCTTCTGCCTCCACCTCCAGAATGCTGTGGTAACAGTTGTGCCACTACACCAGGTTTGTGTGGCGCTGGGGATGGAACACAGGACTTTGTGCCGGCTAAGCAAATACTCCACCAGCTGAGCCATGTCCCAGAGTCCAAATACATGGAGTTTCTGTTTGTTTTTTTATAAGGAATATTAAAAAGGAAGCACTAGTTGTGACTTTGAATATTCTCTCTTGACAGAGAAGAACTAAGTTTAAGGAGAAACTATGGGGTAGTAGTGTGTTTGATTCCTAGTGTCCCCATTGACCACCACACCCCAAGAAAGACAAGGGGGTAGAGGAGGGAAGACAAATGGTTAAGAGTGGATCCAGATTGTAAGAATGTATGAAAATGTAACAATGAAACTCACTGTTTTGTACAATTAATATGTACTAATAACTTTTCTAAGTAAAGAAAGCCACCTTGGCAGAGAGGGTAGGAAGTTTGGGGAGGAAAGACTTACCCCTTTTGTTGGTGCCTTTGGAGTCACTGGCATGGAGGGTGTTGTGACCTGTATGTATATATCCATTTAGTATAGAGGTGCATCACAGCACCCATAGAGATAAACCACTTCTCTGAATAACTAGTCGCCTCCACATCAGTACTCCAGGCAGCTGACAGTTCAGCTCAAGTCCTTGTAATATTCCTGTTTACCATCTGTACCGTAGCCAGAGTGGTGGTTCTTTCCCCGAAATGTAAATTTTTGCCCTCTCTCCCTGACTTGAAACTCCGTAGTGGTCTGGCCTCACTCATCTCTCTAACTTAACCTTACCACCCAGTGCTACTCAAGTGTGCAGCCCCAGCCGTGTGGGCCACCTTTCAGTCCTTGACCAAGGTTTTCTCATGTTCTAGAGCCTTCCAGTAGCCTGCTTCCTTCACCTGAAATAGCATTCCCCAAATCGGCCTAGTGAACCTTCAGGCCACAGCTCTGCTGTCGGGCCTCGTGGATTGTGCCTGCCCAGCTCCTGCTAGGTGGTGTCTTTTTCTCAGCACCTGCAACCATCTTCCTGGCACTTGTCACTCACAGCTTCGTTTTGCCTCTGTATGTGATGTTTCTCTTTCACAGCAGCTCTGTAAGCCACACAAGGGCAGAGCTGTGTCTGCTTCTGTACCCCTTTATGACTAAGTCAGTGCCTAGAACATCAAAGGCATTCAATAAACAGTGTTGACTGGATCCAATTGTCTTGTCCTGTTATTTTGTTAATATTTAGTACTTTGTTATCCAATGGATTTTTTTTTCCTGACTCATGTTAAAAACACACAAAATGCACAGACCCAGTCTCTGACACAGGAGGAGGAGGAGCCGAATCCTTGCTATGATGTTAATGGGCAAATCCTTATAAATAACATTCTGAAACTTTAGTTTGGTGTTCTCAGATATGCAGACAAAACCCTAGAGTCAGGGAAAAGATTAGAGAAAGATTTTCTCTACCTGAGAAGTTCGAAGCCAGCCTTGGCTGTATAAGGATATTAGAGCAAAGGAAGAAGGGAGGGGGAGGGGAGCAGAGGGCTGAGCCTTGGGCAGTAGTCTGGAGATTCACACAGGACAGGGGAGTGGTGTAAGAGCCTCATTCAACTGTTTCTGTTTGTTTTGTTTTCGAGACAGGGTTTCTCTGTGTAGCCCTGGCTGTCCTGGCTGTCCTAGAACTTGCTTTGTATACCAGACTGGCCTCGAACTCACAGAGATCTGCCTGCCTCTGCCTTCCGAGTGCTGGGATTACAGGAGTGTGCCACCACCGCCTGGTCATTCAGCTTTTTTAAAGGAAATAAGACAACAGTTTATTCTGAGCCAATTAAGAGTCACTGTAACCTGGCAGTACTGATACAGGTTACCTTGAGTGATGTGTTGTGTTGACTGGTCTGGTTACCGGAAGTTAATCCCTGCCTATCTGCTAGGTCCATGTTCAGAGGGTCCCTTCCTCGCTCTGCACAGCACTAATTGAGAGCAGGTTCTGAATTCCGTGACAGTCTTCCCTGGACAAGACGGCAGCAGCAGGGGACAGTGGACAGTTCCCAGCGGAGGACACTTTCAAAAGCTGTAGTCAGAAGTAGCCACAGAACTGTCTCCAGGAAGTGGCCAGCTTAGAAGGAGGCACAGACCTTCCCATAACCCACACGACTTGAGCAGTTTCAGTCACATCTAAAGGACAAGGTGACTCTAATTGACACCTAGACTCAGATATTTCTGTGTTCTTGATGAATTCTGAGGGTTGAATAAGGCTGTCCTTATTATCCTGGTTAATAAGGAAGTTGGGGTGCCTAAGTTTACCTTAAAGCAAAAAAACTTCCACCCCTAAATAAAGCGAGCCGAGAAGCCCTGCTCAGATGTCAGCTTGCTAATTATGTACCCAGCAGACATGGCAGGTACAAAGATTAAATTCACCCACCAAAAAAAAAAAAAAAAAGTGTAAGGGAAGAGTGAGGGATCAGGTTTTTCAGTAATATAAATCTGCCAGGGCTGTTCAGACAGCACAGGCGGAACTAGGAAACAGTGGTTCAATGCCACCCAGTGAAACAAGGTCACCTTGCCCAGGTTTTCCACATTGTTGTGACTTCCAGAGATGATAGGTTGGTCGGATTGTATCTCTTTCACACGCCTGGACTGGAACTGACCTTCTTGACGTGTCCAGGTCTGGGTCAGCAACCAACCCAAAGGGCCTTGCCACCACAGGACGCACTTCCGTACAGCCAGCAGAGACTAGAACACGGTCCCTTTGTCCCGCACACGCCTAGCCTGTGAGGAAGTGCTAGCGAGGACAATAGTCTTGGAACCAGCTGACTGTCCTGATATGTACAGGCATACTTTTTTATGAAACACTTGTAGGAGAGCCAGTGCCTGGCAAGTGCTGTGGTGTGATGTCAGGATGAAGAACCCCCAAGTTACCAAAGACAAGGAAAACGGACATGTTGATACCAAGGCTCAAATGTTACATGATTAGGTAACAACTTTTTCACAAGTCAAGTTTCCAATTTGTTGTTTGGAAAAAACTGAGGGAGGATGTAGTTTGTCCAACAGTATAACGCTGTGGGATGTTCTGTATGTCAAATATGTTGCTCTGATTGGTTAGTAAATAAAACACTGATTGGCCAGTAGCCAGGCAGGAAGGATAGGTGGGACAAGCAGAGAAGAGAATTCTGGGAAGTGGAAGGCTGAGTCAGGGAGACACTGTCAGCCGCCGCCATGACAAGCAGCATGTGAAGACGCTGGTAAGCCACGAGCCACGTGGCAAGGTATAGATTAATAGAAATGGATTAATTTAAGATATAAGAACAGTCAGCAAGAAGCCTGCTATGGCCATACAGTTTGTAAGCAATATAAGTCTCTGTGTGTTTACTTGGTTGGGTCTGAGTGGCTGTGGAACTGGCGGGTGTCAGAGGTTTGTCCTGACTGTGGGCCAGGCAGGAAAACTCTAGCTACAGTATAAGGTTTGGGTTTTTGTTTTGTTTTTTGCTTTGGTTCGTTAGTTTGTGTTTAGTGCTGGGTATTAAACTCATAGTGACATTTTAAAGACAAACAACTTTATTGAGCTCAAATTCACATAGCTTATAATTCAATGTGCAATTATCACTACTACCGGTTTTAGAATGTTTTTATTATCCCCCCCGAGAAACCCCATGATTCTCACAGCTAGTCATTCCCATTTCTCTCCTTCGCTCTCTTCCTAAGCCCCCTAGCTACGGGAAGCCTCTAATCTGTTTTCTGGCTCCATAGATTTTCCAATTCTGAACATTTTGTAAGAATAAACGTGTACAGCATGAGCTCCTTGTAAATGGCTTCTTCCATTCAGCATATTTTCAATATATATCCCATCAGTAATTTGTCCTTTTATGGCTAAATATTATAAGACTATACTTCATTTTATTTATCCATGCTTCAGTAGATTGGACAGATTATTTTAAAATATTTTCTATTAAATACCTATATTAGGAATGTAAAAGGAGATGTTGGTACAGATGATATAAACATTAATATGATTTTTAAAATCCCATAAATAGTGTTAATATTAGGTGTAATTACTAAAGCAACTTTTTTGTTTTGTTTTGTTTTGTTTTTTGAGACAGGGTTTCTCTGTGTAGCTTTGCGCCTTTCCTGGATCTCATGCTATAGACCAGGTTGGCCTCGAACTCACAAAGATCCGCCTGCCTCTGCCTCCCGAGTGCTGGGATTAAAGGTGTGTGCCCGGCTAAAGCAACTTTTTAAAAAAGCAGAAGTTGGGAGCCAGGCATGGCGATGCATCTCTGCACTCCTGGCATTTGAGAAGCTGAAGCAGGCCTGCAGTCAAACTGTCAAAAAAAAATCAACAAAATTATGGACCAAAACAAACCCCCCTCCCCTTCCCTCCCAAACCGTTAGACAGAGGTGGTTGTTTGCCTGTAGTCCCAGCTACTTGGGGAAGGTCTGGAACCCCGGTGTTCGAGGCTAGCTATGACAACATAGTGAGATCCTGTCTCAAAAATTAAGAGAGAGCGAGGGAGAGAGCAACCCCAAACACAGTCTGCCAGAACTTACACATTACTTTAAAAAATAGTTGAAAATCCACAGTATGAACTTTTCAAAGAATTCTTAATATTATTTTTTAAAAGTCTAATTTATGCCTGAAAATCTTGTAATTTTTTTCTGGTCTCCATTAGTGAATTATTCTAAAGAAACACACTTTCCTTCCACAGAGACTTCTAGAAGGTAAAAAGGGGAACTTGTCTCAGCTCATTTTATGAGGCCAGTATAATCTAGATGATGTCAAAATGGAAAGGCATTAAAAGAAATGACAGTTACAGCTTAATCTTCCCCATAAAATCGTGAAGAAAACAATTCGCTAATTGAATCCAGTGACAGACACTTAAAAGGACATCTTTATAAGGGAAATTCATTCCAGGAATGCAACGTTTCTTAGCATTGGAAAATCATTGATGTTCACGTCCACAGAAAATGGGAGAAGAGTGCTAAGATGATCTCCCACATAGAGGAATTTTCGTATAAAACTTAACACTCATTTTTAACCATAGGAATCCTGATCATATTAAGCCTAGGGAATGCCTTTATTCTAGTATGGAATATATGAAAAATACAGTAAATATTATAACTAGGAATAAAAGTTTTGTCTCTAAGAAACATTTAAAGATGTCCATTTGGTACTATATCCAGAGTATAGTTCTTTTTTTTGGTCCCAGCTTTATTATGACAAAGATGGGACAATCCCCACCTCACCTCTGGGCAGCGAGCTCTCCTACCTTTCCATTTGGAGAGTCACACACGACCCCATTCCCCATGCCCAAGTCCTAGGAACCTCTCGAAAAAGAGGGACAGACAAGCAGGGCCTTCTGCTCACAGGCACCACCAGATAGTGCCTGAACTCCTGCTGGAAGGGATGTAGCGGGTGACAGCTTAGTCCAACCTGAGGGGTGAGATGCTCTCACAGATCTGTTTCGCAAGAGCAGGACCCCAGCTGCTCCTCCAAGGAGATCTGTTCACTCAGTGAGCCAGCGGCTGGAAGTTTGTTTTGGTCCACGCTTTTGTGGATGGTTTTGTATGGTGCGCGCCAGGGTCTTCTAGTCCAGGCTCTGTCGCCCGAGAGGCCAGGCTGTGCAGTGGGGCCAGGACCAACTGCAGTTTCTGCTCCTGCTCCTCCCAACACTGGCACCAGTAACTGCCCACAGTATTGACACAGCCCTGGGGACAACCGGCCTCTTCAGTACTGCATTCATCCACATCTATCTGGCAAGTATCTCCCTGCCATCACACGGGGCAGCAGCAGCAGCCCGGGAGGCTGGCATGTTGCTGCTCCACAAGAGGAACCCTGGGAGCCCACTGGTCCTCTTCCAACCAGAGGAGCAGGCACAGCAAGACCTGGTGGAAGCCGGCCCAGGGTTGTGGAGATAAGACAGTCTGGCAGATGGTTTGGTAAGTGATGCGGGTTCAGTGTCCATCGCAAGTGATGAGGAAAGGCTGGTATACATGCTGCACAAAGGACTCTGAGACATGGCCTCCAGAAAACCCCGGGGCACACACTTCTGCAGGTGGGCCTGTAGACATGCTCGATACCACCTGCCGCCAACACTGGAAACCATGCCACAAGCAGCTCCCGGGAGCCCCATGTGGTCCGAGTCTCTTCTTCTTTTGGTGGCTGTGTGGTCCCAGGCGCACACCATAGTATAGTTCCTTAAATGCCATAGCCAGTACAATAAAGCAAGACATAAATAAATAAATAAATAAATAAATAAATAAATAAATACGTGAGAACTAAAAAGAAAGGGATAAATGGTCGTTGTAAGCAGGTGATGTAATTACATGGGTAGAAAGTTCAAAAGAATTAAACAGATAACCTGTAAGGATTGGTAAGTGAATTTAGCCAGGTTGATGAACATAGTTAACATGTAGACAATAAAGTTTATTTATAACATTCAGGAAACAGCCACTCTGCAGCAGCTATGACTTAGAGTGAAAAGCGATGCCTACATTTTCAAAAGCTTTCAGAGGGCATATGAACAAAAAAGTTGAAGGGTCACTGGTGTAACAGATGAAATCATAGGCACTGACACAAGTCTGTGGTGTGGCTTTGGAGAAATTACTTCATCTCTCCTGTGGCTACGTTCCTTCATCTCTCAATGTGGGGTAGCAGCAGGATTCTAATGAGCATGTTGTCATGATGACCGAATGACAAGTGCTTAGGACAGAAAGTGCTGTGCACAGATCCAACACTGTCAACTTGGAGCCCGTGGTATTACCTGATCATTCTCGGGGAGTTCTGGAAGCTGCCTGGGGGAGTTCCACCAGCCTGGAGTATGGGGGAGACAGCGCCTACAGCCCCCCAGCTGGGGAAGGTAGGTGAAGGACATATTGCTTCCCACCTGTGTTAAAGTCCCCAGCCACACATGTTGGCTACTGAGTCCTTGAGCTATAGCTGGTCCATATCAAGATGTGCTGGAAGTAGAAGATAGTCACTGGATTTCAAAGACATTATGAAAGTAACATAATTTAATTTTTATATTGACTAGATGTTAAAATGGTATTTTAGCCATATTAGGCTTTGTTATAGTATTAATATTGACTTCGGCTTAGGAAGATGGTTCAGTGGATAAGGATGATTGCTGTTCTCCAGCACCCATGCAGAAGCCAGGCATGCCTGAAATGTTAGTGCTGGGGGACAGAGACAAGTAGATCCTGGAAGCTCTCTGACCAGTGAGAATGGTGAGCTTCTCGGATTCACTGAGACCCCGTCTCAAGGGAATAAGGTGTAAAGTGATAGAGGAAGGAAGGCACTTGATGTCCTCCTCTGGCTTCCTCATGAGTACACATGGGTGCATGCATTCATACACACACACACACACACACACACACACACACACACACACACACACACATGAGTTCACCTGTCTTTGTATAGTTTTCTTGTATTTGAGACAGGGTCTCACTATGGAAGTCAGGCTTGTCTCAAACTTGCAAT
This sequence comes from Peromyscus californicus insignis, assembly GCF_007827085.1. Lineage (NCBI taxonomy): Eukaryota > Metazoa > Chordata > Mammalia > Rodentia > Cricetidae > Peromyscus > Peromyscus californicus. The sequence goes on along the minus strand of NW_026294469.1, from coordinate 62,365,759 downwards.
TATCCTGCCTCAGCCTCCCAAGTGTTCTTTTTATTGGTTACTATGCCCAGCTCTTTTTAATGCTACTGCACCTACAAGAAAATTCACAATTACCATTTGAATTTCAAGAGGACAGTGTTACTTTATACAATATAAATGAGAATGGAATCCTTGAAAGATATGTTTCAGATCATGTTATTTCTCTGTTTAGAATCCTCCACTGACATACACTGCACTCACCAGAAAGAAAAACATCTTGACTAGATCTTACGTGATCTTACCACTACATCTTCCATGAGTGATCAATTCATGCCTTCCTCATCTACAATCAAAACAGAGTCCGATGAACTTGAGCACTAATGGAAGGAGAAAATAAGTCACAGTAATTTTCTGGACTCTTCAAAATTTAGGTTCTAGCCTTCTGATATGTCTTGAGGCAATCAATCAGACATACTGATGGAGAAACAAGCTCCCTAATCTCAGTAATGCTCTCATGAGCCTTGACCCAGGCTATGGTAGTGCCTGAAGCTTCCTTGGATTTGCCTGCTTGGACCTCACTGTCTATCACTACTTCTCCCCTTCTTTCCTACCCTGGGGTGCTAGAGAGTGAGTCTGGAACCTCCTGAATGTGTACTACCACTGAGCAACAACCTCCACCCGAGTCCTTTTCCCTTCCTTGCTCTTCTCAGCAGCAGTAGACAAGCACACACCTTCGAGTTTTCCATCAGCTTCTTCCTGGTCTTAAAACACGCAAGGGTTGGTGAGATGACTCAGCGGATAAAGAAGTGTGTCCAGCCTGATGATCTGAGTTTGATATCCGAGACCCACGTGGTACCAGGTAGAGAAAAGTCATCAACAATCTTACCTGTGAACTCTGAGAGCTACAGTAATGAGCTGCCAGTCAAGATGTACCCATTGGCATAATGGTGGCATAACGGTTGTGGGGCTAACCAACTACTTTATGTTTGAATTTGAGGCCTACTCCACAGGAAAGAACCCATGCCTGGCTTTGAAAACCTAGTCAAAAGACCATGGCTAGAGAAGTCATAGGCCCTGGTGGGGGAACAGGGGTATTCTATTGTTTTTATAAATGGACATGCTGTCAAACTACCTTCTAAATACTCATGTTTATACTCATAGATTAGTACTGCTCTTAACCGTTGGAAGAAAAGGTTCTTACTGCAATGGGCATAGCAGTTAATGCAGAAACACAGTTGGGCAAACTGAGAATAAGTGATAGTTGACTGTTTGGTCTTAAATGGAACATATCATCACCCCTGAGGCACTGGGAACATGAAAAGAAGAAGGAGAAAAGGAATGTAATAGCTAGGGGACAAAGGGGCACACCACAAAAAATATGTCTTCTGGATATGACATGTTCCGTATACTCATGAAGTCACCACAGCTGTTATTACTCATACAAGACCTGCATAAGATTGGGTCCCTAGGGGGCTATTGACAGTTAGTGGCTCCTGGGGGGAGGGGTCTCCCATTCTTCAGTGATCTGGCCACTAATAAGTTGCCCATGCTCCATCCAGTAAATAATTTCCCATTGATGCTCATGCAGATAGCCCTCATTAAACTTGGTTGCTCATGCACACACAAAAGACATGCAAGTGAGAGAACCTGTGGGGAAGAAGAGTTCTGGTAACAGAGAGGCAGGGGATGAGAGAGGATAATGGGGGCGGTGGTAGCTCACAACTGCCCGTAACTCCAGGTCAAGGGATCCAATGCCCTCTTCTGGCCTCCATAGGCGCTCCTGCACTCACATGTACACACATACACAGACACGCACATACACATAATTAAAAATGAAATGAATCTTTAAAAATCCACAACATATAGTAAATATGACTGTCAAAAGGTATCCTATACTTTCCTGTGTCTTCCTAGGAGAGTGGTTTAGCATCACATTTAGAAGCATGGACTTTGAAATCTCTACTCGGCTTCTTAACCATGTGCTCTTGGACCAAGTCACTGGACCTCTGTGAAAACTGGATAATTTCTATTTCACAGGGCCACTAAAGAGATCAAATGTGTTGATAAGACTAAAGCACTTCCAGTAGTGCCAGGCACACAGTAGCAAGTGTTACTGAATAGTGCCATATCTAAATTATATAAATGATGAATTCCTCAAAGGCAGGAACCCTTGCATGCATTGTTCACAGCTCTGCTAACATGTACAGACCACTTGAAGCTTTCTCCTCAATGGGTCCAGCAGGATTAATTTATTAGCAGATGCAGGCATTGTCTTATTTGCTGGTTTCTCCATTTGCTCTAAGTTTAGTACTAAGTAAAGACAGTTGTGGGGGTGGAGGAAGTTAGAGATCTCTGGTACAAATCCATTGGGCTTTTTGTCTTGTTCAAAAGCTGTAATTCAGGCAGAGTTTGGAAGCATCTGCTGAAGAGCATTTTAGGCATGCTTTGCAGAAATTTGTAGCATCTGTTTAGATTGTTATGTGCATTCATACGCTGAATCTTTAACCATTTGCATATAGTAGCATCCTTACTTATGTTCCAAATTTGATACTGCTCTGTATGTGGGCTTGTATGATTCTCAACTCATAACACATATTAAAGAAATTGGTTTATCCAGTACAATTCTCTTTCTCAATCATGGTAAGTAGAATAGCTGTGATCCCAGTCTCAGGTCTGAATAAAGACCTCCAGTCCTAACTTTTCCTGACACTCGGTCCTGTGCATGATAAAAGTTTGCATGTGTCCATTTTGCCTAATTCTTCCAAGTATTCAGCTAACAAGACAGGAAGGTGTGTACCATGGGTTTCATTGTAGAGAGGAAGACATTAGAATGAGGAGGTGTTAACTGAATTGCCTGAGGTTATTAAATGGTAATAAATGGTACAGCTAACACCACACTCAGTCTCCTGTTCGCCAACAGCCCTCTCCACTTTACTAATAGAGGTTAACGATAAGAACTCCCCCTTCCCTATCATTTTTTTGTGTTTTAATATGAATTAATTAATTTTAAATTATATTTTTAAGTGTGTGTGTGTGTGTGTGTGTGTGTGTGTGTGTGTGTGTGTGTGTGTACAGGTTCCTGTGTGGAACTCTGAAAACAACTTTTATGATGAGTCAGTTCTCACTTTCCATTAAGTGAGTCCTAGGGATTGAACTCAGGTCATCAGGTTGGGCACCTTTACCTACAGAGCCACCTTGACGGCCCTAATTTTTTAATTTGGGGAGAGGTGGAAATTGAACCCAAGGCCACATGTATGCCAGACAAGCTCCATACTGTTAAGCAATGCCCACAACCTTCTCACCATGTTTAACAGCTCCGTTCTAGGAAAGACTGGGGAAGTACTTGCCAATGGTGGTCTGTTGGCATCCTTTAGCAAAGTGTGTGATCGGTCTCACCTTGTAAATGTGATAGTCCCATCCCCACAGCAATGAGGATTTACAGTCTGTGCATGTTTTTTGTTTAACTGCATGTTCTAGAACTGAGAAACTTTAGAATTGAAAGGCAAACAAGAATCATGGCTGGGGGTGAGTGAGATGGCTCCTCTGGTAAACTACCTACTGCTAAGCCTAAGTTTAATTCCCAGATTCACATGGTTGGAAGGAGAGGATCAGTTCTCACAAACCATCCTTTGATCTCCACACACAAACTAACACACATACACACATGTGCCCCAAACAAAATAAATAAATGAAATGTAAAAAATAAAGATGGAGAATCATTGTTGAAGAAACCAGAATAGTGTTGGAGAACCTTCTCGTTAATACTCAGCCACTTTGTTCCATTCTTCAAGCTAAAGGTGACTATAAAACCAGACATGGTAGCGCACGCCTTTGATCCCGGCACTCTGATGGCAGAGGCAGGCAGATCTCTGTGATCTCCAGGCCAGCTGGAAATACATAGTGAGACCCTGTCTCAGGAAGAAAAAAAAACAAAACCACCCCACATGAGGTAGAGCAGAAGTAATTCTCTAGGTGGAACTTTAAAGAAAAGCAGCCCTGCAGGGTTTTCAGCATCGGATGCAATTCTCATCTGAATTCTTTGTCGTTAGGTAGAGGGGAGGGGCGGGCGTCAGAAAACGGAGAGTCTAATAGGTTCAGACTCACCCAAGAAGCACTGATTGGAGTCCGTGGGTTATTAAAAAACAAATGAACAGGCCACAAAAAGTGGCAGGGGAAGGGGGCATGTTTGAGGGAGCAGGGGAGTGGACAGGGGGGCAGAGGGTAGAGTCGTCTGTTTACAATGTATCCATGCATGAACTTGTCAAAGTAAGAATAAAAGTTTTGACATAGAGATAGATAGATAGATGATAGATAGATAGATAGATAGATAGATAGATAGATAGATAGGTAGGTTAGAGAGAAAGAGAGGGAGGGAGGGAGGGAGGAAGGAAGGAAGAGAGGGAGACAGACAGAGAGAGAGAGAGAGAGAGAGAGAGAGAGAGAGAGAGAGAGAGAGAGAGAGAGAGAGAGAGAGAGATTGATTTAGTAGCCAGTTATGGGAACTGACTCCATGTGTTTGAAATAGGAACTGATTATTTCATAAAGGAGTTTAGTATAAGGCGGAGACACAGAATGACTCAAATCCCTCTGTAATTTGTATATGGTATCATGTGACTTAGATAAACTCACATAGACAAGACAGAAACAGTCAAGAGTTGGTCATAGAAATGCAGAGAAAGACAAAGGGTGAACAAAGGGACCCATTCTCCAGCCATTGCAGGTGACAGCACAAAAAAATAAAAGTATTTGTATTTCAAGGAGCTGGGAGCCTGCTCAGTGAGTGTGAACAACAGCAAGATTGATTGATTTTTTTCCATAGGTGGAGAACAAGTATGCCACAGGCATCAGAAGCAACGCGATCCCAAAGCGCAAAGGAGCACGGTTCCCTGCTCCGGATGGCCAACTCTCCTTCCCTCTGCCCTATTTTCTTCTTCCTTCTCCATCCACTCAGAGATGTCAGCCTGCCATGCAGGCTGATGCTCCCTCCATCTTAGTTTTCAACTTGGAATCTTTAACCGAACCCCAGCACAAAGGATCGACGCTCTTCTGGCTTCCATGTATAAACTCCCAGAGGACGACTGTGATTGGCCAGCATGGGCCCAAGTCCGCCTACGCTCAAGCTCTAGGGCGATGCATTGCTAGGGTCGGTCAAGCCCCCTCCCCGCCATGAAGTCTCTACACTTGAAGCAGATGGGGGAAGAGCACATCTTACCAGAAAATTGGTGGCGAGGAATTTGGAGTTCACAAAAAAGGCTCCCAACTCGGGCCCGTGGAAGCAGTAACAGCCGTCCCTATATATCATTTTCCTATAGCCACGGCCACAAATGACCACAGATTCAAGGACTTAAGACAATAGGGATTGATTTAATTCATGATCTTATTGTTCTGGAGAGCAGGCCAAGGAAGGTGCACAGGGCTAACGTCAGGGCGTTGCTAAGGCTGACTTCCTCCCTAGGAGAACCCAGGGCTTTGCCAGGCTGCCTCTGTTCCTCGGCGGTGGCTCCTCCCTGGAGCCGGTGCTCGGCTCACTTCCTTCCTTAAATTCAGTGCCCGACCTTTATGTTCAGCCTGCCGTGATGCTGCCAGCGCTCAGAGTGGGTCTTTCCTCCTCAGTTAAACCTTCCTAACACTGGAGTCACACACAAGCCCAGAGGTGTCTCTCCTAAACGACGCCAAGTCCAGTCAAGTTGACAAGATGAACTGGGGGAGACGGCTCGGTGGGTCAAGTGCCTGCCGCACAAGGACCTAAGTTTGGTTCTGTATTACCCCAAAACTGTGTGCGTTAGCACAGGTCTGTAATCCCAGTACTGGGGAAGCAGAGACAAGTACATTCCTGGGGCTCACTGGCTAGCCAGCCTATCGAACTGATAGGCCTCAAGTTCAGCGAGAGACCCCGAAGACAAAGTGGAGAGCAACTGAAGAAGACATCCGGCCTCACATGCGGACTTACGCACATGTGGACACGCCTACACAAACACATCCATATATACCACGCGAGCACACATACACCGTGGCAAGAAACATTCAGTTCGTTGCAAGGAGCAAGACACTTGATCCCCACTGAGCTGTTGCTTCTCTGGAATTAAGTTTGGGGTGTGCACAACAGCAAAGCTCTCTGCTCACATGTCAATACTGCAGGATGGCACCCGGATGAACACCCGGGGCACTGATGATTTAGGGCAAGGGTTGTAGCCCCAGGTACTCCTAAGAGGCAGTCTGTCTTGGTATTTAAATTTACCGGTGTTTCTCTAGGGACTACAAGGTGGGTTGCCTCTTAAGGTGTGAGTCTGTTGCTTTAACGAATAATTGTTTCTCTCTCCCAACCCTGCTGTCTGAGGTTGTTCTGGCTGTGTGTTTGGTCTCAATGCTGGGCAGTATGTCCTGTGACATGGGTGCCCTGGTCACTGTTAATGACATGCAGGTACCCCTATTTCACACTTCTCAAAACTTCTGAGGCAGGCTCACTTTCTAGGAAAGACATTTAGAAGACCAGAGACAGGGGAAGAGAGGTCAGAACGTATGTGTGGGTTTTACTGCTTAGGAAAAGAGATAATGTAATCAATCTGCCAACGAGGGCAGAGCTGCTATTAGATTACAGCTGCCACCAAGTCACTATATTTTAAAGACCGTTTTACCCCCTTAGCGATGCTCTGTCCTTTAGAACTTTCACATAGACTTTTATTACACACCCACAGGGCCAGATGTGATGCCTGGGGCCAGGGACCACACTTCAGAATATCTGCTTCCCTCTTTCTAGGGGTGGAGTCAGTCTTTTAAATTTATTTCTGTGTATGTGTGTCTGTTTGAGTGTGTGCTGTGTGTGTGTGTGTGTGTGTGTGTGTGTGTGTGTGCTGCAATTCATTTGAGATGTCCTTGAGTATGTCTCAGGGATGTAGAATACAATTATTAATTTTAATTCTAGTTTTTCAGCGTTAGGGATCAAACACAGGCCTTTGTCTATGACTAATTTACACTCTATCACTCCACCCCTGGCACACACACACCATTCAGAGTTTTATTTAAATTCCTCTGGTATATTCCTTTCTGGGTCCAACAACTTGATACAGTTAGGTTACATTTGTTTTGTTCCGTTTTCCCTGTGGAGGGCTTGCTGTTTGGTTTAAGTGTAATGCTGATCTGTAATTATGTAACATATTTACATAGTTCTATAGTAAACTCAACAAGAGCACATTCCTTGTCCCTTCATCTTTACAGTAGTCTATTAAACATCTTAATGAGTCAGTCTCCTGCTGTTGTTATTACCTTTGGGGTTTTTTTTTTTTTTTTCCCCAAAACAGCATCTCACTTGGTACTTCTTGTAAGAGCATGTCCTGATGGGTTATTTAAGTGGACTTGGGGCATAAGTCATGGCTGTATGGTTTAGCCTGGCCTGAAACTCACTCTGTAGTCCATGCTGGCTTCAAACTTGCTGTCCTCCTGCCGTAGCCTTCAGAGTGAATGCTGACACTAGTGGTGTGCATCACTACACCTGGCTCTTTCCATTATTGTTTGTGGTGTGCCTATCTGTGCACATGCATGTGCATACATGTTCATGGGAATGCACTTGTGTGTGCGGATGGATGTGGGAGAGAGGGCAGAAGACACCGTGGGTGTTATTCCTCAGGTGCTACCCATCTTATTTTTTGAGACAGTATCTCCCTCTGGCCAGTAACTCACCAATTAGGCTAAGCTGGATGGTCAGAGAGATCCAGGGGTCTGCCTGTCTCTGCCTCCCTAGTGATGAGATTACAAGCACACCAGCTACCATAGCCAGCTTTCTTTTTTCCATTTGTGGGTTCTGGGGGACAGAACTCAGTAAAGCACACAGCAAGCACTTTCCTAACTGGACTCTAGCCTCTTCCTTTTATTTTTTAATATAAATAAATGTATATTTCGTATCTGATGAGGGATATTGCAAATTGTTTGATGATGATATGCGATTAAAATTTGTTTCTTTTTGTGTCATTTTTAATATTTATTTATTTCCCTGCTGAGCCATCTTGATGTCATAGTTAAAATTTTTCCAGCTGTGTATCTCTTTCATTTGTATTTTATTTAAATATTATTTTATGCCTGGATGTGTATTTTACCTGCATGTAGGTTTCGTGCCCACTGGGTGCCTGGTGTGGAGAGCAGAAGACGATTTTGAGTCCCCTGGAACTGGAGTTACAGACAGTTGTGAGCTACCGTGTGGGTGCTGGGAATTGAACCTGGGTTCTCTGGAAGAACAGCCAGTGCTCTCAACTACTAGGCCATCTCTCCAGCCTCTCTTTCATCTATATCTTCAAATAATAAGAATCCAGTTTTTAGTATATTAAAAATGGAAATTTTGTCTATAAATTTTTTCTTCCTTTTACTTCTGCTCTGTTTACTTGTATGGCTTCCTACCTTTATCTTCTAGACACTACAAATATTTTAGTACTGTGTTCATTCGATCTTTGATTTTGTTCTTATTTATTGGTTTTTCTCTAACCTCATCTTTATTATTTACTTTCTAATTTTTTCTTCCAGGTTTTTGTGCCTGGAATATCTTATCATTTGATTTTTAATATTTCTTGTTAAGTAAATGAAACTATAAAAGAAATATGAGATGATAAATCTTACAATACTACTTTAAACACACAGAGTTTTCATGGTAAGATTGCTTTCTTATGGTAATTCATTGATTACCATCACCACCACCATCACCACCCCATCTTGTTATGTAGTCGACTGACTTCAACCTTTGGATGCTCCAGCCTCAGCTCTCTGAGAGTTGAGATTACACCTGTGTACCACCATGGCCAACCACAATTTCTTCAATTCCTTCCTTCCTCTCTTTCTCTTTCCCCCAGTGCTGGGGATTGAACTTATGGTCTCACACACATGCTAAGCAAGTACTCTACCACTGAGCTATGTCCTCAGCTCACAACTTATTTCAAAACTAAGTAGTAGGACTATAAAGATGGCTCAGCACAGTTTTTTTTTTGTTGATAGAATTTACTGCTCCTGCAGGGAACTTGCTTCCCAGCCCCCAGTGGGGCTATTCACAACCACCTGTAACTCCAGCTCTAGAGGATCTGACAGTCTCTTCTGGCCTCCACAGGCAGCCAGATTCATATGTGCATGCACACACACACACACACATACACATACACACACACACACACACACACACACACATACACACACACACACACACACACACACACACACACACACACACACACGAATAAAAAGAAAACCTAAAAAACAATATTCCTTACATTCCTAAACTTCAAGGAAATTTAAGCTATCCTTTTTTATTGGTTTTTAAATTTTTTGCATTGTGGTCAGTGAATATAGACTATATGATATACATACTTTGAAATTTATTGAGATAAATGACTAAATGTGACTGGCTGAGCATTGTGGTTGGTCCATGTGTTCTTTGTTTGTTTGTTTGTTTATTTGTTGGTTTTGAGACAGGGTTTCTCTGTGTAGCCTTGGCTGTTCTGGAACTCTCTCTGTAGACCAGGCTGTAGTTCCCTGCAGGAGCAGTAAATTCTCTCAACAAAAAAAAAACTGTGCTGAGCCATCAAACTCGCAGAGATCTGCCTGCCTCTGCCTCCCGAGTGCTGGGATTAAAGGCGTGCGCCACCACTGCCTGGAGGTCCATGTGTTCTTTCTTGTGTGCTTGTTTGCTTGTTTTTGAGCCTCTTATGTTCCAGCTCACTATCAGACTGAAATTAGTTATTCTTATCTACATTTAAAAAGACTGTTGGGTGACACGTATCTGTAATCCTAGCTCTTGGGGGGACTGAGGCAGAATGGTTGAGTTTAAAGCCAGCCTCTGCTACATAACGAGGCTACATCTTGAAAAATGTCTACACAATCCGAAACCAAAGTGTTTGCCTATCAGATTCTGTGTAACTGCCACACTTGATTGTGCCAACAGAGCTACTAGTTTACGGGTTTTCCAAGAGATTTTATTAAACTAATGACAATCCACTCTTCCACCCACCGCTGGTGTCTATTTCAGAGCTATATTATTATTAAGCGATAGTTTGCATTCTCTAAACCTTTTGGACCAATGTTGTATAATCAGGTTTTCTCTATCAGGTGTTTTCTATGTCGAAGTCCATTCTAAATAATGCTGAAACGCATTCCCCGGGGTCCCTTAGGTCTGCATTTACCCCAAATATTCCTTTCTTTTCTCAGTGCTGTGGCAAATTATCTGAAGGAAGGGTTTATGTGGCTCAGGGTATAGTTCAGGACAGCCAGAGAGAAGGGGCCGTGTGAGCGGCTCACTGCACATGTGTGCCCGAGGGCCGCTGGCGGTGTGTCTGCAATCCGGAAGCACGGAGACAGGCACTGGTGCTCATCCCCTTTCTCCTTCCTTTTTATTCAGATTGGGGACTCCGGCCCATAGGATGGCACCACCCATACTCAGGGTGGGGTTCCCTCCGACTCAGTTAACCTCTCCAAAGACAGCCTCCCAGAGAAGCCCCGAGGTGTGTCTCTTAGCTGATTCCAGATCCAGTCAAGCTGACTCTGAAGATTCACCTTCACACCCTGTTTGTCAATCTTCCGTCTCCTAACGTCCAAGCAATGACTCATGGGGCACGTTTGGAAGTAGTGCTGTGCTATAGAACAGCAAGTGCCGGGGTGCCACAAGGTCCAGTTTTATAAAGTTGCAACAGGTGGCCTTAGCAGTCTCCAATCATGTGACCCCACCCTACCCAACTTCTTCTCTCACACCCAGGTTGTTGACAGCGACATATTTATCTTGTAGCATCAGGCCCAGCACCTGGTGGCACTCAGTACATATTTGTTCAATAAATGAATGTACTCAGAGAACACTCGGTCAGTCCCAGTGGCATGTGTGTGTAATCCCAGCTGCTTGGGAGGCTGTGGCAGGAGGATCATAAGAGTTCAAGGCCTATGTAGGCAACAAAGGAGACATCTTCTCAAAACAAACAAACAAACAAACAAACAAACAAACAAACAAACCAAGGGCATGAAGCTTCAGTAGGAAAACGGAAACCCTTTCAGAGTTGTCATTTCGGGTACACTTACTGCATTCCAAGCCTCTTCAAAGACCGTCTCTCCGGTTTCATTTGAAGATTCCCAGCTTTCTTGCTTTGCCCTGGGTTGACCTTATGACTGTTCTGTGAACACACTGAGCTTCCTTCTGCTTCAGGATCTTTATAGCTAGTCTTCTCATATTTGCACATCGCTCACTTCTCGTTTTAGTATTACTATTAGTTGCTGGGTTTTTGTTTCGTTTTGTTTTGAGACAAGGTCTCACTATATAGCCTTGCCTAGCCTGGAACTTGATGTAGCTGAAAGTTTTTCTGTATCCCGGCCTGCCAGCCATCGGGACAAATCTCTCCCACTCATGTCCCCCAAGTAAACACACAGAAGCTTCTATCAATTATAACTGCATGGCCATGGCTCACGCTCTTATGTCTTAAATTCAGCCCATTTCTGTTAATCTATATGTCACCACGTCTTCTGTGGCTTTACCTGTGTGCCATTACATGTTGCTCCTTGGGTGGCTGGCTGGCATCTCTCTTGCCTTCTTCCTGTCTCTCTCTTTGAATTTCCTGTCTGCCTCTAAGCTGCCTTGCCATAGGCCAAATGGCTTTATTAATCAACCAATCAGAGCAACACATATTCACAGCATACAGAAAGACATTCTCCCATCATACAGACCAAACTAGCCTTGAACTCCCATAGATCTGCCTCTCTCTGTCCACCAAGTGCTGGGAATAAAGGCGTGCACCACCATGCCCGATTCATAGCTAACTTATTAACATCACTCAGGTCCCTGCTCAAATGCCAGCTCCTCAGAGAACTTCCTGATGGTCTCATGTAAAACTGTACTTGACCTCTCCCAGTCTCATTATACACAGTGATCTTTTGAAGAAAAAAAAAATTAGCAGCTTAATTAAATGCCCTGTCAGCTTTGTGTTTATCATGTGTATCACCCACTAAAATGTAAGTTCTTTAAGGGCAAGGAATTTGCCTTGTATACCAGTATGTTCCCATCCAGGGCAGTGCCTGACAAATGGTGGACTCTGGGTAAATTGTGATTGGATTAAGCTTTCATTTAATTCTCGGGAGAAAAGATTAAACAGTGTTACAATATTACTTGTGTAGATGATTTATCTGAGGTTCTGGATATGTCTAGAAACTTGCCCAGGAGCAAAGAGCTATATAGAGCCAGGATTTTTAATGCCATGTCCATTTGAAAGATCATTTATAACCCAGAGATGTTGTGCTACTGTCTCCTAATTAAGTAGAATGTAAACACACAAGACAGTAAAAGTCATGGGCAGAGGAGTGGCTTGTGGCTGCTGGGATGAGGTCAGTGGAGATGGAGTCATTGGGAGGAGGCAGGTCGGGCCTTGTGGACAAATGATGTTTGGACAGATGGGGAAGGGAGGGAGGGAGGCACACTCTCTCATCCCAGACCCTCATAGGCTAGAGACTCCAATGGGTTCTTGGCCTTGGCTGGAGAATCCTGTTTGAATTTTCCCTTCCCAGGACAGCCGTGAGGAAAGAACGTTTTCCAAAGAGCTTTAGTGGACTGTGGTGTAGTCTTGACCACATTCTAACTAACTGGTAGAGCTTTGGACAAGTTCAAGCAAGTTCAAATGAACTTCACAATTCTCGGGCTATGCTACTTGGCTGACTGCTGAGCCAGGAGGGCCAGGCCTCAGAGAAGAATTTGCCTCGAGCATCTTTTTTCTAAAAAAAAGGGGGGGGTATGTGTGTTGTATGTACGTTTTCATGAGTCAGGGCACATGTGTCACAGTGATTGCAGAGACAGTACAATTGCAGGAGTCTCACCTTCTATCCTGTTTAAGACAGGGTCTCTTTATCACTTTATAGTTAGGTTAAATGGCCCATGAGCTTCCCTGGAGATTCTCCCATCCACCTCCCATCTCACTGTAGGAGTGCTGGGATTACAGAGGGGTATTACTGTGTCTGGCATTACGCGGTCCTTATGCTCAAGTGCTTTATCCACTAAGCCATCCCCACAGACCCCAAGGACATCTTTTTAAAAGAGGATCAATGATACTGTTGAACCGGATAGGAGTTGACCGGGCATCAGCTTTTAGGCTGCCGCAGGAGGGTGTCTGGAGGTGTCCTCTTACCAAAAGCTGCCTGGATGGTGAGAGCAGTAGCAACCAGAGGCAAGAAAGTGAAGGGGTCATTCCCAGGCAGCAGCTGGATGAAACTTGTTGGGGGTACAGGGAAACCAAAGTCAGTCATGGAAAAGACGGAGAAGAGATAAAGTCAGACAGGCAACGGCCAGCACTTGCAAAGATAAAGGGACCGGAAAATCTCAGAGTGGTGGTGGTTATGTCCAGGAGGCCTCAGGGAGGTGAGGGTTCTGCAGGTCACCCCTTTGAAGGAGGCTGAGTCCTAGACCCATTCATCTTCCCTCCAAATCTTTCATGAGGAGTTGAAGGCACCATCTGCTCAAATGCGCTTAACATCCTCCTCTCCAGCACCTGTCTGCTGAGCCGAATTCCCACCTCTGGGAGTGACATTACATTAACCCGGGACCTTTAACAACAGTAACTGATTTGGGTCCTATGTAAAACTGATGATTTTCCTCAAGTACATGTCCCAAGAATAATGTTTGGAAAATATGAAGAAAATAGGCTGGAAAGATGGTTCAGCAGATAAGGACGTGTACTGCTCTTGGAGAGGACCCAAGTTTGAATCCCAGCACCCATGTCAGGGTGCATAACCACCTGCAACTCTAGCTCCAGTGGTATTTAGTGCCTCCCACACATGTTCTCACATGCACACACACCCATACAGTTAATTAAAAATGAAAATGTTAACTACAAAAAGAATTTGGCATTGTTTAGGTAGTACAGTTACCCCCTCAAGATGGAAAGCTAAAAATATACAACACAAATATTAATTAGAAGAGACTTTGATCACAAAAATGATGCCACAGTATCACTGCCAACTCTTGTTTTATTTTTTCCCTGCTTTTGATAAACTTGTCATTTCTGGCACTCCTTTCCTGCAATATCCTCTCCTGTGCCTGTGACATTGAGACTTAGATGCCAAGTGTACCTGTTGGACTTAACACTGTTTAGATTTAAGGCTGATTTTGGCATCTCCTGGGGAAATGGACTTGATGGAGATTAACTGTTTCAGTGATTAATGGTCACCCCATCCAGCTCTGAATTCTAAAATGTCGCAGCCAGTAGGTACATTCTTCATGTTCTATGAATAAAAGCACAGTTGAAAAACAACCAGCTCGATTTACCAGACAGCTTTGGGAGTGGATAGATTGATGACTGTGGATGACTTCCTAGATCTTTTCATGTTTCTTTCCCTTCTGCTGTTCCCCTAATGAAGTTTGTGCTTGAATCCCTGAAGGATCTGGGCAACCCAGTATGGGACTTTTGCTTCTTGGCTACATGGTCCAGGGGCTAGCAGTACCAGCTTCAATAGAGTTTGCTAGGAAGGTCTTCATCCAGCTGGGCCTCGGTCACTGACTCACGCCCTTCCTAAGATTCTCAAACTGTGTGGGCTTAGGCTAAAAGTGCAGAAATGTTTCTTAAGACCCTTTCCAGTTCCTCAAAGGCTCTGGCTTCAGGCTACAGCTATTAGTAGTGAAGAGTAGCACCCCTCAACACACACACACACACACACACACACACACACACACACACACACACACACACTGTAGAAGGCTGAGTGTATAGAGGGTTCAGATCATAAGTCTGGGGTTGAGGGTGTATGTAGAACTGTGGTACTGCATGTGTTCAGTATATATTGAAGTCCTGAGTCCAATCCTGAGCAACACACACACACACACACACACACACACACGCACCACAAAATAAAATCTGTTCAATAGCATTATTTAATCTCTATTCCATAATATCCTCTGAGAAAAAAAAGGGGCATGTCTGTTATCCTCCTTGATCTGGAAGTACAGGAGCCTTTTCTTTGGTCTTTGTCTTTCACAATATTGGTATTTTTGAAAAAAGAATCAGTCAGAATGTACCTCAGTAAGGGGACAAGTTATTTTAACTTTTTTTTACAGTACTGAAGATTGAACTGAGGAGGCCTTTGTCCAGTTAGGTTTGTCTTTGAGGTGGGGCTATGTAGCCCTGGCTGGCCTAGAACTTGCTATATAGACCAAGCTGAGTTCAGACTCAATATGTAGACCAGGCTAGCCTCAAATTCACACTAATCCTCCTGTCTCTGTCTCCCAAGTGCTGCGATTACAAGTGAGTGCCGCTGGGCCAGGCCCTAGCCTTTATTTTTCATTGTGATATAATTAATGTCTTGATATGCTGCTCAATAAATCTATGATAGGCTTATATTAGCCTTATTCTGTAACCAAAGGCGGCCTCAAATCTGTGGTCTTCCTGCCTCAGCTTCCCAAGTAGCTGGGATTAGAAGCCTGTACCTCCAGGCCTGGCCTACCTCTTAACTCTTGTTCAGCCTCATCACTTGCTGATGGACTACAGTGCTCGCTTCATGTCCATCAAGTGACAGCATGGTATGGGGCAGGTGTGGGTAGTTGAACAAGGAGCCAACCCTGACTAGGCCCTTGTTAGTCAGTCCAGTCAAGTGCCTTACCTGAATTCCAGCTCTCGGGGTTTTTAGCACAGCTCTGTGAGATGGATTTCAGAAGGAATTGCGACAGACTCCTTTGTCTGAGTTCTTGAGGCTAGTCTGGAATAAAATTCCAGCTTGGATCCAGGCCAGCTGGCCTCCAAAGATGATTTGCTTAGTCAGTACTCTTGCAGTGCTTGCTTAAAATGTCATGTTCAGATAAGACTTATGTAACACAGAATTCACCACTTTAACCCGTTTAGAGTATTCAATTCAGTGTCTTAGTATATCTGCAATGTTGTACAATCATCAGCATTATCTAATTCTAGAACATTTCTATCATCTCCGCAAGAGACCCTATGCTTCTCAACTCCCTCTCTCCCATTACCTGATGACCACTAACCTATTAACCGACTTCAGTATACTGAACAGTGAAAAGGACCTGATTGTTCATTCACATACCTAGTAATACTTTGGCTCTCAAAACATGTTGAGTGAAAAAAATCCAGTTATAAAAGGCTGCATACATAAGATTCTACCTATATGAACTTCTAGAAAAACCCATAACTTATCAAAAGGGCCCGAGGGTAAGGATGGCATGAGGGACCTTTTGGAGGGATTTGGTGTTTTAAAACTTGATTGTGGTGGGGGCAGCTGTATGACACGTACATTTATAGAAATGCATTAAATTGTCTACTGAAAAAAAGATTTCAATATCTAAATTATATTTTAATAAAACTATAAAAAGTCAAACATATGTGGCCCCAGGAGTTTAGTTCACGAACACGCCTTTTTTCATGTTCTGCTCCAAATCTATTTTCCTAGGTGCATCTCCTATCTTTCCCCTCCCTTTGCTCAAACAAATACTGTGGGGCACTTCTGTATTCAGGCTGGTATCAGGACCTGAGAAAGTGGAGCCTCACGGGCTTTGCAGTTTGGTCTGTCTGCGGCAGGGGGAATATCAATGTGGTCCGAGAGACTCAGCAAAGGACAGGATTGAGATGAGTCCCAGAGAGTCTAGGTTCCAGTCATGTTGAATTTCAAGTTTGAATCAAGTTTAAATCTAAGTTTTCAACCATACTTACATAGTTTCAAAAGAAATTAAACAGTGAAAAATGTCCTCCCACCCATCAGCTTACATCGGCTCTGCTCTTACCCCGTGTGGTACCACCATAGTGTGGTAAACTTATCATTTCTCCTCCTTTAAAGCATAAATGCCAGCATAATATTCTCATTATCACCACCGCTTCGGTGAGTATCACACCTCTGGGACACAGAACCTGACATTTTCTGTTGTATGGATGTACCATAATTTATTCAAATCGTTTCTTTTTGATAAACATTAGTATCTATTTACCATAATAAATAATCCACTGTGTAATCTTTTATAAATAGTTTTCTGTCTGTTTTCACATGGGCAAGTATATCTGTCGCTACATATTGATCTTTAAAAACCATTCCACATAAACATGCCAACAAATTTCATGTTTCTAAGTCTGTTCCCTTTGCTTTGAAACCCCGCCCCCTTTCCTGCCAGCCAATGACTACTTCACAAAACTCAGCTGAAGAATGGATTTTTCTGAAGTCTTCTAGACTTCTCTCCTGTCCCTCCTCTCAGCATTTCACTCAGAATCACCCCAGCATTCCATGGTCACCCACAAGACGGAGCTGGCCGGGCGGTGGTGGTGCACACCTTTAATCCCAGCACTCGGGAGGCAGAGGCAGGTGGATCTCTGTGAGTTCGAGGCCAGCCTGGTCTACAAAGTGAGTTCCAGGAAAGGCGCAAAACTACACAGAGAAACTCTGTCTCGAAAAACAAAAACAAAAACAAAAACAAACAAAAAAAAGACTGGGAGCTGTTCCAGAAGGCTGGTTGGGAGATTCATCTCTGAATCTCTCAATATTTGGCAGTGGGCACCAAGTATGACATTCAATGCACTAGTGAAGGGACTGGGGCCCCCAACTCAATGCTGTGCTGACATCTCTGCCCGTCAGTGCCGACAGTGGCCTCCCGGGTATTTGGAGGGTTGCTGCCAGACAAAGATGGACTGTGGGTTTTTCCCATCCCCTCCTAATTCCTTCCTTCCTTCCTGCGCTACCTCTTTCCCCCCCGCTTGGGATTCCAAGCGCAGCTGCCTATGAAGTTCCTGCGGGATCCAGCTTGGGCAGCGGCTGTTACAGACTTTCATAAAGAAACAGTAAAGATGGAACCTTCACTCCACCCATTGCTCAGTTTCTTTTCTCCTCTCAAATTAAAAAAGAACAAACGGCTTGGTGTTCAAATGCGTATCCAAGTCACCCTCAGAAATCACTTCCTGGACATGAAGCCAAAGATTACTAAAACGCTTGCCATTTAGGCTAATTGCTGTTAAATCGTCAAAGGGTTCTGGGGGTTCTTTTTTTAAAAAGACATCGGGTTAAAGGGGTAGGCACGGTAGTTCAGGCTCACCCTCCCGGCACGTGTGAGGGTGAGACAGGACAATCTTAAGCTCAGTGCCAGCCTGGGCTACATGAATGACCCTGTCTCAAAAAAAAAAAAAAAAAAAATTGGGCTAACATTAAAACATGTCAGTGATGTGCTTGAAGCTGCCAGTTGTTTAGGCTGTTTCCAGGGCAGATTTGCCTTCGGTTCCCTCCCCTGCCGGGTGGCATTACTGCTCTGTCTCAGCCCTCACAGAGGGCCTGGAGGTCTGTAGTCCTCTCTCCTGGGAAAGCCGCTGCTCCTAGGAGGTGGAGGACCCCTTAAGTGACCGCAGAAATAGAACACTTTGGAGCTTCAGTCTGCACAGGTCAGAGGCCAGTGGGAATAGAGATGCCCCACTCAGGAGAGCCCTGCAAAGTGCCGGCTGGGCTCCCCGTGAGCGCTTTGGGACAGTGGTCTTCAAAATGACTTCCTTGCTTGACTCATAAAAGAAATTTGAGAAACTGTGTTTCTTGTACTTTTAAAGGTCATATCTAAAGTGTTTCATCATAACTTTAAATGATGGTAAGCTTTATTATTTCTGTCATATTATAAGTATTGGCATTTTAAAATAAGATTGTTACATCATTCCTTAAGTAGATCCAGGGGAAATCTACATATCATAACGCATCTCTCATCCATCAAAAAATACATGAACAAGCTTTTCTTTAAAAGAAATTGTATATCACTCTTTGGTCTCTGATCTTGAATTTCCATTACACTTTTTTTTTCTGAGCATTTTAATGTAATATTTTAGGCTGGAAAATCTTTCATTGATCCACCTATAATATTCCTCTATGATTTAAAAAAGAAAATCTTTATAAAATGGAGTCTCAGAGTCTCTTAAGGTTAAGAAACCCATCATTTTGTTGTTGTTTCTTTCTTGAGACAGGGTCTCTCTATGTAGGCCCCGGCTGGCCTGGAACTCGTGTAGATCAGGTTGGCCTGATCTACCACCTGCCTCTGCCTTCCAAGTGCTGGGATCAAAGGCGTGCACCTCCACGCCCAGCAAGAAACCTATCTTGATTGTATAATGAGTACAAGGTGTATTAAAGCAACTTATGGAAGGGAGTTTTGGGGGGTGGGTTACAGTTCCAGAGAGAGTGTTCCTAATGGTGGGGTAGGCATGGCAGCAAGTGCCAGAGCAGGAAGCTGACAGATCACATCTTTAACCACATAGGAAGCAGAGTGAACTGGAACTGGGATGAGGTCAAAAACTCTCAAAGCTTGCTCACTGTGATGTATTTCCTCCAGCAAGGCTGTACCAGCTAAAGCACTGTCACAAAACAGCACCACCAACCCCAGGCTGCTTCTTCAAATACATCAGTCTGGGGGGGGGGCATTCCTCATTCAAATCACCACTAGTATCTAGGTAAAATACTGCTTAAAAACAAAACAACAGGGTCTCTCTGTGTAATCTGGAACTAGCTTTGTAGCTCAAGATGGCCTTCAACGTACAGTACTCTCGAGTCAGCCTCCCCAAGTCTAGGATTACAGGCATTTGTTACCATGCACGGTGAACAAATTTTGGCATACTCTTAAAAGGAAAGTGTAGAGTTGCTGGAGAGATTGCTTAGTGAGTCAGGACACTTGTCACCAAGCCCCAGAGCCTGAGCTGTCTTTGACCTCTATACTCACGCAGTGGTAGGAGCATGCATGTCCCTGAAACAAGCATGACACTTGGAAACATTAGCAAGTACCACAGCTAAGTCTCTGCCGTGATGGAGGAGCTTCTCCTCTAGTGTGCAGGGATGACAGATAACATCCAACAAACAAGGTAAGTGCTACGAGGAGAGAGAGAGCCTGGGGACAGCAGGGCTGAGGTTAGGGATACAGGCCAGTGATAAGGTGATCACCTCGCATTTGCAAAGCCTTGGGTCCGACCCCCAGCTTGCCAGAAAAAAAAAAAAAAAAAAAGGAAAAGAATGGGCTGTGATTTTTAGAAAGGTCATGGTGGGCCCCACTGCAAAGGTGACTTTTGACCGAAGGAGGTAAGGAGTTAGAAACATAGGTCTCTGGGGGAAATGAGTACCAGGCAGAGGACACAGCCTGTTAGGAGGGAACAAGTGTGGCCTCTTCTACCAGGCGGGGCGGAGCGTACTGCTGGATGAATGAAAGGTGAGAGATGGAGACAATGATCGGGGGTGGCCATGCTAATCTCAGGGAACTCCGTTAGAAGGAAGTAGATTTTTACTTTGAACCAGCTGAGGCATATTAATGGAGAAATGAGTTGAGGTTTTGTTATTTATTTTGGTACTGAGCATCAAACTTACGGCCTTGTGTATGGTAGGCAAGCGCTTCGCCACAGAGCTGAGCTCACAGAAGCAGCTCCGACTCTCTTTGTGACTGTCTCACTATTTAGCTCCGGCTAGACTTACGCTCTTGAGCCTCCTGATGGGTGGGATTATGGGGGGCAGGGTGCCACTATGTGTGGCCAGCAGGGATGTGTTTCTAGCTAGTATGCCAAGAAGGGGAAAGAGCAGACCAGAGACTGCTTCAGGTATGAGGTCACGGTGTGAGGGAGAACCGTGTTCGGCCTGTGACGGGAAGTTTGAGATGTGGCAGATAACCGCAATTTGGAACTCAGATAAAAGGGTGAGCCGGTGACAGAAATTTGACACTTGGCATCATAGGATGACATCATACAGCTGCGATGGTATTGAAAGTCAAGAGACTGGATGAGATCACTGAGAAAATACGTAGAGATTAAAAAAAAAAAAAAAGATGAAATTTAAGGAGTGAGCCTGGGGCCACTCCGTGCAAGGCTGAATGGTTTGAGAGAAGAGGTAGAATAAGCAAAATGACAGGAAAAGAGGGACCAGGCAGACCAATAGGTTTGAAAAACAAAAACAAACAAACAACCCAAAACAGGTCTCCCAACACAGTGATTAGCTGCATCAGCTGTCCTAAGAAAGGAATGTCAAGATGGGACTTCACCATTGGATTTGGGCCAAATGAAGCTCATTATTAACCTTGCCAAAAAGTCGTTTTGGTAAGGAGTAAAGCATGATGGGATGAGCTGAAGGGAGGGTGGGAGACCTGCTACTTCAGCTGACAAACGAAAATAAGGCACATCTATGACTTACTTCATGGGTGCAGCTTTGTGTGTGTGTTTGTGTTTGCAGATGTATGTGGATATAGCTGAGCGTGCACATTTGCGAACATGTATTTGGAGGCCAGAGGTCCATCTTGGTAACTTTCCTCATTTTTGGAGAAAGGGTCTCTCATTGAGACTGGGGCTCAACAATTAGGCTGGTTTGACTGCTCGGTGAGCCCTAGGGATATTTTTGTCTGCCCCTTCCCAGTGACGGATTGCAAGAAGATACAACCATGGCTGGCTTTTTATGTGGGTGCTGGGTTCTCAGGCGTCTCCCCAGCCCATGTGTGTTAGTCTTAGCACATTATATTAGTTGTTTTTGGACTTTATAGGAACAGTATTATATTCTATGTATGTCACTGCGAATGGGAGAACCAGGAACACACTATCGTTATGTGGAATACCCTGGTAGGAGTTATGTTGCAAATGAGGTAGAGAAATGGTAGTTGATAGTACAAATGGGGTAAAGAGGAGGCTTTGTAGGAGTAGGAAAATAACGGCTGCCTGTAGGCACATGGAATGACCAGTAGAGAAGGAAACACTGATAATACAGGAGAGAGGAAATGGTCTGAGCGAAGGTGATGGAAGACCTGGATTAGGTAACAAGGGATTGGGATCCGCCATCTTCAGTGAAGAGCTAGCTTCAGCTAGTGTGTACGGCAGCTTCCTCTGAACTTACACACTTCCTCTAGGAGGGAGGAGGACACTCACGAGACTCGGATGGTAAAATAAAGGGCACATGTCTGGGAGAGTAGAAACTTGGAAATTTTTTTATTTGCTTTTTTAAAAAATTAAAATATAATTACATCATTTCCCCCTTCTCTTTTCTCCTTCCAACCGTTCCCACATGCTCTTTCTCGTTCCCTCTTGATTCATGGCGTCTTTTTCATTATTATATATATAAGCTCAAATAAAAACAACTTGGTCAGTCCATTTAGTGTTATTTGAATGTTGTGATTTCAGGGCTGACCACTTGGTACTGGATAACCAATTAAGAGACTCATCCCTGGGGAAGACTACTTCCTTACTTTCAACAGTCATTAGTTGCCTGTAGTTCTTTCTTCAGGGGTGGGGTCCAGTGAGATGTTCCCCTTCCATGTGATCTTGTCTATTGGTGGTGTGCTTGTCCAGGTCTTGTTTAGGCAGCCATATTGTTGAAGTATCATTGGTGAAGCTTCCCTGCCATTTCTAGGGTACATAATCTCACAGCAGACTTTCTGGTCCTCTGGCTTCTTGCAATCTTTCTGCCCCATCTTTCCCGATGTTCCCTGAGCCTTAGGTTCAGGAGTTGTGTTGTAGATATGTCAAATGGGGCTAGTATTCTATGATCACTTGTTTTCTGCATTTTGACTGGTTGTGGTTTTCTGTAATGGTCTTTGTCTGTTGCAAAGGAAAGGTTTTTGTTTGTTTGTTTTTGATGAGGGGTGGAAGCTACACTTACCTTTGGGTAGAAGAATAAATATTTAGAATGTGGGTAGGAATTATGCTGGTTTGGTAAAGTGTTGGTAAGAGGTTTTCCTCTAAGATCTATGATCTCACTGGCCCTGGGTAACTGGCTGGGTATCCAGTACCAGGAATGACTTCCCTCCTGTTGATCAGGCTTTAGGGACAATTAGACAGCTATTACTTACATTCAAGACATGAATACCACTATTCCACTCTTATGGTTATTGTGCCATGATGGTTGATGTTGTGGTTCATAGGAGTCACAGCTGGGTAGAACTATTGGTTGCTTCCTACACTTGGAAGCTCACACAGAATCTTCTGGTACTATGAAAGCTAGACCTCAGGGAAGATGCTTTCAGATCAGATCCAGTTCAGATCCTCTGGGTTTGTGCCTGAAGTGTGTGATGTCTTCTGTTTAGGAGACCAGTTCTGACCTGTTGAAGGGTTCTTGGGGGGCGGGGAGAGGAAGGAGGAAGTACTAGATAGAAATACAGATAGAGATAATAAGAAAGACAGAGACACAGGATAGCTTCGAGAGGGCCTTGGGTCAATACCCAGTCACCTTGAGCTTTATTCTAATGGGTTTTTTATACACTATCAAGGGGAGAGGCAAAAGACCTCCCCATTTTAAGATCAAAACATGACGTACAGCCAAGTATAGACCTTTCAAAATATCTGGTGGCCATATCCCTGGCTAAATCATCCTATTATGCAGCCCTGCTGGGTAAAGCAAGCTCAGATTCTCCGACTTTGAGTAAGGCCTTACTAGGGAGCCTCTGTGGGCCCCCACACTTCTGCAATAAGGACTTACCTTCAATCTCTGGGAGGTAACCAAGGGCAGCAGCAATAGCCTATATTGTTTTGGGAGTCTCTTGGATCAACAACTTGAAAGAAGGTTTCACATGCCTGGCATTAAGAGTTTTTGTTAGTTCAAGATTCTTGGTAGTGGGGGGGAGCACTGTCAACTCAAATGGGGGAACTTCACTAAATTATATATGTACACACATAAGCTTCCACGTATATTTATGTTTAGATAAAAATTAATGATTCCTTGTGGCTTTTTCAGACACCCTTAGCGCTATTTTACTCTCCTTCCTCCCTCTCTTTCTGTATTAACCGTCTTCCTTCCTCCTTAATTAATGCCCTGCCCCCCTTTCTCCAGAGTCCCTCTTCAAATCACATGCATCCTGCTATTCCCTTTCCTAGTGCTTCCCACAATCTCTTTTAACTTTCCTGATTGGAATATTCTAGAAGACCCTTTCCCAGCTCTATAGAAGGTGATTGAAAGTAGTGGAGGAGGAGACTTGGACCAGTTGAGCTGCAGAGAGGAAATTTTGGGGAGTTGTTGAGCTGCCTGCAAGCCATGCAGAGTTCAGGGGTTGTAGCTTTTGTGAGTCATCATGGGTGTTGGGGGTGGACTTTTCCAGAAGCAGTAGCTGTATGAGTCATCCCTGCTCCTGTAAGTAACCTCTCATTCATACTTTAGTTAGTAACCAATACAAATTCATCGGTTCACCATGTTGGATTGTGTGCAATAGTTACTTTGGCCATTCCTGGGTTCCCTTTTGGAGTGAGTAGATACGTATGTCATTTCTCCCCAGGAAAAGCTGGGCCCATGGAAATCTAATTGTGTAATGAGGAGCAAGGTAGAGACAGTGCTGGTATGGAGATAAGGGTAGATGTGATTTGTATCACACTGTTTCAATGTCCTCAATGAAATAGAAAGCAAGGTTATTCCTTGAAGAGGAAGATGTATAGGTTGGAAGACAGACAGAGTATGAAATCTAGAAAAATTGGAGGGGGGAGGTAGGAACCTGAGATTCACAGTGATAAGATGAAAATAAGTACAGTGTTTTTCTATAGCTGTATTCAGATGCTTGGGTCCTGATGTCCAGTATGGACAGCCAGCTTGAATCAGGATTGTGCTTTTGCTGTGCTCAACAAAAGAGGGAGAAAAACAAGGGGCTGAGGGTCTGTGCAAGAGTGATTATAATGGCGGCCAGAAGCTAGAGCTAGGTAAGTGTTTGAGAAGGCAGAGGCAAGAGCTGAAGAATCCTTAAGAGCTTGGAGTGGTCCACAGAGTGAGTGATTTGGAAACAGGAGGTAGTGATCTGAGTGTCCGCTGTTTGAAACTATGAAGGTGTAGCGTTTGATAAGATTCCCATAAGTAACACTACAGAATGCGTGGTTGAGTTAGGGCAAAGGTCAAGGAACCAAGAGGCTGGGGTGTAGGGAGCCTTGCTTTGTAGAGGACCTAGTGAGCTGAGCCTGGACTCAGGAGCAGAAGTAAGTGTGTACTGCTTCAGCCTTCTAAACATGTGGTAACATATTAGACAGCCATAGTTACCTGACACAAAAGTTTGATGGTAGCAATGATATTCCTTAACATACTTCTTTCAGAAGCATATTCCCAAGGATTCACGGATTGATCTACAACCAATCAGTTTTAATGATCTGCCAGCTGGCAGATCTTCCTTCCACCTTTCAATTGTATTCTTTGGGAGTTTCATACATGTATACACTGTATATAGATCATATCCACCCACAGCCTTCTTCCCTACAATAGCTCCTGAACTCCCCCAACCCTCATATCCCTCTCCCAACTTCATCTCTTCCTCTTCTTTTTATAACCTACAGAGTCCAATTTATGTCGCACCCTTCAATTTTGATGACAACAAAGTATTTGATTTGCAAGGAATTTAATATCCATTCATTTAAGTAATATATTTTCTCATCACAGACACCAATTTTTGAATCCCTTTGGATTCAAATCCCAAGTCACTTTGGCTTGCCCTGGGGGTTTTACATATCGGGTCACCTTCAGAGTGGGAGAAAAAATTTGACTTCTCTTTTGTAAGGTGTGAGGGCAGTTTTGAAAGGAAATACTGCCCTCAACTGCCTTGTCAAGATGAGGGACTTTAGAAAACAGTACACATGGCAAGGCAGGATCTGGAAATGAATTCTCTGAATAGTCCTGAAAAGCCTTCATACACCTCAGGTGTAAGAGAAGACCGGTTTCAGATGGCAGCCTCAGGGGCTTTCTTGTTGAAGAGGTTTAGACCAGGCTGGGACGGTACAGACCTTGGAAGGGAGGGGCGTACAGTGTGAACCGCAGGGTGTGTGTAGTTTCACCTACAGGACTTAAGAACTGACTTAGAAGTGTCTAGTAGCCTGTCTTGACAGAATCTTGATGGAAGCATTTCCAGGTTGGTGAAAAGTGAAACAAAAAAAAAGACACCATGCAATTTATATTTTCTGGGACGTCTAAATTAATTATTTTAGAGATAGGGTCTCACTCTTTAATTCCTGGCCTGAAATTCGCTAGGTAGACCTTCCAGGCTGGCGATCCGGATCCCCCTGCCTCTGCCTCCCAAGTGGTAGGATTACATGCATGTGTTATGAATCAAAGCCAGGGTGCATATGGTAGGCCTGTGTTCTAACCACTGAGTACAGAATTCATAAAATTAGAAAAGAAAATAATTACAAACTCAAAACCAAGAGACGGGCCTTTGGCCACCAAATGGCCACTCTTTTGAGTTTTGTGGTGTGATGCTAGGATGGAATTTACACAAAGACACCAAATTTCGAACTGTCCCTTTAGGCTGCCCTGAAGGTTTTAGATATCCGGCCACTTGGGTGATGGGAGAGAATTTTGACTTGTTTTGTAAGGTGTGAAGTTCTAAAACGGAGCTAGCTGTACGTCCCAGCTTGCACAACCTACTCATCAGCAGGTGGACAGTAGGTCTTGAAGGTCGCCTCCAACTCGAAATTCCGCCTCTTTTCCAACTGCTCACTTTGACAACATCGGCCCCGACCCCGGCCCCGGCCCCGGCCCCGGCCCCGGCCCCGTGTGATTCCTGGACTGTCCTGAGCGCCTCCAAGTTTAACCTTTTGTCGATTCCGGGCCGGTGGGATGAAAGGGACAGACGCGTCCCCCGATCCCCACCTCCAAAGTGAAGTGCTACAAACACCTGCAGCAGTTAGTGCGGCTGTGTCCACCAGGGTCTTCGAAAGCCCAACCCAACCCGGCGGCCCTGCCCCTCGCTCATCCCGAGCTGTCCCACGCTGCTCGGATACTCTTTAAAACAGTCCCCGCGCAACAGCAACTCCCCCACGGACGCCGCTGGGCGCACTCAGCCTGGGCCGGCCCTGCGGGGACTCTAGGGCAGCGGGCAGACCGCTGCTGCCCGCGGGCGCCTGCGCACTGGGACCCTCCCTGATCTGGGCGGGAGGCGGGGGCAGCCGGGAGAAAGGAGCGCTGCGGGGGGGAAAAAGGGCCAAACCCTGAAATTACCCGGATGTGGTCTCCGCGCGCGCATGCTCAGTGTCCTTCCGACAAGTTGGCAGCAACAACACGGCCCTGGTCGTCGTCGCCGCTGCGGTAACGGAGCGGCTCGGGTGGCGGAGCCCGTGTTTGCGCCCGCCCGCCGTCCTCGGGAGGCCCTTCCCGCGTCGCGCTCGGCTCCGCGGCCGTCCCCGGGGCGGGAGCGCGTGACGGGAGCCGGCGCCCGCGAGCGAAGGCCCCCCGTGGCGGGGCGGCTCCGGAGCTCCAGCGGCCCGGGCCGCGCGGTCCGCGGCGCGGCGCGGCGCGGCGGGGAGAGGGGCCGCCTGGGCCGGACGCCGCGGGCGGGACCCGGGAAGCGACGGCGCGGCGCGGAGCCCAGGTAACGCGCGGTCCTCCCCTGCCCGGGCCTCGGCGCCCGCGCTTCTTCCCCGCCCTGGGGCGGGCTCCCGCGGCGGCCGGCGCGAGCGCGGGCCCGGCGAGGCTCGGGTGGGTCGCCCCCGCGCGCCCCAGCTCCGCGTGCTCGCCCGTGGGTCCCGGGGCCCCAACTCCGCTCGCAGTTAGGCGCGCCGTTCCCGGGAACTCGAGCGCCGTTCGCGCCGCCGCTCTTTGTTGTTCGGGAGGAGTTTGGCCGCGGCCCGGGCCGTCGCGTCGGGCCGCCGGGAGTGCGTTGTGTCCCGGGTGCCCCGGGTCCGTCCGTCCTCGTGCCTCCCCCCCCCCCCCCCGCAAGTGTTTGTTTTCTCTTTGTCCCCACTTTCTCTTCCTGGTTGTGTCCTTTCAGTTTACGTTTGTAGCTTTGATTTGTTTACTTTTTGGGTATTGTGGGTGATGGCGGCATGCGGGAAACATTCTTAGCGCCTAACTGCACCAACTCCCTCCCCTAATAAAACGTGTCTCCTAATAAAAGGCGTAGTTTATTTTATTGTTAGGGCTACATGCACAGAGCGTGAAATTGGTGGAGGGTGGAGGGCGTTGGCTTCAGCACCCCAAACTGCTGTTATGATTTCTCAAGCCAGATTTTCAAAGACATGGGCGTGTTTAGTTAACTTGAAAGGTTCCTTTGCGAGTTGGGAGGCTTTAAAAAGCCCCGTTGATTGATAGCTCCGCCCCACTGCCCCCACGAAAGCCCGAGTAAACTTTAAATTTTTAAAAGGTGTTTTTTTTTTCAGGTAATTCATTTTAAAATTACCTTTTTAATGCCATCAGATTTTGATAATTTAAGGTGGAATTGTCACTTACTTAGAAATAAAGTAACAAGATAAAAGAACGAGTTATTTAAAGCATCCTGAATTCGTGTTCTGCAGGCTTGTAATCTCGGTTAATTTTTTAACAATCTTTGACTTTTGCCAGATTTAGCATCCTTTTCCTCGCAGTAGCAGCTTGATTATTTGAACGTCTTAAGAATTAGATTCAGGACTTTATGCTGAAAGGCGAAAACCGTGTAGAATCTTAATCGATAGTACAGAAATGTATAAATTCCACAAAGTAATTAGATTTTAAACACTGCATTGAATAATTTTTATTGTAGATTTCGTGAATTTGCCTTGTATTTAGGACCTTAAGTATGTGCAGTTGAAACGTAGCATAGGATGTTTAAAGCAACTTTTCCCTACTGTTGTAGACTCTTGTCTCTGTTGGTAAGATCTGATAGGCTTAGCACATGCTATTTCGAAGTGTAAATTGTTGGTATAATATTTTAAAAAATACAATTTCTCCCTGATGCTTCGTCCATAATGCTGTCGTGAGTCTCTATGGCTTCGCACTCCTCTCTTCTTGGACTCCTAACTTTACTTTCTCAGTCTCTTAAGTGCTGGATTACAAGATTGGGACAAGGTGCCCACATGCTCGTGAGTTTGATTCCTTCAGTAAACTGGTTGGTTACCAACATGCACAGAGGCAGACAATTAATACCCATGACTCGAAGTAGCTTCAGATCTTGATGAGATGAATTATATAGGCTTAAATTGCTGGAATTAAAACCTTTCTGAAGGGAATTGACATAACATTGTAGTAATACAAGTGACTTTTTTTCTTTGCTTTCTAGGCTTTTGAGTGAGTTTGCCTTAAAGAGGTATTACACACACACACACACACACACACACACACACACACATTTTTAAAAAGTAGTTCATACTTTGATTAACGGCTTCCGTTGTAAATCTTAAGTTGAGGGAAAGAATTAAAATTGTGTTTACAGAATTAATGAAAATTTATGCTAAGCAAGTCCATGAGAGGAATTTGGAATATGTTTTATATGGACCTGAACTTTCCTGATGGCTTTGCTCTTGAAATAGTTCTGCTTATACTGGTTACAGATCTCATTTTTCCTAAAACCACTGTTTCATTTAAGCTTTGTTAGTTGAAGTATTTCTGTTTGTGATTTTTTTGTCTCTGGATTCCCCTTCACTTACACACACACACACACACACACACACACACACACACACACACACACACACACACACAATTAAGAAGTATTAAACTAATGTATGCAGACCAATCACACCCCAGCGCAATTAGAACCCATTTTTTTTCGATTGAGCCAGAGTTAATAGTAGCACTGGTACACACTATTCTAATTGAGCTGTTCATGGATGGGGTCTCTACTAGGGCAATTAACTCTGTAGAGTCTTCAGAGTTGGTTAAATTTAAAATGCATATGTGGGCTTGTTAAAAATTTTACCTCTTTTGGTGAGAACATTCTTTTCTGGTGTTAAAAATCTTACCTATTTCAGTTCTGTTTTGTTCCCACCCAGCTGATGCCTAGGTTTTTGTTTTCCTTTCCTTTTTCATTCATCCAGAGTGAATGTCTCTTTAAACAGCCTTAATAGCCTTTTCAGTACTTCATTGTATAGTTGGACACCCCCCACCCTCCACTGTATTTCCTTAAAGCCATGAGGAAGAGTGACTCAGGTGAACCCTTAATCACGTATAAAACTAACCTGACTAAATGGTCTCATTGTTTTCTGGCTAAATGAAAGTTAAAGGAGTTAGACCCAAATGTCACATTCAGTATAGTTTTCTCAAATTATTTAGAGGTTTGTTTTGTTTTGTTTTTTCCCATCAGTTGATGATGATTCACTTGCTTAAGGTGAGACATTGAGATAACTGATAGATAAGTGTAGACAGCATGCATTTGAGCTACTTTTGTTATGATGCTGTGGGCATCTTAATATCCTCAGCTTATGCTAATGAGTCACATTTAGAATTGTTGGATTTTTTTCCCCTTGTATTTTAGAATGTGTAATTTTGGTAATGGAAGTTTTGGCTGAATACCAGTTTCTCAGAAACAAGATATTTCAGACTGTGTCACCTTGACACTGTTCCATGGTGTGATTGGCATCCAGGAAGATTTATTTGAATATGAAAGTGAATGAGGACTAGGATGGTTAAGGACTCGGTGGTGCTTATTTATGTAAAACTAAAATGGTAGTGATCAGATGCTTGATTATATTTGAACCTCATAATTGATAAAGTTTATAAGGTTAGACAGTTATTAGAGATGATTGTATTTACTTGTATTAATTAATTTGAAGTTGATTCTAAGTCTCTTTCAATACAAAGACTGCATTTTATTATTCATACCTTAAATAGGATTTTTTTTTCCCCAGTTTGGAAAACTTGTTGCCTTTTTTTTTTTTTTTAAATATTGCTCTAGGCCTCCACTGTTGCTAGGGATAGAGCTTAGGCCTCATGAATGTTGGGCAAGTGTCCTGCTACTGAGCTATGCCCTCCCAGCTCTCTTTACTGTTTTTTTTTTTAATTCCAAGGTTTAGTTAGGGGCAGTGATTTTTCAATCTTACTTGAACATTGAAATTTCTTGGAGAGCTTTACAAACAGTGATGCCCACAGAAATTTTGATTGGGTTGCACTGGGCTGTGTAGCCAGCTTAGAAAAACCACAGTAGTTGAGCCTGAGGGTCCTTTTAACCTGTTTGTTTCATTGTTGATTTTACAGTCCTTTCTCTCTCTTTTTTGTTTGTTTTGTGGACAGGATCTCACTATGTAGATGTGGCTGGTCTTGAACTTGGGGTGATCCTGCTGCCTCTGCCTACTGAGTAATGTGATTACAGGCCTGTGAGCCCATGCTCAGTTTGGCTTTACATTCTTTTTAATGGAATAATACATTCATGCAGAAGGTAACCATTGCAGATTTACTTTAGTGATCTTTTGAAGGTATTGCCATCTTTGTTTTGCTTTTAAATATCCGACTTCCTCCTCTTCCCAACCTCTTCTTGCTCCACCCCCCTTTTCCTTATTTTTCAACTTATTTGTATTGTTTAGTAACAAGTTTTAGGAAGCTGCATTTTTTATGATCATGAAATTGTTCTTTAAATTAGCAACTAAACACCAATGAAATTCGCTTTTTTAAAGATTTATTTTTATTAATTAGAAAATATTTTATGTCTGTGGGTGTTTTGCCTACTTGTCTGACAGCACCCCTTGCATACCTGGAGTCTGTGGAGGCAACCGTGTGGATGCTGGGAATTGAACCCAGGTCCTCTGGAAGAACAACCAGTGCTCTTAACCTCTGAGCCACACCTCTAGCCCCTCATTTTTAACTACACCTATGTGTGTGCCTCTTTATAGGTGACTAAGGAAGCCACATTCCCAAAGTGGGTGCTGAGAACCAAACTCCAGTATCTCTAGAAGAAACAGTATGTGCTCTTAAAATTGGTTAGCCATTTCTTCAGTCCTAGAATTCAGTCATTTTTAGGGGTTGGAAGTGTTTGGAAGTTGTATGGTTTTCAGTTCACTGGGCCTGTAGAGGAAAGTTGCATTGATTAAACCTGTACAGTTGAGGGTTTAATTTATGCACTGTGAGAAAGTTGCTCAACTAGCCCAACTAGTTGGCAGTTCTGTAGAGATCATTTGGGCACATGTTCTCTTCTTATGTTTTTTCCTTGCTGCTGGTGATTGAATTTAGGGCCTCACACTTGGGTAGACTAGTGCTGTGCCACCGAGCTGCTCCTCCAGCCCCTCTACTTAGTTACTCCACCTCAAGTTGCTCCAGAGTGCTGGTCTGTAAAGTTAGCTGCATCTCTTGTCTTTGGAAGAACTATTTATAAAAATATAACTGTTTTTTTTTTCCTCTCTAACTCCAACACGCACATGTACACCCATTCAATTCAGAGTGGGAATAGAATGGAGGAGGCATGGGAATAGCTATTAGGAAAAAAATCCCCCCTTGATTGTGAGGGTTTTGGTTATTCATACTGCTTATTCTTATTTCTGAATTGTTGATACTTTTTTGTTTTTGTTTTTGTTTTTGTTTTGTTTTGTTTTTTATTTTTCGAGACAGGGTTTCTCTGTGTAGCTTTGTGCCTTTCCTGGAACTCACTTTGTAGCCCAGGCTGGCCTTGAACTCACAAAGATCCGCCTGCCTCTGCCTCCCGAGTGCTTGTTTATACTTTTTGATCATCAATACTTTGGAGTGTTTTATTTAGAACCTATCATTCTAATTTACATGTTTTGAATGGAGCTTTTATGATTAAACAGGACTACTGATAAGTAATTGCTCTCCTAGTAAGGTATGATTTCTATACATATGGATGAAGGGCTTTCTCAGGTTAAATGTGTGTATATATGTGTGCTTGTGTGTTTGTGAGCATGTGTATGTTTTCAGACAAGGTCTTACCACTTAGCCTTGAATTTCAGGTCAGTTTCAGCCTCTTGAGTACTGGGATTACACACTTGTGCCTCACACCTGACTCCAAAATATATTCATAAATTTGGAACTGAATTAAGGCTATTCATTAGTGGTACCTGGCTGACTAGTTAATTCTAGAGAAGTTAACGTGGTGGACAGTAGCTGTTATCAGTTGAATCATTGGTGAAAGGCTGACAGAAGTAGTGTTAATGAGCTGACTGAAGCCAGGAATTGTTAGGACACTAAATGCATGTAATGTTACAGACCCTGTTAAGATCAGGTGAAGACTTGGCATGGTGGTATAGTCTTTAATCTCAGCATTTGAGAAGCAGAGGTGGGAGGATCTCTCTGAGTTTCATGCCAGCCAAGGCTGCATCGTGAAATCCTTTTTCAAAACAAAAAACCAAAAAAGATAAACAGTTGAAAGAATAATTGTATGTGTGTAGGTATTGAAAGGATGCTGATAATTATATAAAACAACCCCACTTTGTCATTGGACTTTTCAGGTAGGTGTATGTACGGTGTTGTAATTTGCTTGACTATAGTTTTGGTAATCTGTCAGTTAGACCAGTGCTTTGTAGAACTGGCAGCACCGACTTTGACCTTTAAAGGGAGGCCTTCACCTGCTGGAGCTCCCTTGAGCTCCTGTGGCATCCCCATGCAGTCCTCTTCCCAGTTGCCAGGTATTAAAATCCAGCTTCCTTTCCAATTTTTTGAAGCAGTGGTTCCCAAAATAATGCTCTGTGGACTTCTGGGAAGCCCCACGATCCTTTTATTAAAGAGGTCATGAGCTCAAAATAATTTTCATAATAGGGCGGAGGCATTATTTGGTCTTTCCCCGTGTCCAGCTGTACTATGGTACAGAAATGGTACTGGGTAGACTGGTGGCTCCTTGGCATGAATTAATTAAGACAATTCCTTTGTGTTTTTCACATCCAGATGTATGTTCAGCATTTGAAAGAAAATTGCAGTTTCACTTAGGAATGCCCTTGGTGAAGAAGTAAACAGTTTTAGCTTTTAAGTAGTCTTTATTTTGTGTGATTAAATAGGAAGTGTGTATGGAGCATTTTATTTTTACATGTTCAAGTACACTACTCATGTCTAGGAAAGCCACTTTTTTTGACTGAGCTGGATGCTGCCTTTGAAATGTATCATTTTTATTTTTATTTCACAGAGTGCCCGTAGCTACACTCTCGTCATTTAGCCCCAGGTATTTGGTGAAAGTGGATGAAAAGAGCCCACCACTTTAAGGAAAGTAACTTAGTTGTCAGCAATAAAGTGGACTCTTTCAAATGGAAATTCGAGTTTTAGAAAACCTGGGTCTGTCAGCATGAGTTGACCAGTTTCCTAATACTTTGTTCTAGTGAGATAGTTAGTGATTTTTGAGGAATGAATGTGTTTTTTTAAAAACACTTGTAGTCTTCTACCCTAATGTTGTTGTGCCTGTAATCCTAGCATGTTGGAGACCGAGGCAAGGAGATCATGGTGGGTTTGAGGCCACGCTGGTTACATAGGGAGTTCTATGACAGCCTGGATTATGGTTTGACCATGTGTCAAAACAACAAACAAACAAATAATTAAGTATTCTGTCAGGAAATGGTTCAGCATTTGGAAAATCTGAATAACTCATTGAACCACTGTTTTCCTAGATGACCAATTCTTAATGTTATAAGATCTTTCTAGAGTAAGATGTAGATAGATTGATGTGTGGGTGTGCAGGTACTCCTGTGTACTCTGTGTGTGTGTGTGTGTGTGTGTGTGTGTGTGTGTGTGTGTGTGTTCACCCGTGCGTGTGAGCAGGTACTTTTGTGCGTTGTATGGAGGCTCATGGGAAAGCAGATGATTGTCTTGACTGTTGCTTATTAGGAGTGATCCGCTTTGGTTTTTGTTTTCTTGAGTTTGTTTTCTTACTCGGCTCCAGAGATCTATTTTTATTTCCCAACATTGGTATCAGAAGCATGGCTACCATGCCCAGTTTTTTTTTGGTATGAGTTTGGGGTTCAAACTCAGGTCCTTATGCTTGTTCACTGGCTGAGCTACCTCCCCAGCTCCAACCCAGTGGGTTTTTATACAACAAACCTAGAATCTCAGAGTTCAGATTCCACATAATAACCTTAAGCAATCTCCATTTGTTGCATTTTGGCATTGAATAAAAGATGAGTATCCATTATTATACGAGAAGGCTTATTAAAGTATTTTTTTCCAATTATATATATTTGTGTCACATTTTCTTCCTGCACTTTAAAATCTACAGCAGATTGAGTACTAAGGAAGGCAGGAAAATCCAGCTGTCTTCTGTTAATCTAGACAGTAACGAAATTTGCATGGATGTAAAATAGTGTCACTCTTACTACCGACTTTGTGTTCTAGAAAAGATTATTTTTTATAAAAGTTATTTAGGTGAACATTAGTGGGCCTGTTGAAAACTAATTAAAATTTACTTAAAACTTTACTTGTTTTAATTTGTAATATGATAAATATTGATATGACCCATATTAAGAATTAATTAGTGTCAGAAAATAGTCAAATATATAAACAAAGGGAATCAGAAAACAGTTTGACAGGTGCAGTTTTAAAGTAACTAGTTCTGCATTTTTACCAGGTAACCAATGGGATATAGTATTCGTATGTTTTGGCTTATGTTGATATTTCTGAGATGGTTACTAATGTAAATTTTGTTCAGTTCTTGTATATTCAGGAAC
The DNA here is from genome assembly GCF_007827085.1 of Peromyscus californicus insignis. Taxonomy (NCBI): domain Eukaryota; kingdom Metazoa; phylum Chordata; class Mammalia; order Rodentia; family Cricetidae; genus Peromyscus; species Peromyscus californicus. The sequence goes on along the minus strand of NW_026294469.1, from coordinate 62,330,600 downwards.
ATGTAACAGTCAAATATAGATAAGAAGGGACTTCATTGGCTGGATTTAGGATCTCAATCAGTATTGTCAACATTGCTTTTTAGATTTGACTTTCTGTTCTTTTCTGTTAAATTCCCAGGTTAGCTATTCTTAGCATTAGGTCCAGCTTAACAGGGACTGTCCTCCCCCCTCCCGCTTTTTAGAGAGGGTCTCATGGATTTCAGGTTTGTAGCCTGTCTCCAGCTCTCCACTGTTAGGATTTTAGGCATATGCTACAATACCTGGCTTATGTGGTCCTGGGGATCAAGCCAGGGATCTGGCTAGGTAGACAGTCTAAGCAGACAGTCAGTTGACGAAGCTCATTCCTAGCCTTCAGAAGGGTTGTTTTCTAACATCCCTCACCATTTTCCTTCAGAAGTTAGGTCACTGGCTTGGACTCTTTCCATCCCTTGGGTGACAGTGTGGCCAGGATTTGGTTCTGTATACTCTGGCTGGGAATGGTCTCACCTGCCTAAATAAGATATTTTTCCTGGAAGATCAGGTTATCATTGCAAAAGAAGAATGTATGCTGGCACATGAAGTAGATGACACCTATAGTATTTATTGATGCTTTTTAAACAGGGTATTTAATCAGGTTCTCTCTGTGTAGCCCAGGTTAGTTGTGAACTTGCACTGCTTCTACCTTAAACTCCTGAGGCTTGGGATTACAGGTGTGTGCCCCATGTTTAACTACAGCTTTAACTTACTAAACAGAAGCTGTTGAATTTTTTTTTTCCCCGAGACAAGAGCTTATTTTGTAGCCCAGACTGGCTTTGAATTTATGGCAATCCTTCTGCCTCAGCTTCCCAAGTGCTGAGATTACATATATGCATGATCCATCATGCCTAGCTTCAGAACGTGTTAATTTTAAAATAAGATTATTTAATTTAAAGTTGGTGTCATGAAAAACATTTATATCTAAGACTTTGAGTAAGCAAAAGCACATGTTCCTATCTCTCACATATTTCACCCTAGAAGTTACTGTATAAATGCTTTTTGTTGTATTCTTAATACTTCATGCTTTTAGACTTTCTCTAGCTACCCTCAGAGGAATCTCAGCCATCAGTGTAACATCTAGGCTGTAACTTGTTACAGGGAGTTGAGTTAAGCCTGAACAATTGTTTCACTTGCTTGTGAAGCTTATGTTTAGAATTTCTTCCTAGTTACATTTCACTAAGCCAGCACCACCCCCTCTGCAAAAAAAGCAAACCTTGATCTTTTTAAAAAACACTTCCATACTTCCATAATCACTTACCAAACACACAGCTTCTAGAAAATTATATGCTTGATGTGTGTACTATAGTTCTCTTTGTCCCTTCTCACCTCTCCCCGAACCTGGTGCTGATGCTTCCATGGAATTACATACTCAGCTCGCGAAGTCCCTTTTCTACAATCTGCTGCTGTTATTCCTCCTCTTTCCTAATATAAGACTGCTGTAGACAAAATATTTGACTCTTATTTCTCTGCCTTTTTTTCCTGTTCCCCCCATTCCCGTTTAGTCTGGCAGTTCCATTTTGATGTGCTCAGACAGTGCTATTTTACCAAGTATTCTGATGTATCCTGGCATGTGATAGAATTAACTTCTTTTTCCCTTTTAGAACTCCCTGTCCTTGAAATTTATGATAGCCTAGCTTCCTTAGCCCAGAAACTTGTCATTTTGGACTGGGTGGTTTTGTTTTATTCTTTTGAAGGATGTTTAGCAATGGCCTACCCTTTACTATTAGACAATCACTGGTACTCTACATTTCACCTTCTTTCATCTGTGACCATCAAAAATTACTCCCAACTAATACTAACCAGGCCTGACCCTGCTTGTCTTCTGAGATCAGATATCAGGTGCGTTCGGGGTGCTATGACCAGAGACCAAACATTTCTCTAGACATTGCCAGACATCCCTTACGAGACTAATTTTCTGTTGAGAATCACTGGTATGGCCATGTGACTTTGGCCAATCAAAGGCAAGGATAAGTAATAACTTTTAAAAGATAACATATGAGTTGTACTTTCTCTTTTCCAGCTTCTTACATGGAAAGATAGTGCTGCTGTCAGTCTCTAAAATATTTGGTCAGTAGGTAGTACCACCACATAATCTGTGAGGAATGAAGAGCTTCAACAAAATAAATCTGTAAACTGTAGGTATTTGGGGAGTTGGTTATAAATGTAACACAGCCCGTTCTAACTTGACTTCTGCATTATATCAAGATAGGAACTTTCTTTGTTGCTCCATTCACTTTCATACCTCTTTTTAGTTCTTATTCATTTGGTACTATGCTTGGGTTTTCTAGATGTGTTGTGCACACACACATGCTCTAGGGGATGAACCCAGTACTTCATACAACATAGGTACATGTTCCACCACTACCTCAAACCCTAGATCCAACACCGAGGAGGCAGAGGCAGACAAGTCTCTGAGTTTGCGGCTAGCCTGGTCTACAGAGTGAGTTCCAGGACAGCTAAGAGAAATTTGTCTCAAAAAACAAAACCAAACCAAAACAAAACAAAACAAAAACCAAAAATAGCCTTTTAAAAAAAAATTTTTTCTGAGTTGAAATCTTGCTCTGTTGCCCAGGTCAAGCTTTTTAAACTTTTCATATTCATGACATTTTTATTTGACTTGGATATATAAGCACATAAAATAGGTATACAAGTCAAACATTTACTGATAAAGTATAATTTATTTAAAAAGTCTTTGCTATACATAAATTTTTATCATTCATTGAAGGTCAAAGTAAATGCATATTGATAGGATGAATGCGTTTGTTGATTTTTTTACATAAAGAATTAAATCTGTGCCCGGCGATGGTGGCACACGCCTTTAATCCCAGCACTTGGGAGGCAGAGCCAGGTGGATCTTTGTGAGTCCGAGGCCAGCCTGGTCTACAGAGCGAGATCCAGGAAAGGCGCAAAGCTACACAGAGAAACCCTGTCTCAAAAAACCAAAACAACCAAAAAAAAAAAAAAAAAAGAATTAAATCTTTGCTGAATTTTTGATGCTGCCAGACTTAGAACATCTTCGGTATTTTCCAGAATTGGTCAGTATTTTAATTTTATGAACATCAGTGCTGAGAATACTGCTTCACATGCATACACAGTACAAAGTGGAAGAAGTATGTTTAGGGCCATTTCAGAATTGTTGGAACTTTAGTCCTAATCCCAAACCCAAATTCATTAAGCAAGTAAGAGAAAATGAAACTCAGGTCAGCCACTCAAATGACAGTTTTTAAAATCTAACATTCTAATATAAATAACATAATCCAAAGTCACACTAACTTGATACATGCTGAAGAATGCTGGTAGGAAAATCTTAAGTTTTTGTCTTCTGTAATTCAACCATTTAGTAAGAGCTGGGGACTGCAGTAAGAATACCGCAGGCAGTTTGTAACCAAGTAGTCTGGACTCTGGCTGCAGTGAAGTCACACACTGAATGTGGGGAAGCACCACCAGAAACACCTTGGGGTTAGTACTTGTTTTTTGTGAGTTCAGAAACGTCCTGCTTGTGTGTGTGACCTCCACATTTAATTCCAGGCCCCCCAGATGGGATCATAACTTACAGTTTGAGAAACTGTGGTCCGGTGGTTTTCTGTCTTTGCTGGGGCCACTGGTGTGCACCGCTGCATCCAACCAGAGTCAGTAGCTCTTACCGAGTTAGCAGTGCTCTTTAAGGGTGTTGTAGAGGTTTTTGTAAGAGGTCCTTGGAGGTGGCCTCTAAGAGATAGCATTCTGAAAGAGGCAGTGAAGAGTTATCTTTGCATCTCACAAGAATTGAAAATGTCCTAAAAATTCACATAATTAGTGTATAGTCCAATTCTAGCAATTAAATGCCTTGTAATTGAAGCTTTTTCTTTGGAGCTTTATCTCTTCGTCGTTTGAGAAAAATCAGGGTTACCAGCATTGCCAGCATAATGTTTGTCTTAAAAAGTCTGGATATGTAACCGTCGTGTTTATGAGACCACATAAAGGACAAGCATCTTAACTCTTTAAAAAAAAAAGTGGGTTCCAGAGTTTAACCCATGCTAAAAGTATATTCTGCTGAGCTACATTCTGGGCCCTTAATGTCTTTATTTACACTTTCTGATGGCAATACATCGAAACACAGATTTTACTGTATGAGTCTTTTCCTCCTTTATCTAAAGTTAGGACATAGTTGAATTTCTTAAAATGTATTCATTGCCGGGCGGTGGTGGCGCACGCCTTTAATCCCAGCACTCGGGAGGCAGAACCAGGCGGATCTCTGTGAGTTCGAGGCCAGCCTGGTCTCCAAAGCGAGTTCCAGGAAAGGCGCAAAGCTACACAGAGAAACCCTGTCTCGAAGAACCAAAAAAAAAAAAAAAAATGTATACATTGCATTTTAAATTTCAAGATATCAATGAGGTGCTCTAGGTTGTTACAGAAATGGGATTTGGGTCTTAGAGAGTACTTTCTGATACATGCGTACTAGTTTGTATCTAGAGCTTTGTAAGTGTAGATATGCTGCTTTACTCAATTATGACTCCTACTTTGCTTTTATATACATTGTTGCCTTTTATTACTCAGGTTGTCTATAGGGTGGGCAGGACAGATACTGTGCCCATTTTATAGATGGGACTATTTAAAGAGACCATTTATGTTGCTGGAACTTTAATTGGAACATACAGCTTTATTTATGTCTGTATTTGCCCACCTCTATAACATTTCTATAATCCAAAGCCATATAATGTAGGAATACATTTATATATCCCTGCTGACTTTATTTTCTTGTAAGAAACTTCTAAGTTATATTTAAGATCTTTATGATCCAAGGAATACAACAAAATCCAAGATATGAGAAGGCTATTTTTAAGAAAACAAGTTATTTTTGTAATCAAAGAAACTTACAATTAAAACAGCCTTTGCAATATTGTCAGGTTCCAAACAGCCTAAGTTTAATAAAGAATGACCTTCAATATTGACACCATGGAGAAATAGATATAAATACTTAAATTATACATTGGTACAAATTTACACTAATTGTGGAATACAAATAAGCTTATTTGCAAGCGTAAATTTGTCCTAAGACAGTTGCACAGAATAAAAATTGTATAGTCAGTCTACAGATCCTGGGTAGATGTTGGTGTCTTAGTTATTTTTTTACTGCTGTGCCAAAGCACCATGACCAAGGCAGCTTAGAAAAGAAAGCATTTAATTGGGGACTTGCTTACAGTTCAGAGGGTGAGTCCAGAACCATCATGGTGAGGAGTATGCAGGCAGGCAGGCAGGCAAAGCACTCAAGCAATAGCTGAAAACTTACATGTTGAGACAACCACCACAAGGCAGGGGCAGGGAGGGGGGAGTTGTGGGGAAGCTAGCGAGCACTGAGTGGAAACCTGATGGCCCATCCCCAGTGACACACCTCCTCCAACAAGTTCATACCTCCTGGTCCTTACCAAACAGTTCTACCAGTTGGGGATCAAGTATTCAAACATAAGAGTCTATTGGGTCATTCTTATTCAAACCACCCTAGTCAGGAAGTGCATAATGTTGGGAATTTCTAAGGTGAGACACTGGCTTTTTTCTTGACCTTCTAAATTTGTGTTGTTATTGCTAATGAACTCTTAGAACTGAGAGACAAATACAGTGAAATTACGGTAATTTGATGTGTAAAGTATAATAAAGGTGTGCCTTAAATTTGAGGGAGGAGAGTCAAGTAACAGTAAAAACCACAAATGTTAGGGAAGTAATTCTCTGGAATTGAGAGGCAAGGTGACAACTTAGGGGAAGCTCTGGGGGGCAATTAAAATATTTAAGCTATAATTTGAAAGGAAGCCTAGGGCTTAATTATTGAGTGTTTAAAATGGTGGTGAATGTTTTAGGCCAAAGAAATACTATGAGTTAAGCATATGAAACACAGAATTGCACTTGTTGGGAAATATGTGGGACTTAACCTGTTTTAGGAATGGGTATATAATGGTGAGGATGACTAGTTCAGTCTCAGTCCACAGGTGTCTCATTCAGTTCTGTTGCTGTGAAGAGACACCATGACCTGGCAATTCTTTTTTTTTTTTAATTTAAAAACATTTTTTTTTATTCATTTTACATAGCAACCACAGATCCCCTTCTCATCCCCCCTCCCCCACCTTCTCCTCTCCTGGCACACCTCCTATCCCCTCCTCCAAAAGGGTAAAGTCCTCTCTCCCATGGGAGGACAGCAAAGCCTGGTACATTCAGTTGAGGCAGGACCAAGCCCCTCCCCCCCTGCATCAAGGGTGAGCAAGGTGTCCCACCATAGGTAATGGGATCCAGAAAGCCAGCTCATGTACCAGGGTTAGATCCTGATCCCACTGTCAGGGGCCCCTCAAACAGACCAAGCTACACAACTGTCTCCCGAATGCAGCAGAGGGCCTAGTCCAGTCCCATGCATGCTCCACAGCTGTTGGGCTAAAGTTCATCAGTTCCCACGAACTTCGTTCAGTTGTCTCTGTAGATTTCCCCATCATGATCTTGACCCTCCCTTGCTTATATAATCCCTCTTCCCTCTCTTCGACTCTTTTTTTGGTTTTTCGAGACAGGGTTTCTCTGTGTAGCTTTGCGCCTTTCCTGGAACTCGCTTTGGAGACCAGGCTGGCCTCGAACTCACAGAGATCCGCCTGGCTCTGCCTCCCGAGTGCTGGGATTAAAGGCGTGCGCCACCACTGCCCGGCTCCTCTCTTCGACTCTTATAAAGGAAAAGGTTTAATTGGGTTTGACTTACTGGGTCCCACCTGGCACGCAGCAGCTTGTAAAATAATCACTCAAAGGCTTAATAGTAATTACAAACTGGTCTATGGCTCAGGCTTCTTGCTAGCTAGCTCTTTCATCTTAAATTAACCCATTTCTATTAATCTATGTTTTGCCACGTGGCTTTGTGGCATTACCTGTGTTCCATTACATCTTGCTCCCCCAGCAGTGCTCAACATCTCCTCTGACTCTCTGCCTTCTCCTTGTCTCTCTGCCTGGAATCCCCACCTGGCTCTGTTCTGCCTTCCCATAGGCCATAGTGGCTTCTTTATTAACCAATGGTAGCAACACATATTCACAGTATACAGAAAGACCATTCTACAGCACTTCTCCCTTTCTGTCTTATCAAAAAGGAAGGTTTTCATTTTAACATAGTAAAATTATATAAAACAGTTATCAAGCAAGAATTACAGTTACAATATCTATTTGTATGTGGTACAGTTAAATACTCTATCTTATCTTTGTGAGTCTAAAGTTTCATATCTAATTTATCTTTTACACAGCTAAGGAAAACTATAACTATCTAGTCTCCAACTCCATCAAAGACCCCAGAAGGATATAATTTTACCCAAGTAAACAGGTAGTGCATTGTAAGCAACTTCTAAAATTCTAGAAATGACAGAGACATCTGACTGCCTGAACAGTCACCCAGAGTTCCTCTGTAACATTGGGGCATCCATCTTCAGCCGACAAGTCTAAAGTCTCTGGCATATTTTTCAGTGAAGCAGGAAATTTGGAGGACCATTTTTGCATATTTTGGCAAAGTTCATCAGTCACTTTTCTCTGTGTCCTGCAGAATGTCTGGCAGTTTCTTCTGTGAAGCAGGAACCTGAAGGACCATCTCACCTGTTTTGGCAAAGTTCAGTGGTCACTTTCCTATGGGTCGTGCATGTCCAGGTTACACAACATATTGTCAAGCAGTCCAGGCAAGATCAGCTTCTTGCCGGGCGGTGGTGGCGTACGCCTTTAATCCCAGCACTTGGGAGGCAGAGGCAGGCGGATCTCTGTGAGTTCGAGGCCAGCCTGGTCTCCAAAGCGAGTTCCAGGAAAGGCGCAAAGCTACACAGAGAAACCCTGTCTCGATAAAACCAAAAAAAAAAAAAAAAAAAGATCAGCTTCTTGCCCAGATCGCTAGCCCTTTTCACATTGTAAGCAAACTCCAAAACAAGTTTCTTTGATGCTTATCATGCTCTTTGAAGCAATTGGTACTGCCAGGAGCAGACATGTCTCATTGTCCAGAAAAGTCTTAAGTTCTTAAAACATTTTAAGTGCCATATTCTGTGGGTCTTTGAAGTTTTTGAAGATTACCTACTTAATTGAAATATATCTTTGTATATCTAGAAAACATAATGATACATTACAATTTTAAATGAGTTTCATAAATATAATTCCTTAGACAAGAGAACAAATATACGTACAGTATAAAAAAATTGACCTTAAATTTGTATCAATAAACCAAAATCCATACCAATGTAAACTATGTAAGACTAATAGTTGTGTTTTTAAAGTAGATTCAATCTACCCTTTTTTCCTATCATTTCTGTATTATACCCCCCTTTTTTCTCTTAGAAAGAGATTGACTAAGACCAATAACAGTTTGTAACCAAACCCCCCAAACAAAGACAAATATCCATAATCCATTTTTTGGGACTGTAGGTGTAGTTTTCTAGGCTACTTCCTGCTGATTGGGTGTACTGCCAATCCTATGGGGACCCTGAGAAAATCTAGGACCATGGTCAGGTCCTGACTGGAGTAGTCTGTGAGGCTGGATCATCTCAGCCAGCAGCCTTGAAGCCTTTCTGGATGCATAACTCAGAGGAAACTGCAACAGAGGTACTCTGGAATGTTGGATCATCTGGGCCATCTGTTCCCATTGGAGATTTTTCAGGGGGTCTTGCTTGATCAAACCATATTAGTCTGGAAGCAGTCCACAGGTTCTCATTTTCTGTGGAAACAATAACAGAACCTCTTTTCCAAAGCAACATAGCCTTAGACCCAAATTTTGAAGTCAAGATACCTTTAAAATACATATGTTGGTTTAACTTAGCCTTTACAATCAAATATCTCTCTGCAATTAAAAATCCTAAAGACAACACAATAGTATTCAGTATCCAGACTCTTTGTGTATTTTCCATCTTTACATGGCTTATTTTTAAGACTTCATTTTTATTTTTTATGACTTATCTATATCCTTTCTCTTCTCTCTCAAGCCTCTGTATCTTTTTTTAAAACAGATTGTGCCTGTTTAGAGGTTTTTTCTGTATCTGAATCTGTATTTATTTTGTATCTTTAATCCTTTTCTGACCAGGAAAGTTTTAAATTGTTAAGCTTTGCAGCTTCGGCGCCTGGCTCTGCCCCGTTTGGCTTTTCAACATGGCAGAGGTACATTCACAGCCAACTCTGGGAGCCATGCTCACTGCCCCAACTCTGGGAATCAGCAGCTTCATGCTGCCACCAAGCAGCTTGCAGCACATTGCCCACAAACCCCATTTCAATGCTCTGTAGCAGGACCTCTTGAAAGAGCCATCAGTGCTGCCAGCATGAACCAGGAAGCCCGTCTCTTAAAGGAGCAGCACATCTCTTAGCTGCCAGCAACAGAGCCTATCTGAAAAAATGTGGTTACCAAGAAGCTGCGGCTGACTCACATTTTTGTGGGTCTAGAATCCCCCCCTTTTTTATTAAGCTTTTTTAGACTTTATGTGGGTGTATGTACAACCACATGGGTGCTAAATGTAGACAGGTTTTTCTCTGTCCCATAGCCACTTGGTCTTAAGTAAACACACAGAGACTTATATTAATTACAAACTGTTTGGTCTATGGCTCAGGCTTCTTGCTAGCTATCTCTTTTGTCTTAAATTAACTCATTTCTATTAATCTGTGTTTTGTCACATGGCTTCATGGCATACCTGTGTTCCATTACATCTTGCTCCTCGGTAGTCCTCAGCATCTCCTCTGACTGCCTTCTTCTCCCTGTCTCCTTGGATTCTCTACCTGGCTCTATTCTGCCTTCCCATAGGCTATAGCAGCTTCTTTATTAACCAATGGTAGCAACACATATTCATAGCATACAGAAAGACCATCTCACAGTAATCATCGTGATGGACGCATGGTGCGGTACTACTCATAGAGCTGGAGCAGTAGCTGAGATCTCCGTCCTGTTCTGCAGGCAGACAGAGACTCTGCATATGGTGTGGGCTTTTGAAACCTCAAAGCCCACCCCCAGTGACATACTTCCTCCATTGAGGTTACAACTCCTAATCCACTCAGCTGGTAATGAAGCATTCAAATATTTGAGCCTATGGGGGCATATTTATCAAATCACCACAACAGGTGCATGTAATACAGGAATTACACTTGTGGCAGTGAGAGATAGCAGACAGTTGGAAGGTTTCCCTTCCTCCATTCTGAAGATTGACTCTTGGTCTTCAGCATGCTAAGCAGGCACTTTATTACTCAGCCATATCCTAGCCTTAAGAAAGAGGAGTGTGTGTGCGTGTGCTTGGGTAGATAATCTCTCACTGAATTGTCCAGTCTGGCATTGAATTTATGGTCTTCCTGTCTCAGTCTCCCAAGTAGCTGGGATTGCAGGTATTCACTACTATGCTTAGCCAAGATACATGTTTACCGTTTTGTTTTCCTTTTCTTTTTTCACCATACAGTGATTTTTTTTTATTTCTCCCTTCTTCCTTTTCTCCATGAATAAATCACCATTACTTAAAAGTAAGACTTTGCACACTGAGTACATGACCATTTTTCATTTTTAAGTTCACAATATAATAGCAAGTGCCATTTCTGGAAGCTCCTGATAGTTTTCCAAATTCAAATGGGTGTGAGCTGTCCTTTTGCCGAACCTTCTGTATGCCTTTGAAGTGTGAGTGGCATACCTCTGTCGTTGCCTTCTTATATTTCTATGGCATGTTTTTTTAAAAGTAATTTATGTATTTTCATTTTATGTACATTGGTGCTTTGCCTGTATGTATGTTTGTGTGAGGGTGTCAGATCTTGGAGTTACAGACAGGTGTGAGCTGCCATGTGGGTGCTGGGAATTGAACCCGGGTCTTCTGGAAGAGCAGTCAGTGCTCTTAACCACTGAGCCATCTCTCCAGCCTCTCTATGGTACGTTTTATTAGGAGAAAATGTAAACAAATGTATAATGTGTTTTGGAATAATATCCTTTAAAAACAAATGTTTTAGGATTCAGACAGTAAGTACTTCATACCAAGTACTATGTACAGCATACTTCATACTGATTTTTCTCCTTTGAATTCTCCTTTTGTTTCCAGATTCAGAGTTTAACTCTTTGCCCAACTTCTTAGTGTAACTGGAATCCTAGTCCGATCTTTGATTCCATCCACCCATGTGCAAATACTCTTTATCTGGAAAGTGTCTCTTCAGTGACTGTTTATTAGCTGGGCATAATCTCAGCACTTGGGAGGCTGATGTAGGGGTATTGCTGTGGGTTCCAGGCCAGCCTGGGTTACAGAGTGAAACCTTGTTTCAAAAACAAACCTTTCCCCAACTTTTTATTTGTATTTATATATATGAATAAGTGATGCCTGTTGACAGACATGAAAATTGGCTTCTTTATGTGGGGATATAATAAGTTGAAAGAGACAATAACTCCTGAGAGTGGTTCTCAACTTGTGGGTCACGACCCCCATGGAGGTTGAATGACCCTTTCATGGGGGTCACATATCAGATATCCTGCGTATCAGATATTTATGTTACAATTCATAACAGTAGCACAGTTACAATTATGAAGTAGCAATGAGAATAGTATTATTGGGGTCACCCCAACATGAGAAACTTATTAAAGGTCTCAGCACTAACTTAGAGGAAGTGAATGTTAACTACCAATGATTAGTACGAATTCCAAGAAGACTCAGAATTGCAACCGTGGCATAGAAAATAGAAATAACTAAGTAAAGGTTCAGGATAATGGTATGTTTGCTAAGACTTGATTTAGTGTGCCTCGTCATTAATGAGAAGGCCTGTTTTTTTTCTTTTAAAATGATTTTGGAATATCAAAACTAGCTATATTTTATAGTTGCGCTGTTTCAGACTTAAACATTTTAAAACTATGAGCATCGAGTCCTTTGACTTAAGTGGAACAGTTTTTCTTTGCCCAAATAATTGCATCTACCTTGTGCAATGCATTCTCGTCTCTCTTTCTTTCTTAGATTACCCTGCTCACCAGATGTCTGACAGCTCTTCTTGCAACCTTGGCCATTGGTTTTCACTGCCTTCACAAGATCAGAGTTACTCCAGAACTTGGAGAGCTTGATTTAAAAGAAAAAACTTGAACAAATGGACAATATGTCTATAACAAATACACCAACAAGTAATGACGCCTGTCTGAGCATTGTGCATAGTTTGATGTGTCATAGACAAGGTGGAGAAAGTGAAACGTTTGCAAAAAGAGCAATTGAAAGTTTGGTAAAGAAGCTGAAAGAGAAAAAAGATGAATTGGATTCTTTAATAACAGCTATAACTACAAATGGAGCTCACCCTAGCAAATGTGTCACCATACAGAGAACACTGGATGGACGGCTTCAGGTCAGTCTTCGAGTTTTGTATGTCTTCTGTGATGGTAGAGTGATAGATATTTCTAAATTTTCTCTCCATAGTTACTACCAATTTAATGTGAGCTCCATCTCTTTATATATTTATTTCATATATTTAAAGATTTCTTTTTATTATTTATGTGTGTATATGCGCATGTGTATATACAGATACTAGAAGAGGCCAGAAGAGAACATTCCCAGATGCTGAGATCCAACTCTACTCCTCATAATAGAGCACAAGGTATTCTTAATGCTGGGCTGTCTCTTGAGCTCCATCGCTCTCTCTCTTGACATACTGTGCATCTGTTGCCAGTGTGTGTGATGAGAGTATGTGGAAGAATACACAAAAGATGAATCTTAAGTTTTTCTTATATTCTTATTCAAAGATAGTTCATTGAAGAAAATTTGAAAAATAAATGAGAAGCCCTATATCTTGAGAACTACCTTTAGCACTTTGGTATTCATCATTATAGTTTACATTCCCCCTATCTGCCAACCTTTTTTAGTATTGTAAATGCCCAAACTGATAGGCTGGACTCCTATAATTTTGGTGTGTTATGTTTTCCATTGGTATTGAAACATTCACTGGTCACTTTTTTTTTTCATGTTAAGCAATATCATTTTTTGAAGAAGTGTAGAAATGTGATATTGTTAGACATTTAAAATTTTATTTCTAAATTTTCTGCATAGTTTATGACAAATTCATACTTTTTGCATTTTAAAAACCTAGTGCAAACCTTGAAATTGAACTCTGGTTCAAATTCTCGCTCTGCTATGTGATCCTGGCTAGGTTATTTATTGTCTGGAACTTGAGATTATTTTTTCCCACTTCAGCTTCCTGAGTACTGAGGTTACAGGTGTGTACTCCTCTGCTGTAGATATTCTGAGCTCTGGATTCTCAGGAAAGGATGGTTGTAATCTGACTTTGGCAGTGGAGGTGTGGTAGAGTGGACTCTCAAACCAGTTTTTCTTACTATATGCTCAAGACATATCTCTTGTGATTTTAAAAGGTGTGAAGGTTTCTTTTATCTTGGTAAATAAGCAGGTCTGCAGGTAATGCACCTGAGCATCCTCTAATTCAATTCAGTTCTGACCGGGTCTACTTGGAGATGCCAATCATAATCGTCTGGTTGTTTTACCTGTGCTTCTCTCTGTCGTCTATAAAGGGTTCCCACAGTCCCACCCACGGTTCAGTTAATTTACTCAAGCATCTCCCATAATTGAGGAAACCTTGTTTACCATTATGAAGGGTATTGCAAAGGCCACAGATTGACAGCTGCGTAGGCAAGGTAAACCTCCATGCCCTCTCCAGATATACCAACCTCCAGGGACCTCCACATGCTCAGCCATTGCAAAGTTTCTAAACCCTGTTCTTTGTTTCTTTCCTTTTTCCTCTCCAGGTTTCATTACCTAGATACAATTTTAAGTCATTGTTATCAACTCTACATAGTAGCCCCTTTCCCTTCCACAGATGTTGGGGCTAAAGTTCCTGTTCTGCTCCAGTCTTTCCTGTGATTGGCCCCCATACCTCAGAAGAAAGATGCCGTTTTTAGAAGTCTAAGATTTTAGTTGTATGAAAGGAAATATGAGCAAAACTATGTGTATGTTTTGCAGTATCACAGATGCTGACTTTGTAGAATTTGATGATTAAATGAGAACACATATTAAGTCCATTGTATAATGTATAATACAAAACTGATACTGAATAAATAATTGTTTCTTTCCCAGGTGGCTGGTCGGAAAGGATTTCCTCATGTGATCTATGCCCGTCTGTGGAGGTGGCCTGATCTACACAAGAACGAACTAAAACATGTTAAATATTGTCAGTATGCATTTGACTTAAAATGTGATAGTGTCTGTGTGAATCCATATCACTATGAACGAGTTGTTTCACCTGGAATTGGTAAGTTCCTGACTGTCTGTCATTGCAGAACCTTCATAGATGTATAAAGGGAAAAGACCCTAATAATATTTTAATTTTCCTAATTTGAAGCTTGTATTTGGAGACTAGTTAAGACTTCAAATAAAGTTAAAGAATCAGAAGTAAAATTTTATTTTAGACAAGGTCTCATATCCTAGGCTAGCCAAGAGCTGGCTATGTAGCCAAAGATGACTCTTGATCTTCCCCCTTCAACCTCTTGAGTAGTGGAGTTAGAGGTATGCACCACCATGCTTGGTTCAAGATTCAGATAATATCAATGAAATGTAAATACTTAACTCTGAACAAATTTGGGGACAGATTTGTTGATTTCTAGAACTTATATAAAATGGATACTTTTAAAAGTGTACTCTGTACATTGTTGTTGAAAATAAGATGGGAAGCATTATAAATTTAAACAATATATATAGCTAGGATTTTTATGCTACTTTTAAATGGAAATGACTCATAAAGTTTTATAATCTCTGGCTTAAATTGATGTTGTTTATGTAATGAAAGATATGTTTATAGTAATGATTTATATTTCTTTTTCTTTCCCTTAAAAAAAAAAGATCTCTCAGGATTAACACTGCAGAGTAATGGTAAGTAACCGATTTCCTGTAACTTTTTCTGTTTTTTGTATCATGTCTTGTTTATATTTTGTTCACAAACAAGTGATTTGTGTAGGAGCTAGTAACATTAACAAGGAAAAATTGCTTCTCTGAACATGTAGATTTTGTAGGGAGGTATACATTAACATTTAAAATTGGGCTTATTAAACTTATTTATTTTGTGCAGTGTTTTGTCTGCATGTATTTCTGTCTACTATGTCTGTGTCTTGTGCCTGTGGAGGCCAGAAGGGACAGCAAATCCCCTGAAATTAGAGTTACAGATAGTTGTGAGCTACTCCTGTGGGTGCTGGGAATTGAACCTGGGTTATCTAAAAGAGCAGCAAGTGCTCTTAACTGCTGAACCATCTCTGGAGCCCCCAAATACTAGATTTAGATTGGTTTTGGTTCTCTGAGTTTGAACTGCCACTCATGAGCTAAAATTCTCGAAGTGTGTGATAGATGAATGCACCAGGACACAAGTCTAGTTAATGTTCAGTTTTAACAGGTTTTTAATTGACAAACAGCTGTTTGTAAGAAAATTAAACAACCAGTGTAAATGGTATCAGTAACTATAGTGTGTGATAATTTGGAATTGTGTGTACCATATCTTACAAAAATATCTATTCCAGTTTTTCTTCATTTCACCCTAATTTACATTCATGAATGAATAGTGATGCTATTTTAAAATTATACATATTAATATTTTGAAAACGTATTTCCGTGAAACTAAAGATTAAAATGTTTTGAGGTGTGAAAATCCACTTGGTTTTAATTTAGGGTTTTGGTATATGTGAAAATGGAATTCTTTAAATCTTTAGCTCTAATAACTTAGAACCTATTAACAAACTAAAATCTCTGAAAAAAAAACCCTTATTTTTGGAGATTCTCTGATACAGAGCCATCGTCATCTTAAAAGAGTGAGCTCTTGTTCTGCAGGCGGGTAGAGTTTGGCATTTCATTCTTTGGAATCCTAGAGATGGGTCAGAAATACCACATGACTTTAGAGTTTTGGAAAAGGCTGTTTGGCTTTAGTTTGCGTTTTTCTCCATGTGCCTGGTAGTAGAGGCATGCTGATATTCTGGCTTACAGTTTTCTGCGGACTGTGGGTGGTGGTAGTGGGAGCTATGGTGGTCTGGGAATGGTCGCTTAGGGTTGCTGCATGCTCTGCCTCTGCCAACACAGGATATCTTGTAAACAAACATACTTCAGGTTGTCACCGTTCTCCATCCATAGTTTTTGGGTTTACTCAGTGGAAATTAGGGTTTAGGAAATTGTAGTGATAATTTCAGAATCTCAATATGGGGTGGTTATGAGGTTCCACATAGGGATTGTGTGGGTTGGTATTCTTTCCTCAGGGACACTAAGGCCATAGTCAGCCTTGTGGATCCCTCTAGTGGTAGTTTTGTAGACAGTCTTGCTTGACTTACTTGCTTGGAAAACATTTTTCATATTTCATTTTTGAACTGGACAAAAAAATAATAATGGTCCAGGTAATGAAAAGTTGAGAAAAATGAAATACTTCCTTTACTTGTCACTTGGGATCTTGTGGTTGTTATTTCTAGCATAGCTCATCTCTTCCATGAAACTCTGTGACCACATTGTCCCATGTATTCATATTACAAATAGTTAGTGAGTTTGTTATTGCCTGGCACTGTGCTAAGGTTTAGGGATTTTAAGAAAAATGTGGCATATTTCTTCCATTCCAAGTTCAGAGTCTTTTGGAGGGAAGAAAAAGCAGGAGAGTGGCATGCTATCGGGTGAGTGGCTTACCTGTGGCAGTACAGAATGCCCAGTGACTTAAGCTTATTCTTTGTCACCTCTGGAGAATTCATTCTTTACCTCTCATACAAAACTTTGTAATCTTATGACTACTCTAAAAATATGCTTTAGAATAGCTAACAGTTATTGAATGCTCATTTTGTGTAAGGTGCTGAGCTAAGTGATTTATGAGTGTCTTAGTCAGTGTTCTATTGCTGTGAGGAGAAACCATGACCAAGGCAACTCTTATGAAAGAAAGCATTTAATTGGGGCTTGCTTGTAGTTTCAGAGGTTTAGTCCATTATCCTCATGGTGAGGAACATAGCACCATGCAGGCATTCATGGTAGCTTAGATTCCTACATCCAGATCCAAAAGCAGCAGGAAGAGAGAAGGACACTAGGCCTATCTTGAGCTTTTGAAACCCCAAAGCCCACTCCCAGTGACACACTTCATCTACTCCTGACAAGGCCATACTTCCTAATCCCTCTAAAGTAGTGCCACTCCCTAATGACCAAGTATTCAAATGTATGAGCCTATGGGGGCCATTCCTATTTCAACTACCACAAAGAGTATTGTGCCGTTGTTCACCTAACGCTTTTCTGTGGTAGGTGTATTGTCTTCACTTCTCCAGATTAGGAGACATGTACCTAGAGATCCAGGAATTTGCTCAGCTGGGAGTTAGAGTAATGTTGATTTGCTATGATATATTAAACAACAGAAAAGAGTTATAAAAAAAACTGAGGCTCCATGAAGTTAGTCGTATTTGTTTTTATTGATACATCTCATTTGTTAAAACAATATGTAGAACATGGATACTCAATACATATTTTTTTCAGTAAGTAAATTTGTTGAATATGAACTCAGAAAGAGAAATATTTTACAATTTGGTACTTGTGATGGCTATTTTTAGTTGTCAGCTTTTCTACATTTATAATTAACTAAAAACCCAAGCAGCCAGGCACACCTGTTTGACTTTTAGTTAACTGACTCCTTTGAGGTGGGAAGATCCACCTTAAATCCAGATCACTTGAGGTTGGAAGACTCAGCTTAAATCTGGGCCACAGATTTATAAAAAACGTGGAAGAAGGAAGCTTTTGCTCTGCTTGCCCTCACTCTCGCTGGCAAGTTCATTCCTTCACTGGTATTAGAGCCGACTTCTTCAGGATTCCAGTCATGTATATTGAAGACCAGCTAAATCATTGAGCCTCATGGACTGAGCACCTACAGTGCGTCATGGAAGACGGCCATTGTTGGACTAGCTTGACCATAGCCTGTCAGCTACTCTCATAAAGTCATATATATATGTGTATGTGTGTGTGTGTGTGTGTGTGTGTGTGTGTATATATATATATATATATATATATATATGTGTGTGTGTGTGTGTGTGTGTGTATAAATATATAATAAATATATATATATATATTTCCCCTTTTTTCCAGTCATTCTGTTAGTTCTGTTCTTCTAGAGAACTCTCACTCATAACAGTTTGTGGGTCTAGGGAAACTAAATTGTAAGGATGAGTTAAGTATCTGGAACAAGCTTGGCAATTTGCCAACACTTACAATTACTGAAGTTGCCCCTGGTAGTATTGAGAACTCTCAAAACCCATAGTTAGAAATATTTAAAAGGTTTGCTACATGGAATAGGGAATTTAGTGATTCTATATATAAAACTTTTAACAATTTGTGGAAAAATAAGAAAAATAATGACGCTAGCTGGTTGCTTCTAGCATTTCTGCATAAATTGACAATGACAAAAAAATGAGCTTATGGATAAAATTAACCAACTTCTATCTCAAGATACAGTGACAAAAGAAAAGAATGAAGTTAATGGAACCAGCTCTAGATGTGCATAGTCTAAAGATTTCTAAGTGTGACCTTACTTGCAATCTTTTGGAGAGCCTGCTCCAAGACCACCTCTAGGGTATGCAAAACAATCCATGAATACAGCAAGAGCTAGACTTTTTCTATTTGAGGGCTAATAAGGAAATAACACGCTTTCTGATAGTAACTTTCTCTTTTATTTCATCTTGAAAAATCCTCCCTGAAAAATTTACATATTTCCATACATTCTCCACACAGCCACATACCCCTTTTACACAGTTCCATCTCTTTTTTACATAGCTCCATATCTTTCTGTGCACACATCCCTCTTGTGTATACATTTCCCCTCTCTACTCTGCTGCATTCCTTCACACACTACTACATCATTCACTCACTCTTTACTCATTCACTTTTTCACTCTCCTCGTATTTCTACCCTTCATACACATCTCTGTCTCCACAGCAAAAACTCTGGACAAATAGGAATTAGATTTTCAGGTCACAAAGCACTTCTTGATTAAACAATAAAAAACAGAACCATTCTGATCACACAGTTTCTCTTAGGTTAGGGAGGTTGTGCTGACTGGGTATGGTGAGTAAAGTAAACATAGCTGTGAGTGGTTAGCGTTTCCAGACAGAGAGTGACATTGAAATTCAAGACTTAAACAATAAACAATTAGTTGGCTGGACCTTGAGGCTAAGAGTATGTGCAGAAACTCAATTGCTGAGAAAATTATGTCTACTAAAGTTGCTCTGTGCCTGACCTTGGTTCAACAGACATTTGGGAACTTACCCTTGTGTATTCTCTGCAGGGGCAACTAGTCTGTAGCTGGAGTTTTCCTGCCTGGCCCACGGTCAGGGCAAATCTCTCTCACCTGCCAGTCCCACAGCCGCTCAGACCCAGCCAAGTAAACACAGAGACTTATATTGGTTACAGACTGTATGGCCGTGGCAGGCTTCTTGCTAGCTAACTGTTCTTACAGCTTAAATTAATCCATTTCTATAAATCTATACCTTGCCACATGGCTTGTGGCTTACCGGCATCTTCACATGCTGTTTGTCATTGTGGCAGCTGGCAGTGTCTCTCTGACTCAGCCTTCCACTTCCCAGCTTTATTCTCCTCCTTGTCCCGCCTATACTTCCTGCCTAGCCAATGGCCAATCAGTGTTTTATTTATTGACCAATCAGCAACACACTTGACATACAGACCATCCCACAGCAAGTCCGTTTTGGATTTGTTCTGAGGTCTCAGCTAAATGTGAAAAGCTGTCTTTGTGGTTGAGAATACAGTTATTTTTCTATGTCAGTCTGAGTATGAAAAATATTCTAGTTTTATTTCTATTTATCAGAAGTATACAACTTAAGCAGAAATCATCTTCCTGACCATCCACAGCTATATTTGTGCCCAATAGATGGTGGAATATATACATGAGATAAACACACAAGTGAGAAAACACCCATAGCTATTTTTAGGGAAGAAAAAAGTGGCACATGAGAGAAATTACAGACAGCAACCGGTTTTCAGAGTCTGTGGTCCCATAAGCCTTGCTGATTCCATCAGAGGATTACTCCTCTGATGGGTCAACACCTGAACTATTAATTGCCATCTGTTGTATACTCCCATGACCTCCAGCATGCCCTGGAAGGAGATTTCCTCTCCAGCAGCCATAGAGCTCATGTTGCAGAAAAATCAAACCAAACTTCCTAAGATTGGATTTGAAAGATGCAAGGGTGTTAGTTCACACTACATTTCCCTTTAACTCTCCAATTTGGTCTGTGCAGAAGACAGATGGATTGTAGAGAATGAGAGTTGATTATTGAAAACTTAACCAAGTAGTGACTCTGATTGCAGCTGCTGTACCAGATGTGGTGTTCTTACTTGAACACATTAACACATCTCCTGGTATATGGTATACCCTTATTGAATCTAGCAAATGGCTTTTTCACGGTACCTGTTTCACGGTACCTGTCCATAAGGACCACTAGAAGCAATTTGCTTTTACTTGTTAAGCTAACAGTATACCTTGACAGTTTTACCTCAAGGATATATTAGCCCTCCAGCCCTGTGTCATAACTTTGAAGGGATCTTGATCATCTGTGTCTTCTACAAAATATCACACTAGTCTGTTACATTGATGACATTATGATGATTGGACCAAGTGAGCAGGAGGTAACTTTGGACTCATTGGTAACATATATGCACATCAGAGGATGGGAAATAAATACAGTCATAATTTAAGGACCTTCTACCTCAGTGAAATTTCTAGGAGTTCAGTGGTGTGGGGCATGTAGAGATACTCCTTTTAAGATAAAGCGTAAGTTATTGTACCTGACCCCTTCTACCACCAAGAGAGAAGAAAAATGTTTGGTAGACCCATTTGGATTCTGGAGACAGCGCATTCCTCCCTTGAGTGTGTTACTTCTGCCAATATACCAAAAGACTTGGAAAGCTGCTAGCTTTGAGTAGGGCTTAAAATAGAAGGCTCTTCAACAGGCCGAGGCTGCTCTACAGGCTGCTCTACCACTTGGATCACATGATCCAGCAGACCTTATGGTACTTGAGGTGTCAATGGCAGATGGGGATGCTGTTTGGAGGCTTTGGCAGGCCCATCTAGGTGAATCACAGAGAAGACCCTTAGGATTTTAGAGCAAGTTTTTTACCATTATGTTCAGACAACTATTCTCTTTGAGAGAGAGCTCTTTGCCTTAGTAGAAACTAAATATTTGACAATGGGCCATAGTATTACCATGTGACCAGAGCTGCCCATCATGAACTGGGTGTTACCTGATCCACCAAGTCCTAAAATAGGATGTGCACAGTAGCAATCTATTATCAAATTGAAGTGAGAAGGTCCTGAGGGTACAAAGAAGTTAAACAAGGAAGTTGCCCAAATGCGTATGGTTTCTACTCCTGTTAAAATGTTTTCAGTTCTCAAGCATCTCCCTGTAGGCCATGGGGTGTGCCTAATGAATGGTTAACTGAGAAAGAGAAGACTAGGGTATGGTTTCCTGATAGTTTGGTATGTTATGCAGGCACCAACTCAGGACAACCCCAAAAGATGCCAGTGAAAGAAAATCCTCACAGTGGGCAGAACCTGAGACAGTACACATGGTTATAGTTTTGCTTTAAAGGAGAAATGGTCGGATATGCAGTTGTTTACTGATTCATTGGTTGTAGCCAATGGTTTGATGGATGGCATAGTTAGGGAGTTAGAAACAGCATGGTTAGAAAATGGGTGAGAAAGACATTTGGGGAAGATATGAACCAATCTCTTGGAATGGGCAGTGGATTTGAAGATACTTGGATACTTGTGTCCCATGTAACTGCTCATCAAAAGGTGACTTCAGCAGAAGAGTTCAGTAATCTGAACTCCTGTTTTGTGGATAGCCAGCCTCTTTCCTCAGCCCTTCCTGTCATTGCCCATTGGTCCAAAGTGGCACAGATGGAGGTTATGTGTGGTTGAGACAACGTGGACTTTCATTCACCAAGGATGTCCTGGCTATAGCTGCTGCAGAATCTCAGATATGGCACCATTCCCTGGGGTGACCAGCCAATAGCATGGTGGCAGGTTGACTACGTTTGGACCATTTGCTTCATGGAAAGGGCAATACTTTTTCTTTACTTGTAGGAGTCCAGCTCCTACCTTTTGAAGGGTTCTTAGGAGAAGGAGAGAGGGATAAGAAAATACTAGGTGTAGACCTAGATAACGAGAAGAAAGAAAGAAACACAGGATAGCTTCAGGAGGGCCTGGATCAGTACCCAACAGCCCAGAAATTTATTCAGAAGGGCTTTTTATAATATTCCAAGGAGAGAGACAAAAGACCTCCCCATTGCAAAATCAAAGTACCCCGTACAGCTAAGTGTAGACCCTTCCAAACACCTGGTAAACATGCCCATGACCAAATTATCCCATTATGCAGCCCTGCTGGGTAAAGCAAGCTCAGATTCTCTGACCCTGAGTAAGTTCTCAGTAGGAAACCTCTGTGGCTCCCACATTTACTGGAATGGATACTTATTCTCGTTATTCATTTATGTTTCCAGCATGTAATGCTTCTGCCAACACTACCATTCATGGATTTACAGAATGCCTTATCTACCATCCTGTTATTCCACACAGTATTGCTTCTGACCAAGGAACTCATTTCACAGCCAGAGAAGTGTGACAGTGGGCCCATGGTCATGGAATCCACTTGTCTTACCTTGTTCTCCAACATACTGAAGCAGCTAGCCTGATAGAAAGCATGGATCAGCCTTCTGAAGACACAGTTACAGTGCCAGTTAGGTAGCAGTAGCCTGGATAGCTGGGATAGGGTTCTCCAAGAAGTTAGCAATATGCTTTGAATTGGCGTCAAATATATGGTATAGTTTTTCCCACAGCCAGGATTCATGGGTCCAGGACTTAAGGGGTAGGAAAGGGAATAGTTACATTATCACCCCTAGTGATCCACTAGGAAAAGTTTTGCTTCCTGTCCTGGGACCTTAATCTGGCTTAGAAGTTTTGGTTTAGAGTGGACAGTGCTCCACTGAACTGTAAGCTCAGACTGTCCCCTGGCCACTTTGGGCTTCTGTTCCCTTAAGCCAACAGTCTAAGAAAGGAATAACAGTGTTAGGAGGGGTGATTGATCCAGATTACCAAAGAGGAATTGGATTGCTTCTTCACAATGGAGGTAAGCAAGATTATGTCTGGAGTGCAGGAGATCCTTTAGGGCATCTCTTGGTGCTACCATGTCCTGTGATTAAAGTCAATGGGAAACCACAACAACCCAATCCAGGCAGGCTGACAAAGGGCACAGACCCCTTCAGGAATGAAGGTGTGTGTCACTTCTCCAGGAAAAGAGCCAAGACTTGCTGAGGTGCATGCTGAGGGTGGAGGAAATACAGAATGGGTAGTAGAGGAAGGTAGTTATACATACCAGCTAAGGCCACATGACCAGTTGCAGAAATAAGGTTTATAATTGAGTGTTTCTGTCATATTTTGTTAAGAATGTGTTTATTTAGTTATGTTTTCTTTCCTCTTATTTCTTTTTCCTATAGTATATTCTGTAGTAGAGGATAATTATAGTCTCCTCAATTGAGATATTAGCAGTGCTTAATCATATTTGACATACTACAAGAATATCCTTCAAAAAAACATTGTCACCTTTTCTAAAATATATATTTGATTGTAAGTGGGATAGTATATCATGTAATTATTACCTGGTTATTGTTTTTATTTGGAACTCAAGCATACATAATAAGGAGATGTGACTGTGTATCAGGTTGACAAGGGGTAGGCTTGTGTTAGTTCTTGATTTTCAACTTGATTATATTTGGAATTAACCAAAAACCCAAGCAGCTAGGCACACCTGTGAGGGCTCTTTTAGTTAATTTGATCATTTGAGATAGGAAGACCCATTTTAAATCTAGATCACTTGAATTTGGAAGACCCACCTTAAATCTTGGCTGCACCTTGTGACAGCCTATACAAAAGACATGAAAAAGGCTTTGTTTTTTGCCTTCTTGTCCTCATTCTCACTGGCAAGTTCATGTCTTGCTGCTGAGGCATTCCTTCACTGGCATTAGAGTCTCCTTCAGGATTCTGATGCATACTGAGGACCGCATGAGACATTGAGCGTCATGGACTGAACAACTACTGGACAGACAGCCACTGTTGGGCTAGCTTGGCCACAACCTGTAAGCTACTGTAGTAAATCCCCTTTATCAATTCTGTTCCTCTAGAGAACCATGACTAATAACAGTATCTTTTTTCATGGACTTTAAAAAGTGTGCATCAAATTTTTTACTTTAAGTTTTTGAATAAACAATATATATAGTCCATAAATCAAAACAACATAAAAAGGTGTCCAGTATAAAGCATTAAGTGTTCCCATTGCCTCTATCCCCCTGCCTTTGTAATCACTTGTATTAGTTCCTGGTCTTTAATTCCAGAGCTTCTTTATTCTTTATGTAAAAAGTACATGCATGATTCCCTTCTTAAATATACTTTTATGTAGAGCTCTCAAGCTGTGGACACTCTTCTGGGCCTTGGTGGGTTGTGTTGGTTTTTTTTTTTTTTTTTTTAAGTGTGTGTGTGTGTGTGTGTGTGTGGTAACTTGGAGACAGTTCTCTTCCTCCTCCACTATGTGAACTTTTGAGACCAAGCTCAGGTTTCTAGCCTTGGTGGCAAGCCGTTTGTTTTATCAGCTCCCAAATCATGCTTGTCACCATAGTATACAATAATGTTTTGTGACTTGATTTTTTTTATCTTGTCAAAAACTGTTCTAGATTTCTATCCTTATGAAGTCTTCAGTTTTACCTAAGAAATAAACATTTAAAGTTAAATTGAAAAAATCCATAAGCTGTTAGCAGTTCCATACTCCTTCCTTCCTCCCTCCCTCCCTCCCTTCTGTTTTGAAATTGATGACAATTTTATTTCTTATGCATAAAAGTTGATGGAAAGCAGCCGGGCGGTGGTGGCGCACACCTTTAATCCCAGCACTCGGGAGGCAGAGCCAGGCGGATCTCTGTGAGTTCGAGGCCAGCCTGGTCTCCAAAGCGAGTTCCAGGAAAGGCGCAAAGCTACACAGAGAAACCCTGTCTCGAAAAAACCAAAAAAAAAAAAAAAAAGTTGATGGAAAGCCATTACTAGCTCTGTTAAAGAAAACTGAGCACTTTAATTGAAAAGCATAGTAACTATACTTAATATACCATATTCTAAAATACAGCTTGAATACATCTAGCATGCTGTTTAATTTCAGTACAGTGGATTGAGGACCAAGTATATATATATATGTTTCATGTATCATGGCTGGATTATAATTTGTCACAGTCATCATTTCTTTGTTGTGCAAAACCTAATCTTGCACAGGAAGAGAAGTGAAAAGATTGGTCAGCATGACACTGTATTGCCAGTTCACATCTGCATCAATAGTATCTTTCTTCATGGATTGAATACATTTTAGCGTCATCTAGAACTGTGGTCACATATCGGAACAAACTTCAGCATCTGATTTATAGCTCCTGGCTCATATTCTGTAATCACCATTTCCTCCAGGAGTTGTGCATCATCTGCATCTTTCGGCATGCTCTTGAGAAGCCATCTTGTCAGACTCTGTGATAGAAAGTGATCAGGCTTTTCGAACTAAATCATCCTCAATAATTTACTTAGTTCTGTTCTTTGTTTGTTTGTGGTTTTTTTTTTGTTTTGTTTTTTTTTTTTTTTTTTTTTGGTTTTTCGAGACGGTTTCTCTGTGTAGCTTTGCGCCTTTCCTGGAACTCACTCTGTAGACCAGGCTGGCCTTGAACTCATAGAGATCTGCCTGCCTCTGCCTCCCAAGTGCTGGGATTAAAGGTGTGCACCACCACCGCCCGGCATTAGTTCTGTTCTTGATGCAAGTTCTTTCCATAGTGTGGGTTTTCCAACCCATCATGTACCATTGAGCAGTCTTCTCTCACATGGCTAAAGTATGTTTGTTTTCTTTGTCATATTAGTTAAAGGATAAAATGACTATTTAATATTGTGGGGTGACAACCCAACACAGCTGATGAAAAGATCCAAAGCATAACCGGCTTTCTCTTAGATTTCTAACCCTATCATACCCTTTGGGGTTCCATAGATAAGACCTGCCCTTTCCCTCATGTGGTGTCACCTTTGGGCACAGTCCTCAGATTTGCATGACAGGCTTGGGGTATTTCTCCCTTGAACTGAGTGTCCTTGACTGGAGCAGGACTGTTTCAGAAACAATCAATTCTTCTGGTTATGAACAGCATGGCAGCCTCTGCTGAGGACCCTTTGCCAGCCTTTGATTGGGTTCATCCAGTGTCTCTTGAAGACTGCTGGAGCTCCTGTTCACCTCTGGAATGGCACCCACCAACTCATGGAAAGCCCTGTGGTTCCTACTCAAGTGGCTTAGAAGAAGCCGCTGAAAAAGCCCTGGATTAGTATCGTTTTGGGGAAAATGGTCTCCTGTTACCCAATGAGGACATGGAATTTCCTATTCAGCCTCTGTAGCCTCTGCATAGCTGGGAATAGAAAAAACAGGACTATTGTAGTGCATAACCTCATGCTGTTCTAATGTACTCAAAATAGGTCTTGGATGTGGATCTTTATGCTTTTGGAAATGAGTCTCTGCAGCATCTAGTGTTGATGTTGCAGGTCCTGTGATGACCCTTATATGCTCATATTTGACAGGCAACATCTGAGACAGGTTGATTAATCCTCCTGTCAATAGTTCTGATATTTTTAATGAGGAGCCCCTTGGGAAGTTGGCTCTTAAGTTCAGCTAACCCAGTGGTTAACATATGAAGACAGTGGCTCTACTTGCTTATATCTTACCACAAGGATTGCACCGTTGCTTTAAGTGAGTCAAGCCTGTGGGCAGTTGAGGAGAGTCGTTGGTTGACCACATCAGCCTGGGTGACTTGAGTTTGTGCGCATAGACTGACTTGGTATCTTTAGCATGGTGATCACGGGAGACTCCTGAGGTGTGTGATTTGAAGTGCATTGTCTCCTGTTAGTCTGACTGCAGTATTGTCTCCAAGAGTGTTGAGCATGAAGTTGAACATGAGAACTCAAAGTTTGCCTCTGAAGAGGTCCTCAGTGATGTGCGCCCACCCAGTGAAGGGGATAGAGCTGGACTAAGCACTGGGAACTCCTTACTTATATCCTCTTCCTGGAGAGTTGTTGTCCTCAGAAGGAATCCCAAGACGAGATCCCCAAAGGACAGTCTGGGTGTCTTGATGAGGTCTTTTTTCTCTGCCAGTTAAAGAATTAGGGCAGGACATACCAAGTGCAGCAGATGGCAGGGGAAGTCTCTCGACACTGCAGACAGCAGCAGACGGACTCGGCAGGAGTGGAACGGTGTTTGCTGGGGTGAGGAGCTCACATGCAGCAGACAAACAGAAAAAGCCTATTGCAAAGAGGTGGGGCCTTGGGAAGCTGAAAAATGCAAATTCCAAACTTCTATTGAGCAAAGGTAAATCGACATGAAGGGAAGAAACTTTAGGAGGCTAACTATTTAAAGCAGACAGCAGTTGATTCTTCTGGATGTCACAGTCGCCCATGCAGCTGTCAATTTCACAGCTGTTTCCTTTGTATTAGTAATGCCAGCAGGTAAAAAGATCTCAGTCCCTTCAACAACAGAACCCTAAATGTCCATTAAATTCCGTAGAGATACCATTAGTTAAAAGGTCTATTAAATTCAATAAGGAAGGAATTAAATAGATATACCAAGATCTTTATGAAGAAAAATCTAGAATTTTGTTAAGTATAATTATAAAAAAAAGAACTAAAAAAGCTTAGCTATCCATACCCAGCTTATGCTATGAAGAGGTTTTTATTTTATTATTATAATTTGTCCAACATTAGTATTTAGGATCAACTTTTTTATTTAAAATTCTTTTTTACATACAGTATATTTTGTTCATATTCCTTCTGTAACTCCTCCTCCATCCTACCCACCTACTACCTCATATTTGTGCATGTTCTGTCGTCCCCTTCCATAAAACAAAAAAAGGTCTAAATAAACAACCATTAAGGCAAAGGATAACAAAACGAAAAACACACACAAAAATATGGAATCAGTTTTGTGTTGGCCAGATGCTCGTGGGCATGGGGCCTGCCCTGGAGTGTGGTTGATAAACTCAGGATACTCCATTGGAGAATTTTGTGTCTGCTCCCCCTCTGTGCTGGGGTTTTTGTGTGGTTTGAACTCGTGCAGATCTTGTGCGTGTTGCCAGTCTCTGAGTTATTATGTATGTTGTCCTGTTGTGTCTGCAAGACACTTTCCTTAGAGTTATCTACCACCTCTCGCTGTTAAAATCTTTCAGCTTCCACTTCAGTTCCTCAAGCATTGAGGGGAAGGGTTTGATGACGACAGCTCATTTGGGTGCTCCAGGGTCTCTCACCCTCTGCACATTGTCCAGTTGTGAGTCTCTGTTAAGTCCCACCTACTGCAAGGGAAGCTTCTCTGATAAGGGCTGAGTGATGCACTGATCTATGAGTATGCCATTAGTATGCCATTAGGAGTATTTCGTTCCTTTGTTCTTTCAGCAGAATAATGGTACTAAGTTTTCCTCTAGAACTTATGAGCTATAGTCTCAGGTTTTTGGCCACCTTAACAATGTCCGATATGGGTTCCATTTCATGGAGTGGACCTTAAATCCAATTAAAAAATGGTTAGTTACTCTCAAAACATTTGTGCCACTATTACACTAGTTATATCTTGCAAGCATGATAATGTGTTAAGCATCTTTTTATTATTGTATTGATTCCCATAGAAGTTACTTTATTTATTTATTTTTATTGTGTATATATTTTTGTCTCTGTGTGGGTTTGTGCACCTGTGTGCTGGTACTCTTGAGGCCAAAAGTGTATTGGGTCCCCTGGAGATGGAGTAATAGAAGGTTGTGAGCCTTTTGACATGGGGTACTGGACCCAAACTAGGTAAAGCAAGCTGCTCTCTTAACTACTGAGCCATCTCTCCACTCCCTACTGGAACATACGAGTTTTACAAATACCGACATTTTCATGTTTCAAAAGTCAAAAAAAGAGGCTGTATACAGAAGCTTGAACAAATATGGAATAATATTTCTTGTGCAATATTATTTTAAAGTGTTGCATTTTCCTTACTGATTTTGTTAACAGTTCAAAGATGTGTTTGATTAAATAAAATTAACCTGTGGGCAGGAGGCTGCGTCAGCAAGTAGCTGACAGGAAGTGGTAGGGAGGAACCAGGTGTAGCAAGGGTTTTTTAAGTGGGGACTGAGAGAAGGACGCTGGGTTATTTGGAAGACACCAACAAAGAGAGAAGGTTAGTTACTTGCTATTCAGCCTCTCTGAGAGAGCAGAATTCCTCTTCAACCTTTGAATTGTGAGTTCTTTAGAGGGATAGAGATCTAGATAAAGTTTCCCTTAGTAGCTTTGAAAGAGACAGTGCCTGCGGGAACAGAATCCTCTGTGCCCTTGCAGCCGAACTGCTGCTGGTAGCAGGATAGTTGCAGTCTCTGATTAGAACAGTTGTTGCTTAAGGGGCAGCCACTGTAAATAGTAAAATCAGTTAAGTATCAGTTAACAACAATTTCTACTGTTAGAAGTCACAGTTTAGTAAAAAACTGGATAAGGAAAGTGGCACACTAATTTTTCAATTGAAGAAAATGTCTTTGTGGCCTTTACTTGTTAGCTCTAAGAAGATGCATAATACTAGATTCAGGTGATTGTAAAACTTTAGAGTAGTTACCTAAAAGTATTAATTCATAAAAGTAAAGGGTGATTTTATTAAAAATAGACAGCAGAACCCAAAACAGTGGGTCAAGACTACATGAGAAGGTTCTAAACAGAGAACTGGCAGGAATACAGTTCAGTTTCATTTAAAAAAATAGAGCAGAGCAAATCGACCTTAAGTTTATTAAAGATACTACTTTACATGACCTAGACTCTAGATTTGCTCCTTATACTGTGAAAGATTTCAATTATTGAGTGTTCTCATCAAATATTTTTATGTAGATTGGGATT
Organism: Peromyscus californicus insignis; assembly: GCF_007827085.1. Classification (NCBI taxonomy): domain Eukaryota; kingdom Metazoa; phylum Chordata; class Mammalia; order Rodentia; family Cricetidae; genus Peromyscus; species Peromyscus californicus. The sequence continues at coordinate 62,300,684 of NW_026294469.1, read as the reverse complement.
CCAAAAAGAAAATTTCAGTTTGATGACTTGTGATCTTCCTGGCCTACCTCCTGAATGCTGAATTACAGGCAAACACCCTACATTTGGGTTCAATTTGACTTTTTAAAGGGACATTTCAGGACAGCAATTTCAAATAATAAGTTAAATAATTCCAGGTCTTGGCACTGAGTACCTTTCAGATCCCACTTCTATCTCTACATTGTGAAGTTCAGAAAGGCAGAGCTAAGTATCCATTCTCAGTTTGCCTTGAGGAGTAAGGGGTCTTCACAACTGAGTGAACATTTTGCTAGGCATTTGGTTTTTAACTGTGTAGATGATTATGTACTTCTGGGTTTGTCAGAAACTGAAGAATATCTCTTCAAATTTCGGTGAGTCAAATTGATTAATAAAACTCTCAAGTAGCTATAGCTAATAAAATGTATGCTTTTCTATATGATAAATTTCTGAATTTAAATTATTTGTTGATTTTAGATGCTGTCATATTGTTTGTATATAGTTATTGTGGAAATGGAAGAGTATAAAAATATGAATTTTTTTTCTCTTTAAATGCATAGCTCCACCAAGTATGTTAGTGAAGGATGAATATGTTCATGACTTTGAGGGGCAGCCATCCTTACCCACTGAAGGACATTCAATTCAAACCATCCAACATCCACCAAGTAATCGTGCATCAACGGAGACATACAGCGCCCCAGCTCTGTTAGCCCCATCTGAGTCTAATGCTACCAGTACCACCAACTTCCCCAACATTCCTGTGGCTTCCACAAGTGAGTTATGCAGTCCAATGTAGTCGTAAGTTTTCCAAACTATTGAATATTTATGTGTAGTCACTTGGAGAAACCTCAAATAAGTAAAAATTTAGGCTGCTGTGATCTTTCTGGTGCTGGGTATGCTATCAGGGCCAGGTGCATACTAGGTGAACTCTCACTTCTGAGCCATACCACTCAGCCCGTAGGAAAAAAGATGTTAAAGTGGTGTTTGAGTTCATTCTGGAGAAAATGGTGTTTGTGATTTCTTTAAAGTTTCTAATGTTGATAGGCAGTCAAATGTTATGACTCTGATTATAATCTTAAATTGAAGTATGTTATTTACTATTACATGCATAAGTAAGAAGATTCCTGTATTTTTCAGATAGATTTTAAAGAAATATTTAAGTAGTTAACAAGTAATTTTTTTAATTATCATATGTGTGAGTGTGTAATTGTATGTGTGCGTATATGTGTATGTGCACATGTGGGCATGGTATGTTTGTTGAGGTCAGAGGACAGCTTTGTGGAGTCTTTTCTCTCCTTCCATCTTTACATGGGTTCTAGGTATCAATCTCAGGTCACTTTCCCTATTGAGTAAGCCATCTCACTGGCCCAGCACACAGCCTTGAACTAAGATGTTTTTAAAAGTTTGTGCAATCGAAACCTTCCTTTTTTTTATTTTTGGTTTTTCAAGACAGGGTTTCTCCATGTAGTTTTGGTGCCTGTCCTCGATCTCACTCTGTAGACCAGGCTGGCCTTGAACTCACAGAGATCTGCCTGACTCTGCCTCCCGAGTGCTGGGATTAAAGGTGTGTGCCACCTGCACCCTGTGAAACCTTTCTTTTAGTCCCATTATTTTGTCTGAGAGGGTAACTTTATAGTAGTCTTCTCAATCTCCTGTTGTGACTACTAGGAAAAAGGGCTTTTAAACAGACTTTTAATATTTATTTTAAATAAATATTAATATTTATTTAAAATATTAATAACTTTAAATATTCTTGCCCCAGGTAGGCATCAAGTATTTTAACCAGTTTCAATATAAAGCTAACACATCTTTGAAAAGGATTCTTGTGGTAAAGACTTTTCTACCATGTCATAGGAGGTTCTCAGTCTGTGTTCTGTTCTGTTTTCTTCCTTCTTTTCCTGTCTCTGTCTCTTGATCATATCAGTGGAAACTAGGATCTCTCCTGTGTCAGGTGAACCCTGGACCACTGAGCTACATCCCCAGCCCAGGCTCAGCTTTTCTGGGAGCCTAATAAAGACAGTGTGATCGGGTTTTGTTTGTATTGTATTGTTCAAAAATTGAACAGCTTCCTGCTTTGCAAAGTAATTTCTTTGTTTAATTTAAAAAAACAACAACAAAAAACAAAAGGAGTGTGTGTGTGTGTGTGTGTGTGCGTGCGCGTGCGTGTGCGTGTGCATGTGCGTGCGCGTGCGCTGTGGTGTAATGCAGAAGTCAGGACAGCCGGTGGTGTTGGTCCCTTCTGTCCAGCTCGTTGGTCAGCCGGATTGCTTGCAGCTGTGTCTGCCGTATGCCGGGCTAGCTGGCTGGTGGCTGGGGCTCCATCTCATAGGAGGAGTTACAGGGTCACACTGTGTGTCTGTCCAGCTCTATGTGGGTTCAGGGGATAGAATTGAGCTCTGCATGTTTGCAGGGCAAGTGCTTTACCCACTGAGACATCTTCCTAGTCCCTAATTATTATTCTTATTTTTAAATTTAAATGTTACAGAGCATGTGAATATTGTTAATTCATTTGATTACTTAAGGAGCATTGTTTTTAAACCTATATTGTCAAGAGATTGTTGACTGATATAGATTGATATTGTTACTACCTAATAATGTAGTATCTGTTAGTATCAGTTTAAACTCAGCATTGAAATTTGGGGTAAAGAGGAGATTTATGTCTGAAATTTTTTTTGCTTCCACCCCTGAACCTTCCTCTAGTGCTGGGTATCCAAGCCAGTGTGTCACCCATGATAGGCAAGCACTTTACCACTGAACTGAGTGCCTGGCCCCTGTAATTGTATTCAGAATTTCTCAGTCCGTTTTACCACTTGAAAGCAGTCTTTTTCAGTGGTCATAATCTTAGCACAGATAAATTGTGCACATTTGACAGAGATGTGTATGTATATAGCTTTTGGGGGTGGGGTTGAGACAAGATTTCACTCCATAAGCCAGGCTGGCTTTCGCCCTGATTTCCTTGTTTGAGCCTCTGAAATGCTGGGATTATATGTGTGCAGCATGACACCCAGCTTCCATCTCTGGCTTCCCGTCTTTTTATTTGCTCCTTTGGAGTACAGTTGACAGAAATGATGGAAATGGAAAATGAAACAGATACTCCACTTAGATGTAGATTACTGCTGGGCCCAGGCACGCATTTCGGTTTTACATTCTCTGGAGAGTGAGCTTTGTTCAGTGATTTCCAAAGTGACTTCATTTTGACTTTTTCCTTCCCTCCCTGCAGGAAGAGTGTGCTTGAAGGCCAGAAAAAGATGTGAATGAAATATATCCAATTCTGTCTTAATACTTTTTAAAGTAGATTTTTATAATTGAAATATAAATACTGTAAATTTTAGAACTTGTGGTGAAATTTTTCTTTATTTCTAAAAAGATATATTGATAGAGTTAAAGGAAAGAAAACAAATTAGATTAAAATAGAGGAATGGGAAGGCTCTTTTACATGAACTGGTTTTACATTGTTAACAGCTCAGACACTTGCGTCTGGTGGTAGTTCTCAGTGTGATGGGTGCAGTGGTTTTGCAGGTCCTCGTTTTAAGGAATTGTGCTATGTAGGGAGGAGAAATGTTGTCTGCGTTTGTTTTTGTTGAGACAAGAGTCTTGTAGCCCAGCTGGCCTTGAGTTCCTCTTGCTTAGGCTTCTTCCCGCTTGCATGGTAGCCATGCCACTGTGCCTGGCAACTCCTTCTCTTGTTACTGAGATGGTGGTGACTTTTAGTTTCTTCATCTGATTGCACTCCATTTATAAGAGAAGAAAAACAGTGTCATTGACAGATAGCAGCAAATGGGATAAACATGACCTAATGCTTGCTTTAAGACATAGCCTTTTTCCACTTACAAAATAAAACCTATAAATGGCAAATAATAAAACATAATGGAATATATATTGAGCAGGATAGGAGCCAAATGAAACCATTTTCTTGGCATATTACAGAGGGAACAACTGAACTGATTTAATGCAAATCTGGGCATACAGTGACATTCTTGACATGATTTTGATTTTTTAAAAAGGACATGAAAAGTTTCAAAATTGATAAACAGTTTCTTGTTTTACCAAATGCTGGTTTGGTTGGCAGCGAAGGTTGTTTTGTTTTACATGAACTTTCTCACCCTCGCCATCCTCTTCCATTGACAACCCGTGCCTCCTGTGTTTGTTGTTGTTAACCGCCATTGTCCTGAGTCACCAGCACCAGTGCCCTGGTAATTAACATTCTGTTGGTCCAGAGTGGTCTGGGTGAAGTGCCTGGGGGGTCGAACTGGTGCTTCTAAAGCTGTTGTGAAGCCTAGACCTGTAGAGTGTTTCTTAGCATTTGAAGAGGTCTGGGAAGAAATAGGCCACTAATGTTAGGAAACATTTTTTTTATTTTATTTCATTTCATGTGCATTGGTGTTTTACCTGTATGTATGTATGCCTGTGTGAGGGCATCGTATTCCCTGAAACTGGAGTATAGATGGTTGTGAGCTGCCATGTGGGTGATGGGAATCAAACCCGGGTCCTCTGGAAGAGCAGCCAGTGCTCTTAACCACTGAGCTACTCTTCAGCTCCTGGAAAACATTTCTTAAGAAAGGACATTTTGGATAATTTCCTTTATAAATGCTTTTAGCTTTTTTATTTGATAGGCAATGGGTGAGTTCCACTTTTGGCCCACCTTTATAATTGTGGATGACCAGACATAATTAGACCATCATTTTTGTATAAAAGCATAAAATTGCATCTATACGTGTGCCATGTTAATGTCTTCTTGTTTCTCTAGGTCAGCCGGCCAGTATTCTGGCGGGCAGCCATAGTGAAGGACTGTTGCAGATAGCTTCAGGGCCTCAGCCAGGACAGCAGCAGAATGGATTTACTGGTCAGCCAGCTACTTACCATCATAGTATGTACACGCTTTTTAAAATCTTACGTAGTTGAGAAAAACCAGGCAGCCTTTATAAAAGCAAATTAATGTATATGGGCCTTAATTTTTAGACAGCACTACCACCTGGACTGGAAGTAGGACTGCACCATACACACCTAATTTGCCTCACCACCAAAACGGCCATCTTCAGCACCACCCGCCTATGCCGCCCCATCCTGGACATTACTGTAAGCTCTCGTTTTCATTGTAAGCAGGGCCTTTTTCTTTTCTAGCCAGGACTTTGATTTCTGTTTTCATAATAAATGGTTTTGCATCTTTTATTCATCTTACAATTTAATTTCAGTAAATAATTAGTGCTTTTTACTTTACTTTTTCAGTATTTTTTTTTTGTAAACAGTTCCTTTCAATAGTTATCATACCTTTGTTCTGCACTGATGTTCACTAAGTACATTCATTTCTCTGTTGCTGATGGTTCATCAACACCACATTGATTTCCATTCCTTTGTTTGCTTTATATGTGTTTTTAGGTTTTGTGTGTTATCCACCCACAGTCGACTGAAGCCCTTGAGTACTATGATCTCAAGGTTTCCCTCATCATAGAATCAATGCAATAGATACTATAAATACTTAGGTGTTGAATCTATTAATACTCCATATAGGTGTGATTGGGAAGGGTACCCTACAGACAGTCCAGTTTCAGATAGAATAGGAACATTGTTCATTTGATTTTAAAATCATGAGTATAGGGATGAAGAAAAAAAAATCAGAAATACATATTTTCCATAAATACAAAATCCCTTTTCCTTTCATTTTAAGATTAATAGTACCAAAGACACTGGAAAAATACAAAAGACATAAATAATAAAACTACTTAAAATCTTGAGTAACCCAGACATACTCACTCCTAGCAGTATTTCCTTCCAGTCATTTAATGGGTGTGTGTGTGTGTTTGTGTGTGTGATAGGTATATATGGGGGAGGGCCTTGCTATATGCATATTGTTATGCATCAGTTACCTTACTATCTTTCCAGGTGTTCAGAGAATGTGATTTCTAATGGCTACCTGGACCAGTGTGTAGGGTATTGGGTTTCCTCTATGATCACTGGTCACTTATTTAAACTTACTAAATCTGCCTGTAACAACATTGTAAGAAGTGAATGTGGTAATTCTGTGAGGGTTTTTGCACAATGTGTTAACAAATAAGCTTTCATTTATGAGTAATTGGTCCATTATATAAATGTCCCTAATTTAATAAATATAAGCACTTATTTTTAGAAAAGATTGGCAATTTAAGTCATTATACGTTGCATTATAAATTATACTAATATGTTACATGAATAATTAATTTATAATTTGCATTAAGTATTGTATGTATAACTTTGTAAACTGATAAATAGCATTTGTCAGATAACACTTGAAAGTTAGCTATTAGTATCACAAAAAATTCAGGAAATAAGCTTTTAAATTCTTGGACATGGCATAAACTTGATCTAAACAAGTCTTAAGGCTTATGATATTTATATTTGAAGTTTATTAAAAGTTTTGGTGCTGGAAAACTTTTAATAAGTAAAATGGGATTTTTATTATATTTTCTTTAGGGCCAGTTCACAATGAGCTTGCATTCCAGCCTCCTATTTCCAATCATCCTGGTAAGTATATTCCAATATTGATTCCCTGTATATAGATTTTTATTAAGATAAATGGTACATGTATGCCCGTGGATTATATTACAGGCTAACTAACGTAGACAATGCAGTATTCATTATGACTTAATCAGTAGTTTCAGAGTAGCTGATAGTCACACATAGACTATATATATTTAATTCATTTTTAACTGAAAGAAAAGTAAAAACTGTTTTAAAATCAGCAACTAAGTACAGAATTGCCAGCTTTTAGCATTGAACACATAAATATGCAGCAGAATGAAACTAAGCTTAGGTAGGACAGCTTCAAACCTGTCGCTAAAAAAGCCAAGGAAGAGGTGAGTGAGGTGACTTAGTGGGGGAAAGTGCTTTCTGCCAAGTCTGAGGAGCCTGAGTTTGCTCCCCGGGACTCACATGCCAGGAGAGACTGACCTCCACAAGTTGTTCTCTGACCTCCACAGATACGCTGTGTGTGTGTGTGTGTGTGTGTGTGTGTGTGTGTGTGTGTGTGTGTGTGTGTGTGTGTGTGTCTGGAGAGAGAGAGAGAGAGCGCTAAATTTAATTAAAAGGTTAGAGAAGAATCTTAAATAGATGCTAAAAACAAAAATAATTGTAAATAACTTTCATAAGAAAGGTGCAGATCTGCCTAACTGAAATTTAGAAAATACTGGGTTAAATTATAGAAGCAGGAAAATAGAAAACCCTGGAAACTTGAGATGTCAGAGGACCCCTGTAACGTAAACAATAGGAATGTGAGATTTTCTAATTCTGACTTTTTAACTGATTTTCTTCACTTCAGGTACACTTACAGCCAGATCTAGAGATAGTCAAGTCCTTTATGTAAGACCTTGTAGTATTTATTCTCATATGATTTACACATGCCTTTTTGTATATTATTTGCAAATATGGCATCATTTTCCATAAGAGACTTTGAGCATCTACAGATTTTGGTGTCTGATGGCTCTTCTGGAACCACCGTTTGTGGACATAGGACAACTCTGTTTGTTTTTCAATAAAGAGTTAAAAAATATAGCTATAGTCACCCTTAACTATAAGTGGAAGGATAACTTAGAGTTCTAGAGAGTTGTGTAAGTGGGGTTTTGTTATGTACGCTGATTTCAAGTTTTTTTCTACCTGCTTAAAAGTAATTGAATAGATGATCTTTGTGCTTACAGCTCTTTTCATATTTTAGTTTAGAGAGTAACATAATTCCTAGATCAAGAGACAAAAAGACTTTATTGACACCAGAGTGCAGCACCAGTCTTAAGATGCTCATTAGTGTAGATGTAATTCTTAATGAACTTTTTGCTGCAATACATTTCATATTTGGAAACATTGTACCAAGATCTTAATTTATGTTTGGATAAATATATTGTAAGGGGAAAATGCGGAGTTGCAAGAATAAGAACTTTTGCTGACTGAGTCAGCATTCTTGAGAGTCAGTGTTGATTTAAGTTCCTTTAGTGTTTTGTATAGCTTAGTAGAGATGGTCTGCAGGAATAAGGATGGCCTTGTTCTGAAGAAAGGCTTAGCTGGGTGGTAGTGGCGTACACCTTTAATCCCAGCACTTAGAAGGCAGAGGCAGGCAGAGTTCGAGGCCAGCTTGGTCTACTGAGTGAGCTCCAGGACTACATAGAGAAATCCTGTCTTGAGGAAAAGAAAGAAGGAAGGAAGGATGGATGTAATACTGAACGGAATGTACAGTGGGAATAGATATGGTGGTTAACTATTATCTGGACTTGATTTAGATTCAGCGATTGCCTTTCGCCTCTTGATAAATTTGCTTCATACTTCTCACAATAGAATTGATGATGAGGCTGAGTTGCCCCTGCTGTTTAGAGAATAGTATTGATTACAGGAGCATGTATCTGTAGTAGCCTGTATTGATATTGATACCTGTCTTTCAATAGAATACAGAAGTGGCTTAATGATCAATGCATCCTAAAAGAGTTTTTTGTCCAGCTGGTTGCAGGAAAGGATTAGTTCTGCAATTTTACTACTATTGACATCAGTAGGTTAGAACTCAGGTCTTGTTTGATGATTGATAAGGGAGGGCCCAGCTCACTGTGGACAGTGCCACCCTTGGTTTGGTGGTCCTGGGTGCTATAAGAGGAGCAAGCCAGTTAGCAGTGTTCTTCTATGGGCTCTGTTTCAGTTCCTGACTTAAGTTTCGCCCTGACTTCCCTCAGTGATGGATTGTGACTTGACACTTGTAGCATGAAATAAACCCTTTTCTCCCCAGGTTGTTTCTAGTTGTGTGTAGCACAATAGAAACCCCGAGACAAAGAGATAAACAATCAATAGAAACCCCAAGACAAAGAGATAAACAATCAATAGAAACCCCAAAACAAAAAGATAAAGGTGTTAGTTATCAGGAGACAAGAAACATTTGAATTCTAGAATCATACACCTTACTCTCCCCTCCTAAATGCTGTTTAAGCATACCAATGGCTGTGCCTTTGATACCTAATGCTAGCCATACTCAAATCCAGTAACCAGCTTACACATCTGCTTTCCTTATTGAACAAATAGAAAAGACATCAGTTAAGTATTATTCTCCCCTCTAGCTCTGGCTGTCCAGGAACTTACTGTTTAGATCAGGCTGGCCTCAAATTCACAGAGATCCACCTGCCTCTGACTGTGGAGTGCTAGGATCAAAGGTATGTGCCATCACTGCCTGACCTAAATATTAAAAAGGTCAGTTGCTCTATTTCTTCTTCACAGAGTTACACCTTTTTTTTTTTTTCTTCTTGAAGCCGATATTCTTCTGTCATACTATTGTTTTCTTCAATGTCTTTAGGTTGTGTTCAAACACAAATGGATTTGAACTTCACCAACTTCAGGTGTTTTTCAGGAGTACTTTCATATGCTCATAACAGACTATAGGACATTACATTCAGATCTGAGTAAGAAAGGAATAATTCAGTGGATACGGTATCCATCCAGATTTGTATTACTTTATTTTTATTTCAGAAATTAAAGACAGTACTTTAGAGAGACACATTTTCCATTACAACTGAACAATATTTCTAAAACCTGTGCTTTACAATCCATTCCCCCTTTGCAAGCTAAGCTCTTACATTGTAAAATAAAATCAAACATCCAAATCAGGTAATTAATATATTGTTTTTTGTTTTTGGCTAATGTGATAAGTAGCCCCTGGACTTCATGGGGTTGGCTTCACTAACTTAGGAGCAGAAACCCTTTAGATACCAGGTCTGTGCCTAGCCTTAGTGCCTTTCAACTAGGCTGGCATTCCAGAAGTGCTCTCCCAGCTTTTTGTTTGTGCTGGCCCCAAGAAGCTGCAGAGTTGTCGTTTATGTGTTACTTGGTCCTTGAGGTAAAATAGCAAAGACATGCAGAAAGGCTTAAGGGATATTTTCTATTAGCTTTCTATATTTTTTAAAATAAAGCCTTTCCTCTGACTATTGAGAATGAAAAAGCTTTTGTGCAGTAGATTGTAGCCCAACACTGTCAGATTCTCTCTCACGTCAATTACCTTTTGGCCTGTGTCTTCACAAATAAAGACTCCCTTCTTGCACCTTCTTAGGTTTTGATTTTCTATCGCTGGTCTATGATGTAGCCCAGTACAACTTCCTCTTCATTCTTAGCCATTTAGAACTCTTGCGACTATCAGCAGGCCAGTGAGTATCACCTGCATAAGAGCTGCAGCTTCCACAGGCATCGCTGCCCTGTGGAGTCTAGATTATTAGGCAAACGGGGACTTGTGGCGGGGAAGTAATGAAAGGTTTAGTGCATTGGCATCTGGTCAAGGTCGGCACACATTTCATTTGATAATGATAAAAGTATATTTTTCTTAAACATGAAGGCTACAAAACTGTTTTTCTTCTTTGAGTTGACTTGCTTATAATGAAGATTTAGCCTTCGGTAGAAACTGGGAAATACGTTGTACTTGGAAACACCACCCCCAGCATTATATTCACTTTGTAACCCAGTTTTCATGTTTATACTTTCTACTCAAAGATCTTGTCAGTGGTACTAGTTTTGATTACTGTCAGAAAATTAGATAAGTTTTAAATTGTTTCAATTTTAGTTTTAGTCGCTATACCTACTGCTTATTTGCTGGTTATTATTGTTCATAACATGATGTGATATCTTCATTAAAGATTTTTATTTATGGCGGCTGGAGAGATGGTCCAGTACTTGAGAGCAGCGGCTGCTCTTCCAGTCTGGTTTGACTCCCAGGACCCATGTAGCAATAACTGCAATGCCAGGGAGTCTGGCGCTCTGTTTTGGCCTCTTTGGGCTCTGCACACGTGATAAACACACGAACGTGCAGACAGACAGACAGACATGCAGACATACTCATGAAATGCAAATAAATCTAGAAAAAAAAGATTTTTACTATAGAAAATAACTTCACAGCTGGATGGTGGTGGCACATGCCCTTAATTCCAGCATAAAGAGGCAGAGGCAGCAGATCTCTGAGAAACTGTCTCGAAAAACCAAAAGAAAATTCACAAATATTTCAAAGCTGGCGTTTAAGCAATCACTTAGGTATATTTTTTTGTTGCAGTAGCGCCCGCGCTACCACCACCTGTTCACCATGTCCGAGTGAGGGGCTGTGGATTGAAAAATAGAGACAAGAGACAACGGGTCATTGCCCCAGCAGAATGCCGAGTGCAGTTTATGGAAAGAGGGAGGAAACCTTAAATACAGGCTTACAGCACAATGGGAGAACCCTGGAGGGCAGAAGTTCGCTACCAATGTTTTACAATCTTGCATCCAAGCTGTTAACGCCCAATATGCAGGATACACAGACAAGGAACCTGTGGGGGGGGGGGGGGAGCCTTCAGGAAGGAGGAAACCAGCAGGGAATCAGCATAGGGAGGACATCTGGTCAAGGTCAGCAAGCAAGGCAACGGCTACCCAAAATGGGGGGCCAGGGCCCTACAATTTTTATGTTCTAAACAAATATTTTTAAAGAATTAAATTTGCAGTGAATTTATTGGATTGATGTTACAAAGTATTCTACCTTTTTCTTTTTTTAAGAGACAATCTCCCTGTATACCCTAGACTGGCCTGAAACTCACTGTGTAGTCCAGGCTGGTCTTATTTACATTAGCGTCTCAAATGCGTCATGGGCATGCTTTTATGTGCCTTATTAACTCCTCATTGGCAAGTGCTCTGTTGCTTGACGATTTTTGCCAAGCAGTTTTAGGTTCCTTTATATATTAGCTGCATCTCTCACTGTCCTGACAAAATACCTGAGAGAAGCACCTTGGGGAAGAAAGGGTTCCTTTTGGCTCCCAGGTGAGAATCTAGCTCAGCAGTGTAGAGAAGTGGGTGGCTCTTCTCTCCTAACTCCTGCTGCCACTGTCTGTGAACCGAAGGTCACGTGGTTGTTGCCCAGCTGCCTGTTTTCACATTTCCTGCTCCACTCTGTTCTTTCTGTAGACCTGGGTAAGAGCTATGAGCAGTAACTATGACACAGACTGAGTCTTCTCTTGTGAGACTCCATCCACCTAGTACAGTAACCCATTACTAAAGTTTACAGACCACAGGCAGAATCCAGCCAGAGTCCAGACAGGCTATAATAGGAAAGGCCTCAACCCAGTTTCAGACAGAGGCCCTGGCCTCCACAGTCTGCTTTTCTCTTGGCGTTCTGCTTTTCCAAACTCATACCAGAATGACCCTGTAAGCTCTACTTACAGCAGTCTAGGGCTTTTCTGGATCAAAGTTCCAAACTTGGACATTCCTCTTAGTTGCAGAGCTTAAGAACCACACAGTACAGAGTATCACAGCAATGGCCCCATTTCTTGGTACTGTGTTTCTGTTTTACTTGTTGCTGTGAGAAAATGTGATAGAAGAAAGGAAGATTTGCTTTCAGCTCGGGGATACCTGTCATCACAGTTGGGCTGTCACTGTGGCCGGAGGCTTAGCAGTGGCTCACATTGCATCTGCAGCCAGGAAGCAGTATCTGTGCTCCACCCTTCCCTTTGTTCAGCCCAGAGTGGCCGCCTGTGTGGATGAACGGCAGCTGTTCACATTGAGGGTGGGTCTGCCTATCTTTGTTAGCCCAGTGTAGAGACATTCTCAGAGCTTTATCTCTTGGGTGATTGTAGATCCTGTTGACAGTATTAACCATCCCAGTCTTGTAAAGTGTTTTGTTTTCCTTTTTCAGTTTGTTTGCTTTTAATTAAATTTTTCTTTTTTCTTTTGGGTTTTTTTTTTTTTGAGACAGTTTCTCTACATAGCCCCAGCTGTCCTAGAACTCACTATGTAGACCAGGCTGGCCTTGAACTCATAGAGATTCACCTGCCTTTGATCCTGTGTGTTGGGATTAAAGGTGTGCGTCCACCACTCTTGGCTTAGTTAAAGAGTACTCTATTTACATCATTTCGTTTTTAAGTTTTAAGTGCCACTACTTCATTTTTCCTGGGGGAACTTGAAATGTGGGCTGGTTTTTATCATTCTAAGTCTCATTTCAGATTGTTGTAAGTTTTGATTCAGATTATACAGAATTTGTAACACAGTATGATGGAGATAAATCTGCAGACAAAACTCTTATCCCCTTCCTGATCTCTCAGAAGTTCTTCCTCAGGGGCCAGTAGAGGGCTTTCATTCAGGTCTTGAGTTTTCAGACAGAATGTCCCTCAGCTTTCTGGGCTGAAGCGGTCTTCCAGTCGCCTTCTGTTCCATAATGTTCTCCTCCACCCCACCCCCCACTCCCTGTCCTCCTCCTCCTCCTCCTCCTCCTCCTCCTCCTCCTCCTCGAAGTGTCTTGGCAGTGTTGCTCATGACCTGGTGTTCCATGGTCGTTCGTTTGCTCATTTGCCCGCCCTGTACCTGCCCGAGGTTACCTCTGCAAGGGACTGTCAGTGGTTTTGTTTGCTGCATGTTCTGTATATATCTGTTCAATGAGTTACGAAGGGAAAAGCAAGCAAATTACATATATGCGAACTTTAATAATGCAAACAAAATCAAATAATTTACTGTCTTTGCAATCCACACCAAGTATTCTCTCCTCCCCACCCCACCCCCTGCTAGTCATTTCAAATAATTGTTATTCAAATGAATACGTTGTACTAGTTCTCTAAAATGACTTCTAAAAATACGCCTTGCTGTATATGGGATGTATGTACATTGGGCAAATGACCTTTGATTTTTGAGAGACAATTAAACAACTGCATAAACAACTGAGTAAAACAACTGCATAATTAATTGTTAAGTATAAGCAGGAATATGTTGGCTGACTTAGGTACTTTTTCCTAATTAGGGGTCTGTAAAAACATATCATAGACTATGTCTTAGTGTAAGTGTACTTTTAAAAATGAAAATTCAGAAAACAGAACAGATGTTCAATCAAATGAACTATTATGATAGAACAGTTTAGAGTGATTTCTCTCTCTCTCTCTCTCTCTCTCTCTCCCTCTCCCTCTCCCTCTCCCTCTCCCTCTCCCTCTCCCTCTCCCTCCCCCCCCCCCCCCCCCCCCCCCCCGAGACAGGGTTTCACTGTATAGTCCTGGCTGTCCTGAGACTCACTCAGTAGACCAGGCTGTCCTCTGACTTACAGTGAGATCCACCTGCCTCTGCCTCCCTAGTGCTGGGATTAAAGGCCCTGCATCACCTCTGCCTGGCTAGAGTCTGATTTCTTGTGTTCTTTAATTTCTCAGTTGCTCTGGTCCTTGGAGTGTCAAGGTGGAAGTACTGCAAATAGATACGAAATCACTGTTTTTGAGTGTATTACATTATTTTAATGCAGTTCTTTTAATGTGTTTCACTAACTCATCATCCCTTCATCTTTGTCTAGGTTTGTTTCATGGGTGAAATTACCTCCCTCCCTCCCTAATATCTTTGCTACATGGATAAGTGTTCTTTTCATTTATTTTCTGTAGCTCCTGAGTATTGGTGTTCCATTGCTTACTTTGAAATGGATGTTCAGGTAGGAGAGACATTTAAGGTTCCTTCAAGCTGCCCTATTGTAACTGTGGATGGATACGTGGATCCTTCTGGAGGGGATCGCTTTTGCTTGGGTCAACTCTCCAATGTCCACAGGACAGAAGCTATTGAGAGAGCAAGGTATGTTTGAATAGTCCATTATCTTTTCTTCAAGGTTATTATTTTTCTATGTTATGAGTCTTAAATATAAAGCAGCAAAGGTCATCTTAAATATTCCGAACCTTTAAGCATCCGATTTTAATTGTAGGTATTTACTAAATATAAAATTGTAAAAAAAAAAACAAGTTTGCTGTATTTTTATGATTTCTGTTTGTGCTAGCCCATTCAGTAACTATTAGCCACATGTGGCTTTTGGACATTTAAAATATTGTTCATGTGATTGAATAGCTGAATTTTAAGTGCAATTTAAATAGCTGTGTGTTGTTAGTGGCTCTTGATTTGGGCAGTGTAGCTTATAAGCCTTGGTTTCCTTATAAAAAAGAGAAATTATATGAGGCTGGAGAGATGGCTCAGTTAAAAGCATTTATTATTCTTCCAGAGGACTGGAGTTCAGTTCCCAGCACCCACAACTGCTTGTAACTAGCTCAAAGGGATCTTACGCTGACTTCTCAGCTTCATGGATACCTCTCCTTAACACACACAAAGATAAAATCTTTTTAAATGAAATTTATGTTAAGTGCTTCTGATATAGTGTCTGTGTGTGTGTGTGTGTGTGTGTGTGTGTGTGTGTATATATATATATATATATATATATATATATATATATATAGAGAGAGAGAGAGAGAGAGAGAGAGAGAGAGAGAGAACGCCAACAATGGCTATCTTGCAGATACTGTATTAGATTTTTTTATTCTTGCTATGTACCTGAACTAAAACTTATTATAACTGAGATGAAATGTAATTCTGTCTTTTCTTCCTAAGGTTGCACATAGGCAAAGGTGTGCAGTTGGAATGTAAAGGTGAAGGTGATGTTTGGGTCAGGTGCCTTAGTGACCATGCAGTCTTTGTGCAGAGTTACTACCTGGACCGAGAAGCTGGACGAGCACCTGGCGACGCTGTTCATAAGATCTACCCAAGTGCATATATAAAGGTCAGTTGTACATATAGTTGAGTATTTTAGACTTAAAACCCTCTTTGTTGCTTGAAGCCTGGAAATGGAGGTGAGAGGAGTGGAAACCTGTCTTATGTTGGTATGTTTGGTCAGAGGTGGTGAGACAGTCTTGCAATGGGAGCATTCAGTAGCAGGAGGCAGGAGGATTGTGAGTTCAAAGCCATTCTGGGCTGTATACATGGTGAGTTTTAGATCAGCCTTGGCTGCATAATGATACCCTGTCTCAACAAACAAAAGCACCACTACAGCAAAATATACATATGTTTGAGTATAAAACACATTCTAGAGAGTTGTTTATTATTGTAAGCAGCTGTCTAGTTTTGTGGTTGCTTTTATGTCCTAATGTTTTCAGATCTGTGACGCTGATTAGAATGATACATAGATTCCTGAAAACATTGAATGAAACCTCCAAACTTGGATTCTTCAACACGAAATTGATAAAAATCAAGCTCTAGAACCTTATTTTAGCAGATGTTTAGGGGTTTATGGAAGACGGTTCTAAAGTTAATAGTTTTTCAAGGGATGGAATCTTTTCTCTCAGTGCCTAGCACTAAGCTGTGTCCTCAACCTTTCATAAAATTGCAAATTAAGATGTCAAGAAGCCAGAGATAACTTTTACTGATTACATATTCAACACATTTCAATTTTATTTTTATATATACTCTTTTGGGAAGACAAAAATAGGAGCAATGAGCTTAAGTATATTTTCAATTTTAGATTTTTCAGTCCCCTCAGCACCTTGCTTATCAGCTGTCATACACGGTAGAACTGAGTGTGAATCTCACCGCTTCCTTCTGAAGTGCTTCGTAGTGGCAAACCCACGATATCATTTCACTTATAGATCAAAGAATGCCTAGTGTGGGGGTGGTTTGGAGACAGTGTTTCACTGTGTAGCCCTGCCTGGCCTTGACACGTGGGAACCACCACCTGGCTCTCTTTGTGAAGCTTAGAAACATACCAAGTCCAGAGAAAATGATGATTCCTGTGTACTTACGGACCTTGACAGCTGTGATGTTTTACCAGTCTTTGGCATGGGATAATTTTGCAACCATTGCATCATTGTGTAGTTTGCTCATAGACTACTCCGTTAGAAATTTATTTGTATTTTGTAACTTTTCTACAAGGAATTTTCATATTTTGTCATTTGTATTACTCTTTGTTTTGAGGCAGGGTCTCATGTAGCCCAGGCTGGCTTTATACTTGTTAAGTAGTCAAGGTTTGTTTTGAACTGTTGATTTTCTCCCCTCTGCTCTGCCCTGGCCTCAGTCCTGGGATTACAAGCATAAGTCACTACATCTAGTTTAATGGGATGCTCAAATCACACCAGGGTTTTGTCTGATCTGTTAGTGGCATTGGATTTATATGATTTTGTGCTTCATTGTTTGGTTGGCAAATTTGTTTTGAAAGAATCACTGTTGCTTTTAGTTTTTTGGGTTTTTTTTTTTTTTTTTTTTTTGGGTCTTGGTTTGGGTTTCTATTGCTGTGACAATGACCATGGCAACACTTACAAAGGAAAACATTTAATTGGGCTGGCTTACGGTTCAGAGGTTCAGTCCAATGTCATCATGGTAGGGGGCATGCAGGCAGACATGATGCTGGAGAAGGAGCTGAGAGTTCTGTATCTTGATCCTCAGGCAGCAGGAAAGAGTCTCTGTTGATATGAAGTATCCTTGATCATAGGAGACCTTAAAGCCCATCCCCACAGTGACACACTTCCTCTAACAAAGCCACACCTCCTAATAGTGCCACTCCCTATGAGCTTATAGGGGCCAGTTACATTCAGACCACTATGTTTCCTGTCATTACTTTTCCCTATAGGGCAATTTTGCCTGCTACTGGAATCCACATTTTAGAACCAAATTTTATAATTAGGAGGTAGGAAGACTTTGTCTTTTGGGATAATTGGGTTCCTGTCTCCAGGTATGCATAGGATTAAGTTCCTTTGACTTCATTTCTTTGATACTTCTGCTGTGGGCAATATTTGCCTCCTGGGGGCACATCTGAACTGACTTTTGTTAGTACTTGATTCGTTGGCAGATGCCTGGTTATAGCCCCGAGAGTTTGACTCTGGTCTGTAGCTAGAGTTTTCCTGCCTGGCCCAAAGTCAGGACAAATCTCTCTTACCCACCAATCCCACAGCTGCTCAGACCCACCCAAGTAAACACACAGAGACTTATATTGCTTACAAATTGTATGGCCGTGGCAGGCTTCTTGCTAACTGTTCTTATATCTTAAATTAACCCATTTCTACTAATCTATAAGTTGCCATGTGGCTTGTGGCTTACCGGTATCTTTACATGTTGCTTGTCATGGCGGTGGCTGGCAGTGTCTCTCTGCCTCAGTCTCCCACTTCCCAGAATTCTCTTCTCTCCTTGTCCGCCTATACTTCCTGCCTGGCTATTGGCCAATCAGTGTTTTATTTATTAACCAATCAGAGCAACACATTTAACCTACAGACCATCCCACAGCACTTGTCCTTTTCAGATGCAGACAGCTGGATCCTATCTCTTACCCTCTTTCCGTTTTGGCAGTCTCAGCTGTCTGCTGTGAGGGTCTGTCTGTCTGCCTACCTGCCTGCCTGCCTGCCTGCCTGCCTTACTGTATTATTGGTTGATAGTTTCGTTCTTTTGGCTAGTCTGAATCATTCATTGAACAGTTGTGTTTACATTTTGGTAAGTCATTTTAATATTTCACTGTAGTGAAGAGATTTTTATGGCATATTTTTGCAATGAACTATAGATAATACTTGTGGGATAGAATATTTGACATTACAACAACGTCCTACTTTTTCCTATTTTGAGACATTGTTTCACTATGTAGCTGTGCCTGTCCTGGAACTCTCTCAGTCTGGCCTCAAACTAGAGAGATCCTCCTGCCTCTGCCTCCTGAGTGCTGGGATTAAAGGTGTGTGCTACCATGCCTGGCAAGAATTCTTTCTTTTTAACAACTTTTATGCTCTTCAGAATAATCTTATTAGACAGGTAGAAGTAAATCTTAAATTGACTTTGCTGATTTGTTTGGCAGCAGTGAAAAAAGGATATATTCAAGTTCCTGTTGCCCAGGTAGATCCTCACCAGGGGTGAGTGAATTTCTAGAGTGAATTGTATACACATAATGTGAGCCCTGGAAGAAGTGCCTACACACGGGAAAATATACACAGAGACACTTCCCTGTGAATTGAAACAAGGTAAACAAATGTATTAGTGTTTTTTGTTTTTTGAGATAGGGTTTCATGTGTCCCATGTTGGCCTTGAATTTGATGGCCTTAAACTCCTCACCTTCCTGCTTCTACATTGTGGTCACTGGGATGCAGGTATGCTCTACTACACCTGGCTTTTAAAATTTAAATGAAGCAAGTGATTTTTTTTCCTTTTTTTTTTCTTTATGTGGCCTTGTTCTTTTACTTTAGAAAAGGGAGGTGCTTTTTATTTTTATTTCATTTTATATGTGTGTATGAGTGCCTGCGTGTGTGTGTGTGTGTGTGTGTGTGTGTGTGTGTGTGTGTGTGTGTGTATGTGTGTGTGTGTGTATGTGTATGCATGAACTGCATGTGTGCCTGGTGTCTGCAAAGGTCAGAAGAGGGCATAAGATAACCTGGAACTGGAGTCACAGGTGATTGTGATGTGCCATGGTGGGTGTTCTGCGACAGCAGTTTGTACTCTTAGCCATGGAGCCATCTGTCCAGTCACCTCACCTTTACCTCCAGAAGTAAGGTCTATTTTATTTTGTGTTTTAGTCCTGGGAATTCTGGTTTTCAACAGCTTTATTGAGATAAATGTAATTCATATGTCATACAAATCATCCATTTTAAGTATTCAGTTCAGTAATTTTTAGTATATTTACAGAATTACACAATTATCATCAAACCATTTAAAAATATTCTAGAAAGAAGAGCCATGTCTTTTAGGGTATGTTAATTATACATAATAATGTATTTAACTGTGACATTTTCATACGTATAGGTGATCTATTTTCATCTTTTTATATGTGACTTACTGTTTCATTAAGATTGATTTACAGAAGCATACGTTCCTTAACAGTGGCTACACCATTGAAGAAAATATCTCAACAAGCATTACCAGAGTAAAACTGAGGCCCCATGAGTCCCCCTTCACCCTCCTCAATGACAGGATATTGATGGGCCCAATCATGTGTAGATCTTGTGCAGGTGATCATAGCTCCTGAGTTTAAGAGTGTATCAGCCAAGTCAGTGCTCAAAAGTTAGCATTCCACATCACTTTTCCCTCTTTTCCTAGCTCTTACATTCCGACTCCTTCTGCATTGTTCCCTGAACACTGGAGAAGGTAGTACAGATTTCCTACTTATGAGTAGCGTCCAGTAGTCACTTAGTTCTCAGCACTTTGGTCAGTTTTGTGTCTCTGTGGTTACCACTGATTACTGCAAAAAGTTTTTCTGAATGAAGTTGATGGCAACACTAATGGGTGGGCACAATTGTAGGTATTTAGAAGTTAATTTGATGAGCATGTTATGTCCACTTAGCAAAACAGCAGTAGTTTCCGTACTAGGGCCTCTGACCAAGCTTCTGGGTTTGGTCAGGTTTATAGTATGCAACATGAGTTTCCCCTGTGGAGCTTGTCTCAAACATAGTGAGAAAGTGGTTGGTTACTTCCAAACAGACTTGCTACTGTTGCTCCAGTAGGCACATCTTGCCTGTGTGGTCAGTCGGTTGTACTGTGCTCAGAGTAACAGTGTTGAGGACAGTTCTGGAGTTGCCTGCCAGGCATCTCTAACACTGTGAGAGCTTCTAGCCCAGTTTCCTCTTGGTTTATCTGTTCTTTGACCAAGGCATGTGTTGTCTCTAGGATAGGTCTTACTATCTAAAGACTGCCAAAATTTAAAGTAACTTTTACTTTTGGAAGATTTGTGTGCTGGCTAGTTTTATGTCAACATGATACAAGCTAAAGTCAGATTTTCAATTGAGGGAGCCTCCGTTGAGAAAATGTCTCCATAACATCTGGTTTCAGGCAAGCCTATAGGGCATTTTCTTAATTAGTGATTGATGAGGGGTGGGGGGCATTATGTGTGGTACCATTCCCTGGGCTGGTAGTCCTGGGTTCTCTAGGAAAGCAGGCTAAGCAAGCCATGAGGAGCAAGCTGGTAAGCTGCATTTCTCCATGGCCTCTGCATCAGCTCCTGTCTCCAGGTTCCTGCCCTGCTTGAGTTCCTGCTCCCATTGTTTTTGACAATGAACTGTTATATGGAACTGTGAGTGAAATAAACCCTTGCCTCCCAAGTTGCTTTGGTCATGGTCTTTGATCACAGTAACAGTAACCCTAACTAGGACAGTCTGCTGGACCATTCCACAAAAAGCCATTTTACAAAAATAGATTCCCACTAGCATGTGTGAAGGCTCCATTTTACCTGTTTTTCATCAGCACTAGTGGGTGTGAAGTGGAATCCCCTTGACAGTTACAGTAGCATTTCTGATATGGAATCAGGTTTGTTTTTGAACATATACATATTGGGGCAAAGAAGCAGGAGATGCTTTTAAAACTAAAAGCTGTTTATGCGGAACTAGGTTGAAAAGTGTTATGAACCCATTAAGTTTAATTTACTCCCAACATCTGCATATTGTTTTTTATTATATTTCTTTATTTTTATATGTATCAGTGTTTTGCCAGCATATGTATGTGTGTGATGCATGTATGCCTAGTACTTGCAGAGGTCAGAAGAGAGTGTCGAGTCTCCTGGAAATGGGATTACAGATGGTTGTAAGCTACCATGTGGGTACTGGGAGTCACACCTTGGTCCTCTGCAAGAATAACAAGTGTTCTTAAGCACTGCATCACTTTCCAGCTCCATGTTATGACCTCTGTCTTTAGGTTAGGTAACTTAGTAAATCCTTTTTGCAGTCTTAATACTCGGGTGTCGTACATACTGCACCACTGTGTGTTTCTCCTTTCAGGCTGATGTTAACTCAAGCTGATGCAGAATTATAATTGAGCCTTAGGAAAAAATTCAAATTTTGGCTTTTGTTTGAAAGATAATATACTGAAGATGTTGTACTCACATGTATTATGTAATGAGTTTGTAATAAACTCGCATGAGAGTAACTACAGAAAACATGATCATAAATAAATGAAAGCATAATTAAGTTGTTCATTAGTGTAGGGGTGATTGGTCCGAAATATATTTTTGAATCTATGCTAAAAAGAGTATTTACAACCTTTGGTTCCTTTGAATTGCTTCTATCAACAACTTAGATGATTCGGAATGGAAGTTGGTACCATTTCAGTGGTTGCACTTATTTTACCATTCACTAAGAAAGATCTGTGTGCATAGACAACCACTTCCTATGATAAGCCAGTAAGCAACACAGGTCTTAATGTTCTATAGCTTGACTGAAGATTTTGCTTTCCAGTTTTAGTATTGTATGATCTATAGGAAAAGGTTTGCTGAGGTATCTGGTGCATCGTACTTATTTATCTTCAGATTCAAGTCATCAGTTTTCATTTTGTGGTTTCTCGACATATGCATTCAGTTGTGTACGTGATATTTTACAACATAATTCTACTGTCCCCATATGTGAAGATTATTTGGTTGATTTTAATGATTCATGGTGGGCAGGGAGGAGTGTTAAGCATTTTTAAAATCCTATGTTTAGATAATAAGATTACATATGGGCTAGGCATGGTGGTATCCATGCACCTTTAGTCCAGCACTTGCGAGGCGGAGGCTGGAAGATCTCTGAATTCCTGGCCAGACTGATCTACATAGTGAGTTCCAGGCTAGCCAGGACTACATAGTGAGACCTCCCCTCAAGCACCCTCCCCCCAAAAGAATTGTGTATTTTATACTTGATTCGTGATGGGTTTTTAAAAAGTAATTGTATATAGGTAATGTAAAACACACAAAACTATGAAATTCATATAAGGTATAAGGATTAAACCTAGATAACTTTAGATAAACGTCAAAGGCTTGATTTAAAACCAGTTGGTAGTATGGATTTCATTAAAACTAGTTTATAGGGTGAGGGTTAGAGAAGTGGCTCAGTTGGCAGAGCACTTTGTCCACAGGCCTTCGGATCCCAGTTCAGACCCCAGCACCCAAACAAAAGCCAGTGGCACTGTTGGGGCCACAGAGATAGGTGGTTCTCTAGAATCCAGTCAGTCTGGCTGGGTTAGTGAACTCCAGGCTCACTGAGAGACGCTGTTCCAAAGTATAAGGTAGAGAGCTTGGTGTGGTGGTGCATGCCTTTAATCCCAGCATTCAGGAGGCGGGGGCAGGCAGATCTCCATGAGTTCGAGGCCAGGCTGCCCGGTCTACAAATTGAGTTCCAGGACAGCCAAGGCTGTTACACCAGAGAAACCCTGTCTCAAAAAACAAACAAACAACAAAAAAACAAAAAAGAGAACACTTGAGGAAGACATCCAATGTTGAGCTTTCCACATGTTACACACTCACCTACTACACACATACGTGCATACACACAAACATAATAAAGAACATGTACACATGCAACACACACAAACATAAACTAGCCTCTGTTCTGTGAAAAGCAGTGTGAAGGGAGTAGGAAGGCAAACCACAGATGGGGAAAGAGACTTCAGTGATATCATTGATAGGACTTTTAACAAAATAGAGACTTGAGTCCAACAGCTAGAGAACAAATGATGCTGCAGGGAAGGTGTTTCCATGGCAACCTGAGTGCAGTTCCCAGACCTTTACACTCACACACTACACACATACACAAATAATAATTCTTTAAAAGATGCACATTGTAATTGGGCATCACAAACATGTCATTGCTGCCACAAAATTGTTAGTATAGTCTAATGTGATACATCCATGGGGAGTCTGCTAAGGAGTACTAGGGAAATTTGTTAGGGTAAATTGAGGAAATACACTCACAAATACAGAGTGGAGTAGACAGTTGAAGTCGTCCTCTGATCTGATGGGGAGCGAATCCACCTGGCAGTTTGATTGCACCAGGAAGCAGGCAGCAGGGAAAAGGGGCTCATGACCCTTCTCCCTCTCCTTTTAGAGGTCACATACAACAACGAATGGCAAGAAGCACCATAGCTCAAGGTCATGGGTGGAGCAAATACTAGTACATTTCCCCTTTTTGTCTAAATAAGAAGGTTCTAAACTTATGCAAACTATATACAATAAGAATGATTATCAAGTATTGTCCAGGAAAAACAAAGGGTAATAACATAAATAAAAATGGGACTACAACAAGAACAACACCAAACAAGAAGGACATGCTAAATGTCCAGATCATAGGTAAATGGCAAATTACTGAGATTACTCCAATAGCTGTCCTATCTTGAAGATTCTAACTCCAGTACTTAATATGTTCTAGCTAAGATACGAGAAGATTGCAACTGTAACTATCTAGTCTTCAACTCCATCAAAGACCTGAGAAGGAACACAATAATACCTGAGAAAAAGGAAAATGCAAAAGCAATATCTGAAATTCTTGCAAGATTAGACAGAGACAGCTGGCAGCCTGGACAGTCACCTAAAGCTCCTCAGCACCATTGAGGCATCCAATTTGGCTACAGGCCTAGAATATCTGACATATCATTTTCAGAAGGAATTTTAAAAGACCATCTTACCCTGTCTTGGCAAGGTTCAGTAGTCGCTTTTCCTTGTGTCCTGCTTATCTGGAAAGGACGGCATTCATGCTGTCAGCAATCAAGGCAAGGGCAGTTCTTTGCCCAGCAGGCTATTTTGTGCCAAGAAGACAAACTTCCAAACAGAAACATCTTAGAAGCCTTATATTCTCTCAGGATCAGATAGGTGCTGCCAGGAGCAATCTTGTCTCATGTCAACAGAATTCTAAGTTATCAAAACATTTAAATGCCATATTCTCTAGGTCTATGAAGTGTTTGAAGATTACCTATCCATCTGCCATATGTTTCTGTAAATCTGGAGAACCTAACTAACCTAACTATAGAAATGACAAGCATGGGTGACTATTAATCTGTAAGTCTTATCAACCTAAATAACCTAAGGACTAAGGCTACAGATTAACAAGGTAAACTGTCTATAAGCAGAGGTATCATATAAGGACAATGATCTCAAAATTGTGACATATACAAAATATCTTAAACAGAGGTAGAAACATGTAGTGCAGTATGATAACAATATCCTTAATATGTATCAGTATACAAAATAACCTAAACAGAGGTAGAACATATATATAGTATGACAAATATAATTTTACATTTGTATCAATATACAAAATATTTCAAATAGGAGTAGAAATATATGTACAATACAACAAATATAGTTTTGTATTTGTATCAATATACAAATTATCTTAAATAGGAATATATAAATAGTTTACATTTGTATCAAATATGTAAGAATCCATATCAGTGCAGTTATCCAAGGCTGATAGTTTGCTAAATTAGTTTACTGGTAGATACAGTAATCTACCTTAATATACTATACATACCCATTCCCCTTTTCCTTTTCTAAATTTTATTGTGCCACCCCGACCCTATAACCATCCATCCATAACTCTGAGAAAAATGAAACCTGTGGGAGAGGAGTGTTGTTTTCTTAGAATTGCTAACTGCTGTTTAGAGGGCGACGGTATCTCTGTGGGGTCCTGTAAGAAAGCTGAGAGCCTGCAGACAGTCTCAGAGTAATGGATAAGGTTGTCTGAGACTCTGGCTAGAAGTGTAGCATGATGAACCATCTCATCTTGCAACTGTCCTGGAGAGTTTTCAGTCCATTGAGTAATGTTCTTAGGTACCATGGCATCTTTCTGGACTAAGTAGCGTCATTGTTCTGGGGCCCATCTTCCTTCTGGAGACTTCAGAGATTGCTATTGGGAAGACTTACTTTCACTGTGGAAAACTTGAACATTATTAATATCAAAACAAAGTTTGAATCTTAAGATGATATGACATGTGAGGAAGGATTCTGAGAAATCAATAAGCATGGAGAGAAATAGAATCTTGACAACAATGGTCCCTAGATTATTAGTTTTCTTCTGTCCCACACCAGTTGGCTCTTCCATTATGAGACATAATCTCCTAGTTTTTCTTTTTGCAACATGCTTGGGTTTAGAGAAGGAGAGAGCCACATTCCAGCTCCAAAGCCAGCTTGATTTATAAATGAATCGGGACCACAACTATTCTAAAGTTAAAGAGATGTTGATGTTAGGCAGTGAGATACTACCCTGTAGAGTATATTGGTACCAGTAGGTCCTTCCTTTATGCTGTAGATGTCTAGGTGTCCAAGGCCTTGTGATTTCTTTAAGATGGGTATTCTATTATACTGTAAAAACAAAAAGCAGAACCCTGCCCTGACCCTTGTTTCTTGAGTTTTTCTTAGAACTTGTGAAGTTGTGACATCAGTGGATGAGCTATTATTTCTCCTCATCAAGGGGTTTCTCCTGTGATAAATTAGTGATGCTCTTTCCTCCTTAGAAATTATCTGAATGGTATTAAGATTGCTCTGAAGAGTTATTGTTTTACCCATTAAGTATTCATATTTATTATCAACAGAATTAAATTTGCTTGTCCAGTTATTATTATTAATGGACTGAAGTTCTTGTGGCAAATTAGCAGATTCCAAAGAAAGAACCTGTCTTTTTTAAATTCTCATTACCACTCTGCAAAGCCTAAATTAGCAGATTTCATACAAAGAATCCTTC
This sequence comes from Peromyscus californicus insignis, assembly GCF_007827085.1. Lineage (NCBI taxonomy): Eukaryota > Metazoa > Chordata > Mammalia > Rodentia > Cricetidae > Peromyscus > Peromyscus californicus. Next base: position 62,274,528 of record NW_026294469.1, on the reverse strand, counting down.
TATTTAAGTCCTCATTACCTACTCTGCAAAGCCTGTATCAGCCCCATTAATGTCTTTTTTTTCTGTTATTATTAAGCCAGTTTTTCAGTGATATGAGATGAATCACTATGCTAATTGATATTATGATGAACATTGTATCTCTCCCAGGAAGGTCATATATGTCCTGTAAAATTTCATTCATAGTACAAACAAAAAAGTTTTTTAATTCCTGAATGGTGATACTGTCATTTTTTGAGAAATAATCAAAACTTGTAAAGAAAAAATTTATTAATTTGTTTTTATTAATCAGTTTAAGGTGTAAAATTATTGAGTAATTTTACCTCAGATGAAATCCTTGAGAGCTGGTCTTAACAGTCCTGGGTGTTCCAGATGTTCCAGTTCTCGGGATGGTTTTTGGGTGTAGTAGCGATGTTTGGCCAGCAAGTGTCTCAGGTGTAGCGTACAAGGCAGGTCTGGTGTGACTCAAACACCAACCCAGGCAACCCCTACCCGTGACTACTGGGCAGAGCTGCAGGGATCACACAACAAATGAAGCGATCCACTGAACAATGGCGGCGGTGGTGGCGGCAGGGGAGAAGGGCTGCTGAGCGGGGGCGCTCTTGAGGGCGACAGTCCAGGATGTCCCAGAACTGGCAGCCGCCGCACTGAACCGTTTTAAAAGAGAAGGGACAGTCTGCGGTTGTCTCTCACTAGGTGAGGGGCTGTGACCCGATCAGGTTGCTACAAGCACAGAACTGGAAAGGCGCCTAGCATAGGCACCTTCCTCTAACGCGGTGCTCTGTCTACTGCAGAACGCAGCAGTGGTTGCAGGAACCGCTGTTGCGTGAGCTGCCAGGCCTACAGGCTCCTTGCACAGCGGCTGTATGCAAGCGGTCACCTGAGCAGTTCCTGAGGGGTTTGGGCTATGCGTGGGCTCTGCAGGATGAAGAAACTCACCAGCAGCCTCCCGAGGGCATTAGGATTTGGTCATGAGAGTAGCCCCTGTACTGGCTACGAGTGGGGCTCAGATTCACACGGTTGGGTGCCAGAAAACGCGATCTATCCATGGGAGTCTGCTGAAGGAGTATTAGGGAAATTTATTAGGGTAAGTTGAGGAAATACACTCATGAATACAGAACGAAATAGACAGCTGAAGTCGTCTTCTGATCTGCCTGGGAGGGAATCTGCCTGGCAGTTGATCACACCAGGAAGCAGGGAAAAGGAGCTCCTGGTCCTTCTCCCATTCCTTTTAAGAGATCACTTACAAGGGCAGGAAGCACTGCGTCCTTTGGGCCCTATAGCCCAAGGTCATGGGCGGAGCAAACACCACTATAGTAGTCAGAATTCTCAATATTGATAGTATCAAATCTGGGGAGATAAGAAACTCATTCATTGCTGGTGAGAATAGGAAATGGAATAGCTTGTTTTAATAGAGTTTATAAGTTCCTTATAAAACAAAACATTCTTCCCATTCAATCATATTCAGCAATCATGCTTAGACATTTACCGAAGTGAAAATGTAAGTCTACACATACACACATAGAAAAACCTTTCACACAAATGTTCATATTAATTTTATACATAGTTGTCAAAACTTGAAACCAGCCAGCATGTCCTTCAGCATGTGAATGCCTAAACACTGGTATATTAGAAAGTGGAGTACTCAGTGTTAAATAATAAGTGGACTTCTTGCCTCAACTTGATATGCCAGACTTTGTTGACTCCCCATGGGAGGCCTTACCCTCTCTGAGGAGTGGATGAGGGTAGGGTTGTGGTGGGGGGGAGATGGGAGGGGAGTGGGAAGAGGGGAGGGAGGGGAACTGTGGTTGGTATGTAAAATGAAAAAAAAAATTTAAAGAACTACACCCCACAGAAACCAGGAAAATACATCAATAAGTAAATGACCTGTCAAGCCATGAAAAGACACAGAAAAATTAACCATTATTATGAGTTAATGCTGTTCAACTATGTAATCTAAAAAAAAAAAAAAACCAGGACTAGTGTAGCTAAAGTTTTCCTGCCTGGCCCATAGTCAGGACAAATCTCTCTCACCTGCCAGTCCCACAGCCGCTCAGACCCGACCAAGTAAACACAGAGACTTATATTGGTTACAAACTGTATGGCCGTGGCAGGCTTCTTGCTAACTGTTCTTACAGCTTAAATTAATCCATTTCCATTAATCTATACCTTGCCACGTGGCTCGTGGCTTACTGGCATCTTCACATGCTGTTTCTCATCATGGCGGTGGCTGGCAGTGTCTCTGTGACTCAGCCTTCCACCTCCCAGCTTTATTCTCCTCCTTGTCCCGCCTACACTTCCTGCCTAGCCAATGGCCAATCAGTGTTTTATTTATTGACTAATCAGCAACACATTTGCCATATAGACCATCCCACAGCAGACTAGTTAGATGACGTGTGGTGATTTGAGGTTGATGGGAGGAATGAGTAAAGCAGGACACAGGGTTGGTGACGTTTGGAGTGTTCTGTATGATGTGTTACTGTGGTAGACTCGTGACGTCATAAGTGTGTACACACCTATAGGATGCACATCATCAGGAGCCCTAAACTTTAGTCAGGTATTGACTTGTTGATAATGGTAAGTTAGGGTAGAATTGATGGATTATAACAAATGAGGCTCATGTGGGGGAAGACAGGAATTCTGAACTTCTTGTTCAGTTTTGCTGTGAACACAAAACTGCTCTAAAAAGTGAAATATATCAGTTCCTTTCTTCAAAATACAAGTTGTGCGGCACGGTGGTGGCGCACACCTTTAATCCCAGCACTCAGGAGGCAGAGGCAGGAGGATCTCTGTGAGTTCAAGGCCAGTCTGGTCTACAGAGTGAGTTCCAGGACAGGCTCCAAAGCTACACAGAAAAACCCTGTCTCGAAAAGCCAAAAATAAATAAAATAAATAAATAAAAATTGTGTAGAACTATTCAGATGTAAAAGGGTTTGAACACGCTTTGTGCTGGGCTAGATAATGCCTTCTAAAGGTAAAACCCAGTGGAAAAGTTGAGAGTCCCAGAAACTGTTGGGAACTGCAGAAAGTAGCATTTCTGTCTTAGGCGTCGAGGAATTTCTGATCCCCAGTACTTGGCTTTGTCAAGTTCATCTTTGAAAGTCTTTGGGGACTTTATAGTTGGCTAGTCATCCTATTTATCACTTCTAAGAGAAGGGTGCTCTTGGGTTTGTTTTCAAATGTGCCAGTTAAGAAAGGTTTTGTTTCTTGATTTTTAGAAAATGGACACTGAGTTAAGGAATAAGTAAATAAGATTATGTTTTGTTATTTGGAGAGATTGTGTTATTGTTGTATGAATTTATAATTCATGTTTAAATACTGTGGTTAAGACAGTTTAAGCATCGGAACATTTATGGATTTGGTTCCAAACCTATTATTACTAAGTAGAAAGTTATGTACACTCTGATTTTCCTCATTTTCAGTGATAGGGTAGCGTGTCCTTGGGTTTTCTGCATTCCAAACTTCAAGAATGAGTTATGTTTTAAATAGGAGTCAAGTTCCACAGTTCAGAAGCTAAAGTGACCCAGTGCACAGCCTTGCTTCTGCCTCTCCTGGCCTCTCTCACAGCCTAGTACTCTTTCTGTGGACTCTTCCACATCTTATTAAAATGGTAAGAGTATTATTTTAGGAAGTAAAATTTAAAATGCAAATGTTTTTCTCAGGTAAGGAGGTGATTTGTTACTCATAAGTTGTTGATTATTGAAATAACATTCCAGTACTTGTAAAGTGCCATTAGCTCTTCTTTATTATGTCAGTCTTTGTCTTCTTGATGAGAAATGACTTATTGAGTCTTCCTTAATTCATCTTGAAAGAAAAATGACCACTAGGAAGGCCTAAAGCAAAACAATAACATCTATTAACAGCAAGCTGTATAGTTACCCTATGGAAGTATGTGTATTTAATATTCCTACTTTATGGATAAACTCTGAGGAGGTTAAAAAACTTAGCACATGTAACTTGTTGGTGATCAAAACTGGCCCTTTTAAAAATTACAAACGTTTTCAAACTTGAAAATAGAAACCATTTTCATGAAATTCCATTTAACCATCACTTAAATAAAATAGTTATGTTCTTATAATTGTTTGGTTTACTCTTTAAAAAACGTCCTTCTCTGGAATATTTGAAAGGAGGCCTTTGTTTTGTTACTGTATTCTAGGTACTAATGTATGATTCTTACAGAGATGTGGGTGTGGGGCCTGGAGTGATGGCTCCGTGGTTAAGAGTACTTGTTGATCTTCCAGAGGACCAAGTTGGCTTTTGAGCACACCCACATGAGGTGTCTCCAGCTACATGTAACTCTAGGCCCAGGGGATCAGACACCCTCTCCTCGTTGTCTTGGGCATCTGCATACACATTGCATACACTCAGACACACACAGAAACACATGTACACGCACAAACAAAAGTCCGTCTTTTAAATGTAGTAACTAAAATACAGATGTTTCTTAGACAGTGACAGTGCAGTCTGCTGTACTTTTTTACATTGCAGGCCTTGTCAGAGATGTTAGCCAGCTATATAAAGCTAGCCCTCGATAAACTAAAGAACGCTCTGAAAGGATGGGTAGTTTCTTACTTGTTTGTGTGACACAGATAGGTGGCTCTTCACACAGCTAGGGACAGCTGGCTCACACAGGTCCTTCTAGACAGTGAAATTTACCTCTTGCTGATCTCTGAACTATACAGTATGCATAAACATTTAAAAAACTTCTTTTGAAAAATTATTTTATGTGTCGGGTACTTTGCCTTCATGTATGTCTATGTGCCACATGAGTATTTTGAACCCTTGGAGGCTGGAAGAGGGTATCAGATCCCCTGGGACTGGAGCTGTCGTGTGGGTGCTGAGGATCAAACCTGAGTACTTTGAGAAAGGCCTGAAATTTAAAAGCTTCGTGATTCGCTCACTTCTTGTGAGAGGCCAAAGGCAGGGAGTTGTTGGTGTGTTGCGTGTTAGCTCTTGAGGAGTGCCGTCTCTGGTGGTGGACTCCCTGTTAAACTCACACTCTGCTTTCCGAAGGTCTTTGATCTGCGCCAGTGTCACCGGCAGATGCAGCAGCAGGCGGCCACTGCACAAGCTGCAGCTGCTGCCCAGGCCGCAGCCGTGGCGGGAAACATCCCTGGTCCTGGCTCCGTAGGTGGGATAGCTCCAGCAATCAGTAAGTGTCGTTCTGACCTGTCTGCTCACGTGTGACAGTGGCTTTGAATCGGGACTCGCTCGGTTGATCGATCAGCTGTTTTAAGTAATAATAGAAATTAATTTTTTTACTGGGTTATAACATTTGCATTTGTGCAAACCTTTCTTCTGTGGTAGTTTCACTGTGCCTGGGATACGATCCTGTTTGCATTAGGTGATAAAGAGGGTTGTCATACTTCGGTCTACCCTCTTGGCCGATGCTTATTATAGTTACTGCCTCACCAGCCAAGGGGTTAAATCATTGAGTGTGTGGCTTTGTGCTGATGGGAACAGCTCCTGCAGGTTCAGAACTGGACACCTCCATTTAGAAACGGTATGCTGAACCCAGAGAACTAAGTGAGGGTGGCATTTGATAACTTGTAGAGTCTTTAATTTAGGGTAAGTTGAATTGTGCCAGGTTTCACACTGATGGGGAATTTTTTACTGCAGAGTTAAACTCCTGACTATAGACTTTTATGATGGAAACACGTGGCACCCATCTTCCACGTCTGAAGGCATAACTAGTGATTCATTCAACCCCTGTTCTTAACTTCTTCAGTGTGGTAAGCACGTCACACTGGCTAAGAAAGCTGCAATGGTCCTGCAGGTTTCGCCACAGCACATTGCAGATCCCTCCCGTTAGTTTCATGGTAATACTGGTAAATGTGGACTGACTATATGACTGTATGTTCTGACTGGAAAATTAGATCAGAGTCTGCTGTGACTTAGGTTCAGGAGTTCACAGTTCAGAATTACATAAGACGTAATCACTAATTCAATTAAAAAAGACTGGGGATGTAAATATTTGCTAGTTTTAATGTTACAGACAGACATGGCTCTGTTAAGAATTCAGACTAGTATTGAATTTCTTATTTTTATCTATTTCCCCCCTTGTGTGTTATCTCAAAACTGAGGGACAGACACAAGTCAACTGAGAGGTCACAGTGGGGCCCGGTCCATGACTGTCTGATTATCAGTCATGTCTTACTCTGGTGTGGCAGTTAGACACTGAGGTTCTTAGAACCATGACGTGCCCTGACTTTGACAAAAGAAGTCAATTCTTCCTCCTCTATCCCTACTTCTAAAGAGGAAAATGGGTGAAATATTGGTGGATTGTGGGAATTTACTTGGTCTCTGGTAGTTAAAATAAATATGTGGAACGTAAATTGTCTTAACCAAGTTTTCAGTCTCCGTTGTTAAGGTTTAGACCTGCAGTGACTTTTGACACTGACAGAGAAATTGTATGCTGAGAAAAACATGTAAAGAAGGCAGAGTGTGGGGAGGATGGGAAGAGGTGCCCCTGCTTCCTGACACCCTCCACACTTCTTCCGCTAGGTCTGTCTGCTGCTGCCGGCATCGGTGTGGATGACCTCCGTCGCTTGTGCATACTCAGGATGAGCTTTGTAAAAGGCTGGGGCCCGGATTACCCAAGACAGAGCATCAAGGAAACACCATGCTGGATCGAGATTCACCTCCACCGAGCTCTCCAGCTCCTTGACGAAGTGCTTCACACCATGCCCATTGCAGACCCACAACCTTTAGACTGAGAGCTCTCACCATGGACGCCCTAACCATTTTCAGGATGGTGGACTATGAAATATAATCCTGTTTATAATCTGAAGACCTATTGCATTTTTGTTCTGCTCTGTCTTTTCATAAAGGGTTGAAAGATGTGTTTGCTGCCTTGCTCTTAGCAGACAGAAACTGAATTAAAACTTTTTTTCTATTTTAGAACTTTTCAGGCATGGCTCAGAGCTTGAAGATCAGGAAGAACCAATTCTTACTAAATCTTCACTGGTTGTTATGTATGAAGGAGTCATTCCAGTGCTGGGAACTCAGCCCTTTAAGTGTGCGAGCTGCTTACACGCAGGACACTGGTGTGCTCTTCTGCAGAGTACATTCAGTGTTGCTGATTTTAAGGCTGAGAAATTTTCAAAGGTAGCTCACCTGTTACTTAGTGAGCATGTTATTGTTGAACACACTGTGTTCAAGTGCTGTGTGGGTGAGTCAGTTTTACCGAAAGCAACTTCACTCTGTTTTGAAAACCTTTTATCCAGAATGTTTTTTGCAAGTTAAGCAGTGAAGGTGAATTAAATTCATACTGTCTTACAGACTTCAGGGTTTTTTCCCCAAGACAAAACACTAATCTGTGTGCATAGTGACAATTCCTTACAATTACCAGTCAAAGAAATGCCATTTAAAATTACCATTTTTTTTAGCCCTAATAGATGACCATTATCAAGATGTGTACTTTTGCCCTGTTAAACAGTAGATGAATTCTTCTATATTTCTAGGCATACGGTTGGTTATAAAAGAGCCTAGGGGGATTTCTTGCCCTTCCTTCACAGGGAGAAGGTTTTGTATTTCTAAGACACTAAAAGCAGTGCTGCTCTGCCGATGCCTCACAGTTCTGCAAGGCGGCAGTGCTTCACGAAAATAATGATGACTATTTTGGAAACTGCTAAATTCTATGTTAAATACTGTGCAGAATAATGGAAACATTGCAGTTCATAATAGGTAGTTTGAATATTTTTGTACTTGATTTGATGTGTGACTTTTTTTCATATACTGTTTAAATCATGTATGTTTTGACATTGTTTAAAATTCAGTTTTTGTATCTTGGGGCAAGACTGCAAACTTTTTTATACCTTTTGGTTATTCGAAGCCCTTTGTTTGACATCATCGATCAGTCAGCGGTGACTTTGTAGAGAGACTGAAAGAGAAGAGTTGCAGATGCGTTGACTGTACCACAGACACAACATGTATACTTTTTACCTAGTTAGTAGCGTAAATAAAACTGAGTCTCAATATCCAAGGTTGAATTCTAGGTTTTGTTTTTAAAATGCTTTCCTTTTGCACTTTTGAGTCCAATCTCAGTGGCAAGACACCTTCTACTAAATGACAGGCAACAGCCAGTTGGATTGTACAGCTCTGGTTCCCCTCACACTCTACCAGGACTTTCCCATGTACATTATGTATCATGTGTAGAGTTGGTTATTTTTTGAACTTTTATTTTACTGTAGCAAGAAATAGACGGGATGAATAGTGTGAATAAAATCAAGATCATCGTCGAGATGCTTTTATTCTTTGAGAGTCTTCTGTGAATTTTACAGTGCATAGGCATTTGAGCTCTGGAAACATGTGCATAGCTGTGTGTGTGTGTGTGTGTGTGTGTGTGTGTGTGTGTGTATGCACATGCATACTGACAGTAGTCAGCAAGTCCTGGAGCCTGCTTCCAAAGGCTCCAGAAACCACTGAAGGCTGCTGTGACCGAAGTGGAAAGCTCAGTCCAACTTACACACCTTGTTTTTTTAAAAAGCTTCTTGACCAGTTCATTTCTACTCTTAAGTACTTATAAATACTTTTGTTACCTAATTATTATCTGTAGAAGTTTAAGGTAATTTTTTAAAAAAATGTTGTGTTGGCAGAATTATAAAAAGATACCTTCTCTAGAAATGTTTGTCTTTAGATCCATTTTACTTTGAATGGGGAATAGGAGTGAGAGGGAAGAGTTTTAGTATAACAGACTTTTAAAACTCCAGGTTATCTGACTAGAACATTGTCCATGCGGTGGTACAACTTGATTTTCTACTTTATGGAAAGTTTTCCATGTTTAAGCATCTTCATAAAGTATGTGGGAAATATTTGCTAAGAAGTATCTCTTCAGAGCCAAGCCACCTGTCTTGGTTTTCTTACTAAGAGCCATAGAATTTACTTCTAGTTATTGAGGATCCTTGTAATTTGACTGTCCTATCTTTTTATAAAGTCTGTTTTTTTTTTTTTTTTTTTTTTGTTCCCTAGAAATTGCCATCTTTGATGAATAAGACTTTAAAAAACTTCCTTAAGCTTAAAAATTTTGTGTCCATTTTAGGATAAGATAGTTTGTGTAGTTCTTAGAGTCTGATTACAGTGTGGGTATGGTTCTGGGTGATGATCTCTGATTCATAGCTCGAGTCTCCTAAGATTAGATTTCACTGGAAGCCGAGTGAGAGAGGAAGTAGGCCCACCCAGTTTGGAGCCCATTCTGCTTTTGTCTTGTGCCTTTCTGTGCATGATTAAAGGGAGTCAATCCTTAGTGGTATTGCCTTCATTTGCCTGGGAGTAGATTCTTTTGTGGGATAGAGTTTACCTTAATTGTTCTGCTGTATGAAGATGAGGATAAGCCACTGCCGTGCACTTGCTTTTCCACAAACACCATCTTCTTGTGTTGTCCTAACCCACTGTTCCTGTAAACAGTGCAGGGTCACAGATCGGATGAGCTGCCTTCGGGGACATACCTGCAAAGTCCAGCAACACGTGATTAGCTATGCTGTATTTCAAAGTGAAAAATCCAGTTTTGTGGGGAATGGTGTGGTTTGTATTAGCAACTTTGAAGGCAAAGTCAGCTTAGAGGTTTTACGGACTGGAGAAGGGAATCTTCCTGAAATGCTTGTGAGGTATCTGTGGAGGTGGAAAGTGTTTGTTACTGGTCTGCTAGTAACTGGCTAATTGTCACTCTTCAGTTTGTTCTTGTTGTTATTTGTTTGTTTTTTATTTTAATTTGTTGTCCCGTTAGTTGAGACCCCTTGGAAGGAACAGTTTTACTTGGAGTTGGCCAGAGTTCTTTTTGGTAGTTACTATAGTCTTCATCGCTGTCATTTTATTTAATGATAGGGTGGTAAAGAGGTGAGTGAGTTAGATTATTGCAGTGAATTCGAACATGAACCTTGTCAAGGACCAACTCTCATAGGTGGGGCCTGGTGGAGACTAGCAGACTGCACCTAGTGTGAAAAAAATGCCCCCCCCCCACAACTCCTCTTGCTACACATAGTGATCTGTAAATAGCCCCTGACGTCTTCCTTTGCATGATCATAAAGAAAAGGCTGTGAGATGCCTGCTCAAGCCTTTCCAGTTTTCCCTTCTAATAACCAAGCAGTTTCTTCTCTTGGGATACATTAGAAGTGTGTAAAAAGCCAGTGGCCTTACCCATAGCAGCATCCTTGGCAGAGCCTCCGACCTGGCACTTTGGGTGCAGTGAGGTGGTTTATCTGGTGTTATTGAAGAATGAAATTTTTCATCATCTTGCCTTATTAAGCAGTAAAACTTTTGAAAAATTAGCCATTTATTGGTGGGAGCTATTTAACAAATCAGAATATACTGGGTATACCATTTCTTCTTCTTCTTCTTTTTTTCCCTGTGCTGTCTCTGTGGACTCTGGGCCTCTGAGATAGACAGCACTATGTCGCCTTTCCTAAATGCCCAGGACTGCTGTAGTTCTGACGTTTTTGTTTTGAATGCTTCTGATCTTCCTTTTTGACAGCTACCACTTCTTGAGTGGTTTGTTAGTGTGCCTCTCCTTAATGTGCTCATTTTTTTTCTAATTGGTCTTTCCTAACTGCTTAGCTGAGGGAACCAGATGAGGGAAATTATTAGCGTTCACCCAGGACACTTTCCTGTTGGGGTTGAAAAAGACTTTGATGCGTTGCTCTTGTGCATTGATTTGATTGCTTCCAGTGGTCTCTGGTTCTTGATGAGTTTTATATGGTTGATGTGGAGAGACTTAAGTTGTAGTCATAGCCTTTCTCTCCCTAGTGCTTTTTCAGATGTAGTGTCCACTTAATTCACTCCTAAAAGCTGTACTGTTTGCTAGAGGCCCCAGCAAACCACACACACCCTCTTTAGAAAACATCCTTGCTTGTTTTGTCTCCTGGTAACCCTGCTCTCTGGCCGCCTTCCTCTCTAGATACTTCTAACCTATAGGTGCCTTTATGAGAATTGAGGGTCTGATATCATGCCCCAAGGAGTAGCTAATGTAATGACTAATGTTTTCAGGGATTTTAGCATCAAACTTAAAATGAATGAATGAAGCTTTTTATTCCTTTTTTAATGTGGGAAGGACTGAGGAGAATTTTGGTGAAGACAATCATTTCTCTGTGTTCACACAGTTTGTTTAAGATGTTTTTTCAGTAGGTCCAGAGTTCATGTTCCTGTTCAACCAAAAACGTGTGGCTCTGGATTCAGACAGTAGCACTTTGAGTTCATGATTCGTGTGTCCTTGGCAAGTCGTTTCCCTCCCTGGGCCTCAGCTGCCTCACCTGTGAAATGAGGGGTTGGACTGTTGTGCCAGCTCTGGCTTCTAAGTGCCCTTGCCCACCTTGCAGCAGTGTGGCATTTCCTCTTTCCCCTGGGTCTGCTGTCTGAAGGGGGTTCTTGCTTATTTCTGTGTTACTCAGTGAGACTAGGCTTGATCTTTGAGTATTTGTTCTTCCGTGGACTAGTAGTTACATACGTCCTCACGACTTACTTTTAACCAAAGGCCTAGCACCACCTTGGGGGCTGCAGCAAGTACAATGGGAAACACACACACACCTGGGGTGGGAGGGGCCTTTATTTCATTTGCCATCATCTATGTTCAGAGCCTGTCGAAAGGCTCTTCTGAGTCATGCATTCTGACTTTCAAGTTGGTATGTGTGTGACACTGTCTTCCTAAGTGCTGGCAATTCTTCACCTAAACTGGATTCAAATCCTGTTGTTAATGCCTAGTAATATTAGAGGTCCTTTGTTAGGGTCTTTAGTTGCTTAACTCTTCTACGCTCCAAACAGGAAGTTCTTCAGAATTATATCAATATTTTAATTGATGCTATGAAAAACAGTATCAGTGAATGATTATTCACTTTATTTTTGCCTCTTTTATATCCATTTTGATTAAACAACTTTTGGCTGGATCATTCCTTTCAGAGAGTTCTCTTCCAGCCTGCTTGGATGAGTATAATAACTGAGTTTGTTATTTTTAAGGACCTGGGAACCTTTCTAGGGGGTGGGTTAGGGGTGGGTTAGGGGTTGGGGAGTCCTGGTAGAGGCCAGCTCTATGGGAGCTGGTGGGGAAGGGATGGAACCAGTTGCTCCTGCCAAGGTTGCTTGTCATTGGTGGAAGGACTCATGGGCTTGGATTGGTTAAAAGGCTAATGTGGAGTTGGCAAACCTCCTCCAGATGGAGGGTTTTTTGTTCAATGCATCAGACATGTGACTTAACAGAAAAGCATGATTGCCTATAGTGATGAAAACTGGTGTGCTGCAGAGTCCAGTGTGGAAGAAGTGACGGGGGTGTTGGGGACAGATTGGTGGTGGTACTCCCAACTCTGTCTCCTCATCTGGGGTCACTCATAGCTTGTGCTTTTAGGAAAACCTGGTCAGCTGAAGCACCAGTCACTTCCTTTCTATATACTTTTGCCTGGTTGAAGTCTGTGGCTTAAAAAAAAAAAAAAATAGTTGAAACTTTCTTGAGAACTCTGTAACAAAGTATGTTTTTGATTAAAAGAGAAAGCCAACTAAATCATTATGTGCTCATTCTTTTCCTTAAGTTCATGGACGTCTTGGATCTCGAAAGAGTTCCTGATTGCTTTAAGAATTTTCACACTTGAGATGGACGTTTTCTTTCCTTGTGTCTTTGAGATGGGAAATGACGACATTCCAGAAATAACCCTGGAATAGCGGTCTCAGTCTTGTCTCTCTCTAGAGGGGTGGGGTGATAGTGACCAGAGAATAGTGGGTGCTGAGGCAGGGGAGCCATGGAGTGGAGACAGAGGGCTGGGGAAGCTGCTGGCCTCTCAGTTTCCAGCTCGAGGAGAGGAGAAGGCTGGATAGCAGGTAAGTTTCTACAGTAATGCCTGGTATGACCACATCAGCTCTCTCATCTTGATGATAGAGTTTTAGAGATGCTCATCAGGCCAAGAGACTTGTTCTTTCTTGTTTGCTAACCTGAAGTTTACGGTAGTTTAGGCAAGAACTTCAGGGGAGTAGATTGGCAGTCAGTTTTACCGAGAAAAAACAAAACAAACAAACCTTGTGGAACACATTTCAGGAGAAAGGGAAGTTGTATATTTCTATCTTTCTGCCCTTTGCTCTTTTTTCTTTCTTTTGAGACGAGATCTCACTGCATAATTTTGGCTGACTTTTGAACTCGCCATTTCCTCTGTCAGCCTCTTGAGTACCAGAATTAGAGGTACACGTGGTATCTCACATGGGGGTTGGAGGCAATCCATTAAGGAGACAGGAATCCTAGACAGAGGGTACCAAACAGTGGACCTGCAAAAGGTGCTGAGAGACGTCAGCAACCCTGTAATTCAAGACCCCAGAGAACAGCACCACCTGCAGCTGGCAGGGTCTGATTGACGCTTGTCGGGTAAGTCACACTTAGCTTTCTGCTGCTGTGAAAAAGACTGACCAAAAGCAACTTGAAGAGGAAAGGGTTTATTCCACCTTACAGCTCCCAGTCCTTTATGAAGGGAAGTCAGGGCAGGAACAGAAGTGGAGGCCTTGACACTTGACACTCTTAGTGGCTTGCTTCCCATGGCTTTGACTTGTTTTCTTAACACAACTCAGGACTATCTGCCCTGACACCACCCTCAGCGAGCTGGACCCTCCCACATCAATCAATAAGCAAGAAAGTGCACTATATATTTGCCTACAGGCCAGTCTGATGGGGTCGTTTTCCCAACTATGGTTCCCTCTTCACTGATGACTCTAACTTTGTGTCACATCGACAGAAAACTAGCCATCATAACATGCAATAGCAATATATATGCTTTCCTGAGAATGGAGAAAATTGAAGTCATTGGTGTAGTTGGGTAAAAGGGCTAACCTCTAGTGATATAGTAGAACTACGTAGAAAAAAATTGACTGTAAAAGTAACAGTTAGGATTTTGAATATTCATAGAAGAAACAAAAGTAAAGTCTAGTGTCATAGTGTTGCCAATGACCCTGTTTGATCACAGAAGTTTCTACGATTGTGCCCCCCCAAAACCCCCCCTCCCCCCCAGTTAGGACGAATCTCTCCTACCTGCGGTCCTGCAGCCGCTTATACATTAATCACTCAGAGGCTTAATGTTAATTCCCAACTGTATGGCCTATGGCTATGACAGACTTCTTGCTAGCTCTTTCATCTTAAATTAACCCATTTCTGTTAATCTATGTCCTGCCATGGCATTACCTGCTCTCACCTCTCACATCTTGCTTCTCTCCTGGTGGCGGCTCGCAGCGTCTCTCCTGGCCCTGCCTTTCTCTGTCCCTCTTGGATTTCCTGCCTGGCTCCATTCTGCCCTGCCATAGGCAAATGCAACTTTCTTTATTAACCAATTGGAGCAACACATATCCACAGCCTACAGAAAGACATCCCCCAGCAGACAAGTCAACTCTACCCCCTTTCTGTGTACAATTACTGTGCCAAGTTTGGGGGATATTTTTTTTTTTTTGTTTCGAGAGGAGGTTTCACTATGTGACCCAAACTGTCCTGTGTCCCACTATATTGACCAGGCTAACCTTGAACTTGGAGCAGTCCTCTTGTATCTGCCTCAAGTGCCAGGATTACAGGCATGTGCCACCATGCTCAGGTTAAGAAAAATACATTTTAAAGTTCTTCAAGGCTAGCATCAACTTGATACCAGAACCAGATAAGGATAACAAAATTAAGATGATAGGTTGATTTCTTTTTATGATGAACATTTATGCAAAAGTTCTCAATAACATTTTTATAGTTTGAATTCAAGAGCATGGTAAGGGCTAGGGGGATAGCTCAGTCAGTACAATGCTTGCTTTGCAAGCCTGAAGACTGACCTTGGTTTCCAGAACCAACATGAAAAACGGTGGTACATACATGTTTATATTCGAGGGTTTGGAGTTAGACACAGGTAGGTTCCTGGCCAGCCAGCCTACCTACTTGGCAGACTCCAGGCCAGTAAGAGACCCTGTCTCAAACAAGGTGTATTACACCAAAGGAACACCTTAGGTTGACCTTTGTCCTTACCCCACACGTGCATACAGACACACACACACACCCTAAAAGGATGCATCGTTGGCTCAAAACTAACTTAAGGGCAGAAATCACAAGGCCATCTCAGTCTATAAAGAAAAGTTCATTGGCTTTTTTCAATATTCCTTTATGACAAAATTAGGGTTGGGGATGGAGAAATGGCTGAGCATTTAAGAGCACTTGTTGACTCTGTAGGGGACATAGGTTCAGTTCCTAGCACCCACGTGATGGTTCACAATCCTCTCTGACTCCAGTTCTAGAGGATTTGATGTCCTCTTCCGAACTTCACGGGGACCAGGCATGCGCACTGTACACATCTACGCAGGCAAACCACTCATACACACAAAATTTTAAAAGTCCTGAAGAAACTCGGATTTACTCCAAGAAGAAACAGCTCAGCCTAACAAATGCTGCATATTGGATAGTTTTGTAGCCAGCCTTAGGCCAAGTAAGAAGCAACAGCGTTTCCCTAGAATCCAGAACACCACACTCTGTTGTTTCTTTGATTGACTGATTTGACACAGGGCTCTCCACATAACTGTGGCTGTCCTGGAACTGAACATGTAGCCCAGGCTGGCCTGGAACTCACAGATATCCGCCTGCCTCTGCCTTCTGACTGCATGGATTAAAGGCATGTGCTGCTACACCCAGTAAGATACTCTTATACAATACAGAACTTGAAGTTTTAGAGCATTAAAATATGAAAGAGGATAAATAAGGAAGGAAGAAATCAAATTACACTTATTTGCAGATGACATGATCCTGTTTTGTAAAAGAGCTAGACCTTATAAACACCTGCATAGTAGTAGGATCCAAAATCAAGAGAAAAAACATAGTAGCTTTTCTACATAGTGGTAGTGAATTCACTGAAAGAATCTTGGGGTAGGAGGTTGGTAATACTCACAATAGCTTCAAAAATCCCAAATAAAGTGAGGAATAAACCTAACCAGCAAGGTGAAAGACCTCTATAACAAAAACTAAATGACACTGAAGGAAAAAATTGAAGATACTAAAAAATGGAAGGTTTCTTATGCGTATGGATAAGAAGAGTAAGTCTGAAAATGGCAGGTACCGCCTCAGGTGTGAGAGTGGCACTCCATCTCGACAGTCACCAAACAGCTGTCTAATTGAACTTAAGACCTCAAGAAGAGAGACGTCATGCCTGGTACTGTGAACCTAGCCAACCTCCTGCAGCTCCTGAGGTCATGAATGCTGCTGTCACTTTCCTAAAGCAGTATAGTCCCAACTGTGTTCGGAATAGTTACACCTACAGATGAATGTAGCTCTCAATTGTGTGAAAGAAGCCTCTTTTGCAGGAGACCATTACAGAAAGCCTCAACTGGTCAAAATTCAGAGAACAACCGACAGGTATGCAACCTCAATTAATACATCTACAACACAATCCCTACACCCAAGACGTAGCAAACATGGAGGAAGGGAGCAGAAAGATTTTAAGAGCCAGAGAGGAAGGCTGCTGCAGCAATTGTTTTCTAGATATGACAGGAAAATTTCAAGATAGGACAGGAAGTCCCCACCCATGGAATCTCAACACTATGGTTGCCAAAACAAGACGTGAACAATGTCGACACCAGCTGATATGCCAGTGTGATTGGGGCCAATCTCATGGGGCGCCAACCCTAGATGAAGAGCTATAGGCAATGAACAACTGCTGAGGAAGAGAGAATTAAGTCTTTCCCAGGATGAGCACCCTAATTGGTTATCTAGTACCAAGTAATATTAAACAGGCTCAGCAGAGTGTATGTATATATGTATTACATATGTATGTATACATGAATATGAACGTTACATATACACATATGTTACAATTATTAAAGACTAGGAGACTGAATTTAAGGGAGCAGGGGGCCATGGGAGAGGTCAAAGGGAAGAGAGGTGAAGAGAGAACTATATTTCAATTAAAAGTGAAAGAAAGTGAATATGTTACCCAAAGCAATTTACAGGTTTATTTCAGTCCTCTTCAAAATTACATTCTTCACAGAGCTGCAAGAAACCATCCTAAAATTCATATAGAAGCACAAAATGGTCCAAATTGTGAAAGCAGTCCTTAGCAGAAAAGACAATGCTAGAGCTATCATAATAGCTGATCTCAAATTATATTACTGAGCCATAGTGACAACACATACCAGTGTGAAACAGACATGTATATCAGTAGAGTAGGATCGAAGACCCAGAGATACATAGTTTGGGGCAAAACTGTCAAAAATATACATTGTTGAAAAGATAACCTAATCAAATTGTGCTAGGAAAATTGCATTTTCATATTTAGGAGAATGGAACTAAAGCCACACCTCTCACCTTGAAAATGAATTCAAAATGGATCATAGACCTTAATACAAGATTGAAAACTTTGAAACGGCTAGAGGAAATCTTATAAAATGCTTCAAGAGGCAGTCATAGCAAGGATTTTCTGAGCAGGACTTCGCTAGCACAGAGAACAGTACTAAGAGTTGACAAATGGGATTATATGAAATGAAGTTTTTGTCTGACAAAACAATCAGAATGAAGAGATAGCCTACAGAATGAGAAAAATAAAATATTTTCTAACATCAGACAGGGAATTGATAATCAAGATATAAATTAAACACCAACCTGTAGATGTATCCAACCTTCCCATCAAACAATAAACACAGAACCAATGCAAAGAAGAAAGCCAAGAGGTCAGAGCCAAGAGCCAAAACCTTACCCTTCCTCCTGCAGTGGTCCTACCTCTCCGAACCAGAGCTACCCCTGTGTTAAAGTCTTTATATAGAGTTCCTGTCCTGCCTTCTCATTGGTTGTAAACCCAACCACATGACCGCCTCCTCACAGCCTGTCTGTATAGGCCTCCAGGTTTTCCATGATTGGTATTAAGATTAAAGGCATGTGTATCCAATAATGGCTGTATCCCTGAACACACAGAGACTTACCCAGCTCTGCCTACCAAGTGCTGGAATTACAAGCGTATGCTACCACTGCCCTGCTTTCCTATGGCTTGCTAATAGCTCTGACCCCCGGGCAACTTTATTTATTAACATACAAATAACATTTTAATACAAATAAAATATCACCATATTTCCCCTTTTCTATTTTAATAAAAAGGAAAAAAAGAAAAAGCTTATAACTAATATAAGAAAAACTATATACAAAAGGACAATAACTATATACAATATATACAAGTAATAAATACCTAAACAATGTCTAGTCCATTTGTATTTGACAAATTCAGAGAAAATAATTTCATTATCTATCCTATTTTGGTAAGTCCAAAATGTATCCTAATTAATCTTCAACTATAACTAACTAACCTTCAACTATAACTAACTAATCTTCAACTCCCTCAGAGACCCAAGAAGGAAATAATATTAGCTAACAAAAATAAAAACAGGAAGTGCACATAAGCAACCTCCAAAAAATTTGTGAGTTGACAGAAACAGACAGCTGTCTGGACAGTCACCTGGGGTTTCTCCGAAGTGCTGGGGCATCATCTTCAGCCTATAGGCCCAGCATATCCGACAGACTCATTTGTGAAGCAGGATGTACACAAGGTCAACAGTTCAACCTCACATTGAGTGAGAGTAGTCCATGTACCAGAAACACCTGAATTCCACCAGTGTCATGTCATGATTCAGGATTTCAAATTCTGGAAATTGCTGATGGTTTTCCAACTCAGCTGTCCATTCTTCCTGGCTGTGTATATATGGCTTCATCTCAGCATCCCATTCTTCTCCATATCCCTCCATCAAATGCCAGTCTACTATTGAGAGGCGTGAGCTTAGTTACTCTTCAAGAATAACTGTTTCAGCTGCTGTTCCATTGCACATCAGAGGCCATCGGCCCACTGCCTGTTCAGCTGCCTTCGAAGAAAAGGGCACTGTACCTTTTTCGAATTGCGAAGGCCACTTCAGGGATGGTGCCATATTGTCCTGGCCTCTGAAGATGCCTTTTGATAAAGCCATAACCACACTTGTTTTGGCAAGAATCAGTAATCCTTTGTTTTATGTCCTGTTTGTCCATTTTGTCCTGTTGATTCGAGGATACTTTGTTGTCCAGTAGCTAACTTTTGCCACAATGAAAGTTAACTCCATATGCAGTTTCTTCAATGCCCATATTTTCTCTGAAGTAGATTGGTACTGCCAGGAGCCGACATGTCTCATAGTCATAACAAAAAAGAAAAATTTTCTAAGTTATTAAAATATTTTAAATGCCATATTCTGTAGATCTCTGAAGGGTTTGAAGATAACCTGTCTATCTAAAATATATCTACTCAATCTTGAAAACATACCTAATATAACTACAAGTTCTATTATAATATCTAACTACTAACTTTCATTTCTTTATATCCTAATAGTTGGTAATAACATTCAAGGATCAGAAAATTGCATTACATTGTTAGATGAACGGTACAATTAGAAAAATATATATAACATTTTCTAACAATATCAATTTCAATATATATAATTTGTATACAATATAAAACAATCCAATCCAATGTAAAGTATTTACATTTTTCTTTTCTTTCTTTCTTTTTTTTTTTTTAATAAGAACCTTAAATCTAATCTCCTTTCTTAGCCTTTTTCCTAACCCTTGACAACAACTTGTAACCAACCCCCCTAATCAATGAAAATTATCCCAGACCCAAAACCCATTAAAAGACCAAAAAAACCAACCGCCCCACACCACCTCTTTGGGAATGTGGGCGTCGTATTCTTGAAATTGCTTCCTGCTGGGTATGGGCGAAGGTATCTTTATCCTGAAAGAAAAATTTTAGGTTAATTGTCAAATTCTAGGAAAGGTAAATATATCCTTCGTTATCCAGTCTGTGTATAATGCCAAAATTCAGGGTTTATCTCAAATCCTTATTCAAGTAGTCTTTGAGACTGGATCATCTCAGCTAGCTCTTCTCAAAATTGCTCTGAGCACTTTGTAGTTCAAAGCTGATCTGTAGATGATGTTTGTCAGCTTAGTGATGTTATTATTGTCCACGTGGAATTGTTGTTGTTGTGGGGCCCCATCTTCTTCCTGGAGACTTCAGTTGATGTTAGGCCTAACCGTGATTTCCTGCAAAAAACTGATAAGAGACTCGAACACAAAGACTATATATGCGACTTTTTAGAATTAGTTAGTACTCTATATGACCATTTATATCTTAACAAAGTTTAAAATGTATATATATCTATATATATTGATCTTGTAAATTTTGATATAAAATTCATACTTTAAGAAAAGTTTAAAGAATCAGAATAGAATCAAAGAGTTGAGATTCGTAATAGAATAGTCCCTTAATTAATTTGGCTTTTCTCCTGTCCCATAGCAGAAGATGGCTCTTTTCCTCTGGCATGATACAGGGAGTTTGCATTTTCCTTTTAACAACATGCTTGAGTTTAAAGAAGGAGAGAGCCATTCTCCAACTCCAAAGTCAGCTTTAAATTTTAATTGAACTGGGACTATTAGAAGTTAAATAGTGTTAAATCTTTAAAGAAAAGCAGAAACAAACATTTAGGAAGACATAAAATTTTTTTAGATAACATACCCATACGCCATTTCACTCTGTTTCTTAGGATAGATGATTTGTTCCTTTTCTTCAGTTGTCTCATTTGTCCAGTGTTCTTCAAATTCCTTAACCTTCATTCTCCTAAAAGACAAAAACAAAAACCTTTCCCCAAGGTTTTTTGGGGATGTTCCTTTTTGACAAGTTATCTGATTAAATGAAAAGGCATGTGTTACTGGTGTAAGTTAGTTTAAATTGGATGTTTACGATAGTTGATGAACTATCACCTCCTCTAATTAAGAGGTCTCTCTTGTTCAAATCGAACCTTTATCAATTTTGATGGTACCCACAGCTTATCTTCTCCTGTAGAAATA
This sequence comes from Peromyscus californicus insignis, assembly GCF_007827085.1. Classification (NCBI taxonomy): domain Eukaryota; kingdom Metazoa; phylum Chordata; class Mammalia; order Rodentia; family Cricetidae; genus Peromyscus; species Peromyscus californicus. The sequence continues at coordinate 62,253,713 of NW_026294469.1, read as the reverse complement.
AAAGCAAAACCTCGTCCCCAACGTAACACATACCCTGGTTTCCATTCTGAGGTCAGCACATCCTTAAAGTATATAGGTTGATTTAATTCTGTAGTTTTTTCTATTATCCAATGTCTCTCTGCAGCTGTTGTTCCTTTCTCATTGGCATTGAGAAAATTCAAAGTTAATAGAGCATTATGTAGTCTATTTCTGGGGGTTTTTGTTACTCCTTTTTGTTTATTTAGCATATCCTTTAGAGTTCTGTTTGATCTTTCTATAACTGCTTGACCTGTAGGATTATGTGGTATACCTGTAACATGGTTTATATTATAATAAGCAAAAAACTGTTTCATTTTAACAGAGACATATGATGGAGCATTATCAGTTTTGATTTGTGCAGGTATACCCATAATGGCCATAACTTCTAGCAAATGAGTGATTACAGAATCAGCTTTTTCAGAACTCAAAGCAGTTGCCCATTGAAATCCTGAATAAGTATCGATAGTGTGGTGTACATATTTCAGTTTTCCAAATTCTGCAAAGTGAAACACGTCCATCTGCCAGATTTCATTCCTCTGAGTACCCTTTGGGTTACATCCTGCTGGTAATGGTGTTTGATTGTAGAAGGAACAAGTAGGACATTTCTTTACTATTTCTTTGGCTTGTTGCCAGGTTATGGAAAAATCCTTTTTTAAACCTTTACTATTTACATGATGTTTTTTATGAAATTCTGAGGCCTCCAGCACATTTCCTATCAATAATTTATCAATCTCATCATTGCCTTGTGCTAGAGGGCCTGGCAGACCAGTATGGGATCGGATGTGAGTTATATATAAAGGATGACTCCGTTTTCTGATTGTATCTTGTAATTGAATAAATAATGAAGTTAATTCTGAAGCATCGTGGATAAATTCTGCAGTCTCAATATGTAATACTACTCTTTCAGCATACTGAGAGTCAGTTACTATATTGAGAGGTTCTGAAAAATCCATTAATACCAACAGAATAGCATACAATTCTGATTTTTGAACTGAATTATAAGGACTTTGAACCACTTTACTTAAATTTTCTGATTTGTAACCTGCCTTTCCTTGTTTGTTGGCATCTGTATAAAATGTACGAACTCCAGATATGGGTTTTTTCCTCACAATTTGAGGCAAGATCCAATCAGCTCTCTTTATAAGATCAATTCTATTGCTTTTGGGATATTTGCTGTTAATTTCTCCCAAAAAATTACTACAAGCTTTTTGCCAAGCTTCATTTTCTATCCATAATTTTTCAATGTCCTCCTTAGTTAAAGGTACGACAATTTCTGCTGGGTCTATTCCTGCTAATTGACGAAGTCTCAATTTTCCTTTCCAAATCAAGTCAGAGATTTTTTCCACATAAGTTTTTAATTTTTTATTTGGTTTATTTGGTAAAAATATCCATTCCAATATAATATCTTCCCTTTGCATTAATATTCCTGTTGGGGAATGCCTAGAAGGTAAAATAACCAAAATGCAATCCAGCTTTGGATCAATACGATCTACGTGCCCTTCATGTACTTTCTTTTCTACCAAGGCCAATTCTTTCTCAGCTTCAGGTGATAATTCTCTTGGACTATTTAAGTCCTTATCACCTTCTAAGGTTTTAAACAAATTATTCAGTTCATCATTTTTTACCCCAACAATAGTTCTTAGATGAGAAATGTCTCCAAATAATCTTTGAAAGTCATTAAGAGTCTGTAGTCGATCTCTCCTAATTTGCACTTTTTGAGGTCTAATTTTTTGAAGTTCTATTTTATATCCTAAATAATTAATAGAATCTCCTCTTTGTACCTTTTCTAAAGCAATTTGTAATCCCCAGCAAGGCAAAATTTTCTTTACTTTTTCAAACATTCTTTCTAAAGTATCTGCATTTGAATCAGCTAATAAAATGTCATCCATATAATGATAAATTATAGATTTAGGAAATTTTTTACGTACCACTTCTAATGGCTGTTTTACAAAATATTGGCACAAAGTTGGGCTATTCAACATTCCCTGTGGGAGAACCCTCCATTGAAATCTTTTAACCGGTTGAGAATTATTATAAGTAGGCACTGTGAAAGCAAATCTTTCTCTGTCTTTTTCTTGTAAGGGTATTGAAAAGAAACAGTCTTTTAAATCAATAACTATGAGAGGCCAGCCTTTTGGTAACAGAGTAGGTAAAGGAATTCCAGATTGTAAAGAGCCCATTGGCTGAATTACTTTGTTAATTGCTCTAAGGTCTGTTACCATTCTCCATTTACCAGATTTTTTTTTTTTATAACAAATACAGGAGAATTCCAAGGGCTGGTTGATTCTTCAATATGATGAGCATTTAACTGTTCTTCCACCAGCTCTTGTAAAGCCTGGAGTTTCTCTGTTGTTAAAGGCCATTGCTGAACCCATACAGGCTTGTCTGTTGACCATTTTAAAGGTAGAGCTGTTAATGTTTTTGGAAGATTATCAGTTGTTGTGCCCTGTTCTTGTATGACATGGATGGCTGGTGAGCACTCATTAGAATAATATCTTTTAATATTTGTCTCAGAAACATGTACTAATTTATGATTTGTTTCTGAGATTGGAGGGATATTAATCTGAGTATTCCACTGTTGTAACAAGTCTCGACCCCACAGGTTCATAGCTATGTTAGCCATATATGGTTTTAATTTTCCTTTCTGTCCTTCTGGACCTATACATTCAAGCCATCTTACACTTTGTTTCACTCTAGATAATGTCCCAATTCCTAAGAGTTGAATGTTTACCTCCTGAAGAGGCCAAGTTGGATGCCAAAATTCTGGTGCAATTATGGTAATGTCAGCACCTGTGTCTACCAGACCAGACAACAAAACACCATTTATTTTTATTGTTAGTTTTGGTCTTTGTTCATTAATAGAAGTTTGCCAAAAAATTTTCTTTATGTTTTTTCCTGTATTTCCTATTTTCTCTGTTTCATCATCTCGACTAACATGATTTATTCCAATAGACATTTGGTTATTTAGTTGCTTTGAGTAGGGGTTTCCTCTACAACTGCAGGAAAGGTTTGAACTGGATTTACTGTGGGGGCCTGCCTGAGGCCCCTCTGGGAGTTTCCCGAAGCTCGAGGCAGAGGGTTACCCTGTCTGTCCCTTGTTGATCTACATTCGTTGGTCCAGTGTTTTCCCTTACCACACCTTCTGCATACTCCAGAAGGAAGGGGCATTCTGTTGCCAGTGTTCCTTGAATAAACATTATTTCTAGGAATGACCTGTTTACAATCCCTTTTCAAATGTCCTTGCTTTCCACATCCAAAACATCTAACATTGCTCAAACCTTTTGAAATTGCTTTTCCTACCCACATATCATCATGGTCATAAGCCTCTACATTAACTGTATCTCTAATCCAATCTTCCAAAGGTGCAGATCTTGCCTTTAACGGCCTAATTATTCTTTTGCATGCTGCATTTGCATTCTCAAAGGCTAAAGATTCAATTATTATCTGACTAGCCTCTGAATTCGGGACCATTTTTTGTACTGCTGAAGTCAATCTTTGTAAGAAGTCTGTGAAAGATTCTTTGGGGCCCTGTATAACCTTTGTAAATGACTCAGTTTTTTTTCCTGGTTCTTCAACTCTGTCCCATGCATTCAAAGCTGCCGTTTTACATAGAAGTAGGGTTTGGACATCATATGAACATTGTGTTTGTACTGAAGCATATTGGCCTTCGCCAATAAGCTGATCCTGGCAGACTTGTATTCCGCTATCCCTCCATTGTCTTTCTATATTTTTAGCCTCATTACTGAACCACATTTTCCACTGGAGATTTTGTCCAGGTTCAAGAACAGCCTGTGCCAATTCCCGCCAGTCCTTTGGTATAATCCTATTACAAGTTGACCAGGTGTTTAACATTTGCTTTACATATGGGGAGTGCATGCCATAAGATGCTATTGCCTCCTTAAATCTTCGTAAGTCTAACATTTCAACTGGAACCCAAGTATTTTGTTCATTCTCTTCATCAGGTAGCTGCTGTACGGCTACTGGATAAATTAAGGGTGATTGTGTGAAAACTGGCTTTCTTTCTGTAACCTTACGATCCAATTTTGAAACAACTTCACTATTTATTTCTTCTGTCTGAATTTGAATTTCTCTATAATTCATTTTTACCGGTTTAACAAGTTTTTCTAAGACTGTTATCCTGGCACTTAAGTTGACGATCTTTTTAAATAGTAAAATGAGGATAAGAAAAGTAATAAACTGAATAATTCGATCAATATTAATCTTTTCATATAGTTGTTCCATTGTCAGAGTGCCTAAAATTTCAAACAAAGCCCAATTTTCTTCCAATGTACACATAAAGCCCATTTTTTTTTTTAATGTAGAAAAAAATTCTCTTTTAAATAGATATGTTAATTGACTTACCAAGTCTGGGTAGAACAGTAGAATCCCAGGGAATTTCACAGCCACCTGGTGTTCGAGGTGTGAATCCAGCGAGAGAGAGAGAGAGAGAGAGAGAGAGAGAGAGAGAGAGAGAGAGAGAGAGAGAGAGAGAGAAAGTGTAGCCGCTTGAGCCGAGTCAAGCCTTGGCTTTACAGGCAGGGGCCCTGTTCAGCGGGGCAGGTCTGAGTTGTTTGTAGCAGTTCCAGCTGCGGGTCAGTTAGGCCTGGGCCCAAGCTAGGCAGCCAGGACGCCCAGGCTGGAAACCGGACCTGCCGCCAAGCCAAGCCAATCGGTTTTTAATGAATTCTTGTCACGTTGGGCGCCAAATGTAGATGTATCCAACCTTCCCATCAAACAATAAACACAGAACCAATGCAAAGAAGAAAGCCAAGAGGTCAGAGCCAAGAGCCAAAACCTTACCCTTCCTCCTGCAGTGGTCCTACCTCTCCGAACCAGAGCTACCCCTGTGTTAAAGTCTTTATATAGAGTTCCTGTCCTGCCTTCTCATTGGTTGTAAACCCAACCACATGACCGCCTCCTCACAGCCTGTCTGTATAGGCCTCCAGGTTTTCCATGATTGGTATTAAGATTAAAGGCATGTGTATCCAATAATGGCTGTATCCCTGAACACACAGAGACTTACCCAGCTCTGCCTACCAAGTGCTGGAATTACAAGCGTACGCTACCACTGCCCTGCTTTCCTATGGCTTGCTAATAGCTCTGACCCCCGGGCAACTTTATTTATTAACATACAAATAACATTTTAATACAAATAAAATATCACCATACCAACCCCCTCCAAATTACTAGTTAATAGACAGTTTCAAAAGAAGAAATACAAATGACTAACAATTACTCAGGTAGGTGTTTAATATCCTTAGCCATCAGGGAAAAGTAAAAATTGTCTTCTGTTTCCAGAGTGGATACTATCAAAACCAGCCAGTGGTAACAAATGCTGGCAGAGTTGTGGGGAATTAGAGGAACCCTAATTCACTGCTGGTGGGAGTGCAAACTTGTGCAGCCTCTACAGAAATCAGTTCTCCCAACCTAAAGCTAGAACAACTGTATGACTCAGTCGCAGTACTGGGAATGTACCTGCAGGAGTATAGTTCAGCATTCCAGATATACGGGCACATCAAGTGGAACCACTGCTAATGGCCATCAGCAGATGAATGAATAAAGAAAATGGGCCACACATACACAGTGGAATTGTGTGCAGCCAAAAAGAAAAACTGTATCACGAGGTTCACAAGGAAATGCAGAGGCCATGGAGGTTGAGTAGCTTAGACAAAAACACTATGTTTTCTTTTATGCAGGAACTATACTTAAAATTATATAAATGTGCTTTTATATGTGTACATTTGTAAGTCATGAAACTAGAAAGGGAGGGGGAAGGAAAGATCTTAAGGGAGTGAGAAATAGGGTCATGGGGTACATGTAGTAGGAGAGCAGGAGAAGAGATTAGCTGGGAGAAGAGAGGGAGCTGGAAGGCCAGAGGGGATTGAGTGAGAACAAAGACAATGATATATGCATGAAGGTGCCATGTTGGAATCATTACTTTGTATGCTGTGCTGGTTTGAAAGAAAATGGCCCCCAAAGGGAGTGACACTATTAGGCGATGTGGCCTTTGGAGTAGGTGTGGTCTTGTTGGAGGAAGTGTGCCACTGTGGAGGTTGTTTTGAGGTCTCATATATGCTCAAGCCACGCCCAGAGAGACAGACCACTTCCTGTTGCCTGCAAATCAAAATGTAGGACCCTTGACTACTTTTCCAGCACCATGTCTGCCTACATGTCACCATGTCGCACCATGACGATAATGGACAACCTATCAACTGTAAGTGAGCCACCACAATTAAATGTTTTTCTTTACAAGAGTTGCCATGGTCATGGTGTTCCCTAACTAAGACATAAGTTAACCTAAAAATGTCACCAACAATAAAAAGTAGCAGGATCTAAGCTGGGCACAGTGATGTACACTTGCAGTCCCAGCATTTAGGTGACTGAGGCAGAAGGATCATGAATTGAAGCTAGGCTGTGCTACATAGCTTGATCCCATTTCACAATTTAAAAATGAATTTTCTTATAGAACAAATTTATCAGTATTCAAAGCTGCACACACACACATATTTGATTACTTCTGCCTTTTAAATCTATACACAATTCAAAAGACTATTCAAATATTCTCAAAATGCTAAAAAAAAATATTTAAGATGCACATGCTTTTCCAGTGGTAACACAGTATGTACCGTGATAGACGATGTGGGTTATAAAATGGACACATTTTGAAGAATTGAGACCATATAAGGTGTTCTGTGAACACGCTGTAACCGAAGCAGCAGGGACAGACACAGGAGGATGTCCACACACCGAGAGCAACTTAAGATAGGGAACAAAACCTGAGCTAAATCTCTGGCTAAACTGGTTACGGTTTCCATTGCTGTGATGAAACACCATGACCAAAAAGCAAGTTGGAGAGAACAGGGTTTTCCTGGCTTATACTTTCACATCACTGTTCATCATCAAAGGAAGTCAGGGCAGGAACCTGGAGGCAGGAGCTGATGCAGAGGCCATGGAGGGGAGCTGCTTACTGGCTTGCTCCCCATGGCTTGCTCAGCCTGCTTTCTTATAGAACCCAGGACCACCAGCCCGGGGATGGCACCACCCACCATGGGCTGAGCCCTCTCCCATCAGTTATAATTAAGAAAATGCTCTCCGAGCTGGCCCACGGCCTGATCTTATGGAGGCATTTACTCAATCAAGGTCCCTTCCTCTCAGGTAACTATGGCTTGTGTCAAGTTGACATACATCTAGCCAGCACAGCAGGACTGCATTAGCTTTCTCTCCAGATGACAAAACCCCTGACAACTTGAAGGAGACGACCTCTGGTTCATGGTTTCGGAGTTGTGAGGGAGAGCAGCCCCCTCTTTTTCCCCCAGGGTACTCTTGAGGAGGGAGAAGCGAGAAATGTGTAGATAGAAGTATATATAGTATATATATATAGACAGTTAGAAAACACAGGATAGCTCAGGAGGGCCTGGATCCTAATCCTCCAGCCCCTTCTGTCTCTACTAAAGAGCTTTTTAAAGGAATGCCAACGGGTGGAGCAAAAGACCTCCCCCAGCACAGTGTAGACCATCCCAAACACCTGCGTGACCATGCACGTGGTCCAGCCATCCCCTAGTGCAGCCCTGCTGTGTAAAGCAAGCTCGGCTCTCACTAGGAAACCTCTGTGGGCTCCCACAGAGTTTATTCAGGGTCAGCCGTCTCCACCTTTCTAAGGCTGTTCTGAGTTAGACAACCACAGCAGTGAATGTACAACAGGGCAGCTGTTTAGCTCATGATGGACAGAGTATGACGGGAAGGTGTCAGGGGACCTATACTTTTTTTTTTTTAAGATTTATTTATTTATTTATTATGTATACAGCATGTATGACTGCAGGCTCTGAAGAGGGCACCAAGATCTCATTACAGATGGTTGTGAGCCACCATGTGGTTGCTGGGAATTGAACTCAGGACCTCTGGAAGAGCAATCAGTGCTCTTATCCTCTGAGCCATCTCTCCAGCCCCCAGGGACCTATACTTATAGGACCTGTCTGCCTTCAGTGACCTGTTGCCACTAGCTAGGTCCCACCTCCCTAAGTTCCCACAATTTCCCAAGCAGGCAGCACGGGCTGGAGACCAGGCATTCAATATGAGCTCCTGGGCTCCTTTCATATTCATATTCATATTCATAGTCATACTCATATTCATTCTAACCATACGGGTGCAGGAAGGGAAATCCATAGTACAAAGTTAAAAACTAGAAGTTTCAAGCCAACCCTCTGTGCTCCCACTTCCAGCACTTGGAATAGCAAAATAAACCAAAAGCCACCAGAAAGAAGTAAATAAAGTAAATAAGGCGTTAGTAAAGTTGACATGGAAGAAAACAGTGCCACAGTGACATGGTTCTTAGCGAACCACAATCCACTGTCTGACTAGATGAATAATGAGGAAGATTTATAAATTACTAATTAGGGAATGAAATGAAATGTCCTTGCAGACTCACACGACAAAGATGATGATGGTACACCACAAACACCCATGTGAATTTGAGAATCAAAAGGAAACAGGATGATTTCTTGGGGTGAGGGGATGCACTGCAATTCATCCAGTATGAAAGAAATTGAAACAGGTTGATAGCTATTAAGAAAATCAGGCTGGCATGGAGGTGCCTGCCTTTAATCCCTGAGACTCATGAGGCTGAGTTGGGCAGATCTCTCTGAGTTCGAGGCCAGCCTGGTCTACAGAGAGAGTTCCAGGATAGCCAGGGCTACACAGAGAAACCCTGTCTCAAAAAACAAAAACAAAAACAAAAACAAAAACAAAAACAAAAAACAGAAAGAGAGAGAGAGAGAGAGAGAGAGAGAGAGAGAGAGAGAGAGAGAGAGAGAGAAAGGAAGAAAGAAAGGAAGGAAGAAAGTCAGGTTTGCAGTTCTTAAATCTCCCTCAATCCACATACTGGGTGGTTTCGCTGAAGAATTCTTTTAGGTATTTAAAGATTGTTTTAATTGTGTGTGTGTGTGCATGCAAAGTTTCCTCAGTATGTATGTGGATTAGGACAACTTTCAAGCATCCTTTCTCTCCTTCTTCAATGCGTTCTCAGGATCAAACTGAGGTCATAGACTTGTCAGCAAAGGCCCTTACTGACTGAGCCATCTGGCCGGCCCAAGGGATGTGTTTTCTCAAACTCCTAGGGTGAAGGCGTGCAGCGAAAGTCACTGCATGCAAACTCTCTGTCTACTAAAATTGTTTTGGTATTGGCAATGAACATACGGACATGAACTAAAAATACATTATCACTTATAATCACTTCAGGTGCATGGGTAGCAAAGCCACAAGACTTTCATGTTGAGAAATGTGAAAGCTACACAGTGCTGGGAAATCAAAGATCTCATAAAAGGACAGGCACCCATGGTCAGCGTCAGAGCACTAATAGTAAAGATGTCAGTCACCTCTCTGTACGATTTATTAAAGTTTACCAACTTAATACAATTTCTAGCAAAATCTCAACAATTTTGAATATGTAGATAAGATCATACTAAAATGTTTTTATAAAGACAAACTAGAACAGCTAATACAATTTGGAAAAGTGAAGGAAATGACAGACAGTCTCTATGATTTCAAGATTCTAGAGAGCTACAGTGACCAACACATAGCATTGGTGGAGGGCAGACCCACAGATCAATGGCCTCCCTCTGGGATATTGGTGAGACTAACTTAATGTCAAAATAAGTCATGCTAGCTGGTGGTGGTGGTGGTGGTGGCGGCGGCGGCTGGCGGCGGCGGCGGCGGGGCGGCGGGCGGCGGCGTGGCGGCGGCGCACGCCTTTAATCCCAGCACTCGGGAGGCAGAGGCAGGTGGATCTCTGTGAGTTCGAGGCCAGCCTGGTCTACAGAGCGAGTTCCAGGAAAGGCGCAAAGCTACACAGAGAAACCCTGTCTCGAAAAAAAAAAAAAAAAAAAAAAAGTCATGCTGACCTTGCCCCAGGTCCCCTGACATGCTTATACTAGGTCCACAGCTAGGAATGCCCTACACCTCTGATGGTCTCTGGACAATCTGCATCTCTCAAGCATCTGCTGAGAGACAACTAAGAGGAGCGTTTTCTGACACCTCAGACACAGACCCACTCGGATACGCACAACTCTGACGAAGGTGCAGAAGTAATTCAGCCGGGGTGGGGGGGGGGGACGGGGGGGGGGGGAAGCTAACCCTTCGTCAAAGGATGAGGGAACTGGAGACAGAGAAAGAAAAGGAAGGGTCATCCAAATAAAATAAAATTAGCATAGGTATGTGCGAGTGTGACGCAGCTCCTGTGTGGAGGTCAGAGAACCTGTGTCAGGAGTCAGTCCTTCACCATTTGGGGCCTGGGGACTGAACTCCGGCTGCCAGTCTTGACAGCAAGCGCCTCTACCTCAGTGTCCCTTAATCCTCATCTCATACAAAGATTAATGATCCAACCCCCGGGGGCCTTGCCATTCCTTGACCCCTTCCGATCAATTTCCACCCCAGTACCACGTAACAACAACCCATTCCTACTAGTTAGTATATCTTGATCCTGTCACGGTACCCAAAGTTCTGTGTGTGGCTTCAACTTTACTGTCCGTTTTTCTCTCATTCCCGGGCCAGACGTGTTTTGATTTCGTGAAGTACTCCATACATCTCCTGCTCGTTATTCACCATCCCTTTCATTTTTCCTCATTTAACTGATACTGCACTCTATATATTTAATAACATTTAACTCTTTTTTCTTCTACCGAACTCCCCACTCCCACACAAAACCGATTGTCTAACTCTAAGCAAGTGTCTCCTCTCCCACGCAGGCAGCTGAACAAACCTCGAGGAAAAAGAGGATTTTCTGACTGATCCCAGGTCCCACTTAGGACCACAATGCTGTGTGTTCAAGTTTGCGTTCTCTGTACAAAACGTTCACTTCCTACTTCCCCACCTGAGACCAGGCCACAGTGTTCATAAACCTTAACACTGCCAACCTCCAAGGTTCACGTCGCTCGCTGTGGCCTCAACCCTCTTTCCGTCATGAGAAATGACTCGCCCAGTGTCTATCAAAGCCGCCACGTGGGTGCACACTCTGGAAGCGATGCCCCTCTTGAGGACAACCCCCTGGGAGATTGCTCCTGTGCCTCGGGGCTTCCCCTCTCCCTGGCAGCATTCCTGCTGTTGTGAGCACATCCTTTGAACCCCGCCCCCCTGCCCCATTCCATCCCTTTTGCTCAGCTTCCTTTGGGAGAGGACTTTTTAAAACTCTCACTATGTTGCTTTACCCCCTCCATTTCTGTCTTCCCCCCACACCACTCCATTCGCTTTTTCCGTCTACCCTTCTGCAACTGTGCACTGTCCGTCAGCGAGATAACCCATTTCCCGTCAGATTTAGTGGTCGAGATGATTACCCATTTCCCATCAGATTTAGTGGTCGCAATGATAACCCATTTCCCGTCAGATTTAGGGGTCGCTTTGCTGTCCTTGTCAAATTTCCCATAGGCGGATGACATGGTTAATTACTCCCTTTTGTACAAACACTTCGTACTAGTGTACTAGTGATTTTTCTCCTTCTTCGCTGGTCACTCTCCTTTCCTGGCTCAGTCTCCTCCGCTCAGTCTCCAGCTGACCCTGGAAGCCATGCTTGTCTGATGCCCGGCTGGGAATGCCCTGTCCTTTCATTTTGCTGCACAAGCTCCGGCGTCTTCCAAGACTAAACTGAAATACCCCCTAAGATGCATTTCCTGATACCCCGGGCTCCCAGAAACACTTCGAGATCACCTTATTTTATCGTCACTATAGTTTCCAATGTCTTCATATTGGTTTAGAATATAAATATGACAAAAGGAAAGTTATTTCTTCTAGGTTGTAGGCAATTTCAAATTCTCTCCCTTTTTTTCCAGTTTTTATACATATAATGTATGTGCTTTGATTACTTTCACCCCTCCGTTATCCTTTCTTATTCTGTAATTTCAGATATTTCTGTGAATGAGAAGATGAAAGTTTCCACAGCAACGAGCATCATTTACTAACAACTGTGTCTTCGTTGTATTTTCTATCAAAAGACTGGATGACATGGATAAGATTTCTCCACGCATTCACAAAGTAAGATTAGTTTTTCTTTTCAATTTTAACAAGGAGTATCTGGAATTTAATACAGCTTTAGAAACCACTAAACGAAAACAAAAGACATGGGCTTCAAGCTTGATGAGCAGTTCAGGGATTCCTGGGGCACCAGGAGTTTGAGAATGAAGGAGCAGCCAGAAGCAGGAGCTGGGGCCTGGCTCTGATGAGCCTTGAAGAGCAGGCAGAGGAGGATGAGCTCCCGCAGCAAGGCAAGGTCGGCTTGACTTATTCTGACATTAATGGCCTCACCGCTGCCCGAGAGGGAGAGGTCATATTCCAAGTTAATATTCCATTTTACACCTAATATGAGAGCGAGAAACACAGGCACTTAAGCCTGGAGTAAACACAGTCATTACTGTGACCACAAAGCATCACCGATGGACCAATAAAAAGCAGGAATCATGGGAGAAGAAAGCCCATCTCTGCAGTGACTGAAGTGTCCGCACTCGTAAACCTGCTGCCCTTTCCCGTGACCATCTGAGCCCCGCTCACTAACCCTTTGCCCTTTGTTATTGTTCTGAGTTCAGCTCTGTCTCCACAAGGAACATGTCAGTGTCGTGTCCCCTGGCACCTGTGAACGTGACTCTGTTCATGAAGAGAGACTTTGCAGATGAAATTGTGGGAAGATGAGGTCAGTACGATGAGTGTCCTTACAGGAAAAGAGAAAGACAGACGGACACTCAAGAAGACTGTGTTAAAGATGGAGGCAGAGATTGGAGGCAATTACAAGACCGCAACACCAGAGGCAAGGAAGGCACCCCCCTCCCCGGTGTCCACACCTTGATTTGGGGGACTGCTAGCCTCTACAGAGTGAGAGCATAAATTCCGTTATTTAGGCTATCTAGGTTGGAATGCTTCGTTATGGCCCCACAGATAATTAGTTCAATCCATGTCCCTTTGTTCATTCATTCCTCACACCACTCTGTGGCCAGTCTGAACCAGGCCCTGTGCTGGGGACTTTGGGTGACTTTGCTGAGGGAGTCACTGGCTGAACAAGAGGACTGGAAGATGGCCAGACTGAGGACCACTACTGGTGGGATGCAGGGGCCTCAGGCTGAGAAGGTCAAGGCTGGAGAACTTGTGACATGGGTTCAGGGCATGTTTTTTATATTTTTGGTTGTCAGCCTAGCCTTTCAGGGCTGAGCCCTCTCTCCAGGCTCAGGGCATGTTTTTTTAAACACCCAGGGCAAAGTTCGGGCAGGACTGTGCTTGTACATCTCAGGACCAATCCAGGACTGCTCAGAACAGGGAGTAGAGAGACAAAGGATCAGGGGACACGGTGATGGGATGGGATGGGGTGGGGGTGACAGGCTAGAGTGGTGGGGCACACCAACAATGACACCACCACTGCTATAGTGTGTAATTTCCCCGAGATCAGTAACTGGCAGACACCCGAAGAGGTGCTTGACCTGGTTAGAGGGTCTTGTCATCTGCCAGACACTGGTCAGTTCACCTGGTTAGAGGGTCTTGTCATCTGCCAGACACTGGTCGGTTCACCTGGTTAGAGGGTCTTTTCATCTGTCAGACACTGGTCGGTTCACCTGGTTAGAGGGTCTTTTCATCCTCCAGACACTGGTCAGTTCACCTGGTTAGAGGGTCTTTTCATCCTCCAGACACTGGTCAGTTCACCTGGTTAGAGGGTCTTTTCATCCTCCAGACTGGTCGGTTCACCTGGTTAGAGGGTCTTGTCATCTGCCAGACACTGGTCGGTTCACCTGGTTAGAGGGTCTTGTCATCTGCCAGACACTGGTCGGTTCACCTGGTTAGAGGGTTTTGTCATCTGTCAGACACTGGTCAGTTCATGGCTGTGTTGGATCTTAGGCAATGAACTTCTTATAGAAGAGTGTATGTAAACTTCTCAACAATGAGCTTAGTGTCTAGAAAGGTACACTAAACCCCAGCTAACACCTTCATTAGGTGACCTTAATGCAAAGCCAGAACGTGTTTGGAATGTCGCCCGGTGTTTTAAAGAGGTAAGCCTAATCATGCACTTAAGGAGGGATGTGGTCTGGACTCTGGGGCTCCAGCTTTGGAACAGGCAGGCAGATTGTAAGTATGAGGCAAACTTGTGCTGAGAGACCAGGAAGAGGTTGCCATGATTGTGTGGAAGATGCTTCTGCACGCACAGCTGCCCAGGGACTGCCAGGAAAAAGGGCCGCAGGAGTGATGCTCATGCAGAGAACCAGGTTATCAAGGGACAGGTATCCCAGGGCCTCGAAGGTGTACGACACTGGGTATCACACTCCGGGATCCTTGAAATCAGTGCATGGCTGCTTATCAATTCCTCCAGGTCTTGGTATTCTGGGCCACCTAAGAACCCCTGGACAGTGGGACCCCAGGAAGGAACTGCATGCAGCCTTTCCCTGGAAGGGTTTGCTCAGAAGGAGGGCGAGGCTGAGAGCTCACTCGGAGCTCAGCGCGTTCCTGCGGCCACCACTGGATGTCGCCATTGTCCCGCGAAGGGCGCAGGAGCGCCAGTTGATGGCGTCTCCTTCACCCTTTGCTACCCAGACAGGGTCCTGGCCCAGGGCTCTTGAGGAAGCACGGCGGGTCCGCCACTCATCGCCCATGCTCACTGCAGCCCACGTCCAGGGGCGGAGGCCGAGGTCTGCCGGAGCGCGTCTGTCCGATTCTGCAGAAAACAAGGCTGCTGCGGGACCTCTGGGGAGATCGCTCTCAGAAATGTCGTTTTTAGGTCTACAAGAACCCCATTCTTGCAGAGCTAGCAAGCCAGGCCCTCGTGCTCCCAGAATCTGGTCAAGCTGTCAGACTCTCTGGGGGCATCAGGCCCATCGCACTCTGAGGTCTCAGGTCCCTGGGTGCCCAGTGTCAGCACACCTTTACACCTCACAACGGGTGGCTAATGGAAAGTCCTGGCCAGGCCAGGACTGCCGTGTTCACTTGGGGAGGCCCTTCAGTGGGCGAGCCCAGGGACCTCAGTTTTGCAGAGACCCCATAGACAGGCATCCTGTGGACGCACTTAGCTGTGGCAGGATTTACACAACCCGGGAGAGAGGAGCCTGGGGGTGACAGCAGAAATGGTCAGAAGTTTGGGCTGTTTCCTGTTCTTTGTTTAACTCAAACTGTGTCCTTTGGGGGTGACTAGCTGTGCTGGCTTTGTCTCTGAGGGGTGTGTTAATTGTCCTTGATGCAGAAGCACCCAGAGCCCTGGCTAGACAAAACCTGAAGACCCGGCCCTGGCATGTGAGAAAGCCCAAAGAATGTCCATGGCTCAGGAGCCTTGGGGTATCATGCTCCAAGAAGCTCCTTGTAATCAGTGCGTGTGGCTGCTTATCACTGCCTCAGTTTCCTCGCGGGAAATTAGAACATCTTCTTTTGGGTAATGGGACGCAGCGGAAAGCATTTAGATCAGGAGCTTTCAGCAAGCCAACAGTGGAACAGGAGGGCTAAAAAAACAGCCCCTTTCTTTCTTTACTCCTGGAAAGTGAGGCTTTGGGGTGTGTGTGTGTGTGTGTGTGTGCGTGTGCGTGTGTGAGTGTGTGAGTGAATGAGTGTGAGTGAATGCGTGTGAGTGTGTGAATATGTGTGTGTGGAAGAGAATGTGTGTGTGTATGTGTATGTGTCTGTGTGAATGTGTTTATGTGTGTGTGTCTGTGTGAATGTGTGTGAATAAGAATGTGTGTATGTGTGTGTGAGAATGTGTGTGTGAGTGTGTGAGAGAGAGAGAGAGGGAGAGGGAGAGAGAGAGAGGGAGGGAGGGAGGGAGGGAGAGAGAGAGAGAGAGAGAGAGATCAGATGGCAGCCTCCACTGTCACTGCTTTCAAATACCATCCATCCGCCTTTTTTTTTTTTTTTTTGGAAACAAGGTCCCTTACTTTCCTGGAACTTACCAAATAGGCTAGAGTAGATGGCCAATGAGCCCTAGGGATCTGCCTGTGTCCACCTCCCTAGCACTAGAATTACAAGCGTGTGCCACTTCCTTCCTTCCTTCCTTCCCTCCTTCCTTCCTTCCTTCCTTCCTTCCTTCCTTCCTTCCTTCCTTCCTCCCTCCCTCCCTTCCTTCCTTCCCTCCCTCCTTCCCTCCCTCCCTCCCTCCCTTCCCCCTCTTTCCCTTCCCTTCCCTTCCCTTGCCTTGCCTTCCCTTCCCTCCCCCTCCTCCCCTCCCCTCCCCTTCCCTTCCCTTCCTTCCTCCCCCCCCCCCCCCCCCCTTGGCTGTTGAGGTTTGAACACATGTCCTCTGGCTTGAGAGGCAAGCAGTTTAAGGACTGCGCACTCTCCAGGGGCATCTGAGCCTTTTCTTTTGAGACAGTCTCTTGTATGTATCAGGCCGGCCTCCCACTTGGTATATAGCTGGGGATGACATTGAACTTTAGCTCCTCCTGCCTGCGTGTCCTGCGTGCTGGGTTATAGATGTACGGCACCACATGTATCCAGTGTGTGCAGTGCTGGGGACCCCGGGTTCAGGGCTGCTTGCTAAGCCACCACTCCACTACCTGAGCTATACCCCTAGACCATGAAAATTCTTTTGACTCAGTCTTGTAGCTTTTTGGTACAGACTGGCAGATATTAAAAGTAGATTTCTTTCCAACAGTGTTGTAAGAGAGCTGGTTAGTTACAGTTGTCCGCTGCTCCAGGGGGTCCTGTGAGGAGCGGACCAGCAGATGGCCTGTGGGGGAGAGAGAGGATGCCTCAGCCAGAAGACGGCAGACCGAGCTGATGGCAGCCAAGGAGTCCGGCAGGCCACTGCCAGGAGGGAAAACAAATCTCGTGCCACTAGATCTACGATTTCAAGGCAAACCGGAAATCTGTATTTTTATTGCTGTTTCCCAATGTTTAAATGTTGGCAAATGATTCAAATGATTTGTCCAACACTGAAAGCCAATCCAAACAGGTCTAAGGGCCAGATTACGGGCTCAGGCTGCCAGTTAGTTGACCTGAGATCCAGACCTCTACAGGACCTTGAACTGCCTGCTGCCTCACGATCAGCCATCTCTTCAGGCAGTGGGAAAATACCCCAAGACTTGCCCTCGGCCTTCCCAGCTCTTATGCAGCTCTTTAGGCATGGATATATGAAGGATTTTTCTGGAGATTTGGAATCTATCTTTTCTGTGTCCCCTAGAAACAGTTTGATATGATTAAGTGTGCCGTAACAACACAGGTGACTGTAACCTCTTGTTTCTGGGTCTCAGTCTTATCGTGTGTAATATGAAAATGTCTAACTAGACATTCATCACCCAAGCCTTCCTTCGCTCTGGAGTCAGTTTTTTCGTTTTGTTTTGTTTTTAGTGATAGTGGTAATTTTATAACATGCTACTAAAATGTAACGCTTTGATTGGTGGCTTTAGTTGAGCGAGGCTCACACTATCCAACAGGAACATGATGCAAACCTCAGGTGTCATTTCAAATTTTCTAGTAGTCACATTAAAATTAAAAAGAAGAGGGTGGGAAGATGGTTCAGGGGGTCAACACAAGTATAATTACCTGATTACCTGAGTCTGATCCTTAGCACCCACCCATGTTAAAAAAAAAAAACAAAAACCTGTTAATGGAAATAGCTACGTGAGCTTACAATCCCAGTGCTTGGGAGAGGCCGATAGTAGGATCCTGGGCCTTGCTGCTCAGCCAGTCCAGCCAAATTGTCAAGCTTCAGGTCCAGTGAAAAGCCCTGTGTCCAAAAAAAAAAAAAAAGTGAACATTTGGGAAGACACACTTGATGTTTGATGTTGATCTCTGGCTTCCACACACACATGGATGCACACCACAAACGTGTGAATGTATGTTTGTACATATGCACACACATTAAAGATAGGAAAGATCCATTTTAGTAATCCATTTGTCTGCTGCAATGTATGTGCAGCAGACAGTGTATCACTAGTCATGTGCAATCAGTATGAAAAATCCTAGGAAGATACAGTAGGTTTCAGACCGATTTTTGGTTATCATTTTGGACAGCATAGCTCTAGGGTAAGAAGTGCCAGTAACTCTCAAATTCCCAAGAGAGACCTAAGCAGGAAAAAGAAGTCTGCATTTCCCCAGTATGTGGAAGGTCTGTACACTCTTCCCACTCCCCCCTCTTTCCCAGCTCTAATTTGCAAGGAAAATGTTCTCATAAGGAAAGAAGGTCATACCATGTTTGGTATGCAGTGCACCTGTGCCTCACCAGACACCATCTCTCTCTGTCTCTGTCTCTCTTTCTCTTTCAGAGATTTATTTTATGTCTAGGGGGTTTTCCCTGCATAAATATCTCTGCACCACATGTGTGCAGTGGCCACAGAGGTCAGAAAAGGACAGTCATCAGATCCCTTGGAACTGGAGTTACAGATGGTTGTTAGCCATCATGTAAGTGCTGGGTATCAGACCTGGGTCATCTGGAAGGGCAACCAGTGCTCTTGACTGCTGAGCCATTTCTGCAGGCTCCAAGACAGTACCTCCCCCCCCCCCCCCCCGCCATCTTTTCGTCAGCCTTAGGGGCAGCTTAGCTAGGCAAGACCTGTAGAGAGGAAATGAGAATCTGCACAGGGGCTTCTGGGAAAGTGCTACCTGCAGCCTATGCCTCCCAGTCTCCTATCCCATCACATAAGCCCCAAAGAAGCAGAGAGCAGGGACAGAAAAGTCAGCCTCTCTGGCCCCCTGTGGGGTCTGGCCCTGGTTGTGAGGGTCTGATGGAATTTGAAACGAAGTTTGGGAGTTGTAGATTATGCTGCTTGGATTTACTATAAAATCAAGGACATTTTTGTTTATGAAATTGTGAGAGGATTTGCTTTCAATATTCCAGCAAAAACAAGTGTATCTGTTTGGTGGAGTATTCTTTCTTTCTGGTCATATGTGAACATTTCCTGAGTAAAAATGTATAAACATTGCCAGACGTGGCGGCCTAGACCTGCTGTATCCCAGTACTCAGGAGGCCGAGGCAGGAGGATGTTGAATTCAAAGCCAATATTGGCTACAAAGTGAGATATTGTCTTAAAGGGTTAATAAATGAAGATAATGAGCTTTTAGAATTGGTATTGAGCAGGGAAGGTATGGAACCTCCTTGAGATATACTCATAGGTGGGACAGAGGTGTTCCTGCAGAGCGAGGCTTAATGGGCACATTGTAGAGGAAACTCTAGAAGAATCCTGTTGTTTCCCAAGCACTTCCCATGAGAGCCGCTGGTCCAACTTGCTCATTATTTCTGTGGGTGACTGAATTTATGTGTTCCCATTCCAGGGTCATGCCTTCTGGCTGAGATATTCACTCCAGAGGGTCTGGGCAGATCAATTAATTGCTCCTCAACTCTTTTGGATGATTTGATGACAGAAAGAATCCTTGCCACACACACCATTATAGATGTTCCTGGAGTGGAGAGTCCTCAAGGCTTGGAAGGACAACCTTTATGAAGACACTGAGGACAGCAGGGGGCCATTAGTTGCTGGGGATCGTTGGGCATTTTGAAATGACTGGACTCTTGTAACTCTGCTGGAATACTGAATTATGTTGAAGGTGAATGGTTACAGCTGGAGCTTGGGGGTCCCACACATCATAAAATGCTAGGGGATGCTTAGACTAACTTCTCAGCACATGGATAATGAGCAGCTGACCTGTGAACGGTAGTCCCCTGGACAACCTGCAGCCCTGTGTTGTAGCCACAGGTCCCCATAGCCAGGGCTCTGTGAGAGGTTTCAATCATTAGGGACTTTTGGGACAAGCCTTGCTGGGACTTCTGTATGAACTTAGTACTGTGCATGAACCAAAGTCTGTGTTCTCTTGACCCCCCTGAAGAATGGGCACCTTAGATAGCTTCTTTGTTAAGAGAGGCCTTCATTCATTCATTTTTAGTTCATTTGAGCAAATTTCACGAGGAGGCCTCCATGGGCTGCCTTTCTGTGGAAACTTGTCCCTTCTTTTGTTATTGTTTCCGAGTGTAATAGCTAACACTTTGTGAAGACCTCTTCAGTGCTAGGCAATGTGAGAGTCTATCCACCCAGTCCTCTTATGAGATGATTTACATGTTCCTGTCATTCAGATGGGAAAGGAGAGACCTGTTAAAAAAACAGTGGCAAGGTGACATGCCCGAGGACACAGAGCAAGTTGTGACCCAGATCCAACCCAGCCACCAAGGCCTGGCTTTCACCCACTGTTTAATTTCTGCCTTCCAGGCAGCTTTAAGAAAAGAAGTTCTGTGACAGACCCCCAGTCGGGGTGAACGTGTGTGGCCAGCTCTAGGCTGGACTTTCTACCTTAGCCCTGAAAAGCTCATAGCATCTTATTTTAGAGCCCTAACTCTGTGTGACATTCTAATCCACGTAAGGTGAAAGGTGGTCTTGGCCTAGCAAGGGTCTTTGGGGTGAGGATGCCTGGTGCTGTGGGATTTACAGAGTGCTTCTAGTACCCACCTTGGCTTAGATCTCTGCCTGACTTAAAGGCTTCAATTCTCATCCCAACTCCTCCTAGGGGCTATAAAGCAGAAGCTCAAGGGGGCCAGTGCTTTTGCATGGCCGCTCAGATGAGACTCACGCCTCATGTTCTAAGCTGGATTTTTCCATTAAGAACAACAACAAAAAAAATGGAATGGAAGAAGACAGCAAGCCTGTGTCCTGAGGATGTCAGGGGCTACTCCCAAGAAACCCGTTTGATGCCTGGGACCTTACCGCTGTCTGATCCTGTAAGTGACCTCATCATTCTGTCCTCCCAGGCATAATCACACACTGTGGACATAGGATGTCATCACAGCTGGGCGAGTGAGGTCTAGGTGAATGGCTGCTGGCCTCATTTCAATAGTGAAGACTCTGCCAGGCTGTTGAGGATCGGGCTTAATCAAGCCTGACTTTTCCGTGCAGTGCGAAATCCTTCACGGAGACAGAACCCATGTTATTTTACTCTCTTAAAGGCATGGTGAGCATCTTGCAGCCCTTGGCAGAACTGGGCTGGGGGTAGCTGGCAGCCCCTTCTAACAGGCAGGTAAAGCTTCTGGCTTGCTTGATTTGTTGTTGTTGTTGTTGTTGTTGTTTTTCTCCATCACACTCTTTATCACCTCAAAGGGGGAGGGCAGGTGTTGACTGGGCTGTCCTACCTCATGGTGTCTGTAGGACCTGAGAGGTGACAAAGCTTTGTCCCAAGCTTTGGAGGTAAGAGGGCTTCTTTATCCACAAAATGACAGGGACAGGGGAAGTTGAAACTGACATCTCCAAGGTCACACAGAGCCAGAGTTGAGCCTGGCTATTCGGCCATGCACCCAGACTTGTTCAACTGCAGGGAAGACTAAAGGCCCCCTCCTTCATGCCTATGACTTGTGATGTCTTTCATAGTCTCTAGCTGTCTTAGTTAGGGTTTCTATTGCTGTGAAGAGACACCATGACTATGGCAACTCTTATTAAGGAAGACATTTAAATGGGTGGTTTACAGTGCCGAGGTTCAGTCCATTTTCATCATCCTGGCACATGGCGGCATGCAGGCAGAGATGGTGCTGGAGAAGGAGCTCAGGATTCTACCTCTTAATCCAAAGGAAACAGGAAGTGAACTGAGACACAGAGAGCCTTGAGCATATATGAGACCTCAAAGCCCACCCCCACAGTGACACACTTCCTCTAAGAAGGCCACACCTACTCCAACAAAGACACGCCTCCTAATAGCACCACTCCCTGTGAGCTTATGGAGGCCAATTACATTTAAACCACCACACTAGCCACTGGGTATAGCTATTTCCTAGGAATTCTTAGGTTTCTGCTTATAAATGTGCATCTTGAAGAGCTTTAAACCAACATATTCTATTTTGAAACAACAGGAATAGTATAATCAGGCAAAAAGAAAAGGAAGTACATCTTGGGTGGACTTTCTCCTTAACTCTCCTGCCTTCGAATCCTGTACCACTCCCACACAGCCAGCCTTAGGAGGAGTTTCTGTTGCCAAATACTTTTCACAGGTGTGTACTGTGGATTTGCTTAGCACTACCACCTAAACCTGGGGAGGCCTCATTTTCCTTACTTGTAGGGGAAAAAAATATATATTTTACTTTTTAAAATTTCAGTTATTAGGCTAAATGTGTGCTGTGGGTTTTTTTGTTGTTGTTTTTTGTTTGTTTGTTTGTTTTTCAAGACAGGGTTTCTCTGTGTAGCTTTGCGCCTTTTCTGGAACTCACTTGGTAGTCCAGGCTGGCCTCGAACTCACAGAGATGCACCTGCCTCTGCCTCCCGAGTGCTGGGATTAAAGGCGTGCGCCACCACCGCCCGGCTCTAAATGTGTTTTTTAATTTAAAATTTTACTCTGTGTGTGTGTGTGTGTGTGTGTGTGTGTGTGTGTGTGTGTGTGTATGGGGCAGTACATGTGTGCCATGGTGGTGTGCCTTCACGTGAAGGTCAGAGAATAACTGTTGGGAATTCATTCTCTCTTCTCAACATGTGGGTCCTGGGAATTGAACTCTGGTCATCAGACTTAAGAATAGATACCCTTCCTTACCCACTTTATATACGCTGGTAGGTTTTTAAAAAAATGAGATGAAAAGAAAATATTGACTATGAGTAAAAGAGTGTAAGTATAAGCAAGGTAAATATAAGTAAGCTATGAAAGTTACAAGGATCCTGTATGTATCCTTCCTCTTCCATAGAAAACGAACAAGGTGAGTAGACTGGCTGGTTTTGTGTCATCTTGACACAAGCTAGAGTCATCAGAGAGGAAGGAGCCTCAGTTGAGGAAATGCCTCCATGAGGTCCAGCTGTAAGGCATTTTCTCAATTAGTGATCAATGGGGGAGGGCCCAGTCCATGGTGGGTAGTGCTGTCCCTGGGCTGGTGATCCTGGGTTCTGTAAGAAAGCAGGCTGAGCAAGCCAGGGAGAACAAGCCAGGAAGCAGCACCCTTCCATGGCCTCTGCATCAGCTCCTGCCCCCAGGTTCCTGCCCTGTTTGAGTTCCTGTCCTGACTTCTTTTGGTGATGAACAGCAATGTGGAAGTGGAAGCCGAATAAACCCTTTCCTCCCCAAATTTCTTTTTGGTCATGGTGTTTTGTTGAAGCAATGGAAACCCTACAAAGACAGTCAGTTTGCTTTGACTATCCTTGTGGCCACTCCCTGTACCACCCAGTCTCTCATCTCGTTCAGTGACACTTTTCTGAATTCTGTGTTTATCATTTTCCTACATGTCCTTCCGTGTTACCATACTTGTTTGGAGTTTGAGTGTTTCACTTCACATTTTGCGCTTTAAATCAAGTGGCTTTTGAAGATTAATTCACACTGTTGCATATAGCTCATTCACTTTCAATCAGTAAAGTTCATACATTTTCTTTTGTTGTAAGATTTATTTTTATTTGTGCTGTGGTGTGCGTGCACACGCACATGTGTTATGTGTGTGCAAGTGCTTGTGGAGGCCAGGAGAGGGTCTTGACATCCTAGAGTTGGAGTGGTTGTGAGCTGTCCGACACAGATGGTGGGAACCAAACTCTGATCCTTGGGAAAAGCAACAAGAGCTCTTAACTGCTGAGTCATTTCTCCAGCCCCAAGTTCACGTATATTTCAAGGCTACACGTGATTTCATGTATGAACACAAGGTCATCAACAAATATCTTATTGTTATTGGGTGACTGAATTGTGTACACACAGGCAAGTCCAACCTACAGCCCGTGGGTTGAATGTGGCCAAGGATAGCTATGAATGTGATCCAATGCAAAACTGTAAACTTACTTAAAATATTATGAGTTGTTTTTTCATGATTTATTTTACTTTTGAAATGTATTTGGGAGATAGTGGCTAGAGAGCTGTTCTTGCAAAGGACCTGGGTTTAATTCCCAGCATTTACATGATGGTTCATAGCCACATGTAATTCCAGTTTTGGGAGACTCCAGTGTCTTCTTCTGACCTCCATGGGCACTAGACACATACACAGTGGCAGTGCACATACATACATGCAGGTAAAACACTAATACACATCAGGTAAAATCAATCTCAAAACATTTTCAGAAGTTATTTTTAAAATTACAGTTTTGTTGTATTTGTTCTTTGGTAATTTCATACATATGTATAATGCATTCTGGTTACTCCAACTCCTTCTCTTTCCTATCTCCTCTCACTCCCATCAGGCTCCTACCCCCAGCTTACATATAAGTCTCTTTCTCATATCCATGTCTTTTTGTTTTTCGACCCGCTGAGTTTAACTAGAGCTGTCTGTGTGGCCATGGTTTGGAACCATCCACTGGAGCTTGGTGGGCTCCCTCATGGGCACACAACCCAAAACAATGACTAGCAGCCCTCTGCTAGACCTATCAGTAGACACTGGTTCAGCAGGCAGGGTTAGGGCCTGTGAGACCCCCTCCCACCCATGACTGACTAACACTAGGCTCATTTTGTGCAGGCTCAGTGGAGGCAACCTGAGTCGTGCCCAGAAGATAGCATGTCACAGTCCCCTGTCCCCCCACCCCACCCCATCCTCCCTGTCTTCAGTTCTCCCTCCCTCACTCCCTCCTTCCCTCCCTCCCTCTCTCTCACCTTCCTTTCCTCCTTTCCCTTTAGAATTTCTTTTATTCAAGTTTTGACACTTTCATGCATATATACCTGTATCCTTTCACGTTTTATCTCCTCCCTTTTCAAAACTTTGAGTTTAATTAATGCTTCATGCTGGAATGTTCCCTTGATCTTGGGCAGATCATCACAGCTGTAGCCTGTTCACAAGTACAATATTTATGTCATATCCAGAAGACCGTAGTCCAAGTACCCCTCACCATCCTCTGGCTCTTACATTTTTCTGTCTTCTTTTATTTAAGAAGTATTGGTAATAGTTCTTTGAACGTGAAGAAATGTGAAGAAACACATTTACAAGTGTTTCTATCTGGGCCTGGACTTCTTTTAGTTGTAAGATATTAAATTACTGTTTTAAACTCACTGTTTGCTATAGATTTATGTACATTATTGGTCTCGTCTTGGCTTAATTTTAGTAGGTCATATACTGTTAATTCCACCAGTCAAGAATAAAGCCACTACTACAATTTTTAATCAAATTTGAGACAAGCTTTAATTAAATACTGTCCAGGAAGGATGGACTCTCTGGCTAGGTCCATCTCTGGGTTCCCAGAAAAATGGTCCTGAATCACGTTTTTAAGAGGCTTAAAAAGGCAAAATCCATGATTCACTGCATTTCCCATCAGATCCAATCAGGGGTCATCATACATCCTGACATACTTCCTGCCCATATACCTCCTCTCCACATGTGATCAAGCACATCTGGTGCAGTTAGGTCAAACAAACACAGGACAAACAGGAAATTATTTTTAACTGTCTTAACTGCAAGCAGAACCCTTCACCTGCAAGGTACGTTTTCCTGTCTTGGTCTCGCACTAACTTATAAGGTGTATTGTTCTTGTTCCTGTGCTGTGGGATGGTCTGTATGTCAAATGTGTTGCTGATTGGTCAATGAATAAATCACTGATTGGTCAGTGGCCAGGCAGGAAGTATAGGCGGGACTAACAGAGAGGAGAATTGAGAGAACAGGAAAGCTGGGTGAGGGAGACACTGCCAGCCGCCACCATGACAAGCCGCATGTGAAGATCCCGGTAAGCCACGAGCCATGTGGAAAGGTATAGATTTATGGAAATGGATTAATTTAAGCTATAAGAACAGTTAGCAAAAAGCCTGCCACGGCCATACAGTTTGTAACCAATATAAGTCTCTGTGCTTACTTGGTTGGGTCTGAGCAGCTGTGGGACTGGCGGGTGACAAAGATTTGTCCTGACTATGGGCAAGGCAGGAAAACTCTAGCTACATTCCTGTTTTGGTCTCACGATACATCTAGAAAAAGAATTTATCTATTTTTTTTCCAGTTCAGTAGAACATAGGTCTTTAAGGTATGACCTAATAATTTTTCTAAATTTTATTGGTATCTGTTGTGATTGCTCCCCTTTCATCTCCAAATTTTATTGATTTGAATCTTCTCTCTCTTTTGGTTAGTTTAGCTAGGAATTTGTCAATCTTGTTTATCTTTGCAAAGAACCAACTCTTTGTTTCATTGAGTCTTTGTATTTTTTTGTTTCCATTTTATTAATTTCTGCTTTGATCTTAATGATTTCTTTCCAGCTACTTATTTGGGTTTAGCCTGCTCTTTTTTCCCTGCTTAACCCATTTAGCTAGCCTATGTCCTCTTGTTGAAGAGTGGAGGTCACTAATCTTTTTTTTTATTTAATTTACTTTAATTAACTTTTTTCATTTTTTATTTTATTTATTACTGTCCAAAATTTTCCCTCCCTCTCCTCCCAGTTTTCCTTTCTTTCTTTTTTTAAAAAATATGTATTTATTATGTATACATTGTTCTGCCTGTATATATGCCTGCACACCAGAAGAGGGCACCAGATCTCATCATAGATGGCTGTGAGCCACGGTGTGGTTTCTGGGAATTGAACTCAGGACCTTTGGAAGAGCAGCCAGTGCGCTTCACCTGTGAGCCATCTCTCCAGCCCGAGGTTGTGAATCGTTCGGGTTATTGTTAAGGGGTGTGTGTCGATTACTGTCATTTTGCTGCTTTTGTGATGTGAGTGTTGTTGTCTTAAAAAAGGAACTTAGGGGAGAAGAGGGTTTACTTGGCTTATAGTTCCAGGTCACAGTTCATCACTGAGGGAAGTCAAGGCAGGAACTCAAGCTGAAACCATGGAGGAGCACTGATTGATGGCCCACTCACTGGCTGGTGGATAGGCCTCTTACACAGTCAAGGGCCACCTGTGTAGAGAATGGGGCAACCCACAATAGGCTGGGCCCTTCTACATCAATTAAGACAAGACAACCCCTTACAGACTATGGGTAAATCTGATAAGGACAATTACTCAATTGAGACAGTTGCCCTTTGCTAGATGACTCGAGGCTGTATCAAGCTGACACTTGATGCTAACTAGGATGATGTTATTTTCATAGGGTTAATTTGTCCTCATCCTGTAGCCTCTTGGTTATGCTTATTATTCTCTTCATTTCTAGGTATTTCTTCTAATATTTTCTGCAGGCCTGGATTGGTGGACATAAACATGAATTCCCTTAGCTTGTTTATATCATGGAAAGGTTTTCTTTCTCATTCAATGATGGCAGATAGTTTTGCTGGGTAGATTAGTCTGGGTTGGCATCTCTGGTCTTTTAGGGCTTGATGTATCTTACTCTTAAGCTCTTCTAGATTTTAAAGTTTCCATTATGAAGTCAGCTGTTATTCAGATGGGCTTGCCTTCATGTGTGACTGACAGCTTCTCGGTGCCATTTCTTTCTTCTGTGTATTTAGTGTTTTCACTATAATATGTGATAATAATTTCTTTTCAGATCCTATTTGGTATCTGTGTGCCTCTTGTGTTTGAATAAGCTCCTCATTCTTTAGTTTGGGAAAGTTTTCTTCTCTGATTCTATTGAAGATCTAGTCTGTGCCTTTGACCTGGAATCCTTTGTCTTCTATGCCCATAATTCATAGATTTGGTCTTTTCATAATGTTTCAAAATTTCTGCATATTCTACTTATGAGTTAAAAAGAAACAACAACATCATTTTCTTTGATTAAGTGATCCAAGTCTTTTGCCATGTCTTAAAATCCTGACATCCTGTCTTCTTTAGGATCCACTCTGTGTGGCTTTCCATTGAGTTTTTTTAGACTTGGGTTGATGAAATTTTCATTTCCATATACATTTCAGCTTAGATTTTCTTCAGTAGTTCAATCTCTTGGTCAAAGTCTCATTTTATGCCCTGAATTGTTTTTGTTATTTTACTTAGTTATTTCTGTTTTCTTGGACTTCAACTGGGAGTTTATTCCTGTCCTTTTTAAGTTCATTTAAGTATTTATTAGTCTCTGTATCTTGAAAGTTGTTTACATTGTTCTCATTACTATAGGATTGATGGTCTTTGTGGGGAACATAGTCTTTTTTTCCATATTGCTTATGTTTTTACAATGGGATCTGGGCCCCTGGAGATAGGGTTTTGGTTTGTATGTTTGATATGGGTTTTAAGCCTCCTGTGTTATATGGGGGTTTGTTTGATCCTGTTTTTTTTTTTTTTAATTGTTGTTTGCTTTTTTTTTTTTTTTTCCTGTTCTATCTTAAGTGACTTTAGATAAGGTAGTGTGTGTGTAGTTAGTCATTCAGACTCTCAGGATGAGTGGGGAGATTCCAACTCTGTGGCTACCAGGGGTAGCTGGGGTCAAGGTGGCTGTGTGAGTCCTTGGGTGAGGTCTCTGGGTAGGCATCAGGGTGGGGCCGAGGTGTCTAACTCTGATGACTGTATGAGTAATTATTTAGGGAAGATATGGGGCAGGTGGCATGGGAGGCAGGGCTGAGGGGACATACCACCAGCACCTGTGGGTGTGGCTGGCTGCTGGGGTTGTGCCCAGGGAAAGCAGCTCTCAGAAGGAGGCAGGACTGGGGCTATGGGGGCGGACCAACAGAGTCCTTGAATGCTTAGGTAAATTGTTTTCTAGTAAAGTGCTATTAACCCCTTTCAGACTTCCTATTTTACCAAGAATTGGAGGAGACACACATTGTTGTTTCCTCACTGTAACTACGGGTTTGTCTAGGTTTTCGCTTAGTTTCATCAGTTTTTGAGGCTATGTTTGCTAAGTCTTTCAGATGAATAGACCTTTCATTATTTTACAGTACTTCTTGACCTGTAGTGATGTTTCTTGACCTTAAGGTATTTTTTCCTGATAATACTAGAATCCTTTCAAATTCCTTTAGGCATTCCATTGCTAAATCTTTTTTTTTTTCTTTGTAATTTGAGTTTTGCTGGTCTGCATGTTTCATTAGTTAAGTCTGTTCTTTGAAAATGTCATATGTATATAATGTATTCTGATTATCTCCTCCCGCCCACTGCCACTCTTGTCTTCCTCTCATACCTACCAATCCCTTTCCCGGTTTCATGACTTTTGGTTTTGTCTTATGACCTGTCTAGTTTAACCAGGGCCGTATGCCTATTGGATTAGAACTATCCACTGGAGGCCAGTGGGGTTGCCGTTGGGTACATCACTGCAGGCAATGACTATCCTTATCCGCGAATCTATCAGTAGTCAATAGCCCAGCAGTGAAGAGTTGGGTCCCATGGGCCGCTCCATCACCATTCTTGTGCAAACCTAGTGTGGTTGTCTACAGCTTCTGTGATTTCATAATCACAACAGTTGTGTCTTGCCCAGAAGGCGGCATCCCATAGCCCTTTGTCTAATCTCCAGCTCTTACATTTGTTTCCACGCTCTTCTGAAATGCTCTCAAAGCCTTAGAGGCGATATCTTGATCAAGTTTACAGTCCCGGGTGTGGGTTTCTTTCTATGATGTGGGCCTCAAATCTAATCATGGGGTGGCTTATCCCTCTAACAATAGTGCAGCTATTGCCAGGGGCACATCTTGCCTGGCAGATTGGTGCTGTAAGTTTAAAGGGCTCACATCTGGGTAAGATCACCGATGCCTTTTCCCCTAGCATCCTCTGTAACTCCGAAGGCTAGTCAGTAGGGAGGAGGCTTCAATCTCAGTTCAGGTTGATTTCTCTTTATCATGCAACCAAGATGTGTGGTGTCTTCAGCAATACCGTCTTGTCATCTGGCTGTCATGGGAGGCACAACCCCAGCAGCCAGCCACACCCACAGGTGCTGGTGGAGAGATCCTGTATTGTTTGGGGGCCTCTGGGACCTCACTGACCAACCACTCATAAGGAGGTACCTCCTCTGGTGCTGGACCTTTTGTGTAATAACCCACAGCTTCTAGGAGCAGCTTTTTTTTCAGGCATGCAGTGTGTCTACTTTTAAACTTCGAAAATTACAAATTTTGTTTTTGTTTTTCTTAGACTCGGCAAGCACAGTAGTGAGAAGAGAGGAAGTGTGGAACACGAGTTTTCAATCTGTAACTGATTGTGAACAATCAACTGTGATAACTCACTACCTTCAGACCAGCCCATAAGTCATGTTTTTTAACTTGGTCACAGATAGACTTCCATATGGCCTTTTTGTTATGCCCAGATTGTGACCCCAAAGAGACCACCGAAGACCTTGAATGTCTAGAATGCAACAGCAAGGTTTATTCTGTAGATACAAGTCTAGACAGGGAACTCATTCCTACACCCAATACAGTGAGGCAGGCAGGAGTTGCTCTATCTTTGTGTGGCTAGCTTTTTAAAGGCAAAAACCGCAAGCCCTTCAGGGCGGTTGGGGGTGGGGAGTGGGGGGTGGGGGTGGGGGTTTTGCACGGGTGCAACTCGGATTGGTTTATTTTTATCTCTGTTCTCTTTTAATTGGGTGAGGGTATGTAACCTTTGAATTTACTGGTTGGTGGTTACAATTTATTACTTTGGGGGCAGTCCGGGACAAGTCCCAGGCTTTGTCCTTGAGCCGCCATGGGGGCTGGCTGGCCAAGCACGTACTGACTGTGGGGGCTGGCTCAGTGGTCCAGGCTCTGTCCTTGAGCTGCCATGGGGGCTGGCTGGCCTAGCATGTCATGCACATAACTCTAAGTTGGTGAGGGGCCCCAGACAGTAAACATCTGGCTGAACTTTGAGCAGTCAGAGTACATGAGAAAGGGAGCTACTGCAAGGACTATGTCTTTTGTTCACGGCCCTCCCAGAGACTGCTTGCTCAGTCTCAGGAAACTGAAATTGAGGCCTGATCTCTGAGAGAAGATTGAGTAGCCTGTTAAGGCATCTGCTTGGTCCTTTCACTTTTCACATTCCATTCATTTTTGTTAACTCTACCCCTCCCCTCTTGTCTCCCCTATTACCCCACCTCTCCCCCTTTCAACATTTCCATCCCCAGTATTCTCCCCTTCTACTTATATGTTACCTGCTTTCTGCTACTCCCCTCCCTTAAGGTCCCCCAACCCCAACGGCCTCTTTCTAGTTCCTGGCTTCCACAGGTGCTTCGGGCTGAAATGTAAAATTAAAGATTCAGTGCTAGGATCCATGTAGGAGTGCGACCATGTGGCATCTGTTTTTCTGTGTTTGGGTTATCTTCCTCAGCAGAACACTCTCCAGTTCCATTTACCTGCAGCTATTACGATTCTGTTTTTTGTTACAGGGGAGTAAAATTCCATTGTGTACATGTACCACATTTTCATTTTCCATTTCTTAGCTACTGTGACTGGAGCAGCAATGAACATGGACGAGCAAGTATCTCTGTAATTGGAAGCAGAGTTATTTTGGTATATTCCATCTGTGTGAACAGCAGCGTCCTTGGGCTCTTGATACTGATCTACCAGTGTCTGCCATCCAGAGATCTTGACTTGCTCAGTCATTTTTCACTCGTCTGTTGACTCTCCGATGCCTCCAATGACAGTTATTGTTAATCTAGTTCCCCTAGTTGTTGAAACTATTGCCATTCACTTATTCTCTCATTAATAGAAGTAGAAGTTTAGTACTAACTGTGCTCTATCTGAGGAAGAGCAGGTATAGAGTATTGCTGCTAACAGAGTAGCCTAACCCATGTGACTCAGGAGGACCTGGCAGCACAGCCCTGTAATACCAACTACGAGGAAGGCTGAGACAGGAAGATCACAAGTTCAAGACCTTCCTGGTCAATTTAGTGAGATCCTGTCATAAAAGGAAAAAAAAAAAATAAAAGGAGGATAGGACATAGCTCAGTGATCAGGTGCTTGCTCAATGAGGCCATAAGTAGATTCAATCCTGTCTTCATTAAGGTTTCTATTGCTGTGAAGAGACGCCATGACCACAGCAACTGTTAAAAAAGAAAACATTTAATTGAGGTGGCTTACAGGTTCAGAGGTTCAGTCCATTATCACCATGGCGGGGATGGTGTTGGAGGAGCTGAGAGTTTTACATCTTGATCTGCAGGGAACAGGAAGTGAACTGAGAGGCTGGGTGTGGCTTGAGCATATATGAGACCTCAAAGCCCAACTCCATAGTGACACACTTCCTCTGAAAAGGCCATATCCACTCCAACAAAGTCATACCTCCTAATAACACCATTTCCTATGAGCTTATGGGGACCAATTACATTCAAACTATGACAAATCCCCATTACTGGGGCAGGAAAGTCCCATCCACAGTGTCTGGGAAAGGTGATTCAGAGACCCATCATGACCCTGCATCAGAGGTTGAGGGTGTGTTGTTAACTAGGCTTGGGAACTTCATACATTGCTCATCTGTGTAACGAGTCTTTTTCTGTCCCACCATCCAGCTCCCAAATAACTACATGGAGACTTATTAATTATGAAATCTTGGCCTTAGTTTAGGCTTGTCCCACTAGTTCTTATAACTTAAAATAACCCATTTATATTAATCTATGTTTTGCCTTGTAGCTTTTTACCTTTCTTTCATTTTGTATTTCCTCTTCCCTCCATGTCTCGTCAGCATCTGACGTGTGCCTGGATTCATCTCCTACTTCCTTTCTCTCTGCCTGGAAGTGTCGCCTATAACTCCCGTCTAGCTATTGGCTGTTCAGCTCTTTCTTAAACCAATCACAGTAATATATCTTCACCCAGTGTACAAACACCCCACATCTGAGTAAACATAACCTAAAAAAGTAAACATAACCCAAAAGAGCACCTGAGGTGACCCGTGCCAGCCTGAGCAGAATTTGGATCATGCCCAGGGTCACTGACACTAAGCTAGTGTGAGTGCTTAGGGATGGTTCAACAGCCTGGGCCTCAGAGATAGGAGTCTAGACCAGAGATCAACAGCCAACCTGCCTTTGTTTAGGACCGGGGACTAGGGAGTGATTTCCAAACCCTGAAGGTCTGATCCCTGATTCTAGACTTCCAGCCTCCAGAATGGTGAGGAAATGAATTCCTGTCATTTAGGCAGAAGGGGGACAAGGAGGCAGGAGGGCGGTGGTGGTCAAAGACTCATTGCTGACATGAAGGATGGTGAAAATTCTGTTCCTGCTGGCAACTGCACTCACGTGCTCCTGAAGCATCCCTCTTCTGACAGACAGACAGACAGACAGACAGACACAGACACACACACACACCCCTTTTCCTTTGCTCTGTTTGTTTTTAAGTGGGGCTGCTTCACTTACAATGTCTTCCTTTACCAACTGCATCCTAGTGGTTCAACAACTTCTCGTCCTGGGAGACAGAAAGCCCAGATCTCTGAGATTGCTGTCTGTGGAGACCCAGCCTTTGACATCTCTGCTCCATGGCTGGAGGCCCGGGAGACTGTTGACTGGACTTGAGTGCTTGTTTCCCTATGGGCAGCAGGGTTGGCCTTGCCCTGTGTGTTGTACACTTACTCATGAACATCACTGTTTTGGAATAATCCTTTTGTGCACTGTGTGGAGATGTGTCACTCGGACTGGCTTAATAAAAAGCTGAATGCCCAATAGCTAGGCAGGGTTTTCAGGGCAGAGAGAATACTGGGAAGAAGGAGGAGTCACCAGCCAAATGCAGAGGAAGCATGACATGTAGGAAATAAGGTAACAAGCAGGAGCCATGTGGTAGCATGTAAATTAATAGAAATGGATTAAGTTATAAGAGCTAGTTAGAAACAAGCCTAAGCTATTGACTGAGCTTTCATAATTAGTAATAATTCTCCATGTCATTATTGGGAAGGCAGCGGTCTTGTTGAAAACGTCCAATTACACATCACAGTTTCTGCTTACGAGCCTGTTGGACTGCTTCTGCTTCTAAGGAGGATTGGTTCCTGGGAAATCTGAGCAGCAACCCCAACAAGGCCATGACCTTCCCTCCAGCTGTGCCATCCCAGACCTAATCTCAGGGATCTTCCAGTCCCCTGGCTTGAGAGACCAGGGATCAGGGGACTTCGTGCCTGCCCTCCAAAGTTGTGAAACAGTTAAGTGTCTTAATGTTCTATTGCTGTGAGGAGACACCATGACCACGGCGACTCTTATAAAAGAAATAGTTTGGGGCTGGAGAGATGGCTCAGCGGTTAAGAGCACTGGCTGTTCTTCCAAAGGTCCTGAGTTCAATTCCCAGCAACCACATGGTGGCTCACAACCATCTATAATGAGGTCTGATGCCCTCTTCTAGCCTGAAGGCAAAACATGCAGGCAGAACACTGTATACATAATAAAGAAAGAAAGAAAGAAAGAAAGAAAGAAAGAAAGAAAGAAAGAAAGAAAGAAAGAAAGAAAGAAACAGTTTGACTGGGGGCTGGCTTACAGTTTCAAAGGTTTAGTTCATTATCTTGGTGGGGAGCATGGCAGCATGCAGGCAGACATGGTGCTGGGGGAAGTATCGGAGAGTTCTACATCCTGATTCACAGGCAGCAGGAAGAGAGAGAGAGGAGAGAGAGAGAGAGAGAGAGAGAGAGAGAGAGAGAGAGAGAGAGAGAGCCATTGGGATTGGCTTGGGCTTTTGAAACCTCCAAGTCCACCCCAGTGACACACTTCCTCCAACAAGGCCATGTCTCCTAATCCTTTCAAACAGTGCCACTTCCTGGTGACCAACTATTGAAATCTATGAGCCTATGGGGGCCATTTGCATTCAGGCTACCTTGCTGCCATGGCA
The DNA here is from genome assembly GCF_007827085.1 of Peromyscus californicus insignis. Lineage (NCBI taxonomy): Eukaryota > Metazoa > Chordata > Mammalia > Rodentia > Cricetidae > Peromyscus > Peromyscus californicus. The sequence goes on along the minus strand of NW_026294469.1, from coordinate 62,219,320 downwards.
ATGGCCTCACCTGCTTATGGTACCTTTAGCGTATCTGCAGCTCTCTAGGGAAACCTGTGTGTGTGTGTGTGTGTGTGTGTGTGTGTGTGTGTGTGTGTGTGTGTTCACATATAAACCATAAATCAGCTAGTCATTAGTTAGTGCACATATATGAAATTCACTTTGTCTTTATTGACCACAGCAGTAAAATCAGAACACTTGAAGCAGAAAGGATGATCAGAGACGTGGTAGGCAAACCCACCCTGGGCCCCCACTGGCTGCTTCTCCCCTAACTTCCACCTTTGCCTCTTTTCTGCCCTCTGCATCTGCTTCCAGGCAGCTCCCGGCAAATGTGGTGGCAGCACACCTCCCTAGCACCCTTCCCTTTGCTAGTTCTCAGCCTCCAAATACTTCAAAATCCTTCCAGCAGTCACCATTGTCGTCAATAATTGTAGACGTGTGATTCAAGTACAAAAGTAGTGATTTTTAAAACTGAGTCATGCACAGGACTCTTAACAAAGGAAACCAGAGCGCTGGAGTTGATGCAAATTACTTTGCTTATCACATTAAACACGAACATTATTTGATATAAACACATATGACATCAACACCCCATAAAATTGTGTAAACTGCGAGCTTCAGCAGCTCTTATATAACTCTAAAACCCCAGTAAGTCTAGAAGTAATCAAACAAGGTCCCCACAAAACAGCCCAACCTGGTCAGCACCTTAATAAGAGCTGTTAGACTGTTTTCTGAATCTACACTCTGTGAAGACACCATCCTGAAGGGATGATGCCTGTCTTCACTGTGACCTCACTGGAGAATGACATCAGCGTGGTGTTTGTAAGTGAAGTAGTCTGCTCTATTCTTTAGAATTAACTGAATTAAAGAAGTGGGGGGCCGGATCTGGTGTCCAGGCTGATCTTGAATGAGGATCACCCAATCCTCCTGCCTTGGATTCCCAAGTATCTGGGGTGCCTGAATCACTGCCTGCTCTTTCTTAAAGATCAGTACTATGTGGTCCCGATGTCTCCAGAAGTAGTTTGTGAGATGTTTTGCAAGTGATGTGAACATGTTCACATTGGTCTTTAAGATTGTCATTGGACTCAAACTGAAATTGTCACGGAGACTATGTGTGGTGTTCTCAGGTGTTTGTAGACCGAAGTCTGTGAAACGTGTGTATTTTTCTGCCTTTCCCTATGGGGACTGTTTTGGCTCTTCCTGCCGGGCCTGTCCCTAGTTACTCTAAACACCCTAGGGAGCCGAAGTCCTCTAAGGAACACATACCTGTTTTTGTTTTGCATTTCCTGGGTGGGGCTGGGCCCACACACAATGCCCAAGTGGACCCCAAACACAAAAGGGCCTGCTCAAGGGTAGCTCCTGATCAGCATGCAGCTTGTCTGTGGCTATCCCCAGAGTTGCTTGGGGGTGGTGAGGGAGGGGCCTCAGTTCCCCAACTGCTCCTGACTGGGATACTGGTTGCTCACGGTGACTCCACCTGAGATTAAAAAAAAAAAAAAAATTAGCTGTTCAGTCCTTGGAAGAAACTAGCAACTCAAAGGACAGGCATAGCAACTGAATGTGACAGGAAATAGGATTTCAGAAATGCCACAAGAGTCCCCATACTTCCTCCAAGTCTCAGTCCCCAACTGATGTCTGGGCCACAGGTAGGAACCAAGACTGATGACTCCGGGCAGGGGTCCAGTAGCTGCTTATGCCATACCTGCCTCAGGCGAGACTCTGTACTTCCGGGTTCAATTCTCACTGGTGAAGACCTCATGGAGGAGAAAGGGACACAAGACCCTACAACCGTGAACCCAGCAACCTTCTTTGTGACTATGCAGCCATGGGTGCTGTGGGATGATCCTTCTGTATGCTGTGAATATGTATTACCCTCACTGGTTAATAACCAAGCTGTCTGGCTAATAGCAAGGCAGGATAAAGTTAGGTGGGACAATCAAACTGAGGACTGGGATGAAAGAGAGTGGAGTTGAATGAGATGATCGAGCTGCCCAAAAAGCAAGATGTCAGAGGACTGGTAGAGCCACAGACCGTGTGGCAATCCATAGATAAATAGAAACGGGTTCATTTAGATGGAAGAGCTAGTTTGCAATAAGCCTGAGCTATCGGCTGAGCATTTTATAATTAATATAAGCCTTTGTATAGTTTATCTGGGCCTGGGCAGTAGGGACAGAAAAACTCTGCTTCTGTGTACACATGGGCAGATTGTCCTGATGAAGCACATCCCTTTAGAGGCCCCTACATGGCTTTTAGGGGAAAGGAGTAGGCAGCTGAGGTAAACAAGATGATCTTTGAGGTCATGAGAAGGAAAGACTAATCCATCTGTGAGGACTAGTGTTTCAGTGCAGAGCTGAGAAAGCCCTGCACCCTGGAGCTCTAGATTGTCACACAGTGCAAGGCTCTGGGGAAGAGGGCACCATGTATGTGTGCATGGCTGGGTAAGCAAACTACAGCTGAAATGTCCTCACCGAAGGGGATTTCAAGATTTAGTTATCTACTTTTAAATGAACCAACTCTCTTAGCTGGGTGGTGGTGGTGTATACTTTTAATCCCAGCACTCAGGAGGCAGAAGCAGGAGGATCTCTGAGTTTTAGCTCTAGTCTACGTGGTGAATTCCAGGACAGCCAGGGCTACACGGAGTAACCCTACCTGGAAAAAAAACAAAAACAAAAAATGAAAACAAAACAAAACACCGAACAAATAAAACACTGTTGAAACGAAGCTTGGACTAAAGATAACACTAATACAGAAACTGCAGTGTGGGGCCCCAAATGGCAGGCAGTAAAAACTCTTTTAATCAGCAGGTGATGGTGAGGATTTGGTCAAAACTGAAATAATTCAAGACCACTGAAATATGGTTTCACACCTGTAAAATGTGGGGCGAAAGGGTGTCAGAATAAAAATGGAGTCATGTAAGCCAACCCTAACAAAAAAAAGCTGGAAGGCTATAAAGTGAGGGTTAAAAATGTGCTCTCAGAGATGAACAAGGTGTTGAAAAGTGTTCTTCTTTGTCTCAACAGTCAACCGGAGGCTTGTTTCACTTCTGACCACTGGACAGGAGGTGAGCATTTATGTGTTTTAAAAACAAGCTCCTAAGAGATGCTTTGGCTGTCTGGGAATGGCCACAGTCTGAATGGACGGAAGAGACACAGGTGGAGCGCAGAGGCGGAATATCCACTGTCTCAAAGGAAAAGGCCAGGGTCCAGCTTCAATTCACGTTAGAGGCAGACACCTTGGCCTTGAATGTGGCCGTGACACAGTCTGTAGAAAGGGTAGAATTATAATAGAAGTGCTATGACTGACTCTGAGCAGGGCTGGTGGGAGCAGTGGTGAAGAGCCTACCTACTGGCCTAACAACCACTGGACTGTGTGACCCTGAGACATCTGAGGGCATCCTCTATGTGGCCCCTCTATGTGGCCCCTCGATATTTCTGGGTTGATTTTCTTTTTATCTTTGCAGTGCTAAGTAGTATCTTCAGCCCTATTTATTTTGGGTGTTTTGAGACAGAGTCTGAGTCTTACTTTGTAGCCCAGACTGGCCTAGAATCCATCCTGCTGTCTTTTCTTTTTTCTCTTGGTGGGGGGAGCGGGTGGCAGGGGGTGGGGATGGGCCGCAGATTTATTTTGACCCACTCAGTCTTAAGATAATTTGCAACATAAAAACAAAAGTACGGGGGTTGGGGATTTAGCTCAGCAGTAGAGCGCTTGCCTAGCAATCGCAAGGTTCGGTCCTCAACTCCGGAAGAAAACAAAACAAAAAAAAACACCAAAAGTCCAAAACCATATGACCTCTGATCCTTGTGTTGCCTTCTTGGGACGGAAAGGCTCAGTGCAGGCCTGTTCTTGTGGAGGAGCTGGGGGTTGCCACTGAGAAAGCAGGGTGTGAGGGGAGCATGGGCAAGTGGATGGTGGGGAGATCTGCGAGGCCACTGTGGGGCAGGCTCCCTCTACACTGCTTGTCAGGGCTTCAATCAAACATCCTATCCCAAGGTCAGGAGACAGAGGCTGAGCCAGAAGGTGGTTTGGATAAGCACGTGGATGGGAAGAAGGCATGTGTCGGCAGGAAGACAGACCCTTTCCATCTCTGCCACAAACCACCTTTTACAGGAGGCTCTTGAGAACCAGGGGAGTCATACAACATGGGATGCAGGCACAGTGGAAGGATGCCCAGCTCCGACAAGGCACTGAGATGGTCAGCATCTCATGCTCAAAGCACATCCATGTTCACCCTGGCTACTTCTGAAGGGCCTCCTGGGGTGTCAGGCGTTTGTACCTTTTTGCATTGACTTCTGATGAAAAAAAATACCAGAATTACAGACCTTGCCTGTAGGCTATAGAGAGCGGGGACGATTGCAAGCAGCTTCTTCCTGGGCCCAGCATAGCCACATCTGGGGCTCTGTTAGAGACCGACTCCGGACAGCTGTGTCTTGAATTTTGTGTGACCTTCCTTGCCGTATCAAACCTTACGAAAGCAGGAAGTTCCTGGCCTAACCTCGGGCTGTACAACTTCCTGTAGTACGTGCTAATCAGTTAGCTGCAGGGGCCTGGGACCAAAGCGAGCTCACCCTTCCTCAGGAATTTTTCATTCTTCTCTCTCTGCTCCCCCTCCCTGCCTGAAGCCCTGCTTATAAACCTCAATACCCAGTCAATAAACGAGACCTTGACGCGACTCAGACTGACTCTGTCTTCCTTTATGGCGCCTGGTCTCCTTTCTCTCTCGCCCCCATTGATCTTTCAGGAGGTGCCTCCTCGGGTCTCCCCAATAACCTGGCCCGCGGGATGGGTCAAGTGGCGCCCGAACGTGGGGCTTGAGGCACGGTGACCTGCCGGACGACGGACAACAGAAGGGGCCCCCGGAGAGGATCAGGGTAGAGACGCCCGGACCGCATCACTCGTGCAACGCGGGAGAGTCTTGAGGTAAGTATGTCGTCCCATCGATCATGGGCAAAAATTTATCTAAAGAGGCTGTTTTTCTCAAGGAGATGAAAGGTAATCTTAGGGAGAGAGGAATGAGAGTTAAGAAAAAGGATTTGAGGCCAGGCGGTGGTGGCGCACGCCTTTAATCCCAGCACTCGGGAGGCAGAGCCAGGCGGATCTTTGTGAGTTTGAGGCCAGCCTGGGCTACCAAGTGAGTTCCAGGAAAGGTGCAAAGCTACACAGAGAAACCCTGTCTCGAAAAACCCAAAAAAAAAAAAAAAAAAAAAAAAGAGAAAGAGAAAAAGGATTTGATAAAATTCTTCCAATATGTGGAGGAGAAATGTCCCTGGTTAGTGATTAATGGCCCAGGAATTCACCCTTTGACTTGGAACAAGGTTGGAAAAGATATTAACAAATTAATCAGAGACGGGAAAATGTCCCCGACGCCTTTTTTAGTTTTTATGGTGTGATTAGAGATGTTCTAAAGGAAGCGGAGGGAGATGGGCATGTTGCACATTTACTAGCCCTTGCAGAGGATTTTCTCTCAAACTCCCCATGCCTGACACCCAAGGGTCCAGAGGTTTATTGACATCTACCGGTATGAGCGCTCTCTGTCTTGTCTGTGTCTCTCTGTCTTGTTACTTTTGTTTTGTACTTTGCAGGCTTGGTTTGTACTTTGCAGGCTCTCACTGGGACAGACGTGTCCGGACAGTGAACCTGCGGCGAAGGGAGACGTCCCAGAGCCCTAAGGCCACCTCAGAGGTGACCATTTGGTTTAGGAGCATCTTTGGGTATCTTCCCCCACAGTGGGAGGAAGTGCCACTTTGTATTTTGTCCCGGGAAATTGTCAGAGTCATTTTGTGTTTTTTTTGTATGTTTTGTTGTGATCATTGTTACTTTACTCTCTCCTTCTCTTCCAAGAAAAAAAAAAAGTGCATTCTGACTGACAGGGATGTGGAAGCCCCTGATGAATGTTTGATTAAGGACAGAGATCCTCAAGTCTGGATTGTTTTTGATATGATTGAGCCTGGAGGGTTACACCCCGCCAGAGCACATCAGGCTGTCATTGTTCTTGGAGCTTTGTTAGTTGTTTTGTTGGGGCAAAGTTTTTTCATGTGCCCTTGGTCTTGTGTGTAATGTATTAACTGTTCTCATTGTTGACTTGACTGTGACGGACGCTATGGGACAGTTCCCTTCTTCTCCACTAGACCTTTGCCTAGCCCACTGGAAGGATGTTTGAGCCACAATAGAGGGAACTGGGTCCCCCACCCCCACTCCCCGATTGAACTGAGATAAACAGGTAGCTCCTGCCAGGTGGGGCTTGCATACTGCAAGAGGGGCTTGCTGGCTGTGAATGAGGCCGTCGTCTCAGTGCTGATGTTCGTCTCAGTGCTGATGTTCCGGTTCTTGGATTGTCTGTGTAAATGTTATTTGTTTCTGTCTACTAACCTCCCTTATTTTCCTAGAGAAAGAGGAGGAAAGAGAGGCATAACTAAGGCCACCTCCGTCCCTCCCTAGCTCTCTTGCTATCAGGACTGCAGCCAGCTGGCTGCTCTCGAGAGGGTGGGTGTGCATGCTCTCCATACAGGCGGGCAAAGACAGGAACTCTGGACAGGTCAATGGGGACTGCCTGCAATTGACAAAAAACTGTGTGAACACTGAGCAGAGAATCTGACTTTAGTCAGAGGAGTTAACAAAAACTTTTTTTCAGGAACACTGGCAGCCAAGGACATGCTCTATGCCCACTGCTCCCCTTCCCTTCCTTTACTGTGATAACTTCAAGGTCTCTTCTGCCGGCCAGTCACTTCTCTTGTTAACCCTTCTCTGTCCTGGTATTGCTTAAAAAGAAATGTTAAATTACCAGTTCAAGATACTGGGAAAATTATGCTTTTGTTTCCACAGGAAAAATAAAAATTAACATGGGTTTTGGTCATTTGAGTTCAATGGGTTACAAATACTTGCCATCATTTAAGAGAATTGGTTTCAAATTATTGTTGGCTAAAAAAAAAAAAATGTTTTAAAAAAATATGTAAAATGCAAGTTATTAGAATACGTAAAAGCAAGGTATAAAGGTCTGAGGATAAAAAGGCTTAAATAATGATTTAAAAAAATGACTTGAGATATATAAAAAAAATGAAACGTGTTTCAGATTTCTTCGTCTTGCTATTCTGCTGTTACATTGAGACTCCAAAGGGTCATAGTTGTAAAAATGTCTGTCTACTCTACAGGTATGAATGAAAAATGTGGCCACATGTATGTTTGGTTTTGAATGTCTGAGTTTGCATGTCCTTTATGTTAAGGAATACAAGTTAATACTAGTCATCTGGCTATTCAGATACTAGTTTAAAGCATAAACTGTTCTATTTTAATAAAAAAAAAACTGAGAGGTATATTTAACTAATATATCTATAGGTGAACAAATTGGCCTGGTTATTGTTACCAAACTTAGAGATATTTTCAAGATTGGACCTAGATTTGTTTGGCTCAGATACATTTAATAGATAATGGTCCTCAAACCTGTCAAGATCTGTTGAATATGGCATTTACATTACAAGAAGATGCCACCTGAATTGTGGACAACACCAACCACTGGGCAAGACGCTCTGACTCAACACCTGCTGCCAGGGATTTGGCCTATGAGACCTGACAAGATAAGGTCAGTTTTTACCAAGTTGCTCCTCCACAGGGAGAATTTCACATTATGGGCCCAGCAGCCAAGACTGATGCTGTCCTGACACCTGTCCTGCCAACACTATGAAGACTATAGGAGTCTGGGATGATGACAGTCTGGGTAGTGGATAGTCTATGTTGTTTTTTTAAAATAGATTTAAAAGTCTGCACTCAGGTAAAGTTTATCCTTCTCAGATCTTTGATGACATTGATGACTGGACTAGCTATAGCTTTCTCAGCTTAGTAATTGATTGATCAAATGGATTAATTAATTAAAGCTAATAAGTCTCTTTAAAAAAAAAGATAAACAGGTTCTAAATATAGACTTACAGATGCTTTTCATTGGGCCAAGGAAATTTCAGTCCAGTCTATACTTGGGTCTCTGGATAGAAAAGACACTATGGATTTCAGGGCAAATTGATAATACTACAATTACTAAGACAATGGGTCTAAAAGTTCCAAATAAATTTGTAAGTTTTAACTCCTGTTCCTAGTTTATATGTATCTCAACAGGTTTCCACTTGGCTGACAGATACATCCTAGCATCATTTGCTGGTGACAACCTACTGCAAATGACTGTGAGCCCTGAACTTGCTGAAAGCTGATATGGACCAATTCAGCCGATATGCATACCATCTCTTCAGCTGGTCAATAAAACGTTCCCTCTTGTCTTTGACTAACATTCTGGCTTTCCAGGGCCTTGACAACAACGTCCCAATGTCAGCAGGAAGTAATTACAGAAGAGAAAACATCGCCCTTGTTTCCCGCCCCCCCAGAATGTTAGATCAAAAGGGAATTTCTTGTCATAGGGAACCTGAGATAAAGTTCCAAGTTCCTTGAGGATAAGGAACTCTGTCAGCCATCATAAGGTTTTTGGCCCTTGTGCTTCTGCTAATTATTATTGGCTCTTATATCACTGATGTCTTAACTAAATGATAATTCATGTCTGGGTACCACTAAACTGAGGATGCTAGAATTCCAATATCCACCTCTGAACCCATGACACACTTTCAGATGGCAAAAACTGAATAAGGGGAAGCTCGCTTTGCCATTGATAATGGGAAGACTCTTATGTTCTGGTCCAATTAGTCTCTGATATGGAATTCTTTGAGCAGAGAGGCAGATACACTCGAGAACCTGTGTCTATGACTATTGCCCTCTTGTTAGATATTGGGGGCATCACTGCAGGAATTGGTACAGGAACTACTGCCCTCGTGCAGAGCAACCACCTTATGCAGTTACAAATGGCTATGACTACTGACCTAGAGGCCATAGAAAGATCCATTTCTGCTCTGGAGAAATCTTTAACCTCACTCTCTGAGGTTGTGTTACAAAACATAAGAGGTCTGGACTTACTATTTTTAAAGGAGGGGGGATTATGTGCAGCCTTGAAGGAAAAATGCTGCTTTTATGCCGACCATACTGGTATTGTCAGGGAATCAATGGAAAAATTAAGGGAAAGGCTAGTCCAAAGAAAAAGGGAGTTTGAAAATCAGCACGGGTGGTTTGAAGATTGGCTGCAAGGGTCCCCCTGGCTCTCCGCCTTGCTACCTACCATTCTAGCCCCCTTAATTGTTTTTCTCCTTCTCATTACCTTTAGTCCCTGGGCCTTTCAGTGGTTGACTCGGTTTATCAAAAATCAGATTGATTCGGCCTTACCATGACACATCTCGATTCATTATCATAGAGTAGATTCCGAGGAGGCCGGCCAGGAGCCCTATCAAAGACTCAGATTCAGTGTCCTAAGGCCCTAACGTCCCCACGGTCCTGCTAGAGGGTACCCAATGACGGGAATAGTACAGGGCCCACGCCGGAGACAACAGCGTACAGAGGTCGTCGAGACCGGCTCAACATGGCACGCTGCCGAGCATGGGAAGCCCCCTGTGTAGCCTAAGACAGGGACTCTCTCGGACCCTAGCCACCCCGATCACAATGGACTTGGTCCATTTTTGAGAAAAGAGGGGGAACTGTTAGAGACCGACTCCAGACAGCTGTGTCTTGAATTTTGTGTGACCTTCCTTGCCGTATCAAACCTTACGAAAGCAGGAAGTTCCTGGCCTAACCTCGGGCTGTACAACTTCCTGTAGTATGTGCTAATCAGTTAGCTGCAGGGGCCTGGGACCAAAGTGAGCTCACCCTTCCTCAGGAATTTTTCATTCTTCTCTCTCTGCTCCCCCTCCCTGCCTGAAGCCCTGCTTATAAACCTCAATACCCAGTCAATAAACGAGACCTTGACGCGACTCAGACTGACTCTGTCTTCCTTTATGGCGCCTGGTCTCCTTTCTCTCTCGCCCCCATTGATCTTTCAGGAGGTGCCTCCTCGGGTCTCCCCAATAACCTGGCCCGCGGGATGGGTCAGTGCTCCAGCCTAGGCAGTATGGAAGTCTCTGCTCATTGCTATCGTGGCCCCTGAGAGTATTGTCATTAGAGTTTACTATGGAGCTTCCTGCAAAGGGCCAGGAGAACCATGTGGGAATAACAAATTGTGGATGGCCCACCCTCCCCTATGATCAGTGAACTTGCTCAACTCCTCTGCTCTGTGAGACAGATTGCTGTAGTGGGACGTTTTCATTGGGACTGTTGGCTCTCCAATAATGACACAGAGACTTATTAATTATGAAAACTTGGCCAATAGCTTAGGCTTGTTTCTAACTAGTTCTTATAACTCAAATTAACCCATATCTTTTAATCTACATTCTTCTATGTGATTCAGTTACCTTTACTCTGTATTCTCCATGCTGCTTCCTCTCCATCTGGCTGGGGACTCGGCCTTCTTTGTCCCAGAATTCTCTCTGCCCTGAAAAATTCTGCCTAGCTATTGGCCATTTAGCTTGTTATTAAACCAACCACAGTGACATGTCTTCACACAGTGTAAAGGGATATTCTACAACCAAGTGCTGCTGACTGCAGATGGTCATGAACGTGGGGCACATGTGGAAAACAGCTAGGCCCACTCACTGTACACACCCTTGCATCCTTATTGTATGCTGATTCAACATGAGCACACCCCAGAAAACCTTTGTAGGTTGCTCTACTGCAAGTTAAACTCGGGGCATCTGATGGACAAATTGGCATTAACGTAGTTGTCCATCCCTCTAACACACAGTGCTGTCTGCCTGTGATACCACTAATGAATAAACAAATATAAACACAGGCTTTCCTGCAGTTGTTCATCTAGAAAGACCCGTCTCTGGTGATTTCCATGGACACCATGCTGCTGGGAATATGAATCAGGAAGTTAGCTGGGTGTGGTGACGCACGCCTTTGATCCCAGTGTCCAGGAGGCAGAGGCAGGCAGATCTTTTGTGAGTTTGAGGCTAGCCTGGTCTATATAAGCAAGCTACAGGACAGACCCTGTCTCACAGAAGAAGAAAAAGGAATTTGAGTTTAGATGTGGATATGTGGATACGAACCTTCCTCCTCTGCTCTGCCTTGAGTGAGTCACTTTGGCTTTTGAGCCATAGGTTCCCACCTGTAAAATGGTGATGACATGTCTTATTCATGCAGGGCAACTATGTGAGATGGGGATGAGGGTCTCTTATCGAGAACGCAGAGAACTAGGAGTTGCTCAGATGTCCACAGTTTGGGGGTTCTAGAATATTTCCATAGACCTTCTTAGTTGTGCGTCATTCATTTGGAAATCTCAAGTCTAAACACTTCAAAATCTGAAACTTGCAGAGTGCCATGGTTCAAATACCTCAAACATTACAGCGATGTGGAACAATCTGACCTTTCAACCTTCTTGTGGTGAGGAAGGATCCTCACAAGTGGATGTGTGGGGAGGAAGAGGGGTGAGTGTGGGTGCAGCTAGGAGCAGGGCTGAGATAACATCTGGTTCATCGTCAGCTAACCGTCAGCTAACCGGTGGATGCCGGCATGGGAGCCTCTGTTCTCATGAGGTCTGAATGGCTTCTGTGGGTACCTCAAATGCAATGGCTGCAAAACAATGGCACAATGGGCAGCCACTGTCTTCTAGACAGTCCCAGGACACAGCAGGTAGCATTAGCCAGTCAATACTGCACCCCGCCCCCACCCCCAATCTGGGGCACCCTGTGGTGTGTGTGTGTGTGTGTGTGTGTATGTGTGTGTGTGTGTGTGTGTGTGTGTATGTGTGTGTGTGTGTGTGTGTGTGTGTGTGTATGTGTGTGTGTGTGTGTGTGTTTCTTTTCCTTCTCAGTTTCCCCTCTTATCTGTCATTAAAATTTTACCCTCAAAGCCGAACTACTGACAGAAGACACTAAGAGCTGTGGCCTGTGGTTCAAACATGGCCAGAGCCTGTTCAAATGGGGCCTTACGAATGGATGGTGCTAAGTTTTGTACTTAGAGACTGTTGAAAAAACTCAGTCATTTGTGACATACAGGTTTCTTACTAAATTTACACCCTGGCGTCACTAGCTGGTCCTGCAGTCTGCAGCCACTTTTGTGCCACACAGACCATTTACACTTTGACCCTTTGTGATAAAAATGTCTGCTTATCTCTGAGTTCCAGATACCCTGCCTTTCGGAAGCACCTGTATTTTAATTCACACTCATGCCTTGAGCAACAGAGACCAGAGCTCATGCTCATGAGCGTTTTTGGAGGGCCTAAGCTTCCTGTGGCCCTCCTTTGCAGGAGAATGCACCGGGTCCTGCCTTCTAGTTTCAGCTCCAGCTGACTGACAATGGGCCTTTAAGCAAAATGGCCACCGAAGATCTGTACTCCTGATCTCACAAAGGAAGACATTAGCTAGCACATGTTTTGAGAAGGAAAGGGCCACTCCGACATCAAGATCGGCCAATTCTACAGCATTCTGCTAAAAATCTAGTTCTTCTCTCCAATTTTCAGTTGGACAAAATTACTATAGACTTTTGCATTTGTGAAAGAGATGCCTGAAGCATTTTTAAGAATATTTCACCTGCCAAATTACAAACCTGGTAATTTCCTCATACTCTAGTAAAGCTGGGGATGGTTCTGTGTCACCTCGGGGCAGCTAGCTGCTCTTTCCTGGTTATGACAGACACAGGACCTATACAATACCTGAAGCATTCTTTGTAAATAAAGGCTCTATGTTCACTCTGCTGGTCCCCTCTAAAGTCTCAAGTGGGAAAATGTCATTAACGAATGACATGGATCTACTTTATTTATTAACCACCAGGGACTCTGGCTTACAGGGGCCGTTTCTAGAAACTAACACGTCTTTAAATATAAACCCCTGGGAGTTGCTTGTTTTTATGGCAGTCACAGCTTCTAGAAACTGCTGATTCCAGTAGCATCCAATGCCCACAAGTCACCTGAGCAGGCCAGTGCCCTGGAAAAGACAGCAATTGCATGTTATATGGACACCAAAGCAAGCTGCAGTTTGAATGGCAGCCATACCCTGCAACAAACAGTTGCAAAGCATGCAACAAGCGCCTTCAGAAGCGGCACTGGGTTCTGTTTCTGCCCTACTAACAGCACACATGCTCCTGAAAACGCACATCTCAGCCCACGCTACAGATGTTGCAACAAATTGCATCACCTAGATCTTTCATTGTTTATAATGACCTATATTGACTGTGCAAATTGGCTGCTTGTGCCCGTTCAAAACCCCCTCCTGCTCTGTCCCATTGCTCTGTGCCAGTATCACACAGCTGCCCAGCAGGGTGGGATTCAATCTCCATCAGAAGAATGCATGGAAGTCTTTTTCCTCAACCCCAGAGGAGAGCTGAGTGGGAGGTGAGGACCCAGGTAGCTGAAGACAGAGTCCTTTTCATGTGTTTGACTGAATGTGTTTCATTCTTTAGGCTGAATGCTGGGTCTAGCTGACAAACGTCATTGGGAGGGATCAATGGATGAGGTGGCTGGATGGCAAGGAGAGGGCCGGATGAGGTGAGGTAGCTGGTGAAGTACTTTCCTGAGGATATAGGAGGAGAGAGATGTCAAAGCTACTATCCCCGGAGTCTCACCTGCCTGTTCAAGCGAGCTGTGGTTGGCATTGAAGTAAGGGCTGCAGGTTAGACCAGCTAGTACTCCACCATTGCCAAAATCTCCAGAAAATGTATTTGGCCAAACTGTTGTTATTTTTGGTTCTTGCAGTCAGGTGTCTGGACTGGGGGCTGAGGACCGCTCTTTTCTCTGCTGTCTGTACCTGGTTACTCTCCAGATTTAATAAAAGTTCCTTAGTCAGTGCATTCTTTTTTTTTTTTTTTTTTTTGGTTTTTCGAGACAGGGTTTCTCTGTGTAGCTTTGCGCCTGTCCTGGAACTCACTTGGTAGCCCAGGCTGGCCTCGAACTCACAGAGATCCGCCTGGCTCTGCCTCCCGAGTGCTGGGATTAAAGGCGTGCGCCACCACCGCCCGGCTAGTCAGTGCATTCTTTCCTCTGAAAAGGCCTGCAGTTCCACTCTGTTTAAGCATAGGGCTTAGCTGGCTGCCCTGTATGGGACTAATACATTCCCCTGATCTGTTTGGAAGCCAATGACCTCGCAGGTCTGAGCAGTTTCAAGCCTGTTTCCTCCTCATGCCAGCTAGTCAGAATATGTGTCATCCGACCAAATCCCTTGTAAAGCCTTGAGGGTGACAAAGCAAAGGGTGTCTCCTAGTGGCACTGGTGTGGGACCAAGACCACCCTAAAAGACACCCCCCCATTACTGTTTTGATCCTGCTAAGGGGACCATGCAGAGTGTTCCAGATAAGACGACACTGTGTATGGAGCCAGAGCACATAGGAGGGGCTCAGGGATGGAGGATGACAGGGACCAACATTCTGGAGTCTGATACAATGAACAACACAGAACAGACAGTATTTTGTGAATGAGTTAGTTCACATCCAAGGGGCATTGTTTAACCATATTTAATATAAGCTGTGAACTTGGAATTAAATGCTGAAACATTCTGAAAAAAGGCAGAGTGCAGGTTGGCTCTAGGGGTGACTATGGCCTCAGCTTGCTACTGAGTACCACAGGTTTTGGTGGGGGGGTGTCTCAGTTCTGGAAATGTCTGTTTCCTCCCTACTCCATCTTTAAAGCGAGGTGACTGCTCTATGGATTGGTAGGAAAGTTCCTGTTAACACTGCCCAGAGTGGAATGAAACGGTAAGACAGAACCTTCACCCCCAGGAGCTCCAGGCCTGAGAACTGAGGATGGAGAAGGCTCCCCCGCCCCCCATCTTGGGCTTTACCATCTCCTGCTGATGACTGGCAGGGTCTCCCTTTGTGCTGCCTTTCTGGTCAAAACAAAATGTTTCATCAGAGTGCCTCCCGATCCCTTTTTGACTTGTTTCTAGAAGCAACTGGCCCTGGGGCTAGAGGAACCCGATCTATTGATTCCAGTAGTGGGCAGCCAGAGCCCTAGACAAACAACTATCACTCCTGTGAAGCTAGCCAGTGTCCTCCTGTGACCCAGCAGCTAGAGGAAACAGCAGGAGGGCTTTTTGAGAGCTTGTCCCAACAGCCTCCAGGAATACCGGAGGGATGTGAACATCTTCTCTGGCATTGGTTTTACTCTTGAAGGGGTGTGGGGGGAGTTAAGCAAATAAAGGCAGTTTAAAAAAAAAAAAAAAGTGCAGAAAATACTTCTTAGTGATTACAAAACACATTACCTTCAGAGACATTTCAGGCTTTTGGCAGAAAGCAGGCTGGGAGAGGTGAACCACCTTTCCCACAGTGCAGGGGAGCCCTGGCTGAGCCCTCCGAAGGCAGAAGCCAGTCTGTCTCAAGTGTTCCCAGGCGACTCCAGTGCTCAGGAATATTGGGCAGTATCATCTCAAGGATGTGCCTGCCACTGTAAATCAGGTGAGAGGTTGAGCATACTCCCTCAGCACGGGGTCTTTCCAGTAAGACAAAGAGAGTTCCTCAAGATCTGAGTGATAGAGACAAATCCATGGGGAGCTTTGCTGGATCACTCTCTTGTTAAGCTCAAAGCCCTAAGGGATAAGCCCACAGGGTTTAGGTCCACATGGTCTTGGTACTGTCCAAAGACTCCCATTTAGGGGTCCCTTTCCATCATCTGCCAATGAGGAACACACAAGGCTGTCAGAGTATACTCCCGGGACTTACTGAGGCCAAAAGATGGCTGCACTAAAGACCTCAGGTCCTCTACTGGGAAAGGGCCAAAGGGAAAATCGGAAAAAAAAGGAGGCTTCCTGGAGAAGTGCAGGTGTCCCAAGTTTTTAAATAAAATCTTGGGATCTAAGGAAAACAGATTCACGGGAAATAGATTCATATGTAGAATATTTAGTGGTGTGCTTACTTCTTGTTTGTTCTGTAAGCAATGGATCTTTTACCAAACAGATTGGGGAAACCTGATGCTGCTAGGAGGGAGTCTTCCAGATGGCGCTTGGTGGCTGGAAGGCATGTCCTCAGGGCACCATGGCCAGGCATCCCAGCAGCAAGCATCTGGGACGTGAAAGAGACAGACTGTAAAACAGACCTCAGGCTCAGGCTTACGGACTACAGCATGTCAAGGAAGCAAGCTGCCCAGGGCAGGAAGCAGTGTGGAGCCCTGCGAAGGCCACACACGTCGGAATCCCGCAGGTATGGACTCAAACTCCCACACTGTATGGCAGTGGGGCAGCTCACTTTTTTTTTTTTTTTTTCTGAGCCTTCTCTTCTGTCAGAGGGTACTACTTCCCTCCCAGAGTCAGATTAGGTGTGGCTGCGTATGAAACATTTAGTGGCAAGCTTAATTCAAATACTTAAGAATGGCAGATAGATATTTTAGCTCACTGCAAAGGTCTTCAGACTCACTTGCCTAGTACCTAGGATCTGTTCAGGGCAACAGGTCAAGTCAGGTCTGTATTTTCCATTTGATTCAAGCAATGGTTAGTGAGAAGGGACACATTTACCCTTCAGGGTGTAACTGGCCATGTCAGAAGTCAACAGTGTCTACATACCGCTGACATCCAGTGAGCAGAAGGCAGGGAATACTGGTAACCCCTACCCACAGTATACAGGAGAGTCCCTGCTCACCCCTGCCCTGACAAAGCACCCAGCCTCAAACAGCGGTAACGCTAAAGCTGAAACCCGGACCTGGAGAGAATCTGGGCTTTGACCAGAGGAGGAAGTGGAAGCTAACAGCCTCCCAAGTGTGGGATCTGGCAGCATCTGAAGATGACATCAACCACCCAAGGCTTTTCAGGATTATCAGTGGCAAGTCAAGGAACATTAAAGACAGAAGACTCAATGAAGACCGACCTTTCGGCGAGATGTTGCTCTAGTTTGGACACAAAATGCCCCTGAAGGCTTCTGTGTTGAAGGCTTGGTCTCCAGCTAGGTGTACTACAGAGGTGAATGGACACGAGGGCACTAACTTCATCAGCGGATAAAACCATGGGTCAGTTCATGGCTGAACGGGCTGCTAAAGGTGAGGCATGGTGGGGAGAAGCTGGCACTTGGAGTGTGCCTTTGAAGGGTGCCATCTTCTCTGCAGTTCCTCTACTTCCTGTCTACTAATGAGCTGAGCCGATTTCCCTCACCACATGCCATTTGCCAATGGTATTCTGCCTCAATACAGGCTCCTAACAGAACCAAGTGATGGAGAACTCCAGCATTCAACCGAAACAAATCTTTCTTCCTGTCACCTCAGGTATTTTAAAAACAATCTTATGTGTCTGCGTGTTTTGTCTGCATGTGTGTATGCACTAAATGCATGCTGTGTGCCTGCTGCTCTTGGAGGCCAGAGAGGGCATCACAGCTTCTGGAAATGAAACCATAGGCTGGTGTGAGCCACTGTGTGGGTACTGGGAATTGAACTCCGGGTCTCCGGAAGAGCAGCCAGTGCTCTTAATCACCTCTCTGACCCCAGTCTCAGATATTTTGTCACAGCAACAGAAACTAAGTTTACAAAGACGTGAAAGACAGTGGAAATGGGAGGATGAAATAGAAAAACAGCGGGGACTGAAATGGGCAGTCAGGGAAAACGGGGGCGTCACAGAGTGGTAAAGTGGAGCCTCACTTCTCACTCGAGAATTCCTCTCTAGGACGAGGCACACTACTTATGAAAGCCCCCGAGGATGGAGTGGAAGCTTGAACAGCTCTGGAAAAAGACAACAAAGTTATCTGGCTAGGCCACAGTTTGTACATGTATACTTTAAGGAGAAAGTAAAAAATTCCTGATTCCACCACAACTTTGGCTGATTCTGACATTTCACTTTAATAACTAGTGAGTTACAAATCAATTCCAAAACAAGACTTGGTCCCTCAATGTAGGTCAAACCCTTCATGGTCATTAACGTCTTGAGAATACAAATGAACCCTATCTTATTGAAGTATGTTGTTTATCATTTGATTGATATTTCCAGGAATTAAGAAAGTAAGAATTAAAAATGAAAAAATACTTAGTGTAGCAATAAAGGAGACATTGTCAATGGAATCTTTGGAAAATGCACTTAGACTTCAGGGATTTTAATTTTTACGGATTTAAATTTTCTTTAAGCCAATTACTTAAATTCTTAACCCAGCTTTATTCTCTGCAAAATGGAGATAACAGTGCCTACACTCTCAAGATCATGGTTAATTAAAAAAAAAATTATGCACAGGAGGTTCACTTTGTATTATGGTGGCCACATGGCTAGAGGCAGTTCCTGAAACTCAAGGCTTTTTCTTCACTCTATTGTTTGTTAGGAACAAAGAGACAAACCAGAACTAGGAGGCTAGCTGGGTAGAACCAATTAGCTGCTTCTTAGCGGCTCTAGGATTCTTTTGAGTTTCACATAGTCCCTAGAGGTATTCCAATTCACAGATGGACAAAACAATACTCAAAAGTATAGAGTAAGCAAGACAGGGAAGCAGATACCCTCTAAGGGAGGCAGGAAAAGGAAACTGGAGTTACAAGGGATGCCTAAGCCTGGAGGAGATGGAACTCTATCACTGTGTCTTAGGAGATTTGTAGGCCTAGCTCAGAAGCAACCTAGGCACAACTATCAGGACTTGGAAAGCATGGGAAATGACTAAGAACTCAGATGTACTCCAAAAGGTGGGACTTCAAATTAAAAACCTCTGAGTGAGAGATATGGTCTAAGTGGTTCCATCCTCTGCTTGGAGAGGGTTGCACCAAAGTGTGTCCAAATGGTAGTGATGGTAGAAGGGATGTCCACAGAAGGTTTTAAAAGCCAAGTCCCTTGGAGAGAGATTATGCAAAGGGCAAGAACTGAAATCACCTAAAGCAAGCCTTGATTACAAGCTCTGACATGAAGATGTTATAACAAGAACCAGGAATCACCTGCTTCGAAAGAGATGACTGTAAGTTCTCACTGCAAGTCTTTCATCTAAGAACGAGACCTTATCTCACTGTTTAAATGCAATCAAGAGAGGTTACTGAGAACAGTCTAGGGAAAGCACGTTTTTGGAGACAGTCTTCTCAAATTCAAATGACAGCAGCTCTCAAAATATGAATTCAGTGAACCTTCATCCTGAATGATAACCCTGGACAGGTAAGGATCTGTCTAGCTTCTAGATTTTCCAGAGTTCCCATACAGCATTTCCACCGGCGAGGTAACAAATGTGTGGAACCACATGCTGGTTAAGTTGCCATTTAATCTAAACATAATCAGGGATCATTCATAGTCCCATCTTGGGTTTTTTTTTTTTTTTTTTTTTTTTTTTTTTTTTTTTTTTAGCCTAGATACAGAAAAAGTCCTTAAGGTAGCAAAGGCTATTTTAAGTAAGCAGCTTTAAAGGCTGGGGCACAGTCTGGCGGTAGTACTTGCCTAACATGTATAGGTTCATTCCCATGATCGCATGAAACCAAACCAAAAGGACACTTAAATTCCCAGTACTCAAGAGGCAGGAGGAGTAGAGTCTGAGGCTAGCCTGGGCTATGCACAGCAAGATCTTGCTTCAAAGAGGTGGGGGTGGAGTAACGCTAAGAGCCATTTCTAACACCCATATGACTACTTACACATAAACTTTCTTGCATCAAAGCAAGTTTTTGCAGTCAACATGAAAGAAACAAGGAGCATATCTACTTTTTCTGTGGTTTTAAGTAGCCTTCCAGAAAATTTCCCCTGTGAATATAAACAATTTCTTAGCAAGTATGGGCTGTTGACTAGCTCTATTGATTAGGGATGGCGTGGACACAGCTAAAGCATATATTGAGGTCATATAATTACATTTTATTATCTAATAAACTTCAGACCTTCAAACAAAGTAACTTACAAATGTTTATTAGAATTAGCTAACTATGAAATTATCAGGAATCCTTCCCCTCCTTGAGATTGTTTATTTTAAATTGCATGTATCTGGTCCAGTGGTGGTGACACACACCTTTAATCCCAGTAATGGGAGGCAGAGCCAGGCGGATCTCTGAGTTCAAGGCCGCCTGGTCTACAGAGGGAGATCCAGGAAAGGCACCAAACAAGCAAAAAAAAACCAAAACTGCACGCATCTGTAATACCCAGTAGCACGTCTGACTCAAAGTAGACCTCAAACTATTTCATTTGTGTCTTGGTAATTTCCTTAAGATTGTGGGGAGAAACCAGGTCAAAATTCCACTGACTTTCATCTTGGGAAATGTCACGAAAAGTTATGAGCCTTAATGCTTTAAAATGGGAATAGCTACAATTTAATTTCCAGTTTAAAGTAATTATTTTCTTGCAGTCTCAGGATCACATAAGGAAACTCAAAATTTCACTTTTGAATACAGGCAAGAAATTGTTAACTTATCCAAAAGTATTATAATTTAACGGAACCTCCATTAGTCTAAGTTGTCCTACATTTTAAGGATTTATTCAACCCTCAAGATGGTGTGACTGCAGATGGCTCCAAACCTAACCTATATGGATACATGTATGCATGTAGGTTATGTATGTATGTATGTATGTATGTATGTATGTCCGTGGTATGTGTGTGAAAAGGTGAAGTATTTGTGAGGGCTGGGGAGACAGGAAAATGCACTTTATACATATACAAAACTGTCAAAAAATAATGTTGGGAATTGAACCTAGGGCTTTATATATCCTAGGCCAGTACTCTACCATTTAAGGAACTTGTTACTGTTACTAAGTCAGTTTTAGTTTGCTGTAGTTGAGTCTACCTCAGTATTTCTCCTTGAGCCGTCTATAGTAAAACAGGAAGAAGGTATTCACACACTGCTTTGACAAATATGAGATTTATAATTTTAAGGGCACCCAAAGGCAGCTGGAAAAGTAATTCTGTAACTCCTTTGTCCTTGGGTTACAAACACCTCACTTACCAGGAGACATGAATGGGGATCTAAAGTCATAAGGGCCTAGAGATATGTGGTTTCATGCATTTTCTTTTGCTTAATGATCCCCATCTTTGACCAAAGAATTTTGATATTTTAAATATCTGATCATTTTTCTCCCTACTGAAGTGCTCTGGCACTGCACAATGGTATCTTTTAAAATTGAGAAAACACAAGTGAATACGAAGGTAGCAGAGATCTCTATGTAACCCTAGCCAGCCTCAAAATCAAGAGATCTTCCCGAATGCTGGGATTAAAGGTGTGCACCACTACAGCCTAGTAGCAGATATCTCAATGGCAGGAAAATTCAATTACCTTGTAACTTTGATAATTCCATATGGCCAGCTTAAGTAGAAAGTTACTAAGAGATACTCAAATGGGAAGGTATTCTTAGTATGTATTAAATGTAATCTCATTAGGCTTTCCAATGTCCTACATCTTTTCAATGCCCCATTTCCCAGTTACTTAATGACTGACAGCAAATGGCTGAGGTATAGAGTAGTCCTTACGGGCACTACTGCAACCATTAAATTGTAGAAATATATTGACATGGAAAAGATACAACATATTATGACTACTTTTAACCTCTTGATGTTTCTAAGGTTTTTGAATGAGAAAAATAGAAATTTAAGGGAGAGGAGGGCAGGTAGCAGATGGAGAAGCAGTGTCTAGCTCTAGAGGAAAATCCATCAAACTCAGCTCCTAATGTCATTATGTCTACTGTTTCTGTTTTCTAAATCCAATTATTCTAGTCTTTTACACTTTTGTTAAATACTTACCTTGTATAGAGGTTATTGATAAAATCTTGATATAGAAGTGTGTAACTTCAAAATTTAAATGTTTAGCTTCTTCCCACCCAGGTTGTAAAAACAGAAATAAAGTTCTCAACAAGGTTTGCTGGCCGCCTGATTATTCATGCTGCAGACTAACCAGAATGGGGTAAGAGTTCCTGGAGTCTCTCTCTTTCTCAGTACTTACCAGTTTTGTTGACACTGGTTCTAACCAGTTCAAGCTAACCCTGGCAAGAAAAGTCTTTATTCTTATATACAATTTGTTCTTGCCCATCAATCTACACATTCTAGTCTTCCAGCAGTCTCTGTCAAAAACCTACAATGAAAAGACTTCCTATGGTGGTGTTAAACCTCTACAGATTGAGTAGAATTTAATTACTTTAAATCAATCTTAAAGATTTGTAGAGGACCACAGAGGTTTCCTATTGAGAATTTACTAAGGGTCCGAGAATCTGAGCTTGCTTTACCCAGCAGGGATGCATAAGGGGATGATTTGATCATGGGCGTGGAGACCAGGTGTTTGGGTCTACACTTGGCTGAAGGGACCGCTGGGTTTTGATCCAGGTCCTCCCGAAGCTATCTTGTGTTTCTGTCCTTCTCCTCTCCGCTATCTAACTAAAAGTTTCTTATCCCTCTCTCTTCCTCATAGGAACCCTTCAAAAGGTGGGAGCTGGCTTCCCATAAAGATTCCTTTATTTTTTTTAACCAAATGGTAAAAATCGACTTCAATCAAATCAATTTTGCAAATGGTATTAATATTTTTGTCAACCACATGTGGTCTTTGGGAAGGCAGTTTTAAAAGTTTCAAAGCTGTACTTTCAGGCTGGGGTGATGACCAGATGAAGGGCCTGCTGTCTGTACAAGAATGAAGAGCCCATGTGAAAGTCATGAGCAGCAGTGTATACTTGCAATGCCAGTTCTGGGGGTGTAGTAAGGCAGGCCCAGACAGGGGGAGCTCTGGAGCTCTATGGCCAGCCAGTTTACCAAAATCAATGAGCTCCAGGTTCAGTAAGAGACCGTGTCTCATAAAGTAAGGGAGACAGACTGTTTCTGGGATTACCATTTCACAATTGCTTACTACAGCTAGCAAAGTGGAGACCCTGGCAGCAAAAGTAGCTACCACAGTTAATCTTTCATTCTATTGGGCATGATAAATTTAATTCAATAGTTATATACATTTTGATTGGCTTTGAAAATTATAAATTTATAAACTCAAGTTCCATTTGCTTTTGGGATACCATCTTACAAGGGCTCCAATTTGCAGCAAGGCTTGTTAAGGGAATGAATGGCTCAGTTGCCTTTAGCCTACTGGCTATGGGTGGGATAGGACCTCTGTTGGTCTTTTCTTGTCGAACACACAGATTGCAAGCCCAGTGCCACTTTGAGATCTTTGGCAGCAGTTAACTCTGTAGCTCACACACGGTTGAGCCTGCATGATAATAAGTATTCAGAGACGGGTAATGCCTGGGGGGCACCCACCAACCTAAGACAGAGCGCCTGTGTGGCCTGGGCAGGTATCTCCATGAAGGGTAAGGTGACCTGCTGACGTCCCATGCAACCTAAGTCAGAAGCTCATTTATTAGAAAAAGGGGGACCTGTAGGGCCCTGGCCCCCATTTTGGGTAACTGTTGCCTTGCTTGCTGACCTTGATCTTGATATCCTCCCTATGCTAATTCGCTGCCAGGTTCCACCCCCCTGAATGCTTAAGGGAAGTTCCTTGTCTGTGTATCCTGCATAATGGGCATTAACAGCTTAGATGCAAGACTGTAAAACATCTGTAGTGAACTTCTGCCCTCCGGGGTTCTCCCATTGTGCTGTAAGCCTGTATTTAAGACCTCTTCCCTCCTTCAATAAACAGCATTCGGCATTTAAAAAAAAAAAAAGTAAGGGAGACAGTAACAGAAGAGGTAAATGTAGACTAGAAATGACATATTTAACATCAGAAGCATGTGAGTGTGCAGACACTGACTGACAGACAGCCAAACACACTTTCTCTCATTGACACTACAACCAAGAGCAAAAGTTAGAGAATAGGAAAATTTGGTGTAAAAAAAAAAAACAAAAAACAAACTGCATTGTTAAGTAATTTCCTTTGTGTAAGATTAAATGATAATAGTTATATGAAAAACACCAAGGAGAATACATTCAAGTTAATGGAAACAAGTCTTTATTAAGTAACTTTTAATATCAGAAAAATAAAACTCTTATAATTCTCTTTACAGCAAATATATAATATCAGTGCTTTGGCCATCTTAAGTTAAAGGCCCTTTATCATAAAATATATGGTTTTAAACTTTACTCAAATTGAATTTATAATCCCTATGACTTCCCTACATATACATAACAAAAGAGTGTAGTAAAATTAGCAAATACTAAACTATATTGATAATTTATCATTCTTAGTTTGTGGTTTTTAGAAACAGTACACGCACCTAATATATGTCGATTCCTTGGCTTATTAGTTGCAGTGTACAATGCAACAAAATACAAAACACATGCTTGGTGACATTCGTCCATATCTACAAGACGGCAGCTAGAGATTAGGATTCAATACTGACAATTAACTATCCTACAAGCAATTAGCATTACATCATAATATGCCATCAAGGCAACTTTTTTTATACTGAAAAATCAAAATAAAAACCGTTATTTGTAAACTTTATACGAAATGTAACTCTTCAAGTGGAAATAAAAAATAAAATTTGTCTATTTACTATTGAATACACATAAGATTTCAATTTTTGTTATACTGAGAAAAAAAGCTCTTTTGTGTTGGGAAAATAACGCTTCAAAAAATAATTAGTAGAAAAACCCACCAGTATGTTTTGTCCTTTCAATGCCAGCAAATTTGGGGACATACTGAGGATGAAGTTAAAACATCCACAGGTGAAATGTACAAGTGTGTTTTAAAGAAATCTTTCTTTGTGATTGGAAATAGGTTTGAAATGAAGTAAACTGATTGGAGGTTGTCACAGCTGCTTTCATGAATTATGCCAAGGGCATTATTATCTCCCTCCCCATCCCCTACATTACTAAAAAATAAAAATATATTTATAATGTGCAAGACAATATGGATTGAACATAAAATGTTTCACATTTTGATCTACAGTCTAAATATTAATAGCTTGATCAGACTAATGAATGGAATGTTCGCATTCTCAAATTTTTCAGCCAATATAGGTGCATCCCAAAGCCCATCCTGAAATGGGAAAACCTAGGCGGCTATTTCCACATTCACCAAGGGAGGCAATGGGTAGGAATTCACAATCAAAGACAATTGTATTCCTGATCCACTGAACACACCAGCCTTGAGCACTCTGGGCGAGATGAAAGTCAATGTAGCAGTTTTTGTCCCAAATTATAACCAGTGATCTAGTAAACTGCCATCAGCCCTATTATTACTAATAAGTAATCACAATGCTTTAAAAAGTTACTTGCAATCCTGCAGAATTAGGCAGAAGTTGTTGTGAAATAAAAAACAAACCTGTTGTGTCAAAACTGGCAGTGTAAAGAAGGCAGCACTGGAAGTGTCAGTCGTCTGTAATGCCAGGCACCCTCCATAAACTCTTAATGTGGCGAGGCTTTGGGACCCACTGACTACAATCTCGGATGGATACATTTTGCTCATAGCTTACACAGCCAAGCAGAACTTCAGCTTTAACAACTCTTACACAAGCTATGTCTCTGAGTCTACAAGAGAGTATTAATAATCCAAACCAAACTAATAGACAAGAGACCACTTAGGTTTAGTGTTACCATAGCAGCCTTTTATAAGTGTACTAACAACTTTAGCCTAATCCCAATAAAGCCTGCTAACAGTCATAAGAATTCATTAGGAAGTTTACTGGGGGTCCCATTATACCCATGCCTTTATGAGTCCATATAGAGCTATAGTATTTATGTATATATATATAGTTAAGAGTGAATTTGGATTGCCTGAGTAACAGCTGTCTGGCAAACTGGACATGATGGCGTTCTCTTTTCACAGATCTTGTTGGCACATTCCATGCAGAAGAGGTTGTGGCCACATGGAACTAGGGCAGCAATAACTTCATTTTCAAAGCAAATCACACAGTCGTGCTTTCTTCTTGATTCTGGAGGTGAGCTAGAGGTGGAACCACCATTGGAAGAGGAATAACTATTGGTACCATTAGAAAAAGCAGGGATGTATATTGGAAGGCCAACATGGTTGCCTGTACTAGGTGGGTCGCTCCTAACCCTCCGAGCAAGTGGGTGTTCTATGCTCTCAGGAAATGTAGGAGACAGACGAGGAGTTGATGGCTGACTTCCTCTACGCTGAGTCTTCATGTTACCAGAAGGATCACTCCCAAAGCCAGAGAGTGGGTTAACTGGTTCAAATGGAGTCCAAATAGTTTGAGCAGATGTTGGTAAAGAGTCAAAGGCAGGAGAGTCTACTGCAAGATCCTCTGAGCCTACAGATGGTAGTGTATCTCCAAACCAAAAGTTTCCTGTGCTAAATGGGCTTGTTGGACTAAAGTCAGCCAGCCTATTGCTTCCAAAATAGGAATCAGTGGAACCACTTCCTAGAGAACTAGAACTGTCATTTCGATAGTTGGACATCATTCTTGCACGGCTAGGAGGAACTGGATTGGAAGAGAGCCATGCAGAGCCAAGAGTGCCACCTTCAAAGCTCACGTCGGTACCGTTATAATGAAAATCATTTTCTTCATTGAGCTCTATGTAGTTTCCTGTGCGCATGGCAATATGCATTTCTATTTCTTCCCGTGCTCGATCAACATTTTCGGGCATCCCTGTCACTTCAAAGACCGGCTCCTTATCTCTGCTTGGAGTTACTATGTATGTGTGGGTCTGCTGCTGAATTCTCTTAATTGTTGCTCCTTTTGGTCCAACTACTAGCCCTACCACACGATAGGGGACCCTGACTTGGACCGTGGTTTGACCAGGCAGATTAGGACTACAGGATAACCCTCCTAGCGCAGGGCCATTTTTGTTTCGAGATGCACGAATCATAGAGAAGTGCTCTGCAGCCGAGAGGATTTCTCTTTTGGCCATGGCAACATCTTCTTTCCGTCCAGTGACAACAAAAATGGGCTCTTCACCACGAACAGGTGTCTTGATATATGTGTTTGTCTTGGCTCTCAGTGCTTTAATTTTACAACCTGTTAAAAGAAAACATTTCAGAATTAGTATCTACTTTAAAAGTATTTTAAAGAGAAACCATGAAAAGTTCTTTTCAAACTAAACGCCCTTTAGAGTATAGTTCTTAAGAGTCTCTGTCATAAACTTAACACTAAATGATGACATTTCCCCAATTCCATGCAATACTGCCGGAGATGGATGTGTACTTGTCTTGCATTCTTTCCTTTGGGAAGAGAGGGAACCTCTACTGGGCGGTTACAACTCAGAAGTCTACCTTGTTCTTTATTAGTTACTTGGAAAGATGTACAAAGTAGTCTATATAGGAAAACTATACCATCAGTAAGACTGAGTTTTATAATACTAGTGATTTTCTACTTTGCAAGAATGTTGGCAGCAAGAAAAATATTAAATGTAATTGAGATAGTTAACATTGTCTTGCACTAACTGGACTCAGTGTTATTAAAATATTATAAAAATATTTGTTGTTTCATTTAACCCACTGAGAACTCTAAGTTCTGGACCATTACCTCATTTTACTAAGAAAATAAAACTGACGCTTAGAAAAATTATATAACTTGTTTACGTTCACACATCAGTGGTAGAGCCAGAGTTAAGCTGTGTGTGATGTAGAAATCTATGCTATTTTATTTCAAGAATTTTAATTTTCAACTACTCTACGACTTTCACTTGATTATTTTATTGCTTTAACATGACTCCTTTGTAAAATTCTATTGAAACCAACATTCATGGCTAGTGGCTATCTTTCTTCAGATCCCAGTTAAATTCTAGGCTTATTAAAGAACAATTATTTATTGCTATCTAATTTATGATAGTTGTATTCAAGCAAATAAATTTTATAAATTAAAAACTAATCTGAATATTTAAAAAATTAATAAGGAGGAGTGACAAGGGAAAAAAGTTGTTTTGTTTTTTAATATATGAGGAGACAACCACAAAAGTGCAGGATTAAAAAAAGTAATACAGAATGATTTTGTGGCTGCTGTAAAGTTTTTGATGCATTTAAAGAAACAAATATTGAAGACCCATGGAAAATGGCTAGAGGAACACCAGCTCCAAACCCAAACTCAAAGCTTTGGTCCCAACCCCTAAGTGTACCTAAGTTAAAATAAAATATGGAAGACATGCTTAATTTTTCAAAATTCTTAACTTTAAATTAATTGTTTTTGAGTGATCACAGAATTACCGTGCCAATTATGCAGGTTACATAAGTCTCCAAACTGTCAAATATACAACTATGGCTTAAATCTCTGGAATTAGTTTTCAAAGAAATTAATAAGCAGATTCCCAGAATAAATTTATTCTCATGATTACATCATACAATTATTTTCTCAAAAAAATAAAGCAGGCGGTGTTATTGAAGATAGCCACAATTTGGGCAGGCCTTTTCCTTAAGTCTCCCTTTCCTCTCTTGTCCCTGACAAGTCATTAATGGGTAAAAACTAAGGCTTTATATAATTAGATATATAATTTTGAGCCCACACGCCTGCAATACAGATCTACAACCCCAAACTTCACCTTACTCAAGTTATTTCTCTTTATTTTCTCTAATAGGATGATGCTTTCTCAATACAGCATGGGTTATAGGGTCCCTTCTTTGTACAGAGTATTTTACTGGTTCCTGATACACTAAAGTGAAACAATATGGCACACAAAAACATTTCCTCAGCTAGTTCCTGACTTTTTAACTTGCATTCTTCCTATGCCCATTCCTCCACTCTTTTAAACTCTATAGTATACTTCAACTTATGGCACATTCATGCTCCTGGTTTCCATAACTAAAATCTTCCCTCTTTAGTTCTTCAGTCCCAGCTGTTTTGTTGAATTCCTATTAACTGCCTGGGTTTGGTTTAAGTACCTTGTCCTCAATGATGCTCCTTCTCTCCTACGTCTGCCCTTTAAATTATCAAAGCACTGAGAAATTGAATATCCATATATACTACTGGGTTGCTATGTAATATTTGTGGAAAGGAAGACTGCTAATTTTCTGTATTAGAACACTGGGCCTTTTTAATGTTATTTTGGACCCCAAAGTCCCCTTTAATCCCTGCCTTTCAAGATTTTCATCTTCTGGTCCCATACTGCTTAGTCTCATCCATACTGAAAGGAGAATGTCCATTCGAATTAAATGATAGCATATTTAAAACAGCTTAACCTACTATAGAACTTGAATCCTAACCACAAATTAATTAAGGTTCCTGTTCCTCCTTCTAACAACTGTAGAACTTACAAAGAAATGGCTGCCTTTTCATACTGGGTCCTAGGTACACTACCGTGAAAACCCAGACTCAGGTTCTCTGAAAACAAAATGTATTCAAGTGTCACTGAGTGTGGCATAAAGATGGAGTAATTCTTCCTCAAAGAGCTTTCCCAGGTATCTTATTATTTTTTCCTTCATTTTATTAAACTTTCAGAAATCTCATAGTTCAAGAGAACAAAAAAAAGTTAAGAACTATACTAGAAGGTAAAGAAGAAACAAACCACATTCCTAACTGCAGGGCCCAAACCAAAAATTTACGAAAAGCATTTAATTGAGTACAATAGAGTTATCAGGAGGAGATAGTTTGGTGGGCTCTATCCAGAAATCACAAGTAAACATATTACTGTGAAACATGAAAACTTTTCTAAGTGCTACAGTAAGACTACATCTACAATCAACTATATTAAAACCAAATTGGTGATCATTACTTTTGAGTAAAAGATGAGTTATATTTGTTTTTAATGTATAATAAAATGAACTGGGTGATCACAGCAAATCTTCTGTCTCTACACAGTTAAATCTTCCTCATAGTAGATGCTGCCTGGGGCTGAGAATTGAGATCACATCCCCTGGACAACATGCGACCTACAGAGATGCCTAAGAAAATCTGAAAGGCGAAATACTAGCTGGTCATACTCTATACTCAAAAGAGTATCATTCAGTTACATGAGTTTACACTCCAGGCTACAACTTGGTAAGAAGGTAGTCTCCGAAAACCTCATTCCTGGGTTGCAGACATGGCTTAGTAGGTAAGAGCCCTCTGCTGCACAAGCATGAAGACCTAAGTTGAATCCCCAGTGCCATGTGAAAAGCCACCACAGGTGTGCTTGTAACCCCAGTACTACTTGAGGCTGACGACAGGAGGATCTCTGGAGTTTGCTGGCTATGAGCCTAGCTGCAGGTTCAGGAAAGAGATTGTATCTCAAGGAACAAGGCTCCTGCACACACACGTGAGTACGTAATACACACATACTGAAAAATAAAACCTCATTCCCAGTAACAGGCAGTCCTGGTTCATCCTGCAGAAAAACACGGGCAATTTCTATTAAATGCCAAGTATTTTTAGAATCTGTTTGTCTCCTTTCAATCTTTTCTAGTATCAACCAACAGAAAATTAAGACCCCTTTCTAAATAACTATTGCTGAGGGCTGGGAGAACAGCTTAGTGGTATAGTGCTTGCCCAGCAGGCAGGAGGCTCTTGGGTTCAATTCCTAGCACTGCAACACACCCCCCAAACAAAACAGAGAAAAACAAAAACAAAAAACAAAAAACAAAACACCCGGTGAGACAGTAATTTAAGTAATGTCAGTTCTAGCTTACAGGTACATACAACACTTATTTGACCTATGGTTGGTACTAAAAAACAGGTGTTTAATGTGTAGTCAATGGAAAAATAAGACACTTTAGCTTTGAATCACTTCTGAGATAGGAAAATCATTGCCCCCAAAAGGGTAATGTACTTTGGTTTTGCAGAGCAGAGGAAGGAGGTAAAACAAACAAACAAAGGCAGTAAGACCAAGCCTTTTAAGCCACTGCCAATAAAAACGAAGGTAAGCACTTCTCTCCCTAAATTTTAAGACAGTTCACCATAGACTGTAGGAAACCTCTGTCATCACAACATGGCTTCTATATAACATAAGGATACTGAGTTACAAATAACATGGTTTCTACAATCACACTGTGAAGGTGGGGACTACTTGAATAGGTAGTTTTCAAAAGGTGACATTAACTAAGGAGAAATAACAATTTTGTAACTTCTTTGTAGGTAGAGAGGAAAAGAAAGAGCTTTATGGAGTATTTAATCTTGAATATGTTTGAAAATTCAGATACTTTAAAAAAAAAAATGGAGGAACTGGCAACTCCAGATGCTACAAAACAGAAGCAACAAGGTACTGATAAATTGTGGTATATTTAAAAAATAATTGTTGCATGGCAAAAAGTCATCAAAAATAGCTAAAAAATTAAAATGTTTACAACTCATCTCACAAATGCCTAATTTCTCTCTTGCACCCCCATATTTCTCCACTATAAACACTTAACCCCCAAAAGAAAAACAGATAAAAGAAACGGCATACAGCAAAGCAAATAAATTGCTTTTAAGATGGAATTGTGTGTGTGTGTGTGTGTGTGTGTGTGTGTGTGTGTGTGTGTGTGTGTTTGGTTTGGTTTTTCAAGACAGGGTTTCTCTTGTGCAGCCCTGGCTGGCCCTGAACTCAGAGAGATCCACCTGCCTCTGCCTCCTGAGTGCTGGGATTAAAGGTGTGCGCCACCACCGCCTGGCTAGATGGAAATTCTTATTTCCGCAGTAACTAAGCCAGTTTTCCCACCTACAGCTGTCAATGCCAACATTACAATACTGAAAATAAAAGTGGGACGAAGAGACCGTATTTAGTTGGTCAAGGTGGACAATTTGCAGAGGGCAGTTTGTGTATCAAAATTATCCTGTACCCTCATAATTCCATTTGTAGAGGTAATCCTAGTGTAAGTGCAGGATGTTCTCAGTATTTTATTCCTTATTGCTTGTGTAAGCATGAGGCTAAGACAGTTGTAGAATGGAATATAATGCATTCACAAAATTGACTTGGAGGGACAGGGTAAGAGAGACTTTTCATTGTGATTTCAAATCAAATAAATATCAATAGAATATATGAATAATATTTTATTTTTGTTTAAGACTTTTAGCTACCATTGCTGTGATTATTTTAAGTTATATTAGCAAGATAAATGATTTCATAATCTGAAAGTCAAACTCAGTTTTGCAACTCTTAAATGTACTGACTACTACTTGTTTTCTTATAGCTATTGATAAAGCCAGCATGTATCAAAGTTTTATTGACGGTAGTTACAGGGTGGGAACTTGGATAGAGTACTAACGAATTTCAGAGCTGCAACTTCAACTTAGTTTGAAGTAAATTCCCTGCAATAAAGCCTCTAGCTTACCTTGTTGGTGTATGAACCCATTTTCCCTTTCTATCATTGATGCTAGGGCTGTTTCAGGCTAAAACTCTCCAACTTCATCCACAACTTGTCCCCTCCCTCCTTGGTATAGCCAAACATTCTATCTCACTTCTCAAGGTTAAGAGACCTCTTCCAAAGAAAGGGCGGATGACATCAGGTGTCCTGATCTATCATACTTCACCTTCTTCCCTTTCTCACTGAACCTGGAGCTAGGCTGGGGCCATGCTGAGTTTTGGGATCTATTCAGGTCCTTATGGTTGCACAGCAAGAGTTCTAACCCACTGAGCATACGCTCCAGCACTGCTATAATATTCCAACATTATTACTAATGACCATAAACGGTGTTTTCCAATGACATAAACATACACACACACACACACACACACACACACACACACACACACACACACACTCATACACACACGCACATAAAACATACATTTGTTATAAAAATATCACACAGGTTTCAACAGAGTTAGAAATCAAAATCATGGTAGGACCTTTTTTTTCCCCCCCAAATTTCTTTCCTGGAAGCCCTAGAAGGTATGTTTCCCTGAAGATTTATGTTGGTGGCAGAATTCAAGTGTTTATGGTTCTAGAGCCATCCACATTCTTCAGAGTCAGCAGTCAAGTTTCTATCTCTCTTCCTCAGCCAGAGTTCACACCTGGCCGGGAAATTTTCTGCTTTTAGGGACTCATTTTATTTTAACTGGGCCTACCAGATAATCCCAGACCCCATTTACACAGCTAAATCCATGTCCTTAAGCACATTTGCAACATGCCAAGTGAAGTAAATACTTAAATTCAATTGTTTCTTTGGTGCTGATGGTGGGTTAGGGTTAAAAGTCTTTGCATGTGTGAAGTTCTTCTGCTAATTATATTACCCCTTCCTTTCTTCTAAGCCCCCAAATTTTAAAAGATGTATTGGTTCATGGGAATTTTAAACTCAATGAAGGAATAGTAATCAAATGGCCTCTACTGGCCAAGAGAGGTTTGGAGATTTATAAAACATTGAAGGGATAGTGTTATTAATCAAATAGGAAGAAAAGAAACATACTATAAGCTAACTATTGATACGGACTCTTACAAATGTGGCTCTATATAGGTGAGTAGCTTAGTGGGAGATAAACAAAAGCTGTTCTCTGTATCTATCTGAAGGGGTGTGTCAGTCAAGGTGTTCCTAGCTAAATCACTTCTTCAGCTCCAAGAGCATTTCATTAATCCTGAACTTTAGTTCAAGTTCACTTTAATGTTGAGCTTAACCATTCAAATGTTAAACTCCCCCTAAAGTAAAGTACAGGGTCTACTTCCAGCAGTATGAGAAACTTGGTTATTTCTGACTTCAAGGAGCTCATGTCCCAAGGGATACAAGCAATGGTTGCTTTAATGAACGCAGGCTTACAAAACAGTGGGAACACTCAGAAGTAGATTAGTTTTACTGCTTTAAAACACATGAAAGAAGGCTTTAAGGGCCCAGGAGATAGATGGTGAAGAGCCTGTCACACATGTATGATAGGAGAACCTCAGTGAGCACCCGAGGCTAGCTAGCAAGCTAATCTAGATGAATCAGTGAACTCCAGGTTCACTGAGAGATTTTTGTCTCAAAAGGTAAGGCAGAGTGACTGAAGACAAAACCTAACATTGACCTCTGTCCTCTACACACAAGCACGGGCCAACCTTAAAGACATTTGAGGAGAAGCTTGAAGTAGTTTTGCCAAGCAGGGAGGAAGTACAAAAGCAGGAAACTGGAGTGCACAGCGGTACAGTGGAGACATTAAAGCTAGTTCAGCATCTTGAGAGCTTCAGGTGACTAGAGAGTTCTTGGAGAAGTTTTCAAGTCAGATAAGGGACTTAATCTTACATGGACAAAAGATTCGAGGGAAGATGATTAGTTACAGAGCTGGAAGGGAAGACTTACTTATCTGGAATGAAAGGTCATCACAATAATCAGCAGAAAAAGGAGAAAATGATAGCATGCAAGATGGAGGTAGAACTATTTGCATTCTGAATCTTGTGTATCTGGTGTTCCTGATTTTTTTTTTTAAACAAAGATGAGTTTTATACAGAAACTGCACTCATTTTATTTTCCAAATATTTAATAAATTAGTGTATATATATGTATAGTGATTTAAGAAAATGTATGCTTTAAAAACAAACCTCAGGCCGGGCGGTGGTGGCGCACGCCTTTAATCCCAGCACTCGGGAGGCAGAGTCAGGCGGATCTCTGTGAGTTCGAGGCCAGCCTGGGCTACCAAGTGAGTTCCAGGAAAGGCGCAAAGCTACACAGAGAAACCCTATCTCAAAAAACCAAAAAAAAAAAAAAACAAAACAAAACAAAAAACAAACAAACAAAACCAAACCTCAGACCCATGCCCACGTTCATTTCTGATAATCCTCTGCAAATATTGGAAAATTATGCATACATCATTTAATAAAAATGGGAAGGGGATTAAACTTGAATAGCTTACTTAACTTTTGAGAAAAACAGCAACTCCTTGGTCTTAATGTAAATTCATTTTCCTCCTAATATTAAATGGCAGAAACTAATTACTTTCAGTCTCTCTCATCTTCTATAAGTGCATGCTGTTCCACTTCTGTTCAGATCTTTTCTTAAATAACTTGGGATACCTTCCTAGCATACATACCATACTTTCTCCCTGCAATTAACACAACAGAACTTTGAGAAGTAGAAACTGTCTGTATGGCTTTATGAACTAAATTTAACAAACAGAGATGGGAAGACAGCTATTGGAAAAGTGCTGTGGTTCGAACAAGACAACTGAGTTCAACCCTCAAAACCTACATAAAAAGCCAGATATGCTGGTGTGCACCTGGGGGTGTTGTCCAGCCAGCCTAGTCTGAGCAGCAAATTCCAAGCCAATGAGAGATACTGGATCAAAAAAACAGGCAGGGGACTGAAGAGCTAGCACAATGGTTAAGAGTGCTTGCTTGCAGCTGTACCAGAGGACCCTCGTTTGGTTCCTAGCATGCATATTAGACATTTACAACCAACTGTAATTCCAATTCCAGGGGATCTGATACTCCTTAGCAGGTACACACACACACACACACACACACACACACACACACACACACACACACACACACAACCAAACAAAGAAACAAAACCAAAAAATAAAAATCATCTTCAACGTCAAACGTTCAAACCAAAGTAGATGTTCCTGAGGAATGATGGCATTCATGGCTGACCTTTGGTCTTCACGAGGAAGTTCACCAACATGAAACACAACCCACATACACAAACAATGGATTAACTCAGTGCCATAGCTACCACACTGAAATAGTTTATAGTCTAATTCAAAGAAAATACATGCAACAAAACTCCTGATCGTCTGCAGAACTGCATTCTAAATGACCATGACTGACCTGTTGCTTCCTCATTAGGATCCAATCAATCTCTAGGTCTTTCTCAATGCTTACTTTTTGTATCAAATTCCTCCTGTAGGAAATACCTTCATCATTCTCTAAAGTCAAAAACACTGGGACAATCAAATTCACATATGTGTATCTAGTCTTTCCTCAAGGAAGAGTTAGTGAAGACTGAAAATGGAAGAATGTATGGACAAACTATCATGAATTAGTGAACTTAAAACACACCATGAAGCCTCTATCTACCTCTTTGTCATGTGAGAGTAATTAGTAGTATTAAAGATAGTTTCCTCACTTAGTTGTGAGGAAAAATTAAAATACTATACTAAAAAGCTTACTGGGATGGGTTATATAGCTAAGTGGTAAAGCATATGCTTGCCATGTCCAAGGCCCTGGGTTCATCACTAGCACCCTTCCCCCTAAGCTAATCATAACTCCTGTTTCAGCATTTAGAACCATTTCCCATTCCTCCACTATTTCTCACCCTGAGTAAACTCAGCTAATACCAGAGAGACTGGAACTGGCTTTGAAAAAATGATTTCTAAAGCACTCCAGCTTCCTAAAACCTCTCTTACAGACACATTTTCACTTATTCTTCATAGGGTGTTTTGGGAAAAGCAGGAAAAGAACTTTGGTATCTTAGCTGCTATGTTAGATCTCAGACTCAAACTTCCTTAGTTTCACACTTTTCACTGCTCCCTACTCTTTTCCTCTAAAAACAACACTATTTCACATTTCATAATATAGTACAGTTAACAAGGGGAGCCACAGTATTTGATTTTGTAAAGTCCTTTTCCTCTTACTATTCAAAAGTTCCTTTCACACTGTAAGAACTCAATTTCAGCATATGTATTCAAAGTCTGGTGAACATTAATTAGCTAAGTCCTAAGAAGAGAGTGTCTCTATGCTGTGTGTGTGTGTGTGTGTGTGTGTGTGTGTGTGTGTGTGTTATGTACGTGTACCTGTGAGAAGACCTGAAGTCAAATCCCCAGCATCCACAAAACCCAGGTATGGTTGCCCGTGCATATAACTCAGTGCTGTGGAGTGGAGACAGGTGGATTCCAGGAGCTTACTCTTAAGTGAGCCAGCCTAACCAAAATGGGGAGCTTCAGGTTCAGTAGAAGACTCCATCTCATAAAATCAAGAGCCGAAGGGGAAGACATCCAGCATCTTTCTGTGGCTTCTGCAAACACGTGCACACACTCACACAGCCCTAACTCCTAGAGACACATTAGGTTGAAAAAATGTTAAGGTATTACACACTGCAAAGTCAGGACAAAATGTGCAGTCAATCTAACTGGTAACTGAAATCCAGTTTACTTCTGTATGAATTAGGGGCTCTTTTTGGACAAAGCTGAGATTATGAACTCTATGATATCATCTAGTTTTGCACATTAAGAAAACACGTTAGAATTGTCTAAAGCTGAAAAAAGAACAATGACCCCCCCCAAAACCCCTAAATCTTTAGACTTTTTTTTATTATTTATGGGTGAGTGTATGCACACATTTGTGTGCACAGATAACTCAAGGAGGTCAGGAGAGGGCATCAGATGTCTTCGAGCTCGAATTACAGGTATTTGTGAACCGTTGACTGTGAGTGCTAGGATTTTCGCCCTGGTCTTCATTATAGAGCAGCAAGTGCTCTTATTAGCTGAGCCATCTTTCCACTCCCAAATTGGTGATTCTAAAATTCACCCTTAAGTATGTTAGAGAAGTTCAAATATTTAATGAAAAAAAGTTCCATTTGGCCTTTTATTAAAGCTGCAACAGCCAGAAGACGATGTAAATTAGTTTCCTTACTAGATGTTCATACCCTTTAGAAAATGGTAATAGAATTCTCAGAATTACCAGGCTGGGGATGTAGTTCAGTGGTAGAGAACTTGTCAAGCATGCATAAGTTCCTGGGTTAGAGATCTCCAGCACCACTAATAAACCAAAACAACACAAGTTTTAAGTGGACTCAGTTATCTGTAAGATTCTCTTCTAGTCTACTTAACCCTTTGCTAGAAGTACATACTATAAACTTGAAAGATCTGGTATCTTTTAGGTAAAACACTAAAATGACAATTTTAGATTTCATCTAGAATTTGCACAGAAGGTAAGAGTTGTCCCAAGTCCCTGGCAACAGTGATGAAGTTAATATAAAGAGGAAAAGGCAAGGGTGAAGAGTGGTATAGGGAAACAATGTTCACGATCAAATCCTTTATGCCTAATTTCAACTGCACCTGCAATTTTCAGTAACAAATTCTCTATTTTTTTTTTTTTTTGGTTTTTCGAGACAGGGTTTCTCTGTGTAGCTTTGCACCTTTCCTGGAACTCACTTGGTAGTCCAGGCTGGCCTCGAACTCACAGAGATCCGCCTGGCTCTGCCTCCCGAGTGCTGGGATTAAAGGCGTGCGCCACCACCGCCCGGCTAAATTCTCTATTATTTTAAAGCTAAGTCTTACTATTTCATGCTACTTACTATGTGTGGTCAAATAAGGCTTTCCTTACATGCAATGATTTGTAGTCTTCTGTTTACTAGACAAAGGCGATAACCATACATACGCAACTGTCCTAAATTCAAACACTGGCATGAAAGATTCTATATACTGAAGATTAACGTAAAATTCCCAGAATCGGTCACAGACAACTATTCACACAGCATTATTCTATGCATACATTTAATTTTGTTGGGTTTGGTAATTCTAGTACTAGAAAATTACTAGCAGGGTGTGATAATATACCTGCAATCCCAGCACTCATAAGGCAGGGGCAGAAATCTGGAGTTTGATTTGAGGCAAGCCTGGACAACATGGAGACTCCCTCAAATAAAAATAGAAAAAACAAGTAGCTTAAAGGCTTAATTATCAGATTGAATTTGGCAAAATTAACTAGTAGTATGGTAAGTTAAAAGATGAGGCAGGAGGCTAACCTTGGGCTACATAGTAAGAGGCCATCAAAAAGGAAAAAAAAAAACCAAAACACTTTTAGAATCACCTTTTGATTTTCCTTAAAAAAAAAAAAAAAAAAAAAAAGAAGTTTACCATGATCTATTTACCTATTTGATGTTTCCTAAAGTAGCATCCTCCCTTTTTTCTCTCTCCTTTTTTTTCTTTTTTGATGGTGCTGGAGATGGAACCCAGGGCCTCCTGGACTATATCCCTAGAAACTTTTTTTTTTTAACTGCAAATATACTTAGTTTTTTCCCCAAAATTTCCTGAGTTTAAGTCACTAATGGTGGAAATCACACTGTTTAAAACTGACCTAAATCTAGATCTACTAAGTAGACAGATTATCATTTAGAAATCCAGACTGGATACCTGCAAAATGCCTATAACCACCTAATAGATGGCACTGGTAAAATATCCAGCAGTACTTAGCCAAGGGGTCAAAGCCAACCACCTTCTCCAGAAAAAAGAAAAAAAAATATATATCTACATCTATATATATGAAATTCTTTAGCGAAATACATATGTACTTTTGGATGGGAAATCTATGCACAGCAAGACCAAGTGTTCTGTTTCTTCTCACAAAACACTACTGATAAAAATTTGAAACAACAGGAAGCCCCTCACCCCCACATTAATACACACTGTCACTGGAGATCAGTGGTAACAAGATATTCAATCAATGAGGGAGTTTTCTAAATGGTCTAGCTCAGTGACATTTAGAGTATAAGAATATGGGCATACAAATTTTTATTTCTTTTACAAAGAACCCATTTTCATTTTACCTTGTTAAAATTTTTGTATGATGTACATTATTTTAGCGTACATTATTTATACACTACTGTGTATATACTGTATATTGGGGGTACAAAGTTAAGGGTTTTTTTTTGATAGAATGTACAATTAAAAAAAGACTTTTCTAGACCTATAAGGTTAAAGAACATATACTAAAAATTAAAGTCGTTGTTAAAAATAGCTGAAAATGAACACTGATCTTAAACTCAATTTACAGCATTTAATTAGTTGATAGTGTATTAAAAAATGGATCCAAGCTGGGGTGGCGGTGGTGTATGCCTTTAATCCCAGCACTTGGGAGGCAGAGGCAGGTGGATCTCTAAGTTCGAGGCCAGTCTGGTCTACAAAGCAGTTCCAGGACAGCTAGGGATGTTACACAGAGAAACCCTGCCTTGAAAAACCAAAAAAGGATCCAGAGTTCTATTGTAATTCACCTTTTAGACTTACTGGATAATAACAACTGTACAAACTGGAATAAAACCTGTTGACTTCAATCAAACCTGTCAACCACAATTAATGTCTTACAGGCACTACACTTAAAAACAGATAGTCTGTATTTACAAAACAAGATTTTACAATGCTTTCAGTATGTGTACATGTGTGCATGCCACGCAGAGGCTGGAGGTTGATGATGGATGTCTTCCTTTATGGCTCTTCACCCTGTTTGAGACAGGGTCTCTTACTGAACCTGGAGCCCAGTGACTGGTTAGCCTAGCTGGCCAGCAAGTCTCAGGCCCTTCTGTGTCAGTCTCACAGAAGGGGGTTACAGCTGTATGGCACCACATCTAGCTTTTTATGTGGTGCTATTTGAGTCTGAACTTCATGCTTGTGGAGAAAACCATCTTCTCAGCTTTAGACTTATTTTGATGTCTATATTTTAAAATTTCTTTTATTATTACTATCTCTCTAGTTCCTAATTTATCTTATTAATATAGTTTATTGAATATAATCAATAATTTTATTACAATATTAATAATATTGTTAATTTCACAAAAATGCAACACCTAAACACGACAACAGTAACAAGACCAATTTAACAGTGTACAAGGACCATATGCTCCTGGAAATAAAATAGGAGGTCATATGCTCTGCCAGTTTTCATCACTATTATAAGCGGTCTGGGGAGAAGAGGGATGAAGAGATGGCTCAGTGGTTAAGAGCACATAATGCTCTTCCAGGACTCCAGTTCAGTTCCCGGCACCCACATCTGGTAGCTGTGGCTCCAAGTCCAGGGGGATCTGACTCTAGTCTCTGCAAGCACCTGCACTTAAGTACACATACACAGACCCATGGTTCTAAAAAAGAACCATGGTCTTGGGGCTGGAGAGATGGCTCAACAGTTGCAGAGGATCTGGGTTCAGTTCCCAGCACCACATGGTGGCTTATAATCATCTTTAACTCCAGTTCCAAGGGACCCTACACCCTCTTCTGACCTCTTTGGGCACCAGGCACACATGCGGTACACATACACACATGAAGGCAAAACACTCATGAACATTGAAAAAAAAAATTGGTCTGGGGATACATGTAGAGGCACATGTTTGTGAGCCCAGCAGCCAGGCTATATGATGAAAACCTGTCCAACCATAAACAAAATAAATGCAATGTATGTTTTTTGAAAGACAACAGAAGTAGGGGCTATCTGCAAGTGCTGCTAGCTATGTATAACTCAGAATTCCATTCATCCTATATTCTTTGCTTCAGAGCTGAAGTTATGAATGTCTTCATCTGTGACATAGTTATTTCCAAAACCAATTAAGAGATGTCAAATAGAAAATTATGACTTCAGGTAATGAATAACATGGCAGGAATGGCTAATTCTTAAGGATGAACATTTAGCTCTTGCAGAGCAAACAAAAAATCAAAATGATTTACTTTTTTTAAACTCAGTTTTTAAAAACCCACTTAGAACAGGTACTCTCACAAGGAGAAATTTTCACACAGTAAATGGATGTGGACATTAGAAGCAACTTAGTTCTCTACAGGAGTGAGCAAATACAGGTTTTATTACCATGCTGCTAGGGTGTGGGGGTGGTAAAGGGGTCAATGATCCACTAGTTGAATGGAGCAAAACAGGAAAAGGGCAAGACTTTCTGCCCTTAAGATAAGATAGAGGAAGATGACATACTTTTAACAGTACGGTCAACTCTGGGAAATATTAAGTGCAAGAACAGTCAGCAATTTGTCTCCATGTTCTAAGACATAGATTCCTATTTCCTTATTAACCAATAAGTACAGCCCTAAGAAGAAAAACTAAGACATTTATCATGTAATAGCACAAAATAAAAACGTGCAGCTTAAATCTGTATAAATACTACCAATTCACAGTTAAGTGCTTAAGGATGTAAAGAAAAAAAAAGTTCACGTTAAACTAAACCTACCAAGATATGGTATTGTCATGTGGTAAAACTAGCAAGCAAATGTTCTTTTTCCTTTGCTACTGCAGACAAACACATGAACACCGAATTAAGTCATGCTGAGGTGTTTTCCCTGTATGCCATTCAAATTTCTATATTCCACAGCCTAAATAATTACTTGCCAGGCCCCTTCCATCACCCCTGTAGGGCCCTGGTTCACCGGATCCTAATCACTAACAAAATTTGGGTGATTTTCTCGTCATCATCTAGCAGGTACCCCTCCACACTTTCCTTATGTTGTTCAATACTTGCATCTTTGTTTGCTGAACTGCATTCTCTAAGGGTCATGTTCTCACGTGTGTGATTTGGTTGCCTTGGTGTAGTTAGTGCCACTACCGTCACATTACTTTAGAGCCATTCTATTAAATCGTTAGTTTCTGATAAAGAGCAGAAAGTCTGTCTGAATCAACCTCAAATTCTCAGCTTATTCATTATCATAAACTCATTATCGGGCAAAATCAAGCACTCAATGATTTAAAACGAAAAGCCATCTCATTCTGTATCTATAAATAAAATGCATTTTTATTTCATGTACATAAACAGTTTTCTCATGGGCTATTATCCTGATCAGCTCCTACAACTGGCAAGTGAGGCATGTGAAACTGATTAGTCAATCTGAAACAAGCTATTTTACAAGCTAT
This sequence comes from Peromyscus californicus insignis, assembly GCF_007827085.1. Classification (NCBI taxonomy): domain Eukaryota; kingdom Metazoa; phylum Chordata; class Mammalia; order Rodentia; family Cricetidae; genus Peromyscus; species Peromyscus californicus. The sequence continues at coordinate 62,177,253 of NW_026294469.1, read as the reverse complement.
TTTGTGTGCAGATATCACAGAGGCGTTTCTTACCAAAATTCTAGCAAAGAAGCAAGCCACCTCTTACATGTGAAGTCACCGACTCAACAATCTCTTATTTATGTGTACTTTAGACCACTTGGGAAAATGAGATCATTCAAGCAGCAGTGCCATCGTCTCTCTGACCTCAACAAGAGGCATGTATCAAGCAGGCTACACCGTGCTGTACCACGGCGGCAGCAGGTAGTATGTCCCCTTTTTGTAAAAGGGGCAAAGCTTCACTTGAGCCCAGAGAACGTTCCCTAAAAATGTCGGATGCAGAGGTTCTCTGTGCATCCCCTTCCCCCACCTTAACAAACCTACTCCTGGAATCTGAGACCTAGGTCCTTTGTCTGAACAATGTGGGAGGAGTCTGTCTGCAGACCGGGTGTGCTAGCAAGTGAAGAAGAAAATTTATCGAAAACTGCACAAAAGCATAAAGTTCCTTAATTACCTACATGTCCAGTTTTCCCTTCATCGAACCAGCTAAAGTGTTGCAAAAGACTGACAGTATCCCTTTTTGAGAAAAGTGTCCACTGAGTACCTAAGACCAACAGAGTTGGGGTGCACTTCTAAAGCCAGGTTTCTAAGTAGCGGAGGAGGGAGGTGGCGATGGGGCCGCTTGAACATCTCTTCCCTCCCGAATAGGTTCTCAGGACATGCTGCTTCCATGTCGCTCCATTTCTCATCTGCACAAGCTGTTCTAAGGAAGGATGATCCTTTTCACAGGCTACACAAACTTGCAATCTCGAAGCTTTCGGGAAACAATACCGTACCCACAACTTCTGACCTGACCTTTTACCACCTTACCGAGGTTTCTGGTGCCAGGCCAGCCTGGTGTTCCACCAATACACCGAGTAAAGTGAACACTACTAGACTGGGTGGCCCGAGAAACTTAACACTTCCCGTCAGGCCGAAGGAGCGAGCGGAACGGCGTGGGTTTTTGCAAGGTGACCCATCTCCTCCTCCGCGACCCCCGCGGTCCCTCCCAGACCCCTTCTCGGCGGAATTGCGGGGAAACTCTCCGGGTTCCTTCTTCCGCCGCACGCTCGTCTTTTTCGTCTCCCACCCACGCCCAGGGCCGTGCCCAGAGGAACCTCGGCTGCACTCACCCTGGCGTCCGACAATCTCGGCGACATGCTCGGAACTGGGCACGGGAACGCACTCGGTGGTGTTGACGCTCTTCCTCCTCAGCAGGGCCGCTTGCTCCCCGTTCAGAGCGGCGGCGGCGGGCCCTCCGCCGCCGGGGCCGTAGGCGTGGGACAGCATCGCCGCCATCATGCCCTGGGCATCGTCCCCTCCGTACAGCACCCCCGCCGCCGCCGCCGCCGCCGCGGCCGCCGCCTCCCGGGCATCGAAGCCGGCGGTCGGCAACAGCACCGACCCCAGGGGCCCGCCCGGGATCGGCTGGGTCTGGGAGGCGGGGGCCGCGGGCGGCGACAGCAGCAGCAGCGACGGCCGGTCCTCCTCCTCCTCAGCCTCCTCCAGCAGCTCCTCCTCCTCCTCCTCCTCCAGCAGGTCTCCGTCCAGCTCCGCTTCCTCCCCCTCCTCCTCCTCCTCCTCCTCGTCGTCCTCCTCCAGCTCCGCCGTCTCGGAGGTCGCCGGTCGGCCGGGCGGCGAGGGTTCCTCCGGAGCCAGCCCGGCCGCCCGCCGGGCCTGGCACTGCGCCGCCGCTGCCGCCGCGGCCCTGAGCGCCGCCGGGGCGCCGGGCTCCGCCGGGCTGGGGGGGTCGTCGAGGCCTAGCGCGGCCAGGCGTTCCCTCAGCAGCAGCCCGTCCCCCTCGAGCTCCGGGCCTCCCGCGGGCGGCGGCGGCGGCGGCGGCGGCAGCGGAGGCGGCTGCGGCAGGGGGGCCGGGGCCGCCGCCAGGGCCAGGGCCGCGGAGCTGCCGCTCGGCATCGCGGCGGCGCGCTGTCAATGGCGGCGGCGGCGGCGGCGGCAGCAGCAGCGGGCGCGTCAGGCGCGGCGGGCGGCGGGCCCCATGGCGGACAGGGCCCGGGCCCTGCTCAGCGCGCAAACACCTTTCCTCGGGGGAGGAGGCGGCGGCGGTGGCGGCGGCGGCGGCGGCGGCGGCGCCCGCGCCCCGGGCTGAGCAGCGCCAGGGCCGCCGGAGCGCGCGAGGGCGGGGTGGAGGGGCCGGGGAGAGGAGCCGAGGTAGGTAACTAGGTGGGTGGGTGGGGACGGCAGCGGCTCCCCTCGCAGGGTTTCTTTTGTTTCATGGCCTTAACCAGCCCCCGGCGCGCGCGGCGGCCGTGGCGACGCCCCACGCCGCTCTCCGAAGGAAGCCGGCGCGCTCTGATTGGCTGCTTTTAATCTCCGGGAGCCCGCCCTCTCGTCCCGCAGCCTTCTAGTTCCTTTTCCCTCAGCCCCGCCCCCGCCCTCTTCTCGGGCCCCGCCCCGCCGCGCCCCAGGCCGCTCTGATTGGATGACGGGAACGAGCCGGTCTTCGAAGCCGGCTCCTTCCGTCCCCTCCCCGCGCCCCGCCCTCCTCTTTTTCCCGAGGGCTCACGAGGGAAGCCACTGTGATTGTTCGATTTAGACGCCACTCTTTGTGACGTGCCCGGGTGCCTGGGGGAAAAGAGGCGGGAGGAAGGCGGCCCAGCCGGGTGGAGGGGTGGGGGGGCTGGGACCGGTCTGCGCAGGCGCGTGCGGCTTAAGCACACACTTGGGTTCCATCCCGGCTTCTTCCCAGCTCCGTAGCCCATCGGGGATGATGGGGGGGTGTTAGGGGAGGCGCTGGGTGCGAAGACCGGCTCCGGGGCTGCAGGCGTGGGCCGCTGGGCGGTGTGCGGAAGCGACTGCCTTTCGGGCCGAGGGCTACGGAGCCGTCGGGGGAGGGGCCGGCGTGGCCTCCTACCCACTCGCGGGGGTGGTTTCCTGAGCCGCGTGGCTCCGGGGCCTTCTCTGCCTCTCTCCGGGACTGCTCCTCCCTCGGGTTGGCCGCCCACGCCCGGCCGGCCAAGCTGCCCTAGCGGCGACGGTTCCTTAATCGCGAGCCGGGAGAGCTGAATTGAAGTCCTCGGGGCTTTTGAAAGGAAATGAGCTGGGTGTGCCCTGCTGGACGCTCTGGCCACACCTTACCTCCAGGCTCTTCCCTCGTGGTCCCAGTGAGAGAATTTCAAGCAACAATGGAACCCTAAAGTTTCTAGTGGCCCCATTAAAGTAGAAAGAAACAGTTTTAATGCAACACCTACTTCAGTGCCTCCCAAATATTGCCGTTTCCAACTTGTAAGCAATATACAATGACAGTATTTTCTTTCCCCCACCCCCATGCTAAATCTCTGAGAACAGTGCATTTTCCATCTATGGAAATGCGTATGTCGATTCATTTTGCTTCACACCAGCCACGTTTCAGACACATTTTGCCACAAAAACCTCCAGATCTCTTTTTTCGTTTTTGTTTTTTGAGACAGGGTTTTGGTGCCTGTCCTGGATCTCACTCTGTAAACCAGGCTGGCCTTGAATGTGCAGAGATCCGCCTGGCTCTGCCTCCCGAGTGCTGGGATTAAAGGCGTGCACCACCACCACCTGCTCTCTTGAGTTTTGAAGTGTAACTTCAACTCAGCTCTGTATCAAGTTACCTAAAGTTGTCTTGGCCCCACCACCACAACAGTACCAAAAAAAAAAAAGCTGAACTTTGGCTTCCGTTAACTATTTTGTGCCTAAAAAGCCTTTTGCAGAAGCCTCTTCCCATCTCCTCCAATCAAAAAAGCTGGAGAATTTTAGCTAATACTAAACGTTCCCTGTTACCTTCAAACTCAGCTATCATGTATGCTTGTTTATAGCTGTAGCTGTAGAGTATGGATTCCCAACCCTGGCTGTACATAAAGGTCTGAAAGAAACATAGTATCTGCATGGTGGCGCACACCTGCAATCACAGCTCTCAGAGAATGCGTTCTGGATTGCCTCAGGGTCTAGCCAAGTTTTTAAACACAGTGACCACCCCCACTCACACAGACAGAAAGAGGGATATTCTTAATATTTTGATCTAGTACACCTGGGCTGGGAGCCCGGCTGTATTTCTAAAAGTCAGGCAGGTGGTTCTCAAGTTGGGGTGGGGTTGAAAACACTGTTCTGGAGTTTGATTGGGTTTATAGAAGTCTTACTATTAATTTTATAAAATGTGATCTTACCTACTTTTCCAGTTAGGTAGAATCGTCATTGGTTTAGTACAACTGAGATTTGCCTGAAGGGCATATTTCATGGTGTGTTAATTAAAGGGACTGGGTCTTTTAAAACGTATCAGTGAATAGCCAGTGGCTAGTCATTCACATGTAGACTATACACTGTTTTCTGCCTGATGGTTCCGCTTATTTGGGCAGGATTTTTACAAAAGCATGTCAAAGTATACCAAGGGAGAAAGCCAAATAAAACACGCAGTGGATATAATGGTCACTGGAAAGGAATATATAGTAGACTGCAAATAGAAACTCTTGGCAGCCTGTCTTTTTGTGAATTGTCTCAAATCCTCTTCCCCAGGATCCAACGCAAAAGCCATAGCAGGAGTGCTAGTCCACCACTGCGAGGTGGAAAGGACAGATTCACGTCCATTAGGGCTACAACGATGAGATTCATTTAAGATTTTTTTAAAAAGATGCTAAATGGTTTAATTTAGGTGTTCATAATATAAAAATTGCTTTCTATTTCACTTTCATATAATAAATGAGGTTTCATGTGTCCCCCTACACAAATATATACATCCATGCATTCATTTATATGTGATCAATATTGTGATTTATGAACAAGTCAGGAGATATTGGAACTTACCAACCTTCCCATTTGGGCCTAAAGTTATTGTCTTGTATTAAATCTTGCTTATGAAGCAACTTCTAGATTTTCTTTTGCTATAAATATGTGACTGGGCATTTCATTTAAATCCACCAAACAAACCAGTCCCTTCTGCCCTTCCCCAGCCATGTATCACATTAACTTTACGTCTGAATATGATTTCCCTTTTATTGCTTAGCTGCCGATCATGATGCAGTTTGATAACAATGGGCTGTTGTTCTAAGGCTTTTTGAAACTATAAACCCTGTTTACCCATTAGCAGGCTGATTGTTGAACCTAGCCTTTTAAATCTAATCATTTTAATATTAAGACTGAATCATTACAAACTAAACAAAACTCAAAATGTCTGTCCTTATAGGAAAGCAGCTAACAGGAAGTTTGAAGCTGTCCTGAGGACGGCTACCAGTGCATTTCTAAAACGGAGACTTGCTTTCCTGGTAGCCGAAACTAAACACACTTTTTAAAAAAGACAAGATGAGTTTCTGTAGGAGAGTGATCAGTGGTACCTGGCTGCAAAAGCTCCCCCTCACTGAGGGAGTCCTTCACCTGTGGGGTGTATGCTTCCTTGGGTGGCATCAAAATATAAGACTATAATAGCCAGCTGGTGCCTCGAGAGTCATATTTCCTGAAGATGGTTTATTCTGCCTTGGATTTCAGGCTCTGCAGTTGCTTAAAGTTGTCCCAGAAACATGCTCAAATCTCTGTTGTATTACAGAAACTCTCCTTTGCTACCACACTCGCTCTTGCCCACTGTCTCATTCTTATCCAGTAAGCTGTCTGTACTCAATGTCTGTTTCTTCACTATACACTGCAGTCTAGCCATGGCTCTTCATGCTTCACGGGAACTATTTTTTTTTTTTTTTATCAGATCCTTAAGTTGTTGTGTTTTTTTTGTTGTTTTTTTTGTTTTTTTTTTTTCAGGTCTCATGAAGCACAGAATGGCCTCGGACTTGTTCAGTAGCAAGGATGATTTTGAACCCCTTCTTCTCCTGCTCCCACTTTCTGAGCACTGAGAATACAGCCATGTGCCACACCCAGTTTATGCAGAAACTGTCCTTGGCATTGAACCAAGGACTTTCTGCTTAGGCAAACATCTATTAACTGAGCCACGTTCCCAGTCCTCAGTGAGTGCTTTAACCATTATGGAGCTTAATCTCCCCATGCAGAGGACTTGATCATTTTTTTGGCTTTCCCAAAAGCATTTCTCCATTCTTCTGTTTTTACTCCTGTTTCCACAGCATGCCTTTGGTTACTGGGAAGGTACACATCACGTGTTAGTTTGCACTCAGGATCTCCCTTAGGTTTGCTTTCTGCTCATGCCATCCTTTCCACATAAAAGATTTGCTCCATTCCCAAGACTCGGAACTGACAATTCTTAAATCTCCCAGATGTTTGTTACAGCGGAAAAACAAAAACAAAAACAAAACAAAACAAAAAGCCAAATGCAGTCTTCTAGTTTGAAATATTGTATAATTTTTGTACATTTGTTACAGCAGTTATCTTACCTAATATACCAGGCTAAAACCCCTCGCTTGTAAAAAGAGAGTGAGAATATTAGTGATTTCTGAGGGATAACGAAGAAAGAGGCAGGACTAGGTGTAGCAGGATGAATTTCTATGACAGTGAAAGTACTCTAGAGACATGTGCAGAAACTGTACACCTCTCGAGTGGTTTGATAACGCAGAGCTACAAAAATACTATTTCAGATAAATAGACTAAGATAACATATTGTCTTGACTATGAGTTCACCTAACAGACCTTAGAACATACATGAAAATTAAAAGGTGACAGAATTGAAAGGAGAAATAATAAATCCATAATTGTAGTTGAAGACTTGAGCATGTCTCAGTAATTAGTAGAACTACTATTAAATACACAGATGACTAACATTAACCAAACTAATCTAGCAATCCAACCAGCCAACAGGATTTAATTGATATTTACATACTGCTTCACTAAAAACAGAATATAAATTCAAGTACCCATTGTAAAATCCACATATGTAAACCTTATCTGAATTATAAAAACAAACCTCAATAAACCCAAGAATCAAGATTATGTGGAATATTAACTGGCTATAATAAAATCAATCTAGAACTCAAAAATGGAAAGAGAATAAGAAAATATTAAATGCATACATAGAAATGATGGAGCACATTTATAAGTAATCCATAGGTCATTGAGATGTCTCATGGGAAATAAAAAAGTACATTAATTTGGACAAAAATAAAAAACAGCTCTGAAAGTTAATTTTAATTGTGAATTTAACACAGGCTAGAACCACCAGGGGAGAGAGTCTCAGTGAGGGATTGTTTGAAGCAGGTTGGTGATAGGCATGTCTGTGAGGGGTTGTCTTATGTTACTGATATGGAAAGACCTGGCCTCAAACTTCGTGGTGCTATTCCTTGGGTTGGGTCCTGGACTATAAAGAAGGGGAGAGTGAGCTGCAACCTGGCTGGCATGGACATACTAATTCTTTCTCTGCTCTTGTCATGGCTGTGACTGAGCTGCTTCAAGTTCCTGTCTCTTCCCTTCCCTAAATGATGGACTGTAACTTGAATCATGAACCAAATGAACTCTTTCTTCTCCAAGTTGTGTTTGTCAGGGTATTTTATCACAGCAACAGGAAGCAAAACCAAGAAAATTTATGAAACAGAGCTTAGAAGTTTGTGGCATTAAATATATTAGAGAAAAGAGGCCTCAAAAAAACTGGAAAATGAACAGCAATATAAACACAAGAGAAGATAGAAGGAATTAATAAAAAGCAGAAATAAATGAAATTCAAAACAAGGGAAACAGCAGAAAATCAATGTCAATTTTTCTTAGAAAAAAAATCAATAAAATCGACAAACCTTTATCAAGATTTGCCAAAGAGGAGACACAAATTGCCAATATCAACAATGAAATGGAGATAGTCAGTGTAGATTCTGCAGCCATTAAAGAGTTAAAAGGAGACTACCACAGACAACTTTAGTTCTTAATTTCCACCACCTGGAAGATGTAGATATTTTCCTTGCAGCCTACAAACTGCCAATCTTCAAGTAAGATGAAACATACAGTCTGATGAAATGGAACTTATAATGGAAAAGCTCTCACAAAAGACGGCTTCACGTGTCACTGGGGAATGTTACTAATTATTTAAAGAAAAGTTAATACCAATTTTATAGTCTCTCATAGAAAAGAGAAGAGAGAATACTTCCCATTTTATGAATCTGGTACCTATAGCAAAACCAGACAAAGACAAAACAAAGTTACAAATGAAAATCTTTCATGCAAACAGACACAGAAATCTCAACAAAATATTACCAAACCAAAGAGGTTTATTTCAGATATCTGAAGCTTACCTAATAGTTAAAGTCCATCAAGGTACCAAGTGTGGCAGAGGATGCCTAATGATCCTAGCTACTTGAGAGGTTGAGGCAGGAGGACCACAAGTTTGAGGGCAGCCAGGGAGCTTAAGCAAGATCCTCTTTTAAAATATAGAGGACTAAGGGTGTAGTTCAGTGATAGAATGCTTAGCATTCACAAGATTCTGGGTTTAATCTCTACTAACACACACACATACACACACACACATACACACACAGAATCTATCAAAAGAAAAGACAAAAACATGTAATGTATAGAAATGTTCACTACAGCAATATTTATAGTAATTAAAAAGCAAAAACAAATCAAAAGCCCACAAACTAATAAATGAATAAAATGTGGCATATTCATATAATAGAATATTATTTATCTATACAAAAGAATGAAATACTTCTATCGATACAATACACATAAATGTTAGAGATACTTTGGTAAGTGAAATAAGTCATAAAAGGCCACCCATCATGATTCCATTTCCATCAAATTTCACATGAGGTAAATGGAATCAGAAGAAGAGAACACTCCAAGGCTGCAGAGGAGGAAGAAAGGGAGAAACTGCTGTTAGGTACAAAGTTCTTTTAGACAGTGGATATGTTCTAGAATTGATGGTGATGGTTCCAAACCTTGTAAATACACTGAAGTACAGAATTGTGCACTTTAATTGAATGAATTTTAACTTAAAAAGTCAACCAGTGTAGGGGCCAGCAAGATAGTTTGCTGGTAAAGGCATTTGTTGCTATGGCTGATGACCTGAGTTTAATCCCTGGGACCCAAATGGTAGGGGGAGAAAATGGACTCTCACATGTGGTCCTCTGACCTATACACAAGTGCCATAGCACACGTGTGCCTACAAACACACTACACACATACACACACATACACATACACACACAGAGACACAGAGACAGAGACAGACAGAGAGAAGAGGAGAGAGGAGACTAAATTAAAAATATAATAAGGTCAATCAATATAATCAGTAGTCTAAAGAGGAAGCCATATATATCAATTGATATAGGAAAAACCCCGTGACAAAATCCACTCGTGATAAAATCTTTCAGTCTTGGAATAGAGGGGAAATTCTAGATGATTGAGATTATCTACAAAAGGACCCAACTGGGAAGAGAAGATGGCTCAGTTGGTAAAGCCTTGCAAGCTTGAGGACCTGGGTTTGATTCCTGGAATGCACGTAAAAAAAGCTACAGGTGGTGGTGGGTACTTGTAATCCCAGTGCTGAGGAGACAGGCAGGGCCCTTGGATGACTGGCCAACTAACCTAGAAAACTGGCTGTGTTCCAGGCCAGTAAGAGACATATCTCAAAAAGATGGACAGAGCTTGAGGAACAATACCTGAGGTTGTCCTCTGGCCTCCACATGCACGAATACACACATGCATGCATACATTCTATTCTGGCTAGTTTTATGTCAACAAAAGCTAAAGTCATCTAAGAGGAGGGACTCTCAATTGAAAAAAATGCCTCCAAATAGATCAGGCTGTACCCAAGGGAAGTCTGAGTGCATTTTCTTAATTAGTGATTAGTGCAGGAGGGCCCAGCCCATTGTGGGTGGGGACACAACTGAGCTGGTGATCTGGGGCTTCTCTAAGAAAGCAGGCTAAAGCCAGGCAGTGGTGACACACGCCTTTAATCCCAGCAATCCGGAGGCAGAGGCAGGTGGATCTCTGTGAGTTCAAGGCCACCCTGGTCTGCAGAGTGAGTTCCAGGACAGGCTTCAAAGTTACATAGAGAAACCCTGTCTTGAAAAACCAAAAAAAAAAAAAAAAAAAAAAGCTGATCAAATTGTGAGGAGCAAACCAGTAAGTAGCACTCCTCTGTGGCCTCTGCCCTAGCTCCTGCTTCCAGGTCCCTGCCCCAACTTCCTTTGATGTTGAACTGTGATATGGAAATGTAAGCCAAACAAACCCTTTCCTTCCAAGTTGCTTTTGGTCACAGTGTTTCATAGCAACAGAAACTTAACACACACACACACACACACACACACACACACACACACACACACACACGTACTCCCCCTGCATGCCACAAAGATCTACAGCTAACACTGTAGTTAAGAGTGAAAAATATCTTTTCTCCTTAAGAATGGGTCCTGGCAGGAATACATGTATCCTTACCACTCTCTCTGGTACAATCAGAAGAGGGGGGGGGTCTTCAATCACCCCTATCTGGGGCAGCACATGGTTGGGTGAGGGCACAGCCATAGAGTGTGTATGCCCTCCATCAGCTTGGCTCATGATACTGCAGAGAAGTCAACGATCTCAAATTTACCACAGCCTTTGTCCGGTTTCTGCATGTAAAGAATTCTGTGTTCTCTTTTGAGGAATCCTTCCAATTTCAGGAATTTCTCTCACTTTTCCTTAATTTCTTATTTTTTCCCTCAATTTCTCCCTTTTCTGTAAACAAATCTTAACAAACTTTGCTCTGTTGCTTCTGCACAATAAGCCTGCATCTCTAGTCTTCATTGGTTTGAGGCAAGGAACCCAGGGTCACGGGCTCAGGTTGACCTTTGATGACCAATGCGTGTCTTGCCTCTCAGGACTCTGGGTCAGTCACAGCTGGGACAAGAAAGGTCCTGGAGTACTAAAAACACCAACAGCAAAGTTACGGGCAGTGGACACAGTTTTGAAGACAGCCATGTGGTGACAAGATCGTTTGCCTGCACACCTGGAAGGTGTTACCGTCAGTGGGAGGGGCTGCAGGCAGCCTGATTCAGGGTCAAGTATTCCTATGGTTTCAATAGTTTCCTGACGATTGGTGCCCTCTGTTTGTAGTTTGAATTCAAAGATATCATCTCTGATTTGGTATTTCTCACCATCTGTGGTCTCAGTTCCCCGTTTCTCCTTTCAACTTTCTGGGCAGGAAGGCCAGCCTGATTTTGGCACTCTCCCTCCCCAAAATTGTCCCTCAGGGCATGTCTTTGAGAGAATGTGTGATTCTTATCTGGAAAAATAAATTTTCCCTTTTTCTTAAAATGAATGTCCCCCACCCCTGCCCCCATTAAAATTGTGTTTGGGGACTGGAGAGATGGCTCAACAGTTAAAAATTCTTGCTGCTCTTGCAGAGAATCAGAGTTTTGTTCTCAGAACCCATGTTGAGGTGCTCACAGCTGTAGTGATATAGTGTACCCTAATAAATTTGCCTGGGGATCAGAGGACAGAGCCAGCCACTAGATTAGACATAGAGGCCAGACAGTGGTGGCATACACGCCTTTAACCCTATCACTCAGAAGGCAGAGGTCTGTCTGGATCTCTGTGAGTTCAAGGCCACACTGGAAACAGAGCCAGCCAGTGGTAGCATACACCTGTAATCCCAGGAAGTGATGGCAGGGTGGAGAAAGGTATATAAGGCATGAGGAAACAGGAACTAAGGCAGTTCAGCTGAGACCCTCTCGGGTGAGGACTCAGAGGCTTTCAGTCTGAGGATTTGTGGAGTTGGCAAGGTAAGGTTAGCTGTGGCTTGCTCTGCTTCTCTGGTCTTTTAGCTTTCACCCCAATATCTGGCTCTGGGTTTTTTTATTATAACACTGTTTAAGATTTGAACAGCACATAGTGACCTGTAACCATAGCACCAAGGGACAATAGAACCCTTTCTAGTGTTTGTGGACAGCTGCACACAGGTATGCATACGCATATACGTATGCATATGCACAGATAAAAATAAATTAAAAAATCATGTCTTGTAATTTATTTTTGGAAGAAAATTTGAAGATAATTTTGCAGTATTGGAGGATTTATTTCTCTAGGTAGAAGAAATGGGAAAACATTTCTTCTTCCAGTGTTTTGTAAAATATTTGAACCTCAACATGGTTTAAAACTTCTCTTAAGGATGAGTATATATAATATCATTTCTGTGTCAATTTTGTCTCTGGCTTATTTGTTTTGGGTCACACATGGAAGTCTTCGAATCCATTGCAGATAAATGACTTTTAAAATATACCAACTGTCCACTAGGACCTGAGCTGAAGCTATTACCTTATTTTATTCAGGTCCTTGGGTAGCTGTGATACAGACAATAGTCCCCCTGGTCAGGTTTGCCGAAGTCATTGCACAGGAAAACTTCCCCAAGGCCGCATTCTTATGTTTCATTTTCAGGATGTTGGTGCCATAGGAGCAATTAAAATTTGTGAATAATGTATTTTCCCCTCTTGATAAATAATGTGGATGGCCTGCAGTCTGCTCATATTCCTGGCTAGGGATTTAACAGGCTATTGTGTTAGCAACAATATGGATGCATATTGTAAGCATTCATCATCGCCAACGTTTCATGCAATTTTCAAAACAATGTCAGTTGAAAAAGATGCTTCAACCCCACCTCCATACAAATTGCTGTTTGGATGCTTTATCCACATTTTCCAAAACCAGTTTGTTTTCTAGTAACTTCTGCTTATTGTATAAAATATTGTAAAGTCTACCAGAAAGTGAATAGTAATGGGTAAAAAACTTAATAATGTCCTGTAAAATCGATTTCCCATCTCTTTAGATCATATGAACTATTTAAAGGTATATTACTCAAACCTCCCAGATAATGAAATTTAGTAGTAAATCCCCTCTCCATGTTCATTAGCATGTTTATTACAAGGCAAAATGAGTTCATGTAGTGATAACTTCCCAATGTTATCTGTAATCTTAGAATTTTATGACAATTATTATCTTTATTCATGAAAATCACTGATCCTGGTTGGGAAATCCAAAGATTTGAAAGTCTTAAGATTTTTCTAGGGATGGGAGACTCTCGAGTCTTGAGAAGGATGTGGGTCAGTAAACACTGATTACCTTCTTCTAAGCCTCTGAACTAAGCATGTGGGAAATAAGAAAATATAAGTCATGGGTTAGGCCACAAGAGACTCAAAATCTAGTTGGCAGATTGGTCAAAGTATAAAACACAGCAAGATATAGGAAATCAAAATTTAGTAAGTGGCCAGCAGATAAATATATTTTAGGTTTCCTAAGAAGAAATATTATTTTCTGAGATGCAAAGATTTCATAGAAAAAGTGAAATTTGAATGAAAAATGAAAATGAGGCAGGGTGAACTCTAAATAATGGTAGTCCCTTTTATTCATGGGGATGCATTCCAAGATCCCAGTAGATGCTAACAGTATGTATTATGTATTTTTCCTAAACATATCTATGATGAAGTTTAACTTATTAATAGGGACAGTAAAAGACTAACAGTGACTACTAAGTAGATCAATTAATACAATATTATTGCAACGTATAATTGTCAGTATCACTATTCTTGTGCATTGGGTTGTCTATTGAGTAAAATGAAGGTTACATGAATGTAGGCACAATGATCCTGTGGCAGCCAAGCCCATGACTTTGATGAATACTGAGTGACTAATAAGTAGGTGGTATACACACGTGGAGTGGGGAAAGGCCCATTGGTTGGAAGTACCACAAGAAAAGACAAGAGGAAGCTCACAGGATTGGGTACAGCGGGAGGAGGGCTGGGAGACGGGTTCCATTAAACTGAGAAATGGAGATAGGGCAATGAGAGATAGCAAAGCCAAGACATTTGAAACGGCGGAGACAAACTGCTTGGAGACCTGTCTGCTGTGGGCTGACTGGTTTCTTGGGCAAGGATGCAGGCCGGAGCGGTCAGGACTCAGCTCTCCTACATAAGAGCAGTCTAGTTTGGATGCTTTAGTTTCTTTGAACTCCAATTTCTCTTCTGTGCGAAAGAGATTATCTCTACCAAGCCGAGATGTGAAGGCTGCATGAAGTAAGGCTTCGTTGTGACCTAGCCGAGGGAATGCTTATCATATTAGCAGTCATTTCCTCGGTGCTGGATTGGCGCGGTGGACACATGGCGGTCTCGTGCAAAGGGAAATGATGCCATTCAAGGAATAGGTAAGGAGTTTGGGGAGTGTTACCTTTGGAATGATGTGTAGAATTAACTGAAGAAAGGTTCACGTGTGTGTTGGAGTGAAGGGAATGCTGGACTACACTGAGATGAGACTTGAGATAATCATACTGTAGTGGAGCACAGTAATAAAAATGAACTTAATATTCAAAGAAGAATGACGGAACCTAGAAAAGACATATAAATAAAATATATTTATAAATGAAATTAAAATAAAAAGGAAACCTAGGGGAAAATATAAAGAAAAAGCATCAAACTAGTAGAAGAAAATACTAATGAAAACTTGTAAAGAATGCATTTTTTTTTTTCACATTTTGCTTTCCCAATGGCCTATTTCCTGTCTTCTTAGCTTGGCGACATGCCTTTTATCCATCAATTCTGAGTACTTAATTTTGTTGGCACTGATCATTGGCCTGAAGGTGACCATGTCAGAAAGTTGGGCCTGTTTCCTTACAACATTTATCTTGAGGACAAATCCCTGTGATATTTAGCTATGGAGCCAACAGGTTATCAGGCAGGAGAAAAGCTCCACTGGAGTATAAGACTATGAGGCCAAACAGGGATTAGAGGAGAAGAGAGAGTTAGAGGTTTGGTGACAACAAGATTCGTTAAGGCCCACAGGGTTGGCAGAGGTCTTTTAAAATTTCTATAAACTAACCACGACTTTTACAGTAGATTCTTTTCCATTTAAGCTAGGCTGTGTAATGGAAATATCAATAGATTAGACAACATAAGAGAAGAGTTTCTGCAGCCCAAAATATGATAAAAAAAAATCAAGCCAGGGGATGGAGAGATGGCTCAGTGGTTAAGAGCAGGGACTCTCTTCCAGAGGGCCCGGGTTCAATTCCCAGCATCCACATGGCAGCTCACAACTGTCTGTAGTTCCAATTCCAAGGGACCTGACAGCTGTGGCAAAACACCAATACTCATGAAGTAAGAATAAATAAATTAAAAAAATCAAGCCAAAGAAATTGGGAAACATTTATAATAAATACAATTTGACAAAGGGGTAATTATCGAATGGAAAGAATTTACAAATTAGTAAGAAAATAAAATTGTGAGAAAAGAGGGACACCAACAGGCCACTTGCCGAAAAATATAGTCAATAAAACAAGCCTGATTGAGTATCATAGAATATAAACCCAACAGCAAAGGTTTTCCACCAATCATATCTCAAAGTTTTGGAATATAGGAGATTAATAATTGTGAATAGTAAATGTGTGGGGTATTCCACTTTTCTTGAGGTATTTCTCTATTGTATATATCAAAAGCCTTTGAAATGTCTATAATCCTTGGTGGAAATATTCCACATTTAGGATTTATTCTAAGGATGTAATCAGACATCCCTGCTGTGGGATGTTCTGTATGGCAAATGTGTTGCTGATTAGTCAATAAATAAAACACTGATTGGCCATTGGCTAGTCAGGAAGTGTAGGCGGGACAAGGAGGAGAAGAAAGCTAGGAAGTGGAAGGCTGAGTCAGAGAGACACTGCCAGCCGCCATGATGAGAAACAGCATGTGAAGATGCCGGTAAGCCACGAGCCACATGGCAAGGTATAGATTAATGGAAATGGATTAATTTAAGCTGTAAGAACAGTTAGCAAGAAGCCTGCCATGGCCATACAGTTTGTAACCAATATAAGTTTCTGTGTTTACTTGGTCGGGTAACCAACTGTCTTATTAAATAAGAAACACAGAGCCGATTCAGAGAAGAAAGCCAAGAGGTCAGAACTAAGAGCCTTACCCTTCCTGCTTCAGCCAAGAGAGCTCTCCGAAAAAAGGGACCTACTTACTGTGTGTATGTCTTTATATAGTCTAGCTGTTCTGCCTTCTCATTGGTTGTAAACCCAAACACATGACTGCCTCTGTAGAGACTTCCAGGTCTTCTATGGTTGGTATTGAGATTAAAGGCGTGCGCCACCGCCGCCACGCACTTGCTATGGCTCTAATAGCTCTGACCCCTGGGCAACTTTATTTATTAACATACAATTAAAATCACATTTCAATACAAGTAAAATACCACCACACATCCCAATGTGAATCTCTCTGTGTATAAAACTCTGGATATATACGCAATAAGATTCACATCTGAAGATGCTTATTGTGGTGATATTCGCACTAGTAAAATTGTAAGTATTTAATTAACTGGTTAATTGAGAATTAAGAGTCATATGATGGAAAATGATGCTTGATATGCCATGCTTTGTTGATGCCCATGGGAGGCCTGTCCCTTTCTGAGTGAATACTGAGGAGAGGTGGATAGAGGGGGTGGGGTGGAGGGGAGGTAGGGGGAGGGAGTGGGAGGAGAGAAGGGAGGGGAGGCTGCGGTTGGGATGTAAAATAAATTAATAAAAAATTAAAATGCATGCATTTGAACTGTACTTCTTGGCATTGGAAAAGCTCACTGTAGAGTTCTAATGCAGAATGAGCATGGCTTAAAATGATATGCTAAGGTCTCAGTTACTATTGTTTTAGTTGTATATGTATGCATACAGATATTAGAATGTGAAATGAAACTTCTGTTGTCTTAAACTTTTGGCCAGAGCTACGCATAACTGGTATTCATATTCTCAATAAAGGGATTAGATATAGCTCCATAGTATTCACTAGGAGAAGGCTGCAGAAGAGACTTTTCTCCCCCAGAAAGGATCATTATAGCTAGTGTATAGAAATAAAGTGCTGTATGGAGTGGACCCTGGTCCTGATGGCACTGGAGTTGTCTGAAGATGGGAAGTTGGCTGGCACTGTTTATAATGGAGGCAGGGGTCGGAGTCGGCAGTGGGAACAGGCATCACTGTTACTTCTGGATGATGCCATGTGGATTTTCCCACAGGGAGAGGGAGGTGGGATGAGAAGAAGAATGACCTCCTCCACTTTAGGTGAGTTGCATTTACATCTGGGCTCAGAAAGTACAGTTTTACCTTGAACTTAAACCTGGATTTGCTAATGTTTGCATTGCGCGAAGCTCTAGTACCTCAAAGGGAGGAAGGCTTTGGGGTCTGCCTACGTTTAAGGGCTGAGGATTTGGGGCAATGGCGGATGGTGCATGTTTGAAGGCAGTGCACATGTGTGTGGGATGGGGGAGTGATGATGGCTCATGCTTGAAGCCAGTGGGCATGTGTGTGATTGAGTCTCTTCTTTCCTCTACCGGGCCCATCCTGTGAACACCGTTCCTAGAAACCTATACCAGGATTGGGAAAACTTGTACATAAACACTGTCTACAGCCACCTCTGGTTGGTGAGAATATGAGTATCTTTAATGCCCCCTTTACATTTTTATGTATATTTTCCATGTCCAAAATAAGTACCATAACTAAAACAAAGACAAGCAAACAAAGCCAAATCAAAATGAAACAGAATTAAATGATAAAACAAGATGTAAATGAAAGATATATAAGAAATGGTGCCATGAGGTGGGTGGTGGTGATACATGCCTTTAATCCCAGCACTTGGGAGGCAGAGGCAGGTGGATCTCAGGTGAATCTCTAAGTTCAAGGCCAGCCTGGTCTACAGAGTGAGTTCCAGGACAGCCAGGTCTACACAGAGAAACCTATCTTGAAAAACCAAAAAGAAAGAAAGAAAGAAAGGGCCGGGCGGTGGTGGCGCACGCCTTTAATCCCAGCACTCGGGAGGCAGAGCCAGGTGGATCTCTGTGAGTTCGAGGCCAGCCTGGGCTACCAAGCGAGTCCCAGGAAAGGCGCAAAGCTACACAGAGAAACCCTGTCTCGAAAAACGGAAAAAAAAAAAAAAAAAGAAAGAAAGAAAGAAAGAAAGAAAGAAAGGAAGGAAGGAAGGAAGGAAGGAAGGAAGGAAGGAAGGAAGAAAGAAAGAAAGAAAGAAAGAAAGAAAGAAAGAAAGAAAGAAAGAAAGAAAGAAAGAAAGAAAGAAAGAAAAAGAAAAAGAAAGAAATGGCACCATGGAGTTAAGATCCAGTAACAAGAGGGAAATCGTGCCTGCTACTGGAAACCTATCTAACTACTACTCAGTGCTAGTGAATTCGTGGTTTATGGAGGAGAATCTACAACCTCTAACTTACTAAACCAGCATAATCGTTAACAACTATCTAAAAACTAGTCCTTATCCAGATGAGTGTAGTCCTCACCCCTCATCAGGGAGGCTTCGATGGCAACAGATGGTGACCACGACAGAAAACTACAACCAATCAAATGCAGAGTTGTCGAGTCCAGTCCCAACGGATACATCTACAAAACACTCCTGCACCTAAGGTTCAGGGAACGTGGCAGAAGAAGGGGTGGAGAGAGTGTAAGAGCCAGAGGACCAGGGTGTTTACTGTAAGACTCTATCTCCCGGTAATGCCAGAAGCTACAACCCATAAACTCTCATCGTCGTGATTGACCAAACACGGATGGTTTGAACAAGGATGACACCAGTGAACATGTCACACAGGGCAGGGGAAAGCCCACAGGGTCTCAAGCCTACACAAAGAGCCATAGGCAATGGAGGAAAGCTGGGAGAGGTGGCCTCCCCCGGGGAAGAGCACACCAATTGGTTGGTCAGGGCCAAATGGTCAGCTCTGAAAACATACATACAAGTAACATTATATGCCTTGAACAGATTATATTTAGGAATATACATGTATATAGTATACATATATGCATGTAATAACAATTAGTGGAAAAAAGAGGGCATGGATTTAAAGGAGACTGGAGATCTATGCATGGAAGGTTTGGAGGGAAGAAAGGGAAGGGAGAAATGTAATTACACTATAACCAAAAAAAAAGGTCCCCCTCTCAAAAAAAAAAAACAACCCCCAAACAAACAAACAACCCCCAAACAAACAAACAAACAAACAAAAAACCCACCCAGGTCAGAAGTTCAAGAGGGAAGAGAACTGTCCCTACAAATGTGCAGTGAGCTGCTCATTGTATCTGTACTTCTATTAGAGTGCCTTTTGTCTTTGCCCCTCATCACGTCTCCATACTGTCACCCTCCTTCCTTGTGACGTCATAAGTGATCTATAGATTCTGCCTGTCGAGTTCTGTTTCATCAATAGGGCCATCTTCTGAAAATGAGTTCTCCTTAGTTTTCATCTCCCCCCAGTCGTTCCAAAATATCTCCTTAACTTGGGTCAAGCCAGTTTCTCCACCGTCTCTTATCACAGGGCTAGGGGGACTTCGTGGGCTCTGTTAATTTTCTTACCTATTTAAATTGTTAGCATTTCCAGGAGCTCACCTTGGGTTCATTCTTCCGTGTGTGTGTGTGTGTGTGTGTGTGTGTGTGTGTGTGTGTGTGTGTGTGTCCATGAGTGATGGGACCTGCTGTGTGTTTTGTGCACATGTTCTTATGTTCTATACTATATACTATATTATTTAGGACATGATTATAAAATATCACTGACTTGATGGCACCTAAGTAATTTCCATGGACCTGTTCAATCTGATAATTCATTACTAAAGCTACTAGTTTTCTGAAACTTAAGCTGGCCCCTGTTCCTTTTCTAAATCTGATATATTTTCTAGATCATGTTTTATTTCTTAACTTCATGTTATAGGTATGTGAAAATAATCTTGCATTATAATATCTTAGATAGAATAAAATAGATTCAGATAAAAAGAGAACCATCCAAATTTAAGTCAATTTGTACTTACAATAAAAAATACTTTTATATTACTATTATCATTTAAAATTTCTTTTTGAATATCCAAACAAGCTTATTAAATTAAAAATAAAAAATATGAGAGGGGCTGACAAGTGAGTAAACCCACCTGCTGCCAGGCCTGATGACCTGGGGTTGATCCGTAGGACCGACATGGTAGAAGAGAACAGATTTCCACAATTTGTCTTCTGACCTCCGCATGCAGACTGTGGCATGTGCATGCTTTCACATATATGTGGGTGTACACACACACGCACACATTAAATAGAATAAAATGGCAGGGAACTTATCACATCTCCAAGTCTGCCATCTGGGAAAATACCCTTTGCTTGACATTGATGTACAGATCCAAGGAAATCAAACAGGCTCCTGCTCTTCTACACACTTAATTTTGAAGAGAACATATAAATTTATCCTGCCTCTACACAAGCTAAGTATTAATTAAAGTGCACATAAGAGAGAGAGATTATACAGTGACAGGGGCCAAGGGGTTCTTTCTAATCCAAAGAAGGGCCATATCTAGGAGGGCTGACTGTGAGCTGCCTACTTCAGACATCCATGGTACAGCATATCTATGGATTGGATTTGACCTCATCAACATTATTAACAACAGGACTGGCCATAATACCAATGCGGCTTTAGATTTCAAGTATTTTAAAACTCACATTTGACCATACATAGACACTCATCCCTAGGTTTAGCAGATGTTTCTTAGTTTGTGTCCCTTTTTTATCAGATCCCCCAATTCTAGACTTTGCCACACCAAGGCCTGGCTTTGGCCTGAAGAGCAGCCCATCTCTGGAGGATCCTACGACCCAGAGGTAGTTAGGCTCTTCTGCCCCCTCTCTCCACAGGCTAGTGTCGCTTTCCTGTCACACCCTCCCTACTCCCACATTCCTTCTTAAGTAGTAAAGCACCGTGATTTGGGCGGTTCCCTACCATTGGATTGGTAGGTTGCAGAAGGAAGGTAAAAGCCTGGCTGTTCCTGCTGGTGGTAATGGCAAAGGTATGTGCTTTACCAGAATTCAGAACTCACGTCTCCATAGAAACCATGCTATACTGTTAGGTAGGTTCTATGGCTCACTTAGAACTCCAGATGGTGATTTGGGTCAAATGGACTCGTATCAGTTCTGGGCAATCTATTTACCTCTTTAAGCCAATAGGAAAATTGTTCTTCACATAGAGGGAACCCCAGAGACACAGGGTTAAACTGTCTGCTTTGGATTCCATTGAGGTGCTACACTTACTGTACCTCAACTTCTAGCCCCCAACTCTTTAGCTGTGAGGGAATCCAAGAAAGCTAGAGTGAGCACTCCAAAAGGATGTGACGGACCAGAGGGAAACCAGACACGCAGGAGCTCTGTGGAAGGTGGTGGGGATGGAATGCTTAGGATAGGCAAGGGTGCAAGTTGCTAGAGGCCTTTTGGCTCAACTCCTAGATATTGTAGTGTCTCATGTTCAGTGCATCCCAAAAGATTTGTGCCAGTTATTGGTGCTCTGAAGAAGGGTTGTAACAAACAGCAAGTGGTTGTGTGCTCAGAGCACACTAGGGAACCGAGGCCAGGAGTAGGGTGTGCCTTTTTTTTTTTTGAGACAGGGTTTCTCTGTATAGTTTTGGTGCCTGTCCTGGATGTCTCTGTGTAGACCAGGCTGGCCTTGAACTCACTGAGATCCGCCTGCCTCTGCCTCCTGAGTGCTGGGATTAAAGGTGTGTGCCACCACCGCCCGGTGTAGGGTTGTCTTGTAACTGTTGATAAAGCACATTGGAAGTGTGTGTGTGTGTGTGTGTGTGTGTGTGTGTGTGTGTGTGTGTGTGCGCGCGTGCACGCGCGCGTGTGTTAGTGATTGTGTGTGTGTATGTGTGTGAGAGAGGGTGGGAGAGAGAAGAGATTTTTAAAAATTTGTTCTTATGGGCTGTGTTTGTCACTTTTTTTGTTGCTGTAATAAAACACATGACTAAAGCAACTTACAGAACAAATACGGTTTTTTGTGGGGCGGGGGTGGTGTTACAGTTCCAGAGAGTTAGGATCTGTAATAGTGAGGATAGTGTGACAGAAAGTAGCAGGCATGGTACCTCACACCACAAGCATGAATAAGAAGCATGCATGTGTGCCTGCACACACGTGTGCACACACACACACACACACACACACACACACATACACACAGACACAGAGAGAGACAGACAGACATTGGGAATGGTGCTAGGCTGTTTTTTTTTTTTTTTTTGAAGCTAAGGTCTGAACCCAGTGCCTTGCCCTTGCTAGGCAAGCACTCTACCACTGAGCTAAATCCTCAACCCCGGCGCTAGGCTTTTTAACCACAAAGCTCACTACCAGTTATGTACTCCCTCCAAGGCTGTAACACTTCCTCAAACAACACTTCATTTAAACCATCTCTTGGGGGTTCTTTGAGGGCAATTGCTCAGCTAGAACAAAAGTGTTTCTCAGTTGTTGCTGAGATCAGACCAGCCTGATGAGGTCTCCACATCAGGGAGAGTGGAGCCTTAGGAAATGAGATCTAGATCATGCGTCTCTGAGGAAGATTGAAAGCAGCACTAATATATGGCTACACATAGGAGTATTTGGAAGGCAGTTTGACCACAGGTCTAGTTAGCAAAACATTAGTAATCGGTTGTCCGTGTTAGATGGAGTACTCTGTAAGTACATGTTAAATCCAACTGATCTATTTGATAAACTCTCGAGTTTTGTTGTCGATTTTTAGTTTGGAAAACTTATCAAGAGACGAGAGCAGCGTGCTAAAGTTTCTCATATTGCTGTTATTACTTGAAGTACCTGTCTGACTTTTCATGCCCGTTTAGTGTTTGTTTTATAAAATTGGGAGTCCCCCCAAATTTTGTACTTATATATTTATAATTTTACATATCCTTTGTGA
This sequence comes from Peromyscus californicus insignis, assembly GCF_007827085.1. NCBI lineage: Eukaryota > Metazoa > Chordata > Mammalia > Rodentia > Cricetidae > Peromyscus > Peromyscus californicus. The sequence continues at coordinate 62,154,693 of NW_026294469.1, read as the reverse complement.
ATTGTTCACTTTGTTGGTATGTAGTGGCCTTTGTTTTCTCTTCCGACTAATTTTGATTTGAAGTTTTGTGGAATATTCCTTTACATTGTGTGAATATATGCTGCTGTGATGGGTTTAATAAAGAAGCTGATGGTGTGGTTGATATATTCTGCACCCCAATAAAACTTATCTGGGGATCAGAGAACAGAATAGCCGCTAAATTAGACATAGAGGCCAGAGAGTGGTGGCACACACACATTTAAACCCTATCACTCAGGAGGCAGAGGTCATCTGGGTCTCTGTGAGTCCAAGGCCACACTGGACACAGAGTCACTTTGCGTGATGGCACACACCTTTAATCCCAGCACTTGAGATCTCATGTCTTTGCTTGGGAAGGACACACACCTTTCATCCCAGGAAGTGATGTCAGGAAGCAGAAAGGTATATAAGGTGTGAGGACCAGGAACTAGAGGTTTTTAGCAGCAGTTCAACTGAGACCCTCAGGGGTGAGGACTCAGAGGCTTTCAGTCTGAAGATTCATGCAAACAGGATCAGCTGAGGAGTTGTCGAGGTGAGGTTGGCGGTGGCTTGTTCTGCTTCTCTGATCTTTCAGCATTCACCCCAATATCTAGCTCTGGGTTTTTTTTAATTAATAAAACCATTTAGCAATTCCTGTTACAGTCTGTCCTATAGCTGAACAGAACAAGGTTGGGTGGGAGAGCGAAACTGAGAGTGCTGAGATGAAGAAGGGCGGAGTCAGGAGGCACAAGCAGACTCAGAGAGAAGCAAGACAGACATGCCATACTGAGAAAAGGTACTCAGCCACGTGGCAAAGCATAGATAAGGAATATGGGTTAATTTAAATGTAAGAGTTAGCTAGTAATAAGCCTGAGCTATTGACTGAGCATTTACAATTAATGTTAAGTTTCTGAGTGATTATTTAGGTGGCTGCCGGCACAGGAAAACTCCACCTACAGAATTTATGTTAAAATCAGCTACACAAGCTTGTTTTTTTGGTTCCATTTGCTTAACAGTTTGACTTCCATTCTTTGACTCTGCGGCCTGTAGCACACACCTCTCCTGAGCTAGCTCCACTCCATGCCAACAACTCTCCTTGGTCCTGACAACTCCAAAATCCTGGGGTTTCTATTGAAACCTTGACTTTGCCTTCACAGCAGGCCTCTCAAGGCCTCCTTGCAAGGATTCTGATCCTGCCAAATGTTGCGTGGCCTCAGCTGCTCTCTGAAACTATGGTGCAAGACTCCCCTCAAAGCTGCATTTTTAAAATACATATTTCAATTCATTTTCAGCATGTTCACACCTTGTCCTGATACAGTTTTCACTTTGTAGTTAAGTTTTTCATTGGCTTTAAGATACAGAACAACATCTTTGTTGTGTCTTCGTCAACTTTGTTGATAGGGCCCCCTCCTACTCCATCATCAGCTTAACCATTCTCCATTTCCTGCACATCCACCTCCTACCTCCATGCATGTCACTGAAGCCTTTGGATATATTGTTTTATATGGTGAAGAGGACATTGCATGTTAGGGATATTGAAGTAGAGATTTAGGGGCAATCCTGGACCATCTGGGGGCCCAATACAATCACCAGAGTTCTCTTCAGAGGAGGGTCAAAGGCAGAGAATAAGATGTAATGAAAGCGCCAGGGACCAGAGTAACATGAATGAGGGGCTATGACATGGAGTGAGGATGGGGCTATGACATGGACTGTAGAAACTTCTAATAACAGAAAGGCGAGGAAGCGTTCCTTTCTGAGCTTCCAGAAGGAATCCAGCCCTGTCAACACCTCAATTTTAGAACTTCAGAAATGAAAGATAATACATTTGTGATATTTTAACTCACCAAATGTGTGTTTACACACTGTATGTATGTGTATGTGTGTATGTGTTTATAGTGACATCAGGAAGTGAATACACAAACTATTAAGCCAGGAAGCTTCACTTAGCACTTTCAGATTTATTTCACACCATCTTTGTACTGCACTCTGCTTCCAGGCTGGCTAAATCATTGACTTCTTTTACCATCTGGTTCTGGCTGGGTTTGGGAAACACATGGAGTATGGAAGGGTGGTGTCTATAGCAGTTTCTGTGTCGATTAAAACCTTCCATCTTGGAGGGAAGGCACAAGGTGTTTACAGGGAGGTGAAGTAACAGGGTGTTCTATGAGGAGGTGGAACAGTCCATCCATCTGTGAAGCTCATTAAGACAGGAAGTAAACAACTCAAAGAACTTCAGGAAGTCCCTGAAACTGGCCAGTTTCACTAGCTGCTCCCTCCACAAGAATGTATAAGCAGTAAAGACTGGAAGACGTTCTTAGACAAGCCAAGCTGCCTATAAGAGTCTCAGACCAGTTGAGCTGCCTAGAAGAGACAGATCGGCCAAGTTGCCTAAAAGAATAAGCAGAGACTGGCAGAACTGCCTGGAAGAGTCCCAGACCAACTGAGGCACCTGCATAGGACACCCTCTGTCCTGTTGAGCTGCCTGCAGACTGTGCAGTGTGCTTCCCAGCTTCTGTGAGCTGCCACCCATGCTGGGGTGGGCTTTGGTGATGCAGCTGTCTGAGTTATTTCCGTTCTTGTAAGTAACCCTTCACCCATATTCCTATAAGTAACACCAATAAAACAGCTGGGTTCACCAAGTTGGACTTTGGAGGTATCTGTACTTTGGCCTGTCGTCTGTTCCCTATCTGAGGTGAGTAGATATTTGCTCACATCTCCCAAGAACAGTGTTAAACAACAGGTGGAGGAAAAGCAAAGCTGAGTTATTTACTCCTTTGCCATCCATCATCCGATGGGAATTCGTTGGCTGGTTGCTCCTTCCTACCGAAGGCCACAGCTCCTGTCAGGCGGCCCTTGCTGTACTTGTTTTATCCTTTAATAATTGCTTGACCCCTTCTTTGCTTTCGTTCAGGGTGAGGATGGTAGCGAAGGGTGTCTGCTGTTGCTAACTCTCCTCTATTGTTTTCCTTGATCTCTTTTGGTTAGGGTCCTTCACTGACCATTCCTAAAATTACCTGGTGAGTAAGAGCCATCTGCTCCCCGCCAGGATGCTGACAATACAGACCTCATGGATTCTCTTCTGCCTCAAGACCTTTAATCTTTACATATTCTTTTTTTTTTTTTTTCAAGACAGGGTTCCTTTGTAGCTTTGAAGCCTGTCCTGGACTAGCTCTGTAGACCAGGCTGGCCTCGAACTCATAGAGATCCACTTGCCTCTGCCTCCCAAGTGCTGGGATTAGGGGCGTGTGCCACCACCGCCCGGCCCTTTGAATATTCTGTTTCCTTAGCTATGATAGCCCCTTTAAGTTCACTGTTCCTATATGAATATCCAAAAAGCTTACAAAACACTTCCTCAAGAGACTCTGCCCTCCTCTCAGGTTGGTGTGATACAGTATTATTTCAGATATCTCAACAGAGCTTTTCTGCTATTTAAAAGATGTGTATGTAAGAGCACCACATGTGGGAAGTACTCTTGGAGTCCAGATGACGGTGCTGGATCTCCTGGAAATGGAGTAACAAATTGTTGAGAACTGCCGTGTGCATGCTGGGAACCTAACCTGGGCCTTCTGCAAGAGCAGCAAGTGGTCTTAAGCACTGAGCCATCTCTCCAGCTCCACAATAGAATATATGTTTTTTTGAGTTCATTTGCTTATTATTTAGCGTTCCCTCTAAAGCCTCATTGTCTATGGAGTAGCCATGGTATCATGGAGTCCATACAGCCTAATCAAGGAACTGAGTTTGTACATTTTTCCTATTTTCACTTAATTCCAATTTAGGAACTAAGGACAAAGTTATCGGCAAACTTGTAAGCATGTTTCAAATTACTTGGGCATGTGGAAATCTCCTCTGTTGACTATAAAAATCTATAAATCTATATATAGATCAACCACATCTGCTAAAATTTATTTACTTTTAAAAATTACACTTTCTTTCTTTCCCTTTTACTCCTTTCTGATCATATTTAGTATCTGAATTAGTCAGCTTTCAATTTCTGGGACAAAATACCCAAGACAATCCACTTAAAAAAAGGAGATGCTTGCTTGATTTAGTTTTGAGGTTTCAGTCCCTGGTGCTTGGCTCCATTGCTTTGGGCCTCAGGTAACACAGAATCAATACAGAGCATATAACAGAAGGCTTTTTACTCAAAGCCCCGAGAGAGAATGAGGGGTGGGGTCAAGGATCCCAACTATCAGGAAGGGCACTGGCCCTGAAAACATGCTAAAAAACCCTGACTCGAGAGAGTATAGGCTCTAGAAAGGAACCTACAATTGTTGTTTTGCCAAATGTACACATTGTCAAACTGTCTTCTAAATATTTATTCTTCTACCCATGTATTAGTGCTGCTCCTAGCCTGGGTCAGAGAAACTTCTTGTTGCAGTGATTACATACTCAGTCAAAGTGCTGAGAATAAGTGATTGTACTCCTGCAGGGCTCAGTGAACATCCAGAAAAGGAGGTAGAAATAACCCAAGAATTGGTGTGGCTGAAGTTTTCCTGTATCCCACCTGGTAAGCAGCCACTCAGACCCAAGTAAACACACAGAGGCTTATATTAATTAAAACTGTTCAGCCATTAGCTCAGGCTTCCTAATGACCAGCTCTTGCATTTTAAAAAAAATATTGTAGGCATATATGTTCTTTTTAAAAATATTTTTATTTTATAATTAATTTAATTTTACATATCAGCCACAGATTTCCCGTTCTCCCTCCTCCCACCTCCCAGCATTCCCCCCAATCCACCCCCCATTCCTACATCCTCCAGAGCAAGGTCTCCCCTGGGGAGTCAGCCCAGCCTGGTAGATTCAGTTGAGGCAGGTCCAGTCCCCTCCTCCCTACACCAAGGCTGAGCAAAGTGTCTCAGCACAGGTCCTAGGTTCCAAAAAGCTCATGCACCAAGGACAGGTCCTGGTTCCACTGCCTGGGAGCCTCCTAAGCAGTTCAAGCTAATCAACTGTCTCACTTATTCAGAGGGCCTGGTCCAATTCCATGGGGCTCCTCAGCTGTTGGTTCATAGTTCATGTGTTTCCACTAGTTTGGCTATTTGTCCCTATGCTTTTTCCAATCATGGTCTCAATATTTCTTGCTCACATAATCCCTCCTCTCTCTCCCCGATTGGACTCCTGGAGCTCTACCTGGGGCTTGGCCATGGATCTCTGCATCTGCTTCTTTCCACCAGTCACTAGATGGAGAGTTCTATCATGACAGTTAGGGTGTTCGGCCATCCGATCACCAGAGTAGGTCAGCTCAGGCATTCTCTCAACCATTGCCAGTAGTCTATAGTGGAGGTATCTTTGTGGATTTCTGGGGACCTCTCTAGCATTCTGTGAACGGCTAAGATCAAAAACATGGAAGACAGCTTATGTTGGAGAGGATATGGAGCAAGGGGAACACTCCTCCACTGTTGGTGGGAATGTAAACTTGTACAGCCACTTTGGAAATCAGTATGGCGCTTTCTTAGAAAATTGGAAATCAACCTCCATCAAGACCCAGCTATACCAGTCTTGAGCATATACCCAAGGAATGCTCAATCATACCACAAGGACACATGCTCAACTATGTTCATAGCAGCATTATTTGTAATAGCCAGAACCTGAAAACAACCTAGATGCCCTTCAACTGAAGAATGGATAAATAAAATGTGTACATATACACAATGGAGTACTACTCAGCAGAGAAAAACAATGACATCATGAGGTTTGCAGGCAAATGGATGGAACTAGAAAATATCATCCTGAGTGAGGTAACCCAGACTCAGAAAGACAAACATGGTATGTACTCACTCATAAGTGGATACTAGATGTAAAGCAAAGGATAACCAGACTGCAGCTCACATCTCCAGGGAGGCTACCTAGTAAAGAGGACTCTAAGAAAGACACAGGAATCACCCAACTACAGAGAAATGGATGAGATCTACATGAGCAAACTGGGGATGAGTGGTAGGGGGTAATGGAGGGCAAGGGTTGGGGGAAAGAGAGCTTAGGGGAGCAGGAGGTCCCAGCTGGATCAGGAACAAAGAGGGAGAACAAGGAAAGAGATACCATGATATATGAAGACCCCATAGGAATAGTAAGAAGCAGCTCTTACATTTAAACTTAGCACATTTCTGTTAATCTATATGTCGCCATGTGTTCCATGGCTTTACCTGTGTGCCATTACATGCTACTCCCTGGACAGTGAGCTGGCGTCTCCTGACTCAGCCTTCTTCTTCCCAGAATTCACCTTGTCTGCTTATCCTGCCTGTCCTTCCTCCCTGGCTACTGGCCAATCAGCATTTTATTTATTAACCAATCAGAGCAATGTATTTTCATAGCATACAGAAAGACATTCCCCCATCACTTCCCCTTTTCTTTCTTTTTTTTTTTTTCTTTTTTTTTGGTTTTTTCAAGACATGGTTTCTCTGTGTAGCTTTGTGCCTTTCCTGGAACTCCTTTGGAGACCAGGCTGGCCTCGAACTCACAGAGATCTGCCTGCCTCTGCCTACTGAGTGCGCCACCACCACCCAGCCCCCTTTTCTTTCCAAACAAAAGGAAGGTTTTAACTTTAACCCAGTAAATTTACATATATCAAGCAAGAATTGCAGTTATAATATCTAGTCTATTTGTATTTGGCAAAATTAAAGAAGATATCCTATATTTGTGAGTCTAAGGTTTCATATCTGCCTTATCTCTTATCATAACCAAAGAAAACCATAATTATCACTATCTAATCTTCAACTACATCAAGGACCCCAGAAGGATATAATATTACCTAAGTAAACAGGAAATGCATTGTAAGCAACTTCCAAAAATCTAGAATGACAGAGACAGCTGCCTGCCTGGACAATTACTCAAAATTCCTCTGTAACTTTGGAGCATTCATCTTCAACCATATAGACCTAGAGTCTCTCTGTCACTTTTCTCTGTGTCCTGTAGAATGTCTGGCAGTTTCCTCTGTGAAGCAGGAACCTGAAGGACCATTTTGCCTTGCACAGTTCAATGGTCACCTTCCTATGGTTCCTGCATGTCCAGTCGATACAACATTTTGTCAAGCAGTCCAGGCAAGAACAGTTTCTTGCCCAAATGGCTATTTTTGCCAAGAAGAAGACAAACTCCACATGGAGTGCTGTGGGATGTTCTGTATGGCAAATGTGTTGCTGATTAGTCAATAAATAAAACACTGATTGGCCATTGGCTAGGTAGGAAGTGTAGGCGGGACAAGGAGGAGAATAAAGCTGGGAAGTGGAAGGCTGAGTCAGAGAGACACTGCCAGCCGCCATGATGAGAAACAGCATGTAAAGATGCCGGTAAGCCACGAGCCATGTGGCAAGGTATAGATTAATGGAAATGGATTAATTTAAGCTGTAAGAACAGTTAGCAAGAAGCCTGCCACGGCCATACAGTTTGTAACCAATATAAGTCTCTGTGTTTACTTGGTCGGGTTTGAGCGGCTGTGGGACTGGCAGGTGAGAGAGATTTGTCCTGACTGTGGGCCAGGCAGGAAAACTCTAGCTACAATGGAGTGTCTTCGACACTCATCTTTCTCTTTGAAGCAAATTGGTGCTGCCAGGAGCAGACATATCTCATTGTTCAGGAAAGTGTAAGTTTTTAAAACATTTTAAATGCCATATTCTATAGGTCTTAAGTGTTTGAAGACTATCTACCTAATTGAAATCTATCTATGTATACCTAGAAAACTTAACTGACATGACTATAAGTTTGATTATCATAGATGATTAACTATTAGTCTGTATTTCTTAATGATACATTGCAATTTTAAATGAGTTGAATAAACATAATACCTTAAACAAGAGTAAAAATATACATACAATATAACAAAATTAAGTTTGTATCAATAAACTAAAATCTATACCAATGTAAAACATTTTAAACAAGTTGCTGCTCTTTAAAAATAAGTTGGTTAATCTACTCTTTCATCCTATCGTATCTATACTAGCTGGAGAGGAGCATGGGGAAATGTTGTCTTGATACGACATGGCTGTTGCCCTGATGAACATAATAGCAGCTATGGTTGCCTACACAAGATCAAGCCAGTCAACATTCCAGCGTGGATGGAGAAGAGACGTATGAAGCTCCACCCTTAGTTAAGGACATATTGGCAATAGTTGGCTACTGGAGGGGAGGGGGTGTCATTTTTCTTCAAGGGTGTGGGTACTGGTAGATTGCCTACGCTCTGGTGCATGTCTCTACATGATTACATATGAGAACAGCGTTAATTGGACTCAGTCGTTAATGAAAAAAAAAAAAAGAAGAGGCTGTGAAGATGTGAGGGGGCCATGTTGGGAGGTCCTAGGGAAATGGGAGGGATGTTTGGAGGTGGGGTATGATCACAATACACTATATACTTGCATGAAACTGTCCAAGAATAAATAAAAGTATCCTAAAAAAATAAAAATGTAGCTGGGCGGTGGTGGCACACGCCTTTAATCCCAGCAGTCAGGAGGCAGAGCCAGGCGGATCTCCGTGAGTTCGAGGCCAGCCTAGTCTATAAAGCAAGTTCCAGGACAGGCTCCAAAGCGATACAGAGAAACCCTGTCTTGAAAAACAAAAACAAAAACAAACAAACAAAAATGTTGATTACAGGTTGAGACAATAATGTTGGGATCTAACAAATCAGATAAAATACATTTCTAGGGTCAGATTCACCTATTTTTACCATTTAAAACAGGACCATGAGAAAGCCTTGAATTCCATGTGTGACCCCCATTGTCACCTCTGTGGATGAGTGTGTCTTCAGCATCGGGTATGAGTGGGAATAGGGCACTTTTCTCATCCCGCTGCTTACTAGGTGTCCGTAAAAGCTTAGCAATACGTGAATGGATGATGGCCACATTCATTCCAACAGAGCAGGAGCCGCTTCACCTAGAGAACCACATGTCTTGTTGGTGTATTTATTATTTTTATTTTTTTCTTCAGTGGCGGGGACCAATCCAGGGCCTGGTGCTTACTAGGCAATGCTCTATCACTGAGCCACATACCCAGACCAATCTGTCTTTAGAGTAAAAATTTCAGGGACAATAACAACAAAAGCAGTGAGGTTAATGAGGTTCCAATGCGTTTTCATCTCCTGGAAGTTAAAACGTTTAAGCTTGGTCGATCTGGTAATCATACCTAAACAATGGCACAGTCCATATCCTGTGATTAGGCGAGGGATGTACTGGCCACAAAAGAGCAGATCTTTCCTAGTTGGTAAGCAGCAAAATTTTGGGTGTTTTTGAGCGATGAAGACCAACCATGTCGTGTAAAAAATACACACGATGCTGCTACCTGCTGACAGTGTTTATTCCCCAGGATGCCTTTCTTTCCTCTTGGTGACTCAACTCTCCTTTCCCCAGCAAAGTAGCCGTTTGCATGTCTGTTTGCAGTGAGAAACAGGCCCTTTTCTCTTACCCCTGACAGGATCATTTTATACAGCTCAGGCTGGCTAACTCGTGATTGCTGCTCCAGTCTCCCTAGAGCTGATATTAACTGCTGTGCTACATGCCCGATCTAATTACTTTCCTTTTGTTGAGAGTCCACTGTACTTAATAAGAGAAGCTGCTTTTCAGGTCACCCTCCTTCTCCACCTCTCCAGGCCCAAGCGACCCCATCAGTGTGTCAAATGCCTCCCTTCCCTGTGTGGTTTGTTTCTTGTTGTGTCCTGAGTTCTGCTCTCTACAGGAAGGATACCCTCAGACACACTCAGACACGGTCCAGCAGCGACTTCACAGCTTTAGAGCCAAAGTTCTTCTAATCTTCACCCTGCTTGTCTGACGAGTAACTCCGTGAGGTCTGAGTCATCGGAAGGATCGTGGGGACTTCCCTGGCACTCCCAGTCTGGCCACTCTGCCCTTCTGCATTTTTCACAGACCAAAAGCCAGCCAAATCCAGGGGCTTACTTTCATTCATTCTGTCTGCTATCTTTAGTGCAGTGACCTACTTAAGTTAAAGGGAAATACAAGCCCCCAGAGAAATGTTCTGGCAGCTGTTTCCTGGGTAGAAATAGGCTGGGTCCGTGTTAGAGAGAAGCCTGTGAACTCTAAGAATCGTTTTTTTGTCTGGAGAGGGAAGCACGAAGGCGGGGACAGAATTGTTAAGGAAAATGTGTTCGACTGCAGGGTGTTCTTGGGGGAGGTGATGATGTGGGGAGAGGCTGGGTCAGAAACAGCTTCTCCAGGGCAATTCCGTGTGGAGTTTCCATCTTCCGCTTAGTTCCTACGATCAGCTTCCTACTCGGCAGCTCTATGCCCAGAGTCATAGATCTGAAGAGTATCAAGGCCCAGGCAGAGGATGTTAAAGCCAAACCATTATCAGAAACGACCGCTGTCCCCAGCACCATAGGAAATTAGTGATATTCTGACACATAAACGGCACTGGGAAAAACCATTTAATGGCAAAAGATGACAGGTGGAGATTGCTTCCAACCAAGTACCGAAACACCTTCACTTTGTCTTGGATTTGTCAGGATTCGCCTGGTCTACCTTAAGACTCCTCTATGCCTCAGTGACTGGTTTTCCTTAGCTGATGGCTAAGATGCCTTAGCCATTTATATGTTGGTTAATAATTGTTGTTACTTAGTTTGTTCATCAGCAAGCTGCCAGATGACGTGTCTTTCTCTCCTTTCCCTTTTTACTGGAGATATTGGTAGGTGGGGCATAAAAGAGCTCAAATATCTGAATAGATCCCCAAACAGAAAATGGGCCTTTGAATCACAATTTATACTGTAGAGTCCCTTTGGCTAGCCCTAACATGAGTCACAGGCCTCTGCATCCTGCGGATCCCATCCTGTGATCCAGTCCTTCTCCTGTCTTCTTGTATGATGTGCAGATCCAACTGTCTGCTTGACTAACAGTTCAGAAAGTCTTGGCTGGGCCTAGAAATGCACTCTGCTGTTTTAATCCCACCATTACGGTTATATTTCTTAGGATAGCCATCAAAACCAGTGAGAGTCGATAGTAACCTTTGTAGACCAGTGTATAAGGTTAAACATATAGTGCTAAAAACTTTTAGCACTCGGTGATCCTAAAATCCATCTAAAGCACTGCTCCTAGCACTTTGGAGATGAAGAAGATGAAGTGGGAAATGGGTTGCCCGAGGCTACAGACCAATCACAGCAGTGCAAAGTTGGTAGAAGAAAACTAGACCCTCAGAGGGTCTCTGGTCTTTCCCTGTACTCTGTTGCTTGTGTAAAGTGTCAATACTAAGATATCAAAATTTAAAGGACACAAAGGGTTTACAGTGAAAAACTAGTCTCCTATCCATAATTCTCACCAACCACTTAAGTCTCTTCCCTTTTTGTCCACTTAGATTAATTGTATGGTGGGAGGTGGGGATCCAACATCCAGTGCTTTTACAAGCCCACGAGGTATCTTTCCTTTGTGTATGCTTCTCTCTTGGTATTTTTGTGTTTATTTGTGCTTATTTTTTCCCCCCTCTGGGAAGCTGAGAGTCAGCAAACACATTAAAAGCACATTTTGTTCTTTGTTAAAAATGGGATTGTGTTAAATGTGGGCTAATTTGTGAAATGTTAACAATGTCATGGAGTCCAGGACAGAGCTTCAGGCATTCCTTCTGTCTTGAAAGCTGGGACAAGAGCTTGTCACTTCTGCTTTTTGATGTGGCTTTGTGAGGGTTTCGTGGCCAGAATCTAAAGTGTCATGCCTTGTACTAAAACAAATTCCAGTTGTGCTGGTCTCTTTGCTGCTTTTTCAACTCAAGTGGCGCGTTCTGTCAGAACGCCCATTCCCCTATACCTCGTTCCCTCACCTCCTCCCTCTGGAAGGGCCTTGTCACCTTCCTACCTTCTTATCGGACTTACCCTAACCACTCAGTTAGCATCACTCACAAAGCCAGACAGGGTGGCATATGCCTATCATTCCAGCATATGGGAGGCTGAGGCAGGGGGATTGTCAGTAATTCAAGACCAGCTTGAGCTATATAACTAGTTCCAGGCCAGCCTACGCTGCATAGCAGGACTCTTCCTCAAAAGGAAAACCCAAGCAAACAAATCCCCAAATAAAAGTAAACTCAGTGCCTCCCAAGTAACTTTCCCGCTTTCCTTCTCTTCTTTATCTTCCACGCTGTTTCCTGTGTTCTCACATAATTAATAATTTACTTAAGTGTGATGCTTGTTGTGTATCGTCTGTCACCACTGCTGACGTGCACACGAGAGGACAGGGATTTCTGTTTTCTTCGCTGCCTTCTTCCAAGTGCCTGGAATTCGCTCTGGCAGATAATAGTGTCCAACACATACATACTGCATTGAAAAAAAAAATCATGCATAGACTATCTTTTTAGCACCCATGTAAGTAAGTATACAGAAGAATAATTTTCTCTTTTCATTTCTAGCCATCATGAGGTATTTATTAAATTTCCTAATAGGGAAAATGTAGCTAGAACTGTGTTTTTAAGTTACAAAACTAAATTCATTGTTTTTCTTATTCTTTGAGAATTTCATACAATATATTTTGATCATATTCACCTCCCTCCCTCAACTCCCTAACTCCTTCCAGATCCATCTCTCTTTCTTTGCTTGCTCACCCCACTTCATGTACCCTTGCATTAAAAAAAATTCCATCAGTTACAGTTTTTGATTCCCATATAGTCTTGGATGTGTGTCCTTCCAGTGGAGTGTGGTTGACCTACCAGGAGCCATTGTTATCAATAAAGAAGCCTCTGTTATCAATGGAACATTAACTTCAAAGAGTAATTGAGAACTCCCCCAACTTCTACTTAAAACATGCTCTGGAATAGTTCACATATCATTGGCTGTTTCTTGGAAGTATATTAGCTTATGAATTCTCACATCTCACATTATTACATCCGGGTCTTTAAATTTCATATTTTCATGTGCTTAGTATTATGAATATAATATTTTATACATAAGAAATATCCTTTCTACATCGTATTTTTTTTTTAGCGTTGCTGTTAGTGTAGGATTTTATTTTATTTTTTTTAAATTTTATTTTATTTTATTTTACAATACAATTCAGTTCTACATATCAGCCACAGATTCCTTTGTTCTCCCCCCTCCCGCCCCCCTCCCCTTCCCCCCAGCCTACCCCCTATTCCCACCTCTTCCAGGGCAAAGCCTCCCCCGAGGACTGAGATCAACCTGGTAGACTTAGGCCAACAGGTCCAGTCCCCTCCTCCTAGGCCGAGCCAAGCGACCCTGTATAAGCCCCAGGTTTCAAACAGCCAACTCATGCAATGAGCACAGGACCCAGTCCCACTGCCTGGATGCCTCCCAAACAGATCAAGCCAATCGACTATCTCACCCATTCAGAGGGCCTGATCCAGTATATTCTTTCAAAGCAAATGTTTGAGTTAGCATTCATGCTGGCTTTCCATGATGTGACAAAACACTTGAACAGATCACCTTTAAAGTGGACACGTTCATTTTGTCTCATGATGTCAGAGGTCCATGTGTGGTCAGCTGACTCCGTTGCTTTCAGGCTTGTGGAGAGTCAGAAACATCAGGGCAAAGGTTGTGGAGGAGGAAGGCTGCTCACCTTATGGTGGCCAGGAAGGAGGGAGGGAGGGAGGGAGGGAGGAAAGGAGACAGGAGGAGGGAGAGGCTGAGACAAGATTCAGTCTCTAAGGGTGCATCCATAATGAACTATTCCTTCAATAAGGCCACGCCTCCTAAGCTTCTTCTGCCTCCCTATGGTGGTTTGAAAGAAAATGGCCCCCAAAGGGATTGGCACTATTGGGAGGTATGGCCTTGTTGGAGTAGATTTGGTCTTGTTAGAGGAAGTGTGTCACTGTGGGGGCCGACTTTGAGGTCTCATATATGCTGAAGATACTGCCCAGTGTCACAGACCACTTTGTGTTGCCTGAAAGATGTAGGATTCTTGAGTTACTTCTCCAGCACCATGCCTGCCTACACACTCCAGGTCTCACCATGCTGATAATGATCTGAATTTCTGAACCTGTAAACTGCCACCTCAATTAAATGTTTTCCTTTATAAGAGTTGCAGTGGTCATGATGTCTCTTCACAGCAATAGAGACCCTAAGACACTCCCGATGGTCCACTACATTATAAACTCTTTGATCCATTGATGAAATTAGAGCCGTCATGATCCAGCCAAAACTTATCTGTTGACAACCAAACTTTTAACATGTGGTCCTCGGGGGGCATTTCAGATCCAAACTGTAACAGCATTACTGTGGTCCCTTCTCCTCCCTCTCTCTTTTCTTTCTGTCCTTCTCATTAAGTAATCAATATTTGATCTAACTTCTTGGCAAAAAATAAATTATTTTGTTCAGTGCTGAGGAATTGATTTCAGGGTCTTGCATACAGTAGGCAAGGCATCTGTTACTCAACTGCACCCCCAGCCCTCAATTTATTGCACAAGCATGCTTAAACAAACAAACAAACAAACAAACAAACAAACAAACAGTCTTAAGGTCTGAATAGGTATTGTCCTTAAAGGTTCATAGATTTCTAAAGCACACGTTCATTTTCTTCTGGTGTTGAAATGGAGGCTCAGCCAGAGCCCATCTCCTGCTTCATCCTCACAGCCCTGCAGATCTTCCCTCCCTTGGTTCTTAAGGCTCACCTGTCCTGTTCCTCTTTCTCAAGATTTTTCTTTCACAAAGGTTAAATGTCAAGAATGTGGAAGTCAGCCGGGCGGCGGTGGCACACGCCTTTAATCCCAGTACTCGGGAGGCAGAGCCAGGTGGATCTCTGTGAGTTCAAGGCCAGTCTGGTGTACAGACCGAGATCCAGGACAGGCTCCAAAGCTACACAGAGAACCCTGTCTCAACAAACAAACAAACAAACAAACAACAACAACAACAACAAAAGAATGTGCAAGTCACTGCCTGAGATGTTAAGACAGCGCTTCTCAACCTGTGGAGTCACAACTCCTTTGGGGGTCAGACGACCCTTTCACAGGGGTCACATAACAGAAATCCTGCATATCAGCTATTTACATTATGATTCATAACAGTAGCAAAATTACAGTTATAAAGTAACAATGAAAATAATCTTATGGTTGAAGGGTCACCATAACATGAGAAACTGTGTTCAAGGGTCACAGCATGAGGAAGGTTGGGAACCACTATGTTAGGTGATTAGAAGATGAACAAGGTTCGTCTAAGGTGTAGAAAGAGACCCAGACAAGTAAACATAACTGCCACGTGGTATGAAGGTGTAAAGGGACAGGAAACAAAACAAAACAAAACAAACAAAACTGGGAAGAGTGGCACCAGTGTGAAGATGGGGAGTTTTGGATGTGGAGGTTGGACAAGGAGGGTTCTGTTTGGGTTTGCCATTCCTTGAATTCAAATGCTTTATGCTCATCACACATGCTTAAAAATATTCTCATTCCCAGGGAGCCAGTGATGAACCGAGAATTCTGCAGGCCTGTGTCCTCCTCTTTACGACACTACATCAAGTTTCTCGTTGTTTGCTATGTTGTGGCCTGTAAACTGCCTTGTGGCCCTCTGCTCCATCCATCCTGGCTCTTCTCTCAGGCCCTCTAGAAGCAGACATGCCTTTGATGGTTTCAAAGTCCTAATCAGAAATGGAAGTTTACCCCCAGGTGGGGGATGGGCAATGATCGTGTTTAGTTTTATGCTTAAAATACAGAACCTCTGCCAGTTGAACAAACCTTGTTCACTGACACTATTGAGTAATTTACCCCAAGGCTTTCCCCACTGTCTTTATTTTGTCATTATTTCTCAGGCTTGTTCTTTAACTCTACACATTGTGACTGCCAAGTGCTTACTACTGAGCGAGGGGAAGGGAATAAAAGAGTTAAAAACACAAAACAAAACATGCTTGCTGCCTGACAGTTGTCTTTGTAGTGAGGGAGACAAGACACGTGGAAATCAAAGGCAAACAGGAAAGCAGGCCTCTGTGTAACTTGTCTCAGTTGGGTGGGGTAATTATTATTATTATTATTGAGTGCAGAGGGGGCGTGATTGCAATAGAGCATGCCAGTTCTTAATTGGCCTGAAATTGCCATCTGTGATGGTTACCTGTATGTGTCAACGTGGGTAGGCAATTCATTTGTTTGTTCAAACAACAGTTTAGATATTACCGTGAAGGTATTTTTAAGATACAATTCCCATTTACACTAGTACAGTAGGAATAAGATTATCCTGTTGGAGATGGACAGGTCTCATTTAAGCCGTTGAGAGCCTTAGAAGTCTGAGATCTATGAAGGAAGAAAATCTGCATCCAGACTCAAGATATCACTTCCTCCCCAGGTATTCAGTCTGTGGGCCTGCCCTGAAGATTCTGGACTTCCCAGCTTATGTCATTGAGAGAGTCAGTTCACTAAGATGAGTCTCTCTTTTTCCTCTCCCTGATCACTCCCTGTTCTAAGTAACCTATTGGGTCTGTTCTTTAGAGAATTCTGACTAGGGCAAAGCCACAGATTCTCTTCCTTCAGCCTTTCTACCTGGCCTTTAAGGTACAAGCAGAGTTGGTATGTCTTGATATTCTAAGTTGCAGTGTCATTGATTCGTTTATTTATTGACTATTGTCTTAGTTAGGGTTTCTTTTTTTCTTTCTTTTTTTTTCTGAGACAGGGTTTCTCTGTGTAGTTTTGGTGCCTGTCCTGGATCTCACTCTGTAGACCAGGCTGGCCTTGAACTCACAGAGATCTGCCTGGCTCTGCCTCCCAAGTGCTGGGATTAAAGGTGTGTGCCACTGCTGCCACCCTTAGTTAGGGTTTCTATTGCTGCCGTGAAACACCACGACCAAAAAGCAAGTTGAGGAGGAAAGGGTTTATTTGGCTGACACTTTCATATCACTCTTCATCGTTGAAGAAAGTCAGGATAGGAACTCAAGCAGGGCAGGAACCTGGAGGCGGGAGCTGAAGCAGAGGCCATGGAGGGGTGCTACTTACTGGCTTGCTCAGCCTGCTTTCTTATAGAATCAAGGACTACCAGTCCAGGGATGGCCCCACTCACAATGGGCTGGGTGTAAGGATTCTGTCCTTAATTATGTCCCTCTCTTTCCTTTCCACTCCTTCCTTTTGTTTGTCCTCTCTCTCTCTCCCTCTCTCCCCCCCTCCCTCTCTCTCTCTCTCTCCCCTTCTCTCCCAATAAAGCTCTAAAAAGGTAACTATGGCTTGTGATTCTTCCAATCAGCACTCTCCTCCGCCGGCATGGCTGCCTGGGGCGGCAGCCAGCCATGAGGAGCAGCGCCACAGCGTAACCAACACTGGGCTCTCCCCCATCAATCACTAATTAAGAAAATGCCCTACATTCTTGTCCATAACCTGATCTTATGGAGACATCTCCTTAACTGAGGCTCCTTCCTTTCTGATGACTTAAACTTGTGTCAAGTTGACACAAAACTATCCAGCACAGCTATCTAGAAGTGTTGTGGGTTAAGAGAGTATAGGTTTCATTTCTTTAGTAAGAATAGTTTATTGAGTATGCTTCAAGAGGGCAGCCAGATGAGCAGTAACTAGAGTATCGTCTACAGCAGAATGGAGGCTTTGAAACCAGCCCACGTAGGTCTGTTTTCTAGTATGAACTGCAATTTTCTCACTTGTAATATGGAGGATAATAAAGGTACTTACCATTTTATGGTTGTTTTGAGAAATGATTAAGTTAATAAAATATCCTAAGTGCTTTCTGAATACTCAAAACAGTTAGCACTTAATATATATTAGCTATCTTTTTTGTGGCTTTGAAGAGACAGTGGCAATAATTAATATGGGATTTGTCCTCAGGCTGCTCAGAGTCTAGTTGGCGAGTGCATTCATTTAAAGTTAACAGTATTCATGCAGAATATTTCTTTTTTTTAATTAATTTTTTTCTTTAAGATTAAGCATCCTCACTGACAATCCAGAAGCAGTCCGTGCTGACAGTTAAGCAATTCCTTAATTTTCAATGTCAAAGTAGAAAACACATGTTCACAAGATGCAAGTAAATTACTGTCCTTTTCAAAACATCCACCAAGTGGCTACTAAGCCACTTACAGAATCATGAGGAAGACAGTTTTCCAAAAAGCCAATAAAACCCAGAAATAGGAATCCAGCTCTCAAGCTATAATTACCACCCCAAACTCGGCTGTCTAAGCAGGGAGTGTAGGAAGCCCAATTCCTATAGGTTATTAGAGAAGACCTGAATGTTCAGAAGGTTGGGGCCAGAACCATGGTGCTGTCTGTCCACAGGTTCAGAGAACATTCATCTGAGGAATAAGCTGGGCTCTTTCCTATTCCAGCAGAGGAGATGAAAACACACACTGTTGAAATCAACCCCGACTGTCCTTGCCCACACAAGGCAGGAGAGCAAAGGGAGAAAGTGGAGAACAAAATGGGGCAGACAGCTCTGACTCCGACTCTCCTCCCCAGGTGAGCAGGAGGGGGCCCCGAGCCAGATCCACTCATTCTGCACTTGATTCTACACCAGTGGATTCAACACGCCATTCAGAAACATCAAGTGACCCACGGGGCTTGTGGGACTAAAGTCTTTTAAAATGTATTGTCAATTTCTATTTGGAAAGTGGAGGGTCAGAAGGACACTGGGACATCTGGTCGGTCACAGAGTGGAAGGCCCTCCATGGGGAACTGGAGGAGGAGCAAGCAGTGTGTAGCCAGTGGATTAGGCTCTCAGTGTCAATGGGGCTGGGACTGTCCCCAGCTACAAAGGAGAGTCCTGAGATGGTTCCAACAAGGTCAGCTTCCTGGACACAGTCTCAAAGTTTAACTCTTGACCCTCTCCCTAACCTAAAGCTTGGGGAAGAAAATAGAAAATATATATTGACTTTATAACTATCCACAGCTTGGGCATATTCTTTTTTTTTTTTTTTTTTTTTTGCTTTTCGTGATAGGGTTTCTCTGTGTAGCTTTGCGCCTTTGCACCTTTCCTGGAACTCGCTTTGTAGACCAGGCTGGCCTCAAACTCACAGAGATCCGCCTGGCTCTGCCTCCTGAGTGCGGGGATTAAAGGTGTGTGCCACCACAACCCGGTGCAGAATACTTCTTAAGCAGGAAATAAGACCAGATTTAAGTATGGAAGCTAGCATCATGGAAGTGACAGGTCAAATACAGGTCGTGGAGTAGTGAGACAGTTAATATTTTTTATTTTATTTTATTTTATTATTTTTGTCCAGAGGACAGGATATAGACACGTTTCCTAGGAGAGTTTGCCTATGAAGGAGTTCCTAGGCTGGGTTAACTGAAGTTGGAAGAGCCCACTGTATGTATGGGCAGCACCATATCATGGGCTATGATCAAAGGCTGAATAAACAGGAGAAAGTGAGCTGAGCATGAAGTGGGCTCAGTGTGAGCAGCTGCTGTAGCTAGGGTTTTCCTGCCTGGCCCACAGTCAGGACAACTCTCTCTCACCTGCCAGTCCCACAGCCACTCAGACCCGACCAAGTAAACACAGAGACTTAAATTGGTTACAAACTGTATGGCCATGGCAGGCTTCTTGCTAACTGTTTTTACAGCTTAAATTAATCCATTTCTATTAATCTATACCTTTCCACGTGGCTTGTGGCTTACCGGTACTTTACATCTTCCTTGTCCTCATGGCGGCTGGCAGTGTCTCTCCCACCCAGCTTCCTGTTCTCTCAATTCTCCACTCTGTTAGTCCCGCCTATACTTCCTGCCTGGCCACTGGCCAATCAGTGATTTATTTATTGACCAATCAGCAACACATTTGACATACAGACCATCCCACAGCAAGCTGCCTCCTGTGCCGCTGCCATGCCTTCCCTCCTGGGATGAACTGAGCGAGTTCGAGACATACTCTTTCTTCCCCGCCTCTCATCATGTTCTTTTACAGAGGTGAGAAAAATAAGGAATCTTACTGGTCTCTTGGAGAGAAGTGGTGTCAAGAGAGAAACTGAGGCCTGAGCCCAGTCCAGCGTCTCCTCCCTGTTTTCCTTTTTTTTTTCCTTTGATGTAAACTCATTTCCTAGCAACGTTGTGAATTAGAGGAACCAAGACAAGTGCAGTTTCACATATCCTGACTCCACGGGCATGAGGGTTGTAGCGACTGCTGATTGAATTGATGCTCCAGGTGCTTCCTGGGCACTGTCTCTCACTGGAGGAGTAATCAGAGCGAATGAGCTCATATGTTAATGTTTTTGTTGCTTTGGCACTCAGCTAGGTGAGCCAGTAGACTCGGGATCATAAACAAACCCTTTCTTGCATTGCCAACACTTGGATTGGTGGCATTGCACGGCTGCCTTCCTAAATCCTACTCTATGGTATCTGGCTGACATCTTTCTGTCTTTATTTCTTGCCTGAGACATGTGTATTATAACAATGGAAGAACTGAGACATGTAACTGAGAAGACTGAAGACAATAAGACTGAGAGGATTATAGTATTCATGGACTGGGAAGCTCATATGATTCCATATATGATTTCTAGATAGTGAGCCTAATCCCAATCAAACTATCAGCTTTTTTCTTCGTTTTGAAAAATACAATATTTTAAATTAAGTATTTGAGAGTTTCAAACAATGTATTTTGGTCATATTCATGCCTATTCTTTCCCCTAAATTCTTCAAGGTCCATCCTCACCTCCTCACTTCCTCTCAACTTTCTGTCTTCTTTTTGAAAAATAACCCACCAAGTCCAGTATGTGCTTTGATATACCCATGGGTGTGGGGCCATTCACTGGCGTATGTTTGACCTAGGAGCCACACGCGTAAAGAACACGGACTCTTCCTCAGAAGCCATAAGCTGCCAATAACGCCTCAACTAGAGGTGTAGGCTCATGATTCCTTCTCTCTTCTATGCTGCGATTGTGACTGGCTTGATTTTGTGTAGGTCTGGTATAGGCTACCATGAGTTCATGAGTGTGATGGTCCTGGCATGTGCAGAAGACACTGTGTTGCTGTGATCCTCTCTGGCTCTAAAAATCTTTCTGTCCCTTCTCCTGAGATAGTCCCTGAACCTTGGGGAAGATGATACTAATGTACCATTTATGGCTCAGCATGCTACTGACCCTTGCTCTACGCACTTGGGTTAGTTATGAGTTTCCGCATTAACCAAAGACACTTCCCTGATGAAGAATGAAAGCTGCCTAGAGATGACATGAATTTAGAGGGCACTTTGAAAGTATGCCCATTTAACAACAGCAGCAACAACAAAATAGCAGTAGGTCCACCCCCCTGGGCGGGGTGGTCTGTGAGTTTGCTATTATGGGTTCTTGGCCACAATCAGTACCAGGCATACGTCCTGTGGAGTGGGTTTTAAATGCAATTAGAAAGTAGTTCATTTCCCCCATAATATTCATGCCTGTATTGTGCCTGTAAGTGTTCTCTAGAGGAACAGAACTGATAAAATGAATCTTTCTCTCTCTATATATCTCTCCATCTCTCTTTCTCTCTCATCTATGTGTGTGTGTGTGTGTGTGTGTGTGTGTGTGTGTGTGTGTGTGTAAAGGGGATTTATTAGAATGGCATACAGGCTGTGGTCCAGTCAGTGCAACAATAGTGGTCTACCAACAGAAAGTCTAAGAACCTCATAATTGTTCTCTAGAGGAACAGAACTTATAGAATGGATATATATTGTTAATCCACTGAATGAGAGTAAATACCATTAGTCAAAATCTT
The DNA here is from genome assembly GCF_007827085.1 of Peromyscus californicus insignis. Classification (NCBI taxonomy): domain Eukaryota; kingdom Metazoa; phylum Chordata; class Mammalia; order Rodentia; family Cricetidae; genus Peromyscus; species Peromyscus californicus. The sequence continues at coordinate 62,133,183 of NW_026294469.1, read as the reverse complement.
TAGTCAAATTATGCAAGCTTTATTTTCTGTCAGACAGGGCTGTCTCCCTAAATTTGGGTTTGAGAAAATAGTAGCTAGCATAGGAGACAGTGGGGTTTATATAGCTCCCCAAAACTGCAAGACTGGGGTTTTCAAGGGATGGGGGCTTTCTAGAGGAGTTTTGGTTGCATAGTAATTCAGCTGAACATTTAAAAAATGTTGGGCAGAACATCTTATCTTATCAGGGTGGAGGTTAGGGTATAGGGTGTGGAACATGTCAAATTCCAGGAAAAAAAGGTCAAGACCTGGTCAAATCCAAGTTTTACAGAAAACAGGAATGAACTTATTTTGATCTTGTAACAAGATACCTTTTAATCTTAAGATGGAGTCAGGCTGGTCTATTGTTATAGATATAATAAGTATATATATTGTAATAAATTAACACACACACACACACACACACACACACACACACACACACACACACGTGCGCACATTTACAAACTGTGGTCCAATTATCCCAACAATGGCTGTCTACCAACAGAAGTTCCAAGAATCCAGTAGTTGTTCAGTCCATGAGGCTGAACATCTCAGCTGGTCTTCAGTCTACACCGGAATTCTGAAGAAGTAGTCTCTAATGCCAGTGAATGAATGGACTTGCTAGTGAAAGGGAGAGCCAGCAGGTAAAGAGAGCAAGCTTCCTTCTTCCATGTCCTTTACATAGGCTGCCAGAAGATGCGGCTCAGATTAAGGTGGATTCTCCTACCTCAAAGGATCTGAACTGAAGGTGGATCTTTCCACTCAAAAGATCTGGACTAAAAGTTAGATCTTCCCACTTCAAATGATTTAATTAAGAAAAATCCCTCACAGGTGTACCCAGCCACTTGGGTTTGAGTTAATTCTAGATGTAGTCAAGCTGACAACCAAAAAGCCATCACGAGTCCACCCCTTGGCAATTTGACACACACAGTCACATCTCCTTATGTCATGCTTAATTTCCAAGTGGAAACAACCAAGTCACAAGTATTCCTCACATGATAAAACCATCCCACATATAATTGCAAACTTTTTATAAATTTTAGAGTAGGTAGCAATGTCCCTTAAAGGATATTGTTCTGGTATCTCAAAACTTAAATATGATAACCACTGATATTCTCTTTTTTTGTCATTGATAATTGTACTTATTTATTTTTATTTATTTAATTTTTTTTCATTTTACATACCAACCACAGCTCTGCCTCCCTCTCCTTCACCATCTCCCCCCCCACCTCCCACCACCCCACCCCCATCCACTCCTCACAGGTATAAGGCCTCCCTTGGGAGTAGACACAGGCTGGCATACCAAGATGGGGTAGAACCAAGGCCCTCCGCTGCTGAGCATCAAGGCTGAGCAAGGTATTCCACCATCAGGAATGGGCTCTAAGAAGCCAGTTCATGTACCAAGAATAAGTCTTGGTCCCACTGCCAGGGGCCCTACAAACAGACTAAGTCACACAACTATCACCCACATTCAGACGGCCTAGTTTGGTCCCATGAAGGTTCCCCAGCTGTCAGTCCAGAGTCTGTGAGCTCTCACTAGCTTGGGTCAACTGTTTCTGTGGGTTTCCCCATCATGATCTTGACCCCCTTTGCTACTATAATCTCTTCAACTGAACTCCAAGAGCTTGGCCCAGTGCTTGGCTGTGGGTCTCTGTATCTGCTTCCATCAGTCACTGGATGAAGGTTCTATGATGACAATTAGGGTAGTCACCAATCTGATTACAGGGGAAGGCTAGTTCAGGCACCCTCTCTGCTATTGCTAGGAGTCTTAGCTGGGGTCATCCTTGTCGGTTCCTGGGGATTTTCCTAGCACCAGGTTTCTCCCTAACCTCATAATGGCTCCCTCTGTCAAGATATCTCTGTCCCTTCCCCAACTTGGCCATTCTCTATCTCTCATATTCCCCTCCCCCATCCCTTCCCTTTATTCCCCCTGTCCCAGTTTACCCAGGAGATTGCTGTGGGATGTTCTGTATGTCAAATGTGTTGCTGATTAGTCAATAATTAAAACACTGATTGGCCATTGGCTAGGCAGGAAGTGTAGGCGGGACAAGGAAGAGAATAAAGCTGGGAAGTGGAAGGCTGAGTCAGAGAGACACTGCCAGCCGCCACGATGAGAAACAGCATGTGAAGATGCCGGTAAGCCACGAGCCATGTGGCAAGGTATAGATTTATAAAAATGGATTAATTTAAGCTGAAAGAACAGTTAGCAAGAAGCCTGCCATGGCCATACAGTTTGAAACCAATACAAGTCTCTGTGTTTACTTCGTCGGGTCTGACGGCTGTGGGACTGGCAGGTGAGAGAGATTTGCCCTGACTGTGGGCCAGGCAGGAAAACTCTACCTACAAATGGTGCCCAACGTGGTGGCAAGAGTTTCCACCTAAAAACTGAGAAAAAAGATTCTAAAACGGAGCTAAAAACAGTTCCTAATTGTCTCTCTCAAATGAGCGGCAGCTGCTGGTTTGAGCTCCTTGTGGGTTTCTGATGTGCACACTGGACCTGCAGTTTGGTGGGAATGAGGCCTCTGCAAGTGGCACATTAAGCTGCATGGTGGATTTAGCCTTTGCTGGTACAAAACAAAAAAAGAGGTTTCTGGACTACACGCTGCTTGGATAAAAGCATAGACCCACGATAGCTCCCAGAGCTGGTGGTAAACGTAGCCATGTTGGGAAGCTGAGGTGGGTGGAGCCAGAAGCCACAGCTGCTGCAGTTTAAGGCAATAGATTCACAATAAGACAGATTCAGATGTAATAGTTTACAATGTGTGTAAAAGATACGTAGGCTTGAAAGAGACAAAAAAGATGATATATAGAGTTATAGAAACAAATACATAGTTTTAAAAAATAAAGTCTTTAAAGAGACAGTAAAGGTAGTATAAAAAATAAGCCACGTAAAAATGGATATTACACAGAGAATCTTCATTGTGTTGTCTTTGGGACTTTTAACTGCAGAAAAACATTTGATTGCAAAAGCTGTTGAGTTACGCCAAAATGTATATTTTAAAGGTATCTTGACTTCAAAATTTGAATATAAGGATATGTTACTTTGGAAAGGAGACTCTGCTTTTGTTCCCACAGAAAGCCAGAGGCTATGGATTTGTTCCAGATTAAGATACATCAGGTTTGACCAGCCAAGACCCCCTGAAAGGTCTCTGATGACACCATGGCCCAGATGATCCAACATCCAGAATGGTTTGAAGGCAACTGGCTCAGACGATACACCCTCATGGACTTTTCCATGATCCTAAAATTTTCTTTGTATCCCCATAAGATACAGCGCCCCCCTCCAGCAGGAAGTAGTAAGAGAAGCTACGCCCAAATTCCCAAATTATATGTAATTTTATTTTGTTAAGGTTAAAACCTTCCTTTTTTTTAAAAAAAAAAGGGGGGAAGTGCTGTGGGATGTTCTGTATGTCAAATGTGTTGCTGATTAGTCAATAATTAAAACACTGATTGGCCATTGGCTAGGCAGGAAGTGTAGGCGGGACAAGGAAGAGAATAAAGCTGGGAAGTGGAAGGCTGAGTCAGAGAGACACTGCCAGCCGCCACGATGAGAAACAGCATGTGAAGATGCCGGTAAGCCACGAGCCATGTGGCAAGGTATAGATTTATAAAAATGGATTAATTTAAGCTGAAAGAACAGTTAGCAAGAAGCCTGCCATGGCCATACAGTTTGAAACCAATACAAGTCTCTGTGTTTACTTCGTCGGGTCTGACGGCTGTGGGACTGGCAGGTGAGAGAGATTTGCCCTGACTGTGGGCCAGGCAGGAAAACTCTACCTACAGGAGATCTTAACTATTTCCCCTTCCTGGAGTGATCCATGTGTGTCCCTCTTAGGATCCTCCTTTTTACCTACCTTCTCTGGGGTGGTGGATTGTAGCTTGGTTATTCTTTGCTTTGCGTCTAATATCTACCTATGAGTGGGTACATACCATACTGTGTTTGTCTTTCTGGATCTGGGTTACCTTACTCAGGATGTTTTTTTTTTTTTTTTTTTAGTTCCATTCATTTGCCTACAAATTCCATGATGTCATTACTTTTTATCACTGAGTTTATACTCCATTGTGTAAATGTACCACATTTTCTTTATCCATTCTTCTGTTGAGGGGCATCTAGGTTGTTTCTAGGTTCTGGCTATTATGAATAGTATTGTTATGAATATAATTGAGCAAGTGTCCTTGTGGTATGGTTGAGTATCTTTTGGGTATATGCTCAAGAGTGGTATTGCTGGGTCTTGAGGTAGGTTGATTCCCAATATTCTGAGAAACCACCATTCTGATTTCCAGAGTAGGTGTATAAGATTGCACTCCCACCAGCAGTGGAGGAGTGTTTCCCATACTCCACATATTCTCTAACATAAGTTGTCATCAATGTTTTTGATCTTAGTTATTCTGACAGGTGTAAGATGGCATTTGAGAGTCATTTTGATTTGCATTTTCCTGATGGCTAAGGATGTCCAGCAATTCTTCAAATGTCTTTTGGCCATTTGAGATTCTTCTGTTGTGAATTCTCTGTTTAGATCTGTTCCCCATTTTTCAAATTGGATTATTTGGCACTTTGATGTCTAGTTTGAGTTCTTTATGTATTTTGGAGATCGGCCCTCTGTCAGATGTGGGCTTGGTAAGGATCTTTTCCCCTTCTGTAGGCTGCCGTTTTGTCCTTATTGAGCACTGATAGTCTCTTAATTGATGTTACATTATATGATAAAGAAATTGAAGAAAGAAGACACAAGTATCTCTACAAACACCTTTTAAACAAAATATGACAGAAACACTCATGTCAGGTATAATTCTCATTTCTGCATCTGGTCACAAGCCCATAGCTGGTATGTATAACTACCTTCCTCTACTACCCATTCTGTATTTCCTCCACCCTCACCAAGCACCTCAGCAGGTCTTGGCTCTTTTCCTGGAGGAGTGACCCATACCTTCATTCCTGAAGGGTCTGTGCCCTTTGTCAGCCTGCCTGGATTGGATTGTTGTAGTTTCCCATTGACTTTAATCACAGGACATGGCAGCACCAAGAGATGCCCTAAAGGATCTCTTGCACTCCAGACATAATCCTCTTTACCTCCATTGTGGAGAAGCAATCCAATTCCTCTTTGGTAATCTGGATCAACCCCCCCTCCTAACACTGTTTTTCCTTTCTTAGACTGTTGACTTAATGGCATCAGTGGTCAGGGGAGGTCGGAGCTTCTGGATCAATGAATGGAATGCTTGTTGTGTCTCTGGGCTGGAGTGCTTCACCCTTTGGAACCAAAACTTGTAGGCCAACAGAACTTAAGGTCACAGGACAGGAAGCAAAAACATTCCTAGTGGGTCACTAGGAGTGATAATGAGTGGAACTATTCCCTTTTCCATTCCTTGATTCCTGGAACCATGGAACCTGGCTATGGGAGAAACTATACCATATACTGGATATTGATTCAAAGCATATACCACCTTCTGGAAAACCCTGCCCCAGCCCTGCAGGCTACTGCCACCTAATAGGTGCTATAACTGTGTCTTCAAAGGGCCATTTCATCCTATCAGGGGAGCTGCTTCAGAATGGTGGGGAATACAGTAAGAGCAGTGGATTCCATGACCATGGGCCCACTGTCACACTTCTCTGGCTGTGAAGTGAGTGTCTTGTTCAGAAGCAATACTGTGTGGAATACCAGATGGTAGTTAAGGCATTCAGTAAGTTCATTCTGTAAGTTTTATTAGAAGCATTATGTGTAGGAAAGGCAAATACCCACAATTAGTATGTACTCCAGTAAGGATGAAGTGTTGTCCCTTACATGGAAGAATTGGTCCAATATAGTCAACCTGCCACCAGGTCACTAGCTCATCACCCCAGAAAATCATGCCACATCTGGGGCTTGGTGTTGGTCTCTGTTGTTGGTAGATGTGGCACTCAGCAACATCTGTAGCCAGGCCAGCTTTCGTAAGTGGAAGTCATTATTGTCTTGCCCATGCATAACCTCCATCTCTGCCACCATGGCCACTTTGTTCATGGGTCTATTGGGCAATGACAGGGATGGCTAGGGAAAGAGACTGACAGTCTGCAAAATGAACCATCCTATCTACTTGATTATTGAACTCCTCTGCTGAAGTCACCTTTTCATGAGCATTTATATGGGACCTAAGCATCTTCACATCCTTTGCCCATTTGGAGAGATCTATCTACATACTTCTTCTCCAAATGTCTTTCTCACCAATTATTCAATCATGCTCTTTCCAAATCCCTGACCATCTAGCCAACCTGTTTGGCTGCAGTTCATAAATCAGTGAATAATTACTCTGGCCATTCTTCCTTCCAAACAAAATATATGGCCAAAATATCTGCCTGAAATTTCCCCTTGCTGGTGTCATTCAGGGTTCTTTAAGAAAGGGGTTGTAAAATACTGTAGTATTACAGCTCTCCACTTTTGTGTGGTATCTTCATAATGTGCAGAACCATCAGTAAACCAGGCCCTAGTCTCCTCTTCCTTAGTTAACTGATCACAGAGCCCACCCATGAGGCTATTGGTACATGCTTGGCAGCAGAAGGCATTGTAATAGGAGTAGAAACCATAGGCATTTGAGCAACTTCTTCATGTGACTTGCTTGTGCCTTCAGGATCTGTGCAGGCTTGCTCACTTATACACCAGTTCCGTTTGATAATGGATTGCTGCTGTGCACGTCCTGTTTTATGACTTGGTGGGTCAGATAACACCCAGATCATGTTGGGCAGCTTATGGTAATGTTGTGGCCCTTTGTCAAATGTTCAGTTTCCACTAAGGCCCGATAGCAGGCCAAGAGCTGTCTCTCAAAGGAAGAATAGTTGTCTGCAGATGATGGTGGAGCCTCGCTCCAAAATTCCAAAGTTCTCTTCTGTGATTCATCTATGGGGACCTGCAAAAGGCTCCTAACAGCATCCATATCTGCTGCTGACACCTCAAGTACCATCAGGTCTGCTGGATCATGTGATCCAAGTGGTAGAGCACTCTGCATAGCATCCTGGACCTATTGAAGAGCCTTCTGTTCCAGGCCCCACTCACAGCTAGCAGCTTCCCAAGTCACTTGGTATAAGAGCCAGAGTAACACACCTAAGGGAGGAATGTGCTGCCTCCAGAACTAAATAGGCCTACTAAATGTTGTGCTTTGCTGGGTGGTGGTGGCACACGCCTTTAATCCCAGCATTTGGGAGGCAGATGCAGGCAGATCTCTGTGAGTTCAAGGCCAGCCTGGTCTATAGAGCTAGTTCCAGGATGGCCAGAGCTATTACACAGAGAAACCCTGTCTCCAAAAAAACCATAAAACAATGTTGTGCTTCTTTCTTTATAATGGAAGGGAACAGGTGCAAAAATACCCTCCTCTTTAGAAGGAATATCTCTACATCGTGCACACCACTGGATTCCTAAGAATTTCAGTGGGGTAGAAGGCCCTTGCATTTTGGTTGGATTTATTTCCCATCCTCTGATGTGCAAATGTATGGTCAATGAGTTAAAAGTGGTGGCTGCTTCCTGCTCACTTGGTCCAATCAACATAATGTCATCACTGTAACAGACTAGTGTAGAAGACACAGATGATCAAGATCCCTTCAAAGTTATGACACAGGGCTGGAGGGCTAATATATCCTTGAGGTAAAACTGTCAAGGTATACTGTTGGCCTTTACCAAGTAAAAGCAAATTCATTCTGATTGTCCTTATGGACAGATACTGAAAAAAAGGCATTTGCTAGATCAATAGAAAGAGTATATTTGTCTCACAGTTTGAGAGTACAGTTCATCACGTTGGGAACTGCATAGCAGTGGGAGCAGGAGTCAGCTGGTCATACTGCATCCACTTCAGAAAGAAGAGATAGGTGAATGGTCAGCCCACTCCTTCTCCTTTTTATTCAGCTTTTGACCACAGCCCATGATATGGCGTTGCCACATTTACTCTGGGTCTTCCCACCTCACATGACCCAGCCTAGAAACTCCTTCATAGGCAGACTCAGAGATTTGTCTCCAGGTGATTCTGTGTCTTGCCAATAGCCGCATACCGTGGACCAGGAGATGTGTGAATCTGCTCAAGTAAGGACACAACATCTGGTAGAGTGCCTGCAATTGGAGTCACTACTTGATTGAGTTAGTCAACTGTCAGTCTTCTTGAATCATCTGTTTTCTGTGCTGGCTGGACAGGAGAGTTAAAGGGAGATATTGTGGAGACCAAGTATTCTTTCAAGTCCTTGATGGTGGCACAAATATCTGCAGTTCCTCCAGGGATGAGATGTTGGTTTTGGTTTACTATGTTCCCTGGCAGAGGCAACTCTAAAGGATTCCAGGATTCCATTTAGTCTTATCAACCTTAGTAGCTCTCACTCACATCAGGGGACTAATGTCAGAATCCTGTCAACTTCTAAGTATATCTATCCCATTTACACATCCCGGGACTGGGAAAATAACCACAGGATGAGTTCAGGGACCCACTGGGCCCACTGTGAGTCAGACTTCATCCAAAACTCTATTAATCACCTGACTCTCAGAAGCCTCTACTCTAACTGGAAGGCTACAGTGTTTCTTGGGGGTCTCTGGGAATCAGTGTCAGTTCAGATCCAGTATCCAATAGACCCCCAAAAGTCTGATTGTTTCCTTTCTCCTAGTGTCCGGTTACCCTTGTGAAAAGCCATCAGTCCTGCTGTAGCAGGCCTGCAGAAAAACTAACAGTAAAAGTCTTAAGCATTTTATCAAGGTCCTTCCTTAGGGGAACCTGGCCATCTCTTCAGTTAAGAGTTTCTGGGTCTACAAACGGGCTCAAGTCTGGAAATTGGTTCACTGGCCAAGATTCCTTTTTTTTTTTTTTTTTTTTTCAAGACAAGCTCTCTCTGTGTAGCTTTGGAGCCTGTCCTGGAACTCACTCTGTAGCCCAGGCTGGCCTCGAACTCACAGAGATCCGCCTGGCTCTGCTTCCCAAGTGCTGGGATTAAAGGTGTGCGCCACCACTGCCCAGCTCCAAGATTCCCTTTTGCCAGGATCCAATGTAGCCTTTCTTTTATTTGTTTGAGAAATTTCTTACTTATACAGATCAAACAAAAATGCAGTAGGCTTCTTCTCTATTTCATGCCTGAAAACACTGTGGTAGTTTGAATGTAACTGGCCCCCATAATCTCATAGGGAGTGTCACTATTAGGAGGTATGGCTTTGTTGGAGTGGGTATAGCCTTGTTGGAGGAAGCGTGTCACTGTGGGGGTGGGCTTTGAGGTCTTTTGCTTAAGCTTCACTCAGTGTCACCGCTAGTTGACTTTCTGTTGCCTGCAAGATGTAGCACTCTCAGCTCCAGCCCCACATCAGCCTGCATGCTGCCATGCTCCCCATCAAGATGATAATGGACTGAACCTCCGAAACTGCAAGTGAGCCACTCTGATTGAATGTTTTCTTTATAAGAGTAGTCGTGGTCATAGTGTCTCTTCACAGCAATAAAAACCCTAACTAAGACAAACACCACGATTGATTTGCTAGTACCAAAGGTCCATACAAGGTATGCCACTATAAAAATCATTTTCCCTATGCTGCTCATTATGGGTCAGGCCATTATGGACATTGCATTGTTTATACTGCCAATTACAGTAACTACAACCACCTAGCCTTTGGCAGTTCAGTGCTGCCACATGGCCTCTGCCACTTTGTGGCTCAACTAAACCGATTGCATTTAGTTCATGCAACTGAGCAGCACCAGCTCTGACCCTAAGGTCTGGTACAAGGAAAAGGGAGACAACAAAACTCTTCAAATGTGCTGCTGCCCCACTCATCATTTCGCAGCTTAGAGGATTAGTGAAGGGCATGTCTTCTGGGTGCAGGATTGGATTTAACACAGCATACTCACGCTAACATTGCTATTTCCCTGAGCCTTAAAATACCTCCATCAACAACACTAAGCCAAGGGATATCAGGCATCTCCAACTCCTTTTTAGTAACCATTTAAACGAACTTCTGACACGTTTTTAAAAAACTCTGTGAGCTCCCGTATTGAAGCTAGAACCTCCACACAGAGGGCCCATATCAATAAACCCAGCCTGACTCAGTTTCATGTTCCTTCCACCATTATCCCATTTCCTTAAAATCCATTTCCACAATATTCCCCAGACGTCTGCTTGAATGAATTAGCAAACTCGTTATTGTACCTCCTCATGGACTACACTTTCTATCTCCCCTCTAGGAGTCTGCTTAGCGTTCAGTCTGGTTATACATCTAGAAACAACTTTTGGTGGGCCCTGAGGGACATTAGTATTGTGTTGCCTGACATCTTCTTCAGGGAATGTCACTGCTGGTTTAGCAGGCAATGAAAGATCAATTTCCTCTATCAAAGCAGAAAAAGCAATATTTCTGGGGCTGGAGCTGGGGCTGGGAGTACATCTTTTGCTGAGGATGGAGAGACTACTTCCTCAGGTGAGAACAACACTTGAGAATCTGAGGGCTTACAGTTCGTAAACTCTATAGGGTCCTCCCACATATCTCCATCCGAAATTACAGGATCCCATTCTTCGCCAATTAATACCCTTTAACTGCCGACACCCTCTGAGGCTGGGTCTTAAATTTTCTTTGTAATTTAGCTCGTCTTACAAGGAGGGCTTCGGTTTGATTTTCCACAATTTGAGCTCTGTGGCTGCTGGAGAGAAGATTCTCTTCCAGGGTGCACTTAGAAACTTTTAGAGTTTAGACTATTTACATGGAACTGGTGCCAGTCAACTTCATCAGCGAGTTTATTGTTGTTCTTTACCGTATTCTGAGATGCTGGAAACTTTTATTACGGAGTACATTATTTTCCTTTGTCAATTTATCCAAAGACGCTGGGAGCAGCAAATCAGTGTTATCATTATCCTTATTTTCCCACAGACTCTAAAAAGTTTCGTATGTAGAGTCACCAAATCTGTTGTCTCTCACAATTGGTGCATCAGGATAATCAAATGCATTTGTCCCCTTAATTTGTAAAATAGTTCACACCATAGGCTTTCAAGAATCTCTGAGCTTCTAGGAGAGCAGACTTCAGTAACTAGAGAGGCTTCAGGAACTAGGTGTTGGAAAGTCTATTCCAGATACTTTAAAAAAATTCATCCTTATACTTCTGTTGTTCTAGAACCACTTCTGTTACCAAAATCTTTGTAAGTCAGGGTTCCCTAGATGAACAGAACTTATAGTATGAGTATATATTATATTTGGGAATTATTAGAATGGCTTACAGGGCATGGTCCAGCTAGTCAAACAATGTCTGTCTACTTATGGATGTTCTAAGAATCCAGCAGTTGTTCAGCCTCTGAAGCTGGATGTCTCAGTTGGTCTTCAGTATACACCAGATTCCTGGAGACATGGGCTCTAATGCCAGTAAAGGCATGGACTTGCAAGAACAAGTAGCAAAGAGAGCAAGCTTTCTTCTTCAATGTCCTTATATAGACTGTGTGGCCCAGATTAAAGGTGGATCTTCCTATCTCAAAGATCCAGATTTAAAGTGGGTATAACAATACATCATCAGGAGCCAGTTTAATACATTTAGCAAAATAATAGTAGTGAATCCTCCCGTAGGGCCTATGACTTGTCTAGCCATAAGTTCTTGGACTGATAATGGTGCCAGGCATGAATTTCATTTTTGGAGCAGGAATTAAATCCAATCATAACTGGCTGGTTACTCCCATGGTATTTATGCCACTATTACACAAGTGGGTTGGTCTTGCCAGGCCAGTCATTATTGTAGGTCACAGGGCTGATAGCTGGGTAAGACTGATGGTCACTGTTCTCCTGCAGCAGTGTTCATAGGACCTTTCTGCATGTGAAAACCAGTCAATGGGGAAGAAGCTTCTAGGTCAGTATCAGCTTGATTTCTCCATGTTCTGTGACTCAACTATGCGGTGTCATTGGCAGTAGTGTCTTGCCATCAAGTTCTGGAAGGTAACTAAGAGCATTGACAATAGCCTGCACTATTTAGGGGTCTGTGGAGCCTCAATGGCCAACAACTCTAAAGTAAGTAACCCATTCCTTGCACTACACTTTTTATTTGTGAGTCTCTGACGTCTTGTGAGGCATTGCTGCCCAGTCATAGGGTAACTTATTTTAACTCATACATACATATATGTACACACACACACACACACACACACACACACACACACACACACACACTCCAATGATAGCAGGATTTCACATAACTTTTTTGAAAGGTCTTTAGTGTTATTTATCTGTTCATTCCCATATTTCTTCCTCTGCGCTGACATCCCTTTGTAGTTAAAGTTTTCCTGCCTGGCCCACAGTCAGGACAAATCTCTGTCAACCCGCCAGTCCCACAGCCACTCAGACCCGACCAAGTAAACACAGAGACTTAAATTGGTTACAAACTGTATGGCCATGGCAGGCTTCTTGCTAACTGTTCTTACAGCTTAAATTAATCCATTTCCATTAATCTATACCTTGCCACATGGCTCGTGGCTTACCGGCATCTTCACATGCTGTTTCTCATCGTGGCGGCTGGCAGCGTCTCTCTGACTCAGCCTTCCACTTCCCAGCTTTATTCTCCTCCTTGTCCCGCCTACACTTCCTGCCTAGCCAATGGCCAATCAGTGTTTTATTTATTGACTAATTAGCAACACATTTGCCATACAGAACATCCCACAGCACTTCCCCCATTTTTTTTTTCAAAAAGGAAGGTTTTAACCTTAACAAAGTAAAATTACATATAATTTGGGAATTTGGGCGTAGCTTCTCTTACTACTTCCTGCTGGAGGGGGGCGCTGTATCTTATGGGGATACAAAGAAAATTTTAGAATTATGGAATAGTCCATGAGGATGTATTGTCTGAGCCAGTTGTCTTCAAATCGTTTTGGATGTTGGATCATCTGGGCCATGGTGTCATCGGAGACCTTTCAGGGGGTCTTGGCTGGTCAAACCTGATGTATCTTAATCTGGAACAAATCCATAGCCTCTGGCTTTCTGTGGGAACAAAAGCAGAGTCTCCTTCCCAAAGCAACATATCCTTATATTCAAATTTTGAAGTCAAGGTATCTTTAAAATATACATTTTGGCATAACTCAACAGCTTTTACAATCAAATGTTTTTCTGCAGTTAAAAGTCCCAAAGACAACACAATGCAGATTCTCTGTGTAATATCCATTTTTACGTGGCTTATTTTTTTATACTACCTTTACTGTCTATTTAAAGACTTTATTTTTTAAAACTATGTATTTGTTTCTATAACTCTATATATCATCTTTTTTGTCTCTTTCAAGCCTACGTATCTTTTACACACATTGTAAACTATTACATCTGAATCTGTCTTATTGTGAATCTATTGCTTTAAGCTGCAGCAGCTGTGGCTGCTGGCTCCGCCCACCTCAGCTTCCCAACATGGCTGTGGTTTACCGCCAGCTCTGGGAGCTATCGTGGGTCTATGCTTTTATCCAAGCAGCAAGTAGCCCAGAAACCCTTTTTTGTTTTGTACTAGCAAAGGCTAAATCCACCATGTAGCTTAATGTGCCACTTGCAGAGGCCTCATTCCCGCCATACTGCAGGTCGAGCACGCACTCTAGGAACCCACCAGTAGCTCAAACAGGCAGCTGCCGCTCATTTGAGAGAGACAATTAGGAAGCTGTTTTTAGCTCCATTTTAGAATCTTTTCTCAGGTTTTAGGTGGAAACTCTTGCCACCACGTTGGACGCCATTTGTAGTTAAAGTTTTCCTGCCTGGCCCACAGTCAGGACAAATCTCTGTCAACCCGCCAGTCCCACAGCCACTCAGACCCGACCAAGTAAACACAGAGACTTATACTGGTTACAAACTGTATGGCCGTGGCAGGCTTCTTGCTAACTGTTCTTACAGCTTAAATTAATCCATTTCCATTAATCTATACCTTGCCACATGGCTCGTGGCTTACCGATATCTTCACATTCTGTTTCTCATCGTGGCGGCTGGCAGCGTCTCTCTGACTCAGCCTTCCACTTCCCAGCTTTATTCTCCTCCTTGTCCCGCCTACACTTCCTGCCTAGCCAATGGCCAATCAGTGTTTTATTTATTGACTAATTAGCAACACATTTGCCATACAGAACATCCCACAGCATCCCTTCTTCAATCTCAATTTAATCTAAAAGAAATGAAAGAAGATATAAAACTCTATGGGCATCATCACTTGAGTGAAGAGATGGCTTACACAATGGAAAAATATTTATTAGCTACACATCTAACAGAAAGTTAGTATCTGGAATAGTCCAAGAACTAAAAAAGTAAAACACTTGTTCACTGCCTGTGGGAGTGTGAACTGGTGCAGTCACTGTGGAAATCAGTGTGGGAGTTCCCCTCAAAGCCTTACCACACTTGATCATATACCCAAAGGACTTTCTATCCTATTACAGATATACCTTCCCTCCTCCACCTCAGCTTAATCCAAAAGAAATTGAAGAAGATACAAAAATATGGAATGGCCTCCTATGTTCATGGGTTGGTAGGATTAATACTGTAAAATGGCCGTCTCACCAAAGCAATCTACAGATTTAATGTACTCGTCAAAATCCCAATTCAGGTTTTCATAGAAATAAAAAGATATCAGTTTCATATAGAAAGACAAAAGACCCAGGATAACCAAAAACACCCTGAACAACAAAAACCTGTGGGAGACAGCACTATGCCAGATTTTAAGTTGTACTGAATAGCGACAGTGATATGAAGAGCATTGTACTGTCAGGAAACAGTCACTGATCAACGGAATAGAACTGAGGAACCACATACAAGTCCACACTCCTACAGCTATTTCCTTTTTGACAAAGAAGTCAACAAAATACAACAGAGAAAAAGACAGCATCTTCAACAAATAGTGCTGGTCAAACTGGATAGCTGCTCATAGAAGAAGGAAACTTGACCTTCATCTCTCACCTGGCACAAAACTCAATTCCAAATGGATCAAGGACTTCAATGTAAGACTAGACACCTTGAACCTGACAGAAGGTAATGTAGGAAATAAGCTTGAACTGGCACAGGAAAGGACTTTCTGAATAGGATCCCAATAGCACAGACCAACATTTAGTAAATGGAACTTCAAGAAGCAAAAATGCTTCTCTCCAGCAAAGGACACTGTCACTTGAGTGAAAAGATGGTCTACACAGTGGGAAAATATTTTCAGTATATATGACAGAAATATATAGTATCTAGAGTATTCAAAGAAACCATAAAAACCCTGCCGAGTTAAAAACACACCTTTAATCCCAGCCCTCAGGATGCAGAGGCAGGTGGATCTCTGTGAGTTCGAGGCCAGCCTGGGCTACAGAGTGAGTTCCAGGACAGGCTCCAAAGCTACACAGAGAAACTCTGTCTTGAAAAACCAAAAAAGAAAGAAAGAAAGAAAGAAAGAAAGAAAGAAAAAGAAAGAAAAACTCTAAACATCAAGAAAACAAATAGGGGTTGGGGGTTTAGCTCAGTGGTAGAGCACTTGCCTAGCAAGCACAAGGCCCTGGGTTCAGTCCTCAGCTCTGGAAAATTAAAAAACAAAAAACAGCTGGGCGGTGGTGGCGCACGCCTTTAATCCCAGCACTCGGGAGGCAGAGCCAGGCAGATCTCTGTGAGTTCGAGGCCAGCCTGGACTACCAAGTGAGTTCCAGGAAAGGCGCAAAGCTACATAGAGAAATCCTGTCTCGAAAAACCAAAAAAAAAAAAAAACCCAAAAAAACAAAAAACAAGAAAACAAATAACTCAATAGGGCATGGGAGTAAACATCTCAAAAGATGAAATACAAATGGCTGAGAAACATTGAAAAATATTCAACATCCTTAGCCATCAGGGAATAAAAATTTAAGCTTCTTTGAAATTTCATCTTATTCCAGTCAGAAAGGGTAAGATAAAACAAACACACAACAAATGCTAGTGTGGATGTGGAGAAAGTGAAACACTTGGTCACTGCCTATGGGAGTGCCAACTGGTGCAGCCACTGTGGAAATCAGTGTGGGAGTTCCTCTAAAGGCTGAAAATAGATCGATCTACTACGTGACCTAGCTATACCACACTTGGTCACATACCCAAAGCACTCTATATCCTATTACAGAGATACCTGCCAATTCGTACTCATTGCTGCTCTACTCACAATAGCCAGGAAACACAACCAGCTCAGATATCTGTCCACTAATGAACAGATAATTAAAATGGATTACATTTACATAATGTAATATTATCTAATGGCTAAGAAAAATGAAATTTTCAGGTAAATGGATGGATCTGGAAACAATCATTCTGAGTAAGGTAATCCAGAACCAGAAAGACAGACATCACGTATGTTCTCTCATGTGTGGATGGTAGCTTTGACTCTTCAGGCATGCGTGCTTCATTTGGAATGTTTGGAATACCCACAGAACACTGGAAATTACTTAGGGGCCATGAGGAGGTGACTTTAGAGTGAAGAGATAGAAGTTGTGGTAAGAAGGGTTAAAAGGGAATAATGGGATAATAATAATAATAACAATTTCTTGATGAGTGTTTGTCTCTTACTTGTATTTTCTTTCCTGCATATCATATTAACCACGTAATTTTAACTTTGCCATTAAGGTTATGGTTGCCTTAGTCAAGGATTTTACAGCTAATATTTTAGGTGGTTATTATGAAGTAGATAGCATTATTGATCTACAGCAGTAATTTAACATAATGATACCATAAACACTTATACATTTTAAAACTCAAGACAGCTTTCTAAAGCATAATTGACTTATTTTCCCAAACAAGGAAGGCAGGGCGGAGGCCTCAGTATCCAAGGCCTCAGGAGAAAATGATAGCACCAGGCTGTCAGTCACTCATGGTTTTTCCTGGGGTAGCTGCCATGGAGTAGACGTACTTCATAGAATTTATGAGGTGTATGTGCGTTCTCTACTCGGTCCTCGCTCTTTCTTAGTTGGTATCTAGTAGGCACTAATTTCTTCCTATTTTCTGGAGATCATTCTATATCATAGCACACAGAATGTTTTATTGCTCTTTGTAATGGCTCCATAGTGTTGTATTTTAATGGATGGAGTATTTAATACTCAGCATTTAGGGCCCTCTCCAATTCTTTTGCTATAAAACAATGATTCAATTAAAATTATGCACGTATCATTTTACACTTAAGTAGCAAGTATAACTTGAGAAAAAAAGTTCTTAGACCTAAAATTGTTGGATTCAAGGGTATATAGACTTTCAATTTTGATAGGTATTGCAAACTGCTTTCCATAAGTAGTGTACTGGCTGATTTTGCGAGTCAACTTGACACAAGCTAGAGCCATCGGAGAGAAAGGAGCCTCAGCTGAGGAAATGCCTCCATGAGATTCATCTGTAAGGCATTTTCTCAATTGTGATCAATGGGGGAGGGCCCAGCCCATAATGGGTGGTGCCATCCCTGGGCTGGTGTTCCTGGGTTCTATAAGAAAGCAGGCTGAGCAAGACAGGGGAAGCAAGCCAGTAAGCAGCACCCCTCCATGGCCTCTGCATCAGCTCCTGCCTCCCTGCTCTGTCTGAGTTCCTGTCCTCATTTTCTTCAGTGATGAACAGCAATGTGGAATTATGGGCCAAAGCAACCCTTTCCTCCCCAAATTGCTTTTTGGTTGTGGTGTTTTGTCACAGCACCAGAAACCCTGACTAAGACAAGTAGTTTTGTGTGCATAGTATTTTTTATTTCTGTCCTGATAGACATGTTACATCTTCTCCTTCTCCTTCTCCTTCTCCTTTTCTCCTTCTCCTTCTCCTTCTCCTCCTCCTCCTCCTCCTCCTCCTTCTTCTTCTTCTTCTTCTTCTTTTTTTTTGGTTTTTCGAGACAGGGTTTCTCTGTGTAGCTTTGTGCCTTTTCCTAGAACTCACTTGTTAGCCCAGGCTGGCCTCGAACTCACAGAGATCCGCCTGGCTCTGCCTCCCAAGTGCTGGGATTAAAGGCATGCGCCACCACTGCCTATGTTACATCTTCTTACACTTATAGTTTTATAGTACAGATGAATTAATCTTTTCATATATTCAAGAGCCATTTGTATTTAATTTTTAAAATTTAGTATTCTTTGTGTCCTTTGGTTTTGCTTTTTCCTGTGTCTCCTGGCTCAGTAGCTTCCTTCTGTGACTGAAACCAGAGTTTTTCCTTTCAGTGATATTTATTAATTGTTAATCAAGAGTTCCCCTTGAATAGAGGGTGTTTCAGACTCTGCAGGCCCTTCTTTCTTCCTCTGCTTGTGTTGGTCTCCTTCGATGAATTTGCCTCAGAGTCCTAGTGGGCAAAGACCAACCCAGAGACAAGCCTCTATATTGTACTGACTCTAGCTCTACTTTTGGCTTTCTTGAGTATCAGTTGCCTGTAGCTAGAGTTTTCCTGCCAGGCCCACAGTCAGGACAAATCTCTGACACCCGCCAGTCCCACAGCCATTCAGACCCGACCAAGTAAACACAGAGACTTATATTGGTTACAAACTGTATGGCCGTGGCAGGCTTCTTGCTAACTGTTCTTACAGCTTAAATTAATCCATTTTTATTAATCTATACCTTGCCACGTGGCTTGTGGCTTACCGGCACTTTACATCTTCCTTGTCCTGATGGCGGCTGGCAGTGTCTCCCTCACCCAGCTTCCTGTTCTCTCAATTCTCCTCTCTGTTAGTCCCGCCTATACTTCCTGCCTGGCCACTGACCAATCAGTGATTTATTCATTGACCAATCAGCAACACATTTGACATACAGACCATCCCACAGCACTTCCCCTTTTCTTTTCTTAAAAAGGAAGGTTTTAACATTTACACATCTCCAAAGTCAGCTTGGTATATTTGGGAATTTGGGCGTAGCTTCTCTTACTACTTCCTGCTGGAGGGGGGCGCTGTATCTTATGGGGACACAAAGAATATTTTAGGATTATGGAGTAGTCCATGAGGGTGTATCGTCTGAGCCAGTTGCCTTGAAACGGTTCTGGATGTTGGATCATCTGGACCTTGGTGTCACCTTTCAGGGGGTCTTGGCTGGTCAAACCTGATGTATCTTAATCTGGAACAAATCCATAGCCTCTGGCTTTCTGTGGGAACAAAAGAGACTCTTTTCCAAAGCAACATATCCTTACATCCAAATTTTGAAGTCAAGGAACCTTTAAAATATACATTTTAGCATAACTCAACAGCTTTTGTAGTCAAATGTTTTTCTTCAGTTACGAATATCAAAGAGAACATAATCCAGATTCTCTGTGTGGTAGCCATCTTTATGTGGCTTATTTTTTTTATATTAGCTTGAGCCTATTGCTTTGAACTGCAGCCTTCTAAGCCTGAAACGGCGCTGGCGCTGCTGGCTCCGCCCACTTCAGCTTCCCAACATGGCAGTGATACGTTTTCCGCCAGTTCTGGGAGCCATCAACTCTCAGAAATAGTGGATCTATGCTTTTATCAAAGCAGCATGTAGCCCAGAAACCTCTTTTTTTTTTTTTGTACTAGCAAAGTCTAAATCCACCACACAGCTTAATGTGCCACTTGCAGAGGCCTCATTCCCGCCATACTGCAGGTCGAGCATGCACGCACGCACGCTAGGAACCCGCCAGTAGCTCAAACCGGCAGCTGCCGCTCATTTGAGAGAGACAATTAGGAAGCTGTTTTTAGCTCCTTTTTAGAATCTTTTTTCTCAGGTTTTAGGTGGAAACTCTTGCCACCATGTTGGACGCCAGTTGCCATACAGCTCCACCTGGAATTTCAGTCTTTCCTCGCCTGACTCTGGTCACTAATCTCAATGATGTCAAGTCTCTACGTAATCATCCATAATGGTCATGTTGGTTCCGTCTTTGAGAATGAGCACCAAGCACGTTGCTGGAATTATGTCATGAAACTCTTGCAAGTATCTTGCCTTATAGATGTAGAAACTAGTTTGGAGAGGTTAAGCTTGCCAAGGACAGGGTTGTGGTTTGGATTAGTGGCCCCAAAGTCTGCCAGTGTGGCACTGTTTGGAAATATTGTGGACATTTAGGAGGAAGGTCTTTATGGGAGGGCCTTAGGTCTTTTCAAAGTCCTCATAGAAGATTGCCTGCTCTCTGGGATCTCCAAAGACTCCTCTCGGCAGCTCAAAAGCTGTAGGTGTTCAAAAAACGTAGATTCATTGAGCAGAAGTGGTAATGGCAGAGCACTCTTTTGGTACCAAGAATTTTGATAGGCTGGTCACTGATCTAGTTCATCAAGTCTTCCTGACAACAACCATACAAGCAATGATACTCATCTCCATGCATAGAAGGAAAAGCAGAGCCCTTGGTGGGGATTGCAGAGGATTGTGGGTACCTATTTCTTATCCCTTTGTTTCTTGGCTCATGAAATAAGCAATATTCTTCACTACCTGCTTCCACCATGGTGTGCTATCCTTGTAAGATGTCCAAAGTAGTAGGCTGCCAATCTTAGATGCCATAAACAAGAGCTCAAATAATCAACCTCCTCAAGCCTTTTCTCTATTGTACCGAATGCTTAACTCTCATTTAGTACTTCCTGCCCAGTTTGGCCTGATTCTAAACTTCATTCAGGTGGATTTTACATAAGTGGCATTTGAATAAAATGATGGAAAGCCAACAATAGAGGCATATCATGTAACAGTTAATTTTCAGTGTCAATTTGACTTACTTAAGAGAAACCTAGATTACTGGTAAAACATTAATTTTGAATGTGTCTGTGAAGACATTTCCAGAAGAAGAGGTTAGTATTTGAATCAGTAGCCTGAGAAAAGAAGATCCACCCTCACTCTATAGCAGGCATCATTCAATCTACTGAGAGTGAGAGCAAATCCAAATGACAGGGAGAGTGAAATCTCTGGTCCTGTTAAAGCTGGAACACCTATTTTCTCCTTTCCTCAGACACTGGAACTCATTGGCACTCAGGCATTTGGACTCTGAGATTTAATGCCAGTGTTCCCTAGCCTCCACCCCTCCCCATCCCATGTTTTCCAGCTTTCTTCATTAGACTGAGAATTTTTGTTTCTTTTGTTTTGTTTTTTGGTTTTTTTTGCACCTTTCCTGGAACTCGCTTTGGAGACCAGGCTGGCCTCAAACTCAGAGAGATCCACCTGCCTCCCGAGTGCTGAGATTAAACGTGTGCGCCACCGCCGCCTGGCTTGTTTTGTTTTTTTGAGACAGGGTTTCTCCCTAGCTTTGGAGCCTGTCCTGAAGCTCTGTAGACCATGCTGGCCTTGAACTCACAGAGATCTGTTAGTCTCTGTTTCCTGAGTGCTGGGATTAAAGGTGTGTGCCACTACTGCCTGGCCTGCATCATCACTGCCCCACCATAGACTGAGGATTATACTCCTAGATTCCTTACTTCTCTGACTTGGATTGCTTATCATGAGCTTTCTTGGCTTCCACAATTATGTAAAGAAATCCCATAATCATTCAACTCTCACATCTTCATTATTGGTCTTGTTTCTCTGGCAAGCCTTGAATAAATTAAGTCATGTCTGGAGAAGTTAGAACTCTGTCTTGATTCATTCTTGAGTGCATACTAACTGCCCTTGTGGCAGAGCTGTCTGGACCTTGTCCTCTGGGGTTTACTGCTGTGGGATGGTCTGTATGGCAAATGTGTTGCTGATTAGTCAATAAATAAAACACTGATTGGCCATTGGCTAGGCAGGAAGTGTAGGCGGGACAAGGAGGAGAATAAAGCTGGGAAGTGGAAGGCTGAGTCAGAGAGACACTGCCAGCCTCCACGATGACAAACAGCATATGAAGATGCCGGTAAGCCACGAACCATGTGGCAAGGTATAGATTTATAGAAATGGATTAATTTAAACTGTAAGAACAGCTAGCAAGAAGCCTGCCATGGCCATGCAGTTTGTAACCAATATAAGTCTCTGTGTTTACTTGGTCGGGTCTGAGCGGCTGTGGGACTGGCAGGTGAGAGAGATTTGCCCTGACTGTGGGCCAGGCAGGAAAACTCAAGCTACAGTTTACCCTTTGGTACTTCTGAGATTTGCTACCACCATGTTATGACTCAAGTATACATCTCTGTTTTTCTTCCTCTAACTAAAATAATACCCTCCTTTGCAAACTTGCCAGGTCTATTTTTGGGGGCATGGGTGAAAAGTAGAGACTATTACAAGAATTCTGACAGTACCCAATGACCCAGGACTTGTTTTTCACTATTCAGATCTCTTCTCCATAAGGCACAGATGTCCTGGGGCAGGAAAAATGGGAGGTGGAAGTCCTTGAGAAGGGAGTGAATGACCCCACATTATACAATATGCCTGACTCCCATTGAGTACTCACTGCCCAGTCTGATCTAATGGATCATTCCAAACTTCTGTCTCTCTCAGTGTGGATTTATCTCTCAGGATCTTCTTTGGTCTCTTACATTCTGACTTTAAATCTGGCAACCCAGGTTAGCAGATCCCACATAGATGTATCTTTCCTATTGTTTAGTTTTAAGAGATTTCCCAAGGGGCAAGAAAGAACTATCCAAAGGGTCCTCAGGGTCTAGGATGTTGTGGCTATAATCAGACCATTTAAGATCTCTAATTTTTACTTTTGAGACAAGATTTCTCTGTACAATAGCCCGGACTGAGCTGGAACTCACTTTGTAGACTAGGCTGACCTTGAACTCACAGAGATCTGTCTGCCTCTACCTCCCAAGTGTAGGGATTAAAGGTGTGTGCCGCCACCACCTGGCATGGTCCTTAAATTTTTATTTCTAAAGAGCAAGTGAGTGAGTGAGCAAGGAAACTCATAGCAGAAGAGCAAGGGCTTGGGGTATAGCACAGGCGTAGAGCTCTTGTTTGTTATGCACTAGGCCCTGAGTTGGATTCCCAGCAATATATCCACACAAACTCTTCAGGAATCGAGGGTGGAAGTAACTGACCCAAAGCCTGAGGAGTCATCGGGAAACTGACTCTCCTTTAATTTTCGTTGGACTAAATTTTAGACATAATGCTTCTTTCAAGCCAGCCATGGTGGAACTCGAACAAGAGCACAGCGGGATTTACCGTGAGACTGTCTTTAAAAATGAAACCAAATGAAAAGAAACAAAACTGAAATAAATCACTTCCAACAGAAGCTGTGGTCATCTACACATGTGGATGTTTCTGGGCACTTAACCCTGGCCCTGCCAAAGCCTCCCCTCACACAGTCTGTTCCCTTGGCAGAGCTAAGTTCTGCAGTCATGTATGGGGGCAGACAGTGGAGCCCCAGACTCTTAACCCTGAGTTCACTTTCATCTGTGTTCTGTTCCCTGGTCCCTTACATGGACTTCTGTCCTAATGCTGCCGTTTCTAGCTGTTCAGACTGACCCGAGTGTCCCTACCTGGGCCAGAGATTTCGTTCTAAATAGCTTGACTCATATCCCCTTTTCTCATCTACCTTTCTCAACTTTGCTTCCACATACTTCTGACTCTTCTGTCCTGTCAGCAATGTGTTCCAGTAGCCTTTTACATCTGTTTTTTTTTGTTTTTTTTTTCATCTTAAGCATAATGACAGTTTAAATTCTGGCCCTGACTTCTGGCTACTGCAAGAACGGACAGTTATACCTGATGGTGATTCACCCACAGGGCTTTCCTATGGTCTCTTTGTCCACTTGGTGATACAGGGAGGGCTGTGGCCATTTTTCCTGAATTACAGCATGTGTAGCCTCAAGGAGCAGGGGCATTAGTGCTACAGCAATGCAATTCATGGCTTTCCCAGCAGGGGAGCATGAGGAGAGAAATACTCTGGTTGAAAACTATTGTCATTTTGCTTTATTAGCGTCTAGTTTTGACTTGGCACAACTATTTTGCCTACGGCTTGAAATTGGGAGTCTGACAAAATGCTCGCTGGGATTCCTCTTACACACACACACACACACACACACACACACACACACACACACACAGAGAGAGAGAGAGAGAGAGAGAGAGAGAGAGAGAGAGAGAGAGAGGAGTAGGTGTCCACAGACAAACTGGAAAGTTCCCAAGTGTTTGAGGGTAGATGACAATGCCTTTCCAGTCGCATGCCATTGTGTGACTTGTAGAATGAACGATTTCTTTGGCTAAAAATGGGTTTGATTCTGAAGGACACAGCATGATGGAGGGACAAAGGGTGATGCCATGGGTTGAGGTTGACAGTCCATTGGAGCTGCCAGTAAACAACATCTTGCAGGTTGGGTGGTTTATAAACAAAATATTATTTCTCACAGTTCTTCAAGTTCAAGACCAGGGCCTGGCAGAGCACTGCAGGGAGCTTGTCATTTTATAGAGCAGAGGGCCTTGTTGTTGGACATGAACTTCTCAGGCTTCTTCTCTCAGGGGACACCTCCCGGTCACGGTTACCTTTAGAATGTGATCGGCTCAAAGTCTCCAACTCCAGACACAACAATAAACCAGGTAATGACAGTGTGTCTTGTGAAATGAGTCATTTGGCAATTTCTTCACTGTGTGAGCGTTACAGACCTAGTTGATATAGGTTGATCACGTGTGTGTGTGTGTGAGTGTGTGAGTGTGTGTGAGTGTGTGTGTGTGTCCTCCTGGTACATCAAGAGACACAGTACACAGGAGGTGTGTGCTGGCAGCCTTAGACTGCCGTTTTCAGCCAGCAGATGTTTTATGAGCAGAAGGAGCACGTTGTAAAACAGCAACAAAGGGCCATCAAGGTGGCTTAGCAGGGAAAGGTACTGCCACCACATCTGATGACCTAAGCTCAATACTGAAGACTCACAGAGTGGGAGACGAGAATTGGCTCCTGTAAATTGTCCTCTGATTTCCACAGGTGCATTAGGGCATGTGTCGACGCAGACACACACACACACACACACACACACACACACACACACACAGAAACTGTAATAAAGTGATAGCAGAAAGTTAAGAAATGATATAAACCAGCACTATAGGTGTTAATTGTCATTATCATGTATTATACCCTGTATGCGATCGCATAAGCTATATTTTTACAGAGCTGGCAGTACCGAGTGTTTGCTTACACCAGCATCATCACAGACAAGTGAAGAGTGTGGTAGCATGTTTCATTCTGGTGTCACACTGGCTATGATGTCACCCGACAGCAGGAATTTTCTTAGCTCTGTTATAATATCACAGGACTACAATGGTCCATTGTTCACAGAAACACGTGACTACAGCCACACTGGAGAGATTAGGTTTCACTATGTGGACCTGGGGATGGGGTAAACACATTCAATTACTAGTAGGGCCTCAAGAAGCAAGTATAGTCCGCTAACCTGTGTGACTGCAGAGAAGTCACTACACTCTCAGAGCCTAAGGTTTTCCCATCAGGTGTCAATGACGGGCTTGGGTCGCTGGAGTGGCTTCTGCCTCTGATACAAGAAAGGCACCTGTCACCTTCACCAGTGATGACGATCGGGGACTTGAGAGCTTTACTCTGCATGGTCTCCCTGATTCTTCCTGTCTTGCCCTTTTTTTTACTGGACCAGATCATTCTTTGTTGTGTGTGTGTGAAATCTTGTATCATTGTTTAGCATTATCCTTGGTGTTTACTTATGAAATATCACTAACATCCCCCTTTTAGTTTTGACAACCAAAAATGCCTCCAGACATCAGCAGTGGTTCCTGGGGGAGGAAAAAAAAGCTCTTCAGGTGAGAACCATTGGTCCATCCATACACAACATGCTCAGTTTCCTCCTGTGGCTGACTTTTCCCTTCAAGAAAGTGGATCTGTGAGCTGAAGCATGTATATTGAGCTCCAGTGGGCTCCTCATTGTAGATTTCCCTGAATTTTATATTCTGAAAACCTCCATGGCTTCAGGCAAGCATTTCTGTTTCTCTATATTTATTCCAGTATGGAGTATTTTCATGATGGCTGCCTTATAAATAGTGCTGCCTAAGGAGTATCTTGAAGCTCTGAGAGAGACTGATGTTAGACTCTCATGAAAATATTTTTTTCTGAACATTTTTTGGGGAAGATTTAAAGAGACTGTAAGATACTCTAGGGGACCCCTCTCAGTCTAAACTTAAAACATCCTTATCTTTTTTTGTAGGCTGCTGTATCAGGAGGGATGTGCCTTCACTAAGGCGACTGGGAGTCCGAGGAAGAGGGGACAGACTGTTGGGGACAAATGTGTCAGGCTTTGCAGCATTTGCAATGCCAGTTGAATGTAACTCCTCCATGGAACTGAGTGACTGACATGGATGGAGGAGGAGTTGCTAACGGTTACCAATTTCCTCCTTAGAATACAGCACAAGACAGCTCAAGGGACACAGGCATGTTGTGGGGCTGACTTTCACCTTCACAATCCCTGCCTATATCTAAGAAATACCATCTAGCTCAGTATTTGGGCCAGCCCCAAGAGAGGACAAATGGATATGAACAGGCTGAGTTGTGGGTAGGATGGTACAAGGAGGCTTGGGAACAGAAGAAGCCACCCTGTCTGCCCTTGTAGTGCCTGATTTCTCAGAAGGGTCTCACATTTTTCTTTTTCTTCTCTAATGTAAGAATTTTTTTTACTCATTTTACATACCAACCATAGATTCCCTCTCATGCTACATTTTTCCATTGAAGCTTACATAGCACCATTTCCCACCCATCTGACTCTGGAGCACCCCTTCCTCAGGTCTCAACACTATGTCAATAGCCAGTACTGTTTGTGGTTCTCTGAGCTGACACTATAGTTCTAGGGGGAGATAAGAGAATCTGCAGGACATGTTATATGATAGACAACATTATTCCTGTGCTTTTTTATTCCTCACCTCACTGTCCTTCTGGCCCTGGTCTATGCCTTCCCTGTCTCCCTGTATTTTATTCATAACAACTATGTTTCTTTTCTTTAAAAAAAAGATTTATTTATTTTTATTTTGTGTGCATTGGCGTTTTGTTTGGTGAGGGTGTCAAATCACTTGGAGCTGGATTACAGACAGCTGGGAGCTGCCACGTGGGTGCTGGGAATTGAACCCAGGTCCTTTGGAAGAACAGCTAGTGCTCTTAACCGCTGAGCCATCACTCCAGTCCACATTTATATTTCTTAACTATAGACATTTGCCTGTGCCTTTCATCTTCCTGGTCATCTAACCCCAGGTTGTTCTGAAGCTCAAATTCAAGCACTGCCTCCTCTGGGATGGTACCCTGCCACCTTAGGTAGGGTGATAGTTTTTGGTCAACTCGACACAAGCTAGGGTCATCTGGAAAGAGAGAACCTCAATAGAGTAAATGTCTCCATCAGGTAGAAGAAAATGTAGAACATTTTCTTCACTAATGTTGATGTGTGAGGGCCTAGCCCTTTGTGGGTGGTGTCACCCTAGGGATGTGGTCCTAGGTAATATAAGAATGCAAGGTGGGGGTTGGGGATTTAGTTCAGTGGTAGAGCGCCTGCCTAGCAAGTGCAAGGCCCTGGGTTCGGTCCTCAGCTCTGGAAACAAAACAAACAAAAAGAATGCAAGGTGAACAAGTCAGTAGGCAGCAATTCTCCATTGCCTCTGACTCAGTCCTGCATCCAGGTTCCTGTTTTGAGGTCCTGCCCAGAGTTGCCTTCGTGATGGACTGTGATCAGGATGTATAAGATAAATGGACCCTACCCCACCCCATGTGGTTTTTGGTCAGTGCTTTACCACAGCAATGGGAAACCAAACAGAACAGCTGGTATTCTGTAGCAGCCAATTCTTCTGTATTTGGAAGGACTTAGCCTCTGCAGTGAATGTCTGTTTGTGGGTTATGTTTCATTGCCATTGTTAGACATCATAAGGCCAGAATGGAAAATTTCATTTCCATGTATTTCAGTAGGTCTTGAATACATACATAGTTGGCCAAAAATAAAGAGAATTTAGTGGGCCCACCAAAATGTATACATTGCAGGCCTTTCCCAAGACATGCAGACTTCCTAAGTTTAGACAAGAGTTTTTGGATCTACTTTTGAAAAGCCCCATATGATTTTGAGGATCATTCATGGTTTCGAAGTACAAATACAACTGAATCTACTCTGTTGCCCACTCTGAGATGCAGATGTGGAAAGTGATTTGCCCATCATTACACTGGATGGCACTGGTATTCTGAGAGCCTTATTCTCAGTGTGGTGCCTTCTTTCTCGATTTTAAAGATAAATAGATATGTGTTGGGAGGAAGAGATCTGATGAGACATTAAACAAATAATCAGTATGAGACAAATGTTGTCAGGTTCAATAACGGCAATCATCATTAATGATAATAAAGCCCATTGTGTCTGAACAGATAGCTACTACTAATAATGGCACAGATGTTTGAGGAAAAAACATAGCCAAACTCAGCTGGTATCAAAGTGGAGATGACTCAGCCAGCTCTCCTCTTGTAGACAGCATCTGCTTGAGTAGATATCCTTACAAAGAGCTACTCTTGTTTGATAGAGGAGGGAGGCATGTGGAGGGGGATGTTTATACTCTAGGAACCCTGTTTTATAGGTGAGGAAATGGAGGTTCAGGGAAGGGTGGTGAGTTTGTGGGCTACAGTCAGTTAATACAAAAGCTGGTCTCGAATACTTTTTTTTTTTCTGGCTCATTGTCAAGTACTAGATGAATACTGGTTATTTTTGATGTTCTGATTAGATGTTCCTATATTGTGGGTTAGACTAATGATGCCCTTAGAGTCCCCAAAGTATCTCCAAGATCACAATCCATGTTCTAAACCAACCTGCCCAATCATTTTTTATGTCTTTTCCTCCAGACTTATTTTTCTAAAATTCGGTCTCCATCAGTGCCTTGCTCAGCCCTGGAGCTTATGCTGTTCTTTCTGTGTTATATAATGAATCTTCAACTCTCAGCAAGACACTGAAGATTCTCTGTAATCCAAGCTGGGCAGTCTTTTGACATTATCTCCTAGGCTACCTCCTTCATGGTTGTGATAGGCACACATGCTCATTTTCAGCCCCCAGCTTCAATGGGTAGAGCCCACCACCAATCAGAGTTAGCAGATAAATACTTTCTCCCTCAGCTCCGTTGCATGTCTGGTGTCAGCTTGTGAACCAACTATGGCTGGCAGGAAGAGGACTTGGAAATGGGGCAAGAGATGGCTCTCATAGAGTTTTATTCTTCCAAAACAGATGAGGCCCTTCCATATTCTTTTTTGTTTTGGAGGATGCCATGTGACCACGTGTTACCTGAAGCAGTTGTAGCCATCTTTCTTGTACTTCTGAGGGATGAGGCTGAAGAATTATAAAGAATTTGACTCATGAGCCCGACATCACCGCAAGCAGCCAGCTCTGGAGCTTTAAATGTTTACCCCATTGTTAATAAGACAGGGATATAAAATAACCCCATAACTAATAATCATAAGGTAAACTTAGAAATTCATACTCCCTTAGGTCTTGCATTACATGCACTCTGGCAGATACTGTAGCTATTCTTTGATTAAGCCCATTCTTTTTTTTTTTTTTTTTTTTTTTTTTTTGGTTTTTCGAGACAGGGTTTCTCTGTGTAGCATTGCACTTTTCCTGGAACTCACTTGGTAGCCCAGGCTGGCCTCGAACTCACAGAGATCCGCCTGGCTCTGCCTCCCGAGTGCTGGGATTAAAGGCGTGCGCCACCACCACTGCCCGGTGATCAAGCCCAATCTTACAGGAACCAACAGGTCCTTATCTCCCTGAGTCAGCCCAGGAAGTAAGTAGGACTGACAGTTAAGAAGATGGAGAAGCACCAGCCTTCCTTCCCTTCCTCGCTCCTTGTTCCTGCCATGGGCAGCAGCCACTCTTCGGCATCTACCATTCATTCCATCGGATTCCGTACCCCTCCAGCGATCACTTTGTGTCTTACTCTATTTTTTTAACCTAGCAATGTAGATTCAGCAGACTCTGAGGTCTCTGCCGCAGGGACTTAACTTCTACTAGGACATGTTCCGCTTCCCCACTCAACACCTTGGACTGTTTGAGTCCCCAGGCAGGGACTCTCTCAATTTGCACTGGTTTTTCATGGATGGAAATAGGCATTTCCACCCTTATCTCTCTATTCCTAGAGGGACACACTGTATTCGAACCCATCTAATTTGTGTGCATGTAACAAAAAAGAGACTTTCTTTTCTATTTCCACTTACTAGAATCTTTTCCATCCTTGAGAAACCCTTATGGTGATAAATTAATGGATCCTCACCCATTCCTGCTCTAGAGCCTTCTTCCGTTCCACCACCTGTGGAAGTCTACAAAAATCTGTATTTGTCATGTGTATGTCAGACTACCTTGTCTGGGGGTTGTGAACATGTGTCTTCTTGCTGCTCTGTGAACTACAGGGACAGTTTATTTATGTATGTCTTTTGTATGTATGTCTTACTCCTTTCGAAAGTAGACACAGGATCCGGGACAAACTCGTCAACAACGTTTTATTGTTCTTGGCTGTGCTTTCTCAGAGCTTGGCATAGGAAATAATAAATACAGTGATTGTTTAGAGCTGCTCATATGTGGGTTTGCACTTGCGTGTAGCCAAGACATCATAACCAATACGTAAACCAAGGAAGAAAATAGACGTGAGGTGGAAAGAGGATTCTCTAGTTCATTTTGTCTTGGATGGTGAGTGAAGCTAAGTGACTGAAAGAGATCGGGAAACTAAGAATTGGGTGTGTTTGTAAAGCACAGAGCTAAAGGAACTTAGGCGTGGGTGTGTCCATCACACAGGGAAAGGAAGGAGGGTGACGGGTCTTATTTAGAAGTGATGGAAAAATGAACTTCTTGTATCTCCAAATAAATAAATAAATAAACTTATCAACAAATAAATCTGGTGAATTCTAGATATTCTTTTTAATCTCCATTTCCCGAGTCCCCCAGATAGGCTGGCTTTGACCAATATTGCTGTTTCTTAATATTTTAATCAAAACCATTGCTTCCTGACCTAAAACATGATTTTACTTTTTTTGTTTTTTGAGACAGGGTTTCTCTGTGTAGCTTTGCACCTTTCCTGGATCTCACTCTGTAGCCCAGGCTGGCCTCGAAATGATTTTACTTTCAACAGATAAAGAAAATAGTTTCTGCTCTCCATCCAGGCCCAAAGCAATTTTGGAAGCCATCCAAGCACTTCTCATGGTACCAAGAATAGCTGGAAGTTTACTTCGGCCAGTGTCTACTTTGAATATTTTTTCTTCTCTTTTGACTTTTTCTTTCTCATTTTTTCCATCGTATCTGTCTTCATTGACACCGTCTTCCATCTCCTTATCTAGGTTTTCATTTGCTTCTCTCCCAGATGACAACGATGTTACAATAATTCATATGAGCAGGTGGGAAGCTGAGGTCCTTGGGGTGCAGGAAGGCAGTGAGAGGAGGCAGAAGAAGCCTTGGCCTTGAGTTTAAAAGGCCTGTGTTTTTGTCTCTCACTGACGGGGTGACCTTGAGCAAATTGCAATTTCTTGGCCCTTATCTCTAAGAAGGAGTAGGCCAATTTGATCTCTAAGCATTGATGTTCTATGGTATTCCTGAAATCTAGGTTTTTGTAAGAAGCAAGATTTGTACTTTTATTTGAAAATATGGGTCTTTTATGATAATTAATACTGAATGTAAAAGTTATTTATGTATTCAGCAACTTTGTGGTTCCCTGAGCTTTATAAATGAGCTCTGGGATTTGGGACCAGTATTTCCCCGGCTGTCATCAATCACACACTGGAAACTTTTCCAGATAGAAGCCAATGAAAAGGAAATAAAGAGATATCAGAGCACTAGTCCTTGACTATGTGCAGTTTTTTCTGTGATTAAAAGGAAACCAGAACATAAAGTCTACTCTATTAACAAAATTCAAAGTGTGCAGTACAGTCCCATTAACTATAGACACGTTGTCCAGTGATCTCTGGAAGGTTTTTATTTTGCATAACTGGAGCTCAGGGCTCCCAACCCTTCCTCACAGTTCCTCATCAGACATCACTCTACTATTTGTTCCTGTGAGTCTTGACTACTTCCAAGAAAATAAGAGAATCACGCAGTCTGCCTGTCTGTCTTCCCCGCTTTCATACAAAAGGCAAAACTGCTTATTGCTCATAGCAGGAAGGAGAGATGAGCTTAGACATGACCCCACAGGAGTTGCAGGAGGACAGTCACAGCAACCTAAAGTTGGACAGGCGGTCTATGTACAACTAGATTCTCTCTTTTCCAGGTCCTCCGAGGGCTGGCTGTGGTGGTTCGAATAAAAAAGGTCCCCCATATGTTAATGCATTTGCACATTTATTCCCCAGTTGGTGGCACTGTTTGGGCAGGTTATAGAACTTTTAGGACTTGGAGACATGCTGGAGGAAATAGGCTACTGTGGGCAAGCTTTGAGAGTTCTTAATCTCACCCTACGTCTCATTCGTTCTTTCTGCTTCCTTTGAGGGGTTGAGATGTGATCTCTCAGCTTCTTGCTCTGGTCGACTGCTTGCTGACGAATTTCTAAATAGTCTTATTAAATAAAAAGCATGGAGCCAAATAGAGGGGTGAAAGCCTTAGATCAGGGAAATAGGGAAAGCCACCAGCCAACCTTACCTCACCAACTCTGCAGCTTCCAAATGCGCATGCTTCCTGTCTACCCACACCTTTATTTTCTTGCTGTTCTGTCCTCTCATTGGCTGTCTTAGCCCAGCTACCTCACTTCCTCTTCCTACACAGCTCTGTCACTGTCTGTCTGTTTGCACAGACCTCCAGGTCTCTATGGTTGATACTGGGATTAAAGGCATGTATCACCAAGCTTGGCTCTGTTCCCTCCTGTGGCCTTGAACACACAGAGACCCTGCCTGCTAAGTGATAGGATTAAGGGCCTGTGCTGCCTGACTTCTTGTTTACTTAAAATGGCTGGCCTTTTCCGCCTGATCTCCAGGCAAGTTTTATTAAAGCACAAATAAAATATCACCACAACTGCTACCACATCTCTCCGACATTATAGATTCTCCCTATGGAACTAAAAGTACAAATAAACCCATTTTTCCTTAAGTTACCTTTGTCTGTGGTATTTTATTTTATTATTTAATTTTTTACCATCGTAATTTGAAATTTATTTGAGATTACTATAATGAGGACTGGTTGGTAAGACTACATCAATTGTAACTTCTATTTTCCCCTTTTTTATTAAACGTAGATTCTTTTCTCATACAATGTAATCTGAATACAGTTTCCCCTCCTTCTGCTCCCCAGTTCCTCCCTATGCCCTCTCCTATCTGGATCCACTCCCCCATCTCTCTCACAAATTAGAAAAGAACAGGTTTCCAAGGGATAACAACAATACATAACAAAATAAAATATAGTAAGAGAAAACAAAAGCCATTATATTGAAGTTTGACAAGACTAGCCAACAGAAAAAAAAGAGCCTCAAGAGAAGGCACAAGAATCAGAGACCCACTGGTTCACACATTCAGGAGTCCCACGAAAGCACTAAGCTGAAAGCTATAGTATCTATGTAGAAGACGTGGTGCAGACCCATGTGGGCCCTGTGCATGCTGCTTTAGTCTCTGTGAGTTCATACTCACTTTGCTCAGGTTTAGAAGTCTTTGCTCTCCTGATATCTTCTTCCCCCACCCTGTTTTCCCCACTCCTTCTGCCTCCTCTTCCTTGGGGTTCCCTGAGATCTGAGGGGAGGGATTTGATGGTGATATTTCATTTAGAAATGTGTGTTCTGATTCTGAAGTCTTTCTCTTTGTGTAATGTCTGGCTGTACGTCTCTGTATTTGTTCCCTGATGCAAGAAGAAGCCTCTCTGATGTTGGCTGAATGAGGCACTGATCTATGAGTATAGCAGAGTACCATTAGGAGTCATTTTATTATTCTTTTTTTTTTTTTGACCAGTAGTGTTTGGTTTTACCCTGTATCTCAAGGCTGTCCAGTCTCTGGTCCTTGGTTACCCAAATGGTGTTGGGTATGGGTTCCATTTTATAGAGTGGGCTCTAAATCTGATTAGACATTGGTTGGTTACTTCCATTAGCTTTGTGCCACCATTGCCTAGCACGAACAGATTGTAGATCAAAGGTTTTGTTGTTGAGTTGGTGTTTATATTTCTCGTTTGGTAGCCTGCAGAGTACATTTCCATATCATAGATACTATAACACGGAGTGAAGGTTCCAGGTAGGTACCAGCTCGACCTCTCCATGTTCAATGAGTTGTGTGGATATTGACAGCAAGCAATGGCCTTGCTGTCAGTTTGTGGAGAGCAGCCTGTTGTCTTGGGAACAGCCTAGGTTGTTGGGAATTTCCACCCTTTTGACTATCTACTCAGCTGGTGAAACCCAGTCCCGGTACTGGAAACTTCATTTAGTGACAAGAGATGGCCAGTTGGGGTTCCATCTCCCTTATTATTTGGAGAAACCATTGGGATTGCGTTCATATATTATAGGAAGTTTCCACTGTGCTAGGTTGACATATCACCCCTCAATTCTAGCAGTGTCTCTCCTCCCTTCCTCCCTCAATTCTATCTTGCTTCTCCCTTCCCACCTGATCCTCCTATACTCATCCCTTCCCCTCACCTCTGTTCCAGTCTGCCCACAAAATTTTACTCCTTCCAGGGAGATCTATGTGTCCTCCCCAGTCCCTTCCTGGGGAGTACATACCATATTTCTCTTTCTGGGTCTGAGGTACCTCCCTCAGGATGATTTTTTTCTAGTCCCATCCATTTGCTTGAAAATTTCATGATGTCATTTTTGTTTTAAAGAGCTGAATAATACTCCATTGTGTAAATGTACCACATTTTCTTTATTCTTCTGTTGATGGACATCTAGGTTGTTTCCAATTTCTGGCTATCATGAAGAGAACAGCAATGAACATGGTTGGGCAAGTGTCCCTGTGGCAGGATGAAGTGTTTTTTGGGTATATGCCCAAGAGTGGTGTAGCTTCTTGAGGTAGATCGATTTCCATCTTTCTGAGGCACCACCATACTGGTTTCCATAGTGGTTGTACAATTTTGCAGTCCCACCAGCACTGAAGGAGGTGTTCTGCCACAGAACTCTGAGTGAGACTGGGGGATTGGGACTTGGGGAAACAGAGGGAGAGGAGAAAATCTGCAGGTAGCCTACCTGTTTTTTTTTTTGCAAGTGCAGCCTGTGTGTTAGTAGGAGGTGCTTGCTGGAGTTGGGGGCCAGGAGAAAGTGATGAATTGGGGAGGGAGGCCAGGAAGGGATGGCTTATGGAATCCATAGGAGATGTGGGTGAGGTGGGGATGTGAAGGCTACAGTTGGTGTCTCCCTGCAGAGATAGGGATTAGACTGAGGGATTGGATTTTGAGTGGAGGAGTTGGCTGTGGTATTTTATAATAGCCAGAAAAAGTAACTAATACATTGACTAATTTGAATCATTTAAACTTGTATATAGTCACCCAGAGAATTAGAACCCAATAAAGGAAATAGTTGGAGGCAGACAACAATCAACTGCTATAAAAAGAGGAACTGGCCTGTTTCTAGCTTGTGGTTCCAAGAGGATTGAAGATAGTATCTGTCTAAAAATATGTATTTAACCCCAGTGCTGCCATAAAGATAGACATATAGTGCAATAGACTAGGGAATCTGGATTTAATTCTTGGCAAATGTATCTAGAGTCTTGTCTTGATTCTGTGTGGCATTGGGAAATTCTTCTCTTTATAGATGTGTTTCCTTATCTGTAAAATGGAAGGAATTAAACCATTTGAGTGGTTCTTAGCAGAACCAGCTTTGCCCTTCTCCAGACACTTGGAAATGTTTGAGAGAATTGTTGGTTGTCCTAGTTGGGTAAGGAGCTGCTATCTTCTAGCATAACCATGCTGTGAACATTCTACAGCAACCAGTGGACTAGCCCTGAATCCCCACAAAAGTTTTTCTCACCAAAATATCAAAAGTGCCTTTGAACAGACCTTTTCCAGTCTGGTGTACTCTTTCTACCATTAGTCCTACCTTGTTGTCTTTGGTTGGGTTCTCCTGGAAGCAGGCTTAGAGTCTGGGATTCAAGTTTGGTAGTGTATTTGAGAAGTGGTCCAGGAAGTACCAGGGAATGAGTGGGAGAGGAGAGATAATCTGGGAAAGGAAACAACACAGGTGGATGAAGAAACAGCTTTGTGCTGAGTGCCAGTGTGGCTCAAGGTCCTTGGGAGGCTTCTGGAAGATAGCACAGAACAGGCCTCAGAGTGATCCAACTGTAGGGTGAAGAGTGGATGCATTTGTACCCTAGTTTCTTCTGGATTTTTACCTCCCTAGTACTCCTGTACTGTCTTGTACATGTACTGAGATGATTCCCATGGCCAGAGAAAGCATGTGGGTCGAAAGTCACAGGTCTCTTTAGTAAAATACTGTTGTATTGCCTAGGGACACTATGGCAGGGAATCTTGGCAGAATGCTGATAGCATCTACTATATCACAAAGCCCTTCTTCCTCCAGTTAATTCTCACCCATTCTTAGATTTTAGGACAATCATTGTTCTTTCAGAAAGCTTCTGAGAACCTCCCCGAGATGGTCACACACCCCTGGTATCAGTACTTGTAGCACAATGGTTCTTTATTTATGGAATCTGCTGTGGTATAATTCTTTTAGTACTATTTATTTGTTTACGTATTTGTTGAATATGTGTGTGTGTGCATGTGCTTGTGTGCGTGTACACACACACCTGCATCTTTCGTGTCTGTATGTACACCATGATGAGTGCAGGTGCCCTCAGAGACCAGAAGAGAGAGGGCATCAGAGTTCCATGAAACTGGAGTTACAGGTAGTTGTGAGCCACCTGATGTGGGTGCTGGGAACCTATTCTTTAAGAGCAGTGAGCACCCTTAACCATTGAGCAGTCTCTCTAGCCCCTCTTTCT
Organism: Peromyscus californicus insignis; assembly: GCF_007827085.1. NCBI lineage: Eukaryota > Metazoa > Chordata > Mammalia > Rodentia > Cricetidae > Peromyscus > Peromyscus californicus. Next base: position 62,096,607 of record NW_026294469.1, on the reverse strand, counting down.
TTCTTTTTTTCTTAATTATTTCCTTTATTTTTTGAGATTTGTAATATATTATTTTCCCCTCTTCCCTCCAAACCCTCCCATAACCCATCCCCTTGTTCCCTTTCAAATTCACGGCTTTTTTCCCTCCTTAATTGTTATATGTATACATTCCTAAACACAACACTTTTTAAAAGTGTTTTTTTATTCATTTTACATGCCAACCACAGATCCCCCTCTTAACCCTCTTTCCACCCACCCCAGCTTCCCCCTGCCCCCCCCCCATCCTCTCCTCCAAAAGGATAAGGGCTCTCATGGAGAGTCAGCAAAGCCTGGTACATTCAGTTGAGGCAGGACCAAGCCCCTCCCCTCTGCATCAAGGCTGAGCAAGGTGTCTGACCATAGGTAATGGGTTCCAGAAAGCCAGCTCATGCACCAGGGATGGATCCTGATCACACTGCCAGAGGTGACTCAAACAGACCAAGCTACATAACTGTCTCCTGTATGCAGGGGGCCTAGTCCAGTCCCATGCAGCTTCCACAGCTGTGAGTCTAAAGTAGGGATTATATGAGCAAGGAGGGGGGTGGGTCAAGATCATGATAGGGAAATCTACAGAGACAGGTGAACCAAACTTGTAGGAACTAGCTCTTCTTTTATTGATCTTTATCTCTACCACCAGACTACCTCCGTTTTCACTGACTTCTTTGTCTTTATGACTATGACAATGGCCAGCTCATGACTGGTGTAATGTGGGTAGATGCTCCTTAATTTTATTCTTTTTTTTCCTAATGGAATGTATTATTAGTTTTCTCATATCTGCACCATTCAAAGCATATTCAAGAACTGCTACCATTTGGATTATATTCTCAGTAAAATAGTTTCTATTTAACACAAAGATTAGGACTTTTATCTTAATCAAGTCATAAGACAAATCATAAAAAGACACAAAATTCAAACAGGTGCTGCTGCAACATTGCTATCTTAGGTCTCACTGAGGCGTTAGGACAGAGAACTGTTGACTGAAAGACCATACATGTTAGCAAACAAGCATTTATAATGCTGCAATCATGTATTTGACCTTACTTTTTAAATGATGTCTTCAGTGAAACATCCTTTTATGGAATTTTGGTAGTGTTGGCTAATGTTCCACAGAGATACCTTTTTTTTTAAACTCAATGGAATTTCCATAGGTCCTACTTACTTGGAAGGTAAAAATCAAAAGCTCATTATAACAATAACCAAAGGTACCCAATGCTAAGCAATTATATTTCTCACTGATAAACAATGGTGATTTCAGATGAAGCTGGCTAGGATAGCTTGTCATAGTAATAAAATAAAGGTATGATAATCCTTTAACCATTTTACTATTGCCTGTACCTAACAGACTAACTCCTCAAATATAATTGTGGTATCTATTGCAATATGATGTTCAACACTTTAGATCTGAAAACATTGGGGGGGGGAGGGGGAGAGGAGGAGGGAGGGAGAGAGGGACTGTAACACATATGTTCTGAGAATTTTTGTGGACAGAAAACCTCCATTGCTCCCTTCCTGTAGCAGGCTCCACAACAATGTAAGTTACACTTTGATATTAAGAAGTCACACCTGTCATCTCAAGATTTCTAAAACAGGTCAAATTTCAGAGCTGTATCATGGTAAGTCAGCAGCAGGATGAAAACCCATTGAAATCCAGCAGGAATACATCTCATTAACACAGTGCAACCAGGCCAGTTTAGGTCAACATACTGCATCATTACACCAAGCCATGAGCTTAAGTAACAGTAAATCTGTTAATGTCATAGGGAAGGTTGCCGATAGCATCTGATTTCTGCCTCCTATCTTGAATATCGGAGGAGGGGAGTGAAATGATTTCCTCGGATCCTTTCATGAGAATGAGTTGGAGGAGTGTACCCTTCTGGCACTTTCTTCTTTGTATCAGCAACAAGTAACATGAGAGCTCATTGGATATTTTTATCATAGGGTCTCAACCAGGACCTCCCATTATTTGATACCTCTGCTCTACCATGCTCAGAATATTGGTGTTGGATCTCGCTGTGGCTACTATGGATGTAACTCAGGTCATCAGGCTTTGTTGCAGGTGCCTTATTTGCTGAGACTTCTTGCTGGCTGGAATGTCCATATTTTAAATATTCTATACAAAGCATTTTTGATGATTGAATCTAGGAAAATAGTATTTTGCAATTATTTGAGTTGAAAATTAAACTAGCCATTATTTTCTTCATGGGACATCAATTTTACTTGAAAGAAGAACAGTTAGACATAGGCATTTACCAGACATTTCTTTTAAATGAGCAAAGTAGGTTTGTTACTTCAAGGAAAACAATTAACCAATCAACAAAATGAAAAAGCAACACACAAAGGGAGGAAAATTGAAAGACATTTGCAAAGTGGATAACTAATAAGGGATTACCATTTAAAATTTATAAAGAACTTGTGCAGCTCAATGGCAAGAAAATAGAATGGACCACATATGAAAAAATGCTCAATACTGTAATCATCAGGAAAACACAAATCAAACTGTGAGATGATGCTATCTCACAATTAATAGGATAGCTATTATGGAGGCAAGATCTAGACAGTGAAGGCAAGCTCTAGACAGAGATAGAGCATAAAATGGTGGTTATTGGGGTGACTTGGGTGGGAGTAGGGAATGGAGAAGGATGTAGGTCAAAGGATATAAAGTACTTGGTGTATAGGACGAGGGAGTTTAAAGTATGATGTACAATATGAGGTTCATATTAAGCATTTCCCCAAATGATTGCGTTTACTCTCGGCACAGGAAGGAAAAAAGAGTATATGTCACCCAGTTTTCCATCCTTATAACAGACACTTGAGATAAGCAACTAGAAGAAAGGATTATTTTGGGTCATGGTTTGAGAGACGCCAGTGTATCATCAGGTCGGCCATTGTTTTCAGGGCCCTTGTTGGGCTGCTAGAGGGCAATGGTGGGAAACACTTGGTAGGACAAAACTGCTCATCTCATAGCTGGGAAGGGGAAAGAGAAGAGGAAGAAGAGACCAGACCTTCATGGTTTCCTTTTGGAACAATCTTCAAATATCTAAAGAGCTCTCACTAGGCCCCATCTCTGAAAGTTTCCACCACCTTCCAATGACAAGCTGGGGAAAACTCTTTAACATGGGCTTTTAGGTTCTGCTGCACATCTAAAATATAGCAGGTGACGATGTGAGATGATGGATGTATCGATTGGTTTCACAGTGACAACTGCTTTACTACTGGCTGTATATATAAAGACACAGACACATCCACCTATAATATCACTGTGTACCCTAAATATACACAGTAAAATTTATTGGCGAAAGAAAACATTGTTTGTTGTCAATTATAAAATTTGAATCCTAAGCAACAATCAGAATTTAAAGAACCTTACAGATGCCAGTGATATTGACAACTTCAACCGACTTAAAAGACTTTTATGGTTAGAATGGGAATGATTTAAATGAATGTGTGTGTACACACACATGTGCACACATGCATATGCTTGTATGTAATGAAGCTTGTCAATGTTAAATGATTCACACAGACTTGTAAATCAGTGTCTTGAATGAACAAAGCACAATCTTACAACATCACATGTGCATAAAGGATCCCTTTGAAGCTCACAATAGTTCAGTGGATGTTGATGTAGCAGCTGTGAAAGTTCAATGATTTGGATTTCAGATTCAGCATCAGCACCAATCTTGAAAGAGTTGTCCCTTCTCTCTTGCTTTCTGGTTTGCTCAGTGGGAAAGCCATGGGATGGCATAATGAGAAGGTGTTTTCTGGTCCAGAAAGAGCCCTTACCAGAGACCAGCCATGCTGGTAGCTTGACCTTGGATCTCCAGCCTCTGTTTGTTTGACTGAACAAGTGGTGAGCCAGGAATGTAGCACAGTGACTGAGTACTTGCCTAGCATGGACAAGGCTCCACGTTTAGTCCCCAGTACCTCACAGAGACACACAGAAGCTGTTCTTGATTTAAGACCCACATGTCCCAAAGAATGTATTTGTTATGAAGATTTAATGTAGTATTGGAGAGAATATCCACAATTATTGGAGGGTGGGGAACCTACTAAAATCTCCTATCTGTGTGATGTTGGGTTTTCTCTTCCATGATTAACTAAAACTGAATTCGCTTTGTGCTTTTACAGAGAATTTAAATTGTTCAACACTTATTTTTGGTTGATGTATGTGTGTGTGGTATGCACATGCCATAGTGCATGTGTGAACATCGGAGTGCCAGGAACCCTCCTAAGCCAGTCTTTTCTTTTTACCACGTGGGTTCTGGGGAACTGAACTCTAACCATTAGTCTTAGAGGCAATTGTACTTACCCACTTAGCCATCTCACTAACCCATTTTCCAGAAAATTTCAACTAGAACCTTCTTAATTATAATTGAAGGACTACAAACAAAACATTAGAGATCTTAAAAAAGGATCAACCAAGCCGGGCGGTGGTGGCACACACCTTTAATCCCAGCACTCGGGAGGCAGAGGCAGGCAGATCTCTGTGAGTTTGAGGCCAGCCTGGGCTACAGAGTGAGTTCCAGGAAAGGTGCAAAGCTACACAGAGAAACCCTGTCTCAAAAACAAACAAACAAACAAACAAAACAAAACAAAACAAAAGAATCAACCAGTCTCTCAGAGCCAGCCTAGGCTAGAGAATAAGATCCAGGAAAGGCGCCAAAACTACACAGAGAAACCCTGTCTTGGGAAAGAAAAATGTTTGGGCTGGAGAGATGGTTCAGCGGTTAAGAGCACTTACTGCTCTTCCAAAGGTCCTGAGTTCAATTCCCAGCAACCACATGGTTGCTCACAGCCATCCATAATGAGATCTTGTGCCCTCTTCTGGCCTACAGGCATACATACGGACAGAGCACTGTATACATAATAAATAAATACATCTTAAAAAAAACCCCAAAAACCAAAAAACTCAGTGTTGAAGACGTAGAAAAGAGGTAGGAACAGAAGTCAATGCAACCTTTGTTGTTTTGGTGAGCAACATCTAATTTTATGTTATCTTTCAAAATTACTCAGCATTTAACTGTCAGAAATGTATCTTACAGATATATCCTAAGGCATGCTAAAGTGATTAAATGTTATTTGCACTGGCAAAAAACTGGAGACAACCTAAATGTCCATCAGTGGATTGTTGATTGATTTGATTTGATATGACACATTTGTACAATGGAAGGCTAGTTTCTTAAAATTTAGATTTGAATATGTAATCGGCGATCTTCAGAATGTTTTACTAAAAATACAAAAGTAATACTTGCAGCTGTGTAAAACTATTAAGATTCAGTGGCTTCAAATGATGACATTCATTAATTTTTCTCACACAGCTGCAAGATGTAAGAGCTTGGCAGGGACCCCTGAGTCACCCAGGATTACCTCAGGGCTGAAGGTGCCCTGATGTCTGGGGCTCGACATATCTGAAGGCTTTTTCACCACATGTCTGGCAGTCAATGCTGACGTTGGTTTGGATGTGGCCTCTTTATATGGCTGTTTGGCTTCTTCACAGCATGATGGCGGGTTCCAAGAACAAGTATCTCAAGATGCAGGAAGTAAAACCTCCCTGTTTAAGTCCCCGCCAAATAGTTGGCATAGCACCATTTCTACCATATTTGGTTTGGACATGAGTCAGTAGAGAAGGAACCCATGTCTAAGGGGAGGTTATGTAGCCTTTACATCTTGGTAGGATGAGGGGCAAAGAATTTAGGGTGTATGTTTAAAAACCTTCATGATCTCATTTGTATAAAAATGTAAATGCATACATATGCTGTGTGTAGATATGTGGAAGATTATTTTTATTTTTTTAAAGAAATAGCACATATAATCTGTTAACAAGGACAACATTTGGAGAGTGGAGCCATGGTAGAATGAGGGAAAAAGATTTTGACTTTCGGTTTTATAACTTTCTCTTTCCTGTATATATAGCATGCAGTCACCAGGAATGTATGACAAACCTTGTTTTCAATTCTTCTCAACTCACTACATAATTAAGGAAGACTCAGGCTTGGAATTGGACTGATCTTCGTGGAGGGGAAGATTTTGAATAGATGGTTCTTCTAACTGTCAAGACAAAGGTCAGGTTGGGTTCCTGAAGTTAAATTCAAACCCATGTGGTAACAGTCACGTTCTCACTAGTTAGCACATTGTCTGCAATTAAAGTTTGATGAATAAATGATTATAAAAGTCCCCTTGCTGGTCAGGTCTATCTTGTGGCTCATTCACTTCTGATCACAGATTTGGTCAAAGGGAAACCTGGTATCCTTACTCTTATACTCCCTCATAGCTTTTCTCCTTAGAAAAAGAAAGAACTCTAACATTGATGCTGTGCACCAACACTGTATTGTCTGTTTGTATAAAGGAACCTGTGTGGTTCTTTCAATAATCCTTGATATAAGCACTGTTTTTGTTTAGTGTCCCCATCTTACCTGAGGAGAACAAGGCACAGGGAATCACAATTTCTCTCAGCTAACAAAAGGGAGATCTTGGACCAAAGCAATCTGACACCAGAGACCACATTGTCAACCCCTTTATTATGCTGCCTCCAAACTCCCTTGCACTCTCTACAAGGACCTCTGTTGTTAACCATGGACATCCCAGGCAAGGAGACCTAGAGATGAGAAGAGTGTGGTGTGTCTGAGGGACAGCCATGCGGCCCTATGTCTGAATGAAGCCACCCGAATGGGGAAATGGTATTTTATTATAGATAAATGGACAGGGAGATTCATTAAGCAGAGCCTGTGGACCAACCAGAGAATTTGGAATTAATTCATGGAGAGCCCTAGGAGGACTAAAAGAGAAAGGTGTTTAGATTTGATGCATATTAAAAAAAAATTCTTGTGGCATTTGAGTGAAGGGTGGGGACACAGAAGAATCAGGGACCAATCAGGAGTTCCTGAAGAAATTTTGTGAGCTCTGCTGTCCCTCAGTGGGATGTGCTGGACTCTCCTGTCCTTTGTCCCTTTACCATTTCTCCTGCTATCTATCCAGGGGACAACTGTCATCTTCCAAGACACAGCCATGGCCTCCTACTGAAGATTTTTCTTACACATTACCTTCTTTTGTCCCAACCTGGATTTTTTCTTCTACTGTGGAATAATAATAATAATAATAATAATAATAATAATAATAATAATAATAATGTCTTTGTCTCCTAAGTGATAAGTGTTTATTTGTTTGCTTTATGCTGTTTAAAAAAATTTCTTATAGTGAGTAGGGACTCCATTACACCTTGGTTTATGCTAATGAAATAACTTAGGTAGGACCCAGGTAACCTCAGGATGAGGCTAGTCACTAAGAAGACCAAGTGATTAGAAGGCTTAATTTTTTTTAGACACAGACACAGACACAAACACATACGCAGACAGACAGACACACACACTATCTCTTGGAAGAAGAGGTCGGTAGCTGAGGATTAAGCTCCAGAAAACAATTGAACAATCCAGACAAGCTCTGGGCGGTAGGCACAGGCAGTTCTGGAGGTTGTGCTCCTGGAAAGGGCAGGGAGGTTTGGACGCATCTTTTCTATTTGTTCCTTTCCATGTTGTATCCTTTAAAACAAACTTGTTCAAGTAAGGTGCTAACTGACTTCCCAGAGCCACTCTGGAAAATTATTGAACCCAATGAAGGGGGGAACCTTTAACTTTGTAGCTAAATGTAGGTGACCTGGAAACCTATTTGTAACTGACATGTGAGGTAGAGGCAACCTGGTGGGACTGAGTATTTAAGTATGTGGTGTCTGATTATATAATATATAATGTATATATATGTATATATATATATATACACACACACATACACACACACACACACACACACACACACACACACACACAGCTAGTAGCACCACAGTTGAGTTGAACTGTAGGATACCTAGTTGGAGTCAGTGTGGGAATTTCTTCTAATTAATTGCTGTCTGTTAAAAATTTTATTGGGTAAAAACGATTTCAACCATCCTTTCGTCTTTTGTTTCTGCTCTCCTTTAATAGTCATGAGCTCCTACAGAGAAAGAACAACAGCAAAAAAGACCATGGCACCCTCATTTTTGTATGCTTCTTTAATTAATTGTCTAGTATATTGAATATATTAAACTTTTTCTGGAAGAGGCAAGAGCTGACTAGTATCTGGAGTGCCTTTGAACCATTGGAATTGTGTTGACAACTGAAATTTCAATTTGCTGTTTTAGAATAATACTGTAGAAATGTGAGGATGAACAACTTTATGATTTTCCTTGTCTCTAAGGAATATATTGATTCATATTGTGGTATACATTTTTCTTTCCTGTGTACATATCCTAAACAGCTGTTACTTTCCCTTTTTCCATATTCCCAGCAGTTGGTTTGATGTGACTACAGTTCCTTTTATTGGATCTGGGTGGAGAACAAGCAGGGGCTCTGTTCATTCTGTGGCTTTTTTCAAAGTCAAAATCATTCCGTGTGTGTGTGTGTGTGTGTGTGTGTGTGTGTGTGTGTGTGTGTGTGTGTGTGTGTGTGTGCCCTTGGGCAGCTGTCTGCTTTGCTAGGGCCAGGGCAGAGGCCTGAGCTACTGTCTGTTGTAAATCTGGGCTGGAGGCCAAGCCCTAGTTTTTTTCCACAAACTGACGAGTGGCTTGGGCAAATTGGCCTGTTTGATAATTGTCAGGCTCTCTGAGTCAGGGACTTGTAGCCTGTGGTAACCAGAACGGAGAGCTCCTATGTAACCTGGCTCCTGGGGGGTGTTACAATGAAACCCAATCTTTGATGAGTTTTGCCGGATTTAGAAACATAAACTAGTCACATGTTATGTCCATAAGCTTAGAGTAGGTCTCTTTCTTGTGAGTCATAAAAGTGTTACTTCAAGGTATGTCAAGATTTCTAATGACTTCTAAGTCCAACTCCGGAGCCCATACTGGCCATTGTTGCTATCACAGTCACTGTGCTCATGTGGTACTGAAATGTCCACACAAGGTGTATGTTGGAGTTGCTGAAGTGCAAGGGCTACCTTTCCACAAAGGCCATGGACTTGCCTGATTCTCTCTCTCTCTTTTTAAAAAATAATGTTTATTATTGTGTTGTGTGAGTATCTTGCCTGCATGTATGTCTGTGCCCTTCATGTATGTTTATGCCCTGCATGTATGCAATGCTGGAGGCAGATGCCAGAAGAGTTACCCAATTCTTACACGTCTCTCTGTAGGTATGGATGAGAAAGAAATATTGCATATTTTTTATGAGAGCAAAATATACCTAGCATGAACTGTATCATCCTCATCATTTTGATGTGTATGTGACATGAAGCACATTCACATTGCTATGAAACTGTCCTCACCATTCACCTCCAGAGTTTTTACCCTAAACTGAAACTCTAAACTCACTAAACATAAACTCTCCATTCTCCTCACTTCCTGCCCCAGGCAATTCCCATTCTATTAACATTTATTTCTCACATCGTTTGCACTACTTTAAAGCTCATGCACTAGACTTATGTGATGTCAGAGTTTGAGGGGCTTACTAGGTGTCATTGTTTCCTTAGACTCTTTTACATGGAATCTAATTACCCTAGAGGTATTTACACACCTTGTACCAAAGTCTTTAGGGGGTAGAAAGATTGTAAGAGCCAGAAGGTTAGAGAGTTTGCCGTAAGAGTGTGTCTTCCAGTGATGTCAGAAGCTACACCCATAAAGTCTCACCAAGACGACTGCTTAAACATGAGCTGAACAAAGACAATAACTGTAAACATGTTAACATGGACCCAGGGGAAAGCTCATGGGGTCTCAACCCTAAGAAGAACTACAGGCAAGGAAGGGTTGCTGAGAGCTGTAGAAATAGTCTCTCTCAGGGAAGACTACACCAATTGGTTATCTAATACCAAATGGCCAGCCCTGGAAACATATGAGTAATGTTATGCAGACTGAGCAGGTTATATTTAGGAATATATGTAACACAAATTGTTAAATGGTCTTATTAATAAATAACCCAGAGCCAGATATTGGGGTAAAAGCTGAAAGATCAGAGAGGCAGAGAGCAAGCTACTAGCTCTTAACCCTACGAAATTCTCCTCTGAAAGAGAGTGAGCTCCTCTCTCCACCCCACCTTTTCACTTCCTCTCTCTACCTCCAGACCTCTATGGTTAACTAGTGGCTAGCTCCTCCTTCTGATTTTCAGGCAAACTTTATTTGTTAGAGCACAAATAACATATCACCACAAATATATGTGCATATACATATATGCATGCAATAACAATTAGTGAAAAAAAAGAGGGCATGGATTTGAAAGAGAGCAGAGAGGGATATATGGGAGGGTTTGGATGGGAGAAGTCTTGTAATTGTATTAGAATCTCAGAAATAGAAACTACATTGAGATTAAAAAAAAAAGGTAAATCCCCTTACTGACATAGTGGCATGTCCCAAATGAAAACCCTCCTGGTACAGGTCAAATGATGAGGATAATGAGGAAGTGATACAGGAGAGGATGCTCCGAGAGGCTCAGGTTGGCTTTCAGGCGTCTTAGACACAACTCTCTGTGTATGTTTCTGGGCTGAGAGTTAAAAAGCCTGTTTATCAAATTTCCAGGAAGTCTGTGATCTTTTACAAAAGTTACACACCACGTTTAAAAGAGAAATTCTACTTTCTATTTTGTTTTGAGTAGAAATAAAATGAGACAGAGTAAAAGAAAAATGGAGATAGTAGAAACAGAAACAGGGAGAATAGCAACCCAGTGGGACGGTCTCTTTCACCCGTGGTTCTGAGTTTCAAACCCTTAAATGTGAGCATACAACATGGAGTAACCACACCAGGAGAATATAAAGGGGCCATCAGTGTGCGTGCGTGCGTGCGTGCGTGCATGTGTGTGTGTGTGTGTGGTGTTGAGAGGTGAATAGCAGGATACAGGTGGTATGAACTAGGAAATGGGAAAATGGGGAAGGTGCTCCAGCTGGGGAGGGAGGAAAGACACAAATACAGAAGGAGGAGGGCCAAACAAAGCCTCAAGGAACCATATGATTTATATTTACCTAAACTTACACGCAGTACATATAACATATATGAAAGGAAATTGTGCCACTTCGGCTGACAGTGCTGCTCAGAAGGACTGTAGACGAACACAAATCCCTCCATCCGGCACGAGAAGCATTCTTTAGAGTGAATGATTGATCAGGATAGTTCAAGTGACTCCCCAAATAATACAGACTATTTAAAAATTATTTCTTTTACTTTTTAAATTTCTAATGCAATGACAACGTTTCCTCTTCCCTTTCCTCCCTCCAAACCCTCCCGTTTACCACCTTGCTCTTTTCAAGTTCATGCCCTCCTCTTTTTTCATTAATCGTGTTACATACATACTTGTATATACATATCTGTTCCTACATACATAACCACAATCTTCTCAGGCTGTATACTACTACTCATGCGTATGTTTTCAGGGTGGACCATTTGGTATTGGATAACCAACTGGTGTGCTCTTCCCTAGGAAAGACTGTTTCTTCCACTCTCACCGAGATTCCTTAGTTGCCTGGAGTTTTTTTTTTTGTGTGTGTGTAGGGTTGAGTCCTGGTAGGCTTTCTGCTGTTCACATGAATAGATCTACTGTGTTGTCCTTGTTCAGCTAATGTTTGGGTGGTCATGTGGATGAGACTTTACTGGTGTAGTTTCTGATATTACTAGGAGACACAATCTCATAGCAAACTAACCCCCTGATCCTCTGGCTCTTAAAATCTTGATGTCCCTCTTCCTGAGGGTTCCCTGAACCTTAGGTGCAGGAGCTGTATTGTAGATGTATCCTTGGACGTGTGATCCTTAACTCAGAATCTTTATTGGTCTTAGTCTCTGTATGTTACAAAGAGAAGTTTTTTTGATGAGTGGTGAGGTCTACATGTAACTGTGGCTATAAGGACAAATATTTAGGATGTAGTTAAGAATCATGGTGATTTAGTAAAGTGGTGGTTGTGGGTTTTCCTCCAAAATCTATGACTTCACTAGCCCTGGGCAGTTGGCTAGGTTTCTGGTCCCACGCATGACTGCCCTCTAGTTGAGAAGGTCTAAAGTCCAATCAGAGAGCTGTTGGTTACTGTCATGGTGTGCATGCCACTGCTGCATCCTTAGGGTTATTATGACATGCTGGCCATTGTGGTGGTCCATAGGCGTCATAACTGGAGAGTGCTGTTGGTTGCTTCCGCACTCTGGATGCTTGCTCCATGCATTCTGCATTCTGGCACCATGAAAGCTAGTCCTCAGGGGGGAAACTTTCAGATTAGTTCCAGCTTAGGGGGCCTCTTTGCTCTGAGTTGGAAGTTCATAGTGTCTTCAGCAACAGAGACTTATCTCCCACCCATATAAGGGGTGGGGGAAGGACAACCAGGGACATTAGCCATAGACTGTAATCTTTGGGGGGGTGTCTTTTGGAACTCCTCACCAACAACTCAAAAGAGGGCTTTTCACGCCTGATTTTAGGGTTTTTGTTAGATGGTCTTTGACTCTTGAAGGGAGCAGTGTCTGCTCACCTGGGACAATTTCATTTTCTCTCTCTCTGTTTATATTCATACACTGACATATCTGTTTTATAAGTATTTGAGGTAAATAGTTAATAGTATGATTCCTTATGACTTTTTCAAACATCCTTACTGTTATTTTACCCTCTTCCCTCCTTCTTCTGCATTTATCTCTCTCCTCCTCCCTAATGAGAACCTTCCACTTTTCCATTCTCTCTGTCAGATCACGTGAACCCTGCTAGTCCCATTTCTGGTGCTCCCTGCACCCTGGCAAGGGCACCTTTTTACTTTCCTGGTCTCTACAGTTACTCCAGGGTATGCAATCATACCTCAAGATTCAGAGATAGAAGCTTCCAACGAGAGAGAACATGCAACATTTGTCTTTCTGTGTTACCTCATTCAATATGACCTTTTCTAGTTCCGTTCATTTCCCAAGCTAGACCCAGGAGAAGGATGTGTAGGATCTGAATATAGTCTATTGATGTAACCATTGGTTGCTTTTCAGTAGAATGGACCACTATGATTGAAGACATTGAACCCTTAGGACAAAGGACTCAAGTTAGTTGAGCTGGGTCTGACCTGAAATCCTTCTTCCTACTGTCTAGCATCCATGATACCAGAAAATACTATGAAAGATACTCAGGGAGGGAAGCAGTTAATAGTCCTACTTAGCTGTGATATGCATGAACCACAACAATGAGCAGCATAGCAAGATATCAGTAGAGGAGCCATAATTGGCACTCTGTTGGTGGTAACCAGCACCTGTCTAAGTATATTTAAAGCCTGCTCAACAGGGGAGAAATCATGCCTGATACTGGAAACCTAGCCAGTTTCCTGGGGGCTGGTGGCATCATGCATCTTAGAAAAAAATCTTTTATCTTTACTTTGCTAGACCAGCACAATTCCTTATTATATTCTAAGTCTTATCCTTGAACCCACAGATGAGTGTAGCCATCACTTCTCATCAAAGAAGCTACCCTACAGCGAATGGAGGCCATCATAGAAAACCACAATTGACACAATGCAGAGATCAACAGATGGTGGGGCTGGCCCCAGTGGTCACATCTACAGGACAGCCCCTGCATGTATGACTTAAGGAAACATTGAGGAAGTGGGGGCAGAAGGATTGTAAGAGCCAGAGTGCCAGCGTGTCTGCTGTGAAACAGTCTTTCATAGTAATGGCTGCATAAACAAGACTGGAAAAAAAACAATGGCAATATCCATAGACATGATAGCATGGGAGGGAAAAAAATTTCACAGCATCTCACCACTTAACAAAGAACTGTAGCCAAATAATGACTGCTGAGAGAGAGAGAATTAGCCTCTCCTGGGGTTGAGCCTCCTTATTGGTTACTCAATACAGGTGATCAGCCCTGAAATCATATACATACAAACAACAAAAATGGACTCAGCAGGTTGTAGTTATGTATTTGTGCATACACATATGTACATATGTATGTAACAATAACAATTGAAGAACAAGTGTGATGGCTCTTGTTGGCTGTCCACTTGACTACATCTGGAGTTAACTAAAACCCAAGTGGCTGGGTATACCATGAGGGATTTTTCTTAATTAAATCCTTTGAAGTAGGACAGACTCACCCTAAATTCAGATCTTTTGATGCAGGAAAATCTACCTTAAATCTGGGCCACACCTTCTGGTGGCAGCCTATATAAAGGACATGGAAGAAGGAAGCTCTTGCTCTTCATCTGCTTGCCCTCACTCTCACTGGCAAGTTCTTTCCTTCACTGACATTAGAGCCTAGTTATTCATGATTCTGGCATATGATATATATATATATATATATATATATATATATATATATATGTGTGTGTGTGTGTGTGTGTGTGTGTGTGTGTGTGTGTGTGTGTGTGTGTGTATTCGTGTATATATATATGTGTGTGTGTGTGTGTGTGTGTGTGTGTGTGTGTGTGTGTGTGTGTATGTGTGTGTGCATGCACACACAGTATACACATCTGCCATTATGTTGCATGATACATAAACAGAAGTCAAATCAGGGTGCCTACAGTCAGGTTCTTGTGGGTGTTTCTATTTTTGCTTATAGATAGCCATTCTCTTTCTGAGTGGTCACATGGCAGAAAAGGAGTAAACCAAATCTCTCATTTCTTCTTATAATGACATTAATTAATTCTTGAGAGCTCTAGTTTCATTAATTACCCCCTGAAAGCTCTACTTCCAGGATTTCAATATAGGAATTTTAAGGGAGATGAACTTCACTCCATTGTGGACATTTTGCTCTTAGCCAAACAAGACTCAGCAGCTCCTGAATATACCTGGTCCCATTTCTACAACTTTCCATAGGCTTTTGCTCCTTCCGGGATGGACCGCCACTCCTCCATCTTCGTTAGCTTTAAAGCCAGCTCCTCCATGAATTACTCTGAACATTTCCATCTTGTTCCTATGGCTTTGCTTAAGTTATAGGATTTACAGAATGCTGCTACATCCAATCTATTATCTGTAAATGTGGTCTTCTCCACTCAGTTGTCATTTTCTTGAAGATGAGAGCCATATCCTTGCCTTTAAAATCTCTGTGTGTCTAACAGCACAGGGGCAGGACTTTGATTGCTCCAAGGTTCATTCAGGTCAAGTGTTTGGTCACTTACACGGATGCATAGGGGCTTGGGTCCACATGTATTTTCTGACTCAGTCTTTTAGTGTCTGGGAGTACAGGGGAGGGGCAACAAGATCATAAGGCACATTACATTTATAACCATACCTATATCTAAACTTTGATCTCTTTATGTACTTATAGAAAACATCGACACAAAGCTTTGACAAAACATTGACACATTGTACCTCTAAGGGTAACAGTGTAATAATTTTTATTTGTTTTGAATACTCAAATCTTTGCTTTTTTTTTTAAACCATAAAATGTATCCTTCTTATGTAATGAAAATTTGAAAATGATGAGCTCCAGGGAGCTTTGTTCTGATTTCTTCTTCTCTCCATGAAGCCACCAGGAACCTAAGTGGCTCACAGCAAGTGGCTGGGGAAGGAGTCATTTATTCCGTCTGCGTTTCCTAGGAATGTCAAGGAGTAAGTGGCCTTGGAGAAGGAGGCTCATATGTGAAGGACAGCGTATGAGGGGGAATGCTGGGTCGTCCATTGTAAATGGTATGTTAGTTACTTTTCTCATTGTTCCAACAACAGCAACAACAACAGAAATATACCAGATAAAATTAACTTAAAAAAAGAAACAATTTACACTGCCCTCAGTGTGAGTGTGTAGTCCATCATGGTATGGCAGGCACTAAAGCAAGATTATGAGGCAGGCTGTCACATTGCATTCATTGTTAGGATCAGAGACCATTGAATGTCGATACTCAACTCACTTTCCCTTTTTTATTCAGTCTGGGAACCCTAGCCAATGACGTGGTACCATCCACATTCCAGATGAGTCTTCCATCCTGAGTTAAACCTTTCTGGAAATACCCTCAGAGACACACCCAGTGGTGAGTTGATGATTAATACCAAGTGTCACAGACAGTGAGTAACTTCAGGTGTCCATGAGTGCAGAGTGTCCACCAAACTTGGAGCTCAGCAGGCTCTCACTTTGGGCTGCTCTCTGGTTATGAGCCCCCACCCCTATCCTTCCTTTAACCCTTTCAGGTAGAAGGTCTTTTCTTCACAAAGTGACTTGAGGTTTATGCAGAGAAGGGACACATGCTAGAAAATTCCTTCTGTGAATTTCCTGTGGCAGAGCAGAGAGATGAACAGCAGAGGCTTGCTGGCAAGAATTGCAGGGATTGAGTGATACGGAGGAGTAGCCCCCAAATACACCATTTGGTATGAAGATTATTTTGATCTGAAGGCAATTGAGAAAAAGCAAATACAAGAAAATCTCTTTGTCCCAGGTTGGGGATTGAGCTCAGTGGTAGAGCGCTTGCCTAGCAAGCACAAGGCCCTGGGTTTGGTCCTCAGCTCTGAAAAAAAAAATCTCTTTGTCCCACACTTCCATTTACACCTAAAAGAAGCACACAAAATTACACAGGGATCCATCTTTCCTCTCTTAGTAGGTAGTATAGAAATTGCTGGAGACAATGTTCAACCCATGTCTGTCCAGAGACAGTTCAGCCCAGAGGAGCCTATAAAACACTCCTTACTAATTAGTCCTTATATTCCACCAGCTTCCCCATAATTTGCCTTCCTCTAACTTGCTGCAAAGAATGTGTACATGTGTAGGATTTGCTGTGCTTCAGGTCTTAAATGTCCTTCAAAGCCCACATTAGTTAAAGGGTTGGTCACCGATCTTTAGCACTGTTGGGAAATGAACCTTTTAGAAGTGGGACCTCGTTGGAGAAGATGAGATCACTAGGGCTATTCTCTTGAGGCAGATATTACAGGGATGTAACATCCCTCCCCATCTCTCTCCTTGTTTCCTGGCACTGTGAGGTGGGCATATTTCCTCTACCTCGTGCATCCTCCATGCAGTAATGTGCTGTGCACAGGCTCAAAGCAACACAGAGTGACCATGGACCAAAGCCTTGGAAACTGTGAACCAAAACAAATCCTTGACTTTAAAATAGATTACCTCAATATTTTGTTTAATGAAAAGCTCATTAATACAGGATTTTTGTCAGGATAAAAAGAAATGAACTAACATATATAATGTGCCACTAAATGGATACATTCTAGAAAAATATTCCTTTTCACTCTATCTTCCTTTAAACAGTCAATCTACTTATAGAATACTCTTTTTCAAATGTGAATAAAAAAATAACAAGGAAAGGAAAGGACATGACTGCTCCTGGATATGGTGGAGGAGAAAATTTCTTGTAGATAAAAGGGAGGACATGGACAGAGATATCTGGGAGAGTCCAGAGTGGACATGACCAGGCTGAGCTGGGCCATGTAGGGAGAGGGGGACCAGGTTCAGCAGCCAGGAGGCCAAAGGTACAAAAGGGGTGGGTAGCCAAAATATCTGGATTATATAAGGAAGAGCTTCTGAGGGAAGGGCAGCCCAGCCCGTGGGCTGGAGAGTTCATACCTCTGGCAGGGTTTTGCCAGCCACACCACTCCCTGTAACAGAGAGAGACTAAGGGATGCTGGGAGAACCTAGTGGCTAGGTCTACTTTGATATGTTAAATAGACACCTCATCTGTCTGTCTTGGGTTTGGAACTTAACAAAATGCATGCTAATTTTCCCATTAAGATCTGCTATGTGTGTTTGGTGCAGAGACACCACTGACATTCCCTCTCCCTGTTGCTCACACCGAAACTGTTTCAGGATCCTGTGACCACTGCAGCTGAGTGACCACTCTCTGGTGACTGTGCCCGAGGCACTGCTTTCATTTTTGCATCACTCGTGTTCTTGACAGGTGCAGAGAAGGGATTTGGGAAATGATAGATCCGTCTATGACGATGTATCATTAAAAAAAAGAAAGCCTTCAGTTTCTGAGCATGGATGGCTCTTTCTAGGCTTCTAAGTGTGTGAACCTGAGAAGGAAAAGGTGAGAGTAAATCTCTCCTCCCTCCTAAGCAGGTCAGGGCCCACTGGGCTCTCTCCCATTGCCCCTGTATCAGCCAAGATGCTTTTAGATGCTGTGAGTAATAGAAAACGCAATCGGAAGTGACACGGGCCTAAAGACATTCATTATTTTATTTAGAGTTGTGTGAGGGAGGCAGGCAGTTTCAGATTTGGTGCAGTGGTTCCACCATAGTATTAAGACCCAAGCCCCCCCCATTTGTCCATTTTCTCCTCTTCTGCATTTTAACAGTCTCCCGTTAAGATCATGAGTGCACACAGCATGATCTGAGACTCTGTTGTGGTTTGAATCTAAAATGTCTCCCACAGACTCATGTGTCCCTTGGTCCCCAATGAGGGGTGTCATTTTGGGTGGTGGTGGAAACCTCAGGAGGTGAGGCCTCGTTGGAAGAAGCAGGTTATTGGGGGTGTGCCTTGGAGAGATGTGTTTTGTCCTTCACCTCTTTGTGTCCTTTCAACTTCTTTGCCTTCATGAAGTGACGTGACCTCTGTCACACCCTCCAGCCCTGTGGTGTGTTCTGCCTTACTCCAGGCCCAAACCATCAGCTCTGAACTGAGCCTAAATCTTTCCTCCCTGTAAACTGTTTCTTTCAGGCATTTGTATTTTTTTTTTTTTTTTCAGAGCTGAGGACCGAACCCAGGGCTAAATCCCCAGCCCACATTTGTATTTTTTTTAAACAACAACAACAATGTTCTGACCAGTCCAGGTACCAGCTGTTCACATTTCTCCACCAAGCAAACAGTGCCGTGTTCAGATTGCTCCTTAGTCTGCATAGGCAATGATAAGGTGATATGTTCATTTCCAAGCTGCAAGCTGGGGGGGGGGGGGGGGCTAGAAAGCGGGAGCCTGCTGCTTTCACTTCCATAATCGATGGTGGGCTCTTCTGTGAGGATGAACTATCAAAGATGCATGAGGGTGTATGTTTGCTAGGCAACCATAATTACCTGCCACATTTCCCGGGTGTCTGGTTCTCCAAACACCAGGTCAGTGCCCTTGACAGCATTGCCCTTCAAGTTCAGTAACTCCTGCTGATCTTGCTTTTGTCTTTGTGTTGGAAGCTGTTGCCGAAATATGGAGGTTCCTGGTCAGAGCTCATGGCGGCCCACCATCTCTTACCATCATCTGATCATTTTGCCCCATTGACTGAGCCTGAAGCATAGCTGCTAGTCTGTTGGGTGTCTGTCTGGTGGTTCTAATATGTGCTTTGGTCTTCTCAATTCCGCCTTGAAAATCTGTCTCCCTGTTGCACTTGTAGCCACCAGCTCCACCCCACCGAGTGGGATTCCTGCTGTCAGACAAATGCATGCCTGGCCCCATGACCATGTTTTTAGGGACACCTTAGCAATGTCTAACTGCCTTGTCTGACTTCACTTTTTTATCCATTTACTCACGAGTACGGGAAACCATAATCCATAACAACAGCCCTAATTCCCATGAGTGCACCCTCAAGAGAACATTGCTGTTATTTTCCTCTAGTGGATTTGTTTCCAGGAGAGCTTGTGTGCACTTACCCAGTTGTATTTTGGCTTCATCTGTTCTAATTACATCTGCCAGATAAAACAGAAACCTGACTGTGATGACCTGAGTAAAGCTTTCTTTTCTTTTTTTTCATGCAAAGGGAAGTCTGACAGGAGGCAGTTTGAAAGTGATGCAATGTGTCCACAATGGTATTTGGACTCGGGCTTCATCTTATCCCTGCGTGGATGACAGAGAACTTTTGTCCTCTTGATTGCAAAATGACTGTTTCATTTTGTCCCCTGCAGGAAGAAGAGGAGAAAGATCAGTAAGAAGTATAAAAATCCCTTTCCCTTCCTTCCTTTCATTTCCCTTCCCTCCCTCCCCCCGTCTGTCTGTCCGTCCGTCCCTCCCTCCCTCCCTCTCTTCAACAAACCTATTCCTTTGGGATGAGTATAGCCACCACTGTCTCAGAGCAAAGCGGCTATGGTGACCACACAAGACCCACACATGCTGTGTCCTGAGATGATTAGCTTAGCTGATAACTTGAGTCACCCCGGGAGGAGAGTCTCAGTGAGGGATTGTCCAGATCACATTGGCCTGTGGGTACGTCTGTGGAGGAGTTCCTTGATTCTGATGATTGATGTGAGAAAACCCGGTCTGAGAGTGGGTGGCATCATTGCCTGGTTGGGGCTAGACTGTAGAAGAGTGGAGAAAACTAGCTGAGTACCGAGCAGGCATGCATGCATGCATGCATTCTCTTGGCTCTTGTCTGTTCAGGTGACTAGTTGTTTCCTGTCTTGACTTCCCCACAATTGTGGCCAGTGACCTGGAATGGGGAGCTAAAATAACCCCTTTCCACATATTATTTCTTTGTCAGAGTACTTTATTGCAGCAATAAAACCAAGAGGAAGACAGGTCCACTAGCATCCTCTCATAGAGGGAGTAGGGACCTAAGACTTGGGAGATCCTTGAGGCTCAAGAGAGGCCTACCTACCTTTCCTTTCCCAGTGAGTCCAGTTTTCACCATGTAAGAGGTAGACATGACTGGGGCGGGGCTTCTCAGGGATGTAGCTGCCCTCCAGTAGCCCACAGGATTCCCCAGGAGTGTAGCCTACTTTGAGAGAATGCCTTGCAAACTACACAAGTTCCCTACACGATTGCTTCATCATTGCATGGGGCTACTTCTGCACTAATCCAGCTCCCTGAAAGGCTGGGCATACCCTCCCTTCCTCCTCCTGTCCCTCCCTTCCCCTCCCTTCCCTTCTTTCCTCTTTTGTCTGTGCCACAAAACTTCTTAAGTCCTTAGTCTGTGTCAGTGTGTGAGGCATTCAGAGACAGAGGAAGACATCACCTCTCTGCTGAGCAAATGCCAAGTTTGGCCTCTGGATGCCTGAGAAGAATCATGACTCTCCCATGAGCACTGCCTGTCTAGCAGGAGGCAGGCACAGGTGTCTGCTTGTGGCCTGAAGGCCTGAAGGGGATGCTTGGAAATGGGTTTGAACAGTTTCATCCTTTTACCCTTGTGTAAGAATGGGAAAGCATAGGCCTAGCATGCCCTGAAAGGTTAAAGCCATCTCCTCTAGGTGCTATCTTGGCACCTGTGTGTAGAAACCTGTCTTCCATGTTTGAGAAGACTAGACGAGTTCTACAGCCCTGATGCAGTGTGTAACAAATTTGCCACCAGCTCCCATTTCCGTCACAGAGGTATCCTGCTGCTGACAGATGTCAGGGGCACCCAGCTGGGAGTCAGGTCTAAGGACTCTGTGGCAGGAGATGTATAGGTCCATGTCTGTATCTCAACTCTTTGAAAAGCTTTTAATCTACAGATCAGAAGGAAGTACATGATACCCAGTTACATGTGAAAGGAAGAAGGTGTCTGCTGGGGAATTCTGAGTTAATCAGAAATAACATTTTCCATTATTAATGACCACTTACATTGATCTAGCAAAGTATGTCTTTGAAATTGATAATATATACTTCATTTCATTTGATCTTTACAAGAATTTTACTGTGAAATCCATTTCATATTATATACTTAAATATTTATGACTCTCTTATTACTGCCTAACAAGGACAATAAAGTGTCCACAGACACCGAATGCTAATATCTCAGGAACACTAGCCCTCAGTATGCTTCCCTCTCTGTTTGCTTTGTCATGCCCTTGTTTTTCCCTTTCGGGGGCCAGTGCTGGGGACTGAACCCAAGGTCTTGTGCATTCCTGTACTTCCATCTACTTCTAATCTGACCTTTAAGCCGCTCTATTGTTCCGGAGCATTTCTACCTCTGATAAGGCTTCCTTGACAGTCCACTATAACGTGGTAGTTCATTTTGATTTTGCTATTTGATTTTTTTTCCCCTGTGGTACTAGAGACTGAACTCAGGGCCTGGTATATCATATGCTTCTTGATTTCTTTTAGGTATTTTTATTAAGTATAGTTGGCATATGCAAAAACCACATATATTTCAAAGTGACAACTTGATCCATTTTGACATACGATCAGTCCCATCAGGAGACCATCACTGTAGTCAAGAGAGTGAATATATTTGCTTCAGGTGGTCTTAATTATTTGTAAACAAAAGAAACTTGAGATTTTCTCGGCATTTTCTGGTTTTTGGCCGTGCTTTTTGGAAGTTCTCTTCCTGGTTCCTCACTATCTTGAGGTGGTGGTTGATTCTGGCCCTTTTATCCTGTGGTCCATGTCTCACAGGCTCACATCGCTCTTTAAATGAGTTCGGTCCATATCATGCGGGTAGTTCAAAGAGCACAGCATGTACTTGGGAGACCCAAGTCTCTGCCCTGCTCTGTGCCACATCTTGGTTTTGAAAAATAGTGATAACTCACCAGGTTGTTGAGAATACCACAGAACCTCTTCGTGTAACAGGATATAGAAATAGAGCATTTTCTTACTCCGTGGAGTCATTTAGACAAAGTTGATGTTTCCTGTGCTTCCCAGAGCCTTCCCCAAAGCTTCGGGCCATAAGATTTTATTACTTTAGTATTTTGCTACTTTATTTGCTCATATGAAATGTATTGATCATTTTCAAATCACATAGAAGTTTAAAGGATTTTATAGCGAACTTGCACATGCCCACAATCCAGATTCCAACACTGATATTTTTGTTTTTAACCAATCACAAATCTGTTTCTCCTCCTTTTTTTTTTATCTATTAAATCACCTTCTTTTAAAAAGTAGATTTCCATTTAAATGCAGGCATATCTATCACCTTTAATAACCTTAGGGGAGCAAAATATTAGCGTTTAGTATTTGTTTATTTTTTTTCTTTTGAGGTTAAATTTTATAAACAATGAAACATACACATTTAAAATTTATCATTTGATATTTTGACAAACAATCTCACCTGAATAAATTTAACCTCCCTACCAAGACCAAGATGATTGCCATGAATTTCTCTTTATTCCTCCCCCAAAATTTGTTGCAAAAACTCCCTTAAGGTTAGCATAGTTCTGTTTTTTGGGGGGTTTGGAAACAAACCCAGGGCCTCACACACTGTAAGCATATGCTATATCATTGTGTAACATCCTCAGGCCCCCATTCTGATTCTTATCCACTAAATACAGTTCAAACATCCAACATGAACAATACATATGTGACCCTAAAATTCCATCAGGAAACTTTTACAGCTGATAAATACTTTCAACAAAGTAGCTAGGTACAACATTAACTCACAAAAATCAGTAGCCTTCCAATAACAAATTACAAATGAACTGAATAAAAATCAGGAAACAACACCTTTCACAACAGCTTCAAATAATATAAAATATCTTAGGTTAACTCTAACCAAGCAAGTGAAAGACTTGTATGTTTAAAAACTTCAAGTAATTGGAGAAAGAAATTGAAAAAGGTATCAGAAAATTGCAAGATCTCCCATGCCCATTGATCAGTAAGATTAACAGCAAAAATGCCATCCTGCCAAAAAAAAAGAAAACCAAAAACCAAAAACCAAAAAAACCAAAAAACCCCCACTATAGATTCAATTCAATTCTCATAAAAATTCTAGCACAATTCTTCACAGACTTTGAAAGGATATTTTTCAGTTTCATATGGAAAACAAAAAAGCTCAAGATAGCCAAAACAATCCAGAATAATACAAGAACTGCTGGAAGTATCACCATTTCCAATTTCAAGTAGTACTACAGAGCTATAGTGTTTTGGGATATTTGTTTACTCTGTGAAGATGGTTTTTTGCCAAGGCACCTTCTGATTGGTTGCTAAAGAACTGAATGGCCAATAGCTAGGTAGGAAGAGGTTAGGTGGGACTTCCAGGGACAGAGAGGACGAGGGGAAGAAGAAGGCATTGTTGCCAGGCAGACACAGAGAGGAGACATGGAAGAAGCAAGTCAGGCAGTACATAACAGAATGTAGATTAATAGAAATGGGTTAATTTAAGTTATAAGAGCTAGTGGGACAAGCCTAAACTAAGGCCAAGCTTTCATAATTAATAATAAGTCTCTGTGTTGTTATTTGTAAACTGGAGGCCAAAGAAAAAGATCCATCTACACTATAGTAATAAAAACAGCATGGTATTGGCACAGACACAGACATTTTGATCAATAGAATGGAATTGAAAGCCCAGATGTAACTCCATACACCTATGAACACCTGAGTTTTGATAAAGAGTCTGAAATACACACCGGAAAGAAGAAAGCATCTTCAGCAAATGTTCCTGGTCAAACTGGAAGGCTGTATATATAGAAGAATCCAAATAAATTCATGCTTGCACCCTGCACAAAACTCAAATCCAAATGGATTGAAGACCTCAACATAAAATCAGATACACTGGATGTGACGGAAGAGAAGGCAGGGAATAGCCTTGAACTCATCTGAACAGGAAAAGAATTTCTGAACAGAACGTTGTTAGTGCAGGCACTAAGGTCAAGAGGCAACTAAGGAACATGCCTGGCATGTTCAGGGAGTGTGAGAGAAGTCAGTGTGTCTGGAGGACTGAGAGCTAGAAAATAAACCCAGGGAGACCTGTTGTTGGCCACTACAGCTTTCATTTTGTCCCTGTCGCCATCACTGTGACTGTGGCTGCTACCAGTGCTGCTTTTACCCACTGCTCACTCATTTTGTCCTTTGTTGTGTGAGGACATCCAAAATCCTTCCTTCCATATTGAGATGTACGATGCATTGTTGTTTCCTACAGTCACCGTACCGTGTGACAGAACGCCAGAGCGTATTTTGCCCATGGACTCTAACTCTTCAGTTTTTGCCTGTTGTTTTTTTGATCACTGCATATCACCAAATACGGCTTGCTGTTTAAAATTCCATCACACCAAATCCACCACCTAAAAATAGATGTACCAATAAGGAAGGAGCAAGACACAGGCCAGTGAGACCAGTGACTGAGAACAATCACCATGATGTGCTAGTAGGCAGAGCAACTTTTATACAGAGTGGAGTGCTTATTAAAATCCTGCAGAAACCCCATCTGCAGCATACATCCTAAGGTCCTTATAGAATCACATGGCCTTACTTCTGTCTCCTATCATCATTTATGATATATTTCAGTCTCCAGTATCTTGCCTTTTCACTCTTAACCCTCTGCCTAGAATGTCCTTCCTTCACTGTTTGGATGCCTGTCATATCACCATATCCTTTCCTCTTCTACAGGGCTTTCAACCCTTGCTGTATGCTATCAGGACCCAAGGAAGCTTTAAAAGATGCCAGTACCCAGACCCCTTACACTATGGCTCTTTCCTCCCAACTGAAACACTTTCTCCTGGAGTAAGGAGGGGGGCTCATGAGACCCAGGAAGTAAATAAAGGCCCAGGAAGTTCCTGAAACTTACAAGATCACCAAGGCCATTCTTCAAGGTTGTTCAAACATAGCAATTGGTGGGGAGAAGAAACTCTGTGGCCCACTGAGACGCCTGCAAGTTATGTAGAGAACTCCAAGGATGCAATGGTGGTAGCTGTCATCCATGCTGACATGGTAGCCTTTGTGGTGAGGCAGCTGTCTTTGTGTTACATAGGGATCCTCCAAGGAATGTCTCACACATGCTTCTGTAAGTTACCCCAGTAAACTCACTGGACACTAAGCTAGGCTTAGTTGGAATTGTTTCTTTGGTCAGTCATTACTTTATCTTGCATGGATAGACATTTGCTCACATCTCCTCGGGGGGGGGGGGGGGAATCATTGACAACCCAGAGAATCTGATTTAATTGATTTAGATAATGATTTTGGGCACTATTTTTGTGTGTGCACGTGTGTATATGTGTGTGTATGTATGTGTGAGTATGTGTGTGTGTGTGAGAGAGATGTATATATACACACATGCATACACACACACACACACACACACACACACACACACACACACACACATATATGGCAAACTTGAGTGTTGGACATCACCTTCCACCTTGTTTGAGACAAGGTCTCTCTTGTTTGCAGTTGTACAGGAAGGACACATTAATTAGCTGGCCTGAGAGCTTCCAGGAAGTCTCCTGTCTAGGCCTCCCATCTTGTCATAGAAGTAAGGGTGTTACAGATGCTCACTACCATGCCTGGCTTTTCCTAGGCTCTTACAATTTGATCTCAGGTTCTCAAGCTTGCGTGGCAAGTGCCTGGCCCACTGAGTCATCTTCCCAGTCCCTAGACATCTTATGTTGAATAGGCTGGCTCCGAATTCCTAGGCTCAAGGAGTCCTTCTCCTTCAGCTTACTGGATACTTGGGACTGTGGGTGAGCACAGTACGTCAGGATCAGAGTACTGGTGCTTTTAAAAGGTTGCCTAAATTGGTGCTTTGCAAACCTTGATATGCATTGGGATCATAGAGTGATTCCATGGGTCTCAGGGGCCTCAGATTCTGCATTTTAAATTTTATTTTGTGCATGTGAGGTGAGGGGATGTATGCATGTGTGTGCATGAGTTGCAAACAGAGATCAAAGTTAAGTGTCCTCTGCATTTCTAACATGTTCCTAGGTAATATGAATGTTTCTGGTCCACAGAGAACCAGAAGCAGCAAGGATTTTGGGTGGATGGTTCTGTAGGATCCTTCTGGCCTGTCAGTCACTGACCTCCTTTAGTTACTTTGTCCTGGGTGCACTGACTCTTTGATCTTGAACTTATTGCTTCTGATTTTTCCATCTCTTTTTTTCAGCCCCAATAAGACTTCTTTATATTTTAGTGCAGCCACAAGTAATAAAAATGTATTGAATCAGTTCATGAGGGAAAGCATTTCATATCCTTTTTTTTAAACCAAGCAAATGCTTCAGTAAAATGATATAATTTCTTAAAAATGTTTATGGGTAAATTTATAAGAAACCAGAGAAATGTGTTTTCCATAGAAGTAAGGAAAACATGACTTGTTTATCTAAGAAACAGAACTCATTGGCCTTTACACAGTATTTCAAGGAAGTGGTATATTTAGACATAAGAAATTAAGAAGAATTTATAATACCAATGATTATAGCAATAATGATCATGAAGATGAGTAAGATTTATTAAGCACTTGCTCTTAGGGCATTGCTTTGAACACTGGATATAATATCTCCCTCTGTTATAGAATTATTAGTAATTATTAGTAATTACTATTCATCATTCCCATTTTATGGGAAAGGAGACAGATTATCCAGAGGCTAGAGCTACCCATTGAGACCAATGAAAAGAACAATAGCTCACTGAAGACATCCATCACGGACAAGGACAGAGGCTCTTCCCTGCAGATGAAATTCTAGTTTAAATAGTATAAGCATCTGTGTGTTTACTTGAGTCTGAGTGGCTGCGGGCCCAGGCGGGACTGGAGATAACTCCAGCTACACTTCCCCAGCTTGTACAGTTCACAGACTTTCAGTGGTATTGGAAACATCAAAATTTTAAGGAAATGTTATTGAGATGTGACTTCTTTTCCCTGACATTTTTCTTTTATAATATAATTGCATTATTCTCCCCTTCCTTTCCTCCTTCCAAACTACATCATACACCCCACCTTGCTCTCTTTCAAATTCACAGCTCGATTCCTTTTTATCATTGCTAAATGCATATATGTGTATATTTAAACATATATGTTCTCCAGTATAACTTACTGATTCTGGAGAATGCCAGTTGCACCCATATCCTCAGGGCTAACCATTTGGTGTTGGATAACCAATTGATGTG
Organism: Peromyscus californicus insignis; assembly: GCF_007827085.1. Taxonomy (NCBI): domain Eukaryota; kingdom Metazoa; phylum Chordata; class Mammalia; order Rodentia; family Cricetidae; genus Peromyscus; species Peromyscus californicus. The sequence continues at coordinate 62,069,058 of NW_026294469.1, read as the reverse complement.
CTCTACCCTGGAGAAGACTGTTCCTCCCGTTCTCAGCAATCCTTAGTTGTCTGTAGCTCTTTGTGTAGGGTTGAGTTCTTGTGAACTTTCCCTGTCCACTTTAGCAGAAACATGAATTTTGAAAAGTTTGAAAATCCTGAAAACAATGAGCAGCCTAAGCTTGCTGTTACTTCAGAGAGATTTTCCAGAAAAACATGCCATTTTTGTTTGAATTTTAGTGTATTTGCCAAACTATTTAGTTATCTATTTTCTGCGATGCTGACAATTAAGCATGGATTCATGTATACCAGGCAGATGCTCTACCACTGGGCATACCCCTGGTCCTCTTTGCCCTGTGTATTAGTCAAGGTTCTCTAGATAAACAGGAATGACAGAGTTGCTCCCACGTTGTGGCCCAGCTAGTTCAACAATGGCTGTCTACCAACAAAAGTCAAAGAATCCAGGAGTTGTTCAGTCCATGAGGCTGGATGTCTCAGCTGGTCGTCAGCGTAGACTGGAATCCTGAAGAAGTAGGCTCTAATGCCAGTGGAGGAATGGACTTGTCAGTGAGAGTGAGGGCAGGCAGGCAAAGAGAGCAAGCTTCATTCTTTCATGTCCTTTATGTAGGCTTCCAGCAGAAGGTGTGGCCCAGATTAAAGGTGATCTTCCCACCTCAAAATATTTAGTTAAGAAAAAAAATCCCTCACAAGTGTACCCAGCTGCTTGGATTTTAGCTAATTTCAGATGTAGTTGACAGCCAATAAAAGCCATCATATCCTTTTAATTTAAAGTGCTTTATTCCATCAGTGTTGAGAAGTTCTCCCAAGAGCACATTTCTTAGATTAATTCTTTTTTTATTTTTTAATTAATTAATTAATTATTATTATTATTATTATTATTATTATTTTTGGTTTTTCGAAACAGGGTTTCTCCATGTAGTTTTGGTGCCTGTCCTGGATCTCGGCTCTGTAGACCAGGCTGGCCTTGAACTCACAGAGATCCACCTGCCTCTGCCTCCCGAGTGCTGGGATTAAAGGCGTGTGCCACCATCGCCCAGTTGTTATTTTTTTATAGTACAAATTGTTTTCTAAGGATGAAACGTATATTTATAAAACTGCCTCTATGGGAGATAAGCATTTCCCCTGGTAGCCTGGCAATTCTCCTTAGGACTATTGGCCTAAACCCAAGAAGGCTTGAGTGGATTAATGCACATGGGGATTCCTCAACATGGTGTGTGCTTTTCTCCTTAAGGGCTTACCTTGTTAATCTAGGGCTCGGTACATGCTCAGGAAATAAGTATCAGCAGCCAATGTTCACTGAGTGAATTCTCTGAATCAGGCTATGATCCATAAAGCCGCGTGGTATACACCCAAACCCAGGTCCTCAATGACAGAACCCAAGTTTGCATTTATTGGTGCTTCATCATCTGCACTGTGGTCTTGGGCTGTCTAGAGGTCATATGCTATGTGCTTCCAGCTGCCAAGATGTACACAGTGCTCATGCCTAACATCTCAGCAGCCTCTCCGCTCTTCAACCAATGAGGGACTTCTTGTCACACATCCATGAGCCGGGTGGAAAAGCCATGGGCATAGTCTAGTCCAAAAGCAAAGTATATTTTATCTGGACTCTGAAATTCTCTCTGACTCCCAGATCAGAGCAACTTTTGCCATTTGAATTTTTAAAGAATAAATACATTACATTCATTTTCTAAGATTCTCTTAGAATTTGAACTTAGAATCCCACCCCCCCTGCCCCCACAACTCTACTTTGTAAAGAATTGGTCCTATCCAAGTTTCACATTCAATCTCCATGTTGAAACTATCTTGTGCTCTTAAGTTGTCATTTAATGTAGGCAGTTTCTCCATTGTGCAGTGAGTTTGGAGGCATATGGGGGCGCATGTTCTCACACACAGCCAGCTGTACGTGGTGCAGGAGCAGATCCCAGGACTCCAACTGTAGATTCACTGTTCTTTTCTTGGACGCTCAGCACGTGTACTCACGTATTTATCCTAGAGTGTGGGGACTTTGTTTTTCGAGGCCTTTCCTTCGCTCATCCTCACCTCCGTCTCCCGAGGAGCCTCTCTGGTAACATGACCTCATTTTACACTTGGGAGCACGGAGGCCCTGAGAGATAAAGACTCTCAGTACCAAGGTTGTTCAGTGCAGATCACAGCATCTTCCTCTGGGAAGTGGCTGTGAGGATAATGTGGCCTTATCCCAAGGCTAGTGCCAAGATATTCAGACACCGTAGGCTTTCTTGGCTGAAGACCTCATTTCTAGCTCTGTGATAGGAAAAACAGAACTCCTCTCTGACAGGAAAGCAAATCTGCAAATTAGGTGTCATTTCCATCAATTAGCACGGTGAGTGTAAACAGATTTACCTCAAAGGAAAAAAAAATTTCCAATGGTTAAAGCTACCTACTCCAAGTCTTCGGGTCCGAATCAGCTGAGATATATTAACAGCTTCAAAGCATAGTTCATCTGCTGATGTGTTTTGGGATTTATGGTACATGTTTGGACATGCAGTATGCTGACATCCTGGAGATTCAAGGATGCACAAACCCTGTCTTTGTTTTAGCTAGCTTCTTTTTCTAGATCAACTTCTTACAATTATATAGAGAGATCATCGAGGTGGTTTAGGAGATGTTTGTCCCACTCAAAGCCTACTTTTCTAAAACAAAAACAAAACACACACACACACACACACACACACACACACCACAAATCCTCTACCTTGACCAACAGCTGACCTTAAAAGAGAAGGTCCCTGGGAAGGTGGTATTAGTACTAGGCTCCCAGCCCCCTCTCCTGATTGGACCCATTGTGACCACAGTCCAGCCAATCGCTTGGTTTGTTAATAACCAATCAGATTCGCTTGTTTTTGAGAATTTGTGATAGTGATGCAAGAGAACACAGCAGTCCATAGACATCCAGTGGACTCATATTCGTGTCTTTACTGAACAAGAATCCACCTCAAGGAGAAACAGAGGAGAATGATGTGGGGCAGAACACAGCTCAGTATGTTCCCAGTGTACATACATGTATGCTGTGTGTAGTTAGTCAAAACAGCCGCCCTTGTGTGGGCATATGAAGGCCAGAGGTCAAGGGCAGGTGTCTTCCTCTGTGGACTTCTACCTTACCTTTTCCAAGACCGTCTTGTCACTGAAGTTGGAGCTCACCAGCTGGCTGGACTTCCTGGTGGTCTCCTAATGTCTGCTTTTCCTCATGCACGGCTTCACCAAGCTTTTACGTGGGTGTGGAGGATGGGGACTCCGGTCTTTGTGCTTGTGCAAAAGCACTACTTACTGAGCCATCTCTCCAGCCCCGAGTGTTCGAGTCTCTGGGTACCCTGCACACCTGCTGACATCCACCTGGGCCTTTGGTTACCACTTATCTAGACATCCTTCCAAGTGCTGGATTACAGGTTGTGTGCCACCATGCAGGGCTGTGCATTGTTAAAAAAAGATTTCCTACTGTTTGCTTCTAGAAATTTTATAGTTTTACTTTTATTTGTAGGTTTTGCACACTAGGACTCCATGCATATTAGACAAAGAGCTCTCCCCCTGAGTTAGATCTGAGTTCCCCATCCTCACCTTTTCTTTCTGTTTTGAGACTGACCACAGACTTGCACAAGGATGACCTTGAACTTCTGATTCTCATGCCTTTGTGTTCCAAGTGCTGGGATTACAGACATGTTCCACTATGCAGGCAGGGTAGACCTTGAGCTCTTAAGGTCTTTAGTATCGTCATCCTTGATACCTTCGTGGTGGCCCCAGGTATCATTAATATCTTCTTTAATCTCAAGTAGGAGATTTCTTTTGTTTATGCTGCATAAACATGTTCTTGCTTCAGTCAGTTTCTCCTCCTTACAGTCACGATACTAGTTCGTTTGTTAGCCTTCCCACAGGCCTCCTGTTCTCTTCTTTGCCTTGTTTTGCTTTGCTTTGGTTTGATTATTTGAGACAGTCTCACTATGTAGGTCAAGCTAGCCTTGAATTCACAGTCCTGCCTCAGCCTTCTGAATTCTGGGCTTAGAGGCATGCCCTGACACGCCCTGATTTTTGTGTTCTTCTGAAGAGCAGAGGCCTGCTGGGAGAAGGGCCTCAGTCTCTCAGCCTGACTCTGAGAGGCTTCCCTGCTTTGCTGTTAGTCCATCAGATGGGTCTGCACTTCCTGAAGGTGTTTACACTATCTGGCTGGAGGCTTCCCTTTGGCCCTCCACTCCTTTGCTGCCTGTATAATCTGTGTATCCTTCAAAGTCCTACTCAAACTGGGCTGCCTTCAATATGTCTTTTGGGAATCTGCCTTCATCTAAGGGATTTCTCTTCAGGTCCTGCTGTCCTTTATTTGTCCTTGACTTTGGGTACTTATCACACACCGAGCTTTGCAGACTTTGGTCTCCATGGGGACGCTGTTTTGTAGAGCTGTGTGCTTCCCCACATGATACTTACGTAGCATGGCTGCCTTTGCTAACCCCAGATGTGCAGTAAATATTTGCTGCATGAATGACTGTATGATTCAACTTCAGTTAAGTGACTTTTACAAGATATTCAGCCTGTGAGGTGGGCAGTTGGAAGGGAACCCACATCTTTGACACTGGTTCTCTATACCATTCCAAGATACGTGTTTGGGTGAAAGGTCAATCACAATGGCTCACTTGAAAAAATTAGTTCTCTCATCCAGGGTTATCTGTTTGCTAATTCAGAAAGAATGAACCAGGCAAATGTGAAATGATATCAGAGGGGGAAAGGCGGTCTTGAAAGTTCTCCACCAAAATAATGAGCAAACAAGCATGTAGCCCCCACTACAGGTTCACGGAGAATTCTGGGAGGGTCTGGCAAAGCTGGAGGTACAGTGAGAAGAGAAAAGAACAAGACATGGTGCAGCAGTGTTCTAAAACTACCTGTGTCCCCAGAGTCTGACATGCCACATGCTTTCGACCATGCAGGCTTGGTGTAGCCTGGCTTAGCAAGGGTTAGGGCAGTTTCTTTTCTGTTATCGTCATATTAAACTTCTGAAAGCTTTGCTAGCTGACTGTATTAGGTTTAATCTCCCAAGTTCCACTCATCTCATTTAAGCTGCATAGTTAATTGACTAAGGGGGCATTGAAAATCAAGCATGAAATGTGTGGCGGGCGAAGGCTGTAATACAGGCCTTAGGGTCTAAATTCCTGGTTAACTGTGTGAGCTCACACTCAATGCTCCCTTTGATTGCTAGCATTTGGTTCAGGCCAGGGAGGTAGCACTAAATGTGGGCTTTGTGGAATTCCCCCCTCCCTTTCTCCTCTGTCTTTCTGTGTCTGTCTCTCCTTTATCTCTGTCTCTCTGTGTTTCTCCTCCCCACCCCCTTTTCTGTTCTCAGGAGACTAGCTTTCTCGAAATGTTCACTATCTTAAAAAATCAACTCTTTTGAAATGAACTCCAGAAAAGCAATTAGTTGGGTTGTCTGATTTGGGCCTGATGATGGTAAGCAGAGGACTCCCAGCAACAGTGGGCTCCTCTGATGACCCCACGTCCTTCCCACCAGGCACCTGCTCTCCTGTGGGCAGACATGCTTCCCAATTGTAGGGAAGCACATGGTCTCTGCCCATTTCTCCATCTCTGTTGAGGGCAACAGGAGACGGTGATGTTCTGTCCAGTGATCATGGAACACATACTGAACACAGTGGGTGTTGTGTTCTTTCTCATGTTCAAAGTGGGAAAATAAATCATTGTTCATTCTACAGTCTTTGATTTATGAGATCTGGTTCTCGGGTAACTCTGGATCTCAAGCATCACGCCTGAGGTAGGACATGTTTGTGAGTCCAGGAAGACCTAGCAACAAGCAGTCAGGCCAAGGGATGAGAAGAAAGTCATGAAGATGGTAGTGAGTAGACCAAGTTCGTGTTTTGGATTGGTTCATATAGGACGATATTAACAGATGCTCTTGAAAGTACACAGGGAAAGGGTGTGAGATGTGGTGAGAGAGGTGGAGTGTGAGGTAGGAGATGAGGTTGGGTATTGACTGGCTCTCTGCAGTCTGGCCCCAGTCCTGTGATGAGTGTGTCTGGCCTTTTGAAAAGGGGCTGGTTGCTTCTGGGCTTCACAGTCACCAGTGCAGAGAGTGTCTGCAAGGAGCCTTTGAGAGTGGGAAATGACAGTGTTTAAGGAGGGCTCCAACTTGTCTCAGTGCTCAGAAATTGTGCAGGAATACAACAGCACAGCACAGACAGCCTCGGTTAGGGAAGAAGAGTGTGCTGGGGAGAAAAGTCACAAACACCGTCACTTCTCAGCATAACCTGGCAGCAGTGGCTCAGCTGACTTCCAGTCCTCTCCCTGCTTTGCTGATTGGACCGAAGAGTGGGTATTTATAGAACTGCACCTTACAGATTAGATTTCCCCCTTTCCTTGGATTTACATGCCCAAACCATTTGAATTCTGTGCGTGTTTCTGATTGGGAAATGTGATTAGGTTAACAGCTCTTCCCTGCCAGGATGTACTCACTGAAGGCAATAGATAAAAATGTCCAATTAAACAGGTGTATCGTTCTCTACCTGGAGCTTAAGTAAATTTGTCTCCTAACTTGGGTGGGCTAAGAGGTTAATTAGAAAGCAGGAGGTAGGACTCTGCGCGTGTGCACGCCGGTAAAAGCGAAGGCGATGATGCTGGTGTCACGCCCTACGCTCCGTCAGGGGGACTGATGCTTCGGAAGGTCACAGGCTTGGCATGTGCTCACGGTGCCTGGACAGCAGGAGGCTGCAGCGAGGAACACTTGTTCCTGTAGATGACAGCAGCTCACAACTCAGAGCCGAAGGAAGAGAGTGACATGCAACACGGAAGGACATTTGTCCCCGACTTTGGGTGATGATGGTGACATGAAGACAAGGTACATAACTTGCGATTTGCTGGATTTTGTATGATTTTGAGTTATTACTGCACTAACAACTTTCCCTATGTCTGCATTTCAAAATGTGTGTGTGTGAGCCCATGTGCACGCCTTTGCTGTGGTGCACAGGCAGAGGTCAGAGGATACTTGGGGCACTGGTCTTTGCTTTCCGTCTTGTTCGAGACAGTCTCCTGGCTGCTGTGTATGCCAGGCTGGCCGGCCCGGGAACTTCTGGATCTCATGCCTTTGCCTCCCATTTTTTTGTAGGTGCAGGATTATAGCTGCCTGTGCTAGGTTGGGATTTTATGTGCAGGTTCTGGGCATCAGGACTCGGGTGGTCAGGCTAGTGTGGCAAATGCTTTACCCACGGAGACTCCTCCTCAGCCCTAAAAAAATCTTTACAGTTGTGATCAAGTACACAGTATAAGAGCTTTGTCATTTTGTCCATCAAGTCAAAGTTTATGGTACTAAGGACAGTCACATCGCTGTCCTGTTAACATTATTTACGCCAGAGCTCCTTTCATCTTGGAAAGCTGAATTCTTCTGCTCATTAAACAAAAAAATCTGTTCTCCCATTTTTGACTTCTGGCAACTACCATTCTGCATCTGTTCCTGTGAATGTGGTCACTATGGGCCACGAATGTGGTCTTGTTTGCAAAACTGTACAGAATTTGTCCCATCCGCCACTGGCTTGTTTCACTTAGCACACCATCCTTATGGTTCATCCGTGCCATGTTTTATATCAGAATCTTCTTTTTTTTGAAGAGCTAAACAATGCCCAGTTGTATCCATATATATGGTTTTTATATATCTTTTGTAGATACTTGTTATTGTGAATAATACTACCATGCACATTGGTATTCAATGTTTGTTTATTTTCCTGTTTTAAATTATTTTGTGTATGTATCCAGAAGAGGAATTGCTGGATAATATAACAATTCTGTTTTTGTTGTTAGTGGAGTTACCATAGGTTTCCATAGGGGAATCCATGATTTTATAGTTCCACTAATGGAACACAGGGTTCCAGTTTTTCACATCCTTACTCCATATATTTTCCCTTCCTCCTTTTTTCCCATCCTCCCCTATCTGTATTAGTCATGCTTCTTTAGAGAAATAGAACTTATAGAATGAAAATATATTATGAGATTTATTAGAATGGCTTACAGGCTGTGGTCCAACAATGGCTGTCCACCAATGGATGGTCCAAGAATCTGTAGTTGTTCAGTCTACAAGGCTGGATGTCTCAGCTGGTCTTCAGTACACACCAGAACCCTAAAGAAGGAGGCTCTAATACTAGTGAAGGAGTGGACTTGATAGTGAGAGTAAGAGCAAGCAGGCAAAGAAAAAGCAATCCTCCTTCCATGTCCTTTATATAAGCTGCAGCAGAAGGTGTGGCCCAGATTAATGGTGGATCTTACCACCTCAAAAGGTTTGGATGAAAAGCATATCTTCCACCTTCAAGGTCTGAATTAGAAGGGCGTCTTCCCACTTCAAATGATTTAATTAAGAAAAATCCCTCACAGGTGTGACCAGTTATTTGTGTTTGAGTTAATTCCTAATGCTGTGACCCTTTAATACAGTTCCTCTTGTTATGGTGACCTCTAACCATAAAATTATTTTCGTTGCTACTTCATAACTGTAATTTTGCTACTGTTATCAACTGTACATATCTGTGTTTTCCAGTGCTCTTTGACAACTCCTGTGAAAGGGTCCTTTGGTCACCAAAGGGGTTATGTCCTACAAGTTGAGACAGTGCTCTAGGGGAAAATCTACCTTTGGTGATTTTTCTAGCTTCTCAAGGCTACATGAATTCTTTGGCTTGTGGCCCCTTCCTGCATTTTCAATATCAACCACATAATATCTTCAGAACCCTTCCTGACTTGTCTCCTCTTCTGCCTGTCTTATTTTAAAGGTCCACTGAGAGTACATCAGGCTTACTTGGATAGCTAGGGCAATCTCCTTACTTTATATTATTATTGTCATTGTTTTCTTAGTGCTAGAGATTGAGCCAGGGCCTCACACATGCACGACAAACACTCTACCACCAACCTACATCTAAGGCATGCTCATTGTAAGTCCATTGAAAACCAAACTTACCGTGGTATCTCTTTCCTTGCTCTCTAACTCTGTTCCCGTTCCAGCTTGAACCTCCCACTCCTTTAAGCTCCCATCCCCTGTCCCTTGCCCTCCATTACCCTCCTCAACCCCAGTTTACTCATGTAGACCTCATCCACTTCTCCATCGCTGGGTGATCTTTGCGTCTTTCCTAGGGTCCTCCTTACTAGCTAGCCTCCCTGGAGCTGTGGGTTGCAGTCTGGTTATCCTTTGCTTTTACATCTAGTATCCACTCATGAGTGAGTACATACTATATTTGTCCTTCCAGGAATCCACAAGGATGACTCCACCATAGACTACTGGCAATAGTCGAGAGGGTGCCTGAGCTGACCTACTCTGATGATTGGATGACTGAATACCCTAACTGTCATGATAGAACCCTCATCCAGTGACTGATGGAAGCAGATGCAGAGATCCACAGCCGGGTCCCAGGTAGAGCTCCAGGAATCCAATCGATGAGAGAGAGGAGGGATTGTATGAGCAAGAGATATCGAGACCATGATTGGAAAAAGTACAGACAACTAGTCAAACTAATTGAGACACATGAACTGTGGACCAATAGCTGAGGAGCCCTTATGGTACTGGACTAGGCCCTCTGGATAAGCGAGACAGTTGTTTAGCTTGAACTGTTTAGGGGGCCCCCAGGCAGTGGGAATGGGACCCATCCCTAGCGCATGAGCCAGCTTTTTGGAGCCTAGTGCCTACGGTGGGACACTTTGCACAGCCATGGTGCAGGGAGGAGGGGCTTGGACCTGCCTCAACTGAATGTACCAGGCTCTGCTGACTCCCCATGGGAGACTTTGCCTTGGAGGAGGTGGGAATGAGGGGAGGGTTGGGGGGAGGGCTGGGGGTTGGGAGGAGGGAGGACAGGGGATCTATGGTTGGTATGTAAAATGAATAGAAAATCTCTTAATAAAAAAATAAAGTAAGAAAAAAAACCAAACTTAATTTAAATCTGCAATTTTAACTTGTCTTGGCATATACTATGTCCTGTTTCTAGGCTCTGGGGATGGGTATATTGACATATTCTATTATTATTATTATTATTATTATTATTATTCTGTAAACAAAGAAAATACTCAGCAGGTTGGAGCTTAAGAAAGACACAAAGAAGGGGCGAATCTTGTATGAATGCTCTCTGTCCCTCCCTTGTCCCTATCCGCTCTCCTTTAACTTAATCATCTCCTCATTGTCAAGAGGGAATTTCATGGTGGGAATTCTTTATATGGCACTGAGATAGTTCCTGGGATTGTGAAGAGAACTGACTGCCAGTTAATGGCATTCAAAGGTGTCTGCATCCCCACACATTTATGCCGACATGTGTCAATCTAAGTGCATAATAAGGGACAAAGCTAGGTCACGGGACCTGTGCATAACCAATTTCATCCAATTTATTCAGTATGTTTAAAGAGTTTTAGGTAGCATTGTACTCCAAGGAATAAGAAGAGAATTTAAGAAGTAAACCTTGACCTGGAGATTTGTGGGAAGACAATTGGAGAACAATACTGGTCAGTATATGCTAGCTGCCGAGTCAAACGTAATGAAATTACAGTATAATCTGTTAGTATAACCTCCTGGGTATCGGAAAGAGGCAGTGCCTCGGTGGTCTTGGCTAACACAGTAAGAGTTACAGAGGCTTCATGGAAGAAGGAAGCCAGGAGGGAGAGATCAGAGGGGGACAGCAGACAGGAAGGAGATCTGGGGACATCAGATATATCTAAGGGTAGTCATGAGTCAGTAGAGAGGAATGCAAGCATCAAGAGTCTATGCTAATCTCACTCCAGAATTAAGGAGAAACCCATTGATTTACCTGCTTGATTTGATGGCAATCTTTTTTTTTTTTTTTTTTTTACTGTTTGAGAATTTAATACATGCATATATATATATATAATGTGTTTGGATCAAAACTCCATTCCTTCTTTCCAGTCCTTCCCTACCCCTCCACCTCTTCCTCCCAATTTCATGTGTCCTTTTAAAAAGCTGTCTTAGTTGGGTTGCTATTGCTGTAAAGGGACACAGTGGCCACGGCAACTCTTATAAAGGAAAATATTTAATTGAGGTGGCTCGTTTGCAGCTTCAGAGCTTCAGTTCATTATCATCATGGCAGGAGGCATGGCGACCTGTGGGCAGACATGGTGCTGGAGAAGGAGCTGAGAGCATGCCATGGTGCTGGTTACATCTTGATCAGAAGGCAACAGGAAATGGTCTCAGTGAAACACTGAGGGAAAGTTTGAGCAAAAGTGACCTCAAAGCGCGCGCCCCCCCCCCCCCCACACACAGTGACATACTTCCTCCAACAAGGTCACTTTCAAACCACCACACAACCTACTGAGTCCCCTTTGTGTTTCCAGTACATGCATGGGTGTAGGGCCATCTCCTGGATCTGGGTAGCCTTTCAGGAATCACATTGCTGAAGAAACTGACTCTCCCTTTCCCAGCATCCTTGATGAACCCTAATAAACATCCCAGGGTCACCAGCTTGCCTTCACTTCAGAGAGTGGGAAAGTGCACAGGAAAGCTTGTAGTTGGAGAGAAACAGTTCCTACCATAGACTTGGCCTCAGCTCTGTTCAGATCCCCCACTCTGGCCTTCTCTAGTTTTCTCATTCATTATAGAGAGCCGTGCACGGCCGCGCCTCAAAGATGGCGCCGGCGTCTGGCTTCCGCCTTCCCGATGGCAGGTGTTCTCTGGGATAATCAACTCCTTGTTTGGCTTGGGCGGGGAATCTGGCTTGCTTGCGTTTGTCTGACCCTATCGGCATTGTCCATGTGGCACTACGGGGTTGGTTGCCCAGTGGCTATAAAGGGCGTGGGCTGACTTTCCCTGAAGTCAGAGATGGCTTTCCCTGGGGTCAGAAGATTATTCAAGGTTCCTGAATAAACTGCTTGGAGAAGAGCCTGGTGTTGCGTCTTCCTTGCTGGTCGAGGCGGACGTGACAATTCATGAGTAGAATTGTGGAGTTTCCCTATCCTGTGCATGCTCTTTGGAAATTCTGTTCTCCTGGTCCATAAGAGTCACAGTTGACTTGGCCTTTCTTCGGGGATCCTTTCCCAGCCCCTAGCTCTAAAAATGAGAAGGGAGATATACAGAGAGTGACAATGTGTGTCAGAGAATCCAAAGATTCCTGACATGAAGGTGATCCTGCAGCTTGTCTTTAAAAATGCATATTTTATGAATGTTTCTATCTTAGTGGAAAATTACTTAATCAAAATTCATAGGCTCAAGCCCCATGGGCAGGTTTTTGTTGTGGTCTTCAAGAGAAGATAAGAAGCAAGAGATGGAAATTTTCTCTTGGGATTATGAAGCTTTTCGTTTTTATTATCTAAAACTTTCTCTATGTGGGTATATAGCTCCGGCTGCCCTTGAACTCGGGCCTCTGGTCTGAGCTGCCTGAGTTCTGGATTCCCACTATAGGATTGCAGGTATGTGCCACCCTACCTGGCTTGTCATTTTTTGGTTTATAAAGGTGTTTGTAAAGGCAGCTTTGTTTGGAAGACTTGTTGCTTTATATAGAAGGACTTCTCTTTGTAAAAATAATTTGATTCTGAACCCCTACCTGCATATTATTTAAATGTGATGTTTGGTAGTCCTACTGTGCACCTGCCCAGCAGTTTGCATACAGGGTGTGAAAGAGGGCAGACTTATGTGCTGGCCCTGCAAGTGGGTACAGAATTTACCTGGCTTCTGTTGGTTTTGTCTCTGCCTTTCTTTCCTTTCCAAATGCTTTCTTTTAAAAGGATCCCAAAGTTAAGAGTGGATAATTTGCTGCATTTGCCCCGAGCGGCTTCTTGCGAAGGCTGTTTTCCTGGGCTGTGCAGGGAGACTTGATAAGGATATAGCTTTATCTTTGAAGGTGTACACCCTTTTCTATCACGGGTGCCTGAAACCGTTCCAAAGTTAATTAACACAGCTGTGTAGTAGAAATAAGAAATGGCCACGGAGAGGAAGAGAAAAGCTAGCTGTTCAGAGCCGGAAGCAAAGGAGAGACAATATCTTGTCTAAAGCACTTGAGCCATTCCGTTGCTGTACATATTGGGTTGGGCCTTCTTAAATACTTCTTAAATACTTAAGAAGGCAGGAGATCAATCTAGGTGCAATGTAGTCTGGTCTCTCCTGGTCTTACATTATGACCTTAATGATAACAGTAAGGTTGCAGCCAACCTCACAGTGCTGTCTCAACATCAGGTGTTATATAAAGGTTTCGTGTTAGGGCTTCTCAAGCCCAGAGTGATGAACAATGGGGTCATTTTTTTCTTGTGGGGGCTGTAAAATGTTCAGCAGCATCCTTAGTCTCTGCTTGCTAGATTCGAGAAACAGTCCTGTTCTTCAAAGTGTGGTGACCCCCAAATATCTCCAGATGTTGCCAGATATCCTCAGGAAGGCATATTACTAGTCTATGTGGATCACCTTGTTTGAACTCCACTGTGTGAGAGACGCTATGATCATCTCCATTTGGCCACTATGAATGCCCAAAGGTAAACAGGTTTGCTGTCCTGGCCAAGATAATAGAAGTTTAAGTGGTGAGGGGCCTAACCACACAGCTAAGTGGTCTGCTATGACAAATTCCATGCTCTTCCTTGCTGTGGAACAATCTATGTACACTGTAAATATGTATTACTCTCATTGGGTAATAAAAGAGCTGGCTGGCCAATAGTCGGACAGGTAGAGGTTAGGCAGGACTTACAGACAAAAAGAGAGTGTGGAGGAAAAAAGGAGAAACTCAGGAGTCCCAAGGAAATGTAGAAAGAAGCAAGATGAGCTTGTACTCATGAATATTTTCATACCCTATTGCTTACATGTGTCAGAAATTTTCTGTGTTTATAAGCATCACTTAAATGTTATTATGATGAAATTATCACTATGTTCTTTTACTTAGCATTAAAATGTTTATTTTGAAATGATTTAACATTTAACTGATTTCATTTAATTGTTAATAACTTACTTTATTGTGCATATTTGTCAAAAACCAAGAAACCAACTACTATTACTACTAACTAATTTTCAGGTTTTATTTATGTTTTGCTATTTTTCCCAGTAATGTTCCTTTTCTGTTTTGGGATTCAATCCAGAAATTAACCACATTGTATTTAGCTAAATTCTTTCTCTCTCTGTTTTGAGATGTCTTACACATTTTTCAGTTGACTCAGTGGTTCTTACATATTTACAATCAACCTTAGAACAGATAATTCCTCTCTAAGGACGTTTTGTTCTGATTGGCATTCCTGTCCCATTTCCCCCTTGCTCTGAGCAGCCATTGTGCCTATACAGATTTGCCCATTTAGAGCTTTATGTAGGGAGAGAATCATATGCTATGTTGTCTTTTGTAATTGTTTTCACTTGTCCCAATGTTTTTAGGATTCATCTTGTATCGTAGATTAAGAATTCATTCCTTTTTATGCTTGGATGGCACTTTACTGTGTTTATCACTCTATCAGTTGATAGATGGTAGTGCCTGTGTTTTGGTGTGGTGATTAATATTTCTAGGGCCACACAGTTAAAAATTTTTGTATAAATGTGTGTTTTTGCTACTCTTTAGAACACATATGGGAGTGGGATTGCTAGGTCTTTTGGCTGCTTTGTTTATTAGAAGGAGCTGCCATTTGTTATTCTTACCAACAGTGCAGTGTACAGGGGTTCAATTTTTCAACATTCATGCCAGTATTCGCTACCTGACTTTTTATTAGAGCCATTATAGTGCATTTGAAATGGTATGCCATTATATTTCTGATTTTCATTTTTCTGAAAATGCCCTTCAGGCTTGCCTGCAGCCTGATCTTACAGAGGCATTTTCTTCACTGAGGGTCCCTCCTCAATTGACTTTCTAGCTTGTACCAATTTGACACAAAACTAGCCAGCACCCTGTCTGCCTGCCTATCTATCTATCTATCTATCCTATTTCCATTCATTGGTGGACATTTTATTCTAAATTTGGATTTAATCTTGGATTTTGTGAATTGCACTGCTCTAAATATGAACATACAGGTATCTGACAAACTGATTTCATTTCTTTTGGATATATACATGTTAATGGAATTACTGGATCTCAAAGCTTTTAATTTAGATGAAGTCTTATATACTCACTTTTTCCTTTTTTTCTGCTCCATATTGTTTTTGAGTTATACTTAGCTTGATTTAACTCCTTACGAATAAAAACTGTATATTATTCTATTGTAAACATTTAAATTTATTTTTATACAGTATAATTTTATTCAGCTCTAAAGAAAAAATGAAATTATAAAATTTTCAGGAAAATGGATAGAGCTGGAAAATAAATTAAGTGAAAAAACTTTGGATCAGAAAGACAGACAGACAGCATATGCTCTTTCTCATATGTGGATCCGACCTTCTAATTCTGTGTATGTATATTTGATAGGGTAATTCCCCCATCCCCAAAGTAACCATCCATTATTTTCTGCCAAGTACTTTCTATTCATTGGCCAACATTAAGTTCAAGATAGATATTTCTTGAGTAGTTAAAGAAGTCATGTATTCTTTTTTTTTTTTTTTTTTTTTTTTTTTTTTTTTTAAAGACATGGTTACTCTGTGTAACAGCCCTGGCTGTCCTGGAACTCACTTTGTAGATCATGCCAGCCTCAAATTCATAGAGGTCCACCTTTCTCTGCCTCCCAAGTACTGGGATTAAAGTTGTGTACCACCAAACCTGACATGTACTCTGTTTTTTATTTCAGTAAGATTTTCATTTTCCAAATAGCTGAGGTCTCCTGCTACTACTGTCTTTTTTCTTTACAGTCTACCTCCAAACCAAATCATGCATTTCCCATGTAATCAGAGAGGAATGTTGAAAAGTGTGTGGGAGGAGAGTGATTTGCAACTACATGAGAAAGAAACTTTCACATCCTCTAGCAGGATGTTGAGCAAATATATTGCACAGGAAGAAATCAGAGACTCACACATATACTCAAACATTCACATCCATATCAACACTCCCCACTGTGTAAGCTAGAGGCCTTTCTGGTGGTCAGGACTTTGGCAAAGGCTTGGCTTGTCCCACATCAGCCCCACTCAACTCCCGTGACTCATTTTCACATAGCAGTGATACACATTTTGAGATACCTGACTGTTATCAGGGACGCCACAAGGAAGTGGGGTGAAAGTTATTTCCTAGGTGAAGCTGATGAGTCACTTATTTATTTTTTTCTTTTTTTGGGTGCTGGTAAAAGGTGGGAGAAAGAGAAGTGTCCCCTCCTTTACTTGCTGATAATGGGATTGTTTTATCCAGGGACCTGCTATCTGTATATGTCAGTTTTTTTTAAATCATTACTTCATAGTTAATGAATTGACACTTTGATCTGGTTAGGTTTCTTCTCAGTGGGAATTGAAGTGGGAATTCACTTGCTCATGCGCTGGAAAAAGACCTTCAGCAAAGTGGAAAACAAAGAGATCCCCAACTCTCCCTGGAGGAGGAACATTTTTCTTTGGATTAGGGTTTCTTGATATTGGGCTCTGTTGGCCTTTTGTACCATATAATTCTTCATTAAGAGTGCTGTCCTGGTCACTGGAGAATGTTCACCAGCAGCCCTGGTCTATACCCAGAAGGGGCCAGCACTGATGCTCTCTTCTCTACTTGTGTCAATCAAGAATATCTATAGATAAAGTGTCCCCAGACAAACCTGGTCACTTCCTGTTGAAAGCCACTGTTTCCCATTCCTTGAATCTTGAAGGAAATGACTGCACAGGACCAATGACCTGATATCTGTGCTGTAGTATATTAGTTACTTTTCCCATGTCTGTGACAAAATACTCCTAAGGGAGAAGGGCTGATTTTGGCCCGTGGTTCAAGGGCCATGATAGCAGAAGCATGAGTAGCTCATCCTATTACATCTGTAGTCAGGAAGCAGGAAAAGGCTACTCCAGTAGCCTCATTTTATGCTGTCTATGATCTTAGCCTGTTGAATCTTTATTGTTTGTGATTGCTGCCCACTCTTAGGATGGGCATTCCCTGCTCAGTTAACCTAGTTTAGATAATCTCTCATAGACATGCCCAGAGGCTCATTTCTTTGGAATTCTAGAACTTAGCAAGTTGATACTCAGAATTAAGCATCACATATGGTTTCTAACATTGTATTAGAATTACATATAAATATTGAACTAATCAACTTGTGTTTGTAAAGGGCTTTGAGATCCCAGACTGAAAACAGTTATAAGACATCAAATATTGTGACAAGGATTTGTGCCTTGTTATTTAATGTTCTGATATGGCTAAGGTTATGTAATTTACTGTCAGCAGGTGTAGGAGAGCTCATTGCATGCCAAAATGGAAGTATATTGTAGATAAATAATATGTCTATTGCACATATTTTAACAGGGAGCCATCCACTCTCATTTATGGCCTGTGTTATATGAGGGTGAATTATGAGATCTCACAGAAAGGTGTATCTCTTTTTATGAACTCATAATTCAGAAATAGTGGCTGAATGGGTTTAGAGAATCTTCTCCCTCTTAAAAAAATAAAAGGCAGCATAGGACTCAGGGCAGCTTGAGAATTTGGGTGCTCAGAACAATTTATCTGCCAAGGGGAGTACTGAAGTCAATAATCAGAAAGGACATGCGAAGGAAAGAAGGCCATTGTCTTTTGTCTTGATTGTTGTGGTCTAGTGTTACAAGCCAAACAGTTCCAAAGTGACATGACTATTCTGGGGCATCATGCAAATTGGTCAGAAAGTTATTTTTATTTTTAGTAGGAGATCCATTCGTTTTTTCATTTTATAGTTTGAAAAAAAAAATGACCTAGAAGGATGTTATTTACCTGGCAGAAACTGCTTCAGCTCTGATTGTTAAAAACATATGCTACAATTTACTGAGTGTTTATCATGTAAGTCACATGACACAGGGCTTGGCACCTGGTGATTATGCTGCCAAAGTGTCAGACACTTGGCCTGGAAAATTTCATTGGACCTTCGTGTTAGTCTTGGGAGATGGTAGTGTTGCCAGTATTTGAGAGATGCAGAACGGAAGCAAAAGGTTAAACAACCTTTGTGTCTTGATGGGTCAACATACAAACCCATGTCCTTCTAATTCCAAAATCATGAACCGCCAACACTGGTGCTGTTCAATATAGTAGCCACTAGTGACATGTCACTAGTGAACAATTAAACTGAGGCCAGTCAGAACTAATTTATATACATTTGATTTTGAAGACAGTGTGCTAAACAGTATAAAATACCTAAGATTTTTAATATATTGTTTGTTTGTTTGTTTTTTTTTTTTTTTTTTCGAGACAGGGTTTCTCTGTGTAGCTTTGTGCCTTTCCTGGAACTCACTTGGTAGCCCAGGCTGGCCTCGAACTCACAGAGATCCGCCTGGCTCTGCCTCCCGAGTGCTGGAATTAAAGGCATGCGCCACCACCGCCCGGCAATTTTTAATATATTGAAACTGAAAAATAAAGTGTGCATTATTAAAATTAATTTCATCTTAAATGTCTCTACTGTGGCTATCAGGAATATTAAATTGTGCTGTGCTTCTGAAGGACATTGATGCTAGACCTAGGCTGTCTCTGGCCCTCTGTACTTTCTGCCACAGTTCTGTGAGCAAGCCCTTGGCAAGCTCCGCTCACCTTATCTAAAGCATCACTAGACGTAAGAGGAAACATGATGATAGAAATTTCCAAGAGTTCCCTTTTAGCCAGAGTTGAGTGCAACTTTAAGAACTCAGAAGACAGACTTAAAAGATGACACATTCCAGGAATGAAGAAGAGCTCCATCGTTTCTCCTCTCTGCCCATCCCTTGCTTTGTGCCCTGCTTCATCAACAGATGCCAGGGACACTTAGGATAGTCTACGTGTCAGTCTAACACTCAGCGGTACCCATTATCACAGAGTACATTCCCTAATAGAATTGATCTGTTTCTCTAAGGTTGCATTAAGTATGTGACCTGGTTTAGATGGCTTAAACAGTGCAGCGTTCCCCGCTTACAGCTTTGGAAACTTGAAATTTGAGATCAAGGTATTGCCAGGCTGGTGTCATCTCTCTTCCTGCTTATAGATGACTGTCTTCTTCCAGTGCCACCATCTTGATTTTCCCCTGTACACACCTGTGTCCATGTTATTTCTTTCTCTGAGGATACTAGCTGTGTTGGACTAAGACCCACCCATATGGTCTTGCTATAACTTGATTATCTTCACCCAAACCTCATTTCCAAAAAAACATTTGCACTTTGATGTCCTTGGGTTGGGACTTGACCACATGAACTTTTGTGGGACGCAGTGAAGCCCACACCATGACATAAATGCTATGGCCAAATGGTAAATGGAGCATCTGATTCCTCATGGGTTGCATGGTGAGGGTGTCTGGGGAAGCTTATGCACTTGACCTCTGAAAGATGAATCCCTCTTTGACTTCAATCTAGGGAGCTGGAATTTGCTCTTAGTATAAGTGGAACTTAATGAAGTGATTGATGGCTGCCAGGACTGAATTGTCCCCCTTCGTAGGTTGAAATCTTAATCCTCAGAATGAGCATATGTAGAACTGGAGGTTTTGGGAAAGTGGTTGGAGTTCAATGACATCGACAGGGCAGAACCCTGGTCTGATAGGACTGTTCTTCTGAGAGGATGAGATACCACAGACTGCTGTCTACATGCACAGAGAAAAGGCCATGTGTACACATGGCAAGAAGGTAACCGTCCATAGACAGGGAGAGAGGCCCCTGGGAAAATGAATGCACCAGCACCACAATCTTGAATTCCTTGCCTCCAGAACTGGGAGGAAACACATTCCTGTTGTTAAGCTGACCACCCTGTGTATTTTGTTTGGAAGCCCAGGCTGATAGACTCAAAAGCCTCCATCAGAGAGTTGTTGTTGAAGAATCCGTGGTGGTCAGGGAAGTAGTAGTACTAGCAACAATAGCTACTTACCCTCTAAAATGGAGCCACTATCCTGTTGACTAGGTTTCATCCAAGCATTTTTGATGGTTATCTGGTTTGAACTAGGGTGTGACTCAACTTGGAAGTCTCTTGAGGAATCTGGTGGCAGCCTTTGAGGAATTAAGCTGTGTGTTGACATAAGGAAGGGGACTGGGCATCCAAGTGTGGTACCAATGGAGCCTCTTGGACAGATGTGAGCATCTCAGCAGAGTGTGAATGTTTCAATGGGGCTGTGGAATGTGTAGTCAGTGGCGAATGTTCAAGGTTTCAGACAACAGAACAAGGCCAGGAGATCTAACAACAGGAGGGAAAAATCTGACTCTACATCTCTGTGCTTGCCTAGGCAGTGGGTTGACGCTTCCAGAGTGAGTTAAGCCCATTTGATTTATTGGAAGATACTTCCAGGTTGTGGTGAAGTCTCACTCAAGGGAAAGGTGAGTGTTGGAATAATTAACTAGAGAAAGAAGTTGTGACTGCTATTTTATCTGGAGTTGGTGGAGGTGATTCCATGGGCTCCAGAGTGGGAGGATTTGATTGAGGGTTAGGAGGAAGACTGGTAGATTCAGGCCATGTGGAACTAAGACAGTCCCAGCAGAGAACAGAGAAACTGTGAAGACATGGAAGACTCTGGCCTGGTGGAGCAGCGCTTGCATGTGGGAAAAGAGGTGGGAGGGGCGAGGATTTCGCTAGAGAAAGAGAAAGGCATGAAGCTGGGAAGGTGCTAGGGTGTGGTGTAAAGGTCTCCGCGCCATGCTAAGCAGCCTGGACTCTGTCGCACAGGCTGTGGAAAGACTGAGACCTGGAGCTCGGGTTCTCTAGCTGTCAGGAGGTGGGAGGAGAAGAAGGGCCAGGAACCCAGCTGCTGCCAGAGTGAGGGTCAGTGGTGTCTGTAGCAGGGCCTCTAGAAGGGGTAGAGTCATGCCAAACCAGCTATCCGAGGGCAGAAAATAGTGAAATTTCTCTCTTATTTATTTGTGACCTAGAAGTGAATAAAACATTACTGGAGTTTATCTAGAGGGAGGTATATTTGTGCTCCCCACAGTCCATATCATGGTCCATTTGTCACACTTAATCTCCCTGAGGCATGAACAGAGGCTTCCTAGTGACTAACAGCAGGGGCCCCGCTCTGCTGGTTTCCAGTGTGCTGTTTTCTGAACATTTGCCTGATTAAATGGATTTGCCGCTTACATGAACACAGTTACGTCTCACTTCAACATGCACCAAATGGGCAAATGACTTCAAGAGTTCTGAGATCCAGCTCGGGCTTGAAGATGGCACTCAGCACAGGCAGGAAACTGCACAGGCAAGTGGGGACCACATCTCTGCTCCCGTGCAAGTTCCCTGTCAAGTGCCTCTTGAGACAAACACAGGGTGAGATAATCACCTAGCAAGAGGCCGGCCATGACATTGAAATCAAGACATTTATTTTAAATATGAGTTCATATCCCCAGTTACTAATGTTAAATCTTACCCTGAATGTATCAACAAGGCAATACATAGTAATTAGTAGGTATATTATTTAATTCTTTATTACAGCTTTAAAAATATGTTTTTTTTTTTAAAAAGAATACTAAGGATTCAAGTCAGAGTTTTATACATGCAAGGTAAATACCCTACCACCAAGCTATAACTCTGTCATTTAAGATCTGTTTTTATGTACTTTTGTAACATAGATAATATAGTTAGAATGATGACTCAGGTACATAGTTCATGATTAGGTAAATACATATCATTAGTGGCTGATTATTTCAATTCTTTGTTGAGTGGATTTACAATTACAAAAGTTTGGAACATATGGCTTTGGGTAATAAACAGCAAGAGAGCCCAGGGCTGTGGGGTGCTGATTTCCCCCTGGGTGTCCTTTAAGTGGTTTTTGCTTAGCAGTAATCATCTGATGATTATCTACCCACTCTAATGTCCCTGTTATGCACAGCTTGAGGTCCCCAGCATGGCCCAAAGATTGGCATGGGGACTTCTTTCTACAGTATTGTTTTTTTTCCCCTGAAAGGTATGTAAGTTGTGTCCTTGGGCGAAGACATGGTGGGAAGGATCATCACCATCGTTGTGTTACGTGGCCTCAGAAGACTCAAGGCAGGGCAGAGCTCAGCTGCATCTCATAGTGGATGCGGACTGCGGATGGATTCCTGGAGGCTGGAAGTGATGCTCCACTTTTCCAAGGTCAAGAGACCAGAGAACATCCCTTTTGTCAGTGGCCAGCATCAGGACTTTATGGTTTTTATCTAGCGTCTTCCCCAGGGTTTCTCTTCCATTCTGCTATCCTGGCTTCCCAGGGAAAAATCTCTATTATCAGACAAGGGCAAAGACTCTAGATTTTGACATAGGATCTGCTTTGTTTGGCAACTTCCTACTTTGGTGGATTCCAGCCCAAATTCTTTTATTCTTCCAACCTGCAGATCCATTGTGTTTGTCATACAGCTCTTGATGGGGTGTATAGAAGACAATGGATCCATAGCAGAGCTCTGAATTTTAGCAACAAAGCTCATCTCCTCTTCTTCCAGGGTATGAAAGGCCAGGCTTTGGCGCCTTCCAGACTTTACGTGGCTTGGAGATGGAGGGAGGAAAGATGTTTTCACCTTCTTTAGTTAACACCAAATCCTGGACCAAGCTCAGATCAAACTGCTTCTTCTAAAGTAGAAAAACATAAGAATGGGTAAAGTTAGGTGCATTTTAGAGGAAAAACATGAAAACCCAGGTGTACTTTCAATTTGGTCCTTTCAAATAACAGCTGGATTTTTCTGTTTCTCCTTTCTGCTCCTGTTTGCTGTGCTTGTCTGTAGTGTAGAGTCCACCAGAATGGGGCTGGGTTACAGCATTCTTCCTTAACCTTCTAGTGATGTGTGACTTTGTTCCAGACAGAGTGGGTCTGCCTTGGTGCTCAGGCTGCCAGGTCAGTTCCAACTCAATCATCATTACGCTGAATTAGAAGGACACCTGCGTGTAACAGATAGGAACCAACGCTGTCTGCTTCCATTGCAATAGGGAGGTTATTGTCTTACTCTGGGAAGCACCTATCATGTAGTCCAGGTGGGCATGGGTCTTCTTGGCTTGAGCTCTTCTGCTCTTGCCTGTTCTTCCCTTCTTTTTCATAAAGCCTTTCTGTTGGAGTTTCTACAGGCTCATATTGTAATTTTAATTCCCAGCCTGGAAAAAGAAGAATATCGTCCCTTCCAGAATCCCCAGGTCAACTCTCACAAAGGATTTGAATGGCATTTACTAGGGACGCATCCCTGTAACTAAGGAACGAGAAGCAACGATTGGCCAGACCTGGTTGTCTGCCTTTGGAGGTGGTTGCTCAGGTCTTACCTAGCCACCCAGAATGGGTTTCCCATTGGAAAGAATGCTCCACTAGTGAGAAAGAGGTACTGGCTAGGCCAGAAACTGAGCTGTCTGCTGGAGACTTCTAAGAGGATCTTTTATACCATATTTTGTCACCAGGCTACAAAAGCCAGGAAGCCATATTTATAACCAATATCAAAAGATATAAGAATGTATAAGATGTATTATCACATGTCAGGCATTTGCTTTCTGCATTCCTACATTTACTCTGTACAGCAATCTGACAAGACATGCGGAGCAGCCACTCAAAGCAGAGGCTCATGGTTAAATGACCTGCCCAGAGTGACACACGGGCACCTGCCATCTTACAGACTTGACCAAGTCAGCCCTTTCAACTCCCACACTGTCCTCATTGTTAAGGTTGTGGCTGTGACTTACTGTGTCCTCTTTGGAACTTAGTCATGAGTTGGAGGACATTCAGAGATAGAAACTAAAATATAAAACCAGCACTCCTCCCCAATACCCAGGCTCTCTTAGCTTTTCAATTGTCCTTTAAAAAAATTGAGATGGGAATGGGGGGTGGGCTGGGGGGGAGTGTAGGGGGGGCTGGAGGAGGGCGGACAGGTGAATCCTTGGCTGATATGCAAAATTAAATTAAATTATAAAATAAATTAAAAAAATTGAGATGTAATAATTGTACACATTATGAGCTATAGCATGGCATTTCAATGCAAAGTACGCTGAACAAGCCTCAGTATAGCATTTCTGTCTCCTTTTATTTTCTTTAAGCTTAGAGCCTTTGAGCGAGCGCCTCTCTTCTAGTTCCCAGTAGGTATTTGTGAACTGTGTAAACTCTCTTTAGGATGTTTATTCACCACGGAGCTTCTTAGGCATTCAGGACCTGCTACTGCCGTGGTGGGTCCTATTTTCCCTTGGTTCTCCAGCAGTGGGGGGCAGAGCTGCACCCCATTTTCAGTTCTGTTATCTATGACTTTAGTACAGTAGCTTTGTTATCTTCTCTTCCAGCGACCAGCATGGGTAATTCCCTCCCCTTCACTCACACAGCTGGCAGAACAGAGCTGTTCCTCCTGTTCTTCACACACTGCTAGAGTGTGTCCTGGGCTGCAGCGACCACAGGCAGCAGTTCCTGATTGCCGCCCCCAGCCTTTGCCTCCTACCGGCCCATCATAAAGTCCTCTGGACTGGGCTTTGGACAGCTGGATTCTAAGCTGAGTGCACAGTGTATATGGAGAGACTGGATGTACTCTTTTACTCTTCAATCTCAAGTTAAGGCTAGAAGCTGAGGGAACCCAACAGCTTTGCTTTACAAGTGTGTTAATGAAATGTACAAATAAAGGGCACTGTGTGAATCATTTTGGAAGCTGTACTGTTGTCTCCAAATATTTTGTTGTAGTTTAGCGTAACTTACTGTAACCCTTCAACAAATGCTTTCTTTTTTAAAAACGTATTTTGAGATTATAACTACAATATTTCTCCCTTCCTCTTCTTCCCTCCAAATTCTCCCATATAACCTCCATTATGCTCTTTCAAATCCAGGGCCTCTTTTTCATGAATTGTTACTTTATGCATATATGTATATAGGTATATATTTCTTTTTTTTTTTTTTTTTTTTTTTTTTTTTTTTTTTTTTTTGGTTTTTCGAGACAGGGTTTCTCTGTGTAGCTTTGCGCCTTTCCTGGGACTCACTTGGTAGCCCAGGCTGGCCTCGAACTCACAGAGATCCGCCTGGCTCTGCCTCCCGAGTGCTGGGATTAAAGGCGTGCACCATATAACCTGTGCAGTCTGTATAATAATATGTATGTGTGTTTTCATACATGCGTATGTTTTCAGGGCTGACCATTTGGAATTAGATTACAAAGTGGAAGACTATTTCTTGCACTCAGATAAGTTCCTTATTTGTCTGTCATTCTTTGTGTAGGGTTGAAGCCTTGTGATCTTTCCCCTGTCCACTGCATATGTGTTGTCCTTGTTCATCTCATGTGTAGGCAGTCATGTTGGTGAGGTTTTATGGGTGTAACTTTGGACATCACGGGAGACACAGTCTTATAGCAAACTTCCTGATCCTCTGCCTCTTACAGTCTTTCCACCCCTTCTTCTGCAACGCTCCCTGAGGCTTAGGTGCAGGAATTGTCTGGCAGGTGTATCATCTACTGGGACTGGACTCCACTCTGCATTTTGATTGGTTGTTGTTTTTTGTAGTGATCTCTATCTGTTGCAAAGAAAGTTTCCTTAACAAGGGATGAAGGCTGTACTTATCAGGCTAGACTTTGGAGAGGGACATGGGTAAATTTTCTTATGTAGTTGCTGAAACAGAAACACTTCTTTCTGAATCAGCTTCTGGGCCCAACAATGGTCTCCAAACAGCATCTTTCTTTCTTTCTTTCTTTCTTTTTCTTTCTTTCTTTCTTTCTTTCTTTCTTTCTTTCTTTCTTTTTTGTTATTGCTGCTGATAATGGTTTATCCACTTGGATCTCAGAAGGTAATTCTTAAATGGTAGTTTTCTCCCTGCAATATGAGGAAAGGTTACTGGGCATTTTTTCAGGAAGGTATATGTGGCAATGAGGTGGCAGCGTGTTTTATAGAACTCCCCAATTCAGAATGGTGTCATATTTGTGAATCTCGTGGTGTATGGGGGTCCTAAGTGCTGTTGGTGGAGTGGCAGCTGGGGAAACCAAGTAAGCAGAGTTCACGTGAGTGAAGCCCACCTCGTCCCACCCTTCGGGCTTTAGTGTGACCTTGACTCCTAGGAAAGTGTGAATGAGAGCCAGCAGGAAAACAAACTGTGCTGCTCTCACGGTCTCCTCTGTGTCGGCCATTTTTGCTCAGGTCTTCATGGCCGGAGCCAGAGGCTTGTGCTGGGCACCCTCCCTCTCACCTCACACCCATCTCAAACCTCTTCAAGAAGCTTTAGTGGCTTGACGCTGTTCACACACTCACATTCAGTATTTGAAGACTCCAAGGCTTGGCTCAGTTTGATTTTCCTGTGTCTCCTGTTTACCTTAACACTAGGCCTCGATTCCAGCGTAGGGAAGTCTATTCTCTGATTTGCAAATATTGGGGTACTTTCGGGGGCCTTTATTTTGTTTTTCCAGGGTTGTAGATCCAAAACAGAGTATCACACATGCTAGACAAGTATTCTAACACTAAACTGGGACCCTTGATCACACCTATCTCCATTCCTGTTGAAAGAACCCCCCTTCTTAGGCTTGTTAAAATCTCCCTCTATCCCTCACACTATAGTTTATAGAAAGATTTTCTTCTTTTCTCTTAATTCTCTATGCATCTACTACCTACTCTATCTGTCTATCTATCTATCTATCTATCTATCTATCTATCTATCTATCATCTATCAATCTACCATCTATCTCTCCAATCTAAAAGGAATTGAATCAGTTTTATAGCTCGTAATGTAAAAACTGTGTCTTTATGTAATCGTTTATATAAAAACAGCTTATTAAATCAACATACACCAATATGCCTATATTGGTGAGGATTCTTTTAGGTAAGAGAAGGAGAAGTCTATCTTAAGGCAGGTTGTATGAGAAGTGAGAGAGGTAGGAGGGGAGGGAGGGAGGAATAGAGAGAGGGGGAGAAGGAGGGAGAGGAGGAGGGGGGGAGGAAGAGGAGGAGAGGGGAATGTATTGGTAGAATATTGAACATTTGGGAACTGAAGATGTCTTTCTGCATATGAAAAGGCTTCCCAAAGCTCCAGGTTTGTATCTTCCCACTCAGCAAACCTTAGGGAAGAGGCACATGTGTACACTTGTGCGTGAGTGTCTCTCTATAAACATAGCCAAGCTTGGCTTCATTCTTTGCTGTTTATTCACGATGGCCAGCAGTGTAAAGTGCTTTTAATTTTCGCTGCCTGGATCTCATACCCTTTTCTATGGCTGTCTACAGCCTGAGTCAGGGCTCTGGCTATCCAACAGACTCACCACAAATGATGGCAACTTCAGTCTCCTCCGATATCCTCCACTAACTGTACCATGGGTCAGCTTCTACTCTGACATCATTTCCTCATCCTTTAGTGTTTAGTTTTATGAGATCAGCTCAGAAGTCCATCTTGGTGACAGTTCTCAGTTTGTGGAGTCTCTTGTTAGCTCCACCAGCATCCAGATAGGTCCCTGCACACTGAAATCCTAGTTCTTGGATCACAGAAATTTTTTTTTATTTATTTCTGTCCCTTCCAGGCCATTTGATTTGGTTAGCCTTCTTTTCAGAGCCAGAAACCAAGAGTGAGATTTTTGATCAGTGTGTTCTAGGGAAGGCAGGCTCATCTAGACGCAAAGAAGGACAAACCAACCAAGTTCACTGTGACACCTTTACACAGCACTGCAGACTAGGCTTAAGCAAAGCAGTATCTTCCTTTGCCATTCTGGAAGCTGGAAATCCAAGATTAAGATGGGACAGGTTGGTTTCTTCTGATGTCTTCCTCCTTGATTGGCAGATAGCTTTCTTCTCCAATGCCATCACATGACTCTCTCTCTCTCTCTCTCTCTCTCTCTCTCTCTCTCTCTCTCTCTCTTTCTCACCACATGTGTGTGGGTGAGTGTGTGTGTGTCCCTGTAGGGGGTGGTAACAGCAGGCAATAATCACAGTGGGAAAGCTAAATTGGAAGACTTAGGTACTTGGAGTTAAGCTTGGTTATCTAAACTGGGACCCAGTAGGCAAAGATGATCACTGCTGCATTCTTATTCCCAAACCATCAGGTCTCAGACTACCATAAGATAGGTCAAAGAACTGACTCCAAAATTTTCATCTAAAAAAGAACTGTCCAAGACTCTAGGTCAGTGGTTCTCAACCTGTGGATTGCGACCCCTTGGGGGAGCGAATGGCCCTCTCACAGGGGTCACCTAAGACCATTGGAAAACACAGATATTTATATTACAATTCATAACAGTAGCAAAACTACAGTTATAAAGTAGCAATGAAAACATTTTTTATGGTTGGGGTATCACTACAACATGAGGAACTGTATTAAAGGGTCACAGCATTAGGAAGTTTGATAACCCCTGCTTTAGGTCAACCTAAAGGACACATTCAGTGGAAAGCCTGATTAAAGAATTCCTTAAAAAAAAAAAAGATGTCCTGAGTGATCAGGATGATGGACTAGGAAGCAGACCTATTGGGTTGGCTGACGACACTGTGGACATCACTAAATAATATGCAAATCATTAGCTAGGCATGTAGACAGGACACTCAGAGCTAATCCCTTGTTTATTGCCACCCTTGGGTAAACCTGGCAGCATAAATGCTTGCACCCTTGGTATGCAGAATGCTCTGAAATGCAAAGTTTGACTCAGCTAGTAAAGCAAAAGAAACTGTAATTGTCTCGTTTCTATCTTTTTGAGTAATGATATGCCAGTTTCCCAATAAATTGCATGAAGGTGAGCAAGAAAAATAAGTCTTTGACCTTCCTCGTCTATACCCACACTTACTATTTCCTCTCATATCCTATGCGGCTCACAGAGCCTTGCCTAGAAGATTTAATTTCCTGCAGTTTCAGGCATTAAAATGGATCGGACCTCCTCTATTCCTCCTCATTCCCTGATACCTGAAGCTTTCTCTGTGACCTGTCATTCAAGATATAAAACACAGACGTAACTGAAGGCTTCTTCTCTTAGCAAACTATTCCCACAGAGTAGAGCAAATAGGTATCTGATGAGAAAAACTGCAGATGCTGAGCATGTGGGATATGGCAGTCACACACCCCTGGGTGATGAATAGCTTCTATCCAGATAGATACACTTATAATTTGCTAGTTTAATTACTGAAGCCTTGCAAAGTCTTAAGCCAGTAATTCCTTTCTCAACAAATTAGAGGTCTTAAATAATTCTGTTGAAAGATGAATTCCTCACAGCAGTTTTTGGACATTTCTTTTAAACATAATTCTAGAGCTCATTTGGGAGCCATTAACAATTCAGTGTGAGCTACATTGTGATCTCTTCACTTCTTTTTGGAATGGCTTCTATATTTCTAACGCTGAAATATGAATCTTTTTTTTCAGTAATTACTGGTTTTAGGCCCCTCTTAAGATGTGAGAAAGATTTCACGTTTTCCAAATAAACCAGCGTTTGTTCCAGACCAAGAAAGTAAGAGTCTTCCTGAAGCCCCACCCCACTTCTGAGGTTCCAGTGAGGACTCAAAATTCCCAATTTGGTATTGGGAATACCAAATACTCTTCTGTCACAGCTTTGCACCAGGCAGGGCTGATGGGAGAGTGAGACAGATCAAAGTCTGCATTTGTTAAAAATGGCTACTCCCGGGCTGGAGAGATGGCTCAGAGGTTAAGAGCACCGGCTGCTCTTCCAGAGGTCTTGAGTTCAATTCCCAGCACTCACATGGTGGCTCTCAACCATCTGTAATGAGATCTGGTGCCCTCTTCTGTATACATAATAAATAAATAAATCTTTAAAAAAATGGCTGCGCCCCTCCCCCACTTACTGATTTCTGCTCCTTTCTCTGTTCTGCTATTACTTTTCCTTCCCTTCCACTGAGAGTAGATTTGCTAGCTTTCTGTCAATTGAACATCTCTGCTAATTGTCACTTTTCTGCTCTGCAAGCAGAATAACATATTCACAATGATACTCCAGATGCTCTGCAAGATCCTGAAGGGCCTCATAAATCCTCAAAAAGTGATCTATTCTGTGCAGTATAAGTTTGGTATCAGGTATATTTTTATGATTTTTCAGATTCACTGTGAATTGGATACATGTGTGGGGTGTAACTTTCTATTTGCCAGACAGAGTGTTATGAAATGGGTCCCAATCTTTTCAGCAGAAAGGTAGAAAACAGAATTCCTTTTAGTTTGGAAGACCCTGATGGTGGGTCTAAATCTAAAGCTTCCTTTTAGCTCTGTTGAACTCAGTGGGTACTCAGAATGTTTATCAGCAATTGGGTTGGCTTATACAGGGACTCAGAATCTGGAGGGTTGGAACCAGAGCCCTGAACATTCTTACTCAACTTTATAAAGATCAGGTAGATAGAACTGAACAAATCACTCAAATGTCCAGGTCAGGGAAACTCATTCACAGTGTAGGTAAGAGCCGATCTAGACCCAGATCTCTAGGCATTGAGAGCAGTTAGAAGATGGGCCTAGTAAGACAAACCCTGGGGCATACAGTTTCCCATCGAGTACAGGTGACTGAGATTACCATCTGTCACCTACAGCCATGTGGTATGGAAGATGCCAAGGTCCTAACAGAATAGAAGGTGAAGATGGCTGGCTGCTGAGTTCGTAGTTAGGACAGGCAGCTGTTCTACATTTGTGATGGATTCCTACTGCAGTATTTAGTGACCACATGGCAGTATGTTTGGATGATAGAGACGGCTAAGTGCAACCACACATTTTGGCTGCTGTCTGTCTAATTTGCATGCATAGGTAAGACCAAATACTAGTGACATTTTACTCCAGGCTCAACTGCCTTGTTCCTGGCAGAACTCTAAGTTTCCTCTTCTACCCATCTGTTTTTGCCTAGATCATCGTGTCCTGCAGACAACTAACTTGTATCGAGTAACTCACATTTTTGTTTCCGCTGTTGACGGCACCTCAAGGGGTGGGAAAGAGTTCGTTCCCTCAATTCACGTATATAACTCTGTGTAATATACTGCTTCCAAACCAAGTCCTGTAGAACAATGAGGATTTGTGGTTTGTCATGAGTTTGGGGAGCTTGACTAGTTCCTCTGCTTTACTTTGGGATCTCTCATCCAGTTATACAGAATTTGCTGACAAATTGGCTGCAAGTTTCCAGAAGCTAGAGATTAAGGGGCTAGATGTAGTTTGTTGGCTGGAGTTGTCTTCATGGCTCTGTTTGTTCTTCCTGCTCCCTTCTCCTTCCTCTGCCCCTCCCTTCCTCTCTAGCCCCACCCCATCTCATCTTCAAGTGCTTTTCCATTTGATTCTCACTAGCACACAGCTTAGACTTCCTTACAGCACAGTGGCTGAGTTGACTGAATAGAATAAATAAAGTATAGCAGTATTGTTACTGTTATCATTACATGATAAGGGTTCCTAAGAACAATATATATAAATATATATATACACACATATACATATACATACATACACACACACACACACACATATATATATATATACATGTATGTATATATATGGCATCTTCCTGATTATTGGTAATTTTCCTCTCGTTACATTTTCCACATTTGCTTATCAAAACCTTGGAGATGTTGATAATTTTAGAAGTCATTTAGATCAATTTCTTCATTTATCAGAAAGAAATTTAAAGCTGAGTATTGGCTAATGCCTTGTGTAGTTCCCTCAGCTAATTGGAGAATTAGCAGCAGATCTCAGAGCTCCAAATATCTAACCAGCCAGTCTCTTCTCTCCATCCTTCAGCATACAACATTCTAACTCATCTTATTTTAAAATTAAGAGCTAGGAATACCAAGAATTATCATCATACTTTTAGATAAGTAGTTTAGTTTTCTACATCAGACATGTGTTGTAGGGAAGAGAAAATTAGCAAAGATAAAAGTTAGAGAGAACTGGCTTCATTTAAATTCAGAAATCTAAGTATTACAGACACGTACACATGAAAAGGAAGGAGGATAGATGATTTGAGACGGTTAAAGTGACAGCTTTTATTAATAGTAACTGTTAGTATGTCGTTGGGCAGAGACTGGTTTGACCTTGTCTATTCAGCATCCTTTTCGTCTGGCAGCAGTATGTCCATTCCATTTTTATTTATTTCTATTGGGAGACCTCTTTACTCTAGCCGATTGGCTGTGGTGGTTCTGACAATTACATCACCATATTTTTATAGCCACCTTATGTTAGTGTATAAGGTGAACTCTGGACCCAACTCAACCAGTTGAGTCTTACTCCAGGGTTGATATACACCCCAGAGAAGAGGAAGGAAGTCATCTTGGACAAAACTGGCTTGTTTTCCATTATTTTCTGGTGATTTCTGGCATAGGCAGGATATTTGTGTATACCTTTTGAAGATGACATCTTTGCTCATGCTCCTGAATTTTTACATTTTCTGTTATACATTCATTTGCTAAATATCTAATGACCACCATGACTGTAGATTGTAAGACAATCATAATTCTTTCACCCATGGAATTTAGTCTGGTACATGATGTATACATTACAAAGGCAAAGTAATTAATTGTTAATTAAGTTGTAGTAAGAGCCCACAGTAGGCTGAATAATGACCCAATGATAACCACATCCTTGTCCTAGAACTTGTGACTATGTTGGCTTTCATAGTAAAAGAGACTTTGTACATGAGATTTTTGAAGGATCTCTACACAAGAAGATTATCTTAGGTCAGTGGTTCTCAACCTTCCTAAAGCTGTGACCCTTTAATGCAGTTCCTCATGTTATGGTGTTCCCAACCATAAAATTATTTCATTGATACTTCATAACTGTAATTTCACAACTGTTATGAATTGCAATATAAATATCGGGTACACAGGATATCTGATATGTGACCCCCAAGTGGGTCATGACCCACATGTTGAGAACCACTATCTTAGATGATCTTAGATGATACAGACCAGGTAAGATGGTGCATTAGAAGCTGCCTGCATGTTGACCCTATGAAGGAGAAATGTCAGAATAAGAAATAACAGAATATTTCCATGAGAGAAAGAGCAGAAGAGACAGGAAGCCAAAGTGAAATCTACAAAATCTGTGGAGAAGTAGTCAGGAAATCCCTCTAATGGATGCCTTGCTACACCTATGCTGCCCAAGAGGCTGGAGTCATTGGTAGCTGCCAGGGAGGTGCTACCCCTTTCTGGACTCTGGTGCTGAAAGAATGGTGACCTGGAGGAAGACTGACAGGGCTGAGGAGAAGCAAGCATGGGTGGAGGGAGGAAAGAGTGTGGAAGGAATGTGCTGCAGGATCTGAAACAGATTCTACAAGAGTGTCCCCAGAGGGAACACCCCGAGGAGACACCTCTGCTGCCACTGCCTGGGAGAGCCGCAACACAAGGGTGTGAATGGTGGGCTGAACGTGGTGTGGCACATGTGGAAAGAGGTTGGTGACACAGAGAACAGCTTCAAGTTGCATTTCAAAAACCGTTCAGGCTCCTTTGGCACTGGTCATGCCGACATGTTTTTATCCTCCAGGATTTCCAGTCCCTCTTGGATTTAGCAGAGGGGGTTCACATGCACATTTGTCAGAATAAAAAGCCTCTTTTATTCTCCATAAGTGATATTATCTACAAATCTCCTACTTGTTGTCCTCAAGACTCCCCACAAGGCTTTAAGCTTATCTCCCGCCAACACAGCTCAAATCCTTTAGGATGCCCTCGATGCCTACTGCAGTTTATGATAAAGATGGCCCAACAAGAATTCTGCTCATGCTGTGTAGAAGATGCCCTGTCAAGAGCAGGCAGCCTCCATCCAGCCTGCCGCAGGCTCCTCTTGGGTGAATTTCAGTGGCTGCTATGATTGTGCCTTTTGTCTATGTTGTAGTCACAAAGGTAGATGATGGAACAGATCTAATTTGTCGCTCTGCCAAAGTCTCTAGCTCTCCTTTGTCATATGAGTCAGTTTGGATTTCCTTTTACTTTTTTTTTTTTTTAAGACTAAAGCCTCTATTTTTTAAAAAAATTATAGATGTAAAGGCAGTGCTAAGAAGCAGTAGAGCAAAAGTTCAGGTGTTGTACTGCTTTCGAAAACACGTTCTCCTCCCCATAACCATTACTGCAAAAATTAGAATACAGTCTTGTGAACTAGATGTTTATAACTGTTGTAGAGTGGGAGGAGGGAGACGGCCAAGCCTCTCGCTTAGTCTCCCTGATGCTTGAGGCTGGGGAATTTCTCATTACCACTGGAAGGCCTGGTGTTCTGACTTTCCACATAGGTTCCACTGACCGTATGGAGAAAGGTTTCCTCATTATTGCACGGAAGTGAATGTCCTAGCTTCCTGCTGGTCTCTCTGGCCCTACCTGGTATGGGGTTTGGAATACTTGGCTGGCCATGTTGGGATACAGAATTCCTTACTGGCCTTTATAGGTCTGTGTGTGTGTGTGTGTGTGTGTGTGTGTGTGTGTGTGTGTGTGTGTGTGTGTGTGTGTGTGTGTAGGCCAAACATTACCTGTGGTGTTTGGGTAGAGCAGTTAATCTCTTGAAGGCTGTCCATCTCCTGAACTTTTGGCTAGAGCTGAATTTTCTGGGCTCCTTTTGAAATGGTTATTAGTATTTCTAAATTGCCGGGTACATAACCTACAATTCAGAGACACAGGAGGCCACAGGAAAATCGAGGGACCCATTGCCCTGCTCATTCCTTGGGTCCTTGTGTCTATCACTCCTTTTGTCTTTTTGTATGAACGCTTTCAAGTCTTCTCACTGGAAACAATTGTGAAACGTTAGGTGGGTCAGCTAGGGAAACGTACTGTTCATTTTTCCAAGTGGAAATTCCCAGGTGTTGTCTTTTTTCAAACGTGAGCATCCCATTTAGGACTGAATGCTCCAAAGTCTCTCATTCTCTGCATATCGTCTAGTTGGGGGACTCTGTTAATTCCCATCTACTGCAAGAAGGAGCTTCTCTAATGAGGGTTGGGTTAGGTTCCAATATCTGGGTCTAGCAGTATGTCATTAGGGTTATTTTGTTGCTATGTTTATTTAGCAGAATAATAGTAGTAGGTTTTCCCTTAGGCCCACGACCTATCCGGCCTCAGATTCTTGGCCATTTTAGCAGTGTTAAGTATAGGTTTCATTTCATAGACTGGACCTTAAATCCAATCAAAAAGTGGCTGGTTAATCCCATAATACTATTTCAGTGCCCTCTTTTCAATATTTCCCGGGCCTTAGAATGAGTACTGTAAGTGTCCCGCTTAGGGCTGAACACTCAACCAACACTTATTCTTAGCAAGTAGAGCAGCCACAAGGCTCTGCATTCACTGCTGTCTTTTGCAAAGAGAAGCTTCTCTGATTAAGGCATTTGTCTGTCTGTCTGGGTGTTCATGGGGCAGTGGAAGTTTTCTGCTGCTGTTGTTACACTTGATGGCGTTTCTAGCTTGCTGGCTGCATTAGCTCTATGTCTGGCATGTGGGAGGATGAACCATTCTGTCATTACTCCATCATTTCTCAGGCTCTTGTCCTGCCTTCCCTCAACTTCTTTTGTAAAATATCCTGGTATTTCAGTTACACTTGGCAGGAAGAATCAGTGAGACCACACCTTCTTTTTCGGAAATGAAACTTGTAGGATACAACGTATCCCGATCTTCCCTTTGGGATCTATCTAGCACACTTGCCATAGCCTGCACCTCTCATGCCTGATGCTCGGACCACAGAGCTGCCCATGCACCAGCCCTGACAGTTTTCCCCTAATACAAGTACACACTTCTACAGCACTCACTATGTGCCTGGCTCTGTTATAGGCACCTCATATACAGTTATGTTAAGTGCTATCATTCTAGAAATGAAGGCACTCCGGTCCAATACAGTTATGGTTGCCCAGCTCTCAAGTTGGGGACCCTAGAACTGGGACCAGGCAGATTGGCTCCACAGTACATCTCTAACAGCTCCACTCTGCTGCCTCCTGCTAGCCTACAGTAGAGGTTATCTAGTTTGAGTGCCTACAGAGTTCTCTAGAGTGCTTGCAATCACAGATTGCTTGGCATTGCAGTGAGAATTCTGATTCAGTAGGTATGGAGAGAGCCTTGAGAATTGTCGCATTTAGCAAGCACCTAGGGGATGCAAAAACTGATTTCCGGGGTTATATTTCATGAAGCAATCATATTTCCACCCTTTCCTTCACCCCACTTTTCTCAGCTGATGGCTGGCAGACTTTTAGATCCAGCAGAGGTGTCACTTACCGGATTTTGACATATTCCTCATCTTGTCAGCCTCAGTTATTTCTCCCTAGCTTCCAAAGCAGATTGTCTTTATCATCACAGGTACCAGCTTGAGTGGAAATTATGTGCTCATGTATCACACTTCCATTTCTCCGCTCTTGAGGGCAAGAGAGATCAATGTGGGACTAAGTATAAAGTTTTGTGATTTTTGTAGAATCACCTGGACTTGGGGTGACTTTTCATTCACTTTAAACAAATGACTGACATGATTCTGATACAATTGATCCACTTTTGAATATCACTCAGGAA
Source organism: Peromyscus californicus insignis (assembly GCF_007827085.1). Lineage (NCBI taxonomy): Eukaryota > Metazoa > Chordata > Mammalia > Rodentia > Cricetidae > Peromyscus > Peromyscus californicus. Next base: position 62,032,823 of record NW_026294469.1, on the reverse strand, counting down.
CTTTGCTTTGTATTTGGTATTGAATAATTTATTTTAAAATTGGATTTATTGAGTTGAACTTTGAAATGAAATGACAGTCCCTCATCTTTTCTATACCATAAATCCCATGATGACAATTTTTACATTTGTTTCTCTTAAACCATGTGCTTCCTTCCTTGGCCTCAACATTTCTTTCATTTCCTTTTGAATCAGAACTTTCATTTATAGGTATTACAAGAAGAAAGATGTGTTTGGTTTTTATCTCTGATTCCTGACATAAATTTTCTAAGATGTTTGTAATTTCCCAAGTAATAGTGATTGATATGAGTGTCCTTACTAAGAGTTCCTAAACCTGGTCCTGGGAGCATTGTTGCTCTGAGATGACTCTGTAGGGATCCTGGAGATCCTCAGGATGGAGCCTGGTCATCCGGAAGACCAAACCAGTACTAGAAACTTGAACCTTTGGAGAGTAGATGGGCGGAGAGTCATTCACTTATCTATGGTGCTTCCAGGTTAGACTGTCAATCAAAATCCCTGCACTCCAGTGTTCAGAGATCTTCTGGGGTGGTAAAGGCATGCATGTGATGCAAGGTAGTGTAGTTCAACTCTGTGGGAACAGAAGTTCTTGTGCTTTGGGGCCTTCCAAAGCTCACCCTGCATGCTCCTTGATCTGGCTGCTTATTTGAGATCTTTTCTAATGTCTCTTAGAAACTGGCAGAAGTCAGTGGATTTTTTTCAACTTCTGGCAGTCAATCTAGCAAATCATTGAACATGAGGAAGGAACAGTGTAATCCCTACCTTTACCCGGCTGGTCAGAAGAATGAATGACTCACATTGGCAAGTGACTTCTGAAGCTGGATGTTTGTCTTAAGGGACTAAGTCCCTAATCCTAGGGGGTTGGTGCTAACTCTGAGCAGTTATTGTCAGAGTCAAATTCAGTGACAGGAGGCTCAGGTGGTGTCTGAACAGTTGAACTGCTTGGTCCTGGGAACACCCTCCTTCCCTTCAACTGGTGTCATCAGTGTGGTGAGGAAAGGAAGAGTTTTGCTTTAATATGTTCAGCTGATTTTAGTGTTAGTGGGATGAACTAGGGAACACTGAAACAGTATTTGTTGAGGGTACAGAAGGACCCCTTATCCAAATTCAGTTACCTGTGGTTGACTGCAGTGAAAAACATTAATATTTATCTTCACTGTTTCAAGAGGTATTCACCTAATTTTATTTATTTATTGTTATGATTGTTCTAACAACCATTTATTATTCATTAGTTATCATTTTTGGTCTTTCGCTGTGCTTAAGCTGTAGGTTTAATTTTATTATAGATGTGCTCAAGTAGAAAAAGAGAACAGCACCAATTTTCTCTTGATCTCTGGGGCCATATTTGTATCCTTTTACTGGTGTATGTTCTGGTATGTTTACAGTTACTTAAAATTCAATTTACTTTGCAGTTTCTCTCTTCTCAGTCTTAAAATTTTTCATTACACTTATTTATTTATATGTGTATGTATGTATGTATGTATGTATTTAGTGTACCATGATGCAGATGTGGAGGTCAGAGGACAACTTGTAGGTTCTCTTCTATGGTCATGCAGATTCCAGGGATTGAATTTAGGTTGTCAGGTGTCTTTACTTACTGAGCCATTTCACTGATCCTGCTTCTTCTCAGTCTTGTGAGTATCGATACCGTCCTCCTAATTTGATGTTTTCTTCCTCTGACTCCATATTATTGAGTCTGTTTTAATCTCTTGACTGGCACCCTTTCCACTCAATTTATATTTCCATATCTGTGCTTTACCTCGCATTATGTTTTGTCCCATAGACACTCCCCTCTCCCTCTGTATTGCTGCTTGGGTGATTTTTTTTCTAAAGTAGTTTTAATTATGTCATTTTCAACCTTCCCTCCATCATTAAACTGAAGCCAATTGCCAAGAGAACAAGATTTCTGTTCTTCAGTGTGGCTCAGAGAAGCCCCGGGATCTTTGTCTCTCTCTCTCTGGGTTAACCACCGTCGTATTCCAGGTTCCATCCTTCATCATTTGCTTTACATATGCTGACCACAGTTTATGTTCTTTAATAATGGATGTTATTTAGTTACCTAAGTCTGTTTTCATGGGCTTTTCTTTCTAAAACTGGTGAAAGACATACATATTCTCTTCATATTTGATGATTAGGTTCCCCTGCCTTCTTTCTTTCATCTTTTTTATTTTATTTTTTTTTGGAAGAGGTAGAATTTGTGAAAAATCTGCAATGAAGGCTTTGAGGTTCTTTATATCATATTACTAGGGGTTTCTCATAAAATAATGTCCCTTGATATGGTATATAGTATAGTTTTCCTTGTGTCCAGTGTGACAATAGAAGAAGGAAATATTTGAGTCTACTTTATATCTTTTAACCTTCTGATTTTTGTCACTTGAACCTAATTTAAATTGGGGTGATGTTATCTACTGTGTAGAAGTTGTAGAGCAATAAATGAAAAGATACATGGGAAACCATACATAAAACCCCTCTGGCTAGCTTTGATAATGCCAGGAGGTACTTTGTAGGCTGCCGGGGAAGAGAAGTCATCAGCAGTCTTACCCAACTGTGAACTCTGTGAGCTACAAAAATAACTCCACAGCAAATTTTGTTCACTGGCGCAGTAGCGGCATGGATGTGACGACTGTAACAAACCACTTTTCAAGTTAGATGTGTCTTGCTCCAAAGAAGGGAATTCATACCAGGCATTAAACTTGACCAAGAACCCATGGCGGAGACAATCATATATTGAATATTGTGTTTTCCATAGTAAAAACACTAGAGAAGAGTCTACTACTATTTTGCTAAATGAACATAGTATCAAGCTGCCTTATAAATACCCATCTTTATACCCATAGGTAGTCTAGTTCTCAACCCTCATCACAGAAACTTCTCTTTGCAGTAGATGGCAGTTAATACAGAGACTCAGAACTGAATTGGTCAGAGTACAGAGGATAAGTGTTTGTGGGGTACTTAGTCCTATTGTGACATCTATATCATATTCCTGTCCCCCAGGAGACAATGTGGAATCGGGAACATAAGGATTGTTAGAGCCAGAGGTTGGGGAAGGTTGATGTAAAATAGTGTCTTTTGGGAATGATAAGATTCCCAAATCATTCATGATATAACAACACTCACATCCCCCAATTTGTTCAAATTTCCAGACACTTCTGGGCTCATTATTCTTGGCCTGAGAAGAGTTATCCAACTTATACAGTCTCTTTGTTGTTGGACTTTTAAAATAGTCTTTCTGTATAACATTGTCAACTTATTAACCTTTAGACCTGGAAACAAATGGGACTATCCAGGCAGTCATATTTTTAGCTGTTTTCCTCTGAAGGGAGCATCAATCATACACATGTCTCTGACTCCTGTTTGGTTACTGCATCGACAATTGAGTCTAACTTTCGGAGTCAGAAGGAGATAATGGTTTCTTGGTGTAATAAAGCTGTCAGAAGGAGGGAGACTTTCATCTAACTCAATAAAAAATGTGAATGCATTGGGTGGTAGCACAAGGACATGGAGGAGAAGGCAACATCTGGAGAATCTTGAGACTTAAACAGTCTTGTAATTTATGGTTCCCAGAAAGATGCGTTGAGCCAGTGGCCCAGAGACCTTGGTTCTTCCTCATCCCCAGGACTGACTTTGGGAATGACCTTGGGCAAGCTTCCTGACCTTCTTCGTTACTTTTATTCATTCTATAGGCAGCTATTCTAATACTCTATTTATTTATTTGTAGTCAAAGAAAATTCTCATTCTCGTATCCTCCCTGTCTCTGTCTGTCTGTCTGTCTCTCTCAGTGGGAAGATGTGAGACACCATTTGGAAGTTGATTTAATTCAAGGTCTTATTTTCATTACACACATATTTACTGACCAAATGCTTTAATTTATTTTATTGAGTATTTGTCAGATCTGGGATACTAAGCAAATTTAATGCGAGGCCATGCTAGTTTTCTTTTCTTTTAAAATGAGTTTACTTATTAAAGCCATTTTCAGAGTAGAGAATGACCACAGATAGTTTTAAGGGAAAGAAGATGTAGTTCCAAGAAATTGATACTTACAGAACTTAACATACAACGAACCATACTTCTTTTCTGTTTAACAACAGAATCATAAGACAAAAGAGAATCTTTGCAAAGAAAGTCAAAGGACCTTCAACATGTGAGAAAACATCGATTATTTGACAGTGGGTCATATTGGTTGTGGAGTGACAGTCAAATATGAAAATGCAGACCGTGGGAGACCAGCTCCATGATCAGCTTAGGTGTAATAAAAGGAGTGCCTCAGAGTAGCAAGGAACGGGAAACTTTTTTTTAATCTGAGGATAATTAGGAAAAGTTTTAATCTATCTATGACTGGTGAAATAAGGAAACACACATGCCTTCTGATGTTACCTTTCTCTTTTACTTCATCTTAAAAATGGTCTCTTACTCCTTCTGTCTCCACACAGCTACATATCTCCACCCTGCTACATTCTATACATACAGCTACATGTCTTTCTTTACATGCACACTGCCATACATCTCTATGCAGTTACATCTGTTTTCGCATGTCTACACACCTATCTTTTACATAGATTCTCTCTCCATCTCTTTTCTATACAGCTTCATCTTCCTTGCCTCCACACAGTTACAAATCTCCACACAGCCACAGCTAAACATCTAATTTGCATAGATCCCACCGTACAGCTCTTTGCACAGTTCCTAGGCATAGCTCCTCTATGTAGTAGCTGCTCTTTCACACAGCTCTCTCAAATATTCACACATACTTCTTCATCACTCACTCACTCTTTACTCACTCTCTCTTTCACCCACTCACTCCCTTACAACATTTCTCTTCTTCTTCTTCTTCTTCTTCTTCTTCTTCTTCTTCTTCTTCTTCTTCTTCTTCTTCTTCTTCTTCTTCTTCTCCTCCTCCTCCTCCTCCTCCTCCTCCTCCTCCTCCTCTTCTTCTTCTCCTCCTCCTTCTTCTCCTCCTTCTCCTCCTTCTCCTCCTCCTCTTCTTCTCCTCCTCCTCCTTCTCCTTCTCCTCCTCCACCTTCTTCTTCTACTCCTTCTTCTCCTCCTTCTTCTCCTTCTCCTTCTTCCTCTCCTCCTCCTCTTCTTCTTCTCCTCTTCTTCCTCCTCCTTCTTCTTCTCCTCCTCCTCCTTCTCCTTCTCCTCCTCCTCTTCTTCTTCTCCTCCTCCTCTTTCTCCTCCTTCTCCTCCTCCTCCTCTTCTTCTCCTCCTCCTCCTTCTCCTCCTTCTCCTCCTCCTTCTTCTCCTTCTCCTCCTCCACCTTCTTCTTCTACTCCTTCTTCTTCTCCTCCTTCTTCTTCTCCTTCTCCTTCTTCCTCTCCTCCTCCTCTTCTTCTCCTCTTCCTCCTCCTCCTTCTCCTCCTTCTCCTCCTCCTCCTTCTCCTCCTTCTCCTTCTCCTCCTTCTTCTCTTCCTCCTCCTCCTCTTCTTCTTCTCCTCCTCCTTCTCCTCCTCCTCCTTCTTCTCCTTCTCCTCCTCCTTCTCCTCCTCCACCTTCTTCTTCTACTCCTTCTTCTTCTCCTCCTCCTCCTTCTTCTTCTCCTTCTCCTTCTTCCTCTCCTCCTCCTCTTCCTTCATCTCTCAGCACACACACACACACACACACACACACACACACACACACACACACACTTCACTCACATTCTGCAGTAGCTCTCACAGCATTCATCTTTCTCCACACCGCCGCTGGACAATTATATGTTACATTTTCAGGGCCTTACTTATTGTCAAAACACAAGACAAGTCACGTAGTTTCTCTTAGGCTAGTAATGTCACATTGACCCATGCACACAGCTCTAAGTTGTTGAGGGATCCCAGACAGTAAACAACTGGCTGAACCTTGAGCGGTCAGGGTACTTGCAGAAAGGGAGCCACTGCAAGCAGCCACGCTCAGTGTAAACAGCCTGGCCTTGATTTAGCAATAAACAACACCTGGGATTTAGTCTTTGCGTATATTCTGTAGGGGCAGCTTAGTCTGTTTTAGACTTGTTCTAAGGTCTTTGCAAAATGTATAAAAGGCTGTCTTTGAGACTGAGAATACTGTTACTTTCCTGTGTCAGGAAAGAAGAATATTCTGGTAATATTTCTGTTCATCAGAATTATACAACTTAAACAGAAATCCACAGCTAAATGTGTGCCCAGAGATGTAAAACACACCACCAAGGGGCTGTGGAAAGTGCCCCACAGCTGTTCTTATCAGGGAGGCATAACAGTTACAGACAAAACCAATTTCCACAGCCAGTGACCCCATGGCTTTGCCAGGTGGGGCTCCCCATCAGGGAGGTACACATGTGGTGGGTTGGCTTGTCGAACACTAGCTGTCACCTGATGTATACTTCCACGGCCCTCGGCATAGTCACAATGTAGGTGGCTGATTATACTGAAGTGGAATGGAAACTGGGTTAGGCTTCAACTCACCTCCCTCAACTATGCAAAAGCTCCAAGCTACAACATCACTGACCTTGAAACATGAGCGACTCATCATCTGTAGCATCTGTTTCCCATTACATCCCATTTCTTGAAACAGATTTCTTTATCATAATTCGAGTTTTAAAGGATAGTGAATCACAACGTTACACACTTATTTATTTGCATGATTTATTCCACCAATATTATGGGCCCACGTTGCTTCAGCGAATATGACACTTTAGAGATCAGAGGTGGGCACAACAATGAGTAACTTCCTCCATGGACCTTTGTGTCAAGAGGGGAGATGGAGCTCAGAGGGTTTTTTTCTCTGAGAATATCTGATTGATAGGCATTAAGTGTTAAAAAGAGGAGCCATCAGCGCCTGAAGTAGAAATGGGGAAGCTCTGTAAAGGACTTCAGCCTCCAAGTCCATTTTCTCATTCCTGTTCATTCATTCACTCACTCATGTGTGTGTGTGTGTGTGTGTGTGTGTGTGTGTGTGTGTGTGTGTGTGTGTCTTGAGGTCAGAGAATGGCTTGAGTGTTTTTATTCTGGTGCCGTCTACTTTATTTTGAGACAGACTGTCTCATTGGCCTGGTACTCACTGAGTAGGCTTGGGCAGCTAATTTTGATCCCGAGGGATGTGCTTCTCTCTCCCTCCTCAGGGCTGTGATTTCAAGTGTGATTACCATACTCATTGGTGTTTTTTTTTTTTTTAACATGGGTTCTTGGGATTGAATGTGGGTCTCTGTGCTGGTAAAGTAAACACAATAGAGACTGAGTCATCTTTCTTTTCCTCATTTTTCATCTTTCTTGAGGCCACTCTGTCTGCCCCACCAACATTCCTCTACTGCAGTGAAATGTACATTTAAAAATCCGTTGTTCAGCCTGCCCTTCCCAACCTGATGCCATTTGCAAACCTACCAGCCTAGTTCCAGACCTGAGGCCATGAAAACTGTGAACCCCCTTTACTTGACCTAGCTATAGACCCGTGGTTTCAGGGGGCATCTTTCCCTGGTCCAATTAAATAGCTCATCTATCAGCTTTTGCCTGGCCTAGCTCAGGTTGTACATATCCTGTACTGGCCCAGTCTAAGAAATGACAGATTATCACATCAGACACACAAGTAAGGAAAGAAGTCCCCATGCCCCCTTCAAATCACAAAAAACAAAAACAGCATGAACGGCCCAAACAGCGTGTCCCCATCAAACTCACTCATCCTATGCAAGTATTCCTTAATGAGAACTACCTAGATGAATGCCAGGAAACAGAATTTAAAAGAATAATCAATCATAACTTTTGTCAAATAATTCAAGGAATTTAAAGAGAACATGGACAAACATGTTGCACAAATCCTAACTGGTCTTAATAAAAACCTGGAGCCAGATATTGGGGTGAAAGCTGAAAGATCAGAGAAGCAGAGCAAGCCACAGCCACCACCACTTCTCAGCCTGAAAGAGCAAGAGTTCCTGTCTCCTCCTGCCTTATATTCCTTTCTCTGCCTGTCATATCACTTCCTGTCTCAATCTTCCTAGTGCTGGCATTAAAGGTGTGTGATACCACTGCCTGGCTCTGTTTCTCTTTTAGACTGGATTAATCTCATGTATCCCAGTGTGGCCTTGAACTCACAGAAATCTAGATGGATCTCTGCCTCTGCCTCTGAGCGCTAGGATTAAAGGTGTGTGCCACCACTTCTTGACCTCTATGGCTAGGTCTGTGGCTGGCTCTGTCCTCTGATCTTCAGGAAAGCTTTATTTCCTAGATTACAAACAATATATCACCATACAAACACTTCACTGAACTCTAGCAGGATGACAATAAATGCTTGAGTGATGTCCAAGAAAATACAAATATATAGCTGGATAAAATAATGAAGTTATTCAGGATTTTAAAATTTATTTCAATGGAGAGACAGTAACACTAGAGAGAATACATGCTGAAAGGAAGATGGAAGTGGAAACCTCAATACCTCAATTAGAAAACTTGAGGGAAAGCCTTACAAGTAACATGAATTGAGCAGAAGCTAAAAATCTCAGGATTCAAGGATAAAGTAAAGGATCTAGATGAAATAAGAAAAAGAAAGAAAGAACAGACACAGGAAAGGAGCATGAAGGAAATGTTGGATACCGTTAAAAGACCAAATCTTCAAACTATAGACATAAAAGAGGGAGAAACATCCCAGGTCAATGGCTTAGACCAGATCTTTAACAAGATCATAGAAGAAAACTTCCTCCAACTAAGCAAAGACACACCCATACAGACACAGGAAGCATACAGACACAGGAAGCCCACCGAACCCCAACCAGAAAGATGAAAAGAGAAACATCCCAGGGCATATCATAGTCAAAATACTAAATATTCAGAACAAAGAGAAAGTGCTGCAGGAGAAAAATGTAAGTCACATACAAGGAAAAAATCCACCAGAATAGCACCTGATTTCTTAATGGAAATGCTGAAAGCCAGAAGAGCCTAGAGTAATAAACTCTAAGCTAAAAACAAAAAAACAAAAACAAAAACAAAAAAAACCCATGACTGCCAAGTTTACCCAGCAAATTATCTGCCATAGTTGAAAGTAAAACTTCCTATGATCCAAGCAACCTAAAAAATTCATATTTAACAACAGCAGCAGCAGCGGCAGCAGCAACAACAAAATGCTAAACAGAATACTGAAGCAATACTTTGAATTGAAGAGGGAAATAAGTATAGCCACAAGACCCTTGAAAGAAAGCAAATGAAGCCATAATTTAATGAAAAAGGAACTACAACTAAGAACACAAACCAGCAAAACCCAGCAAAGTGATTCCGATCTACACCCACTTTTCAGTAACACTCTGTTAATGACCTCAACTCTCTAATCAAAAGACAGAGGCTAGCTGAATGAATTGAGAAACAAAATCTGCCTATCTATTGTCTACAAGAAACTCATCTTAGCTTTAAAGATAGGCACCACCATAAGGGATGGAAAAATAATTCCAAGCATATTGGAACAAGAATCAAGCAGACACTGTGATTCTAATAGTTAACAAACTATATTTCAAATGAAAACTAATCAGAAGAGAGAGACAAGGAGCACTTTATTATAATCAGGGAATCAATTAAGAAGGGAAATATTACAGCACTTCACAGATATGCACCAAAACTGATGCACTTAATTTCATAAAAAGCATATTAATGGAATTAAAGACACAGATTAACACAAACCCAGTAACAGCAAGCAGTTTCAACACTCTGCTTTCTCCATGTCCAGATACATGATCTGGACAAAACAAAACAAAGCAAAACAAAACAAACTTCAGAAATAAATGACATCTTACATCAAACGGACCTAGCAGATATCTACAGAATATTTTACCCAAACACCAACAAATATTCATTCTACTCATCAGAACATGGCAGCTTCTCTAAAATTGACCACATGCTGGGACACAAAGTAAACCCAAACAAATTTAGAAAAATTGTAAGAATCTCATATATCCTGTTTGACCATTATGCAATAAAATTTGAAATCAGCAACAAATAGAACTCTGGTAAAAGTAAACTCATGGAGATCAAACAACTCATTACTAAGTGATGAATGAATAAGAGAAGAAATCAAATATTCCTGGAACTAAGTGAAAATGCGAATCAACAAACCCCCTGGGACACACTAAAGCAAGTTTAAGAGGGAATTTTGTAGCCCTAAGTACCTTTTAGACACTTAAAATAAGGAAGAACACAAATAAATGACTTCACAATGCAACTCAAGAATTTGAAAAACAAGAACAAATTAAACCCAAATTTAGTAGAGAGCAAGAAATTATAAAAATCAAAGCAGAAATTAATGAACTAGAAATAAAGAAATTTCAAACTTTTTAAAACTCTTCAAAAAACAGGAGCAGAAGGATTATTCCCAAACTTGTTCTCTGAAGCCAGTATTGCTCTTACACCCAAACTAGGTACAGACACCACCACTGTCTCCACTGCCACAACAAAGAACACAACTGCAGACCCATACCCCTGATGAACATAGAGGGAAAAAATCTCAGTAAAAATACCAGTAAACCAAACACAAATACATATCATGAAGATCACCCATTATCATCATGTTGGCTTTATTCTAGAAATGCAGGGTGGGTTCAACATATATAAATCAATAAATATCATAAATCATATACATGAACTTAAATATCATGTGATCATTTCAATAGATGCAGAAAAAGTATGACAAAATCCAACATGCTTTCATGGTAAAAGTCCTAGGGGGATAGGACTGGAGGAACATACCTCAACATAATAAAGGCTAATATGAGAAGCCCATAGCCAAAATGATCCTAAATGGAGAAAAAATTTGAGGCAATCCAAGGCTACATCAATAATCTATATTATTTTATGAGTCACTAGGACTTCCTGGGCCAACCTCTCGGGGGTTACAGGTGAATCCGTTGCTGAAGACAATTAGGACAAAAGACTTGAATGATTCAGGTTGGATCTGAACTGAAAGCCGTTTTCCTGTGGTCTAGCATCCATGGTACCAGAAAATACTATGAAAGATGCCAAGGGAGGGAAGAAATTAATAGTCCTACTCAGCTGTGAACCATGAAACACAATGATCAACATGAACTAGATACTCCCAAAAGTGCTATAACGGTTACTCATATGTCAGTGGTAAACAACAGCTGTCTAATTAGACTTCATGCCTACTCAACAGGAGAGAGATCGTTCCTGGGACTGGAAATGTAACCAGCTTCCCTGGTCTAGTGCAGTGATGGATCTTACAAAATAATCTACTGCCATCACTTTGCAAGACCAGCATAATTCCTTATTACAGTCTATGCTTATTCTGATACCCACAGAAAAATGTAGCCACCATGCCTCACCCAAGAAGCTTCTCTTTACAGCGGATGGAGACCATCACAGAAAACCACAACTGGACACAATGCAGAAGTCAACAGAGGGTGGGGAGCCCAGCCTCAATAGATAAATTTACATCACAGTTCCTGCATCTGTGGCCCAGGAAACATTGAGGAAGAATGAAGAGGTTGGAAAGATTGTAAGAGCTGGAATACCAGGAACACTCTGTGAAACAGTCTCTCCTAGAAACGGCTGCATAAATGAGACAGGAACAGTGGCAATATCAATGGACGTGTCAACATGGAAGGGGGATAATTTCCTGGGGTTCCATTCCTAGACAAAGAACTACAGACAACTAATGACTGGAACCGTATATATGTGAACAACAAAACAGAACTCTATAGATTGTGTGTGTGTGTGTGTGTGTGTGTGTGTGTGTGTGCACATAAATACATATATATGTAAGAATAATAAAGAAAAATAGGCTATCCACTTGAGAGTTTGGGGGACATGTGAGGGACTAAAGGGTGGAAGAGAAGGGGGAAATGATACAATTCTATTGTAATTAAAACCTATTTATAGTTTTTTGCTCATTTTTTAATTTCTATTTTTGGGGTAAGAATTTTAAGTTGCACACTACTAGTTAAGGTAAGATCTACCCACATTGTTTTGAAACAGATCTCCAGAGGATTTTCGTCTTGCAAAACTGAAGCTCTCTACCCATTAAACAGCTCTCCCCTCCCGCTTGTCTTGTCTTGGAACTTACCACTCTGCTCTCTGGCTCTGTGTGGACTAGGTATTTTGCTGAAGTGGAGTCACACAATATTTGTCCTTTTGGACCAGCTTATTTCACTTAGTGTTACATTTTTAAAGTCTATCCACATTGTTGGATGTGTCAGGATTTCTTTATTAAGGCTGAAGAAATTATATGTATATTCCATTATTTATTTATTTACTCACCACCAGACATGGGTTGTTTCCATGTCTTAGCTACTGGGAACAATGCTGCTATGGTCATGGACATACAACTGTCTCCTTAAGATCCCTATTGCAATTTTCTTGGGTATATACCCAGAACTCAGGTTGCTGGATCATATGGTAATTCTATTTTTAATATTTGGGCAATGTGTGTGTGTGTGTGTGTGTGTGTGTGTGTGTGTGTGTGTGTGTGTGTTATACTTCTTTCCACTCTGACTTCATCCATTCCATCTCTGACCAGTGGTCAATGCAAGGGCTCTCAGATCTGATTGTACTTCTTATTTTTCTTTCTTTGTAGGAGGATTGTGTCAGACTCATGATGCACTTGGTTCGTGCTGACCTATTCAGAGCTTAGCTTAGTTCCTCAAGAGAATCTCTCTGACTGAGGCATATGTACAGTGTCTTTTCTGGTTCTCAGCCCATTGAGTCATAAGTTATGGTAGATAAATGAATCAAAGATTTCCTGAAATAGCTTGACTATCTATTAAGTGAAATAAAAGCTGTTTTTCTAAAATTAAATGTAGAAACCCAACAATGAAAAAGAATCAGAGGCATCTACTGCAGAAGTACCCAGAATGCCCATGCCATCACTCAGTGCCCAGAAACTTCTCCTGCTAACTTAATTAATTAATTAGTTCTTACTTAATTAGTTCTTTTCCTCAAATGCCAGCATTCAAGATAATGAAAAAAGAAATAAGGCATTTCTTACTCAACTCTATTGTCTTTCTGTGCCATTTCATTACCAGTCTTAAAACATGCTCTTTTCTGCTAGTTCTCATGGCAAATGTGCAGAATTTCAATTGCATTATAATCCTCTCCAACTTCGGAATTCAATAATTTTATACTTTGGAACAAATAGGCCTTTTGAGACTCAACTTAAGAACTTAATCACAGTTGATAAGTTTTGTTTTCCTCTATAGGGAAATCTTCCTCAGGGCTTGAAATGTAACCAACAGACAAACAAGTGAACATTTAGTATAATTATTTTGTAAGTGAGTTCATCCAGATTATGATTTATTTTTGTTTTATTGGATTATTTTACATGTGCTCACCTTTGGCACAGGGTCCATTATATAGTCCTTCTACACAGAGAGGCCCCATGAACACTAGCTGAAGGACAGAAAGAGGATGGCTCTCAATCCTCTCTCTGCGATTCAGTTCGGTATTTTCAGTCCATCTTCCACAAAGCGCCTGAAATTACTCTCTGCTGGCTTTGTTATTTTTCAAGCTAGAAGTAGGTTATACCCACTCTCGTTTTAAATGTAATTACTTTAAAAAAGAAAATATGACAGTGCCAACCATGCAGGAAGGTACAGAGAGTGATGTGCCATGGACCTATCAGGTAGACTTAGCAGGTAATATTTTATAACACTTGCCACAGACACATTTTTACACAAATTAAAGAGAAACAGTGCAGTGGAAGCTTCTCTTCACCATCTTGTTCCTTTCTTTCCCCCATTTCCAGAGAGAACACTCACCCTGAAGTTCCTTTTTTTAATTTCCATCAATAACTTTATACCTTACTACATATACGTATCCATAAACAAAACAATCTTGTGTACTATAAAGAAATATTAAGAGAGAGAGAGAGACTGGGGAGAAGGCTCAGAGGATATAGCACTTGGCTCACAAGTATGTAAAAAGTTAGAGGATGTAGCAGCCACCTGTAATCCAACACATAGAAGATGGAGATGGAAACACCTGGCTGAACTGGGAGCTCTGGGTTCAACTAGGGACTGCCTCCATATTTCAAGGTGGAGAGTGATTGTAGCTGGAGAGTTTTCTCTTCGGGTCCCGCCAAGCCCCAACAGTCCCTTAGCCCACTTATAAAATAAACATATAGACACTTATATTTTTAAACTGCTTGACCATTAGCTCAGGCCTATCATTGTCTAGCTCTTACTCTTATATTTAGCCCATTTCTATTAATCTATACTTTGCCACATGACTCGTGGCTTACTGGTACCTTACATCTTCCTTGTCCTGGCAGTGGCAGCGGCTGCAGGCAGTCTCTCCCTTCCCTTCCTGTTCCCTCAATTCTCCTCACTGTTAGTCCTGCCTATACTTCCTGTCTGGCTATTGGCCAATCAGTGTTTTACTTATTAACACATTTGCCATACAAAACATCCCACAGCAAGTGATAGAGGAATACACCCAATATTAACCTTGAGTCTGCACATATCATGGACACTGACATGTTCATGAGCATCCTCCTGGCATGTTTACTTATTTATACACATGCTACATACAATACACATATACAAATATGCAAAATATATTAAAGGTAAAGTACTGTGGGATGTTCTGTATGGCAAATGTGTTGCTAATTAGTCAATAAATAAAACACTGATTGGCCATTGGCTAGGCAGGAAGTGTAGGCGGGACAAGGAGGAGAATAAAGCTGGGAAGTGGAAGGATGAGTCAGAGAGACACTGCCAGCCACCACGATGACAAACAGCATGTGAAGATGCTGGTAAGCCACGAGCCATGTGGCAAGGTATAGATTAATGGAAATGGATTAATTTAAGCTGTAAGAACAGTTAGCAAGAAGCCTGCCATGGCCATACAGTTTGAAACCAATATAAGTCTCTGTGTTTACTTGGTCGGGTCTGACGGCTGTGGGACTAGCAGGTGAGAGAGATTTGTCCTGACTGTGGGCCAGGCAGGAAAACTCTAGCTACAGTAAAGTACCATGTACATTTTTAATGATGTGATTTTTATCCTTCTGAATTTATATGTTGAAACCATACCGCCCCCATGTAATTATAATTGGAAATGTGCTCATGAAGGAACTAATTGAGATCACCTGAGGTCATAGTGGTTGAGCCTTAGTTTAGAAAACATAAACACTGAAGGTGTGTGTGTGTGTGTGTGTGTGTGTGTGTGTGTGTGTACACAGAGAAAAGACCACTGAGAACACAGGGAGAAGATGTTCATCTCCAAGCTAAAAAGGAGCCCTTGGCAGAATCTCAGACTGCTGATTCCTTGTTGTTGGACTTTCAGCCTCCAGGTTGGTAAGACAGTGTCTGCTCTTCATGCCACCACACCCATGATATTTTTTATTCAGTCCTGGTAGACTGGTACTCTAAACTTGGGGTTTTGATAAATGACAGACAATTTTCTCTGGCTATGCTTGAACTGGTGTCCTGTATTTTTTTTTTTTTTTTTTTTTTTTGGCAACTGCAGCCTTACTGTGTGTTGAAACCCTGCAATTCATTCTAGTTCAATACTTATCGTATAAGGGGGCCGGGAGCCATCTTAAAGGCCACCCACAGGAGCAACTGTCAGTGTTTTTTTTCACTTCCAAGTGTCTGGGGCTTAGTTTTACTGCCATTTTTTATTATAATTGCCAATAACAATAATTATAGTGTCTCAAGTAGACCACATGTATCAAATGAGAATCTGATGGATATGGGGGGAGAGAGGGAGGGAGGGAGAAAGAGAGAGAGAGAGAGAGAGAGAGAGAGAGAGAGAGGAGGAGGAGGAGGAAGTAAAGGAAAGGAGGGGGGAGTTTAGAACAGAGTTGGGAGGCATATATATATATATGTATATATATATATAAAAATTCAGATTATTCTGATTAATCTTCTAATGACTGTATACCCTAAGCCTGATCTGATCATATTGGGGGCTAAGGATAACTTCCTCAAGGTTAGAAATTAATTATATGAAGAAAAATAAGATCAAGGATAGCATTTCCACCCAGGAGGACAGCTTTGCCAAAGGCCTCTAAGTGGGAGGGAGCAGGGCTCTGTGTGAGCTGAAAGACGTGCAGAGCAGCTGAGTGTGAGGACAGACTGACAGGGCATGCAGCTGCAGAGATCTTGGAGTTCCCATCCCAGATCCTTAAGATCTGGACCTCATCACCAAGATTCAGAGCTAGCGAAATAATCTGAGTCAGAACATCATGAACGGGTTCTTCTTTTCAGGAGTTTGGCTGCCACAGAGAAAGCAGGGTTGAAGGCCTATCATTTAGGTAGTGTTTGTCTAGTCAGAATATGGTTCTGGACTGTAGTAAGAAGTGCCAGTGGAGATTCAGAGAGAAGAATGGAGAACCACAGTGAATAAAATTGAAAGAACTTAATGCTTTGGAAATGAAGGAGAGGTATCCACATAGGTGTTTTCCAAGTCTCTGGTTTATATGGTTTGGTAGTTGGTTAGACCTAGATACAGGAAACCTCAGAGTAGGATGCATGTGGGATTAGTCTGGGAATGATTATTGGTAAATGCTTTAAAGAGATCTGAACAAAGGTATTATAGCCAGTGACGGTCTGGGTGTGATGTCTGCAGCAGTAATCTGGGTAGCATTACAGGTCTGTGACCAAGCTATGATGAGAACTAACTGTAGAGTGAAGAGAGACCATGCACCAGGAGTTCTGACTAATAAATCTGAGGAGAGATTGTTCTTCTGTCTTTCAGGCAAAGTAGAGAACATTCCGGAGAAGCCCTTTTATCTAAAGCAGTGAGTTTTTGGTAGAAACGATTTAAGTCATGACCAGTTTTGGGGAGAGCATCTTGGAGTCGGCAGGGCTTGCAGCGTCTCATAAGCCACCATGGGATGGAGGTTCTTCTGTACTCTACAGCTCTAAGTGCTGTAGAATTCTTTCACAGAGGTGCTTATAATATCTAAGCTAACGAGTCTGCGAGACCAGCTCAGCATACTATAGTCTTCTTTGCACTTTTTTTTTAAACATTGACAAATTTATTTATTTATTTATTTATTTTTTTTTTTGGTTTTTCGAGACAGGGTTTCTCTGTGTAGCTTTGCACCTTTCCTGGAACTCACTTGGTAGTCCAGGCTGGCCTCGAACTCACAGAGATCCGCCTGGCTCTGCCTCCCGAGTGCTGGGATTAAAGGCGTGCGCCACCATCGCCCGGCCGACAAATTTATTTTTATAGAGAAACTCTTCCCTTTATCAAACATGCCTTGCCTTTATGGAACATCAATGGCGTGTCAGCCAGCTTTGCATTACTCCTGCTAATACCCGAGACGACGGTTCCATGCACTCCCAATAGCTGTGCTGGAGATCAACTGTGCTGGAGAGCAAGGACACATGCACCTTGGAGAGATGTTAATCCAAACCATAGCATATTGCATAGATGTTACTGTTTTCATTTAACAGAAATGAATGGTAGGTTGGGGCAGGTTAACTAATTTAGATAATACCACTTTGTAAGTAAGCGACAGACTGGGGAGTTGAATGCCTGACTCACATTTTCCATTTGTTATTACACTACTTCTCTTCAGTGTGGAAAACGAAGAGTCCCCTAAAACACAGAGGAGACTGTGTTCTAAAACAAAGGTCCAAGCCCACCTTCTAGAATCCACTGTGGGATACAGAGAAGTAGATATTTGGAAAATTCATAGAACATAAAAGGTAGTTAAAAACTGGCCTTTCTTTATCCAGAAAATTAAATTAACTAGAACACTCCATTCCTGGATGCTCTTGTAAATCTTTATACTGTTCCTCAGGGAAAAAAGTGAGAGGTTTCTGTGGGAAAGAAGAGGAACAATTCAAAGTCTGAGGGTCCCACAGGGTTTACCCACAAAGAATTTGACTGAGATTAGGATTCTCTTATGTTTAAGTTGGTATTAACTTTGAATTTAAATCAACTCTTTACAGGGGTTCTCCTCAGCAACTGTGTTGGGAATGAACATCCCACCTCCCACGTTTAGAAGATTTTCCTGGTCATCCTGGGCTGATCAGCTCCCTCATTCCACTGATATCCTTCCTCTGTGTGAGTTATTTGATTTCCTTTATATTTAGAGTAAAGAAACTTGAAGTTATTTATTACCTCATTCATCAGATAGTCATCTTCATAGAAAGGAAAGAAAGGAAAAAATCCAAATATTTCTGAGCCAGTTCTTCAAATGTACATGTTTTATGCCTCTTTGCTTATTTTTAAATAGGGTTCTGCATGGGAAAAACAGTGAGAATAAATACCCAGGGACATGGACAGAGGAGAGGCACAGGCCCCATGTGTCACCAGACCTGAAGATACTCTAAGATACAAGCTGTTTGGCAGAGGGAGGAGGAGACCTGATGTTCGGCCAGATCGTACATGCAGCCGTAGGGAAGAAAAGGCCTCCCTAATACGACCACCCTTGGCAGTGATGGCTAACACTATCTGCCAGCTCGCTCTGTGCCAGGCTCTGACCTACATGCATTTAAGTCTGTTTTTCCTTTTAGGCCTGGTTGGGGGGCCCTAATGGGTCTACAAATATTCAGGGCCCCCATTTTCTTTAGTTTATATGGTAGTGACTGGCTCTGCTACACAATCACTGGTGTAGGTGTAATCCAAGGCCGGTATAGGTGTAACTGGAGGAACTTCCCCTTGGTCTGAGCTGCCTATTATACTTCTCATTGTCTTCCCTGGGGCTTCTCTGATACCTTGTCTTGAACTATAAATACCCAGAAGCATGAGGCTCTTGGGGCTACTTCTGGCTACTAGGAAAGAGAGTTAGTGAATGTGTCTCCTTCTTTTGCTCTAGTGGATGCATCTGAGCATTATTTCACAAGTACCAGCCACCTGTAATAAGGCAACTTAAAGAGTGTCCTTCCTTGTATCCCCTCTGCTCACACCTGCCTTTTGCCATCACTTCTCAAGTGAATGTTTTGTGGTCTAGCCTTTGCTATAGGCTTTTCTCTGGGGTGTAGGACAGTGGTAGGGAAAGAAGGCGAGGCAGGTGTTGTGGAGGTGGGACCCCTGGACCCTAACCCAAGCACCTTCTTGCTGTGGGATGTTCTGTATGGCAAATGTGTTGCTCTGATTGGTCAATAAATAAAACACTGATTGGCCAGTGGCTAGGCAGGAAGTATAGGCGGGACTAACAGAGAGGAGAAAAGAAAGAACAGGAAGGCAGACGGAGACACTGCCAGCTTCTACCAGGACAAGCAGCATGTGAAGATGCCGGTAAGCCACAAGCCACGTGGCAAGGTATAGATTTATGGAAATGGATTAATTTAAGATATAAGAACAGTTAGCAAGAAGCCTGCCACGGCCATACAGTTTGTAAGCAATATAAGTCTCTGTGTTTACTTGGTTGGGTCTGAGCAGCTGTGGGACTGGCAGGTGAGAGAGATTTGTCCTGACTGTGGGCCAGGCAGGAAAACTCTAGCTACACCTTCTTTTGTTGTGTTTGCTGAAGCTCTCATTGGAGACTCCTCTCTGCCTGCCTCCCTACAAGTAGACTTACATTGGCTTTCTTGCAGAGGAGAGTGGGCAGTGTTGACCATGTGGCAGAGGGCAAGAAGTCAGGGGAGGGTATGAATGTGCATCTTTAAGGAAAAGACAGCCTCTGGTACAGCTCTGGGCCTATGCCAACACAGGGGTGCCTCCAGTGTGTCTGAGGCCAACTTCATGGACAGTGACAGTGGTCCAAGGTCCTATGCTGAGTTTGTTGTGTTTGTGTCTTTCCTAATATTAAAGTTCTTAATGATGTCTGAACAGGAAAAAGGATTGTTCTGTAGCTGTCCTTGCAAACTATGTAGTTGGTGGTAAGAGTGGGCTTTACCAATGGCCTATTTTCCCCACAGTGCCCTGTTGGCTTCTGCTGATGGGGATCTCAGAAGTGCAGAAAGGCATGCTACTTCACTAGGGGTATGAGAAGACAAAGGGGTTTAGGAAGAAAATGCCAATTCCTCATGGCAGGGCCAGGGGGAGGTATCACATTAAAGCCTGTCAACTCCTGCTGACCTTCAAAGAGCCAAAGGCAGCTAGCTGTCTTTTGTGGGAGTAGCAATAGGGGCAGAGGAAGAGTGCTAATTCAAATTGAAATTCAAGGTGGGAATCATAGGTCTGGTGGATAGGGGACAGTGTCATTAACTGGGCAGACCCAGCTGCGTACAAGGTCTATGTGGAGTTCTGTATGTTTTGAAAACTTACTTGAGTTTCATTGCTTTTAACCATTCCTTTTACAATCAGCTCATTTAAATTCTGTTCCCCAAACTTCTCTGATTGTGAGCTTTGCTCATCTCTTCTATAATTGGGATACTGGAGAGTCAGGGTTGAACTGAGGGTGGAATGATCCTACTTGTCCATTCTTTTTCTTTTTTCTTTTTCCCAACTTAGGGAGTGAACCTGGGGGCTAAGATCTGCTAGGGCAGCATCCCACCACTGAGCCACCTCCACAGTCCTAAATAACGTGACTCGTAGGAAACACCAGTGGTGTGTTGAGCAGGACCCAGATCCTAAGTCCTCTTTTACAATAGCAAATATGCTGTGAGCTGTAAACTGCTGGAAAGCCTCATGTATTTTTCTGGGTAATTGGGGGCAACACCTACTATTTAGAGGCAAGGGTGTTGGAGTATGAATGACCAGGTCTGGCACTCTACATGTTAATGGCGGCTTGTCTGACAATTCTGTGATGACCCTCGAAGCACACCTGGCAATTACAGATTTGTTCCAGCTGAGCAAGAGGTTTTCCAGGCTGGAAGAGTTTCTGTGAAATCCCTGTAGAAGCTCCAGCGTGACTCTCCACAGGTGAATTTGCTTTCATTTAGCTTACATGAGTACTGCTTTGGCGGATGCCATCCTGGGGCTCCTTCTGTGTTACACTGGATATTGCCCTGGGATTGAGATCTCAGATGTGTGTGTGTGTGTGTGTGTGTGTGTGTGTGTGTGTGTGTGTGTGCGCGCGCGCGCGCACGCGCGTGCGTGCTTGTAGATGTGTGCACACATGGGAACATTTTATTTGTATTGTTTCGACTGACAATCTCTTTGAATATAGTCAAAGAAAAGTAAATACAACAGACTTCGAGTTTCTTTTAAAAACTTATGTTTAGCTTTTTGTTTTTTTCAAGACAGGGTTTCTCTATGTAGCCCTGGCTGTCCTGGAACTTGCTCTGTAGATCAGACCTGCCTTGAACTCAGAGATCCGCCTGCCTCTGCCTCCCTAATGCTGGGTTTAAAGGTGCATGCCACAACCAACCAGCAAAACTTATGTTCCTAATGTGAGTACTTCCTGTTTGTTCACTATAATGATCTCTGACAGTAATAATTTAATGCAAGACGTGTGGATTAATAGGGCTTTACTTAGAATAAGGATGGGGAGGCCCTTTTGATTAGTGTGTCGTCCAAATTAAGTGTGAAAATTTATAGAATTCCTTAGCTACCACCAAACTAGGATTTTTAGGTTTTGTGATTTTCAAATCAAAACTAAACCAAAGTATCAAATTGGAAAATTTTCCAATTTTTCAAGTTCTTATCTTCATGTTTAAAGTTATACAAGAAACCCACTTTTCTGGTTAGATTGGTAGAGGCATAATTAGTTAAAGAAGAAATCTAGTGATTTCTTCTTGACTTAATTCTACTTCGATATTCATGTTTTTTTTAAATTTATTTTTATTTCATTTTATGTGTATGAGTGTTTTACCTACATGTATATCTGTGTACCACGTGCATGGCTGGTGTCCCTGGAGGCCAGAAGAGGACTTCAGATCACCTGAGACTGGATGTACCTACAGCTGTGAGTCACCACATAGGTTCTGAGACTTAAACCCAGGTTCTCTGAAAGAGCCACAAGAACTCTTGACCTCTGAGCCATCTCTGCAGCCCTTTGAGTCATGTTTTTGATACATGGTTACGTTTTCCTCACATGTGATTATAGCTCAGATTTTGTTTTCCTATCTGGTTTTCAACACCTGCCAATATATTGTTAGCACATTTCCTTGGTGGTTAGTGTAAAGCTTTTCTTATACTAGAACCATTTTGCTCATCTTAGTCTCAAATCCATGTGGTAATTTGGGCTTTATAGCAGCCGTGCGTCTGGGCCCTGGCTTACTGTAGTCTGATTTAGATTTTTCTTTATGGTGGTATCAGGCAACATTGATTCTGTAGAAACTAGACTTCCATTTTGGATTTTCATCTTTTCCTGGGCTTGTCATAAACAGTAGGAGCCTCTCCTGTGAAGGCCAGCAGGGGCAGTAAGTTGCAGATCTCACATGGTCATAACGGTAAATGGCTGCCCTTCTATGGGTACAGTGTTGTTCAGGGATGCTGTTTGGTAGGTGAGATCCAAAGGCATTTTTGACATAATGTTTTGTGTTATCCAGGAACATTTGTAGTCTAACTTACTGGCCCAGTAGATAACTGTCATCTCTTTTCTTTTTCCCGGTCCCTGTAATCTATGGTGTATGAAACTCTGTTCTCAGAACCTGTTCACCAGAGCAGCTGTGACCACACCAAGACACTGAGGGTTTGGGCCTGTTGATCTTTCCTTGTAGAAAGAACAGAACATTAGACTCACTGCTGGGCTGTCAGCCCATCCCCCGTGCCTCTCTTCCAGCTGTGTGTACTTACGCTCTTGATGTATGTGGTCTCAGGAGGTGAGAGATTAAACACAATGTTGAAGGTTAACTGAAGTGTGTCTTCATCTATAGCACTATGGAGAAGTCAACGTTCATCCTGGGTCTGAGAGTTATGTGGCTTCTTTGGGGTCACCCATGTTCTCGTAGGCCACTCCTCACCCATGATCTGTACGCAAGTCTCATTGATGCACTAAGGTGGACTTGGATGTTATTGGTACTTTTGTCTGTCATTGGTGCCCTGTCTGTGATGAGTGTTAGTTCATGTCTCCTCAGGAGAAGTTAATGCAACACATAGAGAAAGAAGCTAGCCTTAGGTCAGGTGACCATCCTTGCTGGATCAGAATAGGCTGAAGAGGAGGATGGAATGTGAGCAGGAAAATTCTTGAAGCTTGGAAGATGGATTTCCAGAGGGGAATGTGGACAGAGAGGAATCCTGAACTAGATCTTGCATGGGATTATTAATGTTTGTCCAACACATACAGGAAATATTTTCCCTTTTTGTCCATAACTGTTAGGTTCTTATTTGATTTTGCTGCATATCTTAGGCCAGCCAGAACTAGCAATCCTCCTGTTGTAGACTTTCATTCATGCTAGGATTAGAGACCGGCACCATCGCCCCAGCCTGCCTAACTTTCTAGTGGTATTATACTCGCTCTCTTTCCCCTTCTCTCTCTTTCTGAGACTTGATGGACATATATTTTGGATCTTTGGTTAACATATCGACAGATTCCTTTCAATTATTTTCTGTTATTCAAATTATGAAATTTCTATTTCTATTTTCAAGTTTACTATTTTTTCTTTATCATCTCTTCATCTTACTGATGAGTTAATCTGCCGATTTAAAAAAAAACTTCGAGTTATTATACACCTTTGTTCTAAATTTCCCACTTGCTTCTGTATTTCTATTATTTTTCAATTTGTTTCAAGTATATGCTAAATTTTCTTTAAAGCATCTTAAATTGCCTCAACAACCCTGTTAGATAATTCTAGCAGTTCCTTCATCTGGTCTTTACAAGTTTCATATATTGATTTTTTAAGGTTACAAAGTTTGAGAGATTTAACATTTTAAAAGAGCAGAAATGTATTTTCTCACTATTCTGGTGACTGGAATATGCTCCGTCTGGCAATGCCAAGAGAGAATCTTCTCTACTTTTCTGTATTTCATGACGCTATTCCTCTAGAAGCTTTCTCATCACATATACTTGGGAAAAGTACTTGGGAGAAGGAGTTAAAGGAGGGAGGAAAGTGTGCTGGAATGCATCATTCTTCCCTGGCAGCAGGAAGAGACTAAGAGGTGGAGATCACGGGCTAGAGCCAGAGGTTGACATTACCTTACTGCCCAGATCCACTTCTGTTAGATAGAACAGGTTTCAAAGGCTCTACAACCCCCACAGCAGTACCACCAGCTGGGGACCAAGCAGCTGAGCCTTTAGGGGACATGAGGCCAGTCATCCAATCTCTACTGTCTTCAGATGGCCTTCTGTCTGTTCACATGGTCTCTCCTGCCTCACAGGATTGATGGCTAATTGGCTTTGGAGTCCACTTGGTTGATGAATGGTCTTATCTAAAGACCTTAATTCTACCCACAAAGATCTATTTTCTAAATAAGGTGACCTAGGTATCAGGATGTCTTTGGATGTACTCACTCACCCTGCAACAGCATCTTGTAATTCTTCTTCTTCATCCAAGTGGGGCTCATGTTGGCTCTTGGTTTGACCAGTTATTTAAATTAAAACTTGCATGTTTTGGATATTGTGTTGCTGTGTTTTTGATAAGGATTCCTCCTGTGTTTGGGAGTTTGGTCCTTACTGTGGCGATCTAAGTGGTGTGGTTAACCTCTAAGAGGTGAGAAACAAGAGGATTGTTGGAAAAAAAAATCAAGCAAGTCTCTTTCTCCTGCCTTAACTTTCAGTTTCACAATGTAATCTCAACTCTCTGTCTCATGCAAACTCCGCCATGATGCTCTCTGCTGTGATTTGAGGTATTCATAAAGGCCCTCACAGGAGCTCATACCTATTTAGACTTTCAGTTCAAAGCTACAAGTTAAATATATCTCTGTTCTTCATAAAGTACCCATCCCTAGGTATTTTGTTGTAGTAACAGGAAATGTACTAATACATATGTTAATAAAAGTTGAATATTATCTAAATAATTGTTTTAAATGTTTTTCTATAGGGGAAAAAAAGAATATTGCTTCATTATTGCCCTATTTTAAGAAATGTATTCAGAATATGAGACTCATTGTCCAGGCACTGATGGTCCTCCAGCATCAATCTGGAGTCTATCTACATTTACAACAGGTCCTGGTTACTGCCGAGTGCGGGGAGTATTTAGAATTCCTACTAGACCTGTTCTATTCTGTTCCAGCTAGAGCCTCCATGGCATCCAAGGACACAGAGGTACAGCATTCAGCTGGTCTCACTCTTCTTTGGTGGAACCAATGAAGGGAGAACCTGGGTTCCATTGGGCTGGGGTGGAAGTCCAGACCTGCTGTGTCAGTGTTGACAAAAGTGAGGCCTCTGTGTTCCCTGTGGCAACTGACCCAAGAGGTTGTTAGCCCATGAGGCAGATCATTCTCTGTGCTTTCAGTCTGTACTTGATTTAGTTTCTGGGGTTCTGGCTTCTCTACCAATCAGTCCCGGATTTATGAGACAAACAGAAAACCCAAAGAACTTAGATCCTGAGGTTCTTAGCCAGTCTGCCTCCCCCTCCATCTTTCAGGTCTATTTATGCTTTTTTGTTTTGTTTTGTTTTGTTCTTTTAAAAATACAATGTCCAGTGTTTATAGCTATACTCAATGGGAAAAGGAAATTGGGTGTCTTTGCACAAAATATTTACTGCTTTAAAGTCCAATATTATTACTATTTAAGATTTTGTATCATGCTTTGCCTCATAAATTTATATGAACATTCATGTACTTTAAAATGTTTATCTTTTTAAAATTTATTTTTATTCATTTTGTATGTGTCTCTGTGCCTGTATTTGTGTATATGTGTATCTCTGTGTGTGTTTTGGTGTGTGTGTGTGTGTGTGTGTGTGTGTGTGTGTGTAGTTCTGTGTGTCTCTGTGTGTGTTTTGGTGTGTGTGTGTGTGTGTGTGTGTGTGTGTGTGTGTGTGTGTGTGTATAGTTCTGTGTGTGTGTGCCACTGTGTGAGTATGGAGGTCAAAGGACTTTGGGGAGTTGGTCCTCTCCTTCTACCCTTGGTCTCTGTGGATTAAACTCAGATGACCAGGCTGTGAAGCAAGAGCTTTCACCAGCTCTGCTATCCTGCAAGTCTGAAATTTCCATGTGCTTGTTGGTGATTTCATAGTTTCCTCTTATCTCACACTTCAACAAGTGTTTGTCATAGCACAACTTCTAGACTCCAGTTTCTGGGATCACCTGCATACTACCGAATCAGAATTTCTGCAAGCATCTCACTTTGCAAATTCTCATTATAAATTTATGAATTCAACAGATACCAAAATTTGAGATCTGTTGTTTATCCATCCTATTTTTTAATGTAAATTATCAGGCAGGCATTTCACATATTTTTTGTTACGTAGGTACACAATTATATTATAGTCATTTATTAAATTATTCTCTTTTCTTCACTAATTTAAAATGCCACCATGATAAAATATTAAATTTATATATAAATATAAACATTTGGGTCTCTTTCCAGATGTTCCATTCTGCCTCATTGATCTGTCTGGCCATTCTGGCGCCAGGAACTTACTCTTTCTAATTGCTGTAACTCTAGTCTGGGTAGACTGCTGAATGTTGCCCTGCACGAGTCTCTAAAAGCCCCATAAGAAGCCGTTGACAGGAGTTAGATGACTCATGCGTGAAGATGCTTTGTAAACTGCAGAGCTCTCTGGCCTCCCAACCCACCCCTGACACCAGTACTTCCTAGATCGCTGAGCTCATCCTGTCCCCTTCTGACTCTGGAGCCTTTCTCAGGGGAGTTTTATTATTCTGGGCTGCCTGGAACTTCTGCCACATCCTGGTCTCTGTCTTCCTTTCCCAAATGATGTTCCCTGTCTTCAATAAAATCCATAAAATTAAAAAATATATTCATTATTTTTTCTCATTGTTATTAGTTCTTGGAGAGTTTTGTACAATGCATTTCGTTCATATTCACCTTCTCCTACTACTTCTCCCAGATCTGTCATTTTTAACTACCCAACTTTGTGTCCTTTTATCCCCCCAACCTACATCAAGTACAGTTTGTTCCACCTGTATGCTCTTGGATGTGTAGCCTTCATTGGTGGGTGGTCAACCTATCAGGGGATACATTTTAAAGAAAAATGACTCTTCAGTCCCTAGGAACTGCCAACAGCTTCTTAGGTAGGGATAGGACTTTGTGGTCACTCTCCTTTCCATGCAGGAATTTTATCTGGCCTGAGCCTGCACAGGTCTTATGCACACTGTCCAATTGCTATGAATTCGTATGTGTGACTGCCCTACTGTGTCCAGGAAATACTGCTTCATTGTAACCACCCATAATCTGTAATCTCTTATCATCTTTCTGTCTTCTATAATGATCCCCGAGCCTTGGGAGGAGATGTGAAGCTGTACTATTGTTATATACAGCTTACTGTACTTTTTCTAGTAAACTATGAGACACTCAATAGTCATGCCTGCTGTGGAACAATCCTTTTGTACACTATGAATATGTATTACTCTCATTGGTAAATAAAAAGTTGACAGACCAGTAGCTATAGCACGAATCTTAAAAGGTCTTATTAATAAAGACAAACCCAGAGTAAGGTATTACGGTGAACACTGAAAGATCAGAGAAACAGAACAAGCCACAGTCAACTTCACCTCGCCAATTCCTCAGCTGATCCTGTTTCCTCAGACTGGAAGCCTCTGTGTCCTCATCTGAATGGATCTCAGCTGAACTACTGCTAAAAGCCTAAAAGCTTAACAAGACTCTAGTTTCTGGTCCTCATGCCTTATATACCTTTCTGCTTCCTGCCATTACTTCCTGGGATTAAAGGTGTGTGTCACCATGCCTGGCTGTTTCCAGTGTGGCTTTGAACTCACAGAGATTCAGACGGATCTCTGCCTCCTGAATGCTAGCATTAAAGGTGTGTGCTACCACTGCCTAAACTTATGTTTAATATAGTGGCTGTTCTGTTCTCTGACCCCCAGATAAGTTTTTGGGGTGCACAATATATCAACCACAATTAACTGGGTAGGAAGTTAGGTGGGAAAGCCAAACTGAGAATGCTGGGAAGGAGAAGGGCAAAGTCAGGAGCTGCAGGCAAAAACGTAGAGAAGCAAGATGAGAATGTTGTACCGAGAAAAGGTACCAAGCCACATGGCTAAATGTAGATAAGAATTATGGATTAATTTAAGTATAAGAGTTAGCTAGTAACAAGCCCGAGTATTGCCCGAGCATTTATAAGTAATATTAAGCCTCTGAGTGGTTATTTGGGAATAGGCAGTCAGGACAAGAAACTTCTGTTTACATATGCACTCAGTACGTATTTACCTGGTATACAAAGAAAGAATGTATTAGTTCTTATTGTCAACTTGGCACAATGTAGAATCATTTGGGAAGAGTGTCTTGATAAGTAATTATCTAGATCAGGTTGGTTTGTGGGCATGTCTGTGAGGTATGACCTTGACTGTTAATTGATGTAGGAAGATTCAGCACACTGAGGGCAGCACCATTCTCTAAACAGAGAGTTACATAGTGCAAGACAACAGAAAGCAAGCTGCAAGCAAGCAAGCAAACAGGAGTTTGTTTTCTTTGCTCTTGACCGTGGATGTGATATGACTCATTTCTTGAATTCCTTGTTTGACTTCCTCTAAACAATGGACTGTAACTTGGATTTGTAAGCCAAATAAATCATTGACTTACTATGTTGCCCTTTGTTATGTTAGAGTATTTGTTAGAGTATTTGTCACACCGACAGAAATGGAACTAAAAACAAAGGGTAATAATATTAGAGTGCAATGAAAGTCCATTGTTTTGTGTTGCCCAGACCCAAGAAGAGGATGTTATCTTATTTCTTCTAGTTTTGAGATTTAATTAAGGGAAGTGACAGGTAAACCTTGGGTTCTGAGTAAAATGTTTTATGTTAATCAGTTATAGACACTGATCTCATGGATTATGATGGCAGTGTACAGAGGTGCAGGAGCCTAGAAACTTCTGTAGATCCTTGTAAAAATCTCCCAGGGACACAGAGTAATTTCTATCAGACAGAACAAGGTGTGTGTTAGAGAGACGGTGCTTGCCTGCTCCATTCATGATCTCCTCTGAGGGAATTTACCTACTGACAGCCCTTATTGCCTCAGCAGTCATATCTTTTGTACCATTTCCTCATGGCATACCTGACTGGATGATTGAAGGGTATCCAGTGATGAGGTAGGCCAATCAGATTCTTGTTCTGGTATGTTAGAATTAAGAACCACAAATGATCATTGCCAATGGGCATAGAACATGGATTCCTGGGAGGACATGGCAGAGGTTATGGGATGGTGGCAATGCCCAAGCTCTTGAGAGAAGAGCAAGAAGAGCTGGAGGAAAAGCAAGAATGATGCAGAAGGGTGAGACTGTCCATCCCAGAGTCTACACTGATTCCTTCAATGCTCCGCTCAAACTTAAATGAGCATCTCCTCTCTAATATGGACCTCTTCTATTACTGTCCTTCATGAGATCATTTGAGCTTAAGCATAAACCTGGCTTCTCTTGGCCAAGCTTGAGGAAACCTGGCGTCTCTTCTTTCAACCAAATTAGCCTGGATAAAATAGGTAGTGTGCAGGGAATACCTATCAGCTATTTTTCTGTCTAGAGAATGTATATTTAATTAGAGTATGAGTCACAAAAGCTAGAATAGCTGACAAACTTTTAAAAGATACCACTCTCAGTGGGATTTGAAGCTTTTAATTCTTTTCTTTTGCAGGATTTCAAACATGCAGAATAGTAGTTATCAGTAGATTGAACATCTATCAATCTGTTACCTGCATATAACAATTGTTAACATTTTCATTTTTGCTTCACTATTTTTAATCACATAATTTTAAATTTTTCTATTTTCTCTTAATACACCATTTTGCACCTCCAGAAGATGTATGACAATGAATTGTCATATACTATACACATTGACATTATTGTTATTATTACTATTATTTGTTGTTGTTGTTTTTGAGACAAGGTTTCTCTGTGTGACAGCCCTGGCTGTCCTGTAACTCACTTTGTAGATCAGGCTGGTTTTGAACTCACAGAGATTCACCTGCCTCTGCCTCCTGAGTGCTAGGATTAAAGGTGTGCGCCACCACTCCTAGTGACATCTTCTTAATATCAACAATAACCTGAAAGTCCCTATTTTCTTAAAAATGTTATTTTGCAGCTGTTTCTTTTTCTTTTTTAAAAAGCTAGTATACAAAGATTACACTGTATTTAAAAAAAAACTTTTTATTGATTCTTTGTATCTGCCCTTTGCCCTTGCAACTTGCCCCCTCCCAAATAAAACAAATTAAAAAAAAATTATCATGGCAGCTGTAGTGTAACACAGGGAGTCACACACTATACCTTTTAGTCCATACATCTTTACTTGCAAGTGTTCACTGCAATGAGTCATTAGTCTGGTTTGAGGCCTCTGGCTTCTGTTACACTATCGATACTGGGACTCCTCTTGAATATTCTGTTGTTGCCCTGGGTTGAGGAGTTCCTGCAGCTTTGGATCTGCAGGACTGGCCCCTTCACGTGCTTCAACAGTTCAGAGACGGGGAGGCTGTCAGGGTGGGCCACTCATAGATAGGCCTGGTTCTGGGCCTGGGTGGTAACTGAGTTGGTCAGCTCTCCCTCATCCTCACCACCAGGGTGAGCTCTTCAGCACTTCCCTGGTTAGCTCATCCAGTGCAGCAGACTGCAAGGGACAGGCAGGTCAAGTTCTGCTCCCAGGCCCTAGGGGCTAGCTCATCAGCATGCACCCACACCACCAGGGCAGCTCTACTGTGTTGCCCAGGCAAGGTGCAGGGCCCACTCTCCTGAGTGCTGCAGCTGATGAGGCATGAGGGGTGAGGGGTGAGGGGCGAGTAGGGGCATCTTTTCCTCTTCCATACATGACAGATGGGTATTGGGGCCAACTCTGCTATGTTCTTTAGGACTCTGTTCGTCTAAGACAGAATTTCTTCTTTTAATTGATATTGAGTCGGGTATCTTACAGAATGTTCTACAAATGGTTTTCTTCCTTCCTTGTCTTTCCTAAGAATGTAAATTACATTTAGAGGGTTGCTTGGATTGGTACCAGACAGTTTTGGTGCAGTACCTTGTGTATGTACCTTGTACATACTGTTTCGTAGTAGGATGCACATAATATCTTGCCAGTGTCCTCCTATTTGTGATGCTACATTGATTACTGGTTGTCATGATGGTGACAACCAGTCTCCATTGGAAAGGAAGGCACCACCCCCCCCTGTATGGTCAGCGAATAACTTCTGGGTGATACTATCCCGTTTCCATGAACTTTTCAGCTAATGATTTAAGTATCCACTATTGATCTTTTTGAGGATGTGTGAACTTTCTCACCAGCTGATACTTTCTGACCACAGAACAGGCTACAAGGATCTAAGCAAAGGATATGGGAAGTTTCTCTCATTAGGTATTAGTTTGCATGTTACACTTCTTAAGAATGTACTGACTTTGAACCATTGTCTTATATCTCTGTGGATCAAGGATTCAGGAAGGGTGTAGCTGGGTGCTTCTCACTGGAGATCAATCACATGGAGCTGAAAAAGCAGGCCACTAGAAGAGCAGCAGGTTGGCAAGGTTTTTCTCCGTGTAGCCTCTCTACGTGTTTGAGCATCCTTACAATGTGATACTGAAGGGTGGGAGGACTTCTTACTGGTGGCTACCAGGGTCTGAAAGTTTGAATTCCACTCTAATTTATAACCTGAAATCCTAAACCCCTAAAGTGAGGAACTAGGAGTTGGGGTGTTTGGGTAATTACATCATTAAAGTGGAGCCCTCATGAATGGGATTAGTGTCCGGATAATAAGAGACCCCGGAGAGGTGATTCCAGAGAAGCCCCATTATGTGGGGACACAATTAAAATGACAAGATAAGCCGGGCGGTGGTGGCACACACCTTTAATCCCAGCACTCGGGAGGCAGAGCCAGGCGGATCTCTGTGAGTTCGAGGCCAGCCTGGACTACCAAGTGAGTTCCAGGAAAGGCGCAAAGTTACACAGAGAAACCCTGTCTCGAAAACAAAACAAAACAAAACAAAACAAAACAAAATGACAAGATATGTGAACCAGAAAGTCCTCACTGGACACTGGATCTACAGATACCTTAATCTTGGGATTGTCTGCCTTTGGAACAGTGAGAAGTAATATCTGTTTTTCATAAACCATTTTATTGTAATGTAGCTATTGCCTCTTAAATGAAATATTCCTTCCCTGAGGGAGGAGAGAGAATTATAAGACTCAGGAAGCTAACAAAATATTCAAGACTTGAGAAGCACAGAAAACAAAAATGTTTTTTAAAGCCCCTTCCAAGGTTATACAAACAGTAAACACTTTTTGGGGAAGACGAGACCCTTCAGCGGGGCTGCCCACGAGCTGGGCAGGGAGTGGCATGGATGCAGTGTTTGTGAATTGTGGGCTCTTTAGTGATAGAGTTACCTGTTCCTGGTATCCTATTTGTTCATGTTTCCCAAATGAAAAGTCACACAAACACCTACCCATGGTACTTTGTTACAGTGGTTTCCTCAGACTGCACATTGGCTTAGTATCCTGGCAAGTTTCTAGTGAGCCAGCTGGGAAGCATCCTCCTTTAGGACCTAGTCATGTAGCATCACTAGTGTGGTACTGTTTTAGTGGAGCAATCATGAAAAATACCCCAGATTCAAGGGGAATGGAGGACAGACATCCCATGTCTTGATAATGGGACCGTCAAAAGTTTTACAGACATGGTTCGAAACCACCATATTATTATTATTATTATTATTATTATTATTTTTAACATAAACCTACATACAATTCCAGTTACTAATATTTGCCCTTTAAGAAAAAAGAATTAAATAATTAACTAATGATAAAAGAAATGGATCAGCTAAGAATAAGATAGGAGTAGGGTATAGTGCACACGCCTCTGATCCCAACACTTGGGAAGCAGAGGCAGGAGGATCTCTGCGAATCAAGGCCAGCCTGGGCTACAGAGCAAGTTAAAAAAGATTGAAAGCTGGAAAGTAGGTCAAGCACTTCTGGTACCAGCATAGAGACTGGAGTTCAGATCTCCAAAGCCCGCTTAAAGTCCAGGTATTTGTGGCTGCTGCCTGTGATGCCTGCACTTGGGAGGCAGAGGCAGCAGATCCCTGGGATAAGGATATCCACACCAGTTGAATTGAAGAGCTCTGAGTAAAGTGAGAAACCCTCCTGCAGTAATTCAAGTGGAGATTTATCTAGGACAGATGACATCTCAAGTCCACTTCAGGCCCCGCCCACGCACCACACCCATTATACCCACCCACACCCACACCCACACCCACACTCCACGCAGAAGACAAAGCAAAAAACAATGAACGGATTAAAGTAACAGACGTTCTAGACTTCTTTCCTGACTGCAGTTCATTCTGTTGAATAGAACATTCACTTTCTGGCAGTGAGAGTTTAAGTCGACAGGACTTTGCTGTTTGGAGTTCCAGCTGTTAGATTAAAAAGTGCCTTGTCAGTTTACGGAGAGTCGCTTTCCCCACTTGGCGTGGACTTCTCAACTATTTCATATGTGTCCTTGCATCAGGGCCACTGAAAAATAGATCAGTCACTGTCTGCCTCTGGTTGTTCAAAAGCTAGAGGGATGCTCTTTAAACAGGTACCTGTGATGTCCTTCTCTGAAGATGGGATAGAAATACCAACACAAGCTTTTAACCCATTTCCGGGAGGAAACTAAAATATGATGGGTGGGTTCGCTACCTGCTGCAGACCTAACCCTTAGTCTCATGTAGTCCGGCTCAGGGAATCTACAGAAGTGCATATTCAACTGTTAAAATCACATAATGAGGTTTATAAAGCTCATACTCCTCATCCTAGGACCAACTGAAAAAAAAAATCTCTGAAAATAAGACCTGGCCATCATTTTTTTTTTTTTAAAGCTCCAAATGTGATTCCAATTTATAGTCAGAGTCATGAGCCACTGTGTTGGAGGGGAATGGCAAGCCACTCCAGAGAAGATTTGCCAGTAAACATTTCTGGTTTTGTGGCCACACAATCTCTGTTGACTGTTCAGTGTTGCCTTTGAGGGACAGCAACCCTTGGTATGCACTAGAGAGAGGGTGTGACCCAGTTCCAATCACACTTTATTTAAAGTGTTGGCTGCAATTGGATTTGGCTTCTGGGCCCTAGTTTGTAAACAGACTTCTGATTGTAGGAACCAGACAATTTACAGTTCAGTGCAGCAACTTCCTCTTTATCAGCAGAGCTTCATGGATTGCGTGGATGCAGAAGTGGCTGTTTTTATGTCTGCTGTGATGGATGAGAAGTGGACATTGGGAGTGGAAATTCTAGTTGTTCCTTGCTGTCTTTTATTTGTTTGTTAATTATTATTGTTGTTTCAGTTGCAATATTGGAGGCTGGGCCTAGCGGTTCACTCAGGTTGGGCATCCACTTTACCACTATATTCTGGGCCCTTTAACTTTTTTTATTTTTATCTTGAGAAAGGGTCTTACCAAATTACTCAATCTGACCTTGGCTTCATTCTACAATTCAGGAAGGCGTTGAACTTATAATGACCCCCGACTCTGTTGCTTATTTGTTTTTTGAGACAGGGTCTCATTATGTAGTCCAGTTTGTCCAGAAACTCTCTTAAGTAGCTCAGGGTGGGTAACCTTTAATTTACAGTCCTCCTGCCTCTCCTGGGCTGGGGTTATAAACACAACATATTTGGCATTATTATCTGTTTTAAAAAGGATATTTATTCTCAAGCTCAGTTTTCATAGGCACCCCTACCTTCTCGTGTTCCCACCCAGGTCTGAGGCACTAGAGGGACCTTAGGAATCGCTCCCTCCCACCCCTAACAGGGCTGTGATTGCCTCCCATTGCTGGGACAGGGACTGGAGGATGGAGCCCGAGCTCGGTTCTCCAGAGATTATCTCACTCTTCTCTCTGTCACCCTTACTCTTCCCGCTTTCCAGCTTCTCTGGACACCAGTGTGTCCATTGTCCTGCTTCTCTGCTTCAGTAGAACTCTCACCACTTTGGAGCCTGGACTTTGGCAAGGCTTTGATGACTGAGGATGGAACAATGCGTTGTCCTCCCCCCGCCACAATCCTTCAATATCTTCACACCTTGGTGTTCACTGTCAGCAGCATTCTCTTCAAGTCCAAATTCAAATGCTTCCTCTGCCTTTTATTATTATTTATTTTTAATTGTGTGTGTGTGTGTGTGTGTGTGTGTGTGTGTGTGTGTGTGTGTGTGTATGTGTGTGTGTATTAGGGATGGGCACATGGGTGCAGGTGCCCATAGAGGCCAGAAGAGGGTATTGGATCCCCTAGAGCTGGAGTGGTTGTGAGTCACCAGATGTGGGTGCTGGGATCTGAACTCCGGTCCTCTGGAAGAACAACCAGTGCTCTCAACCTCTGAGTCATCTCTCCAGCCCCCTTTACATTTTAAAGTCCCCGAATTCTCTGCTTGCTAAAGAGAGGCAGTCTGCTCTATCCCAAGCATATGCCCGTACCCCTGCACTGGGGCTTCGGAAGCCTGTCCTCTCCTAGCCCTGTGTGCAGACCTCTCTGGAGGCTTTTAGCATCTTCCAAATGACAGGCCACATTATGTTACTGTCGTGCTGGCTTAGTCCTGGGCACATTTCCATCAGTGTACTCCTTTGCATAATCTCATCTGTTCTTGCAACTTTGGATTCCAAAAATATACAATTTCCTTACCTCTGCTGGTGTCATTGCAGTTACCCACTGGCTAAAACAATCCTTTAAAAATTATTGTAATGGATCAAGGGAGTTTAGCAGGAGTGACTTGGTCATACTGACTGCGTTTGTAAAATAGTGATACACTGGATTAATGAGTCTTCTTTGCCTTTACGACTTTTTCTTTGAATTACTCTATGTGAATTCATTTCTGGTTGTATGAAATATGAAATTGCCAAATGAAAAAGTAGGAAATTTTAGGGATCTTGATTTCTTTTCTTCTTAATTACTGACTATTCAGGGTCTATGTGTCTTTAGTCTGAAACTATTCCTGTAGGGCAAAGACTATACAAATAGTTGATAGATAAAATGACTAATTAGAAGGAAATAAGTATGAAGCTGGGAAGATGGCCCAGCTATTAAAGGCACTTGTTGCTCCTCCAGAGGACCCAAGTTCCCTTTCTAGCACCCACACGGCACCTCACTACAGTTTTAGGGGAATCTGATGTCCTCTTCTGGCTTCTGTGGGCACTAAGAATGAAATGGTGTACAGACATACGTGTGAAGACTCACACACACCAAATAGATAAATAAATATACTATTTCACGTATTAAACAAGCTTAATTATTAAATTATTTTCTGTCCCGGTAATACTTTAGCAACATTGGCACCTGTGTAAATGGAACTGTTTTGGTAGCTCTCGAAGGGGGCATTTTCTGCCATAAAAACACAAGGTGTGTCATAATATGCTTGAGCATACTTAAAATGTTCTGAGAAAGAAAATAGCACTGTTTGGATGCAAGGAAAAGGAGGAGGATGGAGGATGTGCTAGTGCTGGACCTTTTCAGAAATGACATATCCACGTTCTTGTTGGGAACTGAGGCTCCACAGACACCAGGAAAAGGTTTACGGCCTTTACATGTAACTCAGGGTTTTTTGACTGCAGAGGTCCATTTCAGAATCCTCTTATAAACTAAGTAAGTGTGCTGCCACACAATTATGATTGATCTGTTCCCAGCCCTGAACTCTGAAGCTTTCATTTTAATATACCAATCCAAGCAGAGGAGATGACCCTCCGACTCCTGATGGAAGCCGAGTGTGGCAGCCTGTTTCTTGGAGAGCTCTGAGCATGGGTACACTGTATTCTGCTTCTAAGAATCCCAATTGCCAAATGCTACCAATGACTAAATAATTAATGTTCATGTTACCTGAGGGAACAAAGTGATGGCTATCGAGGAATTTAAAACATGGCAAATTTCTTTAAGAAGCTGAGTTCTAGATTTACAGAAAAGAATAACTGAAAGGTTTCTAGGAACTATAAAACTTTGAGGTTCTTTTTAATTCACAAGGAAACAGACTCCTGTAAATACTTACTTGGCTTAAGTTCATTGTTCTTATGTTTTGATGTAAGTCTTAAGGACTAGAAATGTCTTAGAACTCCTTGCCCGATACTCTCCCTCCTTTCCATTTTCTGATATTCCAGAAGAAAATTCAGCTTGCTGGCTTCTTGCCTTTGGCACAGTTGACATTTGGAGGTGGGTAGTTCTGAGCTGTGGAAGGTTGTACTATGCTTTCCAAGTGCTTACAGCATACCTCAATCTATATGTTACTGTGGCGTCCAAATATGTTCCCCCACCCCCTAAACTCACTGCCACAATCCAAGGCATTGACACCAGTCTGATTGCAATCCCAGAACTATCTACAAAATAAGGCCTAAGTGTGAATATTTTCCAACCCCAAACTAGGGACTATAGGTCTCAGAAAGAACTTTCCCCACCCTGATTTATACATAGCAGTGTGTGTGTGTGTGTGTGTGTGTGTGTGTGTGTGCCTATTGTTTTAAGTTATAAATAAAATATGTAATCTTAAAATTGTATTTGGCTACATACCTCATATAGATCACTTTAATACATATAATTATTAATTATTAATAGTCCAGTGTTTTGAGGGTGGAATGGAGTAGTGTTGAGGGTGTATGGTTCATGGAACTTTTCTTGTAAGTCTGGAGTCTTTACAGGGGGCCATTGTCAGTTACCTTCCCTTCTTACTGTCCTGCTAGATTCAGTGGGAAAGGTAATGTTTAACAACAAAAACATAAAGTTCAGAAGAGACCTGGCTAAGTGTCTAGTTGGTTTGAAACCAGCAGGCCAGGACATATTCAGTTCAAAAACACTTCCTGATTCAACTACCATTCAAACTGACTTTCTACTGTAATCAAATTGTTCAGAGTGCTCCTTTCTTCTGATACTATGCCAAAGCAACTGAAGCAGATGGTAAATATCTCTTTTCTAGTTGTTTACAACCCCGTGTTGGCAGAAATTTCTGTCCCACCCAGTCCCTCAGCCATTCAGACCCCAATATACACACAGAGGCTTATGTTAATTATAAACTGTTTGGCCTATTTCTCAGGCTTATAACTAACTAGCTCTTATGCTTACATTAACCCATAATTCTTGTCTGTGTTTAGCCATGTGGCTTGGTATCTTTTCTCAGTCCAGCATTCTCATCTCACTTCCTCTGTGTCTGGCTGGTGGATCCATCTCTGCCTTTCCTCTTCCCAGAACTCTCCTAGTCTGGTCACCCCACCTATACTTCCTGCCTGGCTACTGTCCAATCAGCATTTTATTAAACCAATATGAGTGACAAATCTTTACAGTGTACAAGAGCATTATCCCACAGCATTTCCCCTTTTTTCTTTTCAAAACAAACCCCCTGAATCTAATCTCCTTTGTTTAGCCTTTTTCCTGACCATTATCCATAACAGTTTGTAACCAACATTCTAAACAAAGACAAACATCTATACCCAAGTGTATGTATTAAAGAGCTGAACTTGATCTGACGGCTTCCATTTCTCTTTCCCATGTGAATGAGAATGTTGGTGGAACTGTAGAAGCAAATACCAACAATGAAATTTAATAATTTCAAAGGTTCTTGCTTAGGGAGTCTAGGCAGCAGTGGAAGAGCCTGGAGTGGCACAATAGAGCATGCACAAATGACCCCTGTAGGTCTCACCTCTTCCATAGTGCCTAAAAGCCAGCCAGCTCTTACTTCTCTCTCTGTCATTTTCCTATGTGAACTATAAACACATTGCAAAGAACTCTTCACAGCTTTCTCATGTATGTGTGGGGTTAAATGAGTTCCTTTACTTGCGTTTTCAACCCAGTACACATACCTACTAAGTCTCGATGCGCCTGTCTTGCCTATTTTGAAAGACATCTGATGGTTTTCCCCTCTGGCACTTTGAATAATTACCAGCTGAAGATGCCAAATAATTTTCAAGTCTGTGCAAGTTAATATTTCTCCCAGTTTCTAACAAAATAAAACTGAAATCCTAAGCATGATGCTATCTGTCATCCAACATATGCTTGACTGTGATGATGAAATGTTGCTCACCTCATTCTTAAATTTTGGAGACCCATGTTGAATAAATTTAGCAGTCTGATTTCCCTTAGCCTTTTCATTATGCATTTTAAGTATTTTACCCAACAGTGTGACATAAAGACTTGACTTGGCTAAGATGAATTTGGTGACATAATTACACTTAATTGTTTATCATTCTGATAACTTCTCTTCCTTCCCACTCCTACTGTGAGATTCGATGCTGAGCATCTGTCCTAATCTTCCTAACTCTGTCTTATATCTGGATCTGAGTTACTTTTAATTATACCTTTAATACATCCCCCAAGGAGCCAAACTTTCTCTGCAGAGTTGTCCTGCAGAATTCTCTAGTTCTATTAGGATCAGGCCCATTAATTATTTCTGTGGGTTTTTGTAAAAAGTAAAAGAGTTCACTGATAGGCTAAGAAAGATGAAAACACAACCACCACCACCACCACCACCACCACCACCAACAACAACAACACTCCATAACAGAAATAATTTACATGAAGAGGAAAATAATTATAAGCATTTGGCCCTGTGAGCCAATATTATTAGTCCAGTTATATACTAGAAAATAGTACTTCTCATGTTCCAACTTTTTTTAAAATAATAGCTACAGGAATGTTTGATTGATTTCTGTTGTTGGATTTTCTTTTACTCTTTGTCTCTTTGGGGGCCCACTACCCAGCTCCCAAATAAATCATACATGGAGGCTTATTCTTAATTATAAATGCCTGGCCTTAGCTTGGCTTGTTTTTAGCCAGCTTTTCTTAAATTATCCCGTCTATCTTTTGCCTCTGGGCTTTTACCTTTCCTTATCTCTGTATATTTTACTTTAACTCTTACTCCATGGCTGGCTAGGTGGCTGGGTGGCTGGCTCCTGATGTCTTCCTCCTTGATCCCTCTTTGATCTCTTCCCTCCCAGATATCTCCTTCTATTTATTCTCTCTGCCTGCCAGCCCACCTATCCTTTCTCCTGCCTTGCTATTGGCCATTCAGTTCTTTATTAGACCATCGGGTGTTTTACCCAGGCAAAGTGACACAGCTTCACAGAGTTAAACAAATGCAACATAAAAAAAAACCACACCTTAAAATAACATTTTCCAACAGATTTCTTTTCAGACTTTCCTGAGGAGAATAAAAGTTTGGCAAGGGATTCACTGCCTTTGTGTGAAGAGCATGTTCAATCAGGTTGCAAAGTATGCAAAATTATGGTAGTCAGCTTTCTGATGCTGTGACAAAAATACTTGATTAATTGACTTGAAGGAGAAAAGGGTTATTCTGTCTCATGGTCTCTGAAGTTTCAGTCCATGGCCACTTGGCCCCACTGTTTCTGGGCCCCTGATGAGGCAGAATATCATGATAGAGAGGATGTGGTGGAACTCTGCTCACTTCATGGCAGCTTGGAAGCAGGGGGATGGAGGGGCAAGAGGCAGGATAGACACTTATACTTATTCCAGTTCCTGGTATCCACCAGTACCCAGTCAGCTATCAATAAGTTAATCAATGAGGTTAAATTCTTCAAGGCCTAGTCACCTTTGAACATGGCTGCATTGGTGACTAAACTTCTATTCAATAAATGAGATTTCTGGGCACATTCCAGACCCAGAGTTTGATAAATGCTAGAAAATGGAAATGCTGTGTGCAGAAGTGGAAGGACTTCCTGCTTGAGGATCACTTTCAACCCCAATACCATAGAACCCCTTAACCTTTTCATTCTAAGTAGCCAATGAGAACCTGGTTGTTTAAGATCGACATTCCAGTTAAATGTTTTCTTGCTGCTGTGTTGAATGGAATGGGTTAACCTGAAATTTAAATTGAAATTATTCTCTGAGAGCTCTTATGGCTATATTGGTTTTTTTTAAATAAAAAAAAGTGTGTGTGTGTGTGTGCATGCATGCACATGCATGTTCACATGTGTGCCACACATGCATATAGACAGGTCAGAGGACAACTTCGTTAGGCCAATTTCTCTCCTGCCACTTCTACATGGATTTCAGGAAATCAGCTCAGGTCATCAGGTTTCATGGCAAGTGATCTTACCTACTGAGAAATTTGTCCAGCCCAATCTTATTTTCATATTTAAGATTACGGGTACATAATTCTCAGAGATTCTGATGAGATGTTTGCATCATAGAGATCCCTTGGCACTCAAATGATCCCCACCTTTATGTTCATGGATAAAAAGGTATATTAAGACACCAGGGACACTGTGTGGCAATTTTCTCCAAAATACAATGTTCCACTTCGTAGGGAAGCTCTTTAAGACATGGGATTGTAAAG
Source organism: Peromyscus californicus insignis (assembly GCF_007827085.1). Lineage (NCBI taxonomy): Eukaryota > Metazoa > Chordata > Mammalia > Rodentia > Cricetidae > Peromyscus > Peromyscus californicus. The sequence goes on along the minus strand of NW_026294469.1, from coordinate 61,991,765 downwards.
GGAGGTGAAAACATTCCGTGCTACAGGGAATCTTGATAATATCAGGAAGTAAATAACTGAAAGGATTCAGGAAGTCCCCCGAACTGACCAGATTCACTAGGCTCCTCCCACTCAGAAGCATATAGAAGCAGTGAAGGCTGCTGACAGACAGACGCTCTCAGACAAACTAAGCAGCCTGTGAGACTCTCAGATGAGCAGAGCTGACTGGAAGAGACAGAGACTAGCTAAAGGACTTGGAGGAAGGGTAAAGCTGAGCATCATGGAAGAGACAGAAACCAACTGAGGTGCCTGGCGGAGGCTCAGACTTGAGCTGCCTAAAAAAGATACCGTCCAACCTATTGAGCCGTCTGCAGGTTGTGAAATGAGCTACAAATCCCCCTTTGTGAGCTGCCGTGCATGTTGGAGTGACCTTGGTGATGCAGCTTTGAGTAATTTCTGCTCCTGTATTAACCCTTCATCCACATTTCTGTAAACAACCCCAATAAAGCCCATTGGTTCACCATTTACTTTGGTGGTGTCTGTATGTTGGCCTGTCTCAGTTCCCTCTTTGCTGTGTGTAAAAGTCTGTCCATGTCTCCCCAGAAATAATGCCACACAATATACACAGGGTGGGATGAGACCCCAGGAGAGTGAGTTGGAGGGCCTTGTGGGACATCTCAACCTGTTAAAAAATTTTCCCTGCTCTTGCAGACTTCATCTTTTCAGAAGGGGTGCTACTGTCCTTAAGGAAGTGAAAGTTGATTTTGAGGGATTAAACATATTCAATGGTTCATCCCAGTTCTTCAACCCCACAAAAATTCTACACTACTTGAAAAAGTCATCCTTTACCACTTTTTCCTTTCAGTGTGTATTTTTATATTAGCTGGAAGTGCTTTCATATTAAATTAAGCATACAAGTCAAAGCTACTCCAATTTTACATAAGGTATATCTTTGATACATCTTTTGTTTCGGTAGTTAGTTTCTCTCTTATTATACATAGATTCAAATAAATCAAGGAGAGTGATTCCAGTTTGTATATTAATTCTGAAAAGCATGTTTTAATATGTAGAAATGTTCAGCAAGATCTATTTTATTTTACTATGTATTATTCTTATTATGAAACAGTATATGTTCATCGTACACATTCATATTCACAAGTACACAAAATACGATGTCAAAGAGTGTTCATAATCCCTCCTAGCCAGAAACAATGACTAATAGCTATTAACTCTTAGACGTATGCATTTCAGATCCTGCCTATTATTTTTCTATCATTTTTCTATAATACTATGTCACTATGTTTGTCAGTTAGATATCTCTTGTAAAAATCATTTCTTTGGAAACTTCATATGATGAATGTTGATAATATTCACTCTCCCTATCCCAACTCTTCCCAGATTCACCTCCTTCCCTTCCCACCAAATTTTGTGTCCCCTTCCCCATTAAGGCCAATTTGTGCTGTCTAAATATTCTTGGATGTGGGACCTTCCATTCAAACATGGTTGACTTATAAGGGATTAGATGCTCAGAGAAAACAAACCCTTCCTTTCCCAGAAGCTGAGAATTGCCAATAGTTTCTTGGCTAGAGGGTAGAAGTTGTGCCCAACTCCCCTTTCCATGCAGGAATTTAGTCTGGCGTGGGCTTGACAGATCTTGTACGTGCTGTCACAACTGATGTGAGTTCATATGCGTAGCCTCCCTGCCATGTCCAGAAGACACTTTTTCTTTCTAGTCCTCAATTACCTCTGGCTATTATGTTCTTCCCAGCCCCTCTTCCACAGTGATGCTTGAGCTTTTGGAGGAGGTAGTGCCATGTGAATGTTCTGTGAACATTCTGTAGTATTTTATTCTCTGCACCGTGGCCAGTTGTGTGTCTCTGTGTTGACCATCATTTACTGCAAAAAGAAGCTTCTCTCGTAATAGCTGAAAGATGCCTTTATCTATGAGTATAATGATAAATCATTTGAAGTATATTTAATATTATGTCCTTTTAGCAGAATAATAGCAGTAGGTTCTGTCTTAGGACCTATGACCTGTCTAGTCATCAATTCTTGGCTATGCTAGGTATGGGTCGTATTTTTTGGAGTGGGCTTTAAATCAATCAAAAAGTGGTTGGTTACACCCACGTTGTTTGTGCCACCATTGTATCAGTGGGTGTGTCTTACTAGGCCAGTCATTCTTGTAGCTTCCAGGGTTCACAGCTGGGTGTGATCGATACTTACTTCTCTCTTCTAGGTAGATTTTTAAAGAGACAGTTCATAATTTTCATATTCCTTGCCATGGTAAATACAACAATAGTATTTCAATAATGGTGAATCCCTCTGCTTACTCACCAGTGAGAAGACATGTGGCAGAACTAGCAGCTGACTCACAGAGGACAGGCATTTAGTGTAAGAATGAAATACAGTTTGAAGGGTTATTATCAATGTAGCATAACATAGCTTAATCTGACTGATAAATTTGTATCAGTTCCCAAACTGATTTGTGGCAAGATGACTAATTACAGCCAAACATCAAGAAAATCTAGTGGCACAAACGAGGCATGAGTCTATTTTCAATGTCAAGTTGAAGATGGCCTCAGATGCAACCAGTGAGCAGCTGGTTACTCCCATAACACTCATGCCACTCCTGTACCCATGGGCATCTCTTGCCATGCCAGTCATTATTGCATTCCAAAACATTCCCTGATGGGTCAGACTGTTGGTGAACTTACTGCACCTCCAGCAGCCTTCATTGTACTTTCCAGCACTGTGAATTCTATGCAGCAGGGAGGAAGCTTCCTGGCCAGGACTAGTTTGATTCTTTCATGTCCTGTGACCAGCGTGTAAAGATGGAAATTCCTACGTTGCTTTTATAGTAGCAATAAAATTAAAAATAAGTGAAAGACAATGCAGACAATCTTTAGTGAAGAATGGAAAGGATGACTTGAAGAAATGGTGAAAAACGTAAAGCTCCTGTTTGTGTGTATCATCCATATCATTAAAATGTTCATATTATTAAAAATGTTCCTCTCATTAAGCAGTCAACCAATCCAATTCTAGTTAAAGTCCTTAGAAACTTTTAAATCAACTACATAAACATGAAGGTAAATTTCATCTAAAGGTCAAAAATATGTGGAAAAACTGAACAGTTTCTAAAATGAACAGTGTAGGCTCCTGCATAGCTATGAACCTTAGCTCAATGAAAAGACTGCAGTCTGGTCCTGGGTTTATATGAGGACACAACCAGAGTTTCAATGCAGTGAGGAAGACATTGCACAATAAACCCAATTGGCACAATAGGATATCCATTCACATAAAAATGGAGCTATCCCTGCCTCTATACCACACCTTAGCAAGCACCATATGTGGATTATAGAGCTTCACTTTTCATAAAAAGAGTAGAAGAAAATTTAGGTAAATGTCTTGGTTAGGGTTACTCTTGCTGTGATGAAACAACAAAAGTAACTTGGGGAGGAAAGGGTTTATTTGGCTTATACTTCCAGATTGCTGTTCATCACTGAAGGAAGTCAGGACAGGAACTCAAACAGGAGGACCCTGGAGGCAGGACCTGATGCAGAGGCCATGGAGGGGCACTGCTTACTGGCTTGCTTCTCCTGGTTTGCTCAGTCCACTTTTTTTTATAGAACCCAGGACCAACAGTCCAGGAATAGCACCACCCACCATCAATCACTAATTAAGGAAATGCCCTGCAGGCTTGCCTACAACCCAATCTTATGGATGTATTTTCCTAATTGAGGTTCCTTTCTCTCAGATGATTTTTACCTCATGTCAAGTTACATAAATCTATCCAGCACAGTATAAAATACACCAAGTTCCTTTAAAAACTAAATATATAATTATTACATGTTCTAGCTAGCTTTTCTGTTGCTGTGATATATCATTCTGATCAAAAACAATTTGAGGAGGAAATGGTTTATTTCATCTTATCCGTCCAGGTCATATCCTTGAGGAAATTTAGGCAGGAACTCAAGGCAAGAACCCCAAGGAATAAACTGATGCAGAGATAATGGAGGAACGCTACTTCCTTACTGCCTTATTATTCCCTACTTCCACTCAGCCAGCTTTCTTATATAATACAGGACCACATGCCCAGGGGTAGCACCACCCACAGTGGGTTAGGTCCTCCTGACTCAATCACCAATCAAGAAAATGGCCCACAGACATGCACAGAGGCAAATCTGATCAAGGTGATTTCTCAGTTTCGGTCCCTCCTTACAACTCTGGGATGTGTCAAGTTGACAGCTGAAGCTAACTAGGAGACCATATAATGTATAAATTTTACTCTTAGGTCTACGCTTTAAGAAAATCTAAAAACAGTGACTTGAATGGATCTTTGCACACTAGCGTTCACAGTAGCATCATTTACAATAGCCCACAGGTAGACACAACCTCAGTTTCCACCAGCAGATAAATGGTATAGTTCCTGAAAAAGGAATAGCATTTGACACATAATACAACATGGATGCACCATGAAGACATTGCGGTAAATGAAATAAGCCACTCACAAAATGACAAATATTGTATGACTCCACTTACCTGACAGACCTAAGACTCATAGATGCAGAAAATGGACTGGTGGCTATGAAGGTGGGACTGAGGGAAGAACTGTGAGTTATATGACCAGAGAGTTCCAGTTTGGGGTTCTGAAACTGTCCTGGACATGAATGGTTGCCTAAGCTGGGTTGTTCTTATGTCTTGGAAAAACAGTTAAAATGGTACACTTTATGTTATACACATTATACAACAATAACAACTAAAATAAAGCAGAGTAGCTTGGTTGGTAGAGTGCCACAACAACCATGGAGACCTGAGTTCAATTCCAAGAGTTCAGGTAAAAGCTGGGTGTGGTGCCCTGAACTTGTAATCATAGTGCTGGGGAGGCAGAGACAGGCAGATTCCTGAGGCCAGTGAGAGACCCTGTCTCAGAGAGAGAGAGAGAGAGAGAGAGAGAGAGAGAGAGAGAGAGAGAGAGAGAGAGAGAGAGAGAGAAAGTACCTAGGACAAGAAAACAATCATGATGCTTTGAAAGCCCTGGGAGAGGAAGGAGCACTGTGACAGTGTGGGGAGCACGGAGAGGCTAAGTTCTTGTTTTATTGAGAATGAATAAAGATACACTGGGTAGAATTTAAAATAGGTAATATAAAAGTGTGTCTCAGAAAAAGAAAAGAGGAGACAGAGACAGAGAGACAGAGGGGTGTTTCTAAGAGGCAACTTGGTTAAGTTTTTAGAAACAGAAAACAATAGAAGGAACAGCTTTTCATTGAACACAACACAAGATTTGCAAATAGGGCATTAACAATTACATTTTAAATGAGGATATAACTATCAGTTGAAACAAAAAGAAAGAAAATTGTCTGAAGCAAATTTACAATAGATCAGAAGGAATTTTTGCAATCTTGCAACTCTACTCTTTTCTGAATGAAGATTTAATTACAATCACGAAATGTCAGCTGCTCACAAAAACCCTCACAGGCAATTACTGGAATCGAACGAACAGCTGAATAAATAGCATGCCACACACCACCAGATACATGTTGACAGAAAGCTTTGGTGTGACGTTTTAAAGGACAAAGCATAATAAAAACCTTTGGTACAATCTTTATTGAAGAAAAAGAAAAACTTCTAAGTTCACTAGAAATAATTTTAAAATTTAATGCTAAAATGGCCAAACATGTAAAATGTATAAATTAAACAACAAATTATCACTATCTAAAATGAAGATTTCAGTGTATAATTATTAATTTAAGAGGTAATTAAGTGGGGAAAATGCCATGTATGAAAATTTAAATAGTATATATTACTCAGTTCAATTAGATTGTGGCAGGGACAAAATGCTAAACACGTAACATTTATTGTATGTATCATTGAGCCGAAAGACAAGATCAGGAAGTGGAGGTGAGGATTTCATTGTTACATGCACACATACACACATGCACACACACACACACACACACACACACACACACACACACACACACACACCACACAGTATAAGAAAGTTGAAGGGGGTATTTAGGAGGGGAAGGAGATTAACAGGAGTGGAGGAAGACAAGAGAGGGTGATCTGGGAAGAATGTGTATAAAAGTGTGAAAAAGGAATACTTTATTATGCACAATTAATATATTCTAATAAAAATATTAAAATAAAAAAGAGAAAAAGAATACTTGGGGGCTGGAGAGATGGCCAATAAAGTACCTTGTGATGATATTGTATTCCCCAATATATTGTGAACACTAATAAACTTATCTGGGATCAGAGAACAGAACAGCCATTAGATATAGAGGCCAGAAAATGGTGGCACACACACCTTTAATCCTAGCATTCCAAAGGCAGAGATCCATTTGGATCTCTGTGAGTTCAAAGCCACACTGGGAACAGCCACGCATGGTGACACATGCCTTTAATCCCAGGAAGTGATGGCAGGCAGCAGAAAGGTATATAAGGCGTGAAAACCAGGAACTAGAGTCTTGTTAAGCTTTTAGGCTTTTAGCAGCAGTTCAGCTGAGATTCATTCTGGATGAGGACTCAGAGGCTTCCAGTTTAAGGAAACAGGATAGACTGAGAATTTGGCGAGGTGAGGTAGCTGTGGCCTCTTCTGTCTCTCTGATCTTCAGCGTTCAACCCAATACCTGGCTCTGGGTTTGTTTTTATTAATAAGACCTTTTAAGATTCATGTTACAGTACCTGGTAAGCAAGAGTGAGGATGTAGTCACATCCTTAACAGTTAAGCAAAACGTTGGGTATCATCACATGTATCTCTAACCCTAGGACAAAATACAAGATTGTGTTGGATACAGAGATTCCTGAGACTGGCCAGCTGGTTCACCAACTAGGTGAGTGCCAGACAGTGAGAGACTGTGGTGATATTTTACTTGTGCAACCCAATAAAGTTTATCTGAGAATCAGAGGAAAAAGTCAGCCACTATATTAAACATAGAAGTCAGGCAATGGTAACACATGCCTTTAATCCTATCACTTGGCAGGCAGGGATCTATCTGTCTGGATCTCTGTGAGTTCAAGGCCACAGTGGGAACAGGGCCAGGCATGGTGGCGCATGCTTTAAATTCCAACATTAGTTAACCATAGAGGTCTGGAGGGCTGTACAGAAAGGAAGTGACAGAGCTGGGCAGGAAAAGGAAGTAATATAGCTGGACAGAAGAGCAAATGAGATAGCAGAACAGAAAGGCATATGGGCATGGGTATACAGGAAGTAGGTATAGTCAGTCAGGTGAGACTGGCTTGTGGCTTTTCCCTATTCCTCTGGTCTCTCAGGTTTTAACCCC